>NC_085841.1:298045901-299295901 GCF_035594765.1 Anolis carolinensis
ATAACGAATTTGGCCCCCAAAATTTTTCGAAATTAACGAAAATTCGTTATTTTCGAAATTAATTCGTTAATGGCGGACGCGCATGCGCGGTCGCCCCAAAACAGCCCCGGGGGGGGGACTTAGGGGGCTCTCCCGCCCTCATTTTTTGAGTGATCTTCTTCAAACTTGGTACAGTGGTAGAACACATTTAACACTGATAGCTCACCAAAATGTGGAACGTTTCCCTTATCCTCTGATTTTTGGCAAATTTTCATAGCTTTTATAATAAACCATTTTTTAATAATTGCAGAAATCTGTTCCTGGTTTGAAAGTCTTATTTCCTGTTTCATTGGGTTGTCTTTACTGTGAAAGTCATTGTTCTACTTCAGAAACTTTGTTTTTGTGGCTGAAACTTTGTTAAATTGGTGGACCAAACCATAATATGTTCCATCCATGTCGCTTGCACAAAGTTCAGGCAGTGTCATAGATTTTGCCATGTTTCTATGACAGAACCAATTAGGAAATGACATTTATCACCCAGGAACAGAAATCGTAGTACACCATCAAATCATTCCTGACAGATGGCTATCAGCCTCTGAATAAGGAAATTAGTTCCTGGTTTGAAAGTGCTATTTCCTGTTCCATTGGCTTTTCTGGGCTGAGAGTGTGTGACTTGCCCAAGTGGGTGGCAGAGTGGGGAATCATGACACAATTGGAGTCCAAAATTCAAACCTCTTCCTCCCTCCTTCTCTCTAAACTTCTCATACCTTCCAAGAATTCACATACTGTATGAAAGTTTGGTCAAGATGGTCAGAGGAGGGCAACTAAAATGATCTAGGGTCTGGAGAACAAGCCCTATAAGGAGTGGCTTGAAGAACTGGGCATGTTTAGCCTGCAGAAAAGAAGGCTGAGAGGAGACATGATGTATAATATGTGAGGGGAAGTCATAGAGAGGAGGGAGCAAGCTTGTTTTCTGCTGCCCTGCAGACTAGGACACTGAACAATGGCTTTAAACTACAGGAAAGGAGATTTCACCTGAACATTAGGAAGAACTTCCTCACTGTGAGCTGTTCACCTGTGGAACTCTCTGCCCCGGACTGTGGTGGAGGCTCCTTCTTTGGAGGCTTTTAAGCAGAGGCTGGATGGCCATCTGTTGGGGGTGCTTTGAATGCGATTTCCTGCTTCTTGGCAGAATAGGGTTGGACTGGATGGCCCAAGAGGTCTCTTCCAACTCTACTGTTCAATGACTCTCTGATTCTAAGCGAGGACAAAAGGGGGTGGAGAATGTTAAGAGGAGAGAGGGCCTGGAACACCTGGGAATTGTAGTTTTAAAGCGGGCATAATACTATTGGAGAAACGTTTGCTTCAGCCCAATGCTTTTATAAATGGTCAATATTCAGAGGCTTCCTTCTCCTGCATTTTGAAAGCTATTATGATGAAATTTGCCAGAATGGAAGCAAAAATTAAGTACTCTTTGCCTATCAAGTTTCATAATGTTTGACCCATCCACTGATTTTTGGGGATTTCTGAAGCAACATTTTTTTAAAATGTTAGCAGATCGATAGCCACGCCTCCCTGTCCTTCTTCCTTCCACTTTGATTGGCTTGCTAAGGCTTCTGGGAAATGGAGTTTTTTCTCTCGTTATGGCGAATTGCTTCATTAATGGTCAATATTCAGAGGCTTCGTTCTCCTGCATTTTGAAAGCTATTATGATGAAATTTGCCAGAATGGAAGCAAAAATTAAGTACTCTTTGCCTATCAAGTTTCATAATGTTTGACCCATCCACTGATTTTTGGGGATTTCTGAAGCAACATTTTTTTAAAATGTTAGCAGATCGATAGCCACGCCTCCCTGTCCTTCCACTTCCTTCCACTTTGATTGGCTTGCTAAGGCTTCTGGGAAATGGAGTTTTTTCTCTCGTTATGGCGAATTGCTTCATTAATGGTCAATATTCAGAGGCTTCGTTCTCCTGCATTATGAAAGCTATTATGATGAAATTTGCCAGAATGGAAGCAAAAATTAAGTACTCTTTGCCTATCAAGTTTCATAATGTTTGACCCATCCACTGATTTTTGGGGATTTTTGAAGCAACATTTTTTTTAAAATGCTAGCAGATCGATGTCCCATGCCTCTCCCTCCCTCCCTCTTCCGCTCTGATTGACTGAGAGGCATGCCAACATGGCTTCTCCTCTACAGCTTCATCCGAAGACATCAGAAACAAACGAAAAAAGGTACTTTTATTATTCAAATTCGTAATATTTGTAAGGGCAGTGAGCAGATGGTTCAATATTAATTCAAAATTGCTTACGAAACGAATTTTTAACGAATTTAACGAAATAACGAAAAATTTGCTCAAGCCTAGTAGTTAGATATTAGAAAATTCCTATCAGGTGCACTGTAATGACCCTTGAGTTTTTCAGTCTTAAACAAACTGGGGAGTGTTGGCTGAATCATGTCCTTTGTGCCATCCTCATGTGTTTTTCTTTTCTTTTATGGAGAGCTTTAAAATCACTGACAGTTTTCTGCTCTAAGAAAAATGGAAGTAGGTCATTGAGCAGGATACTGTGATGATTGTGTTGTTACAGCTTCTGGGTCTTCCTTATTTATCTCACCACTTCATCAGATGAGCTTCCACCATATGTCTTTTTTATGTCTCAAGCAAACACATTTACACTTTCTTTTGGCCTTGACTGTTTCTGGGGTGGGGGAGTGTACCAGGGTGTATCTATATATGTGTCTATGAATATATTGAAAGAAAGGTACAACAAATGGAGCATTTAACTTTACACCTTATTGAAATGGGCTTTAAGCAGGGAGACCAGACCACTAAATAGCAGTCAGGCTTCAAATCTTGTAAATTATTAGCGTTGAGAAAGCATTTATATATATATTTTTTTAAAAAGGTCAAAGCTCAAAGCAAAGTGGTAATGGATTTCCCCCCTTAAGATTACATGTTGTCATAAATTTTTCACTATAGTTGAATAATCTGACACTCCCTCCACCCTGTGTTAGCTCGGAAACTTGAGGACACTAGTCGTAAAAATAAGCAAAGTTGGAATGCTTTAGTAAATGGAACAAGCTACTCTGCCTGCAAGGCCATCCTCCATTTGCAATGGAGTGTGTCTGCCAGTTGCAGTCTTGTTATACTAGATGAGTGCATAGGATTATACCAGAGCAAATAGATATCAATGAGCCTGAACTGTTTTGTCAAGCCTACACACATTTTGATTCATCAAAATGAAAATAATTCATGAAGTCATGACAATCTAGGTGGTCCTCAGCACATTTTACTGCTGTGATATGATACCGCCACATAAAAGTTGTCTTCTGAGATACCCACTAGGCCATAATACATAGATTAATTCAGGTACGCTAAATGCTAAAACGATCTTAAGAGTGGGAGAGCTGGACAACTGCTCTGGGTGCCAAGGTGAAGGGGTCACAATTCCCTTGGTGGTTTGATCTGTGTGTACAGACAACTAGGGCAAAATAAAGCAAAACATGTTCAGCAAATGATTTGTGTATGAAGTACAAAATTACACCTCTTTCCCAGTTGCTATTTTAATGCCACTAGCTTTGATTATGATAGGAGTTCATTTAGAGGCAATCTTATCAAGCATACCAAGTAGTGTTATCAATGTAACAAGGATGCACAACCTATTTAATCTGAACGACTGCATTCACTGTTAGTCAGTGGGACATGATGGAGGAGCTAGAATATGTGTGGATTGAGGGCTATATTTGCAAATCTATATATACCTTTATATGCATGCATCCATACATTTTCTCATTGTTGGAAACCACACATCACTGTGTATTCTCAACTAATTTATTTAACCATGAGGAGAGGTTGGAAATAAATAAAACTATTATTATTATTATTATTATTATTATTATTATTATTATTATTATTATTATTGACTTCCAACTTTATGTAATGAGATTGCTGTTCATTTTTAAAGCCAGGAAATGGAGATCTTCTTCAGCAGCCCAGTTCATTGACTGATGCCCAATCTACACTGACCATATAATACAGTTCAAACTGCATTATTTGGCAGTGTAGATTCTGCCTGAGCTCTAAAGAAAAAGGTGGAGTTGCACAAACTTCAAGAGTAATAATTTGTGGCATAACTTTGGTTCCATTGCCTCAATCAGCCAGGAATGATTCTGTGCATGTGTTTGTATGTTCAGTGTGGTATATTGGATTGTGTGTTGAAAGATTCAGGGAGATCAGGATCCAAATTTTGCTAGGTGACCTTGGGCAAGTCACACTCTTCCAGCCTTAGAGGAAAGCAAGGGAAAATGCCCTCCAAACAAATTTTTCCAAGAAAGCACTGTGATAAGTTTACTATAGAATTGACATAAGTCAACAATGACTTTAAGGCACACAGAAGCAACTGAGGAAAGTCATCACCATTGTGTGCAGACCATTCAGAAGATTCATTTCCTGAATAATCAAAATTAGCTGTGTATCATCACACATATTTACCCAAGGCAGTCATACTATATGGCTATTTTTTGAAGCTATGCGGTGTTTAGGACTCTGTTTTTCCACCCAATTGGAAACAAATAATGCAGGACATTTAATGGTGGTGAGGTTATAGTTGGGCATGAAGTCTTACACTTGTTGACAGGACAAACTATTTATTTATTTACAACATTTTTACCCCACCTTTCTCCCCCAGGGGACGCAAGGCAGCTTACAACAATTGGCAAAATTCAATGCCTAAAACAAAATTCAGTAAAAACCAGCAACACATTTAAATCCTTTCCAGTCCGGCTTCCGTGTGGGGCATGGGACAGAGACTGTATTGGTTTCCATCACGGATCATCTCCGATGCCAGCTTGACCAGGGCGGGTCTGTGCTGCTTGTATTATTGGATCTCACAGCAGCATTTGACACAGTCGATCACAATCTTCTGACCCACCGCCTTGCCGTTGCTGGAGTTAGGGGGACAGCTCTAAATTGGCTGGCCTCCTTTCTTCACAACCGTGGACAGCAAGTGGAGAGGGGAGGCCTGGTCTCTGAGAGGTCCCCTCTACATTATGGGGGTTCCTCGGGGGGCCATTCTCTCCCCTCTGTTGTTTAACATCTATATGCGACCATTTGCTCAGCTGGTCCGAGATTTCGGGCTCAAGTGTTATCAATATGCTGACGACACTCACCTTGTGTTAAAGATGGAAGGCCGACCGGAGTCTGTACCCAACAGTTTTCATCAGTGCCTCGAGGCCATTATTGGATGGTTACGTTCCAGTAGGTTGAGGGTGAATCCAGCAAAGATGGAGATCCTATGGCTGGGCCGACCGGGCAGTGGGGATATCCAGTTGCCAACCCTGGATGGCGAAGCGCTACGCCTGTTGCAAGGGTCCACTTCATAAACAGGCAGGGGGCAATCCTTCTTTCAGGATCCCAGCCACTGCCAGCTATAAACCCTTGTGTCTATACATGTGCATGTACAATATGACGTGTCACTGAGGGGCAATATGTGAGACAAATCTTCTACTGATACTAAGTCAAGCAATTCATCACTCAGAAAACACTTTCTTTATTTAAAACAGAGAACTATTTATTTATGGTTACTTTAGTCCGAAAATCGTAACTTGTGGCAATAGTTTCCTTCTTCAGTTTCACTTATATACAATATAAACCATATCTTTCATTCTTCAACATTAACCACTTGACTGAAACTTTGTCTCTACCCTATTTCTTTTTCTCAGCTCTTCCTCACTAGAAACCCCAGATCTGACTCAACAATAGTCACTTTTTCCTTCAGTATTCCAACTGAAGTCCCAAACTTAAACTAGGATCCTTTTCCCTCTAGCTCACCCGGCTAGAAACTACCATAACTGAACCCCAGACACACACGTCTTTCCTCTAGTTTCCCTCACAAGAAACATCAACCTAACTCAACTCTTTTTAAAACATCCCCTCCTTTTCTCCTCCAGCTAGCTCCGCCCCTTTCACTAGCTTAGAAATTGTTACATTTCTACCGAAGCAGCAACGTTACCATGGTGACACATGGCCAATCATCAGTAGCTAACTTCTGCCCACTTTTATCTCTAAATCAACATCAAATAACATAGGCAAAAATTACCAATAAAATAATGCTTTCCGTTACACCCGTCTTTACTGGTAAAGAGTCTGGGAGTCCTCTTGGACCCTTCATTGACGATGGAGGCCCAGGTCTCCGCCATTAGCAAAACTGCCTTTTTTCATCTTCGGCAGGCTACACGGCTAGCCCCCTATCTGTCTAGGGACAACCTGGCTACGGTGATCCAGGCTATGGTCATCTCGAGACTGGACTAATGTAACGTCCTTTACATTGGCCTTCCTGTGTCAGCTGTGGAAGCTCAAATTGGTGCAAAATGCAGCTGCCCGGCTCCTTGCGGGAGTCCCGATAAGATGCCACATAACACCAATCTTACGGCAGCTGCACTGGTTACCAATTGAGCATCGGATCACTTTCAAAGTGATGGTGCTTACCTTCAAGGCCTTACATGGTCTAGGGCCGATGTACCTGAGGGACCGCCTCACTCCCTACAAACCCCAGAGATCCCTCCGTTCTGAGGACCAAGACCTATTGGAAGTCCCCAGTTTTAAGACCTTGCATCTAACAGCAACTAGACGCAGAGCCTTTTCAGCAGTGGCGCCATCTCTCTGGAACACCTTGCCACCTGAAGTTTGTGCCTTGCGGGACTTGTCAGCCTTCCGCAGGGCATGTAAGACACACCTGTTTCGACAGGCTTTTGCGTTCTGTTATTGATGTTTTAAAAGGTGCTTTTAGGATGTTTCTAAGATGTTTTTTAAAGATGTTTTTAAGATGTTTTTAAATTGTTGATTTTAGCCGGTTCTTGTACGCCACCCCGAGCCCTAGGGGAGTGGCGGCATATACGTTTAAAAAATAAATAAATAAATAAAACGATTAACTATCTATATATATAAAAGGGTAATGAAATTAGGACCGTGAGCAAAACAACAAAACTACACATCGCAAAACATTGAAACTTGCCAACGGAACCCAGTGCCTTTGCTGCTAGGTTCGTACCACAAAAAACCCCATCTGGAACCAAATCCAGCCCCAAAAAAGCCAAAAAAACACAAAAACTGAACAGTGCATGCGCCAGACACTACATGGCGTGCGCTTAACACACACACCACCCTCCATCCTCAACGGTCATCCCTCATAGAATCATAGAATCATAGAATAGTAGAGTTGGAAGAGACCTCATGGGCCATCCAGTCCAACCCCCTGCAATCGCATTCAAAGCACCCCCAACAGATGGCCATCCAGCCTCTGCTTAAAAGCCTCCAAAGAAGGAGCCTCTACCACAGTCCGGGGGAGAGAGTTCCACTGCTGAACAGCTCTCACAGTGAGGAAGTTCTTCCTGATGTTCAGGTGGAATTTCCTTTCCTGTAGTTTGAAGCCATTGTTCCCCGTCCTAGTCTGCAGGGCAGCAGAAAACAAGCTTGCTCCCTCCTCCCTATGATTTCCCTTCACGTATTTGTACATGGCTATCATGTCTCCTCTCAGCCTTCTCTTCTGCAGGCTAAACATGCCCAGTTCTTTAAGCCGCTCCTCATAGGGCTTGTTCTCCAGACCCTTGATCATTTTAGTTGCCCTCCTCTGGATGCTTTCCATCTTGTCAATATCTCCCTTCAACTGCAGTGCCCAGAATTGGACACAGTATTCCAGGTGTGGTCTGACCAAGGCAGAATAGAGGGGTAGCATGACTTCCCTGGATCTAGATGCTATACCCCTATTTTTGCAGGCCAGAATCCATTGGCTTTTTTAGCAGCCGCATCACATTGTTGGCTCATATTTAACTTGTTGTCCACGAGGACAAGATCTTTTTCACACGTACTGCTGTCGAGCCAGGAGGTCCCCCATTCTGTATCTTTGCATTCCATTTTTTCTGCCGAAGTGAAGTATCTTGCATTTGTCCCTGTTGAATTTTATTTTGGTAGTTTCGGCCCATCTCTCTATTCTGTTAAATTGTTTTGGATTCTGCTCCTGTCTTCTGGAGTGTTAGCTATCCCTTCCAGTTTGGTGTCATCTGCAAACTTGATGATCGTGCCTTCTAACCCTTCGTCTAAGTCGTTAATAAAGATATTGAACAGAACCGGGCCCAGGACGGAACCCTGCTGCACTTCAATCATCAATTTTTTCCAAGATTGAAGACGACGCATTGGTGAGCACCCTTTGGGTTCGTTCGCTTAGCCAATTACAGATCCACCTAACCATAGTTTTGTCTAGCCCACATTTTACTAGTTTGTTTGCAGAAGGTCGTGGGGGACTTTGTCAAAGGCCTTGCTGAAATCCAGGCACACTACATCCACATCCTTGTATCAACCAAACTCGTAACTCTATCAAAAAAAAAGATCAGATTAGTCTAGCATGACTTGTTTTTGGTAAATCCGTGTTGGCTATTAGCAATGACTGCATTTGTTTCTAGATGTTCCAGGATCTTGCCTGGTATCGACGTGAGGCTGACCGGATGGTAATTGTTTGAGTCGTTCTTTTTTCCCTTCTTGAAGATAGGGACCACATTCGCCCTCCTCCAATCTACTGGGACTTCTCCCGTTCTCCAAGAACTCTCAAAGATAATTGCCAGTGGTTCTGAAATAACTTCCACTAGTTCCTTCAATACTCTTAGATGTAGCTGATCTGGCCCTGGGGACTTGAATTCGTTTAGAGAGGCCAGGTGTTTCTGGACAACTTGTTTCCCTATTTGGGGTTGGATTCCCCTAATCCTTCATCCATTCCATATTGCTAAGGTTGAAGATGGCTTTCTTTTTGTGAGAAGACTGAGGCAAAGAAGGCATTCAATAGTTCTGCCTTATCCCTGTCCCTTGTCACCATCACCCCATCTTCTCCTCACAGAGGCCCTATCGCCTCCTTGTTCTTCCTTTTTCTACCAACGTAGGCAAACAAGCCTTTTTTTGTTGTTTTTAATGTCCCTGGCAAGCCTGAGCTCATTTTGCGCTTTAGCCTTGCGAACCTTTTCCCTACAGGAGTTGGCTATATGTTTGAATTCTTCTTTGGTGATTTCTCCCCTTTTCCACTTCTTGTGCATGTCTCTTTTGAGTCTTAGCCCGGTTAGAAGTTCTTTGGACATCCATTCTGGCTTCTTCGCACTTGTCTTATTTTTTTTTCTTTGATGACACTGTTTGCATTTGCGCCTTCTTGAAGCAGGCCACGAGGAAAGGCACCGGCTCCTCCAGCCTAGCTTCACAAGGAGGACGCAGGCCGGGGACTCCATTGCCAATGGCCTGGGCCTTGCCACCACGGCCTCGGACCTGCTGCCATGCACCCCACACGGCCCCCCATTCGCCCCGCGCAGCCTGCCCCCCCACGCTGCAAAAACATAAATAAAAATAACAAAATACACAAATAAAAATAAAAATACATCTACAATTTAGAAACCACACCACCACACTTCTCCACACCAACGCATAAAGAACAACACTCTCAAAACAGGTCTACCACTGACACAAAACAATCTGTCCCACTTAACACCTCCCAACAAAGGATTACCCCAGGCAGGAATCAGCCAGGCTTCGAACATACAAAGCATGACACAATCAATGCCACCTAACACCACCCAACAAAGAATTCCACCACGCAGGAATCAACCACAGTTTGGAGCTACAAGACACGAAACAATCAGGGCCAGCTAACATCTCCAAACACATGAATTCTCCAGGCACAGAGCACCCATGCTTTCAGATTATGACACTATTAAATACTAACAGAAAGGACTAATAACACCATTCAGACCTGCTGCACCGACACTATTCATTGCAATCCAGGTCAACAAACAAGGACTTCCAGAACAACAAAATGGCCAGGCTTTCAGGAACCAAGGCTATTCACTGCTATTCCACCTGGCCAACAAATCATTCTGATGAGCCACAGCAACGCGTGGCTGGGCAAAGCTAGTACTTAATAAAACGCATTGTACAAGCTTAAAAACATAATTCCATTTGTCCAAAAACCTTGCACATATTTTTACATTTTTCCTAAAGCCCAACAGAGTCGGGGCCTACCAAATATAACTGGGGATGGCATTCCACAGCCGATGAGCCACCACTGAGAAGGCCCTGTCCCTCGTTCCCACCAGCCATGCTTACAAGGCAGGTGGGACCGAGAGCAGGGCCTTCCCAGATGATCTTAAAGTTCTTAATGGCTCATAGGAGGAGATACGTTCGGACAGGTAAGTTGGAACAGAATCGTTTAGGGCTTTATAGGTCAGAACCAGCACTTTGAATTGGGCTCGGTAGCATATTGGCAGCCAGTAGAGTTGGCATAACAGCAGAGTAGTATGCTCCCTGTATGCCGCCCCAGTTATCAGTCTGGCTGCCGCCCATTGTACTAATTGGAGCTGCCGGGCTGTCTTCAAAGGCAACCCCACGTAGAGTGCATTGAAGTAATTTAAAAAGGAGCGTGCACCACCATGGCCAAGTCAGACTTCCCAAGGTATGGGCGCAGCTGGAGCACAAGTCTTAATTGTGCAAATGCTCCCCTGGCCACCACCAAGACCTGAGGTTCAAGGCTCAGCGATGAATCCAGGTGAACACCCAGACTGTGAACCTGTGTCTTTAGGGGGAGTGTGACCCCGTCCAACACAGGCTGTAACCCTATACCCTGTTCGGCCTTACGACTGACCAGGAGGACCTCTGTCTTGTCTGGCTGCAGTTTCAATTTGTTCACCCTCATCTAGTCTGACACAGCGGCCAAGCACCGGTTCAGGACCTGAACAGCCTCCTTAGTGACAGGTGGGAAGGAGTGTCAGATGACATCAAACCCCAAAACTCCGGATGATCTCTCCCAGTGGCTTCAAGTATATGTTGAACAACATAGGGGACAGTACCAAACCCTGTGGGACCCCACAAGACAATGATTGTGGAGCTGAGCAGGTGTCCCCCAGTAACACCTTCTGGATACAGCCCTCCAGAAAGGACTGGAGCCACTGTAAAACAGTACCTCCAAGCCCCATTCCAGCAAGGTGTCCTAGAAGGATACCGTGGTTGATGGTATTGAAGGCTGCTGAGAGGTCCAGCAGAACCAGCAGGGACACACTCCCTCTGTCCACTTCCCAGCGTAGATCATCTACTAAGTCAACCAAGGCTGTCTCGGTACCATGTCCCGGCCTAAAGCCAGACTGCGTCGGACCTAGATAATCTGTGTCTTCCAATAATGTCTGGAGTTGTGTGGCTACCACACGTTCCATGACCTTGCCCAAAAAAGGGAGATTGGAAATAGACTGATAGTTGCCCAATTGAGTGGGGTTCAGTAATGGTTTCTTCAACAGCGGTTTGATCACAGCTGTTTTAAGGCTCGCTGGAAGTTTGCCTTCCCGAAGGGAGGCATTTACCACCATCTTCACCCACTCCACCAAACCCCCTCTGGCTTCCTTCACCAGCCAGGATGGCCAGGGGTCTAGGATGCATGTGGTAGCCCTCACCTCTCCAAGCACCTTGTCCACATCCTTGGGCTAAACCAATTGAAAAGAATCCATCAAAATAGGACAAGCAGGTGCTTGTGTTACATCCTCGGAAGCTGCTGTTAATATGGTGTCAAAACCAGAGTGGATCAAAGCGACTTTGTCCACAAAGAACCGAGCAAATGCTTCACATAAAAATCTATTTTGATGACCAACAGATGTCATTTTCTGCCAACAGAATGGAAAGCTACATCCATGATCCAATAAAGTTCATGGTAGCATCTGTTTTATGCCACCTGTATTAAATGAGTTACATGCCACCTGTTGTCTCTCCTAGGATGTAGGCATAAACTTTTGACAAGAACAGTATGTCCCTTCTAAAAGCAATATAATAGTTCCATTTTTACTTCTAAATGAATACATCATAACACAAGAGAGAAAGAATGGCAAGAGACAAAAAAGAAGAGACAGGAATACTTTACTAACAATGGTAGATGTCTGCCAAAAAATAAAAAGAGGATCCCAAATAGAACTCTTAGTTAGAAGAACACTGCAAAATACTACCTTTTTTTTCTTTGCTGGCAAGAGGTAATATAGAAAGATAATTAAATCTCAGAGGCCCCTTTTCTTTATACAGTTTTTCTCTGAGTGCAAAATAAGCATTGAAGCTGCCCCCAAAGACACCTTCAAACTTACCATTGCCCTGAATTCAAAGACAAGAAATGAAGGCACTGCATTGATTTGTTCTTGTTTTTATGACACTTAATGTTCATTGGGGAGGAAAAAAGAGAGGAAAGGATGCCATTGCTCTATTTTTGAAGAAATACATCCCAGTGCCATGCCATAAGATGAAGGTATTTTTTGACGACTCAAAGAATTTCACTGTTTGCAGTTACAGATGCCAACTTTTAAACTGGTCAAATGTGCCTTTAGAAGAAACTTGATGTGCAAATAATCTCAAGAGCTACGGCACTAATAAATGTTCAAAAATAAAAAAAAAAAACAATTTCAGTAGATTATGACTGCATATACTCATGAATACATCATGAAATTGACAAAAAGTCTGTGTTAATTTTTTCATGGAGCAATGTGAAAGGTGAGAGCTTAGTCCAGTGCCTCCCAAAACATTGTGGTCATGAAATCCCTTCAGAAGACTCCCTCCACTCCCTGCAGAACTCTAACTCTGTCCGTGATTTTCCTGCAGTACCCTAACTCTGTCCCTAAGCATGTGAACCCACAAAGTTCTTCTTTCTTTCATCTACTCCTATTGTCTGAGTGTTTTCTATAATGCAGTAGGTTTTTAAAATAAAGAAAATATTGGATTTACAAGAGTGATGAATGGAATTGTTTCCTTTCTATCCTTAAAATAGTTATAAAATTAGACTTCAACAACTGAATATGTAAATCTGGGGCAGAATCCAACTCACTTCTAAATTTGTTTTTGGTGTAAGGATAAAAAGCCTGATTTCTATCAGTAGGCAAACATGAAGGGGAGCATTGCTTGGGCACATTTTCCAGCTATACATCTATCAGTCCTATCAATTAGTCATTCATTGGCACACATTCCATTTTTGTTTTTAAAGCAGAGATATACTGAATTTCATATGATGTTCATAGTCTGACATGGTCTTAATTTTTAAAAAAGATTTTAAAGATTTTTTTTTGTGTGGAATCTCTACAATGCTTTTACAGAACCCTAGGGTTCAACAGAACACATTTTGGGAACTACTGGCTTAGTCCATCCTAGGAAAACCTAAAAGAAGCACTGACTCTTTCTACTTTCTCTACTGCAGTGCTGCTTCTGCCTGGGTGGGAAAAAGGTGGAGACAGCAGAGGATCTTTGCTGCTTCCCTCAAAGGAGTGCTGAAAGAATAAAGGAGATTGATGCTTCTTTTATTTTTTCCCAGGACAGACTAAGTTCTTCCTTTTTTGCTACTTTACTCAAAGAAGGGAATGGTTACTTTAAAAAAATAAATAAAAAGACAAGGTCCATGATTAACTCTTTTTTTTAAACATTCCATCCTCTGAGTAGAATGGTGAAAGGTGGGTGTTTAGCAACAGCAACTGATTCAAAGAAGGGTGACCAAAATAATTTTATGGTCTAGAAAACAAGTCTTATAAGGAACAAGTTATGTGCAAGTTACGTGCTGAGTGTGTTTAGCCTGGTGAAGAGAAGATTGAATAGGGATGAGAAGAATATTTGAAAATATTTGAACATTTGTCAAATTATTTAGTTAGTTGGTTTGTGTCAAGAAACCCTGAAAGAAGATTCCTGAAATTATTAGAATCTTCACACTTTGGGACTTATTCTTAGAAAAATTATGATGTGGCTCTGTTACACATAAAATAGCATTGTCTATGCAGGAAACAACATTTTTCTTCCTTGCATAAAAATCTGCTTGCGGTACAGAAAACTATTTAATTTTTTCCCCCACACTTGTACCCCACCCTTCTCACCCCAAAGGGGACTGATCTACCTCCGTGCTTAACTAAATGAACTGGAAGGCACCATAGAGAAAAGGACAGACCGGAGGCTGAGATTTAGCAAATCAAATTGTTTAATTAGTAGACAAATTGAACTTCTTTTCCTCTTGGTTACCACTATTGAGAGGGACGTGGGTTTAAAAAGAGAATTTTCAAAGATACTTGTAATGACCACAAATCCCATATGTTTTGATTGACTTAAATTGCAAGAGGCCTATGTTTGTGAAAGGTCTGCACTTGAGAGAAAATGCTGATGTTTGGGAAAGAGTTGTTCCAGAGAAAAGAAGTTACTTTCAAATAATAACAATACATCAAGTCAGAACCTTACCCACTACTCCCTAGGATTCTCATATGGTTTTGAACCTATATTTGCAACAAGGAATAGATAAGGAGGTACTGAGATCAGGGTCAATAACATGAAAGCACCATTGTCTAAAGAGTCATGTGTTGTTACAGCATAGAAAACCAATGGAATCGCATGATGGTTAAGATGCTTGTGATGTAGCCAACATTAGACAAATGGGGTAAATGATCTTTGTAAGCCAATAAGGATATGCTTGCTATTTTCTGTGGAAGTGATAAAACCCCTTGCAACCATTTTGAAAATTGGACAAATCCTTTGATTGCATGTATGCATGTATTTGTCACATTGTTATGGCCACACAATAAATAGTTCTTTTGCAGTTTGAAGATCCAACTTTCGTGGTGTCCTTCCTTGCCTTCTCCACAGAAAAGGGGCCTCCTGCTTTTGACTTTGGATTAAGAGGAGTATTTTTACATCTTTTACATCTTTGCCCCTACACTATAAAGTCTCTGAGGAAAGGAAACCTTTAAAATCTATGCAGTTCTGGATGGTTATTGCCACACAGTATAAAGTCCCGACATGACTGGATTCTACGTATCTTTGCACTGACTTTAATACAATGTTGACTTGACTTTATGTATCACTGTATTATATGGTTCTTTAATCTAATTTGAATACAATTCTGATGTGACTTGAATTAATACAATTCAGACATGACTTCAATTAATACAGTTCCGTCATGATATGAATTTCTGTGCACCTTCTACCTTTCTATGCTTCCTTCCAGTACTAAACACTAACTGACAAATCCTAACTGACAAAAATAATCTCCATTTCAAAGCTGGCAGGAGCTGAGACTAAGCTCCGCCTCCTCAGAACCTTAAAGGAGCAGCATAATAGGTGAGAGCCTTCTTGCGGCATGACAGGGACTCAGATAGCCTCACAACAGGCAGCAATTCGATGCCAAACATACAATTCCAAAGATAACAGTTACAATTAAAACCAAGCATTAAAACATGAATTACTAAAACATCAATTAATAATACACAAGTTCAAAATCATAGTCCAAGGTCTGTCCATTAGTAAATTACGTTGAATTATTCTCATTATTGCACTGCTACAATTACTGCTCGAATGCTTGGTCTCACAACTATGTCTTACTTTTTGCCCCTGAAAGACAGGATGGAGCGGGCTGTTCTGATTTCATTGGGGAGAGAATTCCACAGACAAGAGGCTACCAATGAGAAGGCTCTGTCTCTCGTCCCCACCAATTGAGTTTGTGAGAGTGGTGGGACCGAGAGCAGGGCCTCCCCTTATGAGCTTAACCTCCGAGGTGGATCATAGGAGGAGATACGTTCAGACAGGTAAGCTGGGCCAGAAAGGTTTAGGGCTTTCTAGGCTAAAGCCAACACTTTGAATTGTGCACTTGCAGCTAGTGGAGCTAACACAACAGGAAGGTTGTGTGTTCCCTGTATGCTGCTCCAGTGAGCAATCTGGTTTGACTATTTGAAGCTTCCAAACAGTTTTCAAAAGCAACCCTATGTAGATTGTGTAGCAGTCATCTATTTGGGATGTAAAATGCTGTAATTGGAGGAGAAGGGGATGTATTTGGGGAATTATTATGTGAAAAAATGCTGATGAATAATTTGCATAGAAAACAGCATGTTCTATTCAGGAAACAGATTTTCTGTGTGGAAAATAATTTTTTTGGCATAGAATTATTATTACACAGAAAATACTGTTTGCTGCACAAAGTAGCCAGTTATGAAATTTGCACAGAAAAGTCCAAAACTGCAAATAGGCTTCAAAAACTTCATAGTTTCTTAGTAGGAGGGAATTGATGAAATTACTCGTTGTTTCTTTAGAAAGAAAGTTTATGATGAATTATACTCTTAAGTCTTAGAGTGGCATGATAAATATCTTTAAATAGCCAAAAGGAGATCATGGTAGTTTCGTCTCATGTTCGGATAGACAGGAAGAGTATGACTGTAATGTATACTGCTGATCTGAATGCCTGGTAGTGCCGTTTAAACATGTATAGAACATGTTGTTCTAATGATATATTGACTACAATAAAGTAATGTATGATACAAGGCGGGTTTGGGCCTAACCACAGGATTTTGATTCAGGGACATACCACAGATACAAAAAAAAATTGTGGATGATCATACCCAATATTATTAAATGGCAGCAATATGATTGAACAAACATACATGCTTCTGCATGTCCGTGTTCATGTCACCTCTATTTATGGTCATTGGTAGTTCTGGATCTGGATCTGTGGACAACAACAACAATAATAATTATAAAAACTTTATTTATACCCTGCCACCGTCTACCCGCAGGGACTCGGGGTGGCTTGCATGGGGCAAAGCCCGGTCAACATAGTTCACAGAAGTAACAACATAAATACATTTGCACAATATACATAAGTTAAAACACAATAAGGTAATAACACAAGAGTTAATGCAACAATAATAATATCAAACAACCACCAATACAATTCAATCAACTTCATAAGTGGGGGAACTGCAGCAGCAATATAGAGTTAGCATCGTCAGATTAAAATACCCAAACAAGAGGGACCTAATAAAATTCAGAATAGAATTATAATTTACTATTTACTCCCCCCCCTCTCTCTCTCTCTCTCTCTCATATATATATGGGCCATCTGTTGGGAGTACTTTGTGCTTTTCCTGCATGACAGGGGGTTGGACTGGATGACCCATGTGATCTCTATCATATACACACACAGATAGATAGATAGATAGATAGATAGATAGATAGATAGATAGATAGATATGAAAGGGATGACATAGAAGTTCTGCCATGTGGAATTATGCACCATCTTCTCATCTGTCATCCTACCTTTCAGATGATACATCCTCCTACAACAAATTTATTTAATAGCTACTGGAGAACCGGGATATTTTTATTCTAGCTCTTCCTGTAACTGGACATACAGCCTGGAGGAATTTTACCTTACATGTTCCTTTTCCAATCTACATTAACTATTTGAATATACTGGTTCCTTATCCAGTATTAAACTTGGCAACTTTATGCTCAGGATTAAAATCAGTCCAAAGAACTTCCATGTCCATGAGTTGATTACAAATGAGACACCTGAACATTACTTATGGTTATTGTGAGTAAGAAATTCTATTGCTTTCCTGTGCCATCAGAGCATTGACTTTTAAATTCTTGGTAAAATGTTGTTTTGAATGTTACAATATCTAAGATGCTTTGTATGTAATCAACCAAAGCAAATATCTATGGATTGTCATCTTATTTTAAGTTTTTGCCCCTATAGCCTTAAAACCAGCAATTTCTGCCTTTGTTGAAGCAAAATAAATTCCATAACTCAATACAATTATCCTTACTATATATTTGGGATTTGGTGGGTATTTTCCCCTCTTCTTTTTAACTGTATGGGGGAAGACGGGAATATCAAACATGGAAATAATCTGGAGGTCTCTGACAGCTGGGCACAGCCTAAACATCAAAGAACATTATCATTGTGTAAAACTTCCAGAAGGCAAATACTATTTGCAGACCCTCTGGCCTCTGTTAGGCTGAAATGATAACAAAAATGAAAGTGTGGTATTCGGAGCTGAATAATAAACATTCTAGGCTACCAGCTTATATAGTAGATAGAGCTGAAGACGGAGCATGATTCAAAGAAAAGGAAATTCTTGCCCTTTCTTGTTAAGAATTTATTGGAAGCTGTCCTGTTAATTACATTTGTGATGTGGAAAAAAGGAAAGGGAAAAATGGAGGGAAAGTTCAAGAAAGAACTGTACTTTGTGAAATATGGCTTATCCATTTTTAATTAAATAAGGTCTAAATGTAACCCATTTTAATTCCAGAGCTAATTAAAAATGAAATGGCTTCAATGTTTCTGGGTGACATCATTAACCAAATGCTTCATCTCAAAATGCACAATAGAAAGGTCTACAAAAGACATAGCCAATGATTTTCTGGGTCCACTATCATGTTTATAACACTGAATGAGTCAACAGACTGTAGGAGGGGAATGATCTTTGAATCTGACTCTCAGAAGCACAGAAATGTAGTATACTGTGGTATGTCAAGTTAAGTTTTTATATAGAAACAAAGAGATAACAATCTCAAATAGTTAATGTTGTGGGAATAGCAGTGATAACTCTGTCTCTACTTTTGTGATCCCTAAAGCCCTCTCCAGTCACCCAAAATTCCTAGAATTGTTTTTTAGAAATCACTATGTTTTTTTGGAGGATGTTTGCGCCCCCCCCCCCAGCCACACAGAAAGGTCCCAAATATGTGAAAACACACTAAAATACCCCACCCTTGTACTACCTGCAAATACTTCCCTTTTTTTGGTACCATTCTCAAAATGGCAACAGGAAATGACAGGAAATAGAGGAAAAGGGGAATATTCAAAGTGCTGGCTTTGACCTATAAAGTCCTATACTGCTTAGATCCAGATGATTCGAAGAACTTGATCTGTCTTTATGAGACCACTAGAAACCCTACAGTATCTGGAGAGGGCTTTCTCTCTGTCTCAACCTCATTTCATGGAGACAAAGGAGAGGGCCTTCCCAGTGGCTGCCCCCAAACTTTGGAACTCCCTAGAGCACATGTACTGAATTCAAGAGCTGTGTGCCAAATCCAGACCACCACATCATTTTATGTGGCTCACAATTCCAGGGCAACATAATTACATCTATACAGCCTTACAATTGCAACTAGCCCTTTGAAGTCAGCCATAAAATTGATGTCGCCCTCAGTGAAAATGTGTTTGATACACCTGATCTAGAGAGTCCAGGATAATGCTGTCCCTGCTCACCTTTCAGCGGCAGGTAAAAACATTTATTTGCCATCATAAATGTATAAACAATTGTTTGTTTAAATAATCAGCTCCTATCCTGACCGTGATTTTTGCCTTCATATTGCAAAGTTTATTAGGAAAGAGTGAATATGGATGCTTACTTCCAGCTTTGGCTGATACACCAGCTGTGCTCCTTCCTAGATTTGGAGGAAAAAGATGGTAGTGCATGCACTTTGTAACATCAATTGAACAAACAAACCAGTATGCCTACAGTGCAGCAGTGATAGTAACAGAAGAGCTTGGGCTCCTACAATCAAGGCAGCCCCAAAGAAAATCAACTGGAAAACTAAAGTGGAAGGTCAGGCTAGAGTTGAAAATCAAGAAATTAAGATCAGATACAAGTAACCTGAAAAATATCGAAGAGAAGAAACTGAAGAATGACAAAATCAAGCAATACCTGATCAGAAAGTACTGGCTACACACCAGAAAAATGGAAGAAGCTTTGGAGATCGTGAAAGAACAAATTACAGCAACAGCCAGAAAAATTGAAAGATATGAAGCCAGAATCATCCAGTACAGACAATATCAACTGTTTAAATCAGTCCAAAGACGGTTCTACCAGACTCTGAACCAAACAACAGACACAGTAACCATAAAGCCAGAGAAAACTGCAACAAAAAAGTTCTGGAAAGAACTTTGGGAAAATAAGAACTACAACAAAAACGCTGGGTGGATAAAGGAGTTTGAAGGAAAATTCTCACAGAACAAAATGGAACAGATGGAAATAACAACTGAAATGATCAGCAAATGAGTGCAAAAAGTCAAGAACTGGACATTGCCTGGTAGTGTTCAACTTCATGGATTTTGGCTCCAACATCTGATTAGTTTACATGGAAAAATGGCCCAACAATTCAATGAGATGCTGCAGAAAGGAAGTATCAGTGAATGGCTAACAACTGGAAGTGCTTACTTGATACAAAAGGATCCAGCAAAAGGAGCAGCATCAGGAAACTACAGGCCAATAACATGTCTGCCCACTATGTTTAAACTACCGACTGGCATCATAGCTGACAGAATTCAAGACTATCTTGAAGAGAAAAAAAAACATCTTTCCAGATGAACAGAAAGGTAACAAACGGAAAAGCAGGGGCACAAAAGACCAGTTATTAATTGACAAAATGATTCTGGAGAACTGTAAGAGCCAAAAAGCTAATCTTCACACGACGTGGATTGACTCACTCCCACACAGTTGGATCATCAAGTGCCTGGATGCCATTGGGATTAGTAAAAACGTTGGCACCTTTCTTGAAAACATGATGGAGCACTGGAAAACTGAACTGTTTGTTGGAAATGAAAGCTATGGACTTGTCAACATCAGAAGAGGAATTTTCCAGGGAGATTCATTGTCCCCTCTGCTTTTCATTATTGCCATGATCCCTCTGTCAACAATCTTACAAAAAACAAATCTCGGCTATCAAACATCTAAGAAATCTCACAAAATTTCACATCTGATGTACATGGATGACCTGAAGCTATATGGGAAAATGGAAACTGAAATCCAGTCTCTGACCAACATTGTCCGAATTTTTAGCACTGATATCAGCATGGAGTTTGGTTTGGACAAATGTTCGACAGTGGCATTGAAGAAGGGAAAAATCATTGAAAGTGAGGGCATAAATATGTCTAATGACAACACCATCAAGGCCATAAACACCTGGGCCATACCTTTCATAAGATATATTGCTGGCATTATAAATGGGACACAGGTGGAACTGGACAATTTGGACAGAAAAACAAGAAAACTCATGACCATTCATCATTCACTGCACCATCGCAGTGATGTTGACCGGCTATATCTGCCTAGAAGATCAGGGGGCAGAGGACTCTTACAAGTAAAACAAACAGTCAAAGAAGAAGAACATGCCCTGGCAGAATATGTAAAGCAAAGTGAAGAACCTGCTTTGATTGAAGTCAAAAATCAGAAACTCCTCAAAGCACAGCAGACAAAAAAACCAGTACAAGAAAACCGCACTACAAACTAGAGCTGACAGCTGGCACAACAAAACATTGCATGGAAAGTTCCTTGACAAAATTGAAAGAAAAGCTGATAAGGAGAAGACCTGGCTCTGACTCATGAATGGGACCCTGAAGAAGGAGAGAGAAGGCCTGATCCTGCAGCCCAGGAGCAAGCCATCAGAACAAATGCAATCAAGGCCAATATCGAAAAATCAGCTGATGACCCAAAATGCAGACTGTGCAAGGAAACCGACAAAACCATTGATCATATCCTCAGCTGCTGTAAGAAAATTGCACAGACAGACTACAAACAGAGGCACAACTATTTGGCCCAAATGATTCATTGGAACTTATGCCTCAAGTACCACCTGCCAGCAGTAAAGAACTGGTGGGATAACAGACCTGCAAAAGTATTGGAAAATGAGTACGCAAAGATACTGTGGGACTTCCGAATCCAGACTGACAAAGTTCTGGAACACAACACACCAGACATCACAGTTGTGGAAAAGAAAAGGTTTGGATCATTGATGTCGCCATCCCAAGTGACAGTCGCATTGACGAAAAACAACAGGAAAAACTCAGCCGCTATCAGGACCTCAAGATTGAACTTCAAAAACTCTGGCAGAAACCAGTGCAGGTGGTCCCGGTGGTGATCGGCACACTGGGTGCCGTGCCAAAAGATCTTAGCCAGCATTTGGAAACAATAGACATTGACAAAATCACCATCTGCCAACTGCAAAAGGCCACCCTACTGGGATCTGCATGCATCATCCGAAAATACATCACACAGTCCTAGACACTTGGGAAGTGTTTGACTTCTGATTTTGTGATATGAAATCCAGCATATCTATCTTGTTTGCTGTGTCATACAATAAAATAATAATAATAAAGTAAATTAGAGCAATTCTTGTTTAAAACCTGGTTTATTCTTGTGATATTGTTGATTACTGGATTTCCCTTTTTAATCGCCTGTATTATTATTAACTCAGTATATCAAATACAGTTTCATCATTATTGGATTTTGTCAGTACTACTTTTAGGAAGTTAAACTCTGGGATAAGTCTGGTGCTAAGCACTCACTAAAGTAGACTGTACTATATCAGATAAAGAAATGTCAATTTTTGAAGTTTCAATTAAGTTTATGGATTTCGTCAATAGACTAGCAGTTAGATTTAATCTAATGACTGTAATAGGAATAGAGTTCAATGGAGGATTATAATCAACCAGCAAATATTCAATTTCTTCTTATGACACCAAAATGAAGTAGAAAGAAAATTAGGGGGTAAATAGAGTTAATGATTTGCTTTGAGACTAAGGGTGCATCTATATAGGCCATTTACCCCAGGAATGATCTGGAGTGGGGGAGTCCACACAGCTAGCCTTCATGCCTCTTTGGCAGTGGCAGGGTTTCCTACCTTGGTGGTCCCCTTTCTTCTGCAGCAATTAATGGAAGCTCACACCATACAGTGGTGCCATACCCAGTTAACTGTCACTGAATAAACAACGTTACTATTGTTGTATTATCTGAGTCGTAACAATGAATGCAAGCATGACTTGGAAAGGAAAGGTTACTAAGCTTGGACAAAGTGGGATGCTTCTGTAAACACTAAACTGCATTATATGGCAGTGTAGATGGGGCCTAAGAAAAGCTGGAAAAAAAGCTTGCATGTGATCTAAGTTCAAAATATTGGTGTCAAAAAATGTGGCATAGAAAATCTAAGAAATATAGTTTGCAGTTTTCCCTTCCCACTTTAATTTTAGATTAGTTTTAGTAGATATCTGTTCAGAATGTTAGATTGTCATAGGACTTCATCATATTAGGAAATACTCCATTTCTGAGACTGATTGAGGATGATTTCCAACAGACCCCGCCACATGACATTTACCCCATCCCCTTGGTAATCCATTGAAATCCGTATGCAAAACATCACAGAAACAAAGCATTTCTTGACAATATTCTATTTATAGTATTTGAAAAACAACATGGTTTTCCGTCACTAAAGCACAGTTTTTGCATGTGATAGGACCATGCTTCCTATCAGCAACAATACAACTTGTCATCAGGGGTCATGTCTGGTGGGTGGAGCTTCGTGACCCTTGAATTTTCATTATGGAAGCAACTGATATTTCTGTTTGGGACATCAAAGGAGAAAGATATATATACATACTGGAATTCTTCTTCTGCTGTATCTGATTATACAGAAAAGGTAAGGGGAAGTAATTTCACATGAGCAGGGGTTTTCTGCATTCTAGCCTGACAAAAGGAGAAGTCATCTGTTGTTTTGATAATTGGCAAAAAATGTGCTTCATTGTTCCTGTGTTTAAGGGTCACCATCAGGCATCCTGGCCAGTTTGCCACTGGAGGGGAACATTCTGAAAGGGGATTCCAGGTTCTAGAGTCTATAATTGAAAAGGCCATATCTCATCTCTCAACTAGCATGTGTGATTATATGATTTTTTTTATTCTTGCTTTGAGAGTTGATAGATTTGAAGTCTAAAATGCCTTAGCTTTTTTAAAAAAACAATATCTAAGGGATTTTTGTTTGGTTGCTTGTTTTTTGCTTCTATATCTAAACATTTGGCCTCTAAGCCACAGCAAATGTTATTGTTGCTATAAGGGGCAAGTGCTAATGCATTTTTCTGCCCATGAGCCATAAATGAAGATAAAACTGTTCTCCTTTGTTATCAGTCTCCAAAAATGTGTTGCAAGAATTGGTAGTTAAGCAACTAAAACATATCTTCTGTCAGTGTCACATTTATTAATATCATCTCTAAAGGACTAAAGGCAACAACAGCACCAGCAGCAACCAAGACCAGATTGAAAGCAATGCTGTATTATAATGAAAGTTGAATTCAAGAGTAGGGGAGAGGTGCTTGTGTGTATATGTAATGAATGTAAACTCAGAGGCAATTCATCATTATAAGAAATGCACCTACCCTTCCCAATAAGTCTCTTTTATTAAGGCAATCTTTGGTTTAATGCTGTTTTACCTTGGCTTCCACCTCCAGTGAAGCTATCCATGTATCCTACCTCGACAAATCTTGTCCCCCAAGGACAGCTCTGTAATGAGAGTGAAGTGTTTTTATTATTGCTTTTGTTAATCATGCTTCTTGCATCCCATGAAATGTGGCTTATTCTTCTAACCATAAACTATGCCAGAGTTATTGGGAGATTAATCAATATCTCTTATTAATCATGATCACAACTGGTAATCACTGCTGCAATTACCTGGTGATTTATTAGTGTAGTCGTGTTCAAATGTCAGCAACCATTAAATTTTCAGAATGCATAATTTTAGGTTCAGTCCGACAAACACACAGCTAGACAATTATGTTTTACCATGTCATAATTTATTGCCTTCATTGCAATCAATATTAATTATCAGTTCTTTAAAACAAAAAATACATTCACATTGTTCATTTATGTGTAGATTTTTAAATATATGAAGGCCCATGTATATATGACAGAAAAAAATGGGGAAAAAAGACAGATCCATGTATAAGTGAGCACACATGGGCCTGTATAGTCTTCAATATATTGGAATGTATTGTTATGGTTAATGATAGGAGAAAGGTCAATAAAAGTCCAACTTATGCATGGTAAGGAACTTCTTTTTAAATGGTTCTTTCAGACTGATAAATGATTTGGCCAAAGGAACAACAATTTGGGAGCACTCCAAGCACTGATAAACACAGGTTATTTGCTCTCTTTTGGTGCTGGACATAATTTATATTAGCAACACAGCATTTCATTTTATTAACCATGGCACTGGAAAGTGCACACTATCTGATTAGCCAATCTAACTTTCCACCATGAAAATCTAAGAGGGAAATTAAATTTGTAAGCAAATGGTAATAAGCAATTTTGATGGAGTTATTTTTTTAAAGTCACCAGTTATTTACAAGTGTCTTCTCTTGATTTCCTTTATTTCTTGGTTCTAATAATAATGTTTGTGCTGTTTTTATTGCTTTGATGCATCCCTCACTAGCTTTATTTTGTTTAATCTAGAACCACGATGCCTGATTTTTGCTTTTCAGGGATCGTTCTTGATTATCCTGAAATTTATTTGCAGATTTAACCAATATATAAGTCCCTCTAGTAATGTGGAGATATACAGCAACAAACATTAGACCACACCTATTAGTAATATCATAGGCGATCCCTCGCAAATGAGTATGATTGCCTTCCACATGTAGAATCCTGGCAGCAGGTCCATAGGTAACTGTGGATACCTATTTCTGATCTGGATATTCAGTCACAGTACGAACATCAAATTCCAGATGAAAGGTGAGCCTGTTGGCTTGATGAGCATTTATCTTTCTCCCTTACACCCTCCATTTGTGCCTCTTCAAATTCCACAGCACTGCTGGTAACAGCTGACCTCCAGTTGAAACGCTCGAAGGCCAGGGCTTCCCAGTTCTCAATGTCTATGCCACAGTTTTTAAGGTTAACTTTAAGCCCATCTTTAAAATCTCTTTTCGTGTCCACCAACATTCTTGAGTTGAGGGTATAGTAACTGCTTTGGGAGACGGTGATCAGGCATTCAGACAATGTGGCCAGTCCAACGAAGTGGATGGCGAAGTATCATCACTTCAGTGCTGGTGGTCTTTGCTGCTTCCAGCACATTGACATTTGGATGCCTGTCTTCCCAAGAAATTTGCAGGATTTTTCAGAGGCAATGCTGATGAAATCGTTCCAAGAGTTGAATGTGACATCTGTAGGCAGTCCACATTTTGCAGGCATATAACAGGATTGGGAGGACAACAGCTTTATAATCAAGCATTTTGGTATCCCTTGATGTACCAATCCTCAAACACTGTATCCTTTCATTCAGAACAATGCAGAGCTCAGAAGGTGCTATATTTCAGGGCCCTTCCAAACAGGCCCTATATTCCAGAATCTGATCCCAGGTTTTCTGCTTTAAACTGTATTATATGAGTCTTCACTGCCAGATAATCTGGGATAAACAGAAAACCTGGGATCAGATCCTGAGATATAGGGCCTGTTTGGAAGAGTCCTTAATGTTGATGTTGACTTTTGTGGAGAGGTGGCTGCCAAGGTAGCAGAAATTGTCAACATTTTCTAATGTTACACCATTAAACTATATTTCTGGCATTGCAGAGGGATTGGCTGGTACATGCCGATAGAGCACTTTTATCTTTTGATATTCAGTGAGAGGCTGTTGTAACTCAGCCGTCGCGGCCTGTTCTTCAGCAGGAGTTAGAGTTTGATTCAGAGTCTGACTTGGATTTTGGACCCTTCCAGGAATTGGATCAAAGCCCAATGCCTTTTCAGGTGCCTGAAGTTGTAGAGCCAGGGAATCCACTAACTGGTGAGCATCCTGATCCTCAGTCAAGGTTGATTTTACCAGATGTTGTTCACACAGGGGAGGATACTGCTTTTAATCGGAGAGAATCTTTTGCGAAGGAAAGTCAAAGGGAGGGAGTGAGACTGAGTCGAAGGTTGGCTCTCAGGCGCAGTAATGACTAACTTTCCCATGCGAAGACATGATTCCACCTTAAATGGCTTGGGTGCCATTGCTGTCCAAGATTGATGCCATCATGTCATCATGGAGGAGGCGCAGGATGTTCACAAATTTGTCAGGGCATCAAATTTTTGGAAGGATGGTCCAGAGAATACTGCGATTCACTGTGTCGAATGCCTTTGCAAGGTACATGAATTCCACATACAGAGGTTGATTTTGTTCCATGCATTTTTCTTGGACCTGTCATGCAGTGAAGATCATATCCACTGTTCCTCTGGAGGACTGAAAGCCGTTCTGGGATTCTGGGCGGATTTCTCCTGAGACGGGTAGAAGGCGGTTTGCAAGGATTCTTGTGAGAATTTTCCCAGAGGAGGTTAGACAGGAGATACCTTGATAGTCTATTATTTCCCCCTTTTTGAAAAGGATGGTGATGGTGGCATTCTTGAAGACTGCTGGGATTTTCTCAGTCGCCCACACTTTTTCAATGAGCTGATGAAGTTGTTGTGTTAGCCCAGGTCAACCCTCTTTAAAGATTTCAGCAGGTCCACTGATATTTTTAGTTGACTGATGGCTTTCCTGACTTCCTCCAAACTAGGCAGTGCTACAAGCTCATCCCTGTTTGCTGTTACAGGATTTGTGAGAGAATCTCTTCAGTCATGTTGGAGCTGCAGTTAAGGAGGTTGTGGTAGTGCTCTTTCCAACATAGAGCAATTGATTTTTTTATCCTTCAGAAATTTGCTTCTATCTGATTAATGTAAAAGGTGTTTGCCATGATTTGTTGGGCCATAAATGATCTTTGTGGCTTTAAAGATCCATTAGTAGAAAAAATAGGTAGACTCAAACTGCTTGAAAGAGAAATATTTGATGAAGAAGATTTGAAAGAAGAAGGTACTTTGGCATCAAGAACCAAGATTGTACTGTTAGAACCACCAAGTTTTCTAGAAGGTCAAATTGCTTTCTTTTTATCACTTTTACTGGATAGCTATTTGACATATATAAAAAAGTGATGTCTTATGATGTTATTTCAAGCTCCTACCCACAAAATCCACTGGCATTTTTTCTAAAAGGAATATGACTTTCTATTTTTGAGTGTAGTATTTCTCCCTAGAAAGGTATAAAAATCTAGCTATGTTGACCCAGAAAAGGGGGGAGGGATCCATAGCTCCCACATGGACATTCGTTTTCTAAGGAGTGACCACAATTTCAAAATAATATTCCAGC
Source organism: Anolis carolinensis (assembly GCF_035594765.1). Lineage (NCBI taxonomy): Eukaryota > Metazoa > Chordata > Lepidosauria > Squamata > Anolidae > Anolis > Anolis carolinensis. The sequence goes on from NC_085841.1 coordinate 298,073,645, forward strand.
TTTCCTCTGGAACTCTTCCATTGATCTCGACACTATACTGCTGTTGATGCAGGCTAGAATGGTCATTGCATATCAAAAGGAATCAGTGTGGTGTGCTGGTTTGAATATTGAACTTGAACTCTGTATAACAGGGTCCAATCCCTACATAGCCATGGAAATCCATTGGATAATCTTAATCAAGCCGTACTATCTCAGCCTCAGAGAAAGGCAAACACAGACTCACTCTGAGCTACTCTTGCTAAGAAAAATCCATGGTGATAGGTTGCTATAAGCTGGAAATGACTTGAAAGCAAGCAGCAGCAGCAGCAGCAGCAATGAACAGAGCAAAATTCTGACCTTGTAACATTTCTGTTTTGTTGGAGAGAAGGAGGATCAGTGGGCGAGTCTAGCTATTTTCCTGCAGCTAGACATGATGCATGAACATCATCTGCAGAGAGCTCCTACAAACCCCTGGAGGAGTCCCTATGTGCCTGTTGCAACATGTCCAGCTAGAAGGAAATAGCTACACTCATCCTTGCTGGTTAATATGGGTGAGGGGAGGGGAGCTGTGCTACTTACAACATGGTTTCAGTGAGAGTAGCATTGGGAGACATAGCTATGGAGACACAGCTATGTGATATACTTACATTTTATAATGCAGGATCTTTGCCAAACATGTGCAATAATTACATTGATTATACTGAAAATGTTATATGTATATAAAGTTATATGTATATCACTGAGACTAGATTTTAGGATTCAAAGCAGTGTGTGACTATTTGGGAAGTACAGTATGAGTCATTTGCTGCTGTAAAAACTGAGAGTCCTGTGCAGATTCCTCAAGCATCCCTATTCCAGAGAAGAAAATAAGAACCTATATGCCTATCAAAATCACTGACAGTATTTCACTCTTGCCAGCTCCTAGGTCTCTCCAGTATAACTAACTTCCTGGCTGAGTAAAGCAGATCGAAAGCACATAGAAAGGAGGCATATTACATATGATATGCACCAAGTAGCAATAAACCAAGAGTTGACCTTCACTTGTAGTATGCTTGTGGTCAAAATGTTTACTACTAACATTTTTTTTTTTGTGTCAGGAGCAACCGGAGTTGCTTCTGGAGTGAGAGAATTGGCCGTCTGCAAGGACGTTGCCCAGGGAACGCCCAAATGTTTTGATGTTTTACCATCCTTGTGGGAGGCTTCTCTCATGTCCCCGCATGGAGCTGGAGCTGATAGATGGAGCTCATCCGCACTCTCCCCGGGTGGGATTCGAACCTGGCAGCTTTCAGGTCAGCAACCCAACCTTTGTCAGGACCCAGGCTGCAGAGCACCAATAACCTTACACAGAGGCCAGAATCTATCTAATATCTTTATTAAAGAAATATATAAAGTCAATAAAAACAAGTGAAGAATATAGTTCAGAAGCAGACCTTTCAGATGAGGTCAAATATAGTCCAGAAATGTATTGTCCAATATAAGATATTAGAGTTCAAAGTTATAATCCACTTGACCGAAACACACACCTTGCCAAGCAATAGTGTGGGGAATGACAGAGTCTTTAAAGTCCAATGTAGCTTGACAACAAGGCTGGAAAATAGACTTGATTCTTGGCTAGATCAAAGACTTGAAACGAGGCAAACATGAAACATGAACAGAGTCCAAGGAAGTCCGTGAAACAAGGCAAGGCTGGAAACTTGATCCGGGAAGCAAGGAACTGGGGTTACGAAGTCCACACACGATCTCTCTCCTCAAGCTGAACAATTGACTCCGCAAAGTATCCCTGGCGCTAGGCACCTATATTGGGTCTCGTTTTCCCGCCAACAGAACTCTTTCCCTAGAGAACGAGAAGCGAAACCCAACTCTGTCCAGATGTGTGACTCCTTAGAATTTCCCAAGGGAAGCAAGCCTAATCAGCTTGATTTCTGGCAGCAATGCGTAAACTCCTCCGATTAGCCTCTCTATTTTCCCTTTCCCGGGAGTAAGATTCTTTTCTGGGAAACGGGGGGGAGTTCTGCCCAAGGCCTGTTTGGCTGAATTTTTGAGGACAAACATCAACATCCTGCAGGTGAGGAGACTGAGGAGACTCCGGCTCTGGCTGAACCGGCAAAAATCCCATGTTTTCCTCTTCGTCTGTCACAATAGTTCTAGGAACAGGACTACAAGGCCCATGAGTCATCACAACCTTCAAGTTACAAGGCTTTTATCCCCTTGGCCACCAGGGGCTCCTTACTACTAACATTGAATCTTATAAACAATCCTGCCTATATATGCAAACCCTCAGTATAATATCCATATTCCATTTAGTACAAAATCAAAAATAGCTAGTACTGAATCCAAATTACTATTTTTGACATATATTCGTTCCATCTGCTGCTTGCCAGCATACAAGAAGTGAGTTTGCAGCCCATCCTCAGCCCTGCTCCTGCTGCTGCTTTAAGGAGGGAAGGAAAAGGGTGGAAGAGGAGGCCTTATAACATCTGCTGGACGCTTCTTGTTGTTCCATCTGCTGCTTGCCAGCATACAAGAAGTGAGTTTGCAGCCCCATCCTCAACCCTGCTCCTGCTGCTTTAAGAAGCTGCTGTCGCCATCTGGAACTCCTTTGCAACCACCAGTTAATGTATCTGTGCTTGTTTAGTGGGGTTTTTTTGGCAAATTTTTAGTTAGGTGGGGAGGGGGACAGCAGCCCAATTGGGAACTATTGCGACATTATATAAAGGTCCAAAAATATATAGGAATACATAAAAGATATTTTAGGATATCTTAAGAATTGATTCGAGTCTGAGGGCCCTCTTTTACCTTTTATTTGCTATTCAATTTAATGAGTTTACTTTATAGATCTTTGAAGATCACTAGTTGTTAAGAATCAAAATGGAAACTTTCGAAAACCAGGCAGACACCAACTTGGCTACCCTATGTGAACTTTTAGGTAAATCATTCTGTCTCATATTGAAACATCTAGAGACAGTGAACGAGAAAATGGACCTTCTTTTTAATGGCTTGTCTTTAATGATAAAGAACCCGATCCAATCTTCTTGTATACGGGATGAAGAGGACAACCTGATTTCAAGTTTTAATGAAGGAATGAATCTATCGGATGGGGAGGGGGAGGGAGAAAGAGAGGATCTACAATCTCAGGACGAAAACAATGAGGATGTTTTTGAACCACCTGGGGGGGGAGGGAGGGAGGGAGCTTCACCTCATAATTAGAACTCACACAGGAAGCGCCACAGACTGAGAAAGAATATCCTGAACTCCCAAGATAAAGAATCCAAAAATACGACTTCAGTACTTCTAGGCCTAGAGCCAACCTTTTTACACCAACAATCCCAGCTCTTGCAGCCTAACAAAATAGTTTTTGAAGTCTGGGACTCTCAACTAAATAGAGGGAAATGGTGCTCTTGGAGAGCAGCAAAGGCGTCTTTGGGCCAGATCCTTGATAAACATCCAACGGAAATCAAGATAATTTCTATGGACTGGCTTCATAGGGAATATCAATGTAAAGACCACACCCTTCGTTTACTAATTACTTTTGAAAATCAATCTATACCCGAAGAGGTGTGGTTCTATAAATGGTGGTTAAATCATTGGGGGATTTATCCTAGAAGAGTCCTCTGTGATCCAGTGACCCGACCTCTTTTTAGTGGTCCTAGACTACATCCTCAGGTAGAAGTTGAATCGCATATTACCCCAAGTTCTTCTACCCCTGGCCCCAACCCACCCACCCCAAATATAGTGGGTCCAACTTCTACCCAAATTCCCATTGAACTGTCAGATCTAAATTTAATTAATCCATCCTCAGCCCATGGCTCTACTCAAGGTAATTATTATATCTATCCTTACTCGCCACTCCTATTTAGCTCCCCCTCAAATATATCAAGTGATTCCCCTCTTTCCCCCCTGCAGGAAACCCTCCCCTTAGGATTCCCTCGATTTGACCCTTTGACATCAGCAAGCTGACTAGCTCCCTTAGATTCTCCCCCTGTTCCAGGGATATCTGATGGGGGGGAGTGCGGGCTTCGGGAGATGGCCATTGAGGTTGGGGGAGGGGACGTCGCGGTCGTTTCCATCATCCCAGGGAGAAGCGCAACAAAACTCTTGCGACCCTGAGGAAAGATAGGTTAGGTAGCCTTCATGACAGACCCCCCGGCTTTAAGGTCTTGTTGCTAAATGCCAGATCTGTCAACGGTAAGTCAGCAGTAATCCAGGACTTGATCCTGGACGAAAAGGCAGATCTGGCCTGCATTACCGAAACTTGGTTGGATGAGCTGGGGGGTGTCAATCTTACCCAGCTGTGTCCTCCAGGCTACGGAGTGCATCAACAGGCCAGGCGTGGGGGGCGGGGAGGTGGTGTAGCAGTGGTCTATCAGGACACCATTCCCCTGACCAGATGCCCCGTTCCTCAATCGTCTGGGTTTGAGTGTGTCCACTTGAGGGTGGGGACCCGGGACAGTTTGGGGATTCTGCTTGTGTACCGTCCACCCCGCGACACAGCAGTCTCCCTGCCTGAGCTCGCAGAGGTGGTCTCTAGCTTGGTGTTGGTCTCCCAGCGACTGGTTGTCCTGGGGGACTTCAACATCCACGCGGAGGCCCCTTTATCTGGTGCAGCTCAGGACTTCATGGTTGCCATGACAACCATGGGACTGTCCCAAGTGATATCTGGCCCCACTCATCAGGCTGGACACACTCTAGACCTAGTATTTGTGACAGACGGTGGAAAAGTCGGTGTGGAAGAGCCAAATATTCTTCCATTGTCATGGACCGACCATCATCTGATCAGTGTTAGACTTACTGTTGCTCCAAACCTCCGCAGGGGTGGCGGACCGATTAAGATGGTCCACCCCAGGAGACTTATGGATCCGGATGGATTCCTGATGTCTCTTGGGGAACTTCCTGTCATGTCGGCTGACGATCCGGTGGAGACCCTGGTCGATCTCTATAACACCGAGATGGCCAGGGCTCTTGACACGATCGCCCCTGAACGTCCCCTCTCGCTCTGCAGAGCCAGGTCAGCTCCTTGGTTCACTGAGGAGCTGGCTTTGATGAAGCGGGCGAGGCGGGGACTAGAGTGCAAGTGGCGGAAGACTCGGAGCATCACCGACCAAACACGGGCTAGAGCCTCCATTAAGGCCTACTCTGTGGCGTTGCAGGCAGCCAGAAAAACTTTCTCGACTGCCCGCATCGCATCTGCAACAAACAGACCAGCAGAGTTGTTCCGGGTTGTCCGGGAGCTCCTTCATCCTCATGAGGTGGAGGAGCCCCTTGACAACTCGGTCACTCGATGCAGCGAGTTCGCGCATCATTTTGCAGATAAAGTTGCTCGATTACGCTCCGACTTGGACGCCAGCTTTGATACAGTGCCTGATGAGTTGCCTAGAGCATCTGTCAATTCCATCTTGATGGATTCGTTTCAACCTGTTCGGCCTGATGACGTGGACAAGATCCTTGGAGCGATGAGACCAACCACATGTGCTCTAGACCCTTGCCCTACTTGGCTTATAAAGCTTGCCAGGGGTGGGTTGGTCGATTGGTTTTTGAGGATTATCAATGCCTCACTGGAACAAGGGCTTTTTCCATCCAGCCTGAAACAGGCAACTATTAGACCAATTCTAAAAAAGGCATCCCTTGATTCCTCCATTCTATCGAACTATCGACCAATTTCAAACCTCCCATTCTTAGGCAAGGTTCTGGAGCGGGTGGTGGCCTCTCAACTCCAGGGATTCTTGGATGACACTGATTATCTTGACCCATTCCAGTCTGGTTTCAGGCCTGGTCATGGCACTGAGACGGCTTTGGTCACCTTGGTGGATGACCTCCGCAGAGAGCTGGACAGGGGGAGTGTGTCCCTGTTGGTTCTCCTGGACATCTCAGCGGCTTTCGATACCATCGACCATGGTATCCTTCTGGGACGGCTCTCCGGGATGGGCCTTGGGGGTACTGCTCTCCAGTGGCTCCAGTCCTTCCTGGAGGGCCGATCCCAGATGGTGAAGCTGGGGGACACCTGCTCGGACCCCTGGCCTTTGACCTGTGGGGTCCCGCAAGGTTCCATTCTGTCCCCCATGCTTTTTAATATCTACATGAAACCGCTGGGCGAGGTCATCCGGGGTTTTGGAGTTCGGTGCCATCTCTACGCAGATGACACTCAACTCCACTACTCCTTTCCACCTGCTTCCAAGGAAGCCCCTCGGATCCTAGACCAGTGCCTGGCCGCTGTGATGAGTTGGATGAGGGCCAACAAGCTGAAGCTTAATCCTGATAAGACAGAGGTCCTCCAGGTCAGCCGTTCGACTGATCGGGGCATAGGGTGGCTACCTGTGCTTGACGGGGTCGCACTCCCCCTGAAGGCGCAGGTCCGCAGTTTGGGGGTCCTCTTGGATTCATCGCTGTCACTTGATGCCCAGGTGTCGGCGGTGGCCGGGAGGGCCTTTGCACAATTAAAACTTGTGCACCAACTGCGACCGTACCTCGAGAAGTCTGGCTTGACCACGGTGGTCCACGCTCTAGTTACCTCAAGGATGGATTACTGTAACGCACTCTACGTAGGGCTGCCCTTGAAGACGGTCCGGAAATTACAGTTGGTACAACGGTCGGCAGCCAGGTTACTAACTGGAGCTGCTTATAGGGAGCGGTCAACCCCCCTGTTCAAGCAGCTCCACTGGCTGCCGATAATATTCCGGGCCCAATTCAAGGTGCAGGTTATTACCTATAAAGCTCTAAACGGTTCAGGACCTGCCTATCTTCGTGACCGCATCGTCCCCTATGAACCTACGCGCTCTCTGAGATCTTCCGGGGAGGCCCTCCTCTCACTTCCGCCTTCCTCACAGATACGTCTGGTGGGGACGAGAGAGAGGGCCTTCTCGGCCGTGGCCCCCCCGGCTCTGGAACTCCATCCCTAGGGAGATTAGGTTGGCACCCTCCCTACCATCCTTTAAGAAACAATTGAAAACCTGGATGTTCAAGCTGGCCTTTGGAGAGACAGCCATTGGATGACCAGCCTCATTATAATTCTATCCTGAATGTTATTAGGCTCCTTTCATCGGGGTATTTTAATCTAATGATTTTATCTTATATTGCTGCTATAGTCCCCCCCCCACACACACCTTTGAAGTTGACGGATTTGCATTGGTGATTGTTTGATATTATTACTATTATATAAACCTTGTTTTAACTTCTGTTTTATCATCTTCTTGTGTTTTAAACTGTGTATATTGTTTAATGTATTTGTGTTTTAAACTGTATATTGTTTAATGCTGTTACTTTTGTAACGTTGTGAGCCGCCCCGAGTCCCCACGGGGAGATGGTGGCGGGGTATAAATAAAGTTTTATTATTATTATTATTATTATTATTATTATTATATTCTGCATCTATTTGTAATCATAGAGTCAAAAGTATAGCATCAAAATATGCAGGATATTGTGATTAACAATGCCTTTCAACTAGTCAAGCCTTTGAAGTATTATCCAAAAGTTTTATTAAGAACATGGTAAGTTCTTCCGGGTATGGCAGCATGGCAGCTGGAAGAGTGATCGAGGATCTCTCAGTCACCAACTCTTCCTGGACCGGGTTAGGGCAGATTTTTCGCCCCCCCCCTCTCAGCGGATTGAGCTCTGAGAGGCAGCGAACCCACCGAGACCCCATCCGTGGACCTTGAAACTCCTCCGGTGAGTAGAGAGACGGGAGAACGGAGACGGGCAGTGGCAGCGGGTCGGGAGAGATTGAGGGACAAGATTGTCCGAACAGATGCCTTGCTATGCTCCCAAAAATGACGAAAGAGTATTTCAAAAAATAAAGTAGTAAGACTGAAGAAAGGATCGAGACACAGTTATAGCAATCTGGTGCCGGCGATACACTGAATAAGAGAATAAAAGAAAAGAGGAGTAAGAAGGAATGAAGAGAGAACAGTGAACAAGGTAACCCCTCTTAAAATCCCGGAGGGATACAGACTGTAAGACGGAAAGACTGGGGAAAAAAACACAACCTTCATTTTATTCGGATTTGCTGGAACATACGCTTTATTGCTTTATTGGTGGGGACTTGGACGGATGCCAAGCTTGGAAGGGTGAAAAGGGAACGTTGCCGAGGAATTGAGGGAGATAAGCATTGTCCTTGGAAAAACCCTGGTAAGCCCTTGTTTAGTCTACAGCCTGACGTCACAGGAGGCTCTGGAGACCCGGATGGGAGAAACGGAAATGTGGAAACGGAAGGAGAAACAAAGAGAAATCAGGAAGGCATCCTGGCAGCTTTCCCGGCAGGGGAGTGGAGGACTAGAGGGGAAATAAATAAATAAAAGTGCCCCTCAGAAGCGAAAGGTGGAGCGAGGGAGCGGTCTGAGTGCTAGATGATCAGAGTGGGCTGGCTGGAGGAGACAAAGCAGCAGATAGAAGATAACAGTGAGAGCGGCGAGACGAGGACGAGAAGCAGACGGTAAGAGGGAGAAGAATCAGGAGGCATGAGGCATCGCGTGGGGATGTAAGGACGAGGACGAGAAGCAGACGAGGAGAACAGGGTGACAACGGGCGTGACGAGGATTAAACGAGGACAAGAAGCAGACGGGTTGAGAAGCGACAGAAGGGTTAGAGGATAGACAGACAAACAAGAAGAAGAAGGAAAAAAAAGAAAGAGGAGAGTAGAGAAGGAAAGGGAAGAGGAAGAGGAGAGAGAGGAAGAAAGAGTAGATTAAGTCAATTTCATTCCATTTAATTAATTAAGTTGAATTAACTATTAACGAGCAGGACCCCCCCCCCCACAAATAGGGGAGGAGGAAAAGAGTCTATAAAATTGGGGGGGGAAATTAAAAAAAATCCCCTCTATACATAAATCACAAAGAAGAAAATAAATATTGATAACAATCTACTTTAAACCTACAATAATCACATTAATTACTAGTTAGATAAAATTCTTTTTTTTCTTTCTTATTACACCAACTGATATGTATAATAAATTGATTAGATATAGATAACATTATCCTGAATAAGGTTGACCCTTTCAAATCAATTTAAGGTGATAAAATTCAGCAAGTACATAAAAACCAAAAAGGACGGTGAATTGAGACTGTGCATAGACCGGGGGAAAGAACTGATAAGCCTTTGAATTGTATTGAACTCTCATTGCAGCACAACTCAAAGAAGATGTCGACACAAAAACTTAAGATGGATGAAAAAAAAACCATGGGAAGAAAAGGATCATTGTCGGACGATATAAATCTACGAGACGTGATGAAGGAACTTCAAAAAATAACAGAGAACCAAAAGATGCTTCAGGAACAAATGTTAGATATGAGAAAAGAATTATCAGATGAATTCACGGAAGTGAAGAGAGAAATAAAAGATTTACAAAAAGAAGTGAAAGAAGTGAAAGAAGACAAGCTAAAAATGGAGAAAAAACAAGAAATATTCCAAACCAGATTGGAAAAGTTAGAAGTTAAGAACAAGAGATTGGAAGATCGACAAGAAAAAGTGGAGAGGAAAGAATTAGAATGTCAGATAAGAATAAGAAACATTATAGAAGAACCCAAAGAAAATTTAAAACAAATTACGACTCAAATCCTGGCAGATCTCCTACAAGTGCAGGACGAAGAGATGGATGATTACATAGAGAAAACTTACCGAGTAACCACTAACTTCTCCAAAAAAAATAAAGTCGCAAGAGATGTGGTGGTGGAGTTTGAAAAAAGGAAAATAAGAGAAGAGGTGTTGAGAACAAGCAACAAAAACACCATACGTTATAAAGGACAGAAAGTGACAATACTAAAAGAGCACCCGGCAAGCACGATGCAAAAACGAAAAAAATACCTGTTTCTCACAGAAGAATTAAAAAGGAGGCATATCAGATTCCAATGGGAAAGGAGAGAAGGTATTATGGCTACATACAATCAAGAAAAAGTATGGATAACGTCGGAAGAAAAAGCAAAAAACTTTTATAAGAACTTGATGAAGAACGAAAATGGACCAACCCCGTCGGACTCGATATCGGAAAGAGAGAGAAAGAGAGCCAGAACTATATCCCCCGAAAAAAGCGACATAGCAGCTGCTTCACAAACCCCAAATTTGATAAATCTAGAAGAAGAAGAAGAAGAAGAAGAAGAAGAAATCACCCAACATTAAAATTATGCAAATAAAGTGCCACTCTAATAATGTTAACGGTTTGAATGCACCTAATAAAAAACAATTGCAAAAACAGAAATTTGATTTAATAGCTCTTCAGGAAACCCATATATGCCATCGGCACATAACACACTTAATTCAGGACAAATTGGGGAAAGAATTTATATCTTCCGCCGCAGAAAAAAAAGGGGGGGTAGTCTTATATGTAAATCCAAAATTTAAGCCAGAATTAGCATTTAAAGATGACGAAGGCAGGATGGTAGGAGTAAAAATAAAAGTGGATAATCAGGAAATTTTAATCTGCAACATCTACGCCCCAAACGGGTCAAAAACATCCTTTTTACAAAAATTAAAAAGTAAAATTGAAGACCAAGATTTTGATGACTTGATGATAATGGGTGACTTCAACAGAGTTCTAGACCCCGAATGGGACAAGACAGGGATTAGACACGGGGGAAAAAGACTCTAAACACAGGCAAATTACCAACAAATTTTATTAAAACCTTACAGGACTGGGAACTCAGAGATGCCTGGAGAATACATCATGAAGGAGAAAAAGATTACACTTTCTTTTCAAACAGGCATAGTTCGTGGTCAAGGATTGACATGGCCTGGATGACCCCCCCATTAATTCTTAAAGTGACTAAAATAAAAATCACTCCAAGATACATATCGGATCATTGTCCGATAGAATTCATGATTAATAAAGTACAAAGAAATCCAATCTGGAGGATAAACGGCAATTTAATAAAATCTGAAGAGGAAATCCAAAAAAATAAAAAAACTTTTGAAGGAATACTTTGAAATGAACGATGTGGAGGAAACCCCAATTCAAGTAATATGGGATGCTAGTAAGGCGGTTATGCGTGGCCATTTCATTCAGCAAAACGCCCAAAAAAATAAATTGAAAAATAGAATCATAAATAAAATAAAGGACAAAATTAAAATAAATGAAAAAAAATTAAAATTAGACCCAAACAATAAAAATGTGAAACAAGAATTGGAGAGTTTGAAAGAACAAAAAAATCATGTGGAATTGGAAGAAACAGTGAAAAAATTAAAATTTATAAAGCAACAACAATTCCAAAATGCCAACAAACCAGGCAAATGGTTAGCCTGGAAAATAAGCAAGAAAAGACAAGCTCATACCATCATGGAAATCTCCTCAGAAGGAGTAAATTACATGACAGAACAAGGAATTATGACACAATTTATAAAATATTACAGTAAATTATACTCAAAAGATCAGATTGGAAATGACAAAGTGACCCAATTTATTAGCAATCAAAAATTAGCTAAAATATCAGAAAAACAGAGAGAGATGTTAAATAAGGACATAACAGAGAAGGAAATCAAAGCAGCTATAAATAAGATGGATGGGAATAAAGCCCCGGGGCCCGATGGACTAAATGGGATATATTACAAAGTGTTCATGGAGGAAACGATACCCTACCTTAAAAAGTTATGAATAAAATCCTAGAAAACCAAAAAATTCCAGAATCTTGGTGTCAGGCAACAATAACTATGATTCCAAAAGAAGGATTAGACCCCAAAAATGTTAAAAATTACAGGCCAATATCTTTATTAAATTCTGATTACAAAATTTTTACATATATCCTAGCTGAAAGAATGAAAGAATTTTTGAGAGCGTGGATAGGAGAGGACCAAACGGGCTTCCTTCCAAATAGGCATATGAGAGACAATGTGAGAGAAATCATTGATATAATTGAATATTATGAATTTTCAAACAAAGATGAATTGGCTGTCCTCGCTATTGACATGGAGAAAGCTTTCGACAATCTAAATTGGGAATTTTTTAAATTTTTAATGGCTGAATTGGACATGGGCTATAAATTTATAAATGCGATCAATCAAATTTATGATAAACAGGAAGCAAAAATTAAAATAAATTCAGAGGAATCAAATTATTTCAAAATATGCAAAGGTACCAGACAAGGTTGCCCGCTGTCTCCTCTGTTATTCATTTTCTCATTAGAGATTCTCCTAAATAATATTAGAGAGGACCCCAAATTGAAAGGTGTAAAAATAAAAAAATACAATTACAAGTTTCGGGCTTTTGCTGATGATCTGATTTGTGTGATAGATGACCCAATAAACACAATACATTACTGGCTTGCCAAAATAAGAGACTTCGGGGAAACTTCAGGATTGAGGTTAAACATGGATAAGACTATGTTATTACCTAAAAACATGACAAAAAAAAGACAAGAAGAACTAACAAAAGTCTCAGGGATCCAGGTGAAGAAGAAAATAAAATACCTAGGTATATCAATAACAGCGAATAACACACAACTACTAGAAAATAACTATGACCCTCTTTGGAAAGAAATAAAGAAAGACTTAGAGAGATGGAAATACGCTAAATTATCACTACTAGGAAGAATCTCGGCAATAAAAATGACAGTCTTGCCCAAGTTTATATTTTTATTTCAAAATATCCCGATTATTAGAAATGTACAAAAATTCAAAACTTGGAACAAAGAACTAAGTAAGTTTATCTGGATGGGGAAAAAGCCGAGAATCAAAAGAATCTATCTTATAGATGAGAAGAAAAGAGGAGGACTGGATCTTCCAGACCTCCAAACCTACCACAATGCGTGCGGCCTTGCTTGGGTGAAAGATTGGTCCACATTGGGGAATGCCAAAATCTTAGCACTAGAAGGAATAGATTTAAGGGCAGGATGGCATGCATACCTGTGGTATGACCAAAAATTAAAAGAAAAAAAATTTGGCAACCACTTTGTACGATCTTCACTACTAAAAATTTGGGATAAGTATAAAAAGAAATTATATTTGAAAACCCCAGGATGGATTTCCCCTTTGGAAGCATGTCAGAGGAGAGAAACAGGAGGAGAAATTTGGCCGAGATATAAGGATATTTTAACTAAAGAAAATGGGACTTATATTATGAAAAGCCAGGAAGAGATTAATCACAAATTTCACGATGTGGGATGGTACCAATACATACAACTAAAAGAGTATTATAATAAAGACAAAAAATTGGGATTCGAGGAGAAAGAAAAATTCTGGGATAAGGTGATGAAAGCAGAAAGAAAATATATATCCATAATATATAAAAAATTAATTGAATGGGAGACTGAAACGGTACCAATAAAGGATAGTATGATAAAATGGGCCAAAAACTTGGGTAAAAAAATCTATTTAGAGGAATGGGAAAGGGCCTGGAACTCCAGATTAAAAATCACATATGCAATAGAATTGAAAGAAAATTGGATTAAGATGTTCTATCGCTGGTATTTGACCCCTCAAAAATTAGCAAATTATTATAAAAAAAACTTCAAATAAATGTTGGAAATGTGAGGATCAAGTAGGAACATTTTATCACTGCTGGTGGACTTGTAAAAAAGCTAAAAATTATTGGAAGGAGATCCACCAGGCAATACAAAAGATGTTGCAGATTAAAATAAAACTAGATCCAAAATATTTTCTCCTAAGGATGCTTAATATTCAAAACGATAAAAATAAAGAGATTCTTTTTAATTACCTCACCACGGCGGCTAGAATAATATATGCTAAATATTGGAAAAAGAAGGAAATCCCCGAATTAAGTTGTTGGCTATTTTGGAAATAATGAATATGGACAAATTGACATACCTACTAAAAAATAACTATGGAATTCCAAGAAAGCAAACAAATTGGGATCCGGTAAAAAACTATTTGATAGAAATACAAACGAAGGTACTAATTTAATCTATATAGAAGGTTTGTAGATACAAAGTGAAGGTAAAGAAGACGCCGTCACCTAGTTGAAGGAAGAAGTAAAAATGACCAAGAAGAAGAATAACAAACTTTACTAAATAACTGTGTATGAGATGGAAGTCTTTATTATATTTTTTTTCTTTTTTTCTTTTTTTTCTTTTTCTTAATATAATTTTCTTTTTTTTCTTTTTTTTCACTTATTACTATTATTATTGTTATTACTATTTTTATTATTATTATTATTATTAATTATTATTATTATTATTATTATTATTATTATTATTATTATTATTATTATTATTATTATTTTGTTTCCTGAAGTCTATTCTCTTTCTTTCACCTCTTTCCTTGGAAACTATTGTTCTCACACTTTCACTGTAAGCTCTTTAATTGAAAATCTAATAAAAAATTTATATATAAAAAAAAGAACATGGTAAGTATAGAGGCATTATTTAGCTGGATTTATACTCTTGACTGAAATAGGTATTTGATACCAATGTTATCTGTAAATGTCGAAATCTGGGTCTCTTAATCTCTATTCAGTATGCACAGTGGGGCAAATCCTATCACTGGAATTAAGTGTCCATGGACTTAGTTTTCCTCCAGTAGCTTTAAAAAGAGTGTAGAGAAACACTTCAAGAGTTTCTATGACTTTTTGTATAAAAATATAAAATGGGGCTTAACTTAAAAGGTGTTTGAAAACTTGGCTTGTGAACTACGAGCACAGTGTGAACATATTATTGTTGACTATTGAAATACAACTACCAAAAAGCCTCAATGTACTCATTTCATGCACTGAGATGTGAAAAATAAAATAATTATTTAGAGAATAATTCTGATATGAAAGAATGCATATGTGGTCTGTCCCAAAAGTAATGACAATTATTAAAAGAAATATTGAACATACATGCAAGTACAGCTTATCTCCTTCAAAATAGGCTCTTTGTGATCAAAAACAGTGATTCTAGCATTGCTGCCACACTTCATAGCAGTGGAGGAAGCCTTAATTTGAGATGTTGTTCAAACCCCTCACAGCTGCCTGGATATGTTTAACTGTCCCAAATAAATGTCCTTTGAAGTGGGTTTTGAATCTGGGGAAAGAAATCACACGGAGCCAAGTCAGGGTTATATTGTGGGTTGGAAGCATTCAGAACGGCCTTCATATTTTCAGGTCTTGAAATTGAAGGACACTGCTCTTTACATTTTTGCCTATTATAAGCCATCAAAACTACTATGCACTTTGCTAATGTATAGACTGCTAAAAAGGCACAAACGCAACTGAGGAAGATCAAATTGTATTCCTGGGTTCCCCCTCCACCAGCATCAACCTCCGCTTTCCCTTCCTAGCTCTTCTGCATTGTTAAAAAATTCTCATTACTTTTGAGGCAGACCACATATATACAGGTCTCTGTGTGCATTATAATGTGTGCATTCTATAGGCATAGATGATATCCACTTCAGGACATAGATTTTTGCCTAGAAAACTATGGGATATGTTTAGTACTTGAAGGCTCTTTGTTAATTATGCTACATTGGACTGAGCAAAGAATTATACATCACAAAAAGTCACATCATGTTACTTCCCCTTCCTTGAAAGTGTACTTTGTATTTTTGTATTGCAGTGAAATATATTATTACAATAGTCCTTTGCTGCCATTAGTAATTGAGAATGTGGAGAGGTAAAATTAAGTACATGAGAAAAACAGGATAGGCATCATCAGTGTATATGGCTATCCATATGGAAATAGCTATCCCAGAGGGCTATCCCAGTGGATCTCTCATTCATAGGGTTGCTATAAGTTGAAGTTGATTCTATAGCAATTAATAATAACAGATTTGTGTTACTGTTCAAAAATATTTGTTTGTGGAACAACATACAAATACTCCTACAAATACTCAATGGATTTCAGTCATAATATTCCTGTTCTTCCAGAAGTGACTTTATTACTTCTGGTTAAGGAACCAAGAATCCAAAAACACACTTGTAGTGGTCTTCGGCTCAAACAGCAAAACGCACAGAGACTTTTGTTCTTTCCCAAATAAGCAGGAATGTTTTTCTTTCTTCTTTGTTGCAGTATGCAAAGTATATACAAACTTTACAGCTTCTTCTTTCTCACACTCACAGCAGTAATTCTCCAGCACTCTCCAAACCACCATCCATCCCTCAAAAACTCTCATCAAACTTAGTCAGTATAACTGCAACATATATACTACAACCATTGCATTAACCACCACACCCTAATTACAGTGGCTTAATTTTTTTACTGGTGATTAGGCCAGAGGTATTAACTCTGCTATCACTTAGAAAATGTCAGGTAACTTCAGAATCCTGACAATTAACAATAACAGATTAATATTATTGTTAAAAAGATTTGTTTGTGGTACAACATGCACATACTCCCACAAATACTCAACAGATTTCGAACATCTGTTGCCATATGTACATTGCTTCTGTTCACATTATTATGGAACTCTGGTGTTGCCTAGTTGTCATTACATGAAATATTGGCTCTGTGGAAGCCAAGGGCAAATAAAATGGGGGAGAAATGTCCAGTCTTGACATAATTTTATCCTGTAAATTCTTTAATGAAGAGTTGTGCAGGATTTTCCTTGACAAATTGTCATTTTGCACAAAGAAACCTGAAACACCTGATAACAAGTGGCAACCTATTATTACTGGCTTTGTTAGCCCCTGACACCACATTAATCATGAGGAAAATTTCTCTGACACAGCCTATGTACTGTAACTATAATGTGTAATCCTATGGGAGGAAGCTTCTCAACACTTGTTATTAGAAGAAAGAGGTGATTTAAAAAAAAAATACCTGACAACAACCATGTTCTTTACACATCAATCACCATGGTGCAGGGACAAGAAATAGAATAATGGTCAGACTAGAGAGATCTGTAGATAGGATGCTTTTCCAGCATTGTTTTTTTTTTTAAGGTTAGAAATCAATTATAATGTAAGTGGTCTGAGGTTGAGATGCTATATCTTTTACAGTCCCAGCATTCTTTTCAAGATTCTTTTTAAAGAAATACATTCCAAGCCCCTTACAGATGTCATTCATTTAAAAAGGATATCAATCCTACATCCTTTTGGAGTACAATAATTTCTAGGGCTGTACAAAAGTTTTGTAACTTGTCAAAAGTCGCATCAGATTTGTTAGTTTCATACTCACAATGTGATATCTGATGTGTGGACATTGTGTGCGCCAAAAAGTTAAGAATCAAAACTTTAGCCTAGTTTTTTTTTTTTTGGTAACTTGCATAAAAGTCATAATTCTCTGTGACACAGAGCAACCAAGCACTACTTGGAGGTGAAGTTGAATGTGTTGCCATGCCTCTCAGTCAATCAGGGCTGAGGGAGGGGGGAGCTGTGGCCATTGCTCTTTAAATTCCCCAGTGCTTCACTGGACCCCACCTTTTCATGATAAAAATTAGATATTCCCCCAAAATCAGGAGATGTGCTAATATTTCTGAAACTTGGGGAGGGGTGAGGGAGGATGCCCTGCTTATGTTGTGTAATTGTAGAGAAATTCCAGGTTATAGTTCTTGTAGTTTATTTTTTAAAAGGTTTCTTTAAAAAAAAACCAAACGAATTCCCCAAAAATCAATAGATGGGGATTTATTTATTATTGTATCCAAAGCAAACACAGGATACAGTTATAATATATTTTAAAACACAAAGTTAAAAACTTGGCATTATGCTAAATCTCCTTTTGCCAGTAACTGGCAACTTAGAGTGCTGCTGGTGTTGCAATAAGAAAGACCTCCATTGTGTATGTGACAGGGCTCAGACTGCATTGTAATGGGTGTTCTGTGGTTTGCTGTTCTCCACACTCATATGTTGTGGATTCCACTTTGTGGCCCCATTTCTTAAGGTTGGCTCTGCATCTCATGGTACCAGAGTGCAGTCTGTTCAGTGCCTTCCAAGTTGCCCAGTCTTCTGTGTGCCCAGGAGATAGTCTCTCATTTGGTATCAGCCATGGATTAAGGTTCTGGGTTTTAACCTGCCACCTTTGGACTCTTGCTTGCTGAGGCATTCCTGTGAGTATCTCTGTAGATCTTAGAAAACTATTTCTTGATTTAAGGCATTGATTTAAGGTGCTAGCTGATATCCGAACAGGGTAGGGGCCAGAGATGTCACTGCTTTGGTCCTTTCATTATTAGCTGCTACTTCCTGGTGGATATCAGGTGGTGCAATGCCAGGTAAACAGTATAATTTCTCATGTTGTGTGGGGTGTAGACAGCCTGTGATAATGTGGCATGTCTCATTAAGAGTCACATTCACTGTTTTAACATGGTGAGATGTGTTCCACACTGGGCATGTGTACTCAGCAGCAGAGTAGCAAAGTGCAAGGACAGATATCTTTCCTGTATCTGGTTGTGACCCCCAGGTTGTGCTAGTCAGCCTTGTATGATATTGTTTATAGCACCCACCTTTTGCTTGATATTCAAGTAGTGCTTCTTGTTGGCCAGAGCACGGTCCAGGGTAACTCGCAAGTATTTTGGTGTGCTGCAATGCTCTAGTAGTATTCCTTCCCAGGTAATCCTCAGAGCTTGAGATGCTTGTCTATTCTTAAGATGAAAGTACACACCTATGTTTTAGATGGATTAGGGATCAGCTGTTTTTCTCTGTAATAGGCAGTAAGAGCACCTAAAGTCTCAGAGAGCTTCTGTTCAACCATTTCAAAGCTCCCTACTTGGGCGGTGATGGTACAATCGTCAGCATAGATGAAACTCTCTGTCCCTTCTGGCAGTGGCTGATCATTTGTGTAAATGTTAAACATTGATGGAGCAAGCACACTCCCCTGAAGCAGGCCATTCTTCTGATTTCACCATCTGCTTCTCTGGCCCTGGAATTCAACAAAAATGCTCCTGTTATGTAGCAAATTTCCTATGAAGCGGGTGAAGTGGTAGTCTTTTGTGATATTATAAGTTTTTCTCAGGAGAAGGCAATGATTTACAGTGTCATAAACTGCTGACAGGTCTATGAAGACAGCTCCTGTAATCTGCTACCTTTCATAATGGATGAGTGAAACATTCTGATACCTGGAGGGGGGCAGGTAATGATGTTAAACGTGTTCTACCATTGTAGTTTCACTCCAATATCTCTAAAACTGAGGGAGAAAGGAGCCCAAGAACCCCCCATGTGCACAATTACTTTAATGAAATAATAACAAAATTTCATTACTATCATTATAATAATGAAATTTTTTACTAACAATACTTTAGAAACACTTTAGAAATAAAATATCGGCACCCATAATTTTGTAATGACTTTTGAAACATTTTTTATCCATTGCACAGAAGAACGGCCTAAAAATTTCCAAATGTGATCATATACAATACTGAGTTACTCTCTCCTAACTTACTCATAAGTTTCTGAAGCCTCTTTACACAGTCATGCTTTACAGTGCATAGGCAGGCTTATAGAAATGTTCTCACTACATTCCCGTAGCCAAACTAGATAACTCATGAGAACCTGACATCATTTTGCATCTGACTATGGGAACATAGCTGAATGCTTTTTTCAAGACTCTCTTCTCACTACAAAGCACATAATAATGGTCATATAGGCTCTCTTCAGGGTCTTCACAATCAAGCAGCAGAAGTTTGGGGTTCTGCAGAGGAAGGAAGGAAATACCAAGCCACACAGCTCCCAGATACCCCATGTGTACAGATACCACAAACAAAATTCTGATGTGTGTGTGTTCTGCATCTTATGCCCTTGATGTCTGTGAATTCATCAATCAGTAGAATGCATTGTAGTAAGTGTTCTACTTGACCAATTGCCCAGGGGCCCCAGCTACACATATCTTTCCTTCTGTAGATATCACACTGGATATTTAGATGCTGTGAGTCTGGTGTGGTGCCAGTGGTGTGCTTAAACCCTACCTTCTTATACATATTGCATTTGTGGATAACAGATGTGATCTATTTTGATGTAACTTATTTGCACTTTTTCCCCCTTTTTGGCACTGAATATTTTCCCCGGGTCCCTTCGGGGAGATAGGGCAGTCTACAAATAAAGCTTTTGTATTATCATTATAACATGAAAAATGCAGTTTCACATTACTATAAACCTATTTTGTAACATATGAATTCGCAGATGTGGCTCACTCATAATTGAATTGTTACATTACATAACTGGAAACAGACTGTCCAAGACAACACTGGATCTCTTTCTAGTTCATGTCACTTTTGCATGTATTTACTCAGAAACAGTAATGACAGATGGATTCCATTTCAATGGAGTGATGAATGTACACTGGCTGCCTCATCACATTGAGTTTTTTTGGCCCTTTTTTCCTCTTCTGGACAGGGCCTGATGAGTGCCATCAGATGACTCTGGCTTTCCCCTGCTCTCATTCCTCCCGAAGTGAGAGGAAGTGTTGCATGATGCTTCTTCTGCCACGATGGAGAGGTAAGTGTGTTTTGGGTAACTCTGATAGAGCTACTCGCTTTTTTTGCCCTTTCCTCCATTTGATGGGGGAAAGGGCAATGTGGCAATGCACCTTGCCACCCTTTTTACTATATAGTGGGGACAGCACCTTGTCCCATCCCACCATGTGATGGGGAAGGAGGGAGGGTGAGAAAATTGCTATGTGACTGATGGCAAAATTGCATGGTCCCAGGGCCCATGTGAAGAGGACCCTAGTTTTAGTAGGAACTTTAATGAAGCTGGACTTTACCTCCTAAATAGATACTGCACCTAGATTGCTGTCTTAAATGTCAATTTAAAAACAAGATGCACACCTCACCAGTGTTGGAGTCATACATGGTCACTGGCTCACTTAGTTCTGTTTCTGCCTTGACTTGCAGGAGTAGTAATGACAATAATATCTGAGGAAATAAACCCAGCCTTTGAAACTTATGCTACCAACTTCATTCTCTTAATTAGTCCCTGAGATGCTAAAGATCTCTTTGCAGTCTCCTATACTGTGTTTACTTGTGAAAAGTTTTCTGACAGTAGTTCAGTTTGACTGACCGCATCCCCTTGTATGAACCTGTCCAGGCCCTGAGATCTTCAGGAGAAGCCTTTCTCTCATTCCCACCTCCATCTCAAGCACGGGAACTTGAGATGGTGGGAACGAGAGAGAGGGCCTTCTTGGTATTTGCTCCACAACTCTGGGACTTCCTGCCCAGGGAAGTCAGAACGGCCGACTCCCTGCTGTTCTTTCGGCGGCAGGTTAAAAGTTTTTTTTTATTCAAACAGGCTTTAAAAGATGAAGGCTTTTAAGATAAATTCAGAAGGTGCTGTGGCTTTTAACTTTGAATTTGTTCTAATGGTTTTTAACTGGGAATTTTTTAATACTGTTTATATCTAATCCTGTTTTAATGTTCATATATTTGTATATATCAGCTCTGCTGATGCTTTTATGTTATGCCGCTTTGAGTCCCCTTTGGGGGAGATAAAGCAGGGGTATAAATGATGCTAATAATAATAATAATAATAATAATAATAATAATAATAATAATAATAATAATAATAATAATAATAATTTATTAAGCAACAGAATTAGTGGCTTATTAATAGTGAACCACTGTGTCATATTAATGACTACTATAGAGTGTGTTCAAAAACCCACAAATAAAAGTGTTTTGTTTGATAGGCAAAAATTCACAGAACAAGAATTTGCAAGAACCTTTCCCTTCCTATGTATTACAACCTGCAGTTCTTTATCCTCACCCATTTGGTTTTTCTGAAAAAATGATATTCACATTTATGAGATTTGTTAGTGTTCAGTTGGACAAAAAATACTGGATTTTTATTTATGGGTCTTACGGTAATTCCAGATCAGTTAAAAGCAAGGGGATAACTGACTAACAAATATGTAATAAGCAAATTACCTTGGTGGTATGTAAGGAATAATGAAACTTCTTGGTAGTGTTATCCCAATGTTGTAGACTGTTAAGTAAACTTTCTAATTAAAATTGTTAGTGGGTTTTATTTTTTCCCTTATGGAAAACCAAAATATATGTAGCTTTTCCACTAATTTAGCAATAGAAATAAATAGTTATTTTAACAAATTGAGAGAAGCTAGTAAGAACAGCAGTGTCCAGACCTAGTAGAGCTTTGCAGCCATATTTTCTCCCTTTATGAAATAATATATGCAGTTTGTTTTTATGTAAATATGTACATGAAGATGCAGTTAACTTAGTATTGAAGAAAAATAAGGTTGTTGCTTTTCAGAAATCTCTTCATCCTTTCGATTACTGGCCTGTGATACTTTTCCATCTCACACAGACGTTTTAATTGAATTAAATGAGGGTTGTATTTTGGCTATTTGCTTGGGAAGGAATTGGGAACAGGCAGTAATATAGGAAGGTTAAAGTGTTTCCAAAGCTTAAACTTGGCAACTGGTAGTTTCAGAAGCAGGAGGCAGAGTCAATTTTTTTCAGAAGTGTGCCAAGGACATCCTTATCATAGCAATTCTACACCAGAGTGGAAAGTTGGGAATTATGTGAAAATGAGTTTTGAAGTGCATGGATGTACTCTAAATCCACATTTAGACCATGGGGGAATAACATGTCAAATTGCAATATCCAATCCATTTCATTTTAAAGCAGTGCTTTCTCATTCTGAAAAAAAAGGTTTTTCAAGCACTCAAAAATACAGATCCCTAAAAGAGTGTTCATGCTCCATAAAATGGTCAACCAAAAGAAGAACCTAGAATCATAGAGTTGGAAGAGACCCCCGTCCAACCCCTGCCAAGAAGCAGGAAAATCACATTCAAAGCACGCCTGACAGATGGCCATCCAGCCTCTGTTTAAAAGCCTCCAAAGAGGGAGCCTCCACCACACTCCAGAGCAGAGTGTTCCACTGATGAACTGCTCTTAAAGTTTGGAAGTTCTGCCTAATGTTCAGGTGGAATCTCCTTTCCTGTAACCTGTAATGTAAATCCAAAATCCTAACAATTTAACAACAGAGATCTGTATGTCCCAAAAAGTCAACATGGGCCACTGATACAAAACAGATGTCCCACACCCTGATTTGCCTGGCTCTTCTTCCAGCTGATTTCATGGGGGGAAAGTGTGACGTGCACGTGGAGCACACAGCTTCCCCCCCATGGATTTCAGTGGCAACATGGGAAGCCTCCCATGTTGCTGTGGTGACGGCATGTGGTGAAGGCTCTGATTTCCTTCACCCATGGAGATGCGCCAGTGTCATGTAATGGGGGTCGTCAGGCTCCATGGATGATCTGGCCTAAACCAGCACATGCTGCCGAATTTAGCCCTTTGTGATGAGGTTGTTAGTGAGTATAGGGTGTATATGTTGATTGTTCATTATCAGTAGTTAAATCAATGGGCTATGTTTTTGTGGTTACTTCTCCATCAAGAATTGATTCAGCGAGTCTACATTAATTAGTTAGAAATAGAAACTAGATAAAAAATATTGTTGGACAATATAACAACAAAATAACAACAATAACAACTTAACCAAGTATGAAGAACAATATTGGACCTGCCTAAATATCTTTTTGGTCCAATCTTCTACTTGCAGTGCATGTGGAAGAATTCCAAGCACAACCTCAAAAGCACAACCTCCAAGGTACCAAAGCTGGACTTCAAAACACAACATACCTCCTTTCTGTGTGTTGTGTTCTGTTTTGTCTGTCCAAAACAGCATTGAATGTTTGCTATGTATGTGTACTGTGATCTGCCCTGAATCCCCTTGGGGAGACAGGGCAGAATATAAATAAAAGTGTTATTATACAAGTAAGTAAATCAGTGCTGGGTTGTGAAGAAATCCCTAAATTCAATAAAGCTGGCTACTAAATTATGGTTGCCTCATATATTTTTTACATTCAGAAGATTCATATTTCTATCAATTTAAATAGCAGGCAGTTCCAACATGTCCTTTTGTGGAAATATTTTGGTTAATGCCAATAGGGGTAAAATGCATTTAACTGAATCTTTGTAGATTTTGCCAAAAATCTGTAAATCACATTACATGGGGTAGAAATACTGTGAGGATTTAAAGAAAACTATAAAGCAAGAAAGCAGCATGGAAATTCTACCATTTCTAATGTGGCTGAGTACTTTCTTCATTCCCAGTTGATGTTTTTTATAGTTATAATAGGCATACTTGAAGATGCTTCTGGCTGGTGGCATATTCAAATGGTGTAAGCTTTCAAAGAACAATATCTCTGAAAATGACATAAAACCCAGTTGAGTAAATGAGACACACTCAGTGCTTATAACACTTGTCATAATGGATCTTTCACCGCAAATTATCTACTGAACACTGCAGAAAGGAAAACATTTACCACAGCAAGATACAAACAGCTGAAAATTGCTTGTTTTTTTTTTAATTTGATCCCACACATGGAATGCTCAGGATGAAGAACAATGCATACTTGCATTTCTATATTGAAATAACATACAACCCATGAAGGTCAGCTCTATTTAATTGAGTCCTAGCACTTTCATATACACAATGCCAGGTGCAAGGGACGAAGGCTCTTTTAGGCAGGGGGGAATCTTTTTATTCCACTGCTGCCACCATTAAATGCAAGGGTCCTCTTCATAAACAGGCAGGGGGCAATCCTTCTTTCAGGATCCCAGCCACTACCAGTTATAAACCCTTGAGTCTGTACGTGTGCATGTACAATATGATGTGTCACTGAGGGGCAATATTTGAGACAAATCTTCTACTGATACTAGGTCGAGCAATTTATCACTCAGAAGCATTTTCTTTATTTAAAACAGAGAACTATTTATTTATGGTTACTTTAGTCCAACAATTGTAACTTGTGTCAATAGTTTACTCCTTCAGTTTCACATATATACAATATCAAACATATCTTTCATTCTTCAACATTAACCACTTGACTGAAACTTTGTCTCTCCCCTCTTCCTTTCTTTTTCAGTTCTTCCTCACTAGAAACCTCAGATCTGACTGACTCAATACTAGTCACTTTCTTACTCCAGTATTCCAACTGAAGTCCCAAACTTAAACTAGGATCCTTTTCCTTCTAGCTCACCCGGCTAGAGACTACCATAACTGAATCTCAGACACACACATCTTTTCTCTAGTTTTCCTCACAAGAACATCAACATAACTCCACTCTTTTTAAAACATCTCCTCCTTTTCTCCTCCACCTAGCTCCGCCCCTTTCACTAGCCTAGAAATTGTTACATTTCTACCGAAGCAGCTACGTTACCATGGTGACACATGGCCAATCATCAGTAGCTAACTTCTGCCCACTTTTATCTCTGAATCATCATTAAATGACATAGGCAAAAATTACCAATAAAATAAGGTTTTCCGTTACACCAGGTTAACAGCAACCAATAAAAATAGTTTATTTAGATCTCCAAGTTAAGCAGCTTTTAACATGAGTGCATTTGTAACTGAGATTTCCGACTAAACATGATTTTGAATAGTAATGTAGAAATATTAAGAATATCTAGAAGTGGGGTGGCTGGTGGTTCTGATATTAATGAAGCCGATGAAACAACTGTGTTTTAATCTGAACTTAAATAAACTTTCTAATACAGTTGTTAGGAATTGTGGGAGCTGAAGTCCAAAACACTTGGGGGACCAAATCACATATTAAATGTAGTAAATATATTCTTAGGGTAGGGTTTAGTACACTGATATCTATTTTAAAAGTCAGACTAAAAATGGATTTACTGTTCCACTGAGACTGAAACCAGCAAAAGTTGCTGTCTGGTGAGGTTTTCAAGCCATAGTTGCAAGCAGGGCCGTAGCCAGAAAAAAATTTCGGGAGGGGTTTTGAAAATTTCGGGGGGGGGGGGGGGTGTTGAACCCCTAGCACACACCTCTCCCCGCTACAAATCTGTCAATATCTGCTTGAAATAGTGCCTGGTGGGACTCTTAATGTTTTGCATCTCATAGACTTAGCATGGGGATTTAGTTAACCAGTTAAAATTCATGAGTAAACCAGTTTTTTTTTATAAACTGAAAAATTTTTGGGGGGGGGGGTTGAACCCCTAAAACCGCCCCCTCGCTACAGGCCTGGTTGCAAGTCTTGGCACCTGGAGGTCCTAGCACCCTTGCCAATAGTGACTGATTCTGGTAATTATAATTTGTCATTTGAAGACTTTTGATGAGTGGTATGATTCCACAGGAAAGGAGCTTTATAATGCAGTTGAATTGACACTTTGCAATGAATAGTTGAGTCAGTTTATAATGATTTGAGAACTGGACTATGGGCCTTATTACATAAGGCTTGCAAACTGGCATTACCTATCAACCAGCACCATGTGCATCTCACTCCTAATCCTCCTTCCTATGATTGTATCACAATATGTTTGTTTTCCTGTATTTATGTATCTTTAAGCTCAAAACTATAGGAAGTACTCCCTTCTGTCTCAAATTCAAATCCATTTTCACTTCAGCTCCAATCCCTATGTCTATTATTTGAATCTCTGTCAACTTTACCCTGTCAATGCCAGTTCACATCCTGCCGGCAGCCCTCGTTTCATGGTCCTTCCAGCTATTATAGCTGCCTTAGGATCACCATAAATCAGAAATAACTTGAAGGCACATATGTCCAGGTTTTCATTTGTGAAATGTTGGAGGGTATGTTACTCTATTCGAGGGGTCTCCAACTAAGGCCCACAAGCTTAATCCAGACCATCAAAGTCTTTTTCTCAGCTTCCACCACTACTGCCATGCATACACACAACAGTAGCAGCAAGTGCTTCACAGCACCGAGGGCAAGTAAATATGAGCAGAATCAGCAGGTACATGGAATTGGTGGAAGTGGGTATGTGTGGCAGTGAGGATAAATGAGCATGAGTAGTGGTAGTGGGGGTGTGGGGTGGTAGTGGTGAGTGCATGTGTGTGGCAGTGTGTGTGTGGCATGCCTGATCCACAAGGAACTCACAATGTGCACACACACACACCTATAATTTTTTTGAAACATTTTATTTATAGTTATTGTGGTACATTAAAAAAAACCAAGAGAGAAAAAAAAGAGAAAGAAAAAAGAAAGAAAAAACTAAGCCCAGATCCCCCTAACCCTCCCTCCCTCTGTATTGCCTTCCAGCTACACTGCACAGCGTTTTGTTTCTTAATATTCCAATTTTTTTCCGATCCTATTATCTTAGGACCTGAAAGTGTCTATTCTTACCCATCAATTCCTTCTATGTTTCCAAATTCCTCCTTTCCCTTAGATATTTACTAAAATTACTCCAGTCCGTTTTTACCCTTGTCTGCAATTGTTGTGAGATTATCTGCGTTAATATGTCCATATTTTGTATGTCCATCAGTTTCAGTGTCCATTGTTCTAGTGACAGTATTTCCGGTGTCTTCCACAATTTCGCTATTATGATTCTTGCTGCGCTTATCATATATATGAAAAGTTTCTCATTATTTGAGTCCATAGAAAAGTCCGTTAAACCTAGTAACAAATACTCTGGTTTTAACATAAAAAAATTTGTAGTATAATTTCCATCTCCTTATGTATAATTCTCCAAAACCTTTTAATCCTCTTACACCCCCACCACATGTGAAAAAAATCCCCTTTTTCTTGGTATAGCACTTTAATTATTTTTGTCTCCAGCTTTAGGACTTTATTCCAAGTTATCTCCGTCCTCTCGAATCCTGTTTGAATATCCAATTTAAAGCATTCCCTAATCTGCCAGTAATTTAACCAAGTCATAGATGGTTCTATTTGTTTGATTTCCTCATATGTTTTTAAATTAGTTTTGTAATTGTCTATCTTTACCAGTTGTTTATACGTCAGCCATCTTTCCTTTGGAATCTCTTTCATATGTTCCGCTTCTAGCGGAGAGAGCCATAATGGCACTCTCCTATAAAATCTATGTTTATACTTTTCCCACGTTTTTAATAATGCATTTCTCAAATAATGATTATTAAAGTTTCTTTCTTTATAACTTTTCCTCTTCCAAAGGTAAGTATGCCATCCCTTATTCAGATCCTGACCTTCTAACACCAGTATCCTCATTTTCCGCAAAATGGCCCATTCCTTCACCCATTCCAGTGTTGCTTCATCATAGTACAACTGGATATCAGGAACTCCCAGGCCCCCTTTCCTAATGTCATCTTTCATATATTGAAATTTGATCACACCCACCTACAATTAAAGTCTGCCTCCCCCAACAGTCTAAGGGATCATGAACCAGCCCTCCACTTAAAATGTTTGCGGACCCCTGCTCTATTCTGAGGTGAGGCTGGAAACAATGTATGTCCTTTACTGCACTTCTGATGGTCAGGCTTCAGGGATTGTTAAAGAACACAAAAGGTCACAAAATGCATGCAAAATACAGTCCACATGTCTCCCATCTCTTCTTTATATGTTTAATGTTAGATGAAGTTTGGCAACAAGTCAGCTCCTTTACTCAACAGGTTCAATATTATCTAATAATAACTAAACACAGATGTCTATTCTAAACAATATCTGAAAAATATACAACCACTATAAAGGTTCAAAGCATGAAAAACAATATGTATATTAGAGCATCATATACATAATAATGTTAACAATATTAATACAACAGATATCAAATTCAGTTAGCTATAGTGACACACAGTAGTAACTCACAGAATATAAAGATATATAGACTGCAATCATCCAGACTTAAATGCTACAAAGAGCAGTTTTCAATATGGAACAATATCTACAAGACTCCAACTAAATATTGTTAACCACACAGTATGTGTACATTCAATCTCTTCAAAATGGTATGTGAAAATATGCTATGAAACTAAATAAATCAGTATACAATTCTATTGACTCAAACCTGGCATGGAGTCAAAAAAAATCAAAGTCTCCGTAGTACTGGAGCAGTTCTTTAGGACTTCTTAGGTTGTAATTGCAGTCAATTAGACGTAGCTTCAGTTTTTTTGGCAATAAATTCAGTTTGTCAGAGATAAGCTTCCAAATAGGGGAACAGATGTTGCTTAGATGCCGATTCTAAGTAGCTGGCTATAGCTCAATAAGAGTTGTTTACAGTTCCCCGGCCAGGAAACCGGTCAAATACAGATGTTGTTTTAGAGTAGCTGGCTGTGAGCTGAAGTAAGCCATTTACTTTAGAGTCTCTGGCTGTGAGCCGAAGTAAGCTGTTTACTACTTGTTCCCGGGTTTACTCCAGTTTCGGTTAACCCTTCATCGGGTAAGTGGCAATATTTTTGAATATCTGTATTGTTGGCTCAGCTTCAGGTTTTCTTTAAAAGATAGAAGAAAAATGGTCTAATATAGTGCTCTTTATAAGATATAACATGTAATTTATATAGACCTGGTGAAAATAGACATATCAACAAATGCTATATTTATCATAGGGTTTCCTATTCCCAGGCATAATAGTTACAATTGTCTACTCACATGTTCGCAGTGTCTATGTGCTGATTGTGGATTCTGTAATGCGAGCAGAGGTAAATGGTCTCCTGACAGTTTAAAAATATGGTTACAGGAAACAGCTGAAGTCTAGTTTATCGTTCAAACCATGAGGTGTGGTTGTTCTCAATTTGTGAATCCAAAACGTTTACCTTCTGAGGAGACCAGTTCTGATGTCTGCATTGTCAGTAATATGGAACTTCTCTAAAGCAAAAAATCTCAAACTGTTAAAGGGGTGAGATGTATCATGAAAATGCGTATATAAAGTGGAATCTAAACTTTCTCTTTTGATTTTGGACCGATGTTCCTGTATCCTAATTTTCAAGGGTCTAGTAGTCATCCCAATATATAGTAAATCACAAGGGCATTGAATTACGTATATTGCATTTTCCGTTGAACATGTCATAAAGTCTTAATGTTTAATGATGGATGAAAAAACTTTGATGTCGGACGTAAGACAGCAAACATCACAGTGACCGCACCTAAAACTTCCTGTTGTGATACTTCTGGGTCCTAAATTGTGTTTTTAAAAATCAGAATGGATAAGGATTTCCTTTAAGTTTTGTGATCTTTTGTGTGCTATGATGGGTGTATCTTTGCACCCTGGGATCTCCCGTATGAGGTGCCAATGTTTGTAAATAATACTGCGTATGTGTGGGTTCTGTGTGGTAAGTGTTAATGGACAAAAAGGGTCACAAAATGCATGCAAAATACAGACTACATGTCTCCCATCTCTTCTTTATGTTTAATGTTAGATGAAGTTTGACAGCAAGTCAGCTCATTTGCTCAACAAGTTTAATATCTAAACCAGAAGTGCATTTCCAGATTTCAAATAGGAATCTTCCCCAGGAGATGCCAGGAATCAATCCTAACACTGTAAATAAATTATATGCTCTTCCACTGAACTATAAGAAATATCACTTCCAATTGAGCATGGAGATTTCCTGAATGGCATCTGGTGCTCTCTGTCACCATTACTGTTTGATTGGATGTTTCCTGAGAATGGAATCCTCTGGGTTACAAAAAAATCTCTCTATCAGCTCCATCTCCATTCAGGGGCATGAGAGAAGCTTCCCACAAGGATGGTAAAAAGAATTCTGGGCATGCCCTGGGCAACCTTCTTGCAGACAGCAAAATCTCTCACGAAAGAATTGACTTGCGATTTCTCAAGTTGCTCCTGACACAAAACAAAAATTCCTTCCAAATAGTGGGGGTTTGCCTGGGCAGAGCTGTAATCTCTGAAAGCAGAGACAGCAACCCCTTGGGAGATTTACTTATGATCGACTGAACAATTTCCCTTTCCCTTTCCCTCAAGATCTTTGTGAAGAGGCTTGGAGTAAGAAATATCAAAACTATTTAAATAAAAAAAAAAACCAGAAAACCTAGAAGGAGAGACAGGAAGAAGCTGTGAGAAAGGAGTGAATGAATGGACTTCAGTAATACAATGTAAATTTGTGGGAGAAAAGAGGCAGTCTCCGGTAAGGTTGTTTCAAACTTTGATTTAAACCAACTATCTTTAAAAGACCTTGGACAAACCTTGCCAATGCTCAGGTCTTACATTTTGAAACAAAATAATTCAACACAGCATAGTACAGTAAGAAAGAATTAAGAAAGACAGAAGATAATGTTGGATTTTTGGTTGTGTGTATATGAAATGTAAATCAAGTGTTTCTGCTGTTTTGCAAATGTGTGTTTCAGCAATGAAACAGTTAACAGCAGGCCAGTTTGACTGACAGCCTGCTGTGACCTATGAGACATGATTTCCGGCCTTGGAGGTCGGAACTTCCTTCGGACTAAGGAATGTGTTTATTATCTCTTGTTGTACTGTGAGAGCCGAGCCGAGCAGAAGACTGCCGGCTTCTAGCAATGGGCTTTGCTGTTTGTAAATATCTTTGTAAATATTAAATAGATGTTTGAACTTCAGACTGCAGATGTCTTTGAGTCTGACATTGGAGGAATTGGTGCTAATCGGAAGATGATGATCAATGGTGTTTAAAGAAACCCACCCACACGCACCCTGACCCCCTGGCTCTGCATTCTAACAGATAATTGAAGAAATATGATGACGCCACAGAGGAAAGATGAAGACTTTTCAAAATTGATGACAACACAACTTAAAATTATATCAGAAAATATAGGCAAAATTAATAAAAGACTGAATGGATTTGAGAACATTTCCACTGACACTTCAAATAAACTATCAGGCCTTACAAATAAATTTAACCATTTGAATGCCCCACATCATGAAATGAAAAAGAAATTGAGTGAAGTGTAATTAATGGCAGAGGGAATGAAAGCAACACAAAACCAACATAAAAAAATAAAGGAACTAAAAGGAAAACAACAACAGTATAAAGGACAACTTCTAAATGAAGTTAAACAGGTACAGTTTGGACTATCTGCAAGGACAATTTTCATTGAAACCAAGAGGCATCCCAGAAGAAATAGAAAATTTAAGATCAGCAGTAGTAGAAGCATTTGCGGAATTGCTTACCACACAGCCCCAGAAAACTGAGAAACATGGATTATGTTCACAGAATTAATTCTAATTATGTCCAAAATCTGAGAAAGATGTGGATTGAGATTGCAGAACATGAAAAACCGGAACCAGAGGTGGAGAAATGACTGAGCAAGAAACTGGAGGTAAATATTGAATGGGCTAGTGGGAACAAAACTTTGAGAAAGAGAAGTTTGAGAGATCTGGCCCTTAGGAGCTATCAGGGAAAATTCTGAAAAATGGACTATAAGAATATTATCATACCAAGTGGTTATGGTTAAATCAGAAGAGTTTTTTGAACCCGAGAGATCCAGATGGAAAATATATTTGATGTAATACAGAAAGAGACAGCATAATAATGATAAAATGATATAAATATTAATCTACTAACAATCTAAATGAAAATTCCGCTCGCAGGATTTGAACCTGGGACCTTTCAGTCTGCAAGTTCAGCAGCTCAGCGCTTTAACACACTGTGCCACCAGGGGCCCCTGTACGGCAGTATATGATGGTGTATTCTGAAAAACTGAGCCTTTTATAGTTAGCCCCTCATATCTCTGGATTCTGTAACAATTGATTGAACCAAGTATGGCTTAAAATATTCAAAACAGATCCACAAAGAAAACTTTGATTTTGCCATTTTATATAAGAAGCAATTTTATATTCTATCATATATAATGGAACTTAAGTATTCATGGATGTTGATATCCACAGAGAGGATAAAATCTCAGCAGCTATCAAAGACCCAGTATACTGACTTATAGCAGAAAGTATCAACTGGTGGGACAATAATTATGTCTGGACATAGGCTAGTTGGTAAATACATACTTAAATTTCTGTGCTACCTGAATCTCTCCATCTGTGACTGTTTTAATGAAGAGTTACATTTTTCACTGATGTCATATTATTCCTTCCCTGTAGCATGATCTGCCCTTCTCCGCAACAAACAATTGTCACAAAAGAATGCTTGACTGCATTATAAATGTGTCCACAGAACACCATTTGCTGCAATTTTTTTTAGGTCATGACTGGTGGGAATAGTAAGTTGCTTTTATTTTGCAAGGTGAGATTAATTTCTCAATAAAATGAGCTAGGAGGGGGGGAAAAACCTTGAAGCATCAATGAGCTGCAATACTTCTGGGCTGGAAGAGCAAAAAGTGGATTTTTTTTTTTAAAAAAACTTCCATCTTGAAATGTGTTGCAATATCTTTTGTTTATTTCCCCGTGTAAAAATATTATAAAAGCGTGAACAGAATAATCATAAACTAGGTTATGTGTGATAATTTATCCTAGTAGTTTCATTTGCAAACAAAGTATTAAAATTTCTTTTCCTGATCACCTTTCAAGAAGCTACTATGGGAGCAAATGAAATATGTGAGAAGACTAAGGATGCTGATTTGCCCATTTATGAATCTCCATAAACAACTTACCAAATGCTGAGAGACTTCTTCAGTTTTACAAATTGAATTCAAGTTTGATTTAATTTAATAATTGCTTTTTTCTCTTATTTAGTAAAAATTCAAAGTGGCTTTTGAAATTGCTAGCATACATCAACACAATACATGCAACATTAATGATCAGATCATGTTAAATAATTGCAAAAGCAGGTTTAAAAGGGCTTTAAACACAAAGCTAATGTAGTGAGGTGGTTTTTGAACTAGGATTCTGGGGTTTGTTTCAGCTCCATGTCTCAGACATGGCAACCCACTGATCTTGGACAGATCACATATTCTCAGCCTAAAATGGAAGCAAACCTCCTCTAAATCTTACCAAGGGGCAATACTTTCAATCATATAACAACATCAAGTCCAAATAAAAGATCCTTAATATCTCATCAGAACTAATGTGTCTCTGAAACATGTCCCTAAAAGCGGAGGGATTCACTGTAAGTTTTCTGAAGCTGAATATGTAGTAGTTAGCCTCAAAGATATTCTGATCCAAGAGCTGTTGGGGGTTCCTACGTAAAGAACTAGCACTTACTGGCTTCTAACATTGAAATTGATACCAGTGAAGATGAAGAATGGGAAATCTGCCAGTTCAGTTTTTTCCCCCTTTCAACTTTCTTTCTATCCCAAATATGAAAAAATTGATTAACATTAGTAAATATTGGTAAATTCTGTGTTAATATTAGCAAAAATAATTTTTCATCTAGCCCCACGCCACATAAGACAATACTGAAAGTGAATGATCCACAAATCAGGCCCCAGAAACAAAGCAGGAATCTTGTTTTTTTGCAAATCCCCTGCTTTCCAGGGGTAGCCCTATGTAAAGCATAAAAAGGTAAAATTTAAACAATAGTGGTTACATTAAAGAACCTAAGTACCAGAGTACAAGGATTTATCATCCTTAGTATGGACATCAGAGGATGGCATGCATCTATGAAACATTGTTTAGTCATAAGTAGTAGGCATGGGCGAATTAATCAGAATAGTTGTTAATCGTAATAGATTAGTTAATTGTAATACATTTGAATGGGGTTCCGAGGTGGTTTGGCACTTCTGAATTAACTTTCCAATTCAAAGTGTTGGAGCCAATCCTCGGAATACCTTCAGAATACCTTCAGAAATATGAGAAAGTGTTTTCAACCAATCTCCTGCATCGGGCTTAAGAGCCACATAGAAACCTGGAGCGTTTTCACTCCTGGATATAGCATCGAAAAGGAGGAGGAAAAGAAGGGGCGCGTTTTGTAAGAGTGTGCCTCCCTGAGTGGAATGGGTGGAAGGAAAGGAGGGAGGAAAGGGTGCCCTGTTTGCTGCTGCTACTCCAACCAACCTGGGGCCGACTACATGTTCTCGGAGGGCCCTCTCTTTGTCCAGCTCTCTCTGTAGCCTCTCTGCCTGGGCTTCATCGGCGCCAGCTTGCTCCTGAAGGCTCTGGGTCTTGTGGCGCACTGCCTCCAAAGATCTCAGCCCCACTGCCATCGAGGAGGGAAGGAAGGAAGGAGGGAAGGAAGGGAGGAGGAGGAGGAGAAAAAGAAGAGGAAGGAAGCTACAGAAGTTTCCCTAGGCTTCCCTTTCTCTCTCCCTCTTTTGCACAAAGTTCTCCAAAGTTTGCAAAAAAAACCCCGCAGCTCCCAATCCAGATTCTCCTACTCCTTCTCCTCACTCTCGAAGCAGCTCGATCTGAATCAAGCACCAGCTTTCCCTCATTCTTCTTCGCCTTCCTCAGCTGAGGAAGAGGGAGCCGCAGCCCATTTCGCTCCTGGATATAGAATGGGGCATTAGCCCCCATTTCACTCCTGGAGCATAGGGGCATTTGAGCTCATTTCATTCTTGGATATAGAATGGGGCATTAGCCCACATTCACTCCTGGACCATCAGAGCATTCGAGCCCATTTCACTCCTGGATGTAGAATGGGGCATAAGAGCCCATTTCACTCCTAGAGCATCGGGGCATTAGCCCCCATTTCACTCTTGGAGCATTGGGGCATTGCCCCCACTTCACTCCTGGATATAGAATGGGGCATAAGAGCCCATTTCACTCCTGGAGCATTGGGGCATTAGCCCCCATTTCACTCTTGGAGCATTGGGGCATTGCCCCCACTTCACTCCTGG
This sequence comes from Anolis carolinensis, assembly GCF_035594765.1. Taxonomy (NCBI): domain Eukaryota; kingdom Metazoa; phylum Chordata; class Lepidosauria; order Squamata; family Anolidae; genus Anolis; species Anolis carolinensis. Next base: position 298,108,855 of record NC_085841.1, read on the forward strand.
ATATAGAATGGGGCATAAGAGCCCATTTCACTCCTGGAGCATTGGGGCATTGCTCCCACTTCACTCCTGGATATAGAATGGGGCATAAGAGCCCATTTCACTCCTGGAGCATCAGGGCATTAGCCCCCATTCCACTCCTGGATATAGAACGGGGCATTAGCCACTATTTCACTCCTGGAGCATTGGGGCATGAGCCCCTATTTCACTCCTGGATATAGCATTGGGGCATTCAAGTCAATTTCACTCCTGGATTTAGAATGGGGCATAAGAGCTGGTCTGAAAGTTGGACTACTATTGTGGCTTGATTCCCCACTCAGCCAGGAAACCCACTGGGTGATCTTGGGAAAGTCACACACTCTCAGCCCCAGGAAACCCAATGAAACAGGAAATAACACTTTCAAACCAGGAACAGATTTCCTTATTCTGAGGCTGATGGCCATCTGTCAGGAATGATTTGATGGTGTGCTATGATTTCTGTTCCTGGTTGATAAATGTCATTTCCTAATTGTTTCTGTTATAAAAACACAGCAAAACTTGATTACACTGCCAAAACTTTGTCTTTGTGCAAGTGACATTGTCCTATAAAAATAGCACATTATGGTTTGTTGAATCTCTGTCCACCAGTTTAACAAAGTTTCAGCCACAAACTTTTCTGAAGTAGAACAATGACTTTCAAAGTAAAGACAATCCAATGAAACAGGAAATAACACTTTAAAACCAGGAACAGATTTTTGTTATTATTAAAAATATATATTTTTATAAATTCTTTGAAAATTCACCAGGATAATCTGAGGATAAGTCAAACATTCTTAGATTTGGTGAGCTAACAGTGGTAAATGTGTTCTACCACTGTAGCAAATTTTATTAGGATAGCTCAAAAAATGAGGGAGAGAAAAGCCCCTCAAACTTCCCCATTGATGATGTTTTCCTTCATGCGCATGTGCATCTGCCATTAACAAGATACATATGAAGAATTGGAAGTTTTGGAAAGTTTTGAACTTTTTGCCTTCAAAATTCAGAAATGAATTTAGAAATGAAGTGCCAGCACCCCCTACTTTTGAAGTGAGATTTTAACCATTTCTTTCATGGATCGCAAATGCCTAATAAGTAGAAATGAATTTAAAATTCTGTGTAAAAAACTCCTAAAGGTAACAGTACTGTAAATAGTATACATTTAGGACTATCTCATGGCTTTTGAATATGCTATTTGAAAATTTATCTTTCTTGTAGAAAAATGTATAAAATATAAAAATGTATAAAATATAAAAAACACCTACTGGATTATCATATTCAATATCTGGTTGCCTATAATGGCCAGCAAGAAGCTCTTAGCAGGACATGATTTCAAGAACCCTCTCCTGCTGTTGTTTCCCAACAACTAGTATATAATGTCAGGGCGGATAGGATGCTGGGATAGGGAATTAAATTGATCATCCGTCCCCCTGACTGATTTAATGAGACAGTTCTCTCCGTCTGCTCACCCGAAGGACCACTTGATGCAGCAGCAAAGTGGCACCAACAAAATGACAGCTTGGTCGTTGTTTTACTGCTGATCCCAGCAGGTCTAATCACTTTATTTTACAAGTATATTTACAACTGCTGAGAGCCATAGCTCTCTGGACACATGGCGTGTCTTCTCCGCTCACCTTGGCTGTTATCTGTACAAGCTGGCACCTTCTGCATTCCTCAGTTCATGATGAAAGTTCCGGCCAGACAGTTCAAATGGAAGCCCTGACCTATTGGTCTTGTGGGCAATCAATCAAGCTGGCTTGTGCTTAACCTGTGCGCTGCTGGAATGTTCTGCCAGAAACACACAGTTACAAACACCCAACAGCATAACTTGATATAACATTTCACTTTAACAACAGAACACACTAACATATAAGACATAACTCTTCAGAGTTTTTGAAGGAAGCAAAAATAATAATCATAATAAAATATATGTGTCTGTTTTAACCACACATGTATTTTTACTATATTTAAATGAATTCTCCTTTCCCTAATTCCCAAATAAATGAGCAAAGGAAACCAGTTGCTTTAAGGGAGCTAATTAGTTAAGCACATTTTAGGCAAAAAAACCTCATTCTTGTTGAAATGGAAGACAGAATCCATCATAGAGAATAAGAATGAATGCAGTACTATTGTACTGATTTTGTCCCAGTACTGAAGGTTTCAGAAAGGAAAGATGGTATATGAGAAATGAGTTGGTGTCAACATAAGTTGAGGTTGATGGGGAGGATTGCAAGTGAGTGAGACAAATCATGAATGTAACATTACATCTAGAAATGGATGCATAAAACATACACTACAAATGTGGCAAATGCAGCTATCATATCACTTTCAGAGCTAGCATTGGATAGAGCTATCTTTCAGTATAGATCAGGAGAGATATCTCTTTGTTGTCATATAGTATGTGAATTTGCCATAAGTTATTAAAAGAATCAAGTCTGTAATAAGAAGAGCTACAAATACAAAGGGACTCTCAGTTAACAAAAGGGAAAGTAGCAGAAGCATAAAGTATGATTTTTCCTTTATGCATTCAAAACATTCCTGGCCAGAGTTTATTATTTTTGAAAAGGATGAATATAACAACATGTTGAAGCCATCCTTAACTAAGTATTGTTAATATGATGCTTTGGCTCCAGGGCTCCAAGCTATGCTTTCAGCTCTGCTCTAGGCACATCATATCTGTCTATTTTATTCAATGTAATCAACAGGAGGGACAGGGGAAATGAAAATATTTAAAAAAATATTGAAACACCAAGGAACCCTGATGCCAAGGCAAGAATCTTCATAGTTCTAGATATTCTGCATGAAAAATGCATGTGGGTATATGTATATATATACATACATGTGCACATGCCGAACAAAAATGACATTTTCTACACTGAAAAAGGTCCTACACACAAAACACAATTTTCTGTGCAGAATACATTTTCTGTGGAATAGTGGTTTAAGTGGTGGAATATGACTCTAAGTACAAGCTCGTTGACCATGGACAAGTTATCTCTCAGAGGAAGGCAAAGGCACCCCCCCCCCCCAGTACAAATTTGCCAAGAAATCCCCATGATAGTTTCATTGTAGGGTTGCCATAAGCCAAAAACTACTTGAAAGTGTCCCAAAATAAAATAAAAAGTTCTGCTATGGTGTGGATGGACAAAATGAGCGCATTCCTCTCAAATAAGAATTCACCCTACTTTGAATGATATTCAGTCATCCAATTTCTAGCGTTGAAATAATTTAAAATTTCAGTTGGGTAATTAGCAATACAATTTAGGCATCTAGAACAAAGGGGGAGGCAAAGCTATAACATGACTGTAAACACAGTAAATATGAGTGTGAAATATTTTTAATGTCTCAATTTCTGCAATACTGCAAATTTGTTGACTGTGGGAAAATTTAACTTGAGGGGCAGAATTTCTATAGTTGGGGGATAAAGTCCTCATTTGCCACCCATCCCTGTTGTTACATTTCTGAATTCTTGCAACTTCAGCCCATATGATTCTGATTTATTCTTTCCCAAACTACACTGAACTTACTAGAAACCATTGCCCTGCTGGAAATGGGGAGCTAATTGTTTTTATTATGCTCTGTAAGTGTTTTAATGAAACCTGTTATATGCTTTATTGAGCCACTTTCTTCCATTTACTGTCAGTGATGAACAAGGATGAGGAAAAATGCCATTCTGCCAGCTCTCTGCTTTCCACCCAGGGAATTATGATGGCACCCATTATTCACAGATACATGTTTTTTAGCATGTAATTATCCACAGTGATTCAAGCATCAAGCATCTCACTTGGAGGAATCTATTATTTGATCTTTACACTCACCTCCAATGTCTCACTAGCAAGGTGTTTAGGTTTTGGAACACCTAGTTTGTTCAACTTAATTAAAATTCAGGGGAAATCATGGCTTTCAAATTTAAGGCAATTCATGAATTTCCTTTCACTGGTCTTATGGAAAGTTTTGCATGTGTCCATGTTGTGAAAATTCACATTGAAGCCCTTCTGTTTTGTTCAAAGAGGAAAATACTTAACTATATGAGCCACTAAGCTACTTCAGTATGTGTTGGCTTCATGTTGCATTTTAGGGAAAATTGCCAAACTAGGTGTGTACATTGTAGAATTAATGCAGTTTCATAATATTTTAACTGCTATGGCTCAATGCACACAAACCTTTTCCACATGGCCATTTCCAGGACAGTTCTCATACACATACTCTGAAAATACAAAATTCTAAGGATAAAATAAAACTGGAGTCCTGTGACTTTAGAACATATGACAAAGCAAAACAAAGCAAAAGGTAACTGAGATTTAGAAAAAATAATTGAAAGACTAGTCCACTTATAATCCAGGAAGATGATTCCAAGACTGTGAAGCAGCAAGGGAAAAGGGCAAAGCCATCCTAGCAAGCAGAAAATTCTTAATAAAATAACAAAAATGGCATTCAAGAAAACCCTAAGCAAGTCAAGAGAGAGAGAAGGATGGAGTTACTGTATGATCATAAAAAGCAATATAATTTAAAATGCTCAGAGTAAATGTTAATTGACTAAACCAATGCAGAACCTCCTGCCAAACTCTTTTCAAACAATTGGTTTTGAAAGCTTGCTTGAATAAAAAGATTTTCTCTTGATCTGCCTTCCAACTAACTAGGATCATCTCTGTTTTCTCTGGATTGAGGCCCTTGTAGGCCCTGCGATCCGGGCTTACAAGCATCGAGCCCTTGATGCTCATAGGCCCTGTCTGCCAGGCCTACAGTTGAGTGCTTGACTGTAGTCCCGGCAGGCAGGGTCTATGAGCCATCAAGCACCCGGTACTTGGCTGTAGGCCCTACTAGCCATGATTTACAGCCAAGCACCGAAAATCAGCCAACCAAATGGCTACCGTTTCCCTCTGCCTTTTGTTTCACTGTTTCTTTTGTTCCCGTAGGGTTGTGCCATTCTATGCAATCCGAATGGACAAAATGGTACAAAATCATGAAAGAAACAGATGAAGTAGGATTCGGGCCCTACTGCCTTAGGAGCTAAATTATAGGAAGGAAGCTATTCAGAAGGTTCTTCACCATTCTGTGGACCATGAAATACAAAACTTTCTGGTAAACCAAAATGGGGCTTGGAGAAGGAGAGAGTAGCTTTGCACGCTATAGAGACACTGAGACAGGCACTGGCAGGCAGGGGCTTGCTTATTCTTTTTTGGGCCTTTTGCCTTATGACTTATATTTTTTGCTGCATATTAGGGAATCTTTGAGGGTTACTGCTTGGGCTACACTGCTGTGTGTGTGCTGTGTATGCATAGAGCCAAAAAGCACACAATTTTTCATCCAGCCACAACTTGCTTTGGCAACATTTTCTGGTGCTAGTGCGATCTCTGTGTGCATAATTGAGCAAAAAAGCACATAACTTTTTGTTTAATTCTGGCACAAGATGCTTTGGCTGCATTTTAGTGTGCTAGTGTGATCTTTGTGTGCATAATTCAGCAAAAAAGAACACAACCACTTGATTAACTCAGGGATTCTGTGGGGATACTTTTGGGTTTTTTTAAAAAGACATTATATTTCAAGAAACATTAAGAATTTACTAAAAATCCATGCGTAATCCAAACCTTCTAACACTTGATGTGTCTTGTCCTCCAGGTTTCAATCCTGCCAAGAAAATTCCAGGAAAGGTTCGCCATCAGGTTTGCATCAGTTGGTAACAAGTCAAAAGAACATAACACACACATACACACAATTTGACATGCCTCCTAAATTCTTGAGGTTTTTGGTCATGTGCCATCAGATTTCCAGGTAAAAGCATCAAAACATTACTCCACTTGTTCAAATAGATCCCCCCCCCAACAATCTGAAGACACAATCTGAGGCCACTGCCCCAACTCTGCTTTGCACATTTCCCCAAATCACTGAAGTACCTGTTTTCTGATCCATTAACTAGGAGCTGCTCTGTCAGTGGGTGGATTAATTGAATGCCATCCAAAGTCATCTGTGTCTATTGCCAATTGGTGTTTTTTTTGTTTTATTTCTTTCTAAGGGTTACTCTGCTGGTGTTGGAGAGAGTTTAAATTCCTGCAAAATGTCAGCTCTAAGTAAGTCATGCAAAAACTCTATCAAAATGAATGAGTCAATCACTGGATATGAGAAGCCAAATGGGAAATGCTATTTGACTGCTAGAATGAAATGCTCTGTATAGCAAAGAATAGATCATGGCTCCTCACAGTCACTGAGCAGAGATAATAGGAGATGATATGAATGTGCAATTTGGGATGTGCTTCATAACACTTGTAGCATGTGTGTGAACAGGGAGAGCATGGAAGAATTATTTTCTCTTTCCTCCTTTAATAAAAATTGAATCCTAGATACTAGCTTGAGATATTTTCTCATTATTACATACTGCACACAATATAAAAGCATCATGGAAAAAATTTGGAAGAGTTTTTTTTTCTTTATCTAAAGATGGGAAGTTGGGATCTGCTAGTGGCATTTTGGAATGACATGTTTCCAGGTTGGAGCGAATCAAAGTGAATTTATCTACGAAGAACCGAGCAAATGCCTCACAGCAAGCTGTCGAAGGGCTAGGAACCCCATCACAAGTGGTTCAACAGGGGTTCAACAAACCTCTGACTGTTCAAAACAACTCAGCCGGATGGTTCCTCACAGACGCAATGTTGACCGCAGTGTGAGATTTACTTGCGGCCTTCACTGCCATGGAGTATGCCCTTGCATAGGTGCACGCCTGTGTTTGGTCTGACTCATTGCGATATGACTGCCACACGCCCTCTGGACTCCTCTTCTTTCACTTCATCACTGCCAGCTCCTCGTTGAACCCAGTGGCTGGTTTAGCTCTGCTACTCTAAAGGGGTTGCTCCAGAGCGATTGTGTCTATTGCCCTAGTCATCTCACTGTTATAGACAGCAACCAGGCCATCAACAGAATCACATACAGCTGTGTGGAAGTGGCCCAAGTCTTCCTTCTCCACTCCCCAAATCCCTACCATTACCTTCATAGACACATGGATTAATGGCTTGATCCCCAAAGAAGGGAATGGAGAGCAAGTGAAGAAGGGTAATCCTAATGAAATCAGTAAGTACATATTCTTTGGACCACTATGCCATCTAAAGCTTGCAAGATGTTGATTATGAACACAGAGTTCAGGTAAGGCTGAGAGATATGATGGTAAAGCCTTAAAAACATGGCTATGTGCTCAGGCTTTTAACGAATAAACGACAAAGACGACCCAGACTGATGTATGGATAAAGTACGAGGATATTGGATGAATGGATTTTAAGCATATGTTTTATATTTTATACTGTATTTAACTGTTTGTAATAGATTTTATATGCTGTTTGTTTTTAATGATGAGTCGGCATCAAATTGTTGCCAATTGTACGCCGCCCTGAGTCCCTTCGGGTGAGAAGGGCAGAATAGAAATATTGGAAATAAATAAATAAATAAATAAATACACTGTCAAATTTAGTGAACTTGCATGCACCACAGAAGGGCTGGATATTCGTTGTTTGAACTGCCTCCTCCATCCTTCCCATTCCCACTAGTAAGTGACAGCAACAGGAGCCTCTTCCAAAGGTTGACAGTTGTCAGGTGGTGGAAGGTTTCTGGGTGGAGAACAAGGGCAAGAAATTAGCCCTCTTGTTGAGTTCTTTCAGAATATCTACAATTTATGGGAACCCTAAAGTGTACCTATATTGTATGTATATATACTTGTAAACCGCCCTGAGTCCCCTTCAGGGTGAGAAGGGCGGGATATAAATGTCGCAAATAAATAAATAAATAAATGCCTATCACAGGGTTTTCTTGGCAAGATTTATTCAGAGAGAGTTGTCTTCCTTGGAGGATGAGAATGGGTGACTTGGAAAGATCAACTATTGGTGGAGTCACTACATCCTGCTCTTTGTAACAGCTCTCTGTACCACATCTAAAAAATACCTTATGCACTGTCATGTAAGTCATCATCAGGATGCCAGTCCAGGAATATGAAAACACTGCAGAAGGATTTTGTTACCTGTATGCTCTACCACATCTCTTTCTCTCCGTCTCGCTCTGGGATTCCACATTATCTTGTTTTGCCTAGGTTTTATTCAGACAGCCTTCAAGTACATTTCTACAATAAATCAAACACAGAAGTGAATACCCTCTCCACAACCCTGGCTTTGCTACCCTGTGTAACATCTAAAGAGCTTATTTCTGCCTTTTAACATCACAATATCCCTCCTCCCCATTCTGAAGTTTGGTCCTCAAATCTCAAGTTATGGGATGCTGGTGACCTAGAAACTGCAGAATAGTGTGACTCAACTATGATGTTCAAGATGACTAAGCACTCACTGCAATAATGACACCTCCTACAAACAGAGCTTGTGACAAAGCTGAGCTTTTTATCTCATATTGTAATGAATGCACAAACATGTGTTAGCCAAGAATCTTTTCTACGTAGGTGGCTGAATATGTAACCAGTTCCAGCAAATCTGTTGACATAAATGCTCACATAAATCTGATGCTAACGGTAGTTTGTTCAACACCATTTCTGTTGTGGAAAAGTCAGGGAGAGATGATGATATACACTGCCCTGTAATCACAACCGGTTTCATTAACATGTGAGGCAGCAGCAGCTGCCAGCACATCAGCTTTGGCAATGCTTTCTTCTGACACTCTTAGCAGGCGTGGAGTGAGAGGGAGGCAAAAAGATGCAATTGGAGGTCACTTTTCAGCTTTTCACCTGTAATAATAGTAGGTCTTGTTAAACCTCTGTGGTTTTGACAGCTGGGATAATACTTACGAATCTGAAACATCAACTTCTACTTATAAATGAATGAATGAATGAATGTCTGCAAGTTCAAGACAATAAGAATCCATCTCTCCCATCAATTTGTCTTTCTCAGCATCTCACCAATGAATGAGAAAACACTACTACACTTTTCTTTCTCAGATATAATCCATACATGTAATACAGATTATAGTAGCAAAAACATACTTTCCTTACAGTTTGATCCTATATTATTGGAGCTGGATTAATATTCACATGAAAATGTGCCTTCTGAGGTGGTAGAATTAATGCAGTTTGATATCACTTCAACTGTCAAGGCTTAATGCTATGGAATTCTTGGGGTTGTAGTTTGGAGAGGAACTAGCATTCTTTGGCAGAGAATGTTAAATTCCTATGATTTCATAGAATTTAGACATGTCAGTTGAAGTGGTGTCAAACTACATAAATTCTACAGTGCAGATGCACCCTCATTCACTTGTACACACATGCTTCTACAATCCATTTGGCCTTTTTGTAATAGCAGTATGATTATGGATAGTTTTCTCAGCATTCATTGGAAGCCATTCCTGCAGTTTTTCTAGTAACAGCTGAAAACCTTTCTGGTCACATTTGTCCTTTAAATATTTTCTTGCCTTTGATCCTGCATATTAAAATGTTTGTGTATAATTCTGGGTTGCTGTGAGTTTTGTTGCAATAGTATTTCTGTATTTTTATACTGTGGTTTTAACTTGCTTTCATGTTTGATTAAATTTAAGCAACTGGCAGCATACGTCTCTCATCAAATAACTGATTACTTGATTGAGACAAAACCATTCCAGAACAACTTCCCTTGTACTTCTGCTACTATTGAATGAAGTTAATACAACCCCGGGGGCCGGGCTGTGGCGCAGGCTGTTGAGCAGCTGCAATAAATCACTCTGACCATGAGGTCATGAGTTCGAGACCAGCCCGTGGCGGGGTGAGCACCCGTCAATTAAAAATTAAAAATAGCCCCTGCTTGTTGCTAACCTAGCAACCCGAAAGATAGTTGCATCTATCAAGTAGGAAATAAGGTACCACTTATAAAAGTGGGGAGGCAAGTTTAACTAATTTATGACCTGGAATGAGGAAGTGCCGTCAGAGTGGATGATGAAGCAGCTGCTCCCCCCTGTGGCCAGAATCGAACATCCCCTCAGGAGAAGGTTAAATTGCCTCTGTGTCTGTCTGTCTTGGTCTCTGTTTGATGTGTTTATGGGTATTGAATGTTTGCCCTATGTGTGTATAATGTGATCCGCCCTGAGTCCCCTTCAGGGTGAGAAGGGCGGAATATAAATACTGTAAATAAATAAATAAATAAATAAATACCTTTCAAAAAGTTTATTTGTGACATAATTGGGAGGATTTCTTTCTCCACTACAACTTTCACTCTTGGCTACTCACATCCTATGTCAAAGATAACAAGGCATCTGACTTAAGAAACCACTTTTTCTGGTATCCTTTCGCTAATATCCTTCAACTAGACCTGGGGAGGAAAGCATCCATTTTCGGCAACTCCGTGGTCTGTTGCAGCCAAAAAAAAAAAATTGTGGTGGCACCCATGCCATTACAGCTGGCCAAAAGAGTCAAAACAGCCAGAGCCCATTTTGAAAAATGGATCCGTGCACAGCCCTATTGGTTATCTCACGTGTGTGTTGTTATTTAGTACCTTTCTCAAAGTTGCACAGATTCAGATTGGTGCTACTGCTCCTTATTTCTCTGATTAGCCCCCCCCCCCCCCCCACACACACACTTCCTCTGGCTGGTGGATGAGTAAGTGAGATATAAGTAGCTTGTAAGCCCTGAGCCATCCTGCCTTGAAGCTATGAATTTTATGCACAATGAATAAACAATTCTTTCCACAGCCTTCCCTGTCTTATTCAAATAACTTGCCAGCTAAAATTACCAAGAGACAGATCTATATATTACCACCCACTACCCTAGAGAGCTGCTGTTTTTAGCAAGATAGATCATACGGGCCAAAGGGAAGCATGTACTGAGTAATTGAAACTGAAGTCAACTTCTACGGTAACATAAACAGAATTTGCTGTACAAGCACCCATTAGGAGAGCATCCCACTCTAATATTAATTTCATTTCATAAAACCTGCCTTGATGTCAACAAGATTACATGCAACACTGTAGCTGTTAAAATGTAATTCACAATAATGTATTTGTAAAACACATTCGGATTAGATTCTACCATGTTGTGATTCTTATTTATATGCCACAAGCTCTCTGAGCCTGAAAGAGCAGTGATTTAATACTAAGCTGTAGATTCATTCATTCCTTTTCAGCTCCAACCTTACGGGACTATGTTTCAAAACAATGGCAAAAGTGTTTAGGTTTATTTAGATATTCTAAAGACAACTTCCTCAAATGCTGAACTGCATCTCTCTAATATGAATGACTGCAGGCAATCTCACTTGATTTTTGAGTATTTATATTTTCATCTTCAAATCACAAATTTTAAGCTTGTTCAGATCAGTTCTAAATTCTAATCATTGAAATTCTCCTTATACATGAAAGCTATTCCCACATGAAATTGGCTTTAGTCTCATCCCCAATGAAACTGTGTGCATGTGTAGTATTAAGCCTCTGTTATGCAAGCATTCTGTTGTCTCCTTAGTATTTACTCCGCTATAGAAATTCAAATAGATATAGTCCTCAAGGGCATTTGCAGATCTTTACATATACAAAAAGAAGCCATGTAACCTGAATTTGGCATTGCATATCAAATTTTGTGAGCTCGGAACCTGATTTGATATATCGGAGGTTGGAGCCAATTCAAAATTGACTCCTCTTGGTCATATCAAAATAAATTCTATCAGAATCATTCTCTTTAATCAATCTAATTTTGAACTAGGTTCCTTAATCTGCTATCACACAATGAATATACTGATTGTGCCAAACTACTAATGGTACAATAAAAACAACCACATTTCATTATATGTATGTCTTCAGAACAAAGGAAGAGATATTGTCTAGCACTCAAAACTGATTTGATGTCTCCCAAAATCCCTTAAACTTGTGTGTTTTTGTTTTATTTTTTAATTGTAAACACAGGTAGAATAATATCAAATTCAGTAACCATTACATAATACAAACAGAATGTTATTATCTTAATTTTATTGCCGATTCCACATTTATTTTCTACTTCTGTCTATTGACATTTCTCTCCTCCCTGCCTCCACTCTCCCCACCCTCCAAGAACAGGACTTTCCTTCATTCAAATATTATTTTAGTTGATCAGTCATGGAGAGAGTATGGTTCAGTTCTTTGTATTTTCCTTTCATTCTGTCTATAAGTCTTCTCCATTCAGCCTGATGTGTAGTTCTCATTTCAAGGATGTAACCCTGGAGCATGAAATCAGCTAAATATTTGAACCATTATTGACTTCCCACTTTCTATGCTCTTTCCAGCCCAAGACCACTGTTGCTTGGGTGGCAACTGTCATATATTTTATAATTTCAGCCCAGTCTTCAATGTTTTCATTCCTATCTACTTTCCAGGTGAAGAATTTTTTTTTATTTAGCTCCAATTTATGCCGTATTAATTCTCTCATTCCTTCTTCAACTTGTTATAGAATTTTTGCACTTTGTCACATTCCTACCACATATGCATGCATTGTTTGTTTGTTTGTTTGTTTTTATCCCGCATTTCTCCCATGGGTGGGATTCAAAGCAGGGAGCCAATTTCTCCACATCTGTGCCAACATAACTTTGTGATTGGTTTAGTTATGTGAGCTAATTTAATTGCAGTTTTAGACAATTGGTCAGTATTTTCCTTTGTGTTTCTCTAGTCCTTATGTGATTGTTTTTTTTTTAATTGAATTGACCAATTGTTCAGTGTCTAATTCTTTACTATTCAGGTCCTTTTTCCATATTTTGGCCAATGTTTGTTTCAATGTATATTGTTTTCCAGCTAATTTCTTGTATATGAAGGCCATCAGACATTTCTCTTTTTCTAATTTCCACTTTAAAATTTGGTCAAAATCTGTTTCTAAACTCTCCTTTTCCCTCCAGTTCATAATTCCAAAGAAGCCAGTTACATTGAACACAATTATCCTTTATATTCTCCCATTCTTTGATTGTCCCATCTGGGTTTAGGATGTCTCTTTTCAGTTTCATGCTATTTTATTGTATATTTGTGATTACTTTGCTAAATATTTGTTCCTTTTTATTTATTTTTTTATATAAATTTTTATTGAAGTATAAAATGATTTAATACAATGAAAGAGTGAGAACAATATATGATGTCAGAAAGTTGAGAAATAAAGGACAAAAAAGAGAACAACAAGAAAGAAGAAAAAAAGGATGCATAAAAGTGCATAAAATAATGACTTCCATCTTTGCCTTTGCGTATCCCGTTTCTATTTATATATAAGAAAAAGAGGGTGATATATATTAAGAAAAAAAACAATTATAAATCAACCTCTGTCTCTGTTATGAACAGGGCGAACACTTAAAAAAAAAATAGTGTTGGCCCTAATGTTGTCTAAGTCACGGTTTCTGTACTAGTCATAAAACAGTACATTAATATCCACCAGGAAAAGTTATCCTTCTGTTCATTCCCTCATGACCTTCAACTTCTTTTCCTTTCAAATTCTTCTACTTTACTCCAATCAGTATATTTTATCGGGGATCTAGTATTTTTCTTTAATAAGAATGTTAACTTGTCCATGTCTTTTATTTCTCTTACTTTCTGTGGCCATTCTTCCATATACGGTATTTCCTTCTGCTTCCATCTTTTGGCGAAGCTGATTCTCGCAGCTGTCGTTAAATATGTAAATAAAATGTCATCATTGGCATCTAAGTGAATATCCCGGTCAGTTATCCCCAATAAATAATATTCCGCTTTTCTGGGGTATTGTATTTTAAGTATTTGTTGTCAAATTATATGGACCTTCCTTTTTATTGTCTGTAAGCCCGATTGGGAGTATATCTACTTTATTTACTGGAAATTTGCCTTGCCATTTTTTCCAACACTCCATAGATGAGATCATTGGGCCTCCTTTAATCTCTTTTAATGCATTATCCACCCATCCTTTTAAATATAGGCAATGATATCATCTATTTATTATTTTTCAGTTCTGACCCATCTTCTTGAATCATTGAAGTCTAGTTTTAACAATCTTGTTAATTGGCATCTCAAAATGTTCATGTAAATTGTTTTCTTAGGGATACTATATGGTAAGACTTGGAACAGGAATTTAAAATTTTGGAGAATCATCATTTAGACCAGGGGTCCCCAAACTTTTAAAGCAGAGGGCCGGTCCACAATCCTTCAGACTGTGGAGGGGCCGAATTATCATTTGGAAAAAAACCTCGAACAACTTCCTATTCACACTGCACATGTCTTATTTGTAGTGCAAAACAACAACAACAATGAAAGAACAATACAATATTCAAAAATGAAAACATTTGTAACCCACATAAACCTATCAGGATTTCAATGGGAAGTGTGGGCCTTCTTCTAGCCAATGAGATAGTCAAGTTAATTAGGATTGTTGTTGTTGTTGTGCCTTCAAGTCATTTCAGACTTTGGGCGAGCCTAAGTCTAAAATTATTTATTTATTCATTTACTACATTTATTTACTACATTTATATCCCATCCTTCTCACCCCGAAGGGGACTCAGAGCAGCTGTATGTACATACAATATATTATATTATTAGCATAGCACAATATTAGCATTATATATTACTATATTGAACTATACCACTATACTGTAATATTATATGTAATCTATATATATAAAAGAGTGATGGAATCCTGGCGACCGACAAAACAACAAAACTAAACACCCCACAACCTCGAAAATTGATAGCACAGCCCCTCATCCATGCCTCTAGGTTGATACAACAAAAAGAGAAGAAAAATAAAGTCCTAATTAGAGGGAGAGGAATAATTGTTTTTATCCAATTGCTGCCAGTTAGAAGGCTAAGCTCTGCCCACTTGGTCTCCTTGCAGCCCACTCAGCCCAGGGGACAGGCAAAGTTAGACCACACTTAGGCCTGATCCACACTGCCTATAAAATACAGACACCACCAGACAACGCCACAGCAACACGTGGCCGGGCACAGCTAGTATATATCATATAATTAATATTATTATATTGTATTATTAGTATTATATTGTATAACATTATAATATTATTATCACTATTATATGTATAATATTGTATATTATTTAAAATGATATAAAATATTATATTATAAAACTGAGGGCAGGGGCCAGGTTAATGACCTTGGAGGGCCGCATCCGGCCCCCGGGCCTTAGTTTGGGGACCCCTGATTTAGACTATCTTAATTTTACTTAACATATCCCAATTGGTTATTCCAATTATGAATTTGATTGTTTACCTTTTTCCAACTGAATTGTTTTATTTAAATTTGGGGTATATAAAACACTAAATATTTTAACTTTTTCTCACCCAGTTTTATCCCTGAGATAGCCTGTATTTCTTTTAACTCTGTCAGATTTTTATGTATAATTTCAGATTTTTTAAAATGTTAATGGCCAACCCTGATAACTTTTCAAATTTCTTTATGTTAATACCTTCTTTTATAGAGTCCTCCATTGACCCCAATAGAACCATGCCATCATTGGCAAATAAATTAATTTAATTTAAATCCTTCCCAATTTTGGTTCTGTTCTTTACTATCTCATTAAATAAAATTTCTAAATTAAGGATAATTTCAGATTGGAATATTTTGTAAAAGATAGAGGTAAAGCCATCAGGACTGGGGAAAGAGTTTGGCTTAAGATTATTAATGACCTCTTCATTTTCCTTACTGTTAATAGTTTTGTTCAGTCCTTCTTGTGTCTATGGGTCCAATTTTCTTGTAATAATTCCCTCTTTTCTTCCAATTTCTTTGTTTGTGTAGTTTTTCATAATAACTTGCTATTATTTTCCTCATCTTCTTCCTTAGTTTTTATTTGACCATTCAGATCCTTTAATGTTGCTATTCTATTACTCACTTTCTATTTTTAAGGTAACTTGTTAGTCTCTTTGTATTATTTATAGAGTTAATCTGGAAGGCATGTTTTATAAGTATTTGTTGTTACTTAAATTTTCTCAATATCTTCCAAAAATTTCTTATCCTCTTTCCATATTTCTTTATTTTGATCTGATGGATATAATAATAACAACAACTTTATTTTTGTATCCTGCCTCCATCTCACCAAATGGAATCGGGGTGGCTCACATGGGGAAGCCCAATGACATAGTTAAAATGTAACATATTAAAATTCAAATAACAGCATCATAAAACAATATAAAACAAACAACAATATAACGCTATAAAATAGCAATCAACAAAACCAGTGACCTAAAATAGTAAACAGTATCTGGGCTCAGCGGCCGGTTAATGAGAATCAGTTGTGAGGGCAGGGCTGATGGATAAAGTGCAAATGTCAGATAGGAAAAATTAGGGATAGAGGGCAATATAAGTAGAGCACTATAATTCTGGGTAGGAAACAGTAGTAGAATGCAAAGACTAGAATGTGGATAATAGCTGGGACCAAGGTTTTCTGGGAAATTGTCTAATCAAATGCACAGTAGAACATCCATGTTTTTAGCTCTTTGCAGAAGATAAACAAGGTAGGTGCCAGCCTCATCTCCCTGGGGAGAGAATTCCAGAGCTGGGGGCCCACCACAGAGAAGGCCTTCTCTCTTGTCCCTACCAGTCATGCTTGTGACAGAGGTGGGAGAGAGAGTAGATCTTCCCCTGAAGATCTTAAATGTCACACAGGTACATAGGGAAAGATGCAATCACGAAAATAGGCAGGTTCCAAACCATTTAGGGCTTTATAGGTGATAACCTGCACCCTGAATTGGGACCAGAAACTTATCAGCAACCAGTGGAGTTGTTTAAGGTGAATAATCATAAGCAATAGTTCACAATTGGGGAGGGGGTGACTGGGGGCTTTACAATTGTTTAAGGCAGTGGTTTTCAACCTCAGGTCCCCAGATTTTTTTGGCCTTCAACTCTCAGAAATCCTAACAGCTGGAAAACTGGTTGGGATTTCTGGAAGTTGTAGGCCAAAATATCTGGGGACCCCAGGTTGAGAACCACTGGTTTAAGGGAAGAGACTGCCTCTGAGTTAAGGGGAGTTAAAAGATGGGAGGACTTTCCTTAAGCCTGGGATAAGAGATCAGCAGGTTGTGCTAAAATAATTAAGGTGGGAAGTGTAGGGAAGACACTGGCCCTGAGTAATCCATCTGGAAGATGGCAGGAAGTAGCTTCTTTGCCATTCCTCCCATCTGTAGAAAGGAGGAATTGAAATCCAGATGGGGAGGGGAGGGAGGGAAGTAAGGGAAGGAAACTTTATTAAACTTTACTAATTGGGGAGCTCAATTTGAATCTAGGAGCACAAACAAATCTCGAGGGTGACAATTATCATAAAAATGACCTAGATTTTGAAGCAGGGAAAATAATTACTGATGTAAATGGGAGGTTTATAATGGTAAGTGGGAAGATAAATTATTGCAAAGTTTCACTAATTAGTGCTTATACCCCCAACCAGAGGCAAATAAGATTCATTAATAAAAAAATTTAAAAATTGGATGGGAGACAGAGAGATATATAATCATTGGAGGAGCTTGAATTTAGATTTATATAAGAAAATGAAGAATAAGAGGGCAAGTAATAATGCAAAAAAAAGTAAAATTAATCTCAAGAAATTGGATATTTGGGAAGTTAATGAAAGAACTGGAAAAAGAGTTGATACTCCCACACATTTTTCAGCTAGACATATTTTTTTCACAATAGATTACTTTTTTATGGGAAATAATAACAATGGCCCATAATTGAATAATCAGTGGGAAGTAGATGGCCAGGAGATCACGCACCTCTCTTCTTAAAACTGGGATATAGTAATAGGAAGACTGAATATAAGTAGAGATTTAATCTACTGGTTTGCAATAATAAGTGCTTGTATTCATCCTGAAAAGCTGTATATAAATGATATAGGAATCTATGAAGTCAGAAAGAAGAATGTGTACTTTTAAAGGTCAGAATGAGTCCTTATTTATTGTGAGCGCTGTTCCGTCCCCCAGGACGATGGTTTGCCTTACTTATTGGTCGTTTGTTTGTTTTCCCTCCTTTGCATTTTGTTTCAGCCTCTGGCTGCAAAAGCCCAGGAAAGGTGGCTTGAAGTCTGCAAGAGCTGGCTGCAGTTTTCTTTGCAATGATTGGTCAAAGAGTACAACATCTTAGGACCGCCCTTTTTACCAGGGTCTAGTCTCCATTTTAGAGTTTCATTCTGGCTATAGTCTTCCAACGTGCTGGAGCTGTGCAAGGCTAACTGGGACAAATCATCCTCAAAACCAGGCCAATCTAAGCCTATCCAAATTAGATAAGTATTGAATTATACTGATCTGGAATAGGAAATCTAGTTAGAGGAGCAGGGTTATTCCATCGCTTCTAGAACTAATCTTTGCTGTAAAGATAGGGAAGGAAAGAGTTTCTCCTTCTAATATAGACAGCGTGATTAGGGTATAGTGGTTTTATAATCACCTTTGCCTTCTGGAACCAGGGATAATTCTGCAACTAAAACCTATGGAAATTTGTTTCATTTTCTGCAACTTTAAGATCTGTGCCAGGTTTACAACCTTGTATGAATAAACATCCTTTTTTGAAGTTCTCCAGACTCAGTCGTTCAATATTTTAGGACAGCTTATAGGGATTTGCAGTTCGCCCGGATAAAGGACGGCACGTTTCAGCTTTATAGTTTTTTTTTATTGTCTGGCGGACGGCACAGTTTTGAGGACGATCAGCGGTTTTCCGCTTGAGCTAGCCTGCACGGCCATAGAGACTTTGATTTTGTTGGTCTGTTGCAGTGAAGCTTGCTGCCATTCCTTCAGCCTCTGCAGTATCCTGCTCTTCAGCTGCGGCTGTTTCTGCAATTGCACGGCTGTGCAAAACCCAGCAATCTACCCCGAGCTCCTTCGGTGGCAGGTATCGAGCCGCGGAGCTCCAGCAGCAGTCTTTGGGCTCACACAGAGGTGGTGAGTCCAGAAGCACCAGGCCGGGACCCAGATAAGCCTGGCAACTCCAAAAGAAAGTTCTGGCTGAGTCTTCACAGTGGCTAGGATCTCGGCCGGGACAGTCGCCCGGTGGTGGTGACCTGCCTCATGGTCCGGCGGTGGTGACCTGCCTCATCATCCTGCGGTGGTGACCTGCCTCATTGACCTGCGGCGGTGACCTGTCTCATCATCCTGCGGTGGTGACCTGCCTCATTGACCTGCGGTGGTGACCTGTCTCATCATCCTGCGGTGGTGACCTGCCTCATTGACCTGCGGTGGTGACCTGTCTCATCGTCCTGCGGTGGTGACCTCCCTTCACAGCGGGGAGGAGGCGTCTCTTCTCTCCTCCTTTCCAAAGCCAGCCTCGGTGCTCCTTCGGCGGCAGGCCTCGAGCCGCAGAGCACGAGGTGCTTGAAAATTTGGCGAAGTCGCCATTTTGGCAGTTTACGTCACTCGGGCAAGGGAGGTATCAAGTGGCAAGTTGCTGTCAGTTGGCATTTTGCAGCTTGCCCACCAAAGTCTGGCGCCAAAGGTCACAATCTTTGTAAAGTATAGTTACTTAGTGATATATATTGCTATGGTTAAGTGCTGTGAATTGTATTATATATTGAATTTGCCTTTATTGTAAATTTACTTGCAGGTATATTGCATTTGCCTTTGTTGTAAATTTACTTGCTATTAAGAATACATAATGTCTATGCAATTTCAAGATGATGCAGATGGTATACCTCCTTCTGAGGCTGAAAGTAGGAATGAAAGGCCCCAAAGGATAAAGCACCCTTCAGCCAAGATGCTAGCCCATCTAATAGATGAAAAGGAGCTCCTCCATGTGAGGTTAGGTTCGGCATGGGAGCGAATTGTAACATTAATGGACAGAATTGAGAGCTTGGGTATTACAAGGGTGCCATCCATATTACAGACAGACCTTGAAGAGACCTTCGGTATTTGGAGGGGTTTGGTGTCTAAGATAGTCCAGGTCCTCGAGCGCATTAACGCCAAGGATTCAGAGTTAGAAATAGTGAGTGTCTTAGCTGACACTAATGAGAAAGAAAATAAGGTGAGGGCAATTCTAGATGCCTTGGAATTTAGTTCTCCATCTGTTAATCTAAGGTCTGAGCCAAAAGGAAATCAGTCTTCCTTATGCAGCCATGAGACCAATCTTTTAAAATCACCTGCTGTGGCACTTAGTCTTAAGTCCAACCGCTCTAGCCAGGTATCTAAACTAAGGGAGTGTGCATCATCTAAACATAGCCACTCTAGCAAGTCTTCTGCTGCTGGGAGTGCCATCTCTTCCCTAGCTGCCTTGCACATTAAGGAGGCTGCACGTCTAGAGCTAAAGAGCAAGGTAGCAGGGGCGGAGGCTGATGCTAAGGCAGCTGATCTCACCCTTCCCTTTAAAGAAGAAGAGCAACGACTGCAAATAGAACAGGCCCGTAGACAAAGCGAAATGCAAATGGAACAGGCCCAAAGGCAAGGTGAAATAGAAATGCTTAGAATAAGGATGGATGCTACTGCCAAAAAGGTAAGGGCTGAGACTTTGGCCAAGGCCCTAATTGAGCCACTCACAGAAGAAAATGCAAGTCAGTTGCCGAAGCAGGACCCTTCTTCCAAGGTGCTTGTGCATCTTAATAGCTTAAACAGCCAGTTTTCGGATGAGGAACAGGAAGACTTCTCTCCTTACCCAGAGCAGGGCCCCAAAGTCACTTTTGAGTTTCCTGCAGAGCAGAGCGTCATAGCGGGGAGCTCACCCTTGCCCGAGCTACCTGTGCCTCCTGCTAAATCCCTAGGTCAGTCAATCAGGGCCTCAAGGCCAAGTGCTAGTTGGCCCTTACAGACAGCTGCACAGGGAGCCACCGATTCGTCAGTGGTCGATGTCATCCCTCCAAGAGGCCAAAGGTTGACGCAAGGTGCACGGTGGGAGTCCACTCCACAACAGCAAACTCCTCAATTGTTCCCTTCGACGCCAGAGTCCCAGCTTGTCTCCATCATCAGAAGCCCCAGAAGAGATCTTAAGGACAAGGGTGTCGAAAAGTTTTCGGACAAGCCTGAGGAATTTCTTCTCTGGAAGGCCACCTTCCAGAGAGCAATCAGAGACTTAAAGTTATTGCCTGAGGAAGAACTGACTCTTCTGGCTGCATGGTTGGGCCCAGCCTCATCCTCACAAGTTAAGAAGATCTACGCAGCCCACGTAGCCGATCCCGACAAAGCCCTGGAAAAGGCCTGGGCCAGGTTGCAGCAGAGGTATGGGGCCAGCACAGAGATTGAAGCATCTCTTATGGACAAGCTCCAAAGGTTCCCAGCTTTGAAACTCAAAGACTTCAAACTCTTGTGGGACCTCAGCGATCGCCTTACGGAATTAGAGTCGGCCAAGGAGAATCCAGAACTGCCCGGTTTGAAGTGCCTCGATCAGCACCTGTCCCAGAGGCAGATCTTGACCAAGCTGCCCTTCACTTTGCAAGAACGCTGGGGACAGGAGGTCTTCAACTACAAGGAGGCCCACTCCCAGGCATACCCTCCATTTTCTCATTTGGTCCAGTTCATCACCAGGGCGGCCAGAGAAAGGAATGATCCGCAGACGGGCCTCCCCACCTTATACCAAGGGACCCAGCCAGAGAAGGCACCTAAAGTGGAGAAAAAACCATCCAGAGAGGCCAAAAGACCGGTTAGTGTTAAGGCTGTTGAAACTCAGCACAGGGCCAACGAATCCAAGTCAGAGGTGAAGGAGGTGCTCTGCCCCATTCACCAAAAGCCTCACAGTTCGGCCAACTGCCGGGAATTTGGCAAGAAGCCTTATAAAGAAAGACAACAGATTGTACAGAAGCTGGGCATATGTTTTAGGTGCTGTGGAGCAACTCCTCACTTTGCATCCAACTGCAAAGAGGACGTCAAATGCGCAAGGTGTAACAGCCTTAAGCATTGCACCGCGATGCACAACTCTGACGCTGTCTCCCGCGCCAAAGGGGACACGTCTTCCAAAGAAGGGTCATCTACTGAAGCCACCAACATGCAGACCGCGTCACGGATGCAGGAGGATGCTCCATCGGTCGCCTGTACTGAACTATGCTCTGACGTGCACCAGTTCAGAGTCTGCCATCCCATCTGCCTAGCAGATGTATATCCAGCCTGAAGACCTTGGCTTAAAAAGAGACTTTACGTGGCTTTGGATTCACAAAGCGACGCCTCCCTGGCGACTCCAGAGTTTTTCCAACTGTTTGACATAAAAACCCAGACGGTCGACTACACCATGTCCACCTGTGTAGGGAAGAAGAAGTTGCAGGGTCGCATAGCATCCGGCTTTGTTGTCTCCTCTTGTGACCAGAAGAGACTGTTCGAGTTACCAGACCTCATTGAGTGTTCCTCTATTCCCCGGAACAAAAGGCAGATTGTCACCAGAGAAGTCGTGGAAGCCCATCCTCACTTGCGAAAGCTGAAGAACGCCTTACCTGCTTTCCGTCCAGATGTGGACATTGCCCTTCTGCTTGGTGCGGACTGTCCGAACTTGTTCTATGTGAACGACCAAGTTAAGGGACCTCCAGGGGCGCCCATTGCTCAGCTGCTACCACTAGGCTGGACAGTTACAGGCCCAGTGTGCATAAATAGGATGCACCCTCCATCGTCGGTGGGCACTCGTCAAGCGCACGTGCTTCAAGGCAGTCGCCCCACACTAATGCATAGCTGTTTGAGTCATGTCTCGGTCTATTGTCAGGGGATAACACCAGAGTATTCTTCCATCTTTGAAGTCTCCGAAAGGGATGAAACTACAGCGCTTTCCAAAGATGAACAGAGGTTTTTAGAGATCATGAACTCTCAAGTTTCCCGGAGTCCAGAGGGAAGTTGGATAGCCCCTCTGCCTTTTAAAGTAGAAAAACCCACTTTGCCAAACAACAGGCATGTGACAGAAAAAAGACTCTGGTCACTGAAGAAGATAGGATGGGATCAAGAGCTGACCCCATCGGTGAAAGCAGCTTGGGCAAATTGGACTTCTCAAGCTGAAGGACTGGAAACCATCACAGTTCCCAGACAATTTGTTCCCTGCAAGGCGATGATAGAACCCACCACAGAACTTCACATCTTCTGTGATGCATCGGAGCGAGCTATAGCAGCTGTGGCATACATGCGACAAAAGGACAGAGATTTTTGTCACGCAGGATTCATCATGGCAAAGGCTAAAATAGCTCCTATGGGAACTTCAATACCCCGGCTGGAATTGTGTGCAGCAGTTCTTGCTGTCCAGCTCTGGCGCATCATCCAGCAAGAGATAGGAGACTTGTTTCAAGATGTCCATTTCCACACGGACAGTACAGTTGTGCTTGGTTACATCAACAACACAACCAAAAGATTCAAAGTGTACGTAGCAAATAGAATTAACAACATTCTATCTAGCTCCACACCTAGCCAGTGGCATCATGTTGCCACAAATGACAACCCAGCCGACATCGCTTCTAGAGGAGCATCAGCTCAACGAGTTTTAAGATCCAGTTGGTTGATGGGTACCCGATGTTTAGCGGATGTCTACTTCCCGTTGGTCTTTTCACCTTCGGAAAGCATAGAATTACCAGAGTCTGTTCCAGAAATAACAGCCTGCAAGACCACCACTGCAATCAAGACAGGCCAAAGATCTTACCTGGAACTACACCGCTTTGAGCATTTTTCAGAGTGGCGCAGTCTTCAGAGAGCAGTTGCTAGGCTCATACATCACTTAGTCTGCAAAGATAGTCAGCCTTTGCAAGTTCAGGACATGTTGAAGGCTAAGGGAGTAATACTCAGGTCAGTTCAGAGGCATGAGTTTAGTCTAGAAATAGCCAGGTTAGAACAAGGGCTTAACACCCCCAGCCGGAGTTTCTTGCGTGAGCTGAACCCATTTCTGGATAAAGAGGGCATTTTGAGAGTTGGAGGAAGGTTAGCCAAAGCTAAACTCAAAGTGTGTATAAAAAACCCCATCATCATACCCCCTAATAGTCACACTGCATTGCTGCTCGTTCGGCATCACCATGAAAGGATCCATCATCAAGGTAGAACTCTGACTGAGGCGACCCTTAGAAATGAAGGCCTGTGGGTGGTAAATGCTAAAAGTTTGGTCAGCAGTGTTATTTTTAAGTGTGTCAAATGTCGGCGACTCAGACGTAACAGTCAGAGTCAGCTAATAGCAGAACTACCTCAGGATAGGACTTTGGCAGACCCACCCTTTTCCCATGTGGGAATCGATGTGTTTGGTCCTTGGGAGGTTGTCACTAGGAAAACCAGGGGTGGTGTTGTAAATAACAAGAGGTGGGCAGTTTTGTTTACTTGTTTAGTAATACGAGCTGTCCATATAGAAGTCATAGAAGGGATGGACACTTCATCATTTTTAAACGCATTAAAAAGGTTCATAGCCCTCAGAGGGCCAATTAAGTCAATTCGGTCGGACTGTGGCACCAATTTTGTAGGTGCGACCAAAGAACTCAATTGTGTGTCTAGGTTTGGGAGAGACCCAAAGGTTCAGAACTTTACGAATACTGAACAAATTATGTGGACTTTCAATGTTCCTCACGCCTCCCACATGGGTGGTGTTTGGGAGAGGATGATTGGTATTAGTCGCAAAATCCTTAATGCCATGCTTTTGAGTCATAGGTCATTGACGCATGATGTTTTGGTGACACTTATGGCGGAAGTTACCGCAATTATCAACAACCGGCCGCTGGTTCCCCTTACCAGTGACCCTGAGAACTTACAACCACTGACTCCTGCACTTATTTTGACACAAAAGGTGCCAGGATGGAAGGACATCATGTTGCCAGTTCCGGACGGAACTCACCGTGCCCTGTGGAAACAGGTGCAGTCCTTGGCCAACCACTTTTGGAAAAGGTGGAAAGCTGAGTACTTAAGCCAGCTTCAAGCTAGAAGAATCTGGCAAAGCCCACAGGACAACATTGAGGTTAACAACGTTGTGTTGTTAAAGGACAAAGACTTGCCCCGCCATGCATGGCCCATGGGCATTGTATTAAAGACCTTTCCTTGCCCGGATGGTAAG
Organism: Anolis carolinensis; assembly: GCF_035594765.1. NCBI lineage: Eukaryota > Metazoa > Chordata > Lepidosauria > Squamata > Anolidae > Anolis > Anolis carolinensis. Next base: position 298,133,680 of record NC_085841.1, read on the forward strand.
GTCAGGAAAGTTCAATTAAAGACTTGCAACAGAGACAAAGTGTCCATTTTGGACAGACCAATTAGTGACCTCGTGTTGCTTATTGGAGATGTTTAAAGTTCTAGTGTTTGTATTGTCATATGTGCAAATGTGTTTGTATTTTGGGGTGGTAAATTCCCGCATCCTGGGAATTTAAGCGGGGAGTGTTCCGTCCCCCAGGACGATGGTTTGCCTTACTTATTGGTCGTTTGTTTGTTTTCCCTCCTTTGCATTTTGTTTCAGCCTCTGGCTGCAAAAGCCCAGGAAAGGTGGCTTGAAGTCTGCAAGAGCTGGCTGCAGTTTTCTTTGCAATGATTGGTCAAAGAGTACAACATCTTAGGACCGCCCTTTTTACCAGGGTCTAGTCTCCATTTTAGAGTTTCATTCTGGCTATAGTCTTCCAACGTGCTGGAGCTGTGCAAGGCTAACTGGGACAAATCATCCTCAAAACCAGGCCAATCTAAGCCTATCCAAATTAGATAAGTATTGAATTATACTGATCTGGAATAGGAAATCTAGTTAGAGGAGCAGGGTTATTCCATCGCTTCTAGAACTAATCTTTGCTGTAAAGATAGGGAAGGAAAGAGTTTCTCCTTCTAATATAGACAGCGTGATTAGGGTATAGTGGTTTTATAATCACCTTTGCCTTCTGGAACCAGGGATAATTCTGCAACTAAAACCTATGGAAATTTGTTTCATTTTCTGCAACTTTAAGATCTGTGCCAGGTTTACAACCTTGTATGAATAAACATCCTTTTTTGAAGTTCTCCAGACTCAGTCGTTCAATATTTTAGGACAGCTTATAGGGATTTGCAGTTCGCCCGGATAAAGGACGGCACGTTTCAGCTTTATAGTTTTTTTTTATTGTCTGGCGGACGGCACAAGCGCATTTCTTCTTCCATGGCTGCATCCACACTGATGCAGTATCTTAATACCACTCTATATGCTATAGATCCATTCTATGGGATTCTGCAAATTTTAGTCTGGTGAATTTCTCAAAATTCATTCATGTCCTCCTCTGAAACATAACATTAGTCCTCTCTGGCAGAGGAATCTTGGCATCTCATAAAAGATCAAATCTCAGCATCTTATCTCATAGGCTGAAGTCAGACAAAGTGTTATCAAACTGCTATAAATGTATGGATACTCAAAAAGTGATTGTCCTTCTGTTGAACACATCAGTGCTAGTGTATACCTTTTAATTTAGATTTACAGGTAGAGAATTTGCTTCTTTCTACCTGCTTCTTTGAATGTGTTCCTTTTAAACTCCATTTCCTTTCAGTTTTTATGGTTCATGCAGCTGTTTCCTTCTTTCCAGTATAGTAATGTAACAGAAATTGAAATACTGTGTTATAATAATTTTTGTCTTTTTCTGGAAACATAACTTGGGAGCTCTTGCATCTCTAATTTTCTTATCTCTTGGCGGCATACAATTCTTGTCAGGTAATTAAAAATGGAAGCATCAGGGAACTGGATCATACAAAATTAACTTCAATTTTCCTCTGCTATTGTTGGATCAGGCTTACAGCAAGAAGGAACCTCAATGAACTTTCTCACCCCATTCATGTTTGTTAGCAGTCTGCAATTCTATGCAATTCTTCCAGACTTTCTTCAGTTCATAGTTAAATTAAGTTAATTAGTCTTCATTTTGTTTATTCTTCCCTCTGTATTAAAACTAATGTTATGGAAGCATTTCAAACTGGTTTCAATAGAACATTTAGTTCCAAACAGGTGTGCTTAAGAATGTAGCTTTTCCCTTCAAAGGCACACACTAAGATTTCTTATTTCTAACCTTTTGGGATCAGTTAAATTATCCATCAGTTTGCTTGTATTACAGCTAATGTTTCTGAGATTTGGTCAACTAGCTCCTTTGGGATTTGCAACTGAATGCCACTAAACCCTGATGACCTGAATTCATTCAGATGGCTCAAGTATTGCTTGGCAGACTCCTTTATTATCATGACTTCTGCCCTCTCCTAAATCCTTGCCAATATTGTAGTTGCTTCACCACACATTCTCTTTCATTACTAAGGATCTTATCACACAAGGGAGCCACCCCCATGCCATCTCAGCAGCAAGCATGGTGAAACAGCAAGCATGAAAGCACGGCTCTGTCACCCCATGTGCTGCTCCAGCATGGTGATGCTTCCCACATCACATGGGCAAGAGCAGAACCAGACCAGCACAACACAGGATAATGTTCAAGGATGCTTCCATCCTGGTTGGGGGCAGGATTTCTGCCGGAAGTCACATATTGTCATGTGATGGGAGGCATGAGGCTGCATCACTGAAGCAGGCTGGAAGTGCCCTAGAATGCTTGATTTGATAAGTGTGATGAGGTCCTAAGACTAAGGCAAATCAGGGATTGGATCTGCCACCAAACATAACTGAATCAACACTGTGTTTGGGTTCTGAAAATGACATACTTTGATTCATCACATGAGCAATCTTGACCAGAGTTTCAGAAGGAAAAGGGCAGGTAAATCTTATAATAACTAACTAACCATGTGTATGTGCGTGTGTGTGGTATGTGTCAAAAGTGTTTCGATGGTGAGTTCCTACTTGCATGTGTGGGTGTATTGAAAGTGCTTCAATGGTGTATTTGCCTCATGATGACATTTAGTGGACTTAACCAAGGCTTTGCCTGCCAGTGCCTATGCCAAGTATATGGACCAGTATGGTGCTCAGAGGCTATCAGGCTACTCAATGACTCTGATCTGGAAAATGATGAAAAGACCAATAATATTGTAGCATTACAGCTACTCAGTGCCCTGGGGTACACAGTGGTGTAACTGCCACTGTGTGGTAGAATGATTCCTGCATATGGGGATGGTTGTGTGTTTGTCTAGCCATTTCTCTTTTAAGTTGCTCTGTGAGTGCACCCATTTGAATAATGGGTGCCTGGTTTCATGCTTCCCCTGTTGAGTAGGAAGGGACTCTCAAGGGTCATCCATTTAAGGCTGGCCACTCCACCCCACAAAGGGTCATTCAGCCACTCAAAGAAGGAAAGGAAAGGAGGGGGGAGTCCAGCTCAGGGAACCCCAGGATGAGGAGGTTGGCCTTCAGGAAGGCCAACTGTTCCACCAAGGCAGTGTCCAGAAAGCTCTGGTGAGGGGTGACAATATCTCTAGCCAGGCCAAAAATCCTCTCACTCTGCATGCTGGAAGGTGGATCCTCTGGGTGGATTTTGTCTTTACTCTCAAGACTTGTTCTTGGTCTTGGTGTTCTGATGTATGTGATAGAGTATCAATTGGCCTGTAGAGCCCAGTCTAGGTGGTTCAGTTCACCTTGAAGTGAGGTTCACAGATTATTTTTGCATAGTCTGCCAGGGCTTTAATTGTGCTTCTTTTTTGACTTGGGTGGTGGTTGGAGTTTTTATGTAGGTATCTATCCATGTGTGTAGGTTTTTTGTAAACTGTGTGGCCCAATTGTTGATTGGGTTTGCAGATGACAAGGACATCTAGAAATTGCAGTTTCCTTCATTTTTTTCCATGGTGAATTGGATGTTTGGGTTAATACTGTTGAGGAAAAAGAAAATGAAAGAAAACTGCCATTTCTAGATGTCCTAGTCATGGTGACCATTTTCACTACCTTGGCAACTATCCCTCTGCAAAAGTCAACATAGAAACTGATTACAAATCCGTCTGTGAGTGCAACATTTTTTTTTCAAATGAAGCAGAGAGTATTTATTTATTTATTATGTTTATTTATAGCCTGCTTTTTCTCTCTACAGAGAGTCAAAGTGACTCATAACTAAAAGCATTACAATGCAACTTAAAATATATAAATATACAAATATTAAAACAGTTTTAAATGTCATTTATATTAAAATAATTCAGGCTAAAACTGTAAAAGCATATAACACCACAGCAACCACTGATGATCATAAAAACCTTCTTCTTTAAAAGCCTGTCTAAATAAGGAGGTTTTAACCTACCACCTAAGGGACAGCAGGGACGGGGCCATTCTCACTCCAGAGCAGGGAGTTCCAGAGTTAACAGGTAGCCACCGAAAAGGCCCGCTCTATCATTTCCACCAATGAAACTTGGGATGGAGGTGGGACGGAGTGAAGGTCCTATCCTGAAGATCTCAGGGCCCAGGCAGGTTCATACAAGGGGATGCCTTCAGCCAAATAGTCTGGACCTGAACCATCCAGAGCTTTAAAGGTCATAACCAGCACTTTGAATTATGCTCGGTAACAAACTTGCAGCCAGAGGAGCTGCTTCAACAGGGGGTTGTCTGCTCCCTGTAGCCAGCTCCAGTTAGCAACCTGGCTGCAGCTTTTTGGATCAGCTGGAGTTCCCAGGCACTCTTCAGAGGCAGCCCCAGGTAGAGTGTGTTACAGTAATCCAGAGAGTGTTTGAGGATTGGGACATTAGTAGGGATACCAAGATACTTGTTTATAAAGCTATTGTCCTCTCAACTGGGAGTTCCCTAGCTCAGTTTGGGGGTTTGTTTGTTTTGAACTCCTTTTGTACTTTTGAGTTTTGGGAAAGGTTTGTGGGCTTCACTACTGCTTGCTTTAGTTCATGCCTCTGTTTTTCAGCCTATTGTGAACTTTTGGGTCAAGTTCTAGAACTTTAAATTTAACCTGGATTATATCTCTGGCTAATCCAGATTATTTGCCAGTGCTTGTTTTTTGGAGTTTTACCCGCTTGTTCTACTTAATAAGTTAAGTGTTTTAAGTCTTTTTAGTTTGTTGAGCTATTTTTTGGACTGTTGCTTTAATAAACTCTATTTTGCTCTCTAATTGGCATCTGACTTTTGACATATTTAGCCTCTAGGGATCACCTATGATGATAACACTGTTATATCTAAGCTGACTGCACAAATACCCTTGGTGACATAGAAAAATGCATGTCTTTCTGTATTTTTGGAAGACAAACCAATGCATAAATCCAAAATTATTATCAACCTTTCTGCCTCCAATTTCACAGGGGGTGTATAAACGTTACTTAATGTAGTTGTTGAAAAACCAGATACGTCCCTGCTGATCATTGTCTCAGACTGATCCAGTTACTCCATTGACACATGGGCTGGCAGGTGGTCTGATTGTTTAACATCTGATACCGATTGAGGATAAATTAATTTAAGTGCATATTCCATAATGCAAGGGCTCTAAAACATCCCTTGCAAGCATTTTCCATGGCAATGAAAACATCTATATACATGAAAATGGGATGGAGTATAGCTTAAAATATATGTTTAAAAATAGAAATACTAGGATGCCAGAAGAAAAAAGAACCTATAGAATGAGGGACACATCCACAAGAACATTGATGTACTTTTACAAAAGAGGTAACTGCCATGGATCAAGGCTAGAGAATTGTGGAGATTCGAGTTTTAGCCTTCTTTGCCAAAGATTGTTGGTAACTCACTACTACAAATCCCAGGATTTCATAGCATTGAGCCATTGCAGTTAAAATGGTGTTAAACTGCATTAATGCTACAGTGTAGATGCAGCCCTAGTAAGCAATTGCAAGACACATCCAATGGTGATTGGAGGGGCATTGTTGTAGTTGTGGGACAAGAAAGTTCCTTTGTGAAATTTTAGGTACATCAAATATTCTCCATGATAGTTTGCACTACATTTAGAGATAGGAGAGTGTGAAAGAAAAATCATCTTCACCTTTTAATTTTTGATGTCTGGATAGGACAGAATTGATCTGGCATTAATTTCTCTGCCCGTCCTGTCCCAGTGAGAATTAATGTCAAACATTTTGATGACACTACAACTTAATGAGGCTGCTAATGAAAAGCATGAGCCTTTTCTGTAGGAAACTATTGACCAACATGTGCTTAGGCAACTCAATTTCCTTCATACTGTCAGACAAAAGTCCTTGTTAAAGATTAAATAAAGACTAGTAGCCCAAGATTTATAGCTCCAAAAGGATTCTTTATCATCCTCTCTTCAAAATGAAAACCTAGGATGCTATGTTTTATTAGGGCTGTGTCCTAGAAACTCACCTGTTTATAGTGTTCCTCTTGCAGCAGAAACATTTTTGGTTTAATTCCTATATAGGAAGCTTATTGCCCTCATTTTGAACATATGATTTACCTAATTAATATTATTGGGATTTCAGCTTTAATATAATTTACCCCATATGAGGGTGATTGCCCTTAATAATTCAAGCCTATGATGTAGTAGGCTTGTATACTTGTATTTATTCTTTATTACATTTGTAAAGAAAATTCACAAATGTTCTAATCTTTATTTGGAAAAAATATCTAAATGATTTTCAATGTGTTTTGAGACTTTGTTAACATTTTTCCACTTTAATTTTAGAAGTTATTGAAAACATATTGTGGCTCATACCAGAAGACATAGAACCTCATCTCAGGAAGCCATCATCCTGTTATTAGCAGGGAACAGGTTTATCAACAGCAGGTGGTAGACTGGCAATGGGTTGTGAACAGCAGCATGCAATCGAAACTGTCACCAAAGATGATGTTTCTATGCCAATTTGCAATCTCCATATGATACAATCCACCTTTTCTCAATGACATACCACCACCAACCCAAACTAAGTCATTTCCTAGTCAGTTGAGAAGGGGAAGGGTCAATAAGCATCCAGTTATTTTCCTGTAGCTAGATGCAGACCAATGACATCATCTTCAGGAGCCACCAGCGAATCCAGCAAATGCCTGCCATTGTGTGTCTAGTATTTGAGAAGTAGCTGGACAATTGTCTTCTGCTCCTCCTCACACTCCACTTAATAGAAGAGGCCAGTTTTGTGGGGAACACTGCTACTGAGAAAAAGGGGTCATTTTGGTCATTACATGAGCAGTAGTGAATTCATGCCTCTTCAAGGACTCTAAAAGTATGTAAGCAATGATAGTGAAAGTCTAACTTGCACCTATCTTCTGAGAAATATTTTTCCTGCACATTTCAGCTACCCCAAATTATTGTTCTCAATTCCTCAGATGTGTGAATGTGGATTAGGAAAAACACTGAATTGGGCCTTAATTTTTAACCCCTTTCTCCCCTCTCTATCTGCAGTTGTTACAGTTTTAAACTTCTTTGAATTCCAGACCTTCATAGCCTTGCTATTTCTGCATTTACTTTTGCTATCTGTATAGCTCTACTGCAACATTTGCTATTCCCCAATGCAACTGTTATATATATCTTGATTGCTGTATATTCAATCAAATTCAATTTTTAGAGAAACCTATACAGTTCTGTATAAATTGTGGGTTTTGAGTCAAATTTTCTTGATCCACTATTGGCCAATTTTAAAAGATCCGAGATAGGTATGTGTATTCAGAACATGTATGGATCCATTCATGTACTCTGATGATGTACCTGGCAATAGTCAGAGGGATCAATACAGCCAGCATGTTCTGTTCCCTGTATTATGTCTTTGCAGTGGGGACGGAAGGGGAACCCTGGGTTTATCAAGCATTAGGGTTTGAACTAGAATAACTACCTTTATGCTCAGTTTGCGGATTTGCTAGAAATATCAGGCTCATGGTGGCGAGTCAAAATTGTCTGACCTCTACTCGTAAGACAAATCAAAGATGGCCCTCTTGATATTATTGGACTCCAGTCCCCATCATCTTGCACTATTAACTATGTTCACATGACCTGTTTGGAATTACAGACCAGCAACATCTGGGTGGCCACACATTGCCCATGACTATCTTACATTGGGGCCCCTAGTGGCACAGTGTGTTAAAGCGCTGAGCTTCTGAACTCCCGGACCAAAAGGTCCCAGGTTCAAATTCCGGGAGCGGAATGAGCGCCCGCTATTAACCCCAGCTCCTGCTAACCTAGCAGTTTGAAAACATGCCAATGTGAGTAGATCAATAGGTACCGCTCCGGTGGGAAGGTAACGGTGCTCCATGCAGTCATGCCAGCCACATGACCTTGGAGGTGTCTACGGACAATGCCGGCTTTTCGGCTTAGAAATGGAGATGAGCACCAACCCGCAAAGTCGGTCATGACTGGACTTAACGTCAGGGGAAAACCTTTACCTTTACCTATCTTACATTAGGGGGTGTGTGTGTATGTGTGTGTGCAGAAATATTACAAATAAGAAGTTTGCTTACAATGTGAACGGTCCAAGAAAGTATTAAGGGAAGACAAAAGAACATAAAAAATATTATGCAAAATATTTAGAAGATGGCATGGGGAAACTATCTGGATTAAGATGATAAGCAAATTAATGTGTTGTCAAAGGCTTTAATGGCTGGAATCACAGGGTTGTTGTGTGTTTTCCAGGCTGTACAGCCATGTTCCAGAAGTATTCTCTCCTTACCACATCTAGGCATCCTCAGAGGTTGTGAGGTATAAGCAAATGAACTAGGGAAACTGTTTTTGCTGTTTCACTTTGATTAATCTTTGGTTTTATATTTTATTGGATACAATATTTAGTCATTCTGGTCAGGTTGATCTGAAAACTAGTTATTTTGCATTTGTATCAGATCTCCAAAGATCTTGATGTTTATCAGTTTTTCAACAAAACAAGAATTGTGGCATTTTATTTGGTTGCTGATAGAGAGATAGTGGAAGACTTTTTGCAAACTTTGCTGTTTAGCAGGGATCTTTGCACTTTTAAAATGAGTGTAGTTTTTTGTGACAGTTCCTTCAAGGAAACAATAGCAGCTTCTTTTCTGACCCTGATCTTTCTTTTGTTTCCATTTTATTCAAGCCTAACAGAATTACTGTAACATTCAAGAAGTGTCTGTAAATATAACAGAGAAAACTGGGAACAATTGTGCTGTGAAAAGCAGCGAAGTAAACAGTATATACCGTATATACTCGAATATAAGCCGACCCGAATATAAGCCGAGGGACCTAATTTTACCACAAAAAACTGAGAAAACTTATTGCCTCGAGTATAAGACGAGGGTGGGAAATGCAGCAGCTACTGGTAAATTTCAAAAATAAAATTAGATACCAATAAAATTACATTAATTGAGGCATCAGTGGGTTAAATGTTTTGAATATTTACTGTATTTCAAAGAAAAACAGTAAACCAACTCTGTAAGTGGAAAAGCAACAATAACTTTATAATCATCATCATCATCAACAACAACAACAGCTTCATTTGTACCCTGCTCTATCTATCTCCCCCTGGGGACTCAGGCCGGCTTCCAACATAGTAACAGGCAAATATATAATGCCTACATAAACAATGCAGAGCTAGATAGAGATCTATCATTATATATACTAATTTCACATGTGTATTTCCCCCTGAAACCTTTGCAAATCCTCTCTCTCTGTGCATTTTCCTCCTGCAATATTTGTAAGCCCAATTTATCAATGTTTATATCTATCTAGACATCTGTGTGTGTGTGTGTGTGTGTGTGTGCGCGCGCGCGCACGCATTTTCCCTCTGCACTTGCAAACATGTGAGGCTAAAATTCATATAAAATTCATATATAAAATTAATGTATACATATAGGAACAGATATACAGGTACATGGAAATCTCTATCTATATTTACATAGGATTTGCAAAGACCTGTAAACATATGAGGGGGAAATGCATATATTAATGTATTTGTAGGGAGAACATCTATATAAATATTTAGAAGCTTTGGGGCATGCATTTACCCAAGGAAGAAATGCAAGCAAAGTCCCCCTAAAAATAACTTTGTCCTCTTTTCTCCTGCCCTTTCCCACCTCTTTTCTTTCTCCCTTTTTCAAACTCTAAAAGTAGCTAGAAAAGGCTTTTTAAAACTTCTCTCCCCCTCCCAAAAAACCCCACTTCATTTTTGTTTCCTTAGGAATAAAAAGAAATACAAATCTTCTGTTGCTCTCTTTTCCCTCCTCCCCTCCCTTTGGACTCAAATGTTCTTGCAATAGTAGTAGTAGTAGTAATAATAATAATAATAATAATAATAATAATAATAGCAATGAATTGTGCAAATTTGCAATAATATCTTTTTTCCTTCCCCTTCTACCCATGCAATCTGTCTTGGAAGGATTTCTTTTACTTTTGAAAATATTCACTTCTTGTCTCTGTCTCTCTCTCAAAAAAATAAGATAACCAGCCTGGGAGGAGAAGTGAAGAAGGGAGGTTTTGGAAAAGCAAACATACTGTGGCCTCCAGGCTCCACTGCTGGCTTGACCTTGACCCGAATATAAGCCGGGGGAGACTTTTTCTTTTCTTTTTTTTAATGTATTTTTTATTAAAGTTTTGCAGTGATACATAGACATAAACTAAGGGAAAAAGTGAGAGGTGGATATAGATATTTAAGGTAAGGGAAGGGGGAGGGAAAGAAGAATAAAAAAAGGGGGGGGGGTAAATAATTACCTAAACTTACTTTTTACATATAGCATATAACATTTAACATCTCTAACCACATTTCTTTAGTAGGGCTTTCCCTACCTTTCCAATTTCTCACGAGTACTATTCTGGCTGCAGTTACAGCATAAGTAAAGATTTTCTCCTTATTATCTTTTTCTTTCTGTGAAATTGTGTCTCCCCATTCTTTAGAGTTATATAATCCTAATAAATAATATTCTGGTTTACAATCAAATTCTATTTTTAATTTTTTTTTGCATTCCATGTGAATTGTACTCCAATACTTTTTGATTACTTTATAGTTCCACCACATATGGAAATATAATCCAACCTGATCTCTACAACACCAACATTTATTATCTCTATCCTTATACATAAATCCTAATTTTTAGGGTGTCAAATACCACCTGTGTATTGGTTTTAGCCAATTTGCCTTTAAATCTGTGGAGTAGCATAATTTAATCTTTTTATTCCAAAAAGTATTCCATTTGTCTATAGTTATCGGTCTACCCACATTCCTAGACCATTTTATCATTGAATCTTTAATCATTTCCGTTTCCGTATTCCATCCAAGCAATTTATTATATAGTACAGTAGAGTCTCTGTCATAGACAGAACGCCAGCGAGTAAAACAAAACTCAGTTTATTGAGGTTACAGAACTAAAAACGCCCGTAGGAGACAAAGAACAGGGCAAACACTTGACTTCAGTGTGATAAGTAACAAAAAACAACTCAGTTTGAGCTTAAACGATTCAAAGGGATAAACCGGGTTAAACAGAAGTATAATCCAGATTAAATCAAAAGTGCTTACTTCAGCCTGGCAAACAATGCAAACAAAAGAGGATCAACAGGAGTCAGAATGTAAACAACAGACTGGTAGCAGATTCCTCTCTGCTACTCAGAAACAGCAGGAGAATAAACCAGGCTTGTTTATTCCTTCCTGCAGCGAACGAAAAGCGTGGTCGTAGTCAGGATTCAGTTTAAGGTTCAGCGGCCAACGATATCCAGGTCCAGGCACAGCAGTCAGGGTAACGGCAGTCAGCAGGGTCCCAATCCGGTCCAGAGGTCAATAGCCAAGCGTAGTCATCTAGAAATCCAAAGGTCTCACCGATAGCCAGCAGAAGGGATAATCCGGAATCGAAGTCAGTCAGTCCAGCGTCAATCCAGTGCGAGTAGATATTGCCCGTCAAAAAGACGACGGAGGTCCAAGCTATCGAGATTAAACACAAGTTGCACAGAGAAAAACCCCGCACAGTTCCTCCCGCCGTCGATGCCCAGTGTCCTTGGTAAACTTACGTATCCAGTAACGAATCACACCCGTCTTCAGGAAGTTCCCCAACAAAAGCCCAAGCGTCCGTCCAGATTACCTTGCCCAACGCAATTAGACATTGGTCCCAAACCCCCAATTTATCCCAGTTCAAGCTCATCATCGCTGTCAGCTGCCATCCCAATTCCAGGTGCCCCAACATCATCATCCTCATCAGAGCTTAAGCACCTTTGACTACGCCCCACAGCATCCCCAGCTGTGGATCCCGCTCCATCCCTCCAGCCAGTCCATGGGTCTGATCCTGCAACCCGCCAATCACCTCCCATGCTTTCATTGCCTGTTTCCCTAACACCCAAATCCTCCCTCACACGAGTCCATTCCATGTCGCCTTCCTCCGAGCTGGCCATCTCTTCCTCCAAACCCTGAGAAAAACCCTCAAATGAGTCCTCATCTGTCGGGTCTGTAAACAAATCCCGGAGCCGTTTTCTTTCACGCTCCTCGAAGGAGTCTGACTCTCGAGGAGTCTTATGACCCCTTCTTCTATTACCGGAGCCCGAAGGCTCAACCATAACACTCTCACTTATCCAACACTCGCTTATCCAACGTTCTGGATTATCCAACGCATTTTTGTAGTCAATGTTTTCAATATATCATAATATTTTGGTACTAAATTCGTAAATACAGTACATAGCATTACTGTGTATTGAACTACTTTTTCTGTTAAATTTGTTGTATAACATGATATTTTGGTGCTTAATTTGTAATATCATAACCTAATTTAATGTTTAATAGGCTTTTCCTTAATCTCCTTATTATCCAACATATTCGCTTATCCAATGTTCTGCCGGCCCATTTATGTTGGATAAGCGAGACTCTTTTGTATTGTTATAATTTTTTCCCCCTTTTAAGTAGATTGTCCCAGAAATTACTAGTTATATTGAACCCTATTACTTTATCTTTTTTATAACACTCTTTTAATTGATAATATTGAAGCCATGAGACATTCTTATAATCTTTTTGAATTTCCTCCCAATCTTTCATTGGGGGTGTATCTGTCGAAATATCTGCTTTCTTAATAATTTCATTATATTTCGGCCACCGAGTAATCTCCGTTGGGTTGCTTCTAAAGGTGAAAACCAAAGTGGAGTTTTCTCATAAAGGAATCTCTTATATTTTTGCCAGGTTGCGCTCAAGGCCGATCTAATAAAGTGGTTTCCAAATTGTTTATCTATTCTAAATTTATCCTGCCACAGATCGCCATGCCATCCCCACCGCAAATCATGTCCTTCTATTGTTAATATTTTAGTCTTTTCTAATTTTACCCAATCTATGATCCAATCTAAAGCACACGCTTCATGGTATAATTGCAGATTGGGAAGATCAAAACCTCCTCTTTTTTTTTGAGTAGTCATCGTTGTAAATTTAACTCTAGGTTTTTTCCAAATGAATTTATTTATTTCACGATTCCAATCGTTAAACAATTTTTTACCTCTGACAATGAGGATATTATGGAATAAATATAATAATTTGGACAAGACATTCATTTTAATTACAGCTATTCTGCCCAGAAGCGATATGTTTAAGCTCTTCCAACTATCTAAATCTTTTATTATCTCATTCCATTTTGCCCCATAATTGAGCTCCAGTAATTGATTATTTCTATTGGCTATCCAAATTCCTAAGTATTTAATTTTTTTGACAATTTCTAATCCTGAAATCTCTTTCAACTCTTCTTGACTTTTTTTGACATGTTCTTTGTTAGAATTGTTGTTTTTTTCTTATTAATTATGAAACCAGCCAACGCCCCAAATTCCTCTATTTTCCAAGCCAATCTTTCATTCTGTCTTTTGGATTTTCTAGTATACGGTTCACATCATCGGCGAATGCACACACTTTTATCTCTTGTTGATCTAATTTAATGCCCTTTAGGTTTTCCTCTTTTCTTATTGATCTCAGTAGAATTTCTAAATATAAAAATTTAAGGGGATAACAGACATTCCTGTCTTGTTCCTTTTTGTATTTCGAATTCTTCTGTAAGTAGGCTGTTTACTTTAATTTTAGCAAATTGATTATGGTAGATTGCGTTTATTCCATTTTGAAATTGAATTCCAATATCTAATTCATTAAATAATACTTTAAAAAATCCCAGTTTACGTTGTCGAATGCTTTTTCAGCATCTAGTACTAGAGAGCCGACTTCTTTTTGATGGTTTTGATCAAAGTATTCTATCGTGTCAAGAATGATCTGAATATTGTCTTTTGTACTGCGGTTAGGGAGGAAGCCTGCTTAGTCCTCTGTAATCCATTCATTAAAATTTTTTGTAAATCTCTCAGCTAGTATTTTGGTATAAATTTTATAGTCATTGTTTAATAATGATATGGGATGATAATTTCTTACATTACTAGGGTCTGTTCCTTCCTTATGTATCAGAACAATTTCTGCTTGCTTCCAAGAATCAGGAATTATTCCCTCGCTCAGGGCTCTATTCATTAATTTTTTTAAAAACTGGATTGTTTCTTCTTGATCAATTTTATAAAAACCAGCTGTAAAGCCATCTGGGCCTGGAGCTTTATCTGCCTCTAATTTTTAATAGCATTTTTAATTTCCTCCAATGTAATTTCTTTATTTAAGTTTAATCTTTGATCTTCTGATATTTTTGTAGTTTTTGCTTGCATATATAATCTGTTATTGCTTCTGGGTTAATTTCATCTTTTTTGTACACATTTTTATAAAAATTTCTCAAATTCTTTCTTTATTTAATTATCTGTAAATACATCCTTTTCATGCATTTTAATTTTTATAATTTCTTGTTTATGTTTCTTCTTTCTTATTATTCTAGCTAGCCATTTCCCAGGTTTGTTAGCATTTTCGAATGAATTTTGCCTTGTCCATTTTAGTTGATTAGACAATTTCTCTAATTGTAAGTTTGCCTTTTCCTTCTGTAAAATTTTTTAATTTCTTTGATATTTTGCCTTTGCTTGGTTTTAATTTTAGTTGTTTCTCCAGTCCCTCAATCTCCCTTTGTAAATCTTGTAGTTTTTGGTTTTTAATCCTAGTTTTTCATGCTTTTTGTTGTATAAAGAAACCTCTGGCAACCACCTTATATGCGTCCCAGATTATTTGTGGGCGAGTATTTTGTTTATCATTTAAATGAAAATATTCTTTAGTCAATTGTTTAATCCTCTCTATAGCGCTCTCCTGTTTGATCAAATTGCTATCTAATCTCCAACCCATATTGGGTTTATTTTTATTAATTATCGTTATTGGACAATGATCTGATAAGTCTCTTGTGAGTATTTTTATTTCTGTTATTTTGGACACTAAGCCTTTCGATATCCAAATCATGTCTATTCTAGTCCATAATTTGTGCCTACTTGAATAAAATGTAAAGTCTTTTTGGTTAGGGTTTTTTGTTCTCCAAATATCATATAAGTCAAATTTTTCTTTTAACTGTAATAAATTTTTCGGAAGAGATTTATTTTCACTCCTTCTTCTATTTTTTGAGGACTTATCTAAATTATTATCTGTGACTCCCTTAAAGTCTCCCATTATTATCAGGTGGTCCATTTCAGATTAGCAGATATTATTCCTCAATAATTTGACATTACATATTAAAATAGTTTCATGGCCAATTGATATTTTAACTGCAATTATTCTGCCTTCTTGATCCCTAAATTCCTCTACTGGTTTTAATTTTTCATCTATGTATAGTGTTTTTTCATTTACATTCGTTTATGTTTTCTCTTTACATCCGAGGAATGAAAAGCTTTACTTAATTTAGTATTTGTTAAGTATTTAATATGTTTATTGGCAATGTGCATTTCTTGTAAAGCTATAATGTCATGGTTATTTTTAGATAAATACTTAAACAGTCTTTTTTAAAAAAAAATCATAGAATTTAAGCCATTTATATTATTTTTAAAGATCTTTATTGAGTTTAAAAAGCTACTCATTTGTGGCGGCATCGATCACTGCTTCCTCCTCATCTTCAGATATTTCCTCCTAGTCATTACAAGTAAACAGGGATGTTTGGACATCACGGACCTCCCTTGGTGAGTCATGTCTTCTTTTTTAAGGTTGTTTTGGATTTTTTTCCAGGCTTGGTGGTTGTGGCTTTGGTTTCTGTGATAGGTCCTTCTTTAATTTCCTATAAAATTCGTCTGCTTTTTCTTCTGTTTTTATCCAGACTTTCTCCTCCTTAGAGGTCAGCATTAGTACCTCCTGCCTTTCCCATATAAATCTAATTTGTAACCGCTTTAATTCATCAGTTAGGAAAAAGTATTTTCTCTGATTATTCAGGGTAGACTGGGGGAACTCTTTGTAAACCGCAATTTTCTTCTCTTTGTACATGATTGAGTTTAGTCTAGACATTCTAAAAATTTCTTCTCTTTTGCTTCTTTTAACAAAGTACACGATTGTGTCTCTGGCCACCTTATTTTTCTTTGCCTAATTGGTATGAATTCTATGAGCTTTATCTATTTGTCCTATAGCATCCTGTTCTGTACATTTTAAAAATTTGGCTATTATTTGCGCAGTAATTTGTTTGATATTTTCTTTAGGTTCTTCTTGTATATTACTAAATCTTAATTGATGTTCTGTTTCATTTTGTTCCAACTTTTCTTGTATTTTCTCTAATTTGATATTTTTAGACTCCATCGTTTCTATTTTCCTTTGTAATTTCATCTGGGTTTTCTCCATTTTATTATTTTGCAGCTTTAACTC
Source organism: Anolis carolinensis (assembly GCF_035594765.1). Taxonomy (NCBI): domain Eukaryota; kingdom Metazoa; phylum Chordata; class Lepidosauria; order Squamata; family Anolidae; genus Anolis; species Anolis carolinensis. Next base: position 298,149,939 of record NC_085841.1, read on the forward strand.
TGAAATTTCTTGAGAATTTTTTTAACACTTCTGTTTTAATTATATTTATTTCCTCTTTAATTTCTCTCTTAAGATCTGCCATGTCTTCTTGTAATAGTTTTTGTTGTATATCTTGTTTGATGGCGATTTCATGCACTTCTTTTTGGAGTAAATCTTGCTTTGCTGAAATATTTTGGATTTCCCACAGCAGTTCTCTCCAATTAGAGTCCTCCGGTAGTGAATTTCTTCTCGGTGCTGCTTTAATATCTTTTAAATCTTTATCATTCTTTCCTCTGGGTGTCATCATCTTGAAATCTGCTGGTCTTTGTATTTTATTTACTTTCAAAATCAGTCGTATCTCTACCCCTTAATGTATGGGGTTTCACTTTTTTAAATCCGTTATTGACTCAGAATCTCAAAGTTAAATGAAAAAAAGAAGGAAAAAGAAAAAAAAGAGCTATATCTTTCTCCTGTTATTTTACCTTTCAGTATTTAGCAGCGTAAGACTCAGTTGTGGGATTATTCCTGCGCTTCTTCAACAACTTTCTTCTTTTGGGCTTCGTTTGAGCACCTTCCAGTACATTGCTTTAATCAGCTTTGATCAACTTAACTGACCTTTATTCTCTGCCCAGGTTCACCTCCAGTAAATGGCCTATTCCAATAGGGCTCTCTATAGTTTCTTCCATCTGGCGCGCCACTCAATGGTGTGTGTCACTTTAGTTAGGTTCCCCACTGCTTCCTGTTTCCAGGAGGCTAGTCTCACAGCTGGCTCGAGTTGCAGACTACTCTCCAACTCTCGTGCGGCAGCCCGTGGATTGGCCTTTGTAGACACAATACCCTCACAGACACTCCATTTCAAGGTCAGTGTTTCTTGTTATGGCGAGCTGTTTTTCCAGACTGTTACAGAAAGGCGTAATTGCCCTTTCCCAGGCTTTACTTGTTCTTTTGTTCTTAATAAAGTACTTTTAGTGTCTTTGGGTTACTTTATATTAAAAATCATAAATAAACAGCCGATTGTGCACAATAAATTTTCCTTTCTCTCTGCTTTTCAATCTTAAACAGACAAACAGACAAACACTAAAGAGAGATCAACTTTCTCTTAGAGCCAATATTATAGAGAAAGCGGAGAGGGGAGGGGAGACTGAGAATACGAGAAAACTTTCTTCTTCCTCTGTTAGTATTTATCCAGTTATCCCAGTTATCCCAGTCTTTTATTGTGTTGTTTCCGATCCTTTCTGTCAGCCAATATCCTAAATTTGATTTGATCAACTCTTTTATAATGAAATAATAATGAAATAATTATAATGAAAGAGTTTGATCATCTCTTTTATAATGAACGAGCAGGCTAAAGAAGTCACCGTTTACCCAGTTCCCAATTATTTACTATATTTACTGTTTTACTATATGGTCTTCTTTATGGAAGTTAGCGATTCAAAAGGTATTACTTACATTCCTATCCGGAGCCCCCGTCCTCCGGAATACTCTATTTCTGTTTCAAATCCTCATTATACTTATTGAAGTGAGCACGGCGTCTGGCTTGTGCCGAGCCGACTCCGCTTCACGAGACGCGCCTTGCTTGCCAGGGTCCCCAGACTCACTCGATCCCTCACCCTTGAGGAGCGAAGGATCTTTGGGGTCATCGGGTGTCCTGCTGGCTTGGCAACCCCCTCTCGTTTCAATCCGCGAAGAGGGGTTGAGTCCACAACTCTAACAGGCACGACATCGAGTGGTTTGCTAGAGCCCTAGAGAACCATGCCCATTTCCATGAGCGCTCATCCAGGGAGGCTTTTTCAGCTCATAAATAAGGGCTTAAAAACTCGGCTTATCTTCGAGTATATACAGTAATCTTGCATTTTCTTTATAGCCTACCAAATGTATCATCAATGGGCTATTAGATGGAATCTGTACGATTCTTTCTTTAAAACACAATACAGTCAATACAGCCATTGACTGCCTGATCTAATTTCTTCTCTGGAGGCATTTTCCTCATTTCTCACTGCATTGATCATTAACATCTAAATCTGTTTTTACACTGGGAGACCCAATTACATATTCAATATACATTTCCACTCAAGTGTGTATTACAATATGTTTTGAATGAAAGAGCTGGAGAAGGTCCAGAATTTCTTTCAAAATCCTCTTTCAAACACCCATTTCAAAAAGGCAATAGATACTTCATTTGACAAACCATTCTACTGGGCTCATCCCTTCATACTTGAGGTAAGTTTTTGAACCACTATGTCTCAAGGTGTGTAGGTTTCTTCTCTTCTTGCTGGTTACATTGGTGCCCTGTTTTGACAATAACAGAGGTGCCTAGGATGGCCAGGAGCTTGCATGGTGTTCTATGACTGGCTACCCTGTTTCCCCTAAAATAAGACATCCCCAAAAAATAAGACCTAGTAGAGGTTTTGCTGAATTGCTAAATATAAAGCCTCCCCCAAAAGTAAGACCTAGCAAAGTTTTTGTTTGGAAGCATGCCCAGCGCCCGCCAAACGAAACACCAGAGCATGCAGGATTGGTAAATGGAAATGGAAATAATGGTAATAACAAGAAATTCTTGACAGGAGTCACATTTTGTCTGGTTTGGTTATGTTGGTTTGTGATGACAACTACTGTACAGTATATAATAAATGTTAATTTTTTTGTTCAACAATAAATGTGAATTCTTCTTTATGGAAAAATAAGACATCCCCTGAAAATAAGACTTAGCGCATCTTTGGGAGTAAAAAATAATATAAGACACTGTCTTATTTTGGGGAAACACGGTAATAGCAGAAATGACACAGATCATAATGACACAAATATGATCCATCACCAGTGCAGAGTAAAAGTGATGGCATTGATGTCCCATCTTGACAGTGGATCAGTCTGAATAAGACCCTATCCAGCTGCCCAGACTGCCCTGAAGCTGCAGGATACTGCAGAGTTTCTTGTAAATTCCAGAGTATCCCCAAATTTGCCCGAAGTGGTTCATAGCCAGTTTAAACCCCTAGGATCATAATTAAGCCATGCAATACTTTTTGGGAAATAATCTAAGTACAGTACATTATATACCATTATATGGTATCAATGCATCTGCTAACCTGTTCACTAATATGCTTTTTCATGGTTGCAACATGCATATAGGATAATGGACTATGCTATGTGATGTCATATTAATGCTAATTTATTGCTACAAATTGGCATGTCAAGGCCTCATCAGTTATCTTAGGCTGACATATGGGTCCACTATGGTCAAAGGGATTTCCTGTGAAGATCAAAAGAGGGGTACCAAAAGATGTTTTGATAAGAGAAAAGACCACAAAATATATAACACATTGCATGCTGACAAATGGTGTGCACGTGTTCAAATTGACTTACATTATCTATAAATATATGATGCTTGTAATATTTGACAGTCCTGAAAATAACCATGAGAACAGCTGGCTTTTAAAAATAAATAAATAAATAAATAAAGTCTTATTAACTCAAGAGATTTATTGAACATTAGAAGGAACTACTTGACATGAAAAGTGGTTTGGCAATTGACCCAATTGTCTAGAGTTAGGGTCCTCAAACTACGGCTGGGGGCCACATGCGGCCCATTGAAGCAATTTATCCGGCCCCCACAGTGACGGCTCCCTCCTCCTCCACTGAGGAAGGCGCATGCAGCGCAAGGGAGGAGGGAAAGCTGTGCACCTTTTCTGCCCCCCCCCCCCCCCGCCCGGTGTGCTAATTCCAAAGCTTTGTTTGCTTATAATGGTATTTTAATTATTATTTAATTAATAATTAATTATTAAGGGGTGCTTTGCTAGTGCTTTTGGTACACAAAGGTAGAAGAGGGCTGGACTAAATGACCCAAGGGGTCTCTTACAACCCTTTTTATTGTTGTTATTATTATTATTGACGCAAGACACAATATGGCACAGCAAATGAGATATATATGCTGGATTTTGTATCACAAAATCACAAGTCAAACACTTTCCAAGCATTTAGGACTGTGTGATGTATATTATTATTATTATTATTATTATTATTATTATTATTATTATTATTATTATTATTAACCACATTAGGGCTGGGTGGCCATCTGTCAGGGGTGCTTTGCTTGTGCTTTTGGTGCACAAAGGCAGAAGAGGGTAGGACTAAATGGCCCAAGGGATCTCTTCCAACCCTCTTTATTATTTTTATTATGATTATGATTATTAACATTGAGGATGCATTTGCTCCCGTTTTGTTTTTTTACTTCAAAATAAGATATGTGTAGTGTTCATAGTTTTTTTTTAAACTATAGTCCAGCCCTCCAATGGTCTGAGGGACTGTGAACTGCCCCCCCCCCCCGTGTAAAAAGTTTGGGGACCCCTGGCCTAGAGAGGTGAAGGGGTTCCTTCTCTGGACAAATTGCTGGGGATATTTGCCTGGACATCCTAAACTGAGTAAAAGTTGGACTAGAAGACCCATGAAGCTTCTTCCAATTTTTTAGATTGTCTCGTGTTCCTTTCTTCACAATTAGACAATTTTCATCTTTGTTTTTTTATCATTTTCTTGTACTTCATTTTTCAGTCTTCCTCTTTCTTGCTATCTTACATATCTTCTTTGGTCATGTATACCCTTCAATGTAACTGTCTCCTGATTTGAACAACTCCTGTGCTCAACCTTTCCCACAAAGAAGGCAGGATCTCTTTCTCCATTCTGACATGATAAATAAAAAACAGATAATGAGATTCCAGTCCAGCTGCAGTTTATTTATATTATCTTCCCAAGTGCTCTTGTTCCAAGCATTCTTTTATTTTGCATTAATATTATGTTTTGAACAGAATGATAACCTTTTAGCCTTTGATTTCTGTTTTGATAAATGTTTCATTCTCATCTTGGACATAGTTCTTCTCCTGGTTCTTTTACCAAGAGGTTTTTTTTCCTCTTCATAAAGTGCTTGTGTTTGGCCTGGTAGTAAGATGGCTGGGCCCAGAGCTCTGGAGGAAGATAATTTTCTGTTGTACATACACTAGTCTAATATCATTCTATGACTAATTAAAATCTTTTTCTGGGCACAGAAAAATCTGAGGCAGTCTCACTTGGCTTCTTTTTTCTTTGCATCCATCAACCCAAGCTGCTCAAGAGGAGGAACTGGGGTTAAGGAGGCATAAGACTTGGAAGACAAACCTGTGTGCAATTTCTCGGCAAGATCAGAGAACAAACAATGTACTTAGCAGGTTTTAATGAAGATAACTTTTCGAAGAGTACCTCTGTTTCATATTCCTGCCTGCTGGTCATTTTTCACCCTTTGGAAATTCTCCTTTCAGTTCATCTGGCTTTGTAAGTAAATAACCTTTTACAAAAAGCTTGGGAAACAATTTAAAAGAGAATTATTCAAGCCTCTAAATCAGGGGTTCTCAAACTTTTCAGCCATGGAATCCCTTTTGAAGAAAAAAGTTTCTCTTGGGGCCCCAATATTTTTTCTATGTTATATTATATATAATGTATATATATCAGGCACGAGCAAACATTTTTAATACATAAATTTTGTTTTGTTTTCAAAAGAACAAAAATAACTAAAATAAACAGGAAAAAATGGGAAAGAAGGGGGAAAATAAGGACCATAAAATGATATAGTATGTAAGTTGTGGAGCCATGTTCATTAAATAGTTCTATACATCAAACAGGCCAGGCCTGTGGTAGACGGATGGAGAATGTTTTTGTGAACTAATTTTTTAAAAAGGAACAAATTTCTATGCACACTTCACATATCTTGTTTGTAGTTCAAAAAAGGAAAGGAAAAAAAGAGAAAAATACAAAATTTAAAATGAAGAACAATTTTAACCAACAGAGGCCATCCAGGCCATCACTCTTCTGCCATGCAGGAAAAGCACAATCAAAGCACCCCCCTGTTTTGGAAGCATGGAAGGCAGAGGGGAGGATGCTTTTGGCAGCTAGAGAGGCAAGAAAAAAGAGTTTTGGTGTGAGGGGGCAAGGAAAAACCTTTTGGGGTGAGGAAGGTGAGGGAAAAGACTTTTGGGGCTGAGAAAGGCAAGGAAAAGGGCTTTTGGGGTAAAGGAAGCTAGGAAAAAAGATTTTTGGTGGTGAGGGAGGAGGGAAAGGCTTTTCGGGGAGAGAGAGGCAAGGGAAAAGGACTTTTGGGATGAGAGAGGCATAGGGAAAAGGCTTTTGGGGGCAAGGGAGGTGAGGGAGGGGAAATAAGAAAAAAGATATTAGGGCATTTATGTAAATAAGAAACAACAAGCCAAAAAAGTATTTCAAGATGAGAATGGACAATTTATACGGGTTGAGATACTACCTCAGATTATCAAAACTCTGGTAGTGGGTCTCTATGCTCCAACAGGTGCCCAAACATTTTTTTCCAGAAACTGCATACACAAATTAATGCACTCTAATATCAGAGAATGATGCTTATGGGTGACTGGAATGGAGTCATTTTACCAAAGCTGGATAGATCTTCAGAGAAAAAAAATTAAAGAATATACAGCCAAATTACTTAATTTTAAAAAAAAATTGTTATTTATTTATTTACAGTATTTATATTTTACCCTCTCACCCCAAAGGTGACTCAGGGTGGATCACAGAATACATATACGGCAAACATTCAGTGCCAATTATAACAATGACAAGAAAGAAAACAGAGGCTTTCCCATCATTTGGCATCGTTGGAGGCTGCACCTGGTTTTGGCCACCGGGGATGCTGTCACTCCATCTCCCTGCCAAAGAGCTTTCTTTGTTCATAAACTTCCTCCTTTTTCTGATAAAAATGCTGAGCATAAATACCTTCCCACTTTAATGTGGTTCCTATTTATCTACTCACATTTATTTTCAAACTGCTAGGTAGACAGAAGCTAGGCTAAAGATCAGGAGCTCACCCTGACCGGGGATTCGAACTCTCAATCTTCTAGTTGGCAAGATTTATTGCAGCTTAGTGATTAACCTGCTGTGCTAAAGCCTGGCCCATCAGACAATCTTTCCCTCCAAGATTCTTGGAGACAAAAATACAGTCAAGTGAAGGAGTTTATATTTTTTCTGCAAGACACAAATCTGTCTCGAGGATTGTTATGTTTCTTTCATTTAAGTCTATAAGCCATAATATCAAAATCCTTCTAGTACTTACCTCAACAATAGGATATCACAGCTCAGTTGAACTAGTTCTGTTTAACAGAAGAGGGACATTCAACTGGAAGCTTAATAAAGCATTACTATGTGATGAGAAAGTCTCTGTGAAAGCTGAGATTCAGCTAAAACAATTTTTTTGAAGAAAAAATGAAAAAAGGACCCAATATTTGAATGGTCTGAGATGCTAGCAAAGCTTTCATGAGAGGATTTTATATACAATAAAATTCAAATATGAAGAGAAAAGAGGAAAAAATCAAACTGATTCAGAATGAAATTAAAGCTAAAGAGAAAATGCTACAAAAGAATCCAATAAATAAGAACTTGAGTTATGAAATTAAACAGTTACAAAAAAGTTTTGAATGAATACAGTTTCTGAAGACTGAAAAGAAGCTTAGACTAACAAGTCAGAAGCATTTTGTCATCCCCCCACCTAGGCATTTATTGTTTTCTTTACTGAGCCTCAATTGTCCCTGTAGTTAGAATGGGTTCCATTTCTTTTTGTATACTTATCTGTGGGACAGAACCTTAATTAGACCCTGTCCCTTTAAGAAACACCCCCTAGAGGTGGAATCTGCAGTCCTCCTCAGCAACTTCTTTACAGCTAGCTAGTTGGTCTAAAGGTGCCTAGGAGCCTAGAGGCTCCAATATCTTCCACATCTTAGATTGAGGAGACTGTCAAAGGTCAGACGCCAACTGAGAGCAAAATATAGTTTAAGTAACAACTCAAAAAATAGCTCAGTAAATTGTCAGAGGCTTAAAACACTTAATCTTCAGTGTTCTTAAGCAGTTAAAACAGAAAAAACGCCAAAAACATGAACTGGCATATAATCCGGATTAACCAGAGATATAATCCGGATTTAACATAAAGTACTTGAACTCAGCCCAAAGACACAAAACAGGCTTAAAATGGCAAAACAAACAAAGGTAAATCACCGCAAAGCCCCAAACCCTTCCCCAAAACCCAGGAGTACAGCAGCGATTCCAAACTAAGGCAAAAACCCAAACCGGGTTAAAAAGCTCTTCGCCAAAAGCGGCACAAACAAACAAAACTGGAAAATGCTGAGGAGTTAGTGGCAAGCTGCTGCAGAGACGGAAGCCAAGCCAGGAGCCAAAGGAGCGTAGCATTGTAGCGAAGTCAAGCCGGTCTGAAGTCGGGTTAAGGGAACAGCGTCTTTGCTACACGCAAAGAATAGTGGCCAAAAATCCCAAATTTATTTAGGTTTCCTTGGGCATCCAAACTTCCAACACCCTAGGGTCAGGTGTCCCAAGTTCCTCATCAGAATCTGAGCTCCAAACAGCCAACGCCCTAGGATCAGGCATCCCAAACTCCTCATCAGAATCAACATCATCCTGCCCACACCCAACTCTGTCCACACCTGTGGAACTACCCTCATTCCTCCAGGCAGACCATGTGGGATCTGCTTCTGAAGATACCCAAGTCTCTTCCAGCATCTATAGCATCCATGGACCCAGATTCCTCGCCAAGATCCTCCGGAGCCCGTGCCCAATCTATGCCAACTTCCTCTGTCACCACTGGTTCCTCAGCATCCATTTCCAGTTCAAGATCCCCTCCCAAGTCCCCACATGAATCTCCCTGATTCTCTTCCTGTATTAATCTTCCAGCGAGCCCTCCTCGCGAGGGTTCTTCCTTCCTCGCCTGATCCCTCCATTATCACTCACAGCCTCAGAAGACTCATTCACAACACTTATTCTGTGTATACTTACTATTGGCAATGTGGTCTCTCATTCCTCTGCCTTTTCTGAACCCAGCTTGGACATCTGGCATGTTATGGTTGAGCCTTATGGCTCCGATACTGGGAGACGTGGTCGTAAGACTCCTCGGGAGTCAGACTCTCTTGAGGAGCGAGAAAGGAAACGGCTGCGGGACTTATTTGCAGAACCAACTGACGAAGACTCCTTTGAGGGTTTTACCGAGGGAATGGAGGAAGAGATGGTTAGCTCAGAGGAGGATGATATGGAATGGACTCGTGTGAGGGAGGATTTGGGTGCCACCGGCAATGATAGTATGGGAGGCGACTGGGCGGTTGCAGGATTAGACCCGTGGACGAGCTGGAGGGATGAGACAGGATCCACAGCTGGGGATGCTGTGGGGCGTAGTCAAAGGTGTTTTAGCTCTGATGAGGATGATGATGATGAGGCACCTGGAATTAGGGTAACAGCTGACAGCGATGAGGAGTTGTAAACTGGCATAAAATGGGGTCTAGAATCCAGGGCTAATTGCGTTGGGCAAGGTAATCTGGACGAATGCTTGGGCTCTTGTTGGGAATTTCCTGAAGACGGGTGTGATTCGTTTGCTGAATACGTAAGTTACCAAGGACACTGGGCATAGACGGCGGGAGGAACTGTGTGGGCTTTTCCTGTGCAACTTGTGTTTAATCTTAATAGCTTGGACCTCCGTCGTCTTTTTGACGGACATTAATTGCCTACTCTGGATTGACGCTGGACTGACTGACTGACTTCGACCTTGGACTATCCCTTCTGTGATTATCGGTGGAACTGGTGAACTAAAGACGTCTGTACCTGGCCTTCGACCTTGGACCGGATTGGGACCCCGCTGACTGCTTCTGCCCTGATTGATGTGTTTGGACCCGGAGTTCGCTTGCTGCTCGGAGGAGTAACAACTTAGTTAATCAACCACAGCTGTTGAGTAGCAGAGAGTAATCTGCTGCCAGCTATTTATGTTTCATTGAATCTTAGTTTACCAGTTTTGTTTGTTTTAAGAGCCAGGCTGAAGTAAGCATTTTTGGTTTAACCCGGATTAAACTCCCGTTTAATCCGGTTTATCTTTTGAACTGTTTTTTAGTGTCTTTTCATATTGAAGGCGAGTTTTTGCCTAGCCCTTTGTCTTTTATGGGCATTTTTGGTTCTGTATCTTTAATAAACTGTGTTGAATCTTATCTGGTGGCGTTCTGTCTGTGACATGGCAACTCTCGCTCCATGTACTGCTGGAGTCTGCCTTGCAGGATCTTGAGCATTACCTTACTAGCATGAGAAATAAGTGCCACTGTACGGAAGTTTGAGCATTCTTTAGCATTTCCCTTTTTTGGTATGGGGATATAAATAGACTTTTTCCAATCTGATGGCCACTCTTGTGTTTTCCATATTTGCTGGCATATGGCATGCATCACCTTGACAGCATCACCTTCCAGGATTTTAAAAACTCAGCTGGGATCCTGTCTTCTCCTGCTGCCTTGTTATTAGCAATGCATCTTAAGGCCCATTCAACCTCACTCCTCAGGACGTCTGGTTCTAATTCACTCACCACACCATCAAAGCTATCCTCTATATTATTATCCTTCCTATACAGATTTTCTGTATATTCTTGCCACCTTTGATCTCTTCAGCTTCTGTTAGGTCCCTGCCATCTTTGTTTTTGATCATGCCCATTTTTGCCTGAAATTTGCCTCCGATGTTTCTGATTTTCTGGAAGAGGTCTCTCGTCCTTCCACTTCTCGTCTTCTTCCACTTCCATGCATTGCTTGTTTAAAAATAGTTCTTTGTCTCTTCTGGATAACCTCTGGAATTGTGCGTTTAGTTGGGCATATCTCCCCCCATCGGTGTTTCCTTTCACCTTCCTTCTTTCTTGGGCTACTTCCATTGTCTCAGCAGACAACCATCTTGCCTTCTTGGTTTTCTTTTTCTTTGGGACGTACTTTGTTGCTGCCTCCTGAACAATGTTGTGGACATCTGTCCATAGTTCTTCTGGGACTCTATTTGTCACGATACAGACCCTTCTTAAAGAGCCACACACAATAAGTAAAGTTAACAAATGTTTATTAAATGATATTTTTAACTCAGAAACACTTAACTTCAGTGTTTCAACCAAAAGTAAATGTTTTTGCTTCAAGAAAAGGCACTGAGCAAGAACAGAAAGATAACCCGGATTATCTAGCTTGATAATCCGGTTCAAATGCAACCAAAACGTTCACTGGAACAAGCGCCATGCTAAGGCTGTGGCGCAGAGAGTCAGGGAAGAGCCAAACACTCTCAAATAATGACAGCAAAATGATACCATTGTCAAAAGCCAAGCCAAGTTCAAAAGCCAAAAGGGGAGCCAAAAACGCCAAGTCAGGAGCAAACACTGTCGTCGTCAGGAAGCAGACCAGATTCAGAAGCCAAAGAGGAGCCAGAAACACCAAGCCAGGAGCAAACACTGTCATTATCAGGAAGCAGACCGGATTCAGGAGTCAGTGGAAGCCAGAAACGCCAAACCAAAAATGCCAAGTCGGAATCGCCAAGCCAGGAGCAAACGCTGTCGTCAGGAGCCAAACTGGATTCAGGAGCCAGAGGAAGCCAGGAACGCCAAGCCAGAAACTCCAAGTCAGGAACGCCAGAGCAGAAACGAACACTGTCGTCAGGAGTCAAACTGGATTTAGAAGCCAGAGGAAGCCAGGAACGCCAAGTCAGGAACGCCAAAGCAGAAACGAACGCTGTCATCAGGAGTCAATCTGGATTCAGGAACATGAAGCTGTACAGCCAGGACCCAAGGAGAACAGGCAGTGACAAAGCAATGTCCCAAAAAGGACACCTTGCCTTCTGCAAGGGACCTTCACTTTCAACTCCACTTTTAACACCTTGGAGTCCGATGATGATGAGGCCTCCGCCCTGTCATCATTATCCACAGCTGATCTCGATCTCATTTTTGAACCTTGCCCACCAGCCCTCCAATCACTCCATCTTTGTTCAAGACGTAGATCTCCCCATGTCCCTGGTGTACCAGTAGTATGCCAGCCTTCAGATGAACCCTCAGAAACTGGTGCTGCACACACATTTACTTGAGTCCAAGCTGCAGCCTCTTCCATCCCACTCTCAGACCCATCATCCCCAGAAAAACCCTCAAATGTTTCATCTTCTATGGGAGCAGTAAGTATATCACGAATCTTCTTTCTTTCCCTTTCCTCATCTGACTCTTGCTCCCGAGTTGACCTCTTAGTTCCTCTACTTTCTGTTAACCCATCATCTTCCAGCATTGAGTCCTCTTCACTAGAGAAGCCTTCAAACGTTTCACCCTCAGTAGGAGCCATAAGTATTTCCCAAACCCGGTTTACTTGTTGTTCCTCATCAAACACCTGCTCAACATTATCCCTTTTCCTCCTCCTAGCAATTTTACCAGTAGTACCAGAATTGCCCCTTGGCGCAACTACAACACTATTTATTAAATCTAGTCCCTGAAATCTATTCTTCACCTCCACTGCATATTCACTAGGAATATTTGTGAGATCATATCTAATTGGTCTGTGTATTTTCTCCATTCTCTTTAGTCTGATTCTAAATTTTGCAATAAGAAGTTCGTGATCTGAACTAGTCAGCTCCAGGTCTTGTTTTCACCAACTGGATGGATGTTCGCCACCTTTGGCTGCAAAGGATGTAGTCAATCTGATTTCGGTGTTGACCATCTGGTGAAGTCCATGTATAAAGCCGTCTTTTAGGTTGTTGGAAGAGAGTGTTTGTTTGCACAGTGAGTTTTCCTGGCAAAATTCTATCAGCCTACGTCCTGCTTCATTTGGTTGTCCCAGACCATGCTTGCCTGTGATCCCGGTTATCATTTGACTGCCCACCTTAGCATTCCAATCTCCTGTAATGAGAATAATGTCTCTTTTTGGAGTGTTATTTAGTAGGTGCTGCAGATCCTCATAGAACTTATCTAATTCTGCTTCTTCAGCAGCTGTGGTTGGGATTTGGATCGCTGTGATGTTAAACTGCTTGCCTTGAACTTGAATTGAGATCATTCTATCATTTTTTGGGTTGTATCCAATCACTGCTTTCGCAACTTTATTATTAACTATGAAGGCTATTCCATTTCTTAGGTGTTCCTCTTGTCTGCAGTAGTAGATCTGGTGGTCATCTTTTGTGAAGTGGCCCATTCCAGTCCACTGACTCCCAGAATGTCTATCTTTAATCTTGACATCTCACCAATAACCACGTCCAGTTTGCCCTGGCTCATAGATCTTACATTCCAGGTTCCTATAGTGTGTTGATCTTTAGAACATCGGATTTGTTGTTCACCTCCAGCACTGTCGGCCGTTAGCCTTCCTTTCAGCCTTGAGCTAACTGCGTCATCACTGTCAGACCCCTGGCAGCAGGGCACCAAGAACCATACACGGAGGCCAATCTCTATCTAATATCTTTATTAAGGAAATATATAAAAGTAATAAAAACAAGTGAAGAATATAGTTCAGAAGCAGACCTTTCAAATGAGGTCAAAAACAGTCCAAAAATGTATTGTCCAATAAATGATATTAGAGTTTAAAGTTTAAATCCAATACCGAAACACACACTATTGCCAAGCAATAGTGTGGGGAAATGCCAGAGTCTTAGGAGTCCAAGGAAGCTTGACAACAAGGCTGGAAATAATCTTGGTTCTTTAACAAGGTCCGTGATTAGGAACAAGGCAAACAGTGAATCTTGGAACAAGGTCCGTGGTTAACAGCAAGGCAAGGCAGTACTTGAATTCTTGATCCGGGAAGCAAGGAACTGGGGTTACGAAGTCCACACACGATCTCACTCCTGAAGCAGCTCTGTTGACTCCGCAAAGATTCTCCCGCGTTAGGCACCTATATTGGGTCTCGTTTTCCCTCCAACAACCTCTTTCCCTAGAGAACGGGAAGCGAAACCCAACTTTGTCCAGATGCAAGACTCCTTAGAATTTCCCAAGGGAAGCAGGTCTAATCAGCCTGTTGTTTGGCTGCAATCCGTAAACTCCTGCGATTCTGTTCCCTGACTCCTCTGTCAGCACAATAGGATTCTCTCCTAGGGAACGGAGGCGAGGAATGCCCAAGGTCTGTTTTACTGAATTCTTGGGTACAAACATCAACATCCGGCAGGTGAAAAGACTCCGGCTCATGTTGAACCGGCGAAAACCCCATGTTTTCGTCTTCATCTGCCTCGATGGCACTAGGAACAGGACTACAAGGCCCATGAGGCATCACACTCACATCTGGGGCTAGTTGGACTAGTCCTCTGCTCCTCTGCTATAAAACTACAGATTTGTCTAAAGTTTCCTTGGGAAAATACTTGGAAAAAACCCCCGCTCTACACTTAATGAAGAACAAAGAAGGGTCTTGAAGACCCAATTTCAATGATGGAGCTTGCTGGGGCAATCTCTGACATAAGATGAGAAAGGCACCATGTCCAGATAGACTGCCAGCACTATATTATAAGACTCTTCAAAATCAATTGTGTACATAGTTATTACAAACAATTGACAATATCTTGAATAATAGTATCCCTGATTTTTGTCATGAAGCTACAATAACTCCAATTCCTAAAGAAAATTGTGATATTGAAGATCCCCAAAATTATAGACCTATATCTCTGATAAATAATGACTACAAGATTTATGCTGCAATCTTGGCGAAGAAGATGAAGAAAGTATTGCAGGCCTTGATACATGAAAATCAAGCAGGATTTCTAACAAAGAGACATCTTAGTGATAATGTTAGATGTGTTCTGGACACTTTGGAGTATTATGAGGCCCATAATGAAAAACAGGTGGCTCTGTTTTAAAGCCTTGCCAATTACTGGTATATTGCATGACATTCTGTTGTGGATGAGTCTCTGAGTAGTAGTAACAACAGGGAGTTGGAGAGTAGGCAGGCAGAAAGGTCTACTCGGGAACAAGATCCTATAGAAGAGCAACAGCAGGAGAGGATTCCGCAAATACTTACTGAACCCACTGATGAAGAGTCTTTTGAAGGGTTTGATGGGGATGCTGGGTTTGACAATGAAGCAGTTTCTATGACAAGTGCTGGGAGTGACACTGATGAGGTTGTGGATGAGATGGATTGGACAAAAGTAGCAGAAGTGGGTGAGGAGCCTACAAGTAGTGGCACATTCAGAAGATCTGTTGGGAATGAAACTTGGAGGGAAGATGATTTGTCTGCTGTTTGGGAGGATTTAAATAGAAGCAAGAGAAGGGTCGCTTTGCAGGCAAGGCAAAGAGCAGCTCAGGCAGCACAACTGGCAGCTGAGCGTGGGGTGTTGTCTGATTCTAGTTTGGAGGAGAATGCAGAAGCAGCTGAGGGTGGGACCTTGGCTGATTTCAACTCAGAGGAAGGTTTGTAATAAAAGGAGGGCTGGTTGCAATAGGGACCTTGCGACTGGCAAAGTGTATGCTGGGTTGCATGTTATGCTGGGTCGTGATTCCTGAACTTTGTGGATTCTTTGGTATTTGCTACTGTTCTTGGTTTGGACCTCGGATCGCTTTTGGACATCGTGTTCGTTCTTGTGCCCTGACTTTGGATTGGATGTTGACGCTGCTGCTGTATCCTGTTTGCTGTGAATGACCTCTGGACCGCTTGACTACGACTTTACTTCACCTTGGAACGTGTTCGCTGAAACAATAGTGAATACCTCTGCCGGGTATTTTGGTTAGTGGGTTGGGATTTTTTAGGACTTTGGGACTCTCTGTTTTACCTCCTTTTTGACCAGTTGGTTTGTGTTTGTTTTTGAATACTATTTTGCTGCTGTTTAGCATTTTTGATTCTTTTGAGCTGTTTCTTCATTAAACTATTGTTACGTTGTACTTGTGACTGATTTCGTGGTATCTGTAACTTGACACATTCCATTTAAGCAATGACAAAATGACCTATCAACATTTATTTGACAATGAAAAAGACCAAGGGTCAGATTCAAAGTATTAATAGATGATAAGCAAAGAAGATTAAGTCTTCCTAGTTTCAAAACCTACAATCATGAATGCTGTTTGACTTGCTTGAAGAACAGGTTGTTGAGAAATCAACTACAACTAGAAGGAGAAGATCTGAAATTTGGGATTCATGCCTATCTCTGGTATGAAAAAAAATATGGGCTCTTAATAACCACTACGTAAAGAGATGGTTGTTAAATGTGTGGAGTAAGTATAAGAAAAGATATTACAGCAGAAAGTCATTGTTCTGCTCTCCACATGAAGTCTGTTTAAAAGAGAAATTACTTTGAAAGAGAAATGGTTGACTTATACAGGCTTGTTGGCATTGGATAATGATCAGTATCGAATCAAGACAAGAGAGGAACTACTGTCCCTACAAACAATTAGTAGAGTGATTTAAAATGGACAAAACATTATTTGGATTTGTTATCAATAAACCAGACTTGAAACTATTTTAGACTCAGGAGATGATCACTTGATTGTTAAGTTGTATGAATTGTTGTTAAAATAAGAAATGAAGGAGGAAGAGGAGAAAAATTGTATGGTTAAGTGGGCACAAAATGCTGTTAAAACAAATACAAATGAAACAATGGGAAAGAGTCTAGACAAAGAAATTGAAATTTATACTGTGTAATGATTTGAAAGAAAAAATGTATAAATGATGTATAAATGGTATCTGACACCAGAAAGGATTGCTAAGACATATAAAAATATACGTCTTAGCAAAAATATATGTCTTGGAAATGTGGGGAAAAGGTGGGCACTTTTTATCATATGTGGTGGTCTTGTAAAAAGGCCCAGAAATACTGGCACAAATACCATTTTAGAAGAACTTGTTAAAGTCAAATTTGAATTGAAACCTGAACTCTATCTGTTTGGAATCTTAGATGAATAACTAGATAGAAAATGTGGAAGACTATTTGTATACATGATAACGTCCGCAAGAATTACCTACTCTCAAAAATGGAAAGACCCAATGATTCCATCCCAAGATGACTGGCTTATGAAAATAAGTGAACTTGCAGATATTGATAAACTTATGATGTTGATTATGGAGAAATTTCTAACTAACTTTAAGACTGGGGAACATTTATTGTGTTCCTCCAGCAAAACTGGGGGCAAATCTCTATCACTAGTTTTTTGGAATAGAAGTATGTTATTATGTGGGGAAAGGATGTACCAATGGTTTCTTTTCACTAAATTGTTGTAGAAAACTGAGAGAATATAACCAGACAGTGAATGTAAAGCCCTTAGATTAGGTGAAGTGCATTATTTGTAGTTAATATTTTTGTGTTTAGGATATAGTAGTAGTATTCTAAAAAATAATTTTGTTTCTTGTATGTATGTTTTGTTAAAAATTTTGTCCTACTAACACTGTAATCATAAAAATGAAAAATAAAATACCTGTGTATTGGGTCAGCCTGTGCCTCAAGCCTCTAGTGAGGAGTCAGAGGATGACTTGCCTTTGAAGACTTTTCAGAGCCATGAGCAAGAGGGAATTCCAGACCCAAATCTGGATATAGACCTAGTCCCAGAGGTAGAGGCACCAGAGGAAATGTAGTAACACCTCAGCCTGCAGAGGGCACAGCAGGAGCAAACTCAGGGTAAGGGTTTGCCTCAACTCTGTGATCAACCACCAGCTGCTCCTGAGCAGAGCCCCAGCTCACCTGAGTAACAGAAAGAGCAAAGGCAACAGAGACTAAGGTTTGCCTTAAAGGAAAGGTGCAACAGTGCTCCATTAGCTACAAGAGAGCAGCAGAGAGGAACTTCTAAAGCTGGGTTACTATAAAGCAGCAGTGAAGCTATGGGCCAGTTGTGGGAGCAACCATGGGTGTAAGTCTCAGCTCAATACCTCCCAAAAGCCCTACCCATTCAACTCCAAAAAGTTCATCCGTACAGCCTCTAGGTCTTCCAGTCTGATCCAGTTCATCTTATCAGGCTCTTTCCCACACAGCGACCTAGGTGTTTTCATTCCTCAACCTTGGCTGTGAGTTCATGGCATGGTTATGCCTCATAACTGTTTAAAAGCTGTGAATGCAAATTTTCCTTTCAGTCCAGGAAAATGGGAGAAATGCATTCCAGATTTTTTTTATTACTTCTAAACATTTAAAAACTACTTACACCAACATTTGGTATTTTCTTCCAATTTCCATGCATTATTTGTTTGAGTTGTTTGGCTCTTTAAAGAAAATTGATATTTGTTTTCCTCGCAGTAGCCAGCCAACCTAATAAATATGATGATGCCAACAGAACAGACTTTTAACAGAATAGTTTAAACCTCTCTATATTAAGATGATTAGTCCTTGAGTACAGAAATTTTGCACAATTATTGCTAGTAAATCAGCAGGCAGAAGGTTGATGCTACATAAATATTGAGAATATTAATTCATGGTTCTTGGAGAAAGCAGAAAGATTTGCTCTGCCACATTGACTATTTGGCAGAGATGCATTCTGAAAAAAAGCACAGCCCTGCATTTAATATTTTTCCCGAAAAAGTCCAGACTAAAAGAGAGAGGTTTTTACTTTGTGCCAGGAGAGAAAGCAACTCACAATCTTCTTAGTTCTCCTTGCCCATTTTGAAGGTGATGTAGTCATAGAATCATAGAGTTGGAAGAGTTGGGCCATCCAGTCCAACCTCCTGTCAAGAAGCAGGAAAATTGCATTCAATGCACCCCCGACAGATGGCCAACCAATGCTTAAAAAGCTTCCAATGAAGGAGCCTTCACCACATTCCAGGGCAGATAATTCCACTGCTGAACAGCTCTCACAGTTAGGAAGTTTAGATGGAATCTCCTTTCCTGTAGTTTGAAGCCATTGTTCCGTGTCTTAGTCTCCAGGGCACCAGAAAACAAATTACTCCCTCCTTCCTATGACTTCCCTTAACAAAATGAAGTTCAACAGGGACAAATGCAAGACACTTCACTTTGGCAGAAAAAGTGGAATGCAGAGATACAGAATGGGGGACACCTGGATCAACAGCAGTATGTGTGAAAAAGACATACGGCTCCATTAGAAAAATTGGCTATCCCGGTTCAATATCACGGGATACACATGGAAGGATAACCCACTTCGAAACTCAATTCAAAAGTGACAAAACAAACGAACTGGATCTGACATACAAGGGATCTGACTTTTTTGCCCAACCCTAGTAAGCAGATATAATATGGACCTATCTAAGATAGGAATAGTTTTATCTGTTGAATTTGAGAAGAACTGTGGTTGAGAATCCACTCCTAGATTATTTTCTTATCCCAGATTATCTGGCAGTGTGGATGTATAATCCAGTTCAAAGCAGATAAACTGGGATCAGATCCTGGGATAGATGAGCAGTGTTGAAGATCTACACTGCCCTAATTCCCAGGATCTGATTCCAGATTATCTGATTTAAACTGGATTATATGAGTCCCCACTGGGATAAGAAGAAAAGGAAGGAAAGGAGGAGGAGGAGGGGAAAAGAAGTTTCCCTTGGCTTCTCTTTCTCTCTCCCGCTTTGGCACAATAGTTCTCCAAAGCTTTGAAAACCTTCTCCTCTGAAAAGAGGAGGAAGAAGAGGAGGAGGAGGTTAATATATGTCCCCACTGCCAAATAATCTGAGATAAGAAGAAAAGTGATTAATCTGGACCAAGCTTGGCACCCAGATCCAATATGGCCAACTGTGAATCCTTGGGGTGTTTTGGGAGGGTTGACCCAAGACTTTTGGGAATTGTAGTTCACCCACATCCTTAATACATTTTCTCCTGGGAGCATTCATAAAAAACAAAACACTGAGGTTTTAAGCCTCATAGGAAGAAACAGCGACCCCTTTTTGGGACAGCATGGTGTAACGTAGTGGTTTGAGAGTTGGACGATTATTGTGACTTCATTCCCCACTCAGCCATGGAAACCCACTGGGTGATCTTGGGCAAGTCACACTCAGCCCCAGAAAACTCAATGAAACAGTTTCAAACCAGGAATAGATTTCCTTATTCAGAGGCTGATGGCCATCTGTCAGGAGTGATTTGATGGTGTACTATGATTTCTTTTCCTGGGTGATAAATGTCATTTCCTAATTGGTTCTGTGATAGAAACATGGCAAAATTTTATGATACTGCCTAAACTTTGTCTTTGTGCAAGGGACATGGTGCTAAAATAGCACATTATGGTTTCCTGGGACACTGTCCACCAATTTAACAAAGTTTTAGCCAAAAAAACAAAGTTTATGTAGTAGAACAATGACTTTCAAAGTAAAGACAACCCAATGAAACAGGAAATAAGACTTTCAAACCAGGAACAGATTTCTGAAATTATTAAAAATGGTTTATTATAAAAGCTATGAAAATTCACCAAAAATCAGAGGATAATGGAAACGTTCTGAAATTTGGTGAGCTAGCAGTGTTAAATGTGTTCTACCACTGTACCATGTTTAAAGAAGATAGCTCAAAAATGAGGGTGGGAGAGTTCTGTAAAGTTCCCTCCGTTGATGTTTTTGGCCACTGTGCATGCGCGTACGCCAATAACATATTAATTATGAATATTCTGAATATTCATTAAGTTTCAAAACTTTTTGGGCCAAATTTCGGAAGTAGTTTCAGAAACGAAGTGCCAGTGCCCCCTACTTTAGAATCGAGTTTTGAATAATTTTTTTTCATGGATCGCACATGCCTACTGCTTACCATTTATGGTCCCATCTACATAAACCAAATGAGCCAGTGTAGGGTTTAACGGACACCGTTGTGGCCCCATGATACATGGGATCAAGTTGTCTTAACACAGTCTTCTCCCACATTAAAAAAAGCAATGGGATACTATGGAGCTTCCCTGAAGCTTGGAAAGTCACTCAATTGGGCCACTTCCTATTGGGGGAGTGGCTGTAGCTACTCACATAACCATCCTGTTTCCCTGGGCTCAAGCAGCCTGGGGGGCAGGGGATGGCAGTTACCATCCTCCTCTCTATCTGGGTTAGTGGAGACCACCAGGCACAAAACTGATGTTGGTCTTTCCTTGGTACCTGTAGTAATGATAGCCAGAGTGATGAAGTGTTTGAGGAAAGGAGAAGGGAAAAGAGGAGCAATTCCTCCTCCCCTTCCTCTCTCTTGCATAGTTTCATCGCCACAGTTAGCATTTCTACAGGTGCTGTATGGTGCCCACTACAGTTTTTCATCCAGTGGTCTCTACTAAGGCCAAATCAACGGAGGAAAAGTAATGGTGGTGTTCCAGTGGCACCACACCAGTTCCTGTACTTCTGGACCTTAGGGATACCATCCAGCCATGGGGATGAGTTGGTTTTGCAGCTGATCACATGGACTTAAGTAACACTGATCTGGAGTACCCCATTCCAGATCAGCTTCACCATTTCAGTGAACGTCTTCCCCAGTATTATAATGGCACTTTATAGCCATTACAGCTGAGTAACCTCCTTCCCTTGATGATATGATTTATTTGCACTTTTAGCACTTTGGCCTAGATTATTTGAACCTTATTCATGATTTTAACATTTTATCTTGTATGTGGTTTTTATGACTTGTTTTTTTGGTTTGATTATTAGTTTTATCGGTTTCTTGTTTTGTTTTTATTGTTCTATTTGGGCTTGGCCCCATGTAAGCCGCCCCGAGTCCCTTCGGGGAGATGGGGCGGGGTATAAGAATATTATTATTATTATTATTATTATTATTATTATTATTATTATTATTATTATTATTTGTGGCATGTGTAGACAGCCCCTAGGTTTTACATCTGTCTGAGGAAAGCAGTGGCAACTTTAACTCAGCGCCACAAACATGAGAACATTCGCATGAATTTGAAAGATTTTAAATTCAACAGAGGGATCTCACATTCATCCAAGTTCCCAAAGCTGGATAGATATATCATTTTCGCTTTCTCACATATACAAATTATGTTAACTTTTAGTTCCTCTATGCGGAAAGTATAGGTAAAGGTAAAGGTTTCCCCTGACGTTAAGTCCAGTCATGTCTGACTCTGGGGATTGGTGCTCATCTCCATTGCTAAGCCGAAGAGCCGGCGTTGTCCGTAGGCACCTCCAAGGTCATGTGGCCAGCATGACTGCATGGAGCGCTGTTACCTTCCCGCCGGAGCAGTACCTATTGATCTACTCACATTTGCATGTTTTCGAACTGCTAGGTTGGCAGGAGCTGGAGCTAACAACGGGCGCTCAAGCCGCTCCCGGAATTTGAACCTGGGACCTTTCGGTCTGCAAGTTCAGCAGCTCAGCGCTTTAACGCACTTTGCCACCGGGGCTCCATGCGGAAAGTATACTCAAGTATATATGGCACACCTTCCTCAATATGAAATCCTTTAAAATATGTAAACCTAGCTATCATGTCTCCTCTTAACATTGTCTTCTCCAAGTTACACATATAAGCTTCCTAAGCCACTCCTCATAGGGCTTGGCTTCCAGAACATTAACTATTTTGGTCACTTTTCGTATTCTAAAAGGATATCAAGCTTTGAATGACTATGTTGTGGACAATTATTTAAAACACATCCTTTTACATGTTTGTCCAAAAATAAAACCTATTCTGCTTATTGTGACATATACTTCCTGACAAGTATAATACAAATTACAACCAAAAAAAAGTTAAAAGAGAGTGAGTTATTTCATCACAGCTTTATTGATAACTAATTTGCATTCATAAACCTACCAGAAGAATACATCTACTTATTTCAAACAGATACAGTTTAAAAAACTGAAGGAAGTTTCATTATGTAAAACATGGGGAGTGGAAGAAAAAATGCTATTACATGGTTCATATCTCCATTGCTATAGGGATGAAATTCAGTCCTTCTGTTTTAGCACAATTAATTAACTTCATAGCACATCTTTAGCTGTGAAGAACCATATCTTCAAAAATTAAATTGCTATGGGCAAATGTTTCTGTTTTATATGTCAGATTTTTGTGAAGGTGTAAATAACTCATTAAAAAGAGCCTCACTATTTTTATTTATTTTTTTAAATGAGCATCTTGATTCAAGATTTCTTTTTGTTGGTTAATGTAGCACAGACAGCAGATTCTTTTTTTTTGTATTAAAAAAGAGCTCAGAGGATTCTTCGGTCTTTGGGGCCAACTGGTTTAATCACTGTGTGTGACCAGAGGTCCAAGGGAGCCGAGTCGACACATTTTATAACTCCATAGCTCTAGGCAACAAATGACACTGACAGTGCAGGTCAAGTCTATGAATCTTGTGAAACTAGCACTCAGGGACTGTGAAGCAAAAATAGAGAAGACACTTATTTGACACAGATGTATTTTTACAGGTCCCCTTCAATTGCTGGAGTACATAGCTTGTTAACTTTGGCAGGAGATAAAAGGCAGTGTGACACACAAATAAATATTTTGAATATTGTACCAATAGATGCCAAGAATGGCATTCTGAGCCATTTTCAGTTAGTTTAATACATGGTTTTGTTCCAGTCATTTCTCTGAATTAACTGAAAATATCTACCATATTTCCCCACATAATAGTCACTTTCCCTTTTTCCCCCTTCAAAGAAGGGATATGCGACTATTATGTTGTGAAATACTTGGGCCCTACGAGGCCTCCCCTGCCCAGTAACAGAGGGAGACTCCATATGGTTCTTCCTCCCATATAGGCAAGCGAGGCCCACGGGACCTCCTTCAGCTGCTATCCAGTTTACCCACCAGCATGTTTGCCTTCCAGAGCTAAAAAGACTCTTTCAGAGGTGGCAGCTGAGGGAGCCAGCTAGCTCTCATGCCTTCATGTGCCCATACACCTGCCCCGCAGAGCGACAGGGGCTGCTCCAAGGGGCAGGCACACAGGCTGGAGTGCAACTATTATGTGAGGAAATCTTATACCCGCAAATCAGGACCCCTAAAAGGAGTGTGCAACTATTATGAAATGGTTGCTATTGTGTAATGAAATGCACATTAAAACCCCATATAACTTCCATTGAGGTCATGTGGGCGAGGAGGAGGAGTGGTCACCTTTATCCCAGTGATAAGCGCAACAGAGTTCTTGCGACCCTGGAGAAGGAAAGGAGTGGTAGCCTCCATGACAGTCCCCTCGGTTTGAAGGTACTGCTACTTAATGCCAGATCTGTCAATGGTAAATCAGCTATCATCCAGGATTTGATCTTGGATGAAGCGGCGGATCTGGCATGCATCACCAAGACCTGGTTGGATGAGCCCGGCAGGGTAAATCTCACCCAGCTGTGTCCTCCAGATTTTGGGGGGCGGGGAGGTGGGGTTGTGGTGGTCTTTCGGAAGTCCATCTCTCTGGTCAGGTGTGCCATCCCACAATCTGCAGGTTTTGAGTGTGTCCATCTTAAGGTGGGTACCCGGGACAGTTTGGGGATTCTGCTAGTGTGCCATCCACCCCGCGACACTGCAGTCTCCCTGTCCGAGCAAGCAGAGGTGATCTCTGGTGTGGCGTTGGTCTCTAAGCGACTGGTAGTGCTGGGGGACTTTAACATTCATGCTAAGGCCACCTTAACTGGTGCAGCTCAAGACTTCATGGTCGACTTCACGACCGTGGGACTGTCCCAAGTGATATCTGGTCCCACTCATCAAACTGGATACACACTTGACCTGGTTTTTGTTGTGGCAGATGGTGAGGTTGGAGTGGAGGAGCAAAATATTATTCCGTTGTCATGGTCCGATCACCACCTGATCAGTTTAAGACTCACTGTGACCTCAAACCTCCGCAGGGGTGGTGGACCCATTAAGATGGTCCGCCCCAGGAGACTTATGGATCCAGATGGATTCCTGAGGTCTCTTGGGGATCTTCCTGTCATGGAGGCTGACAATCCTGTCGATGCCTTGGTAGATTGGTATAATAGCGAGATGTCCAGGGCAATTGACATGATCGCCCCCGAATGTCCCCTCTCGTTGCGAAGAGTCACTTCGGCTCCCTGGTTCACGGAGGAGCTGGCAGTGATGAAGTGCTCGAGGAGGGGACTAGAGTGCAGTTGGCGGAAGACTCGTAGCGTTGCTGACCGAGCACAGGCTAGAGCTGCTATTAAGGCCTACTCCATGGCTTTGCAGACAGCCAGGTAGACCTTCACGACTGCCTGCATAGCATCTGCAACTAACAGTCTATCAGAGTTGTTTCGGGTCGTCGGGGAGCTCCTTCACCCTCCTGAGTGGGGAGGGGCACCCGAAGACTCGGCAACTCAGTGCAGCGAGTTCGCACACCACTTTGCAGACAAAGTTGCTCAGATTCACTTCGACTTGGACGCTAGTTTTGTTGCAGTGCCAAAAGAGGTAACAGAGGCACCTGTCTGTCCGAACTTGTGGGATTCGTTTCAGCTTGTTCGCCCAGATGATGTGGACAGGATCCTTGGGGCGGTGAGAGTGAACATTTGCTCTGCGGATCCTTGCCCCTCGTGACTAATTAAATCAGCCAGAGAAGGGTCAGTAGAGTGGTTTGAGATGATAATTAATGCCTCTTTGGATCAAGGCAAATTTCCATCTGTCCTCAAACAGGCCATAGTGAGGCCCATATTGAAGAAGGCCTCCCTTGATTTGACCATTCTAAACAACTACAGACCAATCTCGAACCTCCCTTTCTTGGGCAAGGGCCTGGAGCGAGTGGTTGCCTCGCAGCTCCAGGGTTTCCTGGATGACACTGATTTTCTGGACCCATCGCAGTCTGGCTTTAGACCTGGGCACAGTACTGAGACGGCTTTGTTCGCCTTGGTGGATGACCTCTGTAGGGAACTGGACAGAGGGAGTGTGACCCTGCTGGTTCTCTTGGACATCTCAGCGGCTTTCGATACCATCAACCATGGTATCCTTCTGGGACAGCTCTCCGGGATGGGCCTTGGGGGTACTGCTTTGCAGTGGCTCCAGTCCTTCCTGGAGGGCCATACCCAGATGGTGAAGCTGGGGGACACCTGCTCGGACCCCTGGCCATTGACCTGTGGGGTCCCATAAGGTTCCATTCTGTCCCCCATGCTTTTTAACGTCTACATGAAACCGCTTGGAGAGGTCATCCGGAGTTTTGGAGTTGGGTGCCATCTCTACGCAGATGACACCCAACTCTACTACTCCTTTCCACCAAACTCCAAGGAAGCCCCTCTGATACTGGACCAGTGCTTGGCGGCTGTGATGGGCTGGATGACGGCAAATAAGCTGAAGCTTAATCCTGACAAGACAGAGGTCCTCCAGGTCAGTCATATGTCTGATCGGGGTATTGGGTGGCAACCTGTGCTTGACGGGGTCACATTCCCCCTGAAGGCACAGGTCCACAGTTTGGGGGTCCTCCTGGACGCTTGATGTTCAGGTGTCGGTGGTGGCCGGGAGGGCCTTTGCACAATTAAAACTTGTGTGCCAACTGCAACCTTACCTCGTGAAGTCTGATCTGGCCATGGTGGTCCATGCCTTAGTTACCTCTAGACTGGATTATTGCAATGCGCTGTACGTGGGGCTCCCTTGAAGATGGTCCGGAAACTCCAACTAGTCCAACGATCACAAAGGTAGGAGGGTCCCAAACTGTTCAGGGCTTTGTGATCGCCTTTCCCCCTACAAACCTGCATGATCTCTTTGTTCGTCGGGGGAGGCCCTCCTCTCGCTCCCACATCTGTCACAAGTGCGGTTGGTGGGGATGAGGGAGAGGGCCTTCTCCATGGTGGCCCCCCGGCTCTGGAATTTGCTCCCCAGGGAAATCAGGCAAGCCCCCACCCTGGTAGCATTCAGGAAGAGCTTGAAAACCTGGCTCTTCACTCAGGCCTTTGGATAAAGATTGCTCATCCCCATAATAATCCTGTATCTGTGACCATTATTGTACCAGTTTGCACTTTTTACCTTTGCCAACTTGATATAGACACAGGGTCTATTCCCATCCCAATTGGCACTTCCAAGAATTTGCAGCACTTATTTATTTATTTAGAGCTCGTGTTTACAATATTTATATGGTGCACCTTACCAAGTCTACTTTTACAACCTTTCCATTTTAATCCATGTTTTTATTAGTTCTTGTCATTTGTTCTAATTGGCTAATGTTTAAATTTTTATAATTGTGCATGTCTCTTGTCTATTGTTGTGTTTTATATTGCTATTGTTTTTATTCGGGCTTGGCCCCATGTAAGCTGCCCTGAGTCCCCTTTGGGGGGATAGAGGTGGGGTATAAAAATAAAATTATGATGATGATTATGATTATTATTATTAAAAAAGTCAAACTGGGATTTTCCTTTCTGATTTAATCTACATAGAGTGTTTTGATTGTTTGTTCCTACATGACAGTCGGTTGGACTGGATGACTTTTGGGGTCTTTTGTAACATTATGATTCTTTGAATCAATCATAGAAAAGAAGGGGAAGGGCAGAGAAAAAGAAATGTGGCAGCACCTTTAAGAGCAACTTTAAAAAAAATAGCATGAGTTTTCATGGAGATATATTTATTTCTTCAGATGAAGTACAGAGTTATATCAAAACCTCAGGTTACAGAGCACATTTATACAGTGGGAATAAAATGGAATAGAATAATGGCTAGAAAGATACAAATCATAGAGATGCAAGGGTCTGCAAGAGTTATTTAGTCTAATCCCCTGCCATGTAGGACCAGCTGTTATATCTCTTCCATAGCTTTTATACTGGAACTAAATCCAGACTCAGGTCTGTAGCCGGGGGGGGATTCAAACCCCCGCCCCCTGAAATTTTTCAGGTTAAAAAAAACCTAGTTTACTCATGAATTTTAACTGGTTAACCAAATCCCCATGCTAAGTCTATAAGACGCAAAATATTAAAAGTCCCTCCAGGCACTATCTCAAGCAGATATTGACAGGCATGTAGCCGGGGGGGGGGGGGGGTTAAGGGGTTCAACCCCCCTCCCCTAATTTTCAACACCCCGCCCCCCCCCCCCCGCCCCGAAATCTTTTTCTGGCTACGGCCCTGTCCAGACTTAATGGTTTTCATGCTATCCAAGTTTCTATTATAATGTCTTCCTTTGTTAAAATATAGTTCCATACCTATACAACAATAAAATAGCAGATAGGCTAAAACCATTAAAGGATGTGTGTGTGTGTGTGCGTGTGCGTGTGTGTGTGTGTGGCTATTCACCATGACAAAACCTCCATATTTAGAGATAATATATCTTTGTTTTCTTTGTATGAAAACCAAGGGATTATTACCATTACCTTTTGTTTATGACTGTTTTACTGAGAATCTCAATCTTTCAGCTTATATTTGATTTTGGTTTAATACCTCTCTACCATGCCATGCAATTATGTTAGACTTCCTAAAGGAAAATAATGTTATCAAAGGTGAAACATAGGCATGGGTTCTATGGTGAAAATTAACGTTTCATACTTGGGTCTCTTCTGAACATCATTAATTACTGCAGAGTGGATTCAAAGAAGAAGAAACAGAGAGAGAGAAGGAAAATGAGATGGGCTTTAATAAAGGTTGCATCTATACAATAGAGCAGTAGAACGGCCCTCTAGGTGTTTTAGACTACAACTCCCACAATTTCTTACAGCAGGTAAAATGGCTGGGATTTCTGGGAGTTCAAAATACTTGAAGGGCCAAAATTTGCCATTTCCTGCTGTAGAGTAATGCAGTGAAACACTACATTTACTGCTATGGCTCAATGCTATAGAATCATGAGGCAAGGTCATTAGCCTTGCCTCATCAAATTACAGTTTCAGAATTCCACGACATTGAGCCATGACAGTTAAAGTGGTGTCAATCTGCATTAATGCTACAGTGTAAATGCACTCAGAGTGAATGGCATGTTAGGTAGGGCAACTAGGATTAAGAGTGGAGAATAGTTAAGAGAGGATGTTTGAATGACCAGGGGAAACAAAAGACTGATATATTATGGTTAATGAAAACAATAGTGCAGTTTTATTTTTCATATTCCTTTTTTCCCTTTTCTGACCACAAAAGTTCCCAAAGCAAAAAACAAACAAACTATACACATTAAAAAAAAAACCTGAAACCCCATTTTTAAAAGCTAAAATTATTTAAAATCTGGTTAAAATCCATTTTAAAAGCCAGTTACTAATTTTATCATTAAAGACCAAACTTATACAGAATAACATAGTTTCTACTACCTGCTGAAAATTCAACAGGGGAGTGGTATCAAAGGCTTTCATAGCCAGAATCACTGGGTTGCTGTGGGTTTTCCGGGCCGTATGGCCATGTTCCAGAAGCATTCTTTCCTGACATTTCACCTGCATCTATGGCAAGCATCCTCAGAGGTTGTAAGGTCTGTTGGAAACTAGGCAATTGAGCTTTATATATCTGTGGATGTTCAGGGTGGGAGAAATAACTCTTGTCTGCTTCAGGCAGGTGTGAATGTGGCAGTTGGCCAACTTGATTAGCATTTTTCTGGGCTGAATGGCTATGTTCCAGAAGCATTTTCTTCTGACGTTTTGCCCACATCTATGGCAGGCATGCTCAGAGGTTGTGAGGTCTGTTGGAAACCAGGCTAGTAGGGTTTTTATATCTGTGGAATACTCATAGTATGAGGGAAAAGCTCTTGTCTGTTTGAAGTAAGAGAGAACGTTGCAATTGATCACCTTGATTAGCATTTAATGGCCTTGCAGCTTCAAGTACTGGCTGCTTACTGTCTGGGGAAATCTTTTGTTGGGAGATGTTAGCTGGGCCTGATTGATTCACGTTTGGAGTTCCTCTGTTTTCTGAGTGGTGTTCTTTATTTACTGTCCTGATTTTAGAGTTTTTTAAATCCTGGTAGCCAGATTTTGTTCATTTCCATGGTTTCCTCCTTTCTTTTGAAAATGTTCACATGCTTGTGGATTTCAGTGGCTTCTCTGTGTAGTCTGACATTATAGTTGTTAGCGTGGTCCAGCATTTTGTGTTCTCAGATAATATGCTGTGTCCAGGTTGGTTCATCAAGTGTTCTGCTATGGCTGACTTCTCTGGTTGAGTTGAGTTAGTCTGCAGTGCCTTTCATGTTCCTTGATTTGTGTTTGGGTGCTGTGTTTGGTGGTCCCTATGTAGACTTATCCACAGCTGCATGGTATACAATAGACTCCTGCAGAAGTGAGAGGATCCCTCTTGCCCTTTGCTGAATGGAACATTTGTTGGATTTTCTTAGTGGGTCTGTAGATAGTTTGTAGGTTGTGTTTCTTCATCAGCTTCCCTATGGAGTCAGTTGTTCCCTTGATGTATAGTAAGAACACCTTTCCTCTGGGTAGATCTTTGTCTTTACTCTCATGGATTGTTCTTGGCCTTACAGCACTTCTGATGTCTGTGGTGGAGTAACCATTGGCCTGTAGAACCCAATTTAGGTGCTTCAGTTCACTTTGGAGGAGGAGGGGTTGGCAGATTCTTTTTGCACGGTCTGCCAGGGCTTTGATTGCTCATCTTTTTTTGACGGGTGATTGTTGGAATTTTTCTGTAGGTATCTATCTGTGTGTGTAGGTTTTCTGTAAACTGTGTGGCCCAATTGTTAATTGGGTTTGCAAATGACTAGGACATCTAGAAAATTTCTTTTTCCATGGTGAATTAGATATTTGGGTAGATGCTGTTGAGGTGGTCCAGGAACCTGTTTAGTTCTTCTTCATGGCTCCAAATGGTGAAGCCATTACCCACATATCTGGCTTTTTGTTGCTGTTTCCAGGGCTTGTTTCTCAAAGTGTTCCTTGTAGAAATTTGCTATGACCAGGCTTGAGTGGGCTTCCTGTGGCTACTCCATCTTTCTGTTCATAGAATTCATTGTCCTCCTGGAAGTAGCTTGTAGTGAGGCAATGGTGAAACAGAGCTGTGATGTCTTCTGGGAAATTCTGGTTGATTAGTGTGATGGTGTCTGCTACCAAGACCTTGGTAAACAGAGACACCACAGGAATGTTACCAACCTAACTACCTTTAGGGAGCAGCATAACAACCCATGGGCTATTCCACAAAAGTCCTCCCTGGTGTACTTACTAATGCTCTTAGTGTGATGGGACTTGTGACAGGGGCTCTGTTGAACATCTCAGTTCAGCAGGCTCACATCAAAGATGACATAAATTCACTAACCTGATAGATATTGTTGTTAACTGTCTTCAAGGCGATTTCAATGTATGGTGATTCCATGAATGAGAGACCTCTAAGTCATCTATCATTAACAGCTCTGCTCAGGCCATATAGAGTCAGGACCATGGTCTCCTTTATTGAATCTGTCTATCTATCTAGAATGTGGTCTTCCTACTTTCCTTACAACAATTTCTTTTTTAGTGGATCATGTCTTTCCATGATATAGCCGAGGTACGACAATCTCAGTCTAGTCATCTTGGCTTCTTTTCCAGGGTCAATTTGCTCTACAATCCACTTATTTATTTATTTATTTATTAGCGACATTTATATTCCCCCCTTCTCACCCCAAAGGAGACTCAGGGCGGTTTACAAGTATATACACATACAATATATTATATTATATGACTATATTGCAATACTATTAGTAATACTGCATGTAATATAAATATACAATTATAATAGTGAATTATGATTATTATTACATTGTATTACATCATAATATTATTATTAATATTACATGTATATACAATATATTATAATATTAGTATAGTATAATATTATTATAAATTATTATATCATTAAATTGATACAGGAGACATGGTGGAAAGATGTCTTCCTGGCCCCGCCTTCTTCATTCTGTTCCAGAATGGCAGTTAGACCTTGGGGGGGGGGGGGGCTCCCATCTGATGGTAAAGGAGACACGGTGGAAAAATGTCTTATTTGCCTTTTCAGTATCCATAGAACTCATCCCCAGCACTGCATTTCAAATTAATTTTTTTTCTTCCTATCCACTTTCTTCATCACATGTTTCTGATTGTTTTGTTCCCTTAACAAATAATCTGTTTTGACCGCATGTTCATTCCTACTCTGGGCACAATTAAGCATAACCAAGTTCATTCTATATGTTTGGCTGTAACTGTACAATCAGACAGATGACAAATCCTTCTGTTGTAGCATATGACACAGTAGATCATTAGAATATATATGGGCTGAGTTCTCGCACAGCACATAGTCTAAACAATTGGATACTTTATTATTCTGCTTTACTCAGTGATTTGTAGGGGTCAAAGCATTGCAGGGAGATCTAGGGACATTACAATAGCAATATTCTCAAAGCAGCACATAAATCAGCACAGACAATCCAGAAAAAGATATTTCCAGATTCAATCTTGAATCAAAATTTAATTTTAAAAAGTAGAAAGGTATTTCCAAATATGCACTCATTCTCATACTTTATATGCAGCTGAGATAGCTTTTCTAGGGAGTTCTAAAGGGACTACCCCAGAATTTGAGAAAGAATTTATTCACTACAGCACTGCTGACCTATCAATCTCTGAACACTGGCAAGAGAAACAATCAATGAAGCAGTGATGTTGATAACAAATATATATGTGTAATGCCCACTAAGAAGCAGTAATTTGTTTGACAATAGGTTGAGGGCTGTCACTCCATATACTTATCCTTTCTGCTTAGCAAGAAATGCTACAATGAACTGAGCATTTATTGTACATCTTTATGGTCTGGATTATCACCTGAAAATGAAGCATTTCCCTTAATGGAGAAAAGGGAGGGAGGGAAGTAAGTTTTTAAAGTGAAGTGCAAAAATATTTACAAAGTGATAAGTGGAAGCTCAGGACAGATTGAAACTTAGATATCCATCACACTCATTTAGTGCTCTTTTACTGGCAGCAGATCTATGACCATGGAAAATACAGTCTGGCATTCTATCAAACAGCTACATATTTTAACTGTTTGGTATTCATGTATACTTGGATGACTATTTGGAACAAATAGCCCACCAGAAAGCCTATGCCAACAGCCAGCAGTTGCACTCAAAAGAGATGGAAGTTTATTCTGCTGGTGATTGGGTGCTGCATGATGTGGTTTTCACCTCTTCTTGCCAATGATATCTGGTGCAACAGTCAGAAGCAGGACACCTGTAGCAGCTCCTCATCACACTGGATATGTAATATGTGAGAAAGCTGAAAATACCATGCAGTTGCATGCATATCACCAGAAGTAGTCATCTATGTCTTGGTGCAGATGCTAGCCGTTAAGGTAGGTTGGAGTGGGAGGGGAATTTGGCTAAGAGGACAATATGTGAAGAAGTATTTTGACATATTTTTAAATGACATTTAGGACCTTGGCACATGGCCCAACTGGGCAATTCCGTATGGCCAGTGAATGGGAAAGCTCATGGAGTGATTTGTGGCACCCCGTGTGCTCTCCCTCCTCCCCTCATCACACATGGATGAGGCAGTCTTTACCACCCCCACCATATGGCAGAAAAGATTGTCTTGCTGCCCTTTCTGCCATCACATGGGCTTTTGGGGCCAAAAGTGAAAGTAGGTCAATTGAAGCTACCGGCGGGATGCTTTCCTCCCCTTACTGGAGGTCAAAGTGCCTTTTGGCACTTTGTCTCCACTTTGGGAGGAAAGTGGGCAGGGTCTGTCATGCATCATATGATGGAACATGGTAGGCCTCGTCAAAGCTGTGAATGAAGGTGACAAAACAGGGCATTTTTTTGCCCTGTGTGGGGAGGTCCTATGTATTTTCTATTGCAGCTAAGATAAAAACCATTGAGATTCTAGCTACAACAATAGGATTGTATAGATCAAGCATAGTAATAGTACCACTCTATTCTGCTTTGGTCAGGTGTCACTCACAATATTTCCTATATTTCCAGGCACTGCAATTCAAATAGGATATTAACAAGTAGGAATGTATCTAGAGAAGGGCAACCAAAATGGTCAAAGGTCTGGAAGCCAAGTTCTATCAGGACTCGCTTGAGGAGCTGGGTAAGTTTAACCTGAATAAGAAAAGGTTAAGAAGGGACATGATACTATAGCCATGTTTAAATATTGGAAATGATGTCATATTGACTTATACTCATATATAAATCAAAACATTTATGCCAAGAAATTGACCCTAAAAGCATGGGTTGATTCATATATGAGTCTATATGGTAATACTATTCTGAAAACCATCTATCCCAGCATGAAAGGCACACCAACCCTTCTCCACACCCAACACACATATTCAGCAGGGCTCTTTTAACCTCCTCCCAATGAGCAGAAAGTGTAAGAGGATCACGCACAAGAAAGCAAGGACTTTTCCCATCTCAACAGGACACTTTGAAACTAGTGAGCTGTGTGTTAGAGGTGTCTGTTAAATGCAGCAGAGCCATTCACAAAATATGCATGCACACAGAAGAGAGAAAGCTCTTTTTCTGTCTCAACAGGACTCTTTAAAACTGACGAGAAGCATCCTGCACATACATCAATAAAAAAACTATTTTTTTTAAAAAAAACAACTAAGCCTCACACCTTCTGCCTTTTGGTTTTGATTTCTCAATTTTCTGTTCCCTTAAGGTATTACTATATAACACTTTTCTACTTTTAAAACTCTTCTAAATCAGAATTGTAGAATTTAGTCCCCCATCTTTGATGTTAAAAGGTGATAAAATACTTCTTAGTCTTTCTTGAAATTGGTCAAGTATGCTCCTTGATCAGCGTCATCAGTTTGTCTATTTCAGCTAATTCACATATCTTCAAAAGCCAGTCTTCTCAACATTTGTTTTTAAGAGGAGGGTGGGGCTATTTGAACAGAGAATTTTTCAGCCAGTTATCTTGTTGGTATCTTTAACCTTTGTAAACTCCCTTGCTGAGGTAAACATCTTTGTCTGAAGCACAACACCTGCAATCAGTTTAAGGTTGCAGAACTAGGATTCCACATGTGAGACCATTGTGCATGGAGAGACACATGGGCACATTAATGTATCCGTAATACATAAGGTTTTCATAGCATAATCAGTGTGCAGTTTTATACTTGGGAATATATATTACACAACTCTAATCTGATACTGTGTACTATTTTTCTTTGTTATTATTTTACTGCACAAGGATTTGCATCACCTCTGCTTTTACCTCTGTAGAACATTTATCTCTGTAGAAAGATACAAATTCAAGATCCAACTTGCTGTTTTTCCAGCTAAACAGTTTCAAGGCCAGTCAAGTGGATGTGCTTGAAAATGTACCTCTTCTGTTAGATGTTAAGCCAAATTGTCCTGAACTCCCTAAGTGATTCTGTGAAGCCACTGGAGTGGAGCAGACCAATTGTACTGTTTAAAAACAGCAATACCAGCTCCTCTGCTTGTAACAGGAGAGGGTAAATCTATTACCAAATGTGCTTCTGTAATTGTTCTACTATAATACTCTGCTCTGTTTTGTTGACCAAATGGTTCAGTGGGTTACAGGAGAACATCAATAGCAGCAAACAGGTCTGGTCACTCCAACTGGCTTGCATCTACAGCATTTAATCATGGCATTGATCCATTCAATATAGGATAGTTTGTCTATTACTGTGAGATATTGAACTTCTGTCAGCAATCACCTTCTTGAACTAAGCTGCTGGAACATAAATGCAGAAAAGTATTCCAAAGAGTTGACTAAGGCTTCCTTTCTGTGCAAGGATTTTGGGTGCCTTGTGTTTGTTTCTTCTTGGAAGGTCAACTTTATTACTTATTTATTATGTTGATACTCCATTCTTCCTTCAGGATTCTCCAGATGAAAAAAGAAATAACATATGCAAGTTATTTCCTTTTCATCTCATAGAAATTTGCACCTTGTTGCTGCAATGTCAGTATGGTGACAGATATATTCTGAGCTTCAGTCTAAAATGTAAAGGAACAATCTGTTGTACCGACCCAATTTTGAAGAAAACGTTGAGCATTTGGATTGCCTTTTTAAAAGCTTGACCATATACAGAATATTAAAAGGATATTAAAATCTGTAATGGATTCACCAATCTAAAGCTTACATATATAAAGAAGATTTTTTTTCTTTATGAGTGTCTAAATACATTTGTGGTCATAGTTCAAGGGAAGAATATAGATTTTATATACAGAAGGTGCTAGATGTAGTCCATGACTTTTCTAGTCCAAGGGATCACATCATGGAAATGAGGAGAAGTATTCAATACTGAGCTAAATAAACAAACAGTGTCTTCCTGTGTTGTGTCATTGTAGGCCTGTGCCAAAGTTCTGATCTCACATATTTCAAACATTCGCCCACTTCTCCTCTGGAGGCTCTTGGCTAATTTTGGAGACATAGCTTTTATGAGCTTAGTAGTTTTTGAGAAAAGGGATGCTATCACCCAGAATGGGGTTTATGATTTCTCACCATTAGCTTTATGGAGCACAGGTTAGTGGAGTTGGAAGTGGGTAGTAGCAAAGTTTGTTGAACAATATTGATACAGATTGGAATACTGTTGTGTTTTCACATCTAAGTGGACTTACATCTGTGGGAAATAGAATTGGGGGCTGTTGTAACATTATGACATAGGGGAGCCAGAAAAGTGATGTGCAAAAGATGAGGTGCCAAAGTACTGCAGAAAGGCAATCATGGCTGAGGTGGTGAGGCTGAGGCTGCTAGTCAGGGCGCTGCTCCGCCTCCTGTGCAGCCTGCCGGCGCCTGGGGGGAGCCATCCAATGCCGGACCCAGGCGAGCCCTCTCTCCTGCTGCTGCACGCCGAGCCGCTGCTGGTGTCCAACCAGCATGCGGGTGCCCTTCAGAAAGGGGTTGCTCTTGGCCTCCATCTCCTCCCCTTCCTCTTCCTGCTCTTGCCCATCAGAGGGATGTGGGTTTTTTTCCTTTATTGCAGTGGCTAGCTCTTTCCCTTTCTTTGCTCCAGGGCAAGCCATTCACTTTTTGAAGTCACCCACCGCTCTTGTGTTGGTTTGTCTCACAGGTAAGAAAGCAGCAACGATCTGGGGCCCTTTCCAGACAGCTGGATAAAAATCCCACGTTTTCTGCTTTAGCTCTAATATGTGGCAGTGTGGACTCAGATACCCCACTTCAAAGCAAATATAACCCACAATATCTGCCTTGATCTGGTTTATCTGAGTCCACACTTCTATATAATCCAGTTAAAAGCAGCTATTGTGGATTATCTACCTTGATATTCTGGGTTATATGGCCGTGTGAAAGGATCCTCAGTGCTCTTCCACACAGCCATATAACTCAGAATATGTGCTTTGAACTGGGTTATTTAAGTCCACACTATCCTATATCCCAGTTCAATGTTTGGTGCTAAATTCGCAAATATAGTAATTCCTACATAACATTACCATGTATTGAGCTGGTTTTTCTGTTGATTTGTTGTAATACATGATGTTTTGATGCTTAATT
Source organism: Anolis carolinensis (assembly GCF_035594765.1). Taxonomy (NCBI): domain Eukaryota; kingdom Metazoa; phylum Chordata; class Lepidosauria; order Squamata; family Anolidae; genus Anolis; species Anolis carolinensis. The sequence goes on from NC_085841.1 coordinate 298,186,807, forward strand.
TTTAAAATCATTATGTAATTTGATGTTTAATAGCCTTTTCCTTAATCCCTCCTTATTATCCACATTTTTGCTTATCCAACGCTTTTATTTTTCAGTGATTGGTTTTTTTTTTTGGGGGGGGGGGGGCAAAATTCTATTTGCCTACACTAGAAAATTACCTAGGGCCAGCCCTGTGGAGGCCAGTGTGAATGTCACACTTGCCTCCAACAGACAAGAGTTCTTCCCTCACCCAGGAACTTCCACAGATATATAAATATACTTTGCTTAGTTTCTCCATACCTCACAACCTCTGAGGATGCCTGCCATAGATGTGGGCGAAATGTTAGGAGAGAATACTTCTGAAACATGGCCATACAGCCTGGAAAACACACAACAACCCTGTGATCCCAGCCATGAAAGCCTTCGACAAGACAGTATAATTATCAGTAGGGGCCAAGATAGGTTTGTCAAGAACAAATCCTATAAAATTTATTTTATCTTTTTTTCAATTTGGTCATTACGTTAGTAGATGCTATGGATTAAATTTATCAGGATTTTAGCAAAGCATTTGATGCAGTCCTCCATAACGTTATAAGCAAACTGATTAAATATGGAACAGATAAGAATACTTACACGGTCCTGTTACTTGTTGGAAAAACAGTATTTCTTAGCATTTACATAGCTAAATATATATGAAGTTACCTAAAGTAGACCATGCTAGAGGATCCTGGCTATAGTATTCACTGTGTTTTTGGTCCAGGCATATCTTTTGTGTAAGTAACCTTCCTGGTTGCTTACACAAAAAGATTTGCCTGACAACTATGTGATTCTCACAGGTACTGTCTTTACTTTTTAACAAAAAAAAAACCCCAATTAATAATGTGTGAAATGTACTTGAGTTAGCAAGCATTGCATACTTTGTTGCCTTTCTGTTTTATCACACCTACTGTGGAACTTATTATTGTTCATCTTCTGCCTTGTCAATTCAATTGCTGGAGAGATCCACAATTTTCTCTCACATTTCCCAACAAAGCTTACTAATAGATGTCTCATTACTACTGTGAAATGATAGTGACGATCATCCTACTGGGAAGTATAACTCCCTACTGACCAACCTAGCAATTTTTTAGGAGGAAGCCCCCGCCCCCCCGAAGGAAAGGAAGTAGTTTTTTCCATGCTTTTCTAGTTGAGACTAAGACTGAAGTAGACTGATATCCTTGCGTGATATACTCTTACAATTCACGTAGAATATTTCCTGTTATGAATGTTTAAAAATTCCTGAAGTTGCTTGAATCAATAATTCATGGGTTAAAATCACAATGATCCTAATTTGTATTTAGTAGCTTTATGCCTGCAACTACAGAGAAGTTTAATGGTCCATGAAATATTGAAGTGTCTCATATGCATCTGCTGAGACTTTAGTTTTTTAAAAGGAAACTGTCATGGATGCAGAAGCTCAAAACATAAACAGTAGGATAAAAAGAAATTATCTTTTCTGTGTCATGGACAATTAAACTTTTGGGTCAATGCTGCTTTTCTTATGTACCATATCTTGTGACCCACTCAAAAATTTTCAGATTATCTGAGACGGGTGATGGAAATTTAAAAATTAAATCAGAAGTCTTCATAATTTAAGTAGATGGTTCACTAAAACAATATTTTTAGAACAAATGTACATTACTATTATCAAATCATGGTCAGATTTTTTATAACAAGATTGCACAATTGTCAGATCATGAAAACAGTCTGCGATAACAACCAGCACTCTTGAATTTCTCCTGGGATGTATCAAAACTGCACAACTATAGTAGTTTGACATCAATATATGTATCCTACAAACTTTCAATTTGAAGATATACTTAGAATTATCTAAACCATTCCCTAAACTAGATCTCTGTGGTGGTAAATGTAAATACTTCACAAAACTATAAATACAAGCATTCCATAGGATAGTGTTGTGACAATTAATGTGATATCTTATCCTATCCGATTTGTTGTTGATCCACTCCTTTGGGTTTCACATAAATCTACCATTTGCCAAAATATAGGATCCTGAGGAAGGCTGAGCGAAGGAAGATAGACGCTTTTGAACTTTGATACTGGATGAAAAACCTGAGAGTGCCTTGGACCGCAAGAAGATCCAACCAGTCCATCCTCCAGGAAATAATGCCCGGCTGCTCACTGGAGGGAAGGATATTAGAGGCAAAGCTGAAGTATTTTGGCCACATCATGAGGAGACAGTAAAGCTTGGAGAAGATCATGATGCTGGGGAAAATGGAAGGAAAAAGGAGGAGAGGCCGACCAAGGGCGAGATGGATGGACGGTATCCTTGAAGGGACTGGCTTGATCTTGAAGGAACTGGGGGCGGTGACTGCCAACAGGGAGCTCTGGCGTGGACTGGTCCATGAGGTCACAAAGAGTCAAAAACGACTGAACGTGTGAGACAACGACGAAGATCCTGTGCTTTTCTTTTCCATTTCTGGTTGAATAGCTTATCATCATCATCACCACCATCATCATCATAATTTAATTATTTAGATGGAGGGCGCTCCATCCAAGATGCTCTAGGCGATTTACAAGCTAAATTGTAAAGGATAAAAATACATACATACAAATATTGATAAAATTAACTTAGATCAAAAGCTCTAGTAAAGAGCCAGGTCTTAAGTGCTAGGGTAAAAGGCCCTAACTCACGCATGGCTCTCTTATAGGCAGCAAGGCATTCCATAAGGCAGGGGCAGAAATAGAAAAAGCTCTGCATCTGGTCCTTTCCAAGTGCACTTCTCTAGGACCCGGTATATAAAGTAAGTCATGTTGGGATGGTCATTGCAACCTCCGATGATGGGAAAAGGAAAGACGGTCCCTAAGGTACGATGGGCCATGGCTGTAAAGAATTTTAAAGGTCAGAACTAGCATCTTATATAGACCACGGTAATCAGTTGGAAGCCAATGCAAATGCAGCAGCACTGGTGTTATATGGCATTTCATGGGTGTTCTTGTGAGTAGCCTGGCTGCCGCATTCTGAACAATACGGAACTTTCGGGTAGTAGACATCGGAAGGCCAACATACAGGGCGTTACAATAGTCCAGCCTAGACGTGACCGTGGCATGGATGACTGTTGCCAGAGCCTCATCAGATAGATAGGGTGCCAGTTGCCTCGCTTGTCGTAGATGGAAAAAGGCCTGTTTACTGGCAGCAGCGACCTGAACTTCCATTGTCAGCTGCGAATCCAAAACGACACCCAAGCTCTTAACGGTAGGCGAAGGAGATAGGGCAGCACCATCGAAGGTGCATTGGTTCATCCCATCAAGTACGAGGTCTGCCCAAGGGCCACTGGTAGTTTTGGTATCCAGTCCGTTAGTTGACGTATCTTTTCCTGACCATCTTCTTTTTGCCTCATAGGTTTCATTGACAATGTCACAACACTATAATTGTGTGGGGTTTTCCAATACTTAGGAAAGGTTATCTTTACAGTGTAATGGTTGGCAGAGTATTAATATCTAGCCAAAGACAGATGGGCCAAATGTCAAAGTAACTTCTTAGTTTTTGAGGTGATGAAGAAGTTACTCCATTTCATAGTCTAGCTGTCACTTCTGCTCCCAGTTGTTTCTCTGTACAACTGGAGGACATGGTCTAAGTTTCTTGCTATCTTTTTGCAGAAGCAATAAATGTTTTTGTTTAAAACAAAATCAGACTACTGTAACATGATTTAGCAGAAGTATTGTGATCTTTTCATCCCTCCTCCCTGTTGTAGGACACGGCTCTACAAGGGCCGGAAAAATAGTACAGGTCAATAACTGGCTCAGAAAATGGTGTCAAGAGGAGCATTTTGGCTTCCTTGACCATGGTCTACTCTTCCAAGAGGATGGACTACTGGCAAGCGATGGGGTGCATCTCACACAAGTAGGAAAACATCTTTTTGCACACAGACTCACAAACCTCATCAGGCGCACTTTAAACTAGATCCACTGGGGGAGGGGAACAACAGCCTGGCGAACAATATATTATCCACGACCACAGGGAACCGCCGAAAGGCTAAACGGAGGGCTGCACAAACACAGTAAGGACCAAGTACAGAGAGCAGAATAATCCCAAATAAACAGTTCGAGAGGAGGTCACAGGGGCTTACATGTCTTTACACTAATGCTCAGAGCATGGGAAATAAGCAAGACGAACTCCAACTCCTAGCACAGCACCACACATACGATGTCATAGGCATCACTGAAACTTGGTGGGATGACTCCCATCACTGGAATCTAACCATTGAGGGCTATAACCTCTTTCACAGAAATAGAACAAAGGGGAGAGGAGGGGGAGTAGCTTTATATGTCAAAAACAGTTACGTAGCAGAAGAAATGAAGTTCAACAGGGACAAATGCAAGATACTTCACTTCGGCAGAAAAAATGGAAATCAAAGATACAGAATGGGGGACACCTGGCTTGACAGCAGTGTGTGCGAAAAAGATCTTGGAGTCCTCGTGGACAACAAGTTAAACATGAGCCTACAATGTGATGCGGCAGCTAAAAAAGCCAATGGGATTTTGGCCTGCATCAATAGGGGAATAACGTCTAGATCCAGGGAAGTCATGCTCCCCCTCTATTCTGCCTTGGTCAGACCACATCTGGAATACTGTGTCCAGTTTTGGGCACCGCAGATGAAGGGAGATGCTGACAAGCTGGAAAGCGTCCAGAGGAGGGCGACTAAAATGATTAAGGGTCTGGAGAACAAGCCCTATGAGGAGAGGCTTAAAGAGCTGGGCATGTTTAGCCTGCAGAAGAGAAGGCTGAGAGGAGACATGATAGCCATGTACAAATATGTGAGGGGAAGTCATAGGGAGGAGGGAGCAAGCTTATTTTCTGCTGCCCTGCAGACTAGGACACGGAACAATGGCTTCAAACTACAGGAAAGGAGATTCCACCTGAACATCAGGAAGAACTTCCTCACTGTGAGGGCTGTTCGGCAGTGGAACTCTCTCCCCCGGAATGTGGTGGAGGCTCCTTCTTTGGAAGCTTTTAAGCAGAGGCTGGATGGCCATCTGTCGGGGGTGCTTTGAATGCGATTTCCTGCTTCTTAGCGGGGGGTTGGACTAGATGGCCCTTGAGGTCTCTTCCAACTCTACTATTCTATGATTCTATGATTCTATGATTCTATGAAATGCAAGACTGTAATCCGGGAAACCAGCTTGAAAGCATCTGGATAAGAATCAAGGGAACCGGGACTCAAAAAGATCTTGTCGTGGGTGTCTACTACAGACCTCCGAGTCAGGATGAAGGACTTGATGAAGCCTTCTGTCAACAGCTGACCAAACAGGCACAAAGAAGAGATATAGTAGTCATGGGCGATTTCAATTATCCCGATATCTGCTGGAAAACAAACTCAGCCAAGAGTACAAAGTCCAACAAATTCCTCACTTGCCTTGCAGATAATTTTATGGTCCAGAAGGTAGAAGAGGCAACAAGGGGATCAGCAACTCTTGATCTAATCTTAACAAATGTGGAAGACCTGATCAATACAGTTGAAGTGGTTGGATCCTTAGGGGCAAGTGACCATGTGCTCCTGCAGTTTGCAATACAAAGGAATGCTGAAACTAAGACAAGTCAAACACGCTTTCTGGACTTTAAGAGAGCTGACTTCCAAAAAATGAAGGAATTACTGAGCGGCATTCCATGGACGCCGATATTAAAAAACAAGGGAGTTAAGGATGGATGGGAGTTTTTCAAAAGTGAAAAACTCAAGGCGCAAATGCAAACAGTGTGTGATGACCCATGGGCCTTGTAGTCCTGCTCAGGACATTGTAATTCCTGATGAAGATGAAAACTTGGGTTTTTTACCTTCCCAGTCTGAACTGGATTCCTCTCAGCCAGATCTTTCCCAGGCAGATCTGGGAACCTTGCACCTGCAAGAAAGTTGTCTCCCAGAAGTATGTCAAACAAGCCCAGAGCCTACTTCTCCCGTGTTCTTGCGCCGGGAGTTTTGTAAACAACAGAGAAGTTTGGAATCAGCTTCGCGCAGGAGTGCAAGAATTGCAGCTAAGAATGTAGCCAATTAAGACTGCTTCTCGTGAGAATCTTTAAGGAGTTTAACATCTGGTCTCAGAGTTTAGCTTTCGTTTCTGATTCCCAGAGAACTGCTTCGGTGGGAAAGTTAGACTCTATATAGGTGTTTTACCCGCGTAGTAACTTCGCGGAGTCAATTCGTCAGCCTATGGAGCGAGTTGTGTCTGGACAGCGCGCTCCGATTCAAGCCTCGCTCCTGCTCAAGCCTTGCCTTGCTATCCAGCCTTCGCCTTGCTTCCCAGCCTTTGTTTATCTACGGACTTTGCCTTGTTTCCCAGGACCAAACCTTGCCTTGTATCACGGATTTTACCAAGTTATTCCACGGACCTTGTTCTTGTTCCTTGTTACCTTGTTCCACGTTTTAAGCCTTGCTTCAAGTATCAAGTTATTTCCTAGCCTTGCTCAAGTTTATGGACTAAAGGACCTTGTCATCTCCCCTCACTTTGCCTGGCAAAGTGAGTGTTTCGGTTATTGGATTACAACCTTGGAACATAATATTTCATATTGGACATTGCCTTTTTGGACTAATTTTGACCTTTCCTGAAAGGTCTGCTTCTGAACTAACTTTTACATTTATTTTTATTAATCTTATATATTTCCTTAATAAAGATATTAGATAGAATCTGGCCTCTGCGTATGGTTATTGGTGCTCTGTAGCCTGGGTCGTGACACAGTGCCAACAAAGAAGAAAAATAAGACAAGTGCAAAGAAGCCAGAATGGATGTCCAAAGAACTTCTAACTGAGCTAAAGCTCAAAAGTGACATGCACAAGAAGTGGAAAAGGGGAGAAATCACCAAAGAAGAATTCAAACGTATAGCCAACACCTGTAGGGAAAAGGTTCGCAAGGCTAAAGCGCAAAATGAGCTCAGGCTTGCCAGGGTGTGATGAACCATGGGCCTTGTAGTCCTGCTCAGGACATTGTAATCCCTGATGAAGATGAAAACTTGGGTTTTTTACCTTCCCAGTCTGAACTGGATTCCTCTCAGCCAGATCCTTCCCAGGCAGATCTGGAAACCTTGCACCTGCAAGAAAGTTGTGCCCCAGAAGTATGTCAAACAACCCCAGAGCCTACTTCTCCCGTGTTCTTGCGCCGGGAGTTTTGTAAACAACAGAGAAGTTTGGATTCAGCTTCGCGCAGGAGTGCGAGGATAGCAGCTAAGAATGTTGCCAATTAACATTGGTTCTCGTGAGAATCTTTAAGGAGTTTAACATCTGGTCTCAGAGTTTAGCTTTCGTTTCTGATTCCCAGAGAACCGCTTTGGTGAGAAAGTTGGACTCTATATAGGTGTTTTGCCCGCGTAGCAACTTCGCGGAGTCAATTCGTCAGCCTACGGAGCGAGTTGTGTCTGGACAGCGCGCTCCGATTCAAGCCTCGCTTCAGCTCAAGCCTTGCCTTGCTATCCAGCCTTCGCCTTGCTTCCCAGCCTTTGTTTACCTACGGACTTTGCCTTGTTTCCCAGGACTAATCCTTGCCTTGTTTCACGGATTTTACCAAGTTATTCCACGGACCTTGTTCTTGTTCTTAGTTACCTTGTTCCACGTTCAAGCCTTGTTTCAAGTATCAAGTTATTTCCTAGCCACGCTCAAGTTTTATGGACTAAGGACCTTGTCATCTCCCCTCACTTTGCTTGGCAAAGTGAGTGTTTCGGTTATTGGATTACAACTTTGGACCTTAATATTTCTTATTGGACATTGCCTTTTTGGACTAATTCTGACCTTTCCTGAAGGGTCTAATTCTGGACTATTTTCTATACTTGTTTTTATTAACTTTATATATTCCTTCAATAAAGATATTAGTTAGATTCTGGCCTCTGTGTATGGTTATTGGTGCCTCTGCCGCCTGGGTCGTGACAGTTTGACTCCGCCACCCATAAGCACCAACTAACCGAGGCCAGGATGTCTACCGGAGCCGCGCCGGCTGGACAGCCGCTCAGCTACACCATCAGCAAGGACGAAGTGGACCGCATCCGTGACAGACTCAACGCGCAGGATGGAGAAATAAAAGGGTTGAGGGAGCGCGGAGTTCGCCTCCCGGCCATGGCGTTGCCTACCAAGTTTTCTGGAGAAGCTGCTAAGGTTCATGTTTTCCGCCGCCAATGTCAAGCTTATCTAGAGGCCCGTGATGCCGAGTTTCCCCAAGAAGACATCAAGGTGGCGTGGGTCTACAGTCTTCTAGACGGACCAGCGGCTAGCTGGGCGACGGCCCTGTTTGATCAAGCCTCCCCCCACCTAAGTTCAGCACAACGCTTCTTGGATCACCTTAAGGAGACCTGGGGAATCGAGGACAATTTGGAGGCAGCCGGTCACAAACTCCGGCGCCTCCTTCAAGGAGACAGACCCATGTCTCAGTACATAGCCGAGTTCCGCGTGCTGGCCCACAACACCGGCTGGAACGATGTAGCCCTCAGAGGACAATTTCGGGAGGGTCTCAACATTGAAATGCTGGAAGAAATCTCCAAGGTGGATCCTCCCCAGACCCTCGAGGCACTCATTGATCAATGTTTACGGGCTGAAGTCATGATTGCCAACAGGAAACAATGGGTTCGAGGCCAGGGCGGTAGAGCCGGGGCAAAACCCCCCGCTCCCGCCAGTGTTCAGCCACGTCCGGTGTGGAGACCCCCGCCGCCAACCCCATACCCCAGAGGAGGCGAGGAGGTGCCGATGCAGTTGGGCAATGTGCGTCCCAGACTAGATGCCGCCGAGAAGGCCCGCCGTCAACGCTTGAACCTCTGCTGGTACTGCGGGAACGGGGGCCACTTCGCCAGAGAGTGCCCAGCCAAAGGGAAGCCTGCCGCCCGTCTTGCGGCGGCGTCCTCCACGGAGTCGAAGGCGTCTGAGCCGACTGGCACACAGCCGGCGGGGGAAGCCAACGACCGGGTGTAGAGAGGCTCGCCAACCCGGTCAAAAAATCCATCCAAGAGCCGCCAACCGGGGTCCTGTTCCTTCTCGTGGTCACATTATGGTCAGCAAAAAGGGGACCCGTCATGATCCACGCCATGATAGACTCCGGAGCTACCAACAATTTCATCGATAGAGAGTATGCCGACTCTCTGGGATTACAATATCATGATTTCAAGAATGCCCGTGTGGTGCAAGCCATAGACGGCCGTCCCCTCAAGACGGGCCCCGTAAGCCAGTGGTCGGAACCCACCAGGATGTGGATAAGGGAACATATGGAAGAGATTTCCTTCTTTGTTACCGAGGTTCCCCATTTCCCTGTGATTTTGGGAATTCCATGGCTGACACTCCACGACCCTAACATCTCCTGGTCCAACAGAGAACTGCAGTTTGCTTCACCGTACTGCCAAAACCATTGCCTCGTAGCCAAGGTATGCCATGCCACAGACTCCGAGCCCATCATCACCTTGCCAAAGAAGTACTCCGAGTATTGGGATGTATTCAATGAGAAAGAAGCCGAAAAATTACCCCCACATAGACCTTATGACTGTGCCATTGACTTGGTGGAGGGGGCCCCGATCCCGCGAGGGCATCTCTACTCCCTGACTGAACCAGAGCAAGAAGCTCTCAGGGAATTCTTAGAGACAAACCTTCGCAAGGGGTTCATCAGACCCTCTCAATCCCCAGCCGCCTCCCCAGTGATGTTTGTGAAGAAGAAGTCAGGGGAATTACGCTTGGTGGTGGACTACAGAGCATTGAACAATATCACCAAGCGGAACAGCTATCCCCTGCCCTTAATCTCGGATCTACTGGACCGACTTCGAGGAGCCAAGGTCTACACCAAGCTGGATCTTCGGGGGGCTTATAATCTAGTTCGCATCAGAGAAGGGGACGAGTGGAAGACCGCCTTCCAGACTAAATTCGGATTATTCGAGTCCCGAGTTATGAATTTCGGTTTATGCGGAGCTCCCGCAACGTTCCAGCATTTTGTCAACGATATTTTTCAGGACTATCTAGACAGATTCTTGATAATCTACCTGGACGATTTTTTGGTGTTTTCCAGATCACAATCAGAACATGAGAACCACGTCAAAATGGTGTTGCAACGACTGCGGGATCATGGACTTTATGCCAAGCTAGAAAAATGCGCTTTTGATCTACAAGAGGTAGATTTCCTTGGCTACCGCATCTCGCCTCTAGGGCTTTCCATGGATCCAGCCAAAGTTTCAGCAGTATTGGAATGGCGGGCGCCAACTAACAAGAAAGAGGTGCAGCGTTTCTTGGGGTTCGCGAACTACTACCGCAAGTTCATTCCAGATTTTGCCCGCTGGTCCGACCCCATCACTAGCTGCATCCGTGGAAAGCAGCCTTTCCGCTGGACTGATCAAGCAGAGAAAGGGTTCCAGCAACTGAAGAAACTATTCACCTCCCAGCCAATTCTACAGCACCCAAATCCTGGAACCCCTTTTGTGGTGCAAGCGGACGCCTCTGATGTGGCAATTGGGGCTGTACTCTTACAACCGGTGGGAGATCACCTCCACCCCTGTGCCTTTTATTCTCGTCAACTAACCACACCAGAGAGGAATTACACCATTTGGGAAAAAGAACTACTGGCCATAAAGGCAGCCTTTGAAACTTGGAGACATTGGCTAGAAGGGGCCAAATTCCCCATTGAAGTCCACACTGATCATCGTAATCTAGAACATCTAAGAACTGCCCGCAAACTAAATCAGAGGCAGCAACGTTGGGCTTTATTCTTTGAACGTTTCAACTTCCAGATCCATTATGTGACCCCAGCTCAAACCAAGCAAGCAGACGCCCTGTCACGTAAACCGGAATACGCTGCAGGACGCAAGGAGACCTTTGAATCCCAACTGCTACAACCTGAGAACTTTGCCACGCTCACAGTGGGGAACACCAAATCCAGTCCCATTGGTTCAACTTCCCCTACTCCAGGACCCATCTGTGCTCAAGAAATCAGGGCTAGTCAGCAAGCAGATGCCTGGGCGCAGGACCAACTTCGCCAAGGTCTGCATTTTCCCTTTTCGCTTAAAGATGGGCTGCTCTGCTATAGAAATCATGTTTATATCCCACCCGGACCGGGCAGGGAAAAAGCGCTTCGTCTGTGTCATGACTGCAAACCAGCAGGACACTTCGGACTATTTAAAACCATGCATTTGATCCTAAGAGATTTTTGGTGGCCCAAGATCCGCAAGGATGTGGAAAAATATGTCAACACCTGCCCAGTATGCCAGCGCTCCAAGATACGAAGGGAGAAGCCCTCAGGGCTTTTGCACCCCCTTCCTACCCCATCTCGCCCATGGGAAATAATTTCCGCGGATTTCATCACTGACCTACCACCTTCCTGTGGATTCACCACGATCTTAGTGGTGGTGGACCTATTCACCAAGTTAGCCCATTTCATTCCCTGCGAAGGCCTCCCCACGGCCAAAGAAACTGCGGATCTATTTCTTCAGCATGTTTTCAGACTACATGGATTGCCCAAGAGTTTAGTCACAGACCGTGGATCTCAATTCACCTCTCGTTTTTGGAAGGCACTACAAAAACTACTGGGCATAGACTCTCGCTTATCTTCAGCTCATCATCCCCAAACAGATGGGCAAACGGAGCGCACCAATGCCACTTTGGAGCAGTATCTTCGCTGTTATGTAAACTACCAACAGGACAATTGGGCTTCTCTGTTACCACTGTCTGAGTTTGCCTACAATAATGGAGTTCAAGCTTCTACAAAAGAAACGCCGTTCTTTGCAAACTACGGTTTCCATCCACGTTTCTTTTCCCCTGTCATTGAAACTTCAGAAGTTCCCGCAGCAGAGGATTGGCTGCAGGAACTCACAGCGGTGCAACAACTTTTGCTCCAGCAACTGGACCAAGCCAAGGAGGACTATAAACGCCACGCTGACAAACACCGCCAGCCGGGCCCCGAAATCAAGGTAGGAGATCGGGTTTTTCTGTCCACTCGCTTTCTGCCCTCCCACCGCCCATGCCGGAAGTTAGATGCCCGCTTCATTGGCCCCTATCCAGTGGTGGCGCAATTAAACCCCGTGACTTTCAAACTCCAACTTCCGCGTTCAATGCGCATTCACCCAGTGTTTCACCGTTCCCTGCTCCTTCCGGCGGATGGTGTGCGTCCTGATACAGACCAACCGGCCCCCCCTCCTGTTTTGATGAATGGGGAGGAGGAGTTCGAGGTTGAGGACATTTTGGATTCTCGCTTTCATCGCCGCCGCCTACAATATCTCATTGACTGGGTGGGTTTTGGGCCTGAGGAACGCTCTTGGGAAGACGCCTCCACAGTCCATGCTCCTGATCTAACCCGTCGCTTCCATCTGACCTATCCCACCAAACCGCGACCTCGCGCCTCGGGGAGAGGACCCCAGTTTGGGAGGGGCCCTGAGGAGGGGGATAGTGTGATGAACCATGGGCCTTGTAGTCCTGCTCAGGACATTGTAATCCCTGATGAAGATGAAAACTTGGGTTTTTTACCTTCCCAGTCTGAACTGGATTCCTCTCAGCCAGATCCTTCCCAGGCAGATCTGGAAACCTTGCACCTGCAAGAAAGTTGTGCCCCAGAAGTATGTCAAACAACCCCAGAGCCTACTTCTCCCGTGTTCTTGCGCCGGGAGTTTTGTAAACAACAGAGAAGTTTGGATTCAGCTTCGCGCAGGAGTGCGAGGATAGCAGCTAAGAATGTTGCCAATTAACATTGGTTCTCGTGAGAATCTTTAAGGAGTTTAACATCTGGTCTCAGAGTTTAGCTTTCGTTTCTGATTCCCAGAGAACCGCTTTGGTGAGAAAGTTGGACTCTATATAGGTGTTTTGCCCGCGTAGCAACTTCGCGGAGTCAATTCGTCAGCCTACGGAGCGAGTTGTGTCTGGACAGCGCGCTCCGATTCAAGCCTCGCTTCAGCTCAAGCCTTGCCTTGCTATCCAGCCTTCGCCTTGCTTCCCAGCCTTTGTTTACCTACGGACTTTGCCTTGTTTCCCAGGACTAATCCTTGCCTTGTTTCACGGATTTTACCAAGTTATTCCACGGACCTTGTTCTTGTTCTTAGTTACCTTGTTCCACGTTCAAGCCTTGTTTCAAGTATCAAGTTATTTCCTAGCCACGCTCAAGTTTTATGGACTAAGGACCTTGTCATCTCCCCTCACTTTGCTTGGCAAAGTGAGTGTTTCGGTTATTGGATTACAACTTTGGACCTTAATATTTCTTATTGGACATTGCCTTTTTGGACTAATTCTGACCTTTCCTGAAGGGTCTAATTCTGGACTATTTTCTATACTTGTTTTTATTAACTTTATATATTCCTTCAATAAAGATATTAGTTAGATTCTGGCCTCTGTGTATGGTTATTGGTGCCTCTGCCGCCTGGGTCGTGACACAGGGACATAAAAAACAACAAAAAAGGCTTTTTTGCTTACGTTGGTAGAAAAAGGAAGAAAAAGGAGGCGATAGGGCCATTGCAAGGAGAAGATGGGGTGATGGCGACAGGGGACAGGGAAAAGGCAGAACTGCTCAATGCCTTCTTTGCCTCGGTCTTCTCAGAAAAAGAAAGCCATCTTCAACCTCAGCAACACGGAATGGACGAAGGATTGGGGAAAATCCAACCCCAAATAGGGAGACATGTTGTCCAGGAACACCTGGCCTCTCTAAACGAATTCAAGTCCCCAGGGCCAGATCAGCTACACCCAAGAGTACTGAAGGAACTAGCGGAAGTTATTTCAGAACCACTGGCAATTATCTTCGAGAGTTCTTGGAGAACGGGAGAAGTTCCAGTAGATTGGAGGAGGGCGAATGTGGTCCCTATCTTCAAGAAGGGAAAAAAGAACGACCCAAACAATTACCGTCCGGTCAGCCTCACATCAATACCAGGCAAAATTCTGGAAAAGATCATTAAGGAAGTGGTCTGCGAACACTTAGAAACAAATGCGGTCATTGCTAATAGTCAACACGGATTTACCAAAAACAAGTCATGCCAGACTAATCTGATCTCTTTTTTCGATAGAGTTACGAGTTGGGTCGATACAGGCAATGCTGTGGATGTAGCCTACCTGGATTTCAGTAAGGCCTTCGACAAAGTCCCCCACGACCTTCTGGCAAACAAACTAGTAAAATGTGGGCTAGACAAAACTACGGTTAGGTGGATCTGTAATTGGCTAAGCGAACGAACCCAAATGGTGCTCACCAATGCGTCGTCTTCATCATGGAAAGAAGTGACAAGTGGAGTGCCGCAGGGCTCCGTCCTGGGCCCGGTTCTGTTCAACATCTTTATTAACGACTTAGACGAAGGGTTAGAAGGCACGATCATCAAGTTTGCAGACGACACAAAACTGGGAGGGATAGCTAACACTCCAGAAGACAGGAGCAGAATTCAAAACGATCTTGACAGACTAGAGAGATGGGCCAAAACTAACAAAATGAAGTTCAACAGGGACAAATGCAAGATACTTCACTTCGGCAGAAAAAATGGAATGCAAAGATACAGAATGGGGGACGCCTGGCTTGACAGCAGTGTGTGCGAAAAAGACCTTGGAGTCCTCGTGGACAACAAGTTAAACATGAGCCAACAATGTGATGCGGCTGCTAAAAAAGCCAATGGGAATCTGGCCTGCATCAATAGGGGAATAGCGTCTAGATCCAGGGAAGTTATGCTCCCCCTCTATTCTGCCTTGGTCAGACCACACCTGGAATACTGTGTCCAATTTTGGGCACCACAGTTGAAGGGAGATGTTGACAAGCTGGAAAGCGTCCAGAGGAGGGCGACTAAAATGATTAAGGGTCTGGAGAACAAGCCCTATGAGGAGCGGCTTAAAGAGCTGGGCATGTTTAGCCTGCAGAAGAGAAGGCTGAGAGGAGACATGATAGCCATGTACAAATACGTGAAGGGAAGTCATAGGGAAGAGGGAGCAAGCTTGTTTTCTGCTGCCCTGCAGACTAGGACACGGAACAATGGCTTCAAACTACAGGAAAGGAGATTCCACTTGAACATCAGGAAGAACTTCCTCACTGTGAGAGCTGTTCGACAGTGGAACTCTCTCCCCGGGGCCATGGTGGACGCTCCTTCCTTGGAGGCTTTTAAGCAGAGGCTGGATGGCCATCTGTCGGGGGTGCTTTGAATGCGATTTCCTGCTTCTTAGCAGGGGGTTGGACTAGATGGCCCATGTGGTCTCTTCCAACTCTACTATTCTATGATTCTATGATTCTATTGATTTCATTGTTTATGCTCAATAAATCAAGAGAAAGATATTGAAGTAGGAGACATGGAGGAATGACCACCAGGAAGTTGCAAAATATCCCCAAAAGGTTCAGGAAGTCTGTGGTGTATAAAACAAGAGCTGAGTGAAAGAATTAATTGGGAGGGAGGGAGAGATCAGGCCACAAAGGAGATTCATTCTAACAGTGTCAAAGAAACAAACTGAAAAGGTCAAAAAAGAGGAAAGGTTTTGAACCTCTAATGGGGAGCGGTAACAAGATAGCAACACAGATACAACCATGACATGCATTTACCCCATTACATGAATGCTGTTTTCCTCTCTTTCACATTTAAGTTTTCCTTCATTTCATTCTTCCTCTTTCCATTTGTATAGTTAACAGTGAGAAAGCCAGAGTTTCAGTGTGGTGGAGGTTCCTTCTTTGGAGACTTTTAAGCAGAGACTGGATGGCCATCTGTTGGGGGTGCTTTGAATGCGATTTTCCTGCTTCTTGGCAGGGGGTTGAATTGGATGGCACATGAGGTCTCTTCCAACTATGATTCTAAGACAAAGGGAGAAGAGGTGAAAATGGAAAGAAAATCCCCACTTGCCACCCCTTCACAGATAAAAATTGGAAAGAGAGAAAGAGAGAAGAGCTTTGACCCATTCAGCTACACATTATGCAAGGCATAATGAAAATACCACTACAACTATCTAACCTAGGGAAGTATGATAATTTAAGAAGGTTTTCAGAGGGGAGCAGAGCTCAGTTAAAGCCATCTCAGTATTGCAGCCAATGAAAAGGCCAACACCAGTTGGGCATGCACAGGCTGTCCCTCAAGTAGCCATGGGAGCACATTGTATGGTTTGCCATAATTCCCAGGCAGAAATGGCCAGGTGATGAAGACCTTAGAAAAATAGATATAGCCCGTAAGGGGGCAAGCAGAACTATTTTTAAACCCTTAGCAAGAGGCTTAGGATGCTATATCCACCACAATAAGATTACTTATGATCGACATGAATTTTTCAGGCTAGATTGTATCCATCTGTCTGACAAGGGAAATAAACAGTTTCTTCATGATCTGCAAGGGAGCATTAGCTGTTTTAGCAGGTTTGTTGTGGAACAAAACATTGGACTCTCATTCTCTACAGGTGTGGTAGACTTATTCAAATAGTTCACAACTTAGAGACTAATTAATCCAAAAGGATCCCTAAATGCTGTGAGGATTTTTTTAGTTGGTTCTGATTGTGTCCTAGTTGATTTTTGGAATAGGAGTAAGTGACATAGTTGCTCCCAAGTATCTTTTACTTGGGAGTAGAGCACAAGTTCCATATACAAAGACCGAAGCAGAAAGGGGAGCCATTCAACTGTCATAATAAAAAAAAGTGGAAGAAGGGATATTAAACTGAGCTAAATGCTGAAAGAATGTATCTTCTGAAAAAGAAAAAAAGGAAAAACACCCCAAAGAACTCTCAACTAAGGATGGAAACAGTTCTGATTTCTAATACAATTATGAAAAAAGAATGAAAAAGAACTACTTTGTCAATCTTCTCTCTAACTATTATTTCCTTCCCTTATCAGTGATTTGAGGTTGTGTGAAGTGTATTGTAACCATTGCCCATGATAAGTTATGTGGAAACCATAGACAAATCTTTCTCTATGTAGCTGCTGCAATGTTGGGATATCTATCAAGCCACCATCCAAGTTCTGTCAGATTAATTGGAATTGCCAACTTCTCTGGGTTTCAATTTGCGACTATACTATCTCTATGTCCAGCTCTGGGCTGGTGGGCCTTGACGCAGTACTTTGCGGCATGGGCACTGCAATGGATCTTGCCTACTTTACAGGGTTGATAAGTGGCCCACCTTGTAGGGCTGATCGTGTGGCTATTTTGTAAGCAGGGCTGATCGTGCAGCCATTTTGCAGGCCTTACTTGCAGAAGCTTGGCAAAGCAAGGGGAGGAGCAGTCAGGCAGCTATTACACTAGGTGCAGTCTGATTGACTGATGCAAATGAGAAGTGGCTTAGCAACTCAAGATGGGCAAAGCCAAAGTGACAGTTGGGGCTAGGCAGCCAGAGAATTGTTTTTCAGTCGGAGTTTGGAATTCAGTCAGTTGGGAACTCTGTTTTGAAAGAAAGCCTCTTTGAGGAATATAGTATAGTTAAAGTCTTCAGGAAAGAAAGGGGTGAGAAGGTTAGCTTTAAGCCCATCTTTAAATCTCTTTTGGTGTCCACCGACATTCCATTTTCCATTCTTGAGCTGAGAATAAAGTAATTGCTTTAGGAAATGGTGATCAGGCATTTGGACAACATGGCCAGTTGAGTGAAGTTGATGGCAGAGAACCATTGCTTTGATGGTGGTGGTTTTACTTCTTCCAGAACCCTGACATTTGTCCGCCTGTCTTCCAAAGAGATTTGTAGAATTTTTAGAGGGCAACGCTAATGGAATTTGAGAGTGATGTTTGTAGATAGTCCATGTTTCGCAGGTGTAAATGCTTTATAAACAAGCATCTAGGTATCTCTGGAATTGTCCTGATCCTCAAATACTCTCTGCTTCATTTTAAAAAAAATGCTGTGCTCACAGAGTTCAGACAGTGTCAACATTTGTGGAGTGGTGACTGCCTAGGTAGCGGAAATGTTCAACATTTTCTAGTGTTATACCATTAAGCTGTATTTCTGGCATTGCAGAGGGATTGGTTGGTGCCAGCTGGTAAAGCACTTTGGAAACTCTTTTTGAAGCACCATCACACATATATCATGTAACTGTGAGTATAAAATTATTTTCTATCTCCTTGATGTAGGATATCAGCCTTTATGTAGTATTTTTAAAATATACTTACTTATTCAGCTCATCATGGCTCATAATATTTAGGTTATATGAATGTAGAATTTTACATTAGGCACAGAATTCACCATCCCAACAGGCTTCATGTGATAGATACAAATGTAGATATAGGTATACAGATTTAAAATACAAGTTTTGAAGATCAAACAGTATTTCAGGCACATTTGTTCTGAAACCCAGACAACGGAGTTATTGCTGAAACCAAACATTTATTAAAGACTGAAATGACAAAAATATTAAATATTAAAATCTGAAAGCAAACATTTCAGCTCCCACTTTTTTAATCCACTATGATGTGAATCAAACCGGTACTTTTTGCACACATTGTAAAAAGCCCAAATCTGCAGTGTTGATGTAAAAACTGGAATAACTTGTTCCAAAATATTTCTGATTTGCAATCACAATTTTTCTGCTATGTCTTTTTGGAAGAGAGGTGTAATATGATCTAAGAACATTAGAAGCAAGGTAAAACTTTTGTATATATAAGTTTACCGGATACAGTAATACCCCATGGCCTCAGCATGTTGAAAAATGCCTGACATTATCCACCTGTATCAAATGCTACTTTCTGGAGTGTTCTGCACTCAGTGTTCTATAACTGTGTGCCCTTGGCTATAATTCCTTTTGGTAACACTGGAGCAGCTGAAAATGGAGAAACCAACACATATTATTTTGAGGCTAATATATGGTATTCACTGGTGGCTCTTAATTGGGCAGGTACACTGGTTTGCATTAAGTGTGAGATCACTTCATTTGAACTACATAGACCCAAATATGATTTTTAGTTCTAAATTCCTATATTTCTGAGTCTGTAATGGTGTTAACAAACAATGAGATGCATTAAAAAACCTGAATACATTTGAAAAATGCTCAATGAACAGCCAAAGGATATATGCATATAGAAACAAATGCATTTCAAAAAGAAATATTTTGAAAAGTCATGAATGAATTTGTGGAAGCAAAGATGAAAGCTTGAAATCTGATGCAGAAGTGGGATACTGCATAGAAACTAGTGGTGAAAAATTAAAATCCTGACAATATCGAAATCAATCGAAGCATTCATCTTTGGAGACTGGATTGAAAATGTATAAGCTTTTCTTTATGAAACCTCAAAGATGGCATAAGCAGATATTTTTTCCTTTTTGCTTTGAATGCTATTTTCCTGCTTCTTGGCAGGGGGTTGGACTGGATGGCCTATGAGGTCTGGATGGCCTATGAGACATCACACTGGCAACGAAGGTCCACATGGGTAAAGCAATGGCATTCCCCGTAGTAACCTATGGATGTGAGAGCAGGACCATATGGAAGGCTGAGCGAAGGAAGATAGACACTTTTGAACTGTGGTGTTGGAGGAAAATTCTGAGAATGGCTTGGAATGCAAGAAGACCAAACCAGTCCATACTCCATTAAATAATGCTCAACCGCTCACTGAAGGGTTGGAGTATATTAGAGGCAAAGATGAGGTACTTTGGCCACATAATGAGAAGACAGGAAAGCTTAAAGAAGATAATGATGCTTGCGAAAATTGAAAGAAAAGGGAAGAGGGGCCAACTAAGAGCAAGATGGATGGATAGTATTCTTGAAGTGACTGGCTTGACCTTAAAGGAGCTGGGGTGGCGATGGCTGGCAGGGAGCTCTGGCGTGGGCTGGTCCATGAGGTCACGAAGAGTCAGAAGTGCCTGAATGAATAAACAACAAAAAGATCTATCTTGGCACCTTTCATCACTGCTAGAATATCTTGGCAGATAGCAGCAACATTCAAGCCTGATGAGATTTTTCCTCCAGTGCACTAGGATCTACCATACTTGTGCCATATTAACGTCATATTAAGTTTTTTTTGGGAACTCACAATGGACTAGAATCCTATGGTTCATGGGCTGCTAACAGTCAATGAACTACCACTATGAGTAGCACTACTTCAATGAATCTAAATCTATGGGACAATGTCAACTGTTATTTTTCTGTTTATGAACCCTTTCTAGAGAAAGTTAAGCATGCTCTCTGTGTCACCATATCAATGTGAGTGATTAAGGGACTCATTTTTATTTATTCCTTACATCCATAGTCAAAACTCTCACCCTCTCTGTCCCTTCTTGTTGTGTGCCTCTATTAAGGCTGTACTCTTCCCCACAACTTTTTCTCACTCCCTGAAAGAAAACTCTCCACTACACCCTTTGTCTCCTATCTCCTTTTTCCTTCCCTTCTCTGTGATATTGAGAAATCTGGCCACCAAGTTATATTAACAAAATATAGAAAATATGAAATAGAAGCCACTGCTCTGCCAGTCCCAGCAAGCATGCACATGTGCCTCACCTGAACCTTTGTTATGAATTCATAACAAAGGCCTTAGGGTTCAACTCACTTTTGGGTTCTCCCCCATGTTCTTATAGCACTTTTTACTTCCTCCATGTTTACAAGTCTCACTTAGTGCACTTTGATCAGCCCATCCTTATGTTTTATTGCTGCGTTTTAACTTTGTCTTATTAATGGTTTGATTTTAATCGTATGTTTTAATTTTTCATTCGTGTGTTTTCGGTATTTGATGTTTTTGTATGTATACTTGTTTTGCATTTGTAAGCCGCCCTGATCTCATCCACTCTATATCATTCCCTCCCGCAAGATCTTTTTTCCACTCTTTCACAAACCTTTTGAGCTGTATATATCTATATCCATAATAAAAGTGAAAACCTGTATGTGTGTATGTATATGTATCCGCTCACGGGTGTCCGCTCACCCAGACAGCCCCCGGCCTCCACAAACAGGCTATAGTTCCCAGTGCTGAGGAGCCACCAAGTCACTCCTGCCCAGGACATGGCAGGTTACAGTGAATGCCATGAACATGTAGCCTCAATCCCTGCCAATGTCCTCCCCAAACACTATGGCCCACCACCCAACAAATGCTTTCATTTGTCCCAAGCTAGTATATGTGTGTGTGGATGTATATGTATATGTATGTATGTATGTATGTGTGTATATATGTATGTATATGTGTGTGTGTGTGTGAATATATATATATATATATATATATATATATATATATATCTTTTATAGTCTGTTTTACTCTTATAATAAAATTGATTTGGCTCTAATTAGCATCTTATTCTGTTTTATTGAATACTCACACCAAAGATTAGGACTTAGAGAGAAGGTACAGCCTAAGGAAAGAAGTCCCTGGATTTTTCTCTCAAATTTCATGCCAAATTATATTATTTTCTGACTATACCATTTTTTTAATATACCATAGACCAGGGGTCCCCAGACTGAGGCCCGGGGGGCAAATGTGGCCGTCCAAGGCCATTTATCTGGCCCCCGCCCTCAGTTTTAGACTTAGGCTTGCTCAAAGTCTGAAATGACTTGAAGGCACACAACAACAATAATTCTACTTGACTTGACTTTCTCAATGACCAGAAACAGGCCCACACTTCCGATTGAAATCCTGATAGGTTTATGTTGGTTACAATTGTTTTTATTTTTAAATATTGTATTGTGCTATGGTAATAATATAATATATTGCGTATACATATAATATTGATAATAATAATGATACAATACAATAATGTTAATTATACATTACATATTAAATGTAATATTACTAATAATATTATAGTATAGTGGTATATAGTAGTATATATAGTAGTATATAATGCTAATATTGTGGTGTGCTAATAATATAATATATTGTATGTAGATACAACTTTGAATGTAGTAAATAAATAAATAAATAATTGTTGTTGGGTTTTTTGCACTACAAGTAAGACTTGTGCAGTGTGCATAGGAATTTCTTCGTATTTTTTTTAAATGATAATTCGGCCCCTCAAGAGTCTGAGGGACCATGAACTGGCCCTCCACTTAAAAAGTTTGAGGACCCCTGCCATAGACCATCATTTCTGGTGTGCTTTATTATACATTCAAGATTGTTTATCAAAGGGCTTCTCCAGACTGGTCAAAAAAAAGTGAGAGTTCTCAAAACACAGCTTCTTAGGTTTTGAAAACAGCCATTGTCACTTCCAAATCTGCTTGTTCCATTTTGTTTTATTAATGATGCACATGTTGCAGCAATGGAAAAGTGCCTTACTGCAACCCTAACTGCAATGTCAGCAAGGAAGGAAGTCCTTGCGAAACCCTCAGGAATTCAGCCCATACTCAGAGAAGGAAGGAACGAAATTCAGGGGACAAAGCAGAATATCTTTTGCAGTATGCAGATACTCTTCACGTGAAAAGCAGGAAAAAAAATTGAACCTTTTTTGGAATGGAAGAGAAAGGGTTCACTCCTTTGGAAAACCTTGGGGAAATGGAGTTCATATGGCAGGGAAACAAATAAAGGAAACATAAGGGAAACAGGACATATTGTTCAGTGTGAGGGGACTCCTCGGAAAAATCTGGGGAAATATATACTATTTAATTTGGATCCAATACAAACACAAGCCCTTTGGGGCTTTTTGTAACAGTATATCACCAATCTTTTTTTTTTCTGTCTTTGAAAAAACTCTAAGGAGGGAATAAAACTTTGGATCTGCTATTGGCATTTACCAGCAAGTAACAAAAATATTTATTTATCAATACTGAAATGTTAATCACTATATAAAAAATTTCCCTTCTACGTTAGCTGCTTTTTGTATCCAACAGTATATTTGCATTTAGACTCTCTAGCTACAATTTTTAACTCCCCACCCACCCAACCCCTCAGGTCGAGCAACACTTTTTGGCTGAACTTAGTGGCAGGAACCTGCTCAAAGAGGCTTGCCTCACCTGACAGTAAATGCTCAAATCACCACCTGTCATCCCAGGCGAGATGATCAGATGCAAAGCTATGCACCATTTAAAATCATTAGCGTAAAATCAATCGCTCTAGGAAATAATTACAGTTTTCACCATGACTTTGCCCCCTGTGGTACTTCATCCTCCAGAGGTATTTAATTAAGACCCAAGATGGATGGTTTTGATCTGTGATTCTGCTTGAAGCTCAATTGACATGAACACACTAAAAAATTGCTTCCAGATACTTCGTGATAAACATATGTGTTCACACATACACCTCTTCTGAGCTTTTAAATGTTTGTTTCAGCCTGTTAGCAATTGTGTTCTTGTATACCTGTTTTTTTTACACTGAAGTCAAGAACATTGCATGCTGTAGAATATTTATACATTTTCTTGTTGACATTGAGTCTCATATATGTTCCCCATAAATTAAATAATATTCTGGTTAGTAAGTTTTAAAACTATCACTTGAAAATTAAGACTGTTCCAAACATTTTCAGAAGAAGATTTTGGGGAATATTCATGAAACGGAGGTTGAAAGAGAAAGGAAGGAATGCTGCAAGCCAAAAATAATAATTAAAGAGACCTTTATATCAGCCAGTTATATATATCCAGATATTTGCACTGGAAAAACTGAAATATCTTGTATTTAGAAGCATTGCTGGACCCCACAAAACATCCAATACATGTGCATATTGCAATGGTCCCATGAGACAACGTAATTCATCAGTTATATGTATTAAACTAATCTATGCATATTTATTTAAACACCTAAATAATTCACTTTTCAAAGAGCAAAACAGACTGATCTCATGAAAGTTAAACATAAAATAAAAATCTTATAAAAATAAAAATTGATTGTGAAAGATCTAATGCACATGTTTTGGCCTACCACTAAAAAAAGGGGGGAGGGCAAATGGTGCTTGGCAGGTCTCTTTAGAGAGAAAGTTTAAGAGACAGCACAAAGGCTGAGCATTGAAAAAACCACAGAGAATGTAACTGACTGGAGCTGTTTGTATTAAGACTGAGTGAGATTAGATCATGTCTCTTTTTAGGCAAGCTAGAGATTAACACATTTCTATGGGCCTGTAACAAAGTTGTACTTAAGGAGGGAACCGCCCAAGCTGGAAATTGAGTGGAGCTTCAAAGAGCACAATGCGATGGAAAGGGTTAATAAGAAACACTGTGAAGGCTCAGAGGAAGTGGAGAAGAGAAGATGGAGCCATGGAGAGGGTTTTGATAAAGGAAAAGCACATAGAATAGCTGAGAGGAAGGCAGGAGAATAGAGAAGGAAGGCTAAATACACAGATGAGGAATTCCTGAGAGAAAGGCTTGAAGGAGGAAAGGAATCGACTAAAGCTTGTTCAACATTGGAGCCTCTGGACTTATCGTGGTGATAGATAAATAACAGCAGTAATGTAAATAACAGCTGTACTAAAACAGAAGACTTTGGAAAAGCAGTTACTTACTTACTTAGGCGATCCCTCGTAGCTCGAGGACGATTGTCTTCCATCTTGGGTGTGTGTTCTTAGGTGGCTGAAGAGACCGATTCTTGACCCGCATATTCTCCCGCAGTAAGGACATTGGTTTCCAGGTGGAAGGCGGTCCCGGTCGGGGTTGGCTTGACGCTCCTTCCTCTTGGCACGTTTCTCCCTTAAGCCCTCCGTTCATGCCTCTTCGAACTCCGCAGCACTGCTGGTCACAGCTGACCTCCAATTAGAGCGCTCAAGGGCCAGGGCTTCCCAATTCTCAGTGTCTATGCCACAGTTTTTAAGGTTGGCTTTGAGCCCGTCTTTAAATCTCTTTTCCTGCCCACCAACATTCCGTTTCCCATTCTTGAGTTCGGAGTAGAGTAACTGCTTTGGGAGCCGGTGATCGGGCATTCGGACAACGTGGCCAGTCCAGCGGAGTTGATGGCGTAGGAGCATCACTTCAATGCTGGTGGTCTTTGCTTCCTCAAGCACGCTGACATTTGTCCACCTATCTTCCCAAGAGATTTGCAGGATTTTCCTGAGGCAACGCTGATGGAAATGCTCCAGGAGTTTGGTGTGACGTCTGTACACAGTCCACGTTTCGCAGGCGTAGAGCAGGGTTGGGAGGACAATGGCTTTATAAACAAGGACCTTGGTATCTCTACGGATGTCCCGGTCATCAAACACTCTTTGCTTCATACGGAAAAATGCTGCACTCGCAGAGCTCAGGCGGTTTTGTATTTCGGTGTCGATGTTGACTTTTGTGGAGAGGTGGCTGTCAAGGTAGCGGAAATGGTCAACGTTTTCTAATGTTACACCGCTAAGCTGTATTCCTGGCTTTGCAGAGGGATTAGCTGGTGCCTGTTGGAAGAGCACTTTGGTTTTCTCGATGTTCAGTGAGAGGCCGAGCTTCTTGTATGCTTCTGCGAAGGTGTTGAGAGTGGCTTGTAGGTCTTCTTCTGAATGCGCAGAGACTACGTTGTCATCAGCATATTGGAGTTCTATAACAGATGTTGTGGTGACCTTGGTTTTGGCTCTCAGTCTGCTGAGGTTAAATAGCTTGCCATCTGTCCGATAGATGATTTCCACTCCGGTGGGAAGCTTCCCATCAACAAGGTGAAGTATCATAGCGATGAAGATGGAAAATAAGGTGGGGGCAATAACATACCCCTGCTTGACACCTGATTCCACCTTAAATGGGTCACTTTGGGAGCCGTTGCTGTCCAAGACTGTTGCCATCATGTCATCATGGAGGAGCCGCAGGATGTTCACAAATTTGTCAGGGCACCCGATTTTTTGGAGGATGATCCAGAGAGCGCTGCGATTCACTGTGTCAAATGCCTTTGCAAGGTCAATGAATGCCATGTACAGAGGTTGGTTTTGTTCCCTGCATTTTTCTTGGAGCTGTCGTGCAGTGAAGATCATGTCCACTGTTCCTCTGGAGGGGCAGAAGCCATTCTGGGATTCTGGGAGGGTGTCTTCTGAGACAGGGAGAAGGCGGTTTGCAAGGATTCTTGCGAGGATTTTCCCAGTGGAGGTTAGAAGGGAGATACCACGATAGTTCCCACAGTCTGTTCTGTCCCCTTTCTTGAAAAGGGTGATGATGGTGAAGTCAGCTGGGATTTTCTCGGTCATCCACACCTTTTCAATGAGCTGGTGGAGTTGTTGTATCAGCTCAGGTCCACCCTCTTTGAAGATTTCAGCAGGAATCCCATCAGATCTGCTGGTTTTGTTGTTTTTTTGTTGGCTGATGGCATTGCTGACTTCTTCCAAACTAGGCAGTGCTGCAAGCTCATCCCTGGTTTGTTGTTGCGGGATTTGTGAGAGGGTCTCTTCCGCCACATTGGAGCTGCGATTCAGCAGGTTCTGGTAGTGCTCTTTCCAACGTAGTGCAATTGATGTTTTGTCCTTCAGAATTTTGGTTCCATCTGATGAGCGTAGGGGCTGTATGCCATGGTTTTGTCACGACCCAGGCTGCAGAGCACCAATAACCATACACAGAGGCCAGAATCTATCTAATATCTTTATTAAGGGAATATATAAAGTTAATAAAAGCAAGTGTAGGAAATAGTTCAGAAGTAGACCTTTCAGGGAAGGTCAAAATTAGTCCAAAGTAACAATGTCCAGTATGAAATATTAAGGTCCAAAGTTGTAATCCAATAACCGAAACACTCACTTTGCCGAGCAAAGTGAGGGGAGATGACAAGGTCCTTTAGTCCATGAAACTTGAGCAAGGCTAGGAAGTAACTTGATTCTTGGAACACAAGGTTTGAAACAAGGCAACAAGAAACGAGGAGCAAGAACAAGATCCGTGGTAATTACTTGGCAAGGTCTGGGAAGCAAGGCAAGATCCGGGGAGTAAACAAGGCTGGGAGCGGAGGCTTGGAAACAGGAACGAGGCTTGGAAACAGGAACGAGGCTTGGAAGCAGGAGTAGTGCTGTCCACACACACTACTCCAGTAGCTGACGAATTGACTCCGCAAGATTCCTAAAGGGCAAGGAACCTAAATAGGTTCTCGTTTTCCCACCAAAGAACACTTCTCTGGGGAATCAGAAACGAAAGTCAATCTCTGTGCCCAGATGTATGACTCCCTAAAATTTCTCATGGAAGCAGGCTTAATCATCTGAATGCTTTGCTGCGATTCTCAGGCTTCTGTGATTAGCCTGCTGAACTCCTTTTTGTTGCTGATAATAATTACGGCGAGAAAATGGGGGAGATTTTGACTCAGGGCTTGTTTGGCAGATTTCTGGAGGACAAACCTCCTGCAGGTGCAAGGGCTCCAATTCTGGCTGGGAAAGTTCCCTTTCTGGCTGAAATGGTGGAAAACCCAAGTTTTCCTCTTCATCCGTCACAACAGCACTAGGAACGGGACTACATGGCCCATGAGTCATCACACTATCCCCCTCCTCAAGCCCCCTCTCAAAATAGGGCTCTCTCCCCGAGGCGCGAGGCCGCGGCTTGGTGGGGTAGGTCTGATGGAAGCGGCGGGTTAAATCGGGGGCATGGACTGTGGAAGCGTCTTCCCATGAGCGTTCCTCGGGGCCAAAACCCACCCAGTCAATGAGATATTGCAGGCGGCGGCGGTGAAAGCGAGAATCCAAAATGTCCTGAACCTCGAACTCCTCCTCCCCATCCACCAAAACAGGAGGGGGGGCCGGCCGGTCTGCATCAGGGCGCACACCATCCGCCGGAAGGAGCAGGGAGCGATGGAACACTGGATGAATGCGCATAGAGCGCGGGAGTTGGAGTTTGAAAGTCACGGGGTTAAGTTGCGCCACCACCGGATAGGGACCAATGAAGCGGGCATCTAACTTCCGGCAAGGGCGATGGGAGGGCAAAAAGCGAGTGGACAGAAGAACCCGGTCTCCTACCTTGATTTCGGGGCCCGGCTGGCGATGTTTGTCAGCGTGGCGTTTATAGTCCTCCTTGGCTTGGTCTAGTTGCTGGAGCAAAAGTTGTTGCACCGCTGTGAGTTCCTGCAGCCAGTCTTCTGCTGCGGGAACTTCTGAAGTTTCAACAATAGAAGGAAAGAAACGTGGATGGAAGCCGTAGTTTGCAAAGAACGGGGTTTCTTTAGTTGAAGCCTGGACACCATTGTTATAGGCAAACTCCGACAGCGGTAATAGGGAAGCCCAATTGTCCTGCTGGTAGTTTACATAACAGCGAAGGTATTGTTCCAGAGTGGCATTGGTGCGCTCAGTTTGCCCATCCGTTTGGGGATGGTGAGCCGAAGATAAACGAGAGTCTATGCCCAATAGTTTTTGTAGTGCTTTCCAGAAACGAGAGGTGAATTGAGACCCACGGTCTGTGACCAAACTTTTGGGCAAGCCATGCAATCTGAAAACATGCTGAAGGAATAAATCTGCAGTCTCTTTGGCCGTGGGAAGGCCATCGCAGGGAATGAAATGGGCGAGCTTGGTAAAAAGGTCCACCACCACTAGGATCGTGGTGAATCCACAGGAAGGTGGTAGGTCAGTGATAAAATCCGCCGAGATTATTTCCCATGGGCGAGATGGAGTAGGAAGGGGATGCAGAAGCCCTGAGGGCCTCTCCCGTCTTGTCTTGGAGCACTGGCATACTGGGCAGGAATTGACATATTTTTCCACATCCTTGCGGATCTTGGGCCACCAGAAATCTCTTAGGATCAAATGCATGGTTTTAAATAGTCCAAAATGCCCTGCTGGCTTGCAGTCGTGACACAGACGAAGTGCCTTTTCCCTGCCCGGCCCCGGGGGGATGTAGACATGATTTCTATAGCAAAGTAAACCATCCTTAAGCGAGAAGGGAAAATGTAGTCCTTGGCGAAGTTGGTCCTGAGCCCAGGCATCTGCTTGTTGACTGGCCCTGATTTCCTGAGCACAAAGGGGCCCTGGAGTAGAGGGAGTAGATTCAATTGGAGTGGATTTGGTGTTTCCCACTGTGAGCGTGGCAAAGTTCTCGGGCTGCAGCAATTGGGACTCAAAGGTCTCCTTGCGCCCTGCAGCATATTCCGGTTTTCGTGACAGAGCATCTGCCTGCTTGGTCTGGGCTGGGGTTACATAATGAATTTGGAAGTCAAAACGCTCAAAGAATAAAGCCCAGCGTTGTTGTCTCTGATTTAGCTTGCGGGCAGTTCTTAGATGTTCTAGATTCCGATGATCAGTGTGGACCTCAATGGGAAATTTGGCCCCTTCTAACCAATGTCTCCAAGTTTCAAAGGCTGCCTTTATGGCCAAAAGTTCCTTTTCCCAAATAGTGTAGTTTCTCTCTGGGGCGGTCAGTTGGCGAGAGTAAAAGGCACAAGGGTGAAGATGTTCTCCCACTGGTTGCAAGAGTACCGCTCCAATTGCCACATCGGAGGCGTCTGCCTGTACGACAAAAGGGGTTTCAGGATCTGGGTGCTGAAGGATTGGCTGTGACGTGAATAATTTTTTTAGTTGTTGGAATCCTTTCTCTGCTTGCTCTGTCCAGCGGAAAGGCTGTTTCCCTCGGATGCAGCTGGTGATTGGATCAGACCAGCGGGCAAAGTCTGGAATGAACTTGCGGTAGTAGTTCGCGAACCCCAAGAAGCATTGCACCTCTTTCTTGTTGGTTGGCGCCCGCCATTCCAATACTGCTGCAACCTTTGCCGGGTCCATGGTGAGCCCTAGTGGCGAGACACGATATCCCAGGAAATCTACCTCTTGTAGATCAAAAGCGCATTTTTCCAGCTTGGCATAAAGTCCATGATCCCGCAATCGTTGTAACACCATTCTAACGTGGTTCTCATGTTCTGATTGTGATCTAGAAAACACCAAAAAATCGTCCAGGTAGATAATCAAGAACCGGTCTAGATAATCCTGAAAGATATCGTTGACAAAATGTTGAAACGTTACGGGAGCTCCACATAAACCGAAATTCATGACCAGGGTTTCGAATAAACCGAATTTAGTCTGGAAGGCAGTCTTCCACTCGTCCCCTTCCCTGATGCGAACTAGATTATAAGCTCCTCGAAGATCCAGTTTGGTGTAAACCTTAGCCCCTCGAAGCCGGTCTAAGAGGTCCGAGATCAAAGGCAGGGGATACCGGTTTCGCTTAGTGATATTGTTCAATGCTCTATAGTCCACCACCAAGCGTAGGTCCCCTGACTTCTTTTTTACAAACATCACTGGGGAAGCGGCTGGGGATTGAGAGGGTCTGATAAACCCCTTGCGGAGGTTTGTCTCTAAGAACTCCCTGAGAGCTTCTTGCTCTGGTTCAGTCAGGGAGTAGAGGTGTCCTCGCGGGATCGGGGCCCCCTCCACCAAGTCAATGGCACAGTCATAAGGTCTATGTGGGGGTAGTCTCTCGGCTTCCTTTTCATTGAATACATCCCAATATTCCGAGTACTTCTTGGGCAAGGTGATGATGGGTTCAGCGTCTGTGGCATGACAGAACTTGGCTACAAGGCAATGGTTTTGGCAATATTTTGAAGCAAACTGCAGTTCTCTGTTGGACCAGGAGATGCTTGGGTCGTGGAGTGTCAGCCATGGAATACCCAAAATCACAGGGAAGTGGGGAACCTCGGTAACAAAGAAGGAAATCTCTTCCATGTGTTCCCTTATCCACATTCTGGTGGGTTCCGACCACTGGCTTACTGGACCTGTCTTGAGGGGGCGGCCATCGATGGCTTGCACCACACGGGCGTTCTTGAAGTCATGATATTGTAATCCCAGAGAGTCGGCATACTCTCTATCAATGAAATTGTTTGTGGCTCCTGAGTCTATCATGGCATGGACCATGACGGGTCCTTTTTTCACTGACCACAAGGTGACCACTAGGAGAAATAGGACCCCGGTTGGCGGCTCTTGAGTGGGGTTTTTGACCGGGTTGGCGAGCCTCTCTACGCCCGGTCGCTGGCTTCCCCCGCCGGCTGTGCGCCAGCCGCCTCAGACGTCTTCGTCTCCGTGGAGGACGCCGCCGCCAGACGAGCGGCGGGCTTCCCTTTGGCTGGACACTCTCTGGCAAAGCGGCCCCCGTTTCCGCAGTACCAACAGAGATTTAGGCGTTGGCGGCGGGCCTTCTCGGCGGCATCTAATCTGGGACGCACATTGCCCAACTGCATCGGCACCTCCTCGCTTCCTCTGGGGTATGGGGCTGGTGGCGGGGGTCTCCACACTGGACGCGGCTGGACGCGTGGGAGCTGGAGGTTTCGCTCCGGTCCTACCGCTCTGGCCTCGGGTCCATTGCCTTCTGTTGGCAAGCATGACTTCAGCTCGTAAACATTGATCAATGAGTGCTTCAAGAGAGTGTGGAGGATCCACCTTGGAGATTTCCTCCAGCATCTCGATGTTGAGACCCTCCCGAAATTGTCCTCTAAGGGCTACATCGTTCCATCCGGTGTTATGGGCCAGCACTCGGAACTCGGCTATGTACTGGGACAAGGGTCTGTCCCCTTGGGAGAGGCGCCGGAGTTTGTGGCCGGCTGCCTCCAAATTGTCCTCGATCCCCCAGGTCGCCTTAAGGTGGTCCAAGAAGTGTTGCGCTGATCTTAGATGTGGGGAAACTTGGTCGAACAGTGCCGTCGCCCAGTTGGCCGCTGGCCCGTCTAGGAGACTGTAAATCCACGCCACCTTGATGTCTTCTTGGGGAAACTCGGCAGCACGGGCCTCTAGATAAGCCTGGCATTGGCGACGGAAAACATGAACCTTAGAAGCTTCTCCAGAAAACTTGGTTGGCAACGCCATGGCCGGGAGACGGATTCCGCGCTCCTTCAAACCCCTTATTTCACCATCCTGCGCGTTGAGCTTATCACGGATACGGTCCACTTCGTCCTTGTCGATGGTGTAGCTGAGTGGCTGGGCCCCTGGTCCGGCTCCGGTAGACATTCTGGCCTAGGTTAATTGGTGCTTAGGGTGGCGG
Source organism: Anolis carolinensis (assembly GCF_035594765.1). Taxonomy (NCBI): domain Eukaryota; kingdom Metazoa; phylum Chordata; class Lepidosauria; order Squamata; family Anolidae; genus Anolis; species Anolis carolinensis. The sequence continues at coordinate 298,218,391 of NC_085841.1, forward strand.
AGTCAAACTGTCACGACTCAGGCTGCAGAGCACCAATAACCATACACAGAGGCCAGAATCTATCTAATATCTTTATTAAGGGAATATATAAAGTTAATAAAAGCAAGTGTAGGAAATAGTTCAGAAGTAGACCTTTCAGGGAAGGTCAAAATTAGTCCAAAGTAACAATGTCCAGTATGAAATATTAAGGTCCAAAGTTGTAATCCAATAACCGAAACCCTCACTTTGCTCGGTTTCTTGGTCCATAAATGATCTTTGTGGCTTTGAAAAATCCCTGAGCGTCATGGGTATCTGCAAGGTGTTGGATTTCTTCAGCCTTCTTTGTCCACCAGATGTTCTTGAGTTCTCTGGTCCTTCTTTGGACCTCAGCTTTTGCTCTGGCATAGATCATTTTCTTGGCAGCACAGTTGGTGTCTCTCTGCCATGTTTGGAAGGCTTTCCTTTTGTTATCAATTAGCTGTTGAATCTCTTTGTCGTTATCATCAAACCAGTCTGATGTTTCTTAGTTTGGTATCCAATGGTTTCTTTGCAGGCTGTGATGATGGAGGTCTTCAGTTTGTTCCAATGTTCCTCAACATTTTCGGGGTGTTCTGTGGGTAGATGATCCTTGAGTGTTGTTTGAAGAAGGGTTCGTTTGGCGGGCTCCTGAAGGGCTTGGGTGTTCATTTTGCGCCTTGTTTTTCTTCCTTGGAGTCTGCGTTTGGGGACGTTATTGATAGCCATCGTGGATCGGATTAACCTGTGGTTCGTCCAGCAGTCATCAGCAACCATCATATGTGCCTATGCACAACTCTAGATGTTGACGAAAACATCAAGGAAAATTATTTACTGTCAGCTGGACACCATCCTATCGGAGATACCTAAGGAGGACAAAATCATCCTCCTGGGGGACTTTAATGCCAGAGTTGGAAGAGACTCTGACCTGTGGCCAGGGATCATAGGAAAAGACGGGGTTGGAAACAGCAACTCAAATGGCATCTTGCTTCTCACCAAATGTGGAGAGCACAACCTTGTCATCACCAACACACTCTTCCGCCAGAAAAACAAGCTCAAGACATCATGGAAGCACCCTCGGTCAAAGCATTGGCACCTCTTGGACTATATTATCACACGTGCCAGAGACCGCCGCAATGTGCTTCTCACAAGAGCCATGACAGGAAAAGCAGTAAGATGGGCTTGGACAGAACACTAGGTCCCTCTAGTGTCTCATAGTTTTATAATTTTATTGTGCTGAATAAGTAGGGATGTGAGAAATTGAAGAAATCAGTTCCATTTTCCATTCCATTTGCAGATGGGAAAAATCAGGAAATTCGGGAGGAGTTTTTTCAGAACTATAATTCAGGATCTGGAGTTCCACTTTCATTCCAGAAAGATTTCAGGTCAGTGAACGGGAAAACATCTTTCATCCAAGACCTCATCTTGGATGAGCATGTAGACCTGGCATGTATTACGGAGACCTGGCTGGACGAGATGGGAGGAGTTAATCTCACCCAGCTCTGCCCGCCGGGTTATTCCGTACAGCACCAGCCGAGATCTGGAGGGAGGGGAGGTGGGGTCGCGGTGGTCTATAAGGATTCCATCCCCCTGACCAGGTGCCCCGTCCCACAGTCGACCATGTTTGAATGTGTCCACCTGAGGGTGAGAGACCGGGACAGATTAGGGATTCTGTTAGTGTACCGACCACCCCGCTGCACTACAGTCTCCCTGCCTGAGCTAGCTGAGGTGGTCTCGGGCCTGGTGTTGGAGTCCCGGCGGCTCATAGTGCTGGGGGACTTCAATGTCCATGCCGAGACTAACCTTTCAGGTGCGGCTCAGGACTTCATGGCCGCCATGGCAACCATAGGGCTGTCCCAACTCGTATCTGGTCCCACCCACAGTGCGGGACACACACTAGACCTGGTCTTCTGTCAGGGATGGGAGGAAGGTGGCGGTGTGGAGGAGCTCACCATCGCTCCTTTGCCATGGACCGACCATCACCTGATCAGGTTTAGACTTACTGCGCCCCCCAACCTCTGCAGGGGTGGTGGACCTAAAATGGTCTGCCCCAGGAGACTTATGGATCCAGAAGGATTCCTGACGGCTCTTGGGGAATTTCCCGCCTCCTCGGCAGGTGATCCTGTTGATGCTCTGGTCTCTCTCTCTGGAATGGAGAGATGACTAGGGCAATAGACACGATCGCTCCGGAGCGTCCCCTCTTGAGTAACCGAGCTAAACCAGCTCCTTGGTTTACTGAGGAGCTGGCAGCGATGAAGCGAAAGAAGAGGGAACTAGAGTGCGTGTGGTGATCAGAGTATAACGAGTCAGACCGAACACGGCTAGGCTCCTATCTTAGGGCATATGCCGCGGCAATCAAAGCTGCAAGGAGAGTCCACCTTGCGGCCAACATTGCGTCTGCACAGAACCGTCCGGCGGCCCTGTTCCGTGTCATCAGAGGGTTGTTAACTCCCACCAATCAAGGTGGGAGCCCTGATAACTCGGCAGCCCGCTGTGAAGCATTTGCTCGGTTCTTTGCGGACAAAGTCGCTCTGATCCGTTCCGACTTTGACACCATATTAACGGCAGTCTCTGAGGATGTAACGAGTGCACCTCCTTGTCCAGTTTTGTTGGATTCATTTCAATTGGTTGAGCTCGAGGATGTGGACAAGATCCTTGGAGAGGCAAGACCGACCACATGCTTCCTGGACCCCTGCCCATCCTGGCTGGTGAGAGAAGCCAGAGGGGGTTTGGACGAGTGGGTGAAGGTGGTGGTGAATGCCTCCCTTCGGGAGGGCAAGTTTCCAGCGAGCCTAAAAATGGCTGTGATCAAGCCGCTGTTGAAAAAGCCGTCATTGGATCCCACTCAATTCGGAAACTTTCGGCCTATTTCCAATCTCCCCTATTTGGGCAAGGTCTTGGAACATGTGGTTGCTTCGCAGCTCCAGGGATTCTTGATTGACACTGATTTTCTGGATCCGGCACAGTCTGGCTTCAGGCCGGGACAGCCTTGGTCGCCTTAGTCGATGATCTTCGTCGGGAACTGGACAGGGGGAGTGTGTCCCTGCTGGTTCTGCTGGACCTCTCAGCGGCCTTCGATACCGTCGATCACGGTATCCTTCTGGGACGCCTCACGGGAATGAGACTTGGAGGTACTGTCCTGCAGTGGCTCCACTCATTCCTGGAGGGTCGGTCCCAGATGGTGTCATTGGGGGATGCCTGCTCGGCCCCACAACCGTTGACTTGTGGGGTCCCACAGGGCTCTGTATTGTCTCCCATGTTGTTTAACATCTACATGAAGCTGCTGGGAGAGATCATCAGGAGTTTCGGGGTCCGGTGTCATCTGTACGCAGATGATGTCCAGCTCTGTCACTCCTTCCCACCTGTCACTAAGGAGGCTGTTCGGGTCCTGAACCGGTGTCTGGCCGCTGTGTCGGACTGGATGAGGGCTAACAAATTGAAATTGAATCCAGACAAGACAGAGGTCCTCCTAGTCAGTCGGAAGGCCGAACAGGGTATAGGATTACAGCCTGTGCTGGATGGGGTCACACTCCCCCTGAAGGCGCAGGTGCACAGTCTGGGGGTGATCCTGGACTCATCGTTGAGCCTGGAGCCCCAGGTCTCAGCGGTGGCCGGGGGAGCCTTCGCACAATTAAAACTTGTGCGCCAGCTGCGACCGTACCTTGGGAAGCCAGACTTGGCCACGGTGGTCCACGCCCTTGTTACATCCCGTTTAGACTACTGCAACGCACTCTACGTGGGGCTGCCTTTGAAGACTGTTCGGAAGCTTCTGTTAGTCCAACGGGAGGCTGCCAGGTTAATAACTGGAGCGGCGTACAGGGAGCGTACCACTCCTCTGTTACGTCAGCTCCACTGGCTGCCGATTAGCTACCGAGCACAATTCAAGGTGCTGGCTTTAGCCTATAAAGCTCTAAACGGTTCCGGCCCAGCTTATCTGTCCGAACGTGTCTCCCACTATGACCCACCTCGAAGCTTAAGATCATCAGGTGAGGCCCTGCTCGTGGTCCCGTCAGCTTCACAGGTGCGGCTGGCAGGGACGAGAGACAGGGCCTTTTCAGTAGTGGCTCCCCGCCTATGGAACGCCCTCCCCATTGAAATCAGGCAGGCTCCCTCCCTCCTATCCTTCCGTAGGAAGGTAAAAACTTGGTTGTGGGGCCAGGCTTTCGAATAAGAATCAGCAGCATTAATTACTATTATGTATGCTGGAACTCAATTGACAGACCCAGTCTTTTAAACTTGTACACGACTATCTATATTTTATAAATGCATTTTATGAATGTTTATGTAAGTTAATTTTTAACTGATTTATACTGTATTGTACTGTTTTTATATGTCTGTTTTATTGTAAGCCGCCCTGAGTCCCCTGTTGGGTGAGAAGGGCGGGATATAAATATTGTAATAATAATAATAATAATAATAATAATAATTTGGGGAAATTTAGAGTCTCCTCTCTCATTTTTTGGCTATTGAGACCAAACTTGCAACACTTGTAGGCAATGTTTACAACTGCAAGCCTGCCAAGTTCCAGAATGTTTAGTTCATCCACTGATTTTCAGGAAATCTTTAAAGTTTCTAAATATAATTTGTCTTTTAAAAACCAAAAGAGGTATCCCCTGGAATTTCTCCATAGAGATAGAACAGGAGCAGGGCATCTTATTGCCAAGTTTCAATAAGATGTGCCCATCCACCAATTTTAAGGAAATCTTTGAAATGTTTACAAATAAAAACAATTAATACTGTAGTGTTCCTACTCTAGCTTTTGCTTGCGTAAAGCAGAAGGATGACTTCAGGCAGCAGCGATGCTACCTTCATCCCGTACCACTTTATGTGTACCCCCCCTAAAAAGGTAAAGGTAAAGGTTTTCCCCTGATGTTAAGTCCAGTCATGTCTGACTCTGGGGGTTGGTGCTCATCTCCATTTCTAAGCTGAAGAGCCGGCGTTGTCCGTAGATACCTCCAAGGTCATGTGGCTGGCATGACTGCATGGAGCGCTGTTACCTTCCCGCCAGAGCAGTACCTATTGATCTACTCACATTGGCATGTTTTCGAACTGCTAGGTTGGCAGGAGCTGGAGCTAACAGCGGCTGCTCACGCCGCTCCCAGGGTTTGAACCTGGGAGTACCCGCCTACCCCCCCTACCACCACAGAAGCTTAGTTTGACCCAGTAGGAGCTTCTGTCCTCCATTAAAGAAGGAGAAGAAGGAGAAATAAAAGAAGAATAGGGCCCAAAACTCTTTGAAATTCCCCTTGGGATTCCCCAACCCCAGTAAGTTTTCCTTCTTCAGAGAACTTACTCCTTTTTGCAGAACAGATTGACAGAAATGATCCAAAACAAACATCTTGTGGATGGCTTTCTGGGGGAAGGAGAGGGATGCCTTATCCTCCCAGCCAACAGGGCCCAAAATGAACAGGATGTTATTCTGGGGAAAGGATTAGGATGTCAAGCAACCGTTTGAGCACACAGATTGAAAACACGCTCAGGACTTTTTGGGGAAAAAAGGAGGATATCATAGCACCATTGATACACCCCTTGGATGGAGGCTGGTTGGGTGGCTGTGGCTGGAGGGAGGCAGACTGGCTGGCTTACCAGCCTACAACTGGATGACTGCAAAAGGTAGTGATTTCATGCAGTAAAATTCTTGTACTTCTGTTACCATCAGAATGGATCTCCACTCATTTCTGCTTTTAGATAAAATAGGTTTGGGGACCTAAATGTGGCAATAGTTCCATTATCATGACTAGTATGTACAAATCATGAATATTTATCAGTTACAGATTTGTAATTCCAGATTACACATCCATAAGTGTGTCACTGAATTCTGGTCATGAACTTACAAAATTAAGAAACCATCATGATATGAGAGAGAGAAAACGAGCGAACAAAAACATCACCGACATTAACACACTTTTGTTATTCAGTACAATGTATCATCAGTAAGCCTAATTTCCCCCTGCTCTTTTCCTTTTTCAAGAGAGATTTAATAAATACTGACAATGATTTCATAGAATTAGGATTTCATAGCAGCATGATTCACTTCATACAATGGATAACAACTTAATAAATAAGTTGTAATTATTGTAGAACAGTCAGAATTTGAAATACAGCCTATCTCCAATAAAAGCACAAATTAGAACTTCTCCAGATATCTACCTTTTCAGTGTTATTATAAATTCACAACTTATATTACTCATCCACTTTCACTTTTATGGAGTACTGTAAAAACTGTGTTGTATGCCATTCACATTGGAAATATGAGACACAGCTGAGTGAAAAGCCTGAAAACTGAGGAAGAGGCTCTAACTGAGAATTTGGGGTGCTCCAAAGCCAGGGACATTTCATAGAATCATAGAGTTAGAAGAGACCACAAGGGCCATCAAGTCCAAATCCCTACAATGCTGTAACACACAATTAAGGCACTCTTGACAGATGGTCATCCAGTCCCTGCCTCAAAACCTCTAGAGCAGGATACTCCACGATGGTTCAAGGCAGCATATTCCACTATCAACCTGTTCTAACCACCAGGAAGTTATTCCTAATATTTAGATGTGATCACTTTACCTGCAAATTGAATCCATTGCTCTGTGTCCTAGTCTCTAGAGCAGTAGAAAGCAAGTCTGTCCCTTCCTCTTTGTGACATCCTTTCAAATATTTGAACATGACTATCATGTCTGCTCTCAGACTTTTTTCTCCAACAATATTATTATTATTATTATTATTATTATTATTATTATTATTATTATTATTATTATTATTATTATTATTATTGACACAACAATTGTATGACACAGCAAACAAGAAAGACATGCTGGATTTCGTATCACAAAATCACAAGTCGAACACTTCCCAAGTGTTTAGGACTGTGTGCTGTATTTTCGGATGATGCGTGCAGATCCCAGTAAGGTGGTCCTTTGCAGTTGGCAGATTGTAATTTTATCAATGTCTATTTTTTCCAAAGGCCGGCTGAGATCTTTTGGCATGGCACCCAATGTGCCGATCACCACCGGGACCACCTGTACTGGTTTCTGCCAGAGTCTTTGAAGTTCAATCTTGAGGTCCTGATAGTGGTTGAGTTTTTCCTGTTGTTTTCGTCAATGTGAGTGTCACCTGGCAACATCAATGATCCAAACCTTTTTCTTTTCCACAACTGTGATGTCTGGTGTGTTGTGTTCCAGAACTTTGTCAGACTGGATTCGGAAGTCCCACAGTATCTTTGAGTACTCATTTTCCAATACTTTTTCAGATTTGTGATCCCACCAGTTCTTTACTGCTGGGAGGTGGTACTTGAGGCATAAGTTCCAATGAATCATTTGGGCCACATAGTTGTGCCTCTGTTTATAGTCTGTGCGATTTTCTTACAGCAGCTGAGGATATGATTAATGGTTTCGTTGGTTTCCTTGCACACTCTGCATTTTGGGTCATCAGCTGATTTTTCGATCTTGGCCTTAATTGCATTTGTTCTGATGGCTTGCTCCTGGGCTGCAAGGATCAGGCCTTCTGTCTCCTCCTTCAATGTCCCATTCGTGAGCCATAGCTAGGTCTTCTCCTTATCAGCTTTTCCTTCGATTTTGTCAAGGAACTTTCCATGCAATGTTTTGTTGTGCCAGCTGTCAGCTCTAGTTTGTAGTGTGGTTTTCTTGTTCTGGTTTTTTGTCTGCTGTGCTTTGAGAAGTTTCTGATTTTTGACTTCATAGAATCACAGAATCATAGAATCAGAGAATAGTAGAGTTGGAAGAGACCTCATGGGCCATCCAGTCCAACCCCCTGCCAAGAAGCAGGAAATCGCATTCATAGCACCCCCGACAGATGGCCATCCAGCCTCTGTTTAAAAGCCTCCAAAGAAGGAGCCTCCACCACAGTCCGGGGGAGAGAGTTCCACTGTCGAACAGCCCTCACTGTGAGGAAATTCTTCCTAATGTTCAGGTGGAATCTCCTTTCCTGTAGTTTGAAGCCATTGTTCCGTGTCCTAGTCGCCAGGGCAGCAGAAAACAAGCTTGCTCCCTCCTCCCTATGACTTCCCCTCACATATTTGTACATGGCTATCATGTCTCCTCTCAGCCTTCTCTTCTGCAGGCTAAACATGCCCAGCTCTTTAAGCCTCTCCTCATAGGGCTTGTTCTCCAGGCCTTTGATCATTTTAGTTGCCCTCCTCTGGACGCTTTCCAGCTTGTCAACATCTCCCTTCAACTGCGGTGCCCAAAATTGGACACAGTAGTCCAGGTGTGGTCTGACCAAGGCAGAATAGACGGGGAGCAGGACTTCCCTGGATCTAGATGCTATACCCCTATTGATGCAGGCCAGAATCCCATTGGCTTTCTTAGCAGCCGAATCACATTGCTGGCTCATGTTTAACTTGTTGTCCACAAGGACTCCAAGATCTTTTTCACATGTACTGCTGTCTAGCCAGGTGTTCCCCATTCTGTATCTTTGCATTCCATTTTTTCTGCCGAAGTGAAGTATCTTGCATTTGACCCTGTTGAACTTCATTTTGTTAGTTTCGGCCCATCTTTCTAGTCTGTCAAGATCGTTTGAATTCTGCTCCTGTCTTCTGGAGTGTTAGCTATCCCTCCCAGTTTGGTGTCATCTGCAAACTTTATGATCGTGCCTTCTAACCCTTTGTCTAAGTCATTAATAAAGATGTTGAACAGAACCGGGCCCAGGACAGAACCCTGCGGCACTCCACTCGTGACTTCTTTCCAAGATGAAGACGACGCATTGGTGAGCACCCTTTGGGTTCGTTCGCTTAGCCAATTACAGATCCACCTAACTGTAGTTTTGTCTAGCCCACATTTTACTAGTTTGTTTGCCAGAAGGTTGTGAGGGACTTTGTCGAAGGCCTTACTGAAATCCAGGTATGCTACATCCACAGCATTCCCTGTATCGACCCAACTCGTAACTCTATCGAAAAAAGAGATCAGATTAGTCTGGCATGACTTGTTTTTGGTAAATCCGTGTTGACTATTAGCAATGACTGCATCTGTTTCTAAGTGTTTGCAGACCACTTCCTTAATGATCTTTTCCAGAATTTTGCCTGGTATCGATGTGAGGCTGACCGGATGGTAATTGTTTGGGTAGTTCTTTTTTCCTTTCTTGAAGATAAGGACCACATTTGCCCTCCTCCAATCTGCTGGGACTTCTCCCGTTCTCCAAGAACTATCAAATATGATTGCCAGTGGTTCTGAAATAACTTCCGCTAGTTCCTTCAGTACTCTTGGATGTAGTTGATCTGGCCCTGGTGACTTGAATTCGTTTAGAGTGGCCAGGTGTACCTTGACAACTTGTTTCCCTATTTGGGGTTGGATTTCCCCAAATCCTTCGTTCATTTCATGTTGCTGAGGTTGAAGATGGCTTTCTTTTTGTGAGAAGACCGAGGCAAAGAAGGCATTAAGCAGTTCTGCCTTTTCCCTGTCCCCTGTCGCCATCACCCCATCTTCTCCTCACAGAGGCCCTATCGCCTCCTTTTTCTTCCTTTTTCTACCAACGTAAGCAAAAAAGCCTTTTTTGTTGTTTTTAATGTCCCTGGCAAGCCTGAGCTCATTTTGCGCTTTAGCCTTGCGAACCTTTTTCCTACAGGAGTTGGCTATACGTTTGAATTCTTCTTTGGTGATTTCTCCCCTTTTCCACTTCTTGTGCATGTCTCTTTTGAATCTTAGCCCGGTTAGTAGTTCTTTGGACATCCATTCTGGCTTCTTCGCACGTGCCATATTTTTTTTCTTTGTTGGCACTGTTAGCATTTGCACCTTGAGTATTTCACTTTTAAAAAACTCCCATCCATCGTTAACCCCCTTGTCTTTTAATATTGGCGTCCATGGAATGCTGCTCAGTATTTCCTTCATTTTTTGGAAGTCAGCTCTCTTAAAGTCCAGAATGCGTGTTTGACTTGTCTTAGTTTCAGCCTTCCATTGTATCACTAACTGCAGGAGCACATGGTCACTTGCCCCTAAGAATCCGACGACTTCTACTGTATTGATCAGGTCTTCCACATTTGTTAAGATTAGATCAAGAGTTGCTGATCCCCTTGTTGCCTCCTCTACCTTCTGGACCATAAAATTGTCTGCAAGGCAAGTGAGGAATTTGTTGGACTTTGTGCTCTTGGCCGATTTTGTTTTCCAGCAGATATCAGGATAGTTGAAGTCGCCATGACTACTATATCTCTTATTTGTGCCTGTTTAGTCAGCTGTTGACAAAAGGCTTCATCAAGTTCTATATCCTGGTTTGGAGGTCTGTAGTAGACATCCACGACGAGATCTTTTTGAGTCCCGGTTCCCTTGATTCTTATCCAGATGCTTTCAAGCTGGTTTCCCAGATTATAGTCTTGCATTTCTTCTGCAACGTAACTGTTTTTGACATATAAAGCTACTCCCCCTCCTCTCCCCTTTGTTCTATTTCTGTGAAAGAGGTTATAATGGCTAAATTCCAGTGATGGGAATCATCCCACCAGGTTTCAGTGATGCCTATGACGCCGTACGTGTGGTGATGTGCTAAAAGTTGGAGTTCGTCTTGCTTATTTCCCATGCTCTGTGCATTAGTGTAAAGACATGTAAGCCCCTGTGATCTCCCCTTGAGCTGTTTATTTGAGATTATTGTGCTCTCGGTAATTGGTCCTTGCTGTGTTTGTGCAGCCCTCCATTTAGCCTTTTGGCAGTTCCCTGTGGTCGTGGGTAATATAGTGTTTGCCAGGCTGTTGTTCCCCTCCCCCAGTGGATCTAGTTTAAAGTGCGCCTGATGAAGTTTGTGAGTCTGTGTGCAAAAAGATGTTTTCCTACTTGTGTGAGATGCACCCCATCACTTGCCAGTAGGCCATCCTCCTGGAAGAGTAGACCATGGTTCAATCAAAGCAGGTTCTTCACTTTGCTTTACATATTCTGCCAGGGCATGTTCTTCTTCTTTGATTGCTTATTTTACTTGCAAGAGTCCTCTGCCACCTGATCTTCTAGGCAGATATAGCTGGTCAACATCACTGTGAGGGTGCAGAGAATGATGAATGGTCATGAGTTTTCTTGTTTTTCTGTCCAAATTGTCCAGTTCTGCCTGTGTCCAATTTATAATGCCAGCAGTATATCTTATGACAGGTGTTTATGGCCTTGATGGTGTTGCCTCTATTGAGCTTGCTTTGGAGAATTTTTCTGGCCCTTTGTGTGTATTCTTTGCTGACCACAGTTTTCAGATGTTCATGCTTGATGTTGTCCAGCTGTAATATGCCCAGGTATTTATAGGCCTCTAGTTGGTGACACTTTATCGTTTGGCCATTAGGCATATTTATGCCCTCACTTTCAATGATTTTTCCCTTCTTCAATGCCAAGAGTTGAACATTTGTCCAAACCAAACTCCATGCTGATATCAGTGCTAAAAATTTGGACAGTGTTAGTCAGAGACTGGATTTCAGTTTGCATTTTCCCATACAGCTTCAGGTCATTCATGTATATCAGATGCGAAATTTTGTGAGATTTCTTAGATGTTTGATAGCCGAGATTTGTTTTTTGTAAGATTGTTGTCAGAGGGATCATGGCAATAATGAAAAGCAGAGGGGACAATGAGTCTCCCTGGAAAATTCCTCTTTTGATGTTGACAAGTCCATAGCTTTCATTTCCAACAAACAGTTCAGTTTTCCAGTGCTCCATCATGTTTTCAATAAAGGTGCCAATGTTTTTACTAATCCCGATGGTGTCCAGGCACTTGATGATCCAGCTGTGTGGGAGTGAGTCAAAGGCCTTTTTGTAGTCAATCCACGTCATGTGAAGATTAGCTTTTCGGCTTTTACCGTTCTCCAGAATCATTTTGTCAATTAATAACTGGTCTTTTGTGCCCCTGCTTTTCCGTTTGTTGCCTTTCTGTTCATCTGGCAAGATGTTTTTTTTCTTCAAGATAATCTTGAATTTTGTCAGCTATGATGCCAGTCAGTAGTTTAAACATAGTGGGCAGACACGTTATTGGCCTGTAGTTTCCTGGTGCTGCTCCTTTTGCTGGATCCTTTTGTATCAGGTATGTGCTTCCAGTTGTTAGCCATTCACTGATACTTCCTTTCTGCAGCATCTCATTGAATTGTTGGGCCATTTTCCCATGTAAACTAATCAGATGTTTGAGCCAACATCCATGAAGTTGATCACTACCAGGCGATGTCCAGTTTTTGACTTTTTGCACTTGTTTGCTGATCATTTCAGTTGTTATTTCCATCTGTTCAATTTTGTTCTGTGTGAATTTTCCTTCAAACTCCTTTATCCACCCAACGTTTTTGTTGTAGTTATTATTTTCCCAAAGCTCTTTCCAGAACTTCGTTGTTGCAGTTTTCTCTGGCTTTATGGTTACTGTGTCTGTTGTTTGGTTCAGACTCTGGTAGGCCCGTCTTTGGTCAGATTGAAACAGTTGATTTTGTTTGTACTGGATGATTCTGGCATCATATCTTTCAATTTTTCTGGCTGTTGCTGTAATTTGTTCTTTCATGATTTCCAAAGCTTCTTCAATTTTTCTGGTGTTCAGCCAGTACTTTCTGATCAGGTATTGCTTGATTTTGTCATTCTTCAGTTTCTTCTCTTTCATATTTTTCAGGTTACTTGTATCTGATCTTAGTTTCTTGATTTTCAACTCTAGCCTGACCTTCCACTTTGGTTTTTCGGTTGATTTTCTTTGAGGAGTTTGAGGAGTTTGATTGTAGGAGCCCAAGCTCTTCTGTTACTATCACTGCTGTACTGTAGGCATACTGGTTTGTTTGTTCAATTGATGTTATTTGGACAGTGGAGAGTACTGTATTCACATCTTTCATAGAGGCGCCAGGTGTCTCTTGGGCACTGTTTTTAGAGTTGGGAGCCGCTTTCTTATTGCATTTGCTGCAGCATGAGCCATGATCTTACCCTTGAGCTCTTGTTTTCTTGCTGTCAAGGTTCCCAGTGGTTGAACAGGTGTTTCAAGTGCTGGTTCTTCAAATTCTTGCAAAAGCTCCACACTTTCTTCTGGTTCAATCTGTTCCACCATTCCAAGTGTTGCTGGAGTCTCTGCTGCTGTCTGTGCTGTGGTCTGATGGTAATTTGCTTAGCAGATTTTCTGGATTTCTTCGAGTTCAACTTCACTGAACACTTTGTTTCTCATTATGAATCTTTGCTGGTCAGCCAGCCGGGGTTCTGTTATCTGTGAGCAGAGCCGGCCCTAGATATTTTTCAAGTGTAGGCGAACAGAATTTTGGTGCCCCCCCCAAACCAATCACTGAAAAATAAAAGCGTTGGATAAGCGAAAAATTTGGATAATAAGGAGGGATTAAGGAAAAGCTCCCCATGCGGGTACATGCGGGGAGAAGCCTCCCATAAGGATGGCAAAAACATCAAACATCCAGATGTCCCCTGGGAAACATCCTAGCAGAGGGTCAATTCTCCCACACCAGAAGTGACTTGCAGTTTCTCAATTTGCTCCTGGCACAAACAAAAACCCCAGATATTCCTGTACTGCCACCCTGAATCTCTTCAGGGAGAGAGGTGCAGGTTAGCCATAAATTATCATCATCATCATCATCATCATCATCATCATCATACTCGTATTATGTACTGCATTTCCCTTGCTGCTTCCTCTGCTCCATTATCTCTTTTGGGAGAAGACTGAGTCAAAGAGGTGTTGAGTAGTTCTGCATTTTTGCTATCACCTGTATGCAGCATAGAGTTGAGTTTCATCATCATGAAATAAGACCTAACCATCAACATTTGATACCTCACTCAGTAGTTTCATCAAATTTTGACACACACAACAAAGATTATTTCCCTCACAGAATAGAAAAGTGTATTTTTGTCCTAAATGTGTTATCATTTATACATTTTCCTTGATTTTCAAGGTCCCTTGCCTTCCTCTGCTTCTTATCTTTTACTTTTTTTTGTAAATTGGTTTCATGCTATTTTTGTGTGTTTATTGAAACCAGGCACTTACCAACATGCATGCCATAGGTGAATCACATCTCACATTCATTTGGGTTGGCTTATAACCCAAACGAGAGACACAAAGGAACCAGAGTAATATGCTAAATCTTTAATACAAGTTGAATGCTGTGTCAGCACTTATGCTAGTTAACTCTCCTTGGGGTTATTAGATACACATGGCAAAACTTCATTCCCATCATGTTTATAGCTCCTGCATTGCCTGAGGAAGTTATAAAAATTACTAGTGCCTGTGTCATTTTTTCCTGGCATAGCTAAGAGAATAGCTCTGAACTAAGAGAATAATTTCTTAGTAAAGTAGTAAGTAGTACCACTTTCATTCTAGGCTGCATTAAATAAGATTTGGATATTTAGTCATAGGTCAATATGTGCAGTGTGTGTGTGAAGGAGAGAGAAAGGGAAGCACATTCAGTAGGATTTTGAATTTGAATACAGCTGGAGGTCTCCACTGAGCCTATACAAATTAATTATTCCACACACACAGAAACTTGCCAATTTGTCTAACTCTTTGAATATTTTTTGTCTCTTGGTGTTGGTATTTGTCTGTGTTGTGACTGCGCCTTCGGGGACTGTGGATGATGGTGGTGGGATCAGGAGAGGAAGGAAAAACCCTCGCCAGGAGGGCTTGTTGGAGGGTTTGTATAGAAAGAGAATTAGGGATCTCAATGGGGAGTCTTCTGAGGAAAATTCAGATGGGGAGTTTGTGGAAGAAATGGATGCTGGGGAACAGGTGGTGGCTGAAGAAGTGGGCACTGACTGGGCACGGGCACCGGAGATGCCTGGGGAGGAACCGGGGCCCATGGGTACTGCTGACACTGGGGAAGCTTGGGTGTCTTCAGAAGCAGACCCCACTTGGGCTGCTTGGAGGAGTGAGGATGGATCCCCAGGTGTGCACAGTGTTGGGCGTGGACAGGTTGATTGGGATTCTGATGAAGAATTAGGCACGCCTGACCCACGAGCTTTAGCTGTGTGGAGTTCTGATTCGGATTAAGGATTTGGGACACCTTGTAGTGTCTCAGAGACCCTCGAGTCATGACCCCGTCGCCATTGTGGATCAGACCGAAGAAGATAAGGGGTTTGTGCCAATTCCGCAAGATTCTGCTCCCTTCCAGATGACCCCTGTTGACAGTTTTAGCCCACAGTTAATTAAAAAGGCCCTTGAGCCAGAGCCCGGTTCTCCAGAGAGCGCTCCTTTTGACCGAAGATTGTTTTGGGAAACATCTCGCTTGGAGAAGCAGAATAAGAGAAGAAGTGCTAGATTAGCGGAGACAGCAAGCGTTAATTAAGCCAGTTCCCTTGAGAGTTTCCCGGGAGGATTGCATCTGGCAAGTTGTTGACTTTAGTCCACTTTCCCTTGGGAAAGAGTGTTCAGACACCTGGCTGGAGGGGAGATTGTAGTCTCATAAAAGTTCTGGGTGCCGACTGACCTTTGCGGTGTTCAACGTGTCAGTTGAGGAATTCACAGCGACTCTAGTTCTGCAACGTGCTACTCTCAAGTAGACCGGGCGTTGCATCTCGTCTCCCTGCCAAGCCTGGACAGCAATTCAGCTCTACCACGACTAACTTTGCCTTGCCTTGTATCCTAGCCTCGGATTTGAAACCTGGATCTCTTTGACAGACCTTGCTGTAATCCCCACTCAAACAGCCTAGAAGTTTGAGTGTGTTTCAGTTATTGGATTTAAAACTTTGAATTCTAATACTGGACATCTACTTTCACATTACTGGACTATATTTGACCTTTTCTGAAAGGACTATTGCTGGACTATATTCTCTGCTTATTTTTGGTTGTCTCCTTTATTTCTTTAATAAAGATATTAGATTGTTTATTGGCCTCCGTGTCTGGTTCCCAGTGCTCACACTGCCCTGAGGCGTCACACACCTGCTCTTTGGGCATTGGTGTTTGGACACCCAGGGAAAATTGGGATGAATTGGGAATGTTTAGTCACTTCACTTTGCGTGTGGCAAGGTGTTGCTGGACACCACTGGGACTCCTGTACGTGTTAAAGAAGACTGGACTGGGACTTTGCTTCAGATGTAAGTTAATCTGGGTTGTTCTGCAACGGAGGGCTGGAACTGTGTGGGTTTTCCTGGACTGCACTGTTATTACTGTTTTGCATTAGCTGCTGTTGCCTCCATTGCCTTGGCTCTTTGTGCCATTCCATTTCGTGGACCTTGAATTGATGACTACAACCCCTGGACCTTGGACTGGAATTCGACTCTTCTTCTGCCCTCACTCTTTGATTTGTGTCTACCCACAGCTCTTGACTCCTGGCTTGCCTCCCGACCTTTCTGTTGTCTCCTTTCCTGGTCCTGGACCGACCTGACAACATCTCTTCACTTTATTCCTTGAGCTCTTGGCATTGTCTGCACTCTTGAAGCGGATTATTGCTGCTCCTGCTGTTTTGACTCCAGACCGGTTTGACGACATCTCCTTGCACTGTCCCTTTAAATCCCAAAGCCTGGTGCTGGCCTCAGTAAAGGCTTGGAGCCGCTTTCTCTCCTTTTGCACCGGCTTCCAAGTTTGTTTACAAGCTACTCTCACTGGGGAGCTCCTTTGTCCAGTGTGAGTTCCTGTTTGAGACTTTAAGTTTGAACTGCTAAGTTTGGGACTTTGGGGAGTTTTTGGGGGGTTCCAAGTCTTTGCTTTGTTTTGGCTGCTTATTCCAAGCCAACTCAGAACGTTTTGAGCTGAATTGAAGCACCTTTAGTTTAATCTGGATTATTTGCTTGAATAATCCGGTTTGTTAAAGCATATCTTTTGATATATTTTTGTTTGGACTGCCTTAAAACACTGATGGTTAAGTGTTTTAAGCCATCTTTTATGTTTGTGACTAGTTTTTGGGCTATTTCTTGAATAAACTCTGTTTTGCTCTCTAATTGGCGTCTGACTTTTGACAGTCTGTCAGCATGTGTGTGCATGTGTTTAGTGACTTGGGGCTTATTTGATTTGTGGAATGAAGAGAAAGATGATTTCCCAAACATCAACATAAACATCATTCATATATGCTTTATGTGAGATGGGGATATGTACATCCCACATTCAGCCAGATGAAACAATCCAGTATCTTGCCCCATAAAAATAACACAAGAACATACTTTTATTACCTGTCCATCAACACTCATTTTATTCCTACAGCATCTCTGAATGACCATGTGAGAGTATAATAATTGAATAAAGCCTACACATACACAAAAGCCAATGTGTGGGTGACTTCTGTCCCTTGGCAAACTCAAGTTTAAAGTACCAGATATCTCAAACATATCTATGTATATCTATTTCTATCTATCAATATATATACACCCACACATAAACATAGAGATTTCAGTGCTCAGGAAAGACAGACTTCCATTTCTGTATGTTTTAAGAAGGAAACATATGTCTTACAGAAATAATGGTAAGACACAATTACATTGTGTTTCCACTTCATTATAAAGATCTGAATAATTTTCTGTAAGGATGTAAATACTCCTGTTCATCTCTTCATGACCACAACATATTGGCCCACTGCAGACAATAATGTTGTCCAGTGTTTCTCAAACTGTGCTCCTCCAAGGTGTTTTGGACTTCAGCTCCCAGAAATCCCAGCCAGATTACCAGCGGTTAGGAATTGTGGGAGCTGAAATCTAAAACATTTGCAGGAACAGAGTTTGAGAAACATTGATATAGTCCATGGTATAGGGCAGGAGTGTCAATCTCATTTTCACTGAGGGCCACATCAGTCTTATGGTTGCCTTCAAATGATTGTTTGTAATTGTAAGATTTTATAAAGGTTATCCCAGCATTGAAAGCCCTGTGGCACGCATAAAATGACATGGAGGCCTTGTGTTTGACATGTATGGTGTGGGCATGGCTCTAGAAAACCGTCCACATATCAGGAAGAGGTATACTCTCAAAGCAAAACTTGAGATTTCATGATCACGTGGAAGCTATGAAGCTTGAGTGATGGAACTAAAGGTTTGCTTTTCACTGGTTGAGGAGCAATCCAAGTGCTTGGGCTGCCCTCGGACTCAGCTGCTTTCTTCAAGGGAAGGCTCTGGGGCTAAACACATGGCCTCAACTAGACACACACGAGGTTCTCCCTCCTTTTTGCTCCTTTCAGCCACAATAAAATAAATAGGAGATGGGTTTAATAAAATAAAATCGATAAAATAGTGAAGAGCAGAGACATCATACTGGCAACAAAGGTCCACATAGTTAAAGCAATGGACCATAAGGAAGGCTGAGCCAAAGAAGAAGAATTTATTTTAACTTCAATGTTTTGTATGTATTTAAGGCATTGAATAATTGCCATATCTAAGCTGCCTTGAGTCCCCTTCGGGGTAAAGAAAGGCGGGATATAAATAGGGTAAAATAAATAAATATGTAATCCTTATCCAGAAGCACACAGATTTCTATAAAATTAATGTGTGCTGCATTTGAGCAACCATGTTGCAACGGTGTTTACACAGAACTTTGGAAAACCAGGTATCAAATACCTGCTGAGCCATAGAAGCCCATTGGCTGACCTTGGGAAAGTCATAATCTCAATCTGAGAAGAAAACAATGGTTAAATTAAGCCAAGAAAATGCTATGATAGGATCACTATAAGAAGACACATAACAACAAAGTGTATTCTTAAGGATAAATTATAACCTGTATAGCATGCGGTTGTAAAATATCATTTTAAGTCTTCTGTTTTACCAGGGCCACAAAAAATGTCACCAGATGATTTGATAACATTGAATGTATACACCCATGCTAAGTAGAAAGCACTTTTAGCACCCTGTCAGCAAATATCAAGAATGACAAAGGATTTTGTGGTTGACATACCTTAGGAGAAGATAAAGAAAGTGGCTGACAGGGCACACAAAAGCATCACGTTTATTATCAAATGCAAATTTACTGTGAAATCAATTTTGGAAATCTTAGGTAAGAGCTATGGTAAACAGTTATTGATTTTAAGCAGAAAAATTAACATACACATCAAAATGAAATTATTTAGTTGTTCCCAAATACCAAGTTTCCAGTTTTGGGGCAGAAATTATACCAGAAAGTCAAGAGAGTCACTCATGTACCTTTTTATGTAATCTGGAGTTTAAGAATTAGAATTAATAGTTTAATTCATAATACTCTTTTTTAAAGTTCTGTTTATTACACAACGTGAGATTTTCCCAGGAATTCCCAGTTTAACATCTTTTCCTCAACCTGTCCTGATTAAAAAGCAAGATTGCCAAATTGTACACACCAGATTCTGGACCATCCTTTACAAAAGTCTAATCAGATTAATGCTACACAAGGAAATATAAAAACATATCATTTAGAAAATAGTAGTGATTTGCCAGTTTTAAAAATGAGTTTTGTGACATTGGGAGATCCTGATTGGGGAATAACATAAGACAGAATTTTGTCCAGTTTACTCCCACAATTTCACAACCTGAAAACCTTCAGGAAATTATTTTCTAAAGAAATACACATGGATTTTTTGTGCAAAACTAATGCTTTTTCACCAAAAATGTTTTCCAAATGACCTTTTGTACACAATGTTTGTGTGTTGCAGCAAAAAGTTCCACAAAATCTAGGATTTTTTGTCTCACATATGAGATGAAATTGTCAAATATTCGCATTGCTACTCAGAACAATCCATTTAGTTTTCATGGCAAGAATACTGGGGTGGGTTGCCATTGCTTTTCCCAGGGATCATATTTAACCACATAATGAGAAGTCAGGAAAGCTTGGGGAAGATAATGATGCTGGGGAAAATGGAAGAAACAAGGAAGAGGGGCTGACCAAGGGCAAGATGGATGGTTGTTATCCTTGAAGTGACTGGTTTGACCTTGAAGGAGCTGGGAATGGCGATGGTCAAGACTGAGCTCTGGCACTGGCTGGTCAATGAGGTCATGAAAAGTTGGAAGTGATTGAATGAATAAAGAAAAACAACTTAGAACAATAAGAAACCATCACAGTACAGACAAAAAAATTTAGGCCCAGACCTGCAGGTCTGAGTAAAAAAAAAAAAAAAGAATGAACAAGTTCGGGCTGTGCAAAGCTTCAGAGCACTGTTTCATCTGGGCCACTCTGAATTCCTTCTCTCCCTCCACACTCACCAGAGGCAAAGGCACCACATGCCCAGCATCCTGGCGCACAGCAGATACTAGAAGGGATTGATGGAACCCAGTGTGTATTTGCATTCCTTAGGGTAATTGTAGCCGATATGCTACCACAATTATCTGAGCTACCACCTGATATGATCCAATGAAGTGAGCATCCAGCTTCTGTCAGGGTTTCTCTGTTGCCAGATGTTTTGTAGATAGCCAGACCAGGTTGCCCATGTTTATCTCTATGCCTGGTTGCCACTTGGTATATGCCAATCTTTTATAGGCCTCTTTGGCCTGGTCTCACTGTTCCTTCAACACCTCCCTAGCTGCTGTGACCTCTTCCACCCAATGCTCTGAAACAGGCACCACTGAATCTGGCCAGATGGTCAGAAAAATACCGCCGATGTTACCCATGGTTGGCAAAGAAGTGTGTTTGTTGCGTTGACCCATGGGGGACATTGATGTATGCAAACTCAGCCATGGCCAACAATGAATGCCAATTGTCCTGCTGATAGTATATGAAACAGCATAGGTATTGTTCCAAAGTGGCATTTGTCCTCTCCATCGGGATGTTGATTTGCGGATAATGAGCCAAGGACATATGTGCTTGAATGCCCAGCAGTTTCACCAATGCATAAACATCTTGACTCCTCAAAGTCTCTCCAGTAACTCTGAGATCAGGGGCAATGGGTACCTGTTCGTAATGGTGATGCAGTTCAATGCTCGGTAGTCATTGCATAACCTCAACTCCCCTGGTTTATTCTTTACAAACATTACTGGAGCCCCAGCAGGTGACCAGGAAGGCCAAATGAACCTCCAATGTAGGTTCTTCTCCAAGAACTTCTGCAAGGTTTGTAACTCTGGCTTCAAGAGAGAATAGATGCATCCACTGGGAATAGGGGCTCCTGGAATCAGATAGATGGCACAATCATATGACTAATGGGATGGTAAGAGGTTGCCTTTCTTTTTGTTAAACATCTTGCAAATCCCAGTGTTTTCTGGGTAGTTGTACTGGGTCACTTGGTCCAGTCACCTTCTGTGTTGCACAAACTTGCTCTAGTCAGCAGTGCTCCTGGCAATAGAGGGATGAAAATAGGACCTTGGGCAGTGATCATGTAATCTGATATCCTAGGCATAGTCCAGGGTTCATAGCACAAGTCCAATATCCACAAGCACAGTCCAAAAGTTCAAGGTAACACCAAACACTAATTACCTCCAGCAGTCAACTGTTCCAAATACAAGCCTTTTATGCAGCTCCTGATAAATCTTTGCAGCTGCTATTTTCTTCCTTTAGCCAAGTGATCAAATTTTCACAGCTGGATGGCATTGACCCTGAGCTGGAGCCAGGCAGGGCAAGCCAAAGTTTGTTCTTCCTCTTCCTCCTGATCTGGCTCAGGTGCTTCAATTTCTGGAAAGGCCTCTTCTTGCTCAGCCTTAGTAGCATCAGGATGTTACTCTTCCTGAGGCTCAGATTCTGCTGCTGGGAGGAAACCCTCCTTCTCATCATCCTCATCTGCCCCATGGTCCTGACAGCCTTGATGGATGACCTATGTCAGGAACTAAATGCGTGTGTATGTGTCTATTTCTGTTGGTTCTCTTTGACATCTTGATGGTTTTCAATACCAACAATCACGGTATTTTTCTTGTGTACCTTGCTCGCATGGGGTTTGGACAGTTTTGCTTTGACTGTATATTCCTGAATAGTTTGGGAATAGATTAGGTGTCCTTCATGGGCTTTTCCAGCTCTATGATTCCATGATCTGGTGGGGGTATGGGGGAGGGCCTTCCCAATGGCTGCCCCTAGGCTTTGGAACTCCCTTACCAGAGAAATTAGGCTGGCACACTCCTTTTAGGGGCCCCTGGTGGCACAGTGTGTTAAAGCGCTGAGCTGCTGAACTTGTGGACCAAAAGGTCCCAGGTTCAAATCCTGGGAGCGGAATGAGCGCCTGCTGTTAGCCCCAGCTTCTGCCAACCTAGCAGTTTGAAAACATGCAAATGTGAGTAGATCAATAGGTACCGATCTGGCAGGAAGGTAACAGCGCTCCATGCAGTCATGCCAGCCACATGACCTTGGAGGTATGTACGGACAACACTGGCTCTTCGGCTTAGAAATGGAGATGAGCACCAACCCCCAGAGTTGGTCACGACTGGACTTAACATCAGGGGAAACCTTTATCTTTTACTCCTTGCCTTCTTTTATATTCCAACAGGCATTTGATGGGTAACTATACCCTGGGTGTGTGTAAGTTCAATGATATATGTTTTATTCTGGTTTATTTTCTATTATTCATATGCATTGTAACATTTGTATTTTGTGAGTTTTTATTTTTTTTAATTGTTGTGAACCACTTTGAGTCTCAGTCCAAACAGCTGAGAAATATTAGAAAAACAACAACAAATTTTACTATTTTTTCCTTCATTATGTCTGATACCAATTCTGGCCACTGACATAGATTCCTAAGTGAGGCACTTGCATTTAATAATAATAATAATAATAATAATAATAATAATAATAATAATAATAATAATAATAGATTGATGGAAGTCAAATGCTTTGATTGAAGTCAAAAATCAGAAAATCCTCACAGCACAGCAGACAAAAAACCAGTTCAAGAAAACCACATTACAAACTAGAGTTGACAGCTGGCACAACAAAACATTGCATTGAATGTTCCTTGACAAAATTTGAAGGAAAAGCTGATAAGGAGAAGACCTGGCTATGGCTCACGAATGGGACCCTGAAGAAGGAGACAAAAGGTCTGATCCTTGCAGCCCAGGAGCAAGCCTTCAGAACAAATGCAATTAAGGCCAAGATCGAAAAATCAGCTGATGACCCAAAATGCAGAGTGTGCAAAGAAACTGTTGAAACCATGGATCATATCCTTAGCTGCTGTAAGAAAATCGCACAGACATGCTGGCTTGTGCCTTGTGTTATATTTATTTTCCCTGTTAAACCATCATTCACCATAACTTGGCATAATTTTTGAATATAATTTATCAATTAAGTTCCTAAATTTTTCTCCAAACCCAAATTTGTCTAATATCATTTTCATTGTCTGCCAGGAGACTACAAACAGAGGCACAACTATGTGGCCCAAATGATTCATTGGAATTTATGCCTCAAGTACCACCTCTCAGCAGTAAAGAACTGGTGGGATCACAAACCTGCAAAAGTATTGGAAAATGAGCACGCAAAGATACTGTCAGACTTCCGAATCCAGACTGACAAAGTTCTGGAACACAACGCACCAGACATCACAGTTGTGGAAAAGAAAAAGGTTTGGATCATTGATGTTGCCATTCCAGATGATAGTCACATTGACGAAAAACAACAGGAAAAACTCAGCTGCTATCAGGACCTCAAGATTGAACTTCAAAGACTCTGGCAGAAACCAGTACAGGTGGTCTCGGTGGTGATCGACACATTGGGTGCCGTGCGAAAAGATCTCAGCCGGCATTTGGAAACAATAGACATTGACAAAGTTACAATCTGCCAACTGCAAAAGGCCACCCTACTGGGATCTGCACGTATCATCTGAAAATACATCACACAGTCCTAGACACTTGGGAAGTGTTCGACTTATGATTTTGTGATACGAAATCCAGCATATCTATCTTGTTTGCTGTGTCATACAATAATAATAATAAATAGAAACTAACGACAGCATAAAATTCAGCTAGAGGTCAGATATCGGAATCCTACATAATTCACATTTCAAAGTGCTGACTTTGGCCTATAAAACCCTAAATGGGCCCAGCCCAGTTTACCTTTCTGTACGCATCTCTCTTTATGAACCACCACAAAGACTAAGATCTTCTGGGGAGGCCCTACTTTTGATCCCACCACCATCACAGGTGCATTGTATAAACCAGGAGTAAGCCCTGTAGTCCCAGATTTTTTTAAAAATGACATTATAGTTTGCTGCCCAAATTTGGTGTCAAAGCATTAAATGCTAAATAGTAAAGGTTTCCCCTGACGTTAAGTCCAGTCGTGTCCGACTCTGGAGGTTGGTGCTCATTTTCATTTCTAAGCCGAAGAGCCGGCGTTGTTCATAGACACCTCCAAGGTCATATGGCCGGCATGACTGCATAGAATGCCATTGCCTTACTGCCAGAGCGGTACCTATTGATCTACTCACATTTGCATGTTTTCGAACTGCTAGGTTGGCAGAAGGTGGAGCTAACAGCGGGCGCTCACTCCGCTCCCCGGGTTTGCACCTGGGACCTTTCAGTGTGCAAGTTCAACAGCCCAGCACTTTAACACACTGAGCCACTGGAGGCTCCAAATGCTAAATAGTCAATGGCAAAAGACACTAAATGCACTATTGCCAAGGGGCAGTCAATTATTATGTCAATATCATAGTCATTTTAGTTCTTTTTTATTTCAAACCAATCATCAATCTCAAACAATACATATTAAAGTCAACTTTAATTATGCATTTAAGATTCTTTAATATCTAAGTATAGATTTAATAATAATTAATCACACATGAGTGGGATATTTTATATGTTAGTAATGAGTAGGGAATGTTAATGGATTTTATAGTATTCATGGGGGATTAATTTTAATTAATTTTAGTTCATTTAGCCTATTATGCTGATTTTATTACCCACAGGCAGAGAATGTTAAAAATATATATTAAGTAAGAATTTTTTAAGAAAATAAAAGTTTCACAAGTGTGTTTCTTGAAATCATGACCAACCTGAAAATGATTCTCCCACCCACCCCGCTCCAATGTCTGACAGTTCCCCATTTCTGCTAGAGCCCAGTGCAAAGCACATGACTAGGAAATCTCTGAATATTTGCTAATCTGCAATTCAAGTACAGCAGAGCTCTGCAAAGCAGACCACCAAATGCACAGGATATAGATGAACTGTTTGAGGTAATTTTCTTGATATTTCACTACACATGCTTTAAGTCTGTGACTTTAAATGTTGACCAGAAGCTAACATGAAACTGTGTAGCAATAGTATGCCAATGAGATCTGTCTACTAGGCTTGAGCGATCCATGAAAAAATTGATTCTAAACTCGCTTCAAAAGTAGGGGGCGCTAGCGTTTCGTTTCTGATGTCATTTCCGAATTTTGCCTCTCAAAAATTTCGAAATTTAACGAAAATGCGTTAATTTCAAAAGTAATTCGTTAATGGTGGACGCGCATGCGCAGTGGCAAAAAAAGCACGGGGGGAGACTTTACAGGTCTCTCCCGCCCTCATTTTTTGAGCTATCTTCTTCAAACTTGGTACAGTGGTAGAACACAGTTAACACTGATAGCTTCAAAATTCAAAACATTTCCCTTATCCTCTGATTTTTGGTGAATTTTTATAGCTTTTATAATAAACCATTTTATAATAATTGCAGAAATCTGTTCCTGGTTTGGAAGTCTTATTTCCTGTTTCATTGGGTTGTCTTTACTTTGAAAGTCATTGTTCTACTTCAGAAACTTTGTTTTTGTGGCTGAAACTTTGTTAAATTGGTGGACTCAGGAAACCATAATGCACTACACCAGGAGTCCCCAAACTAAGGGCTGTTGGCCAGATGCGGCCCTCCAATGCCATTGACCTGGCCCCTGTCCTAAACTTTACACTTAGGGTTGACTTAAGTCTGAAATGACTTGAAGGCACACAACAACAACAATCCTAATTTTGGACTATTTCACCACAGTCTGGCCCCTCAACAGTCTGAGGGACTATGAACCCCTGCACTAAATTACACCATGGTCTCTCTCTCTCTCTCTCTCTCTTTTTTATGAATGTTCCCATGAGAAAATGTATGGATGAACTACAATTCCCAAAAGTCTTGGGTCAACCATCCAAAACCCCCCCCTAGGATTCACAGCTGGTGTGTGCCAAGCTTGGTCCAGATCCATCACTTTTCTTCTTATCCCAGATTATCTGCAGAGAGAACTCATATAATCCAGTTTAAATCAGATAATCTGAAACTAGATCCTGGGATATAGGTTTAAAGCACCCCAATAGCAAGCAGCCAAGCACTCGAGGATGCCCAGACCTCTCTCCGCTTGTTCTGCAAAGCGGATTAAAGCGCCCCATTGCAAACAGCCAAGCACTCGAGGACGCCCAGACCTCTCTCCGCTCGTTCTGCAAAGCGGATTAAAGCGCCCCATTACAAACAGCCAAGCACTCAAGGACGCCCAGACCTCTCTCCGCTCGTTCTGCAAAGTGGATTAACGCGCCCCCTTGCAAACAGCCAAGCATTCGAGGACGCCCATACCTCTCTCTCCGCTCGTTCTGCAAAGCAGATTAAAGTGCCCCATTGCAAACAGCCAAGCACTCGAGGACGCCCAGACCTCTCTCCGCTCGTTCTGCAAAGTGGATTAAAGCACCCCATTACAAACAGCCAAGCACTCAAGGACGCCCAGACCTCTCTCCGCTCGTTCTGCAAAGTGGATTAACGCGCCCCCTTGCAAACAGCCAAGCATTCGAGGACGCCCATACCTCTCTCTCCGCTCGTTCTGCAAAGCAGATTAAAGTGCCCCATTGCAAACAGCCAAGCACTCGAGAACGCCCAGACCTCTCTCCGCTCGTTCTGCAAAGCGGATTAACGCGCCCCATTGCAAACAGCCAAGCACTCGAGGACGCCCAGACCTCTCTCTCCGCTCGTTCTGCAAAGCGGATTAACGCGCCCCATTGCAAACAGCCAAACACTCGAGAATGCCCAGACCTCTCTCCGCTTGTTCTGCAAAGCGGATTAAAGCACCCCATTGCAAACAGCCAAGCACTCGAGGACGCCCATACCTCTCTCTCCGCTCGTTTTGCAAAGCGGATTAACGCGCCCCATTGCAAACAGCCAAGCACTCGAGGACGCCCAGACCTCTCCGCTCGTTCTGCAAAGCGGATTAAAGCGCCCCATTGCAAACAGCCAAGCACTCGAGGACGCCCAGACCTCTCTCCGCTCGTTCTGCAAAGCAGATTAACGCGCCCCATTGCAAACAGCCAAGCACTCAAGAACACCCAGACCTCTCTCCGCTCGTTCTGCAAAGTGGATTAACGCGCCCCATTGCAAACAGCCAAGCACTCGAGGACGCCCAGACCTCTCTCCGCTCGTTCTGCAAAGTGGATTAAAGCGCCCCATTGCAAACAGCCAAGCACTCGAGGACGCCCAGACCTCTCTCCGCTCGTTCTGCAAAGCGGATTAACGCGCCCCATTGCAAACAGCCAAGCACTCGAGAATGCCCAGACCTCTCTCCGCTCGTTCTGCAAAGCGGATTAAAGCACCCCATTGCAAACAGCCAAGCACTCGAGGACGCCCAGACCTCTCTCCGCTCGTTCTGCAAAGTGGATTAAAGCGCCCCATTGCAAACAGCCAAGCACTCGAGGACGCCCAGACCTCTCTCCGCTCGTTCTGCAAAGCGGAGTAAAGTGCCCCATAAGCAGTCAAGTAGTCCAGGAGCCCTTTGCAAATGCTTGCCCCCTCCGAAACATTCGACACCATTCGAAAAATTGGCAATCAAGGGTTCGATATCATGAGATACATACGACAGGATAACCTTTTTCTAAACACAGTTCAAAAGTGACAAAACATACGAATTGGATACGACATCAGAAGGATTCGAATTTTTTGCCCAACCCTACTGTCTACAGTGAAATAAATTCCAGTTGCCTTTAAAAAAGGATAGTGCTATGCCTACTACTCTGGATAAAATGAAAGCATTTTTAACAGACAAGGAAGATGCAACGGCAATCAATCAATTCTTTCCATTCTCTGTCAATATCTGTTGTTGCATCCATCCCACTCAATCCCTTAGCAGATAAGAACTGGACTGCACAGCTGTCGATACAAATCTTTCCCTTTTCAACAGAAAGAGACAGCTATTGAAAGAGATACAGTGTACTAACATCAAGAACAGTTTCTCACGGTCACCAGAAATTAATCAGCTCTGCCAATTACCTTCAAGTGGTGCATTCAGCTTGTGTGCAAAAAAGACACTCACAGAGAGAGGTGAGGAGGGAAAGAGACTGGCCTGTAAGGGACGATGTGAGGCTTGCAGTTTGGAAGCATGTCGGCTGCTAAGTTTTAAACCAAAGTTATTAGTGACAAGCAGCTTTTAATCCCCAGCTGCAGAAAAGTGGCAGCATCTTACACTGGTCACTGTGTTTTGACATGGCTTTGTGTGGTTCTGAGATTTGCCAAGCAAGCATGGCTTTGATTTTGCTTACTAGCTGCCTCTTAAGTCATCAGCCAGATACTTCCTGGCACTGTTCCTTCAGCAGAGCTAATAGTTTATGACAGCCCATCTCCCCTTGCCCAGCTCAGACATTTACATGTCCACCACAATCTACCAGCAAACCCATCTGACTGCCATAGGGGATCGGGGGAGAAACTTAAGACACATACGCCTGGCAGCATGTCAGGGTTAATTTATCACAACTCGCAGGATAATGCACCAGTGAGTCTCTCTCCTTTCTTGTGAGAGTGATGGCAGGAGTGTCATTTTTCTTCCCGCTGTCTTTTTTAATATTACAAATATCTCCAAGATCTCCAAGCAAATGATGTGTAAGACCTACCCCATGCATGTAGAGCAGGAATGGGGAATGAAAGCCCACATACTTTCTGATGCTGTGAGGACTTTATTGCACAAAGCTGACATCCCACAGCCTTTGCAGGATCACAGATACTTGTTACGTATTGGAGCAATTACCCCTAGTATAACACCTCTCTATGGTCACACAACAGCAGCAATTTGTTGATTAAGGCCCAGTGGCTGTATTTCCAGTTCAGGATGTAACTCTGCCCTCCTATAGCTTGGGATCATTGCACAAGGTATGTTGTAGTGGTAAGGGGTTATTGATGGGTTTTCCCATCAATAGCACTGGATGGGTATTCTGCAGGGAGGTGGAAGACTGGCAACAGGTTCTATGCCAGTTTGCCTCCTGCATGAGTTAAAGTCCTAAGGTCCTAAGGCTGCAGGTCTCATCATCCCTCACCATTGGTTCTACGGGCTAGGATTGATAGGAGATCTAGTTCAACAAGTTTGGAAAACCACACCTTTTCTATTTATAATTTGAAATATAGAAATGTATTATGCTTATGAAATAATGAATGTTTTGTTTGGTTCTTTAAAGATAATGTTTCTGTGCCCAAATGAGACACATATGTCACTATACTACCCTTCTCTTTTAAATCCTTTCTCATGAATCCTTTGTCATATGTCCTTCATTATTGCCTCCTACTGAAAATGTAAGGAAATCAAGATAAATGTAATTTAACATATTACCTTGTCCCTCTTTCACCCTTCCTTTTTATTGCCCTTTCTTTCATTGTAGATTTTAAGAAACTTGGTGGAAAAACCTATGTTTTTCTTATTTTGCAAGTAAGTTTAGTGTAATAACAATACATAAAATGTTTCTCCTAATATGTATGTATACTGCACACAGAGATCAGTAGATCAATATCCATGTGTGACATTCCCTTAAGGAATTCATTTAGTCCCAACTCAACGCAATGCAAAAAAAGGCACCAGTAATGGCATCAAAAAAGGCATCAGGTGTGGAGATGTGTTTTATTGTCATTTAACTTGTTAGTCAGCATGAGGTCCAGGTGTTCGTTTCCAGAAAAAAATAGAATGTGTTATGAATCTGGCAATGGTAGTGTTCATAAAATAATGATCTGGAATCCTATTGAGATGAGGGGAGGGGAGGGGAGGGGGCATCTGGGAAACACTCCAGAATAGGTAAAAGAGTATACACTTCTACTTCTACATTTCACATCATTCCCTCTATAACAACCTTTTGCGTGCTATACTCACTAATTTCCAGCCTGCACATTTACTAATTTTATTTGCTTGTCTACACCCTCTTAGAACCCCGGTTGCGAAGTGTGTTAAAGCACTGAGCTGCTGAACTTGCAGACCAAAAGGTCCCAGGTTCAAATTCCAGGAGCGGACTGAGCAGCCGCTGTTAGCTCCAGCTTCTGCCAATCTAGCAGTTCGAAAACATGCCAATGTGAGTAGATCAATAGGTACCGCTCTGGCGGGAAGGTAACAGCGCTCCATGCAGTCATGCCAGCCACATGACCTTGGAGGTGTCTACGGACAACGCCAGCTCTTTGGCTTAGAAATGGAGATGAGCACCAACCCCAGAGTCAGACATGACTGGACTTAACGTCAAGGGAAACCTTTACCTTTACACCCTCTTACCTTCTGTAACCTGGCAATCAATTTGTCTCCTCTCTCCTCCTCTGTTAGCTGGTGTATTTGATCTTGCGCAAATATATGTACATACCAGTAAATCTTTTTCTCTGTTAAATTATAGGATAGTATGGGACAGGTTGTTGTTCAGCTTCCGCCATGCTAATTTGATTGCACTGTTTATGAGATCCAGCTCTCTCATTTACCAACAAAATCTTCCCTCCTCTCAGGGAAAAAAAGACTGCTGAAAATGAATTACAAGAATGTATATCCTATCAGCCCCCTTAAATAAACTTTATGTAGTACTTTCTTGCATTGAAACTTTCTTTTTCTATATTCTAATTCATTTGTATTCCATTCATTTGATTATCAATTCCCATTTATTTTTATTGTCCCCTAAACAAGGATTCCTTAAATATATATATCTTCCAGAATGTTTGTCCGTATTGAAAAAGATATACACTCACATTGTTCCTCAGCTCACTTTTAAATCTGCAGGGTTCTCATTACAAGTCCATCAAAGAACTTCCTGAAATATTTATACTTTGCTTTCAGGCACTGGCGATCTTCTATCAATTATTGCCTTTAACAGGGTTGCAGTGACAGTATGTTATTGGCTGTGTGTTAATGTTATAAAATTCTATTATTGTAACGACTGTGACCTGAACTCCCATCTTACTAACAATCAAAGTCATTTGGAGATGGCCCTGAGGTAATGCATTTAACTTCACAGTTAGCAATTATTGGCAGATAGAATATTCTTCATTTAATTTAGAATGAATTCAGGGTTGGCAGATGGTGCTGGGTTTGTAGCCTGAAACAGAGTGTTCCCTGATTTATTAAAACGAAAATATTGGAATGAAAAAGCAAAGGATCATAAACTCTGTATATTGGCCATGCATCTTACTACCATCGTTTTTTTTTTTTTTTTCTAATATGGAACTCAGGTTCTAAGTGTTCTCAAGGATCTAAGCAAAATACGGCAACTGAGAAAGAAAGAAAGAAAGAAAGAAAGAAAGAAAGAAAGAAAGAAAGAAAGAAAGAAAGAAGAATCCAGCAGTTTGTCCCAAGTAGATGAGATCCACTGAATGACTGGAATTGTTGACCTACCAAGATCCCATAGATTCAATGGATCTATACTGTAGTGTGGGGGGACCTGGTAGCACAGTGTGTTAAAGTGCTGAGCTGCTGAACTTGCGGACCAAAAGATCCCAGGTTCAAATCCCGGGAGCGGAATGAGCACCCGCTGTTAGCCCCAGCTCCTGCCAACCTAGCAGTTCGAAAACATGCAAATGTGAGTAGATCAATAGGTACCGCTCCGGCGGGAAGGTAACGGCGCTCCATGCAGTCATTCCAGCCACATGACCTGGAGATGTCTATGGACAACTCCGGCTCTTCAGCTTAGAAATGGAGATGAGCACCAACCCCCAAAGTCAATCACGACTGGACTTAACGTCAGGGGAAACCTTTACCTTTATACTGTAGTGTAGATAAACAAGTGGATTTAGGGAGCAGCATGTCTGAGGGAAGAATATAAATAAGTATAAAGATGTTTTAGAAAATCAAGGAGGCAGTTTTCCCAGCCACTTACCACTGCACACAAATACAAGGGGCTAGTAAAGGAAAGAAAAATATGGAGTGAGAATGGCAAAAAAATTGAACATCTGAAGTGGGGAGGATAGCAGAGTTAAATATTCTGCTTAGAGAGAATATCTGCCTGAAATAGAACCACTCAGTTTTGAAAAGGTAAAACCCTTGGACTGACTGGCCAACGTATCATCTAAATCAGTGGTTCCCAAACTTATTTGGCCTACTGCCCCCTTTCCAGAAAAAATACTATCCAGCGCCCCCTGGATAGGTGGTCGTGGCTTAGAGGGGTGGGCGTGGCTCCTGCTCAAGAGTGCAGGGCCGAGCCTCTCCCCCATCCCCCAAACCAATCACTGAAAAATTAAAGCATTGGATAGGCAAAAATGTTGGATAATGAGGGATTAAGGAAAAGCCTACTAAACATCAAATTACATTATGATTTTACAAATTAAGGGATTTGGTGAGGCACCTGCACTCTTGGGCAGAGAAGGAGGCCTTCACTAGACAGCAGGCATGGGCACACTCCAGCCCTCCCTCCAGGTATTTTGGACTTCAACTCCTACGGGCTGTTAGGAATTGTGGGAGTTGAAGTCCAAAGCACCTGAAGGGAGGGTCAAAGTTTTCCCATGCCTGCTCTGCAGTGTAGTTCAGAGGTTACCCTGGCACAGAAATGCAACAGAGAGGCAGCAGCAAGAAGTAGTGCTCGCCACTGAGGGACTCATTCGCCCCGCTCGTGCATGATCCAGACAGAGCAGGAGCGGGCTCAGTCCACCGCATAAGCCATCCAGAGCAATGGAGGATGCAAGAGGGAGTCCCTCGCAGAGGAAGGATGCTGAGTCTGAGGGGCTCTAGAGCCGGTGCAGAGTGAGAGAGGAAGAGGATGAGGAAGAAGAGGAAGAGGAGGTTGCTCACCAAAGAAAGCCAGGCATGGCGGGACAGAGGCGGTGCAAGGCGGGTCCCTCTCCCTCCCTCTCCAAAAGTGTCCCATCCCAAGGAAATCCAAAGGGAGGGAGGGAAGGAAGGAAGGAAGGAAGGAAGGAAGGAAGGAAGGAAGGAAGGAAGGGGAGCGAGGAGGAGGAGACACAAGCATGTGCAACAGACATACACAAGGTCTCCTCGCAGAGATCTGGGAATCTTCAGCGATCCCTCCACTTGTTCCTGGCAGGAGAAGAGTTCAAACAGTCTCTGCTCGTAGAAAGGGAAGGATTGTGCCTGTTGTTGTTTTCCCTCCTCGATCTCCAAAAATCTCCAAAGGGAGAGGGGGGAGACACACACACACACAAATTCTTGCTTGGGAGATTGGGAGGGGAGATCTCCCACGATCCCTCCACTGCTTCATGGCAGGAGGAGGGTTCAGAGGAGGATGGCTGCAGACAGAGGATTGCTTCGTTCGCGAGCAACCCTGGGAGGAGGAGGCGGGGGTGCACACATACATGGGAGCGCCTCAACACAGGCAACTGCCTGACTTGCCTTGCGGTTGAACTGCCCCTGGCCCCGCCCCTCCTCTGGCCCCGCCCCGTGTCCTAATAGATGCCACCCCCACCCCCCTGGATTGCTCCAGCACCCACCGGGGGGGGGGTGGTAGTGCCCACTTTGGGAATCACTGATCTAAATCCTACCCTTAGAACCAAAAGAAGAAGATGCATTGATTCAATAAGATTTACATAATGCGATCCCTATGAGATCCAAATTAGTTTGTTCTATTTTACAGTTCTCAAAATAATTCAAATAAATAGGATAAAACTAAATAAAGTCATCTGTTTACTACTGTTGTGCATGTTTTTAATGGCACAGGCTCTGCCACCATTTTTTCTGGCCTCAAAAGACCAGCTGGCTGCCAAAAACAACTGCTTTCTGTTTCTTTTGGCTACCTGTGGAGAGGCAGAGAGACAGCCACATGCTCTATGAGCCCTGCCTGTTGAGCCAATCAGAACTCAACAGAAAAAAATATGAGCAGGCTTCTGAGAGAGAAAGATCGGTGATCTAAATTTTCAGTGCCCCTCACAGCTCTGCATGTCTTGTTTTCCTTTTTGACTCAAATAGCAATAAATAATCAGTTTACTCTCTGTACACTTAAGAAACTACCACCGATGATGCCCTTCACATGAGGAAAGCTCCAAATGTGGGGTAGAGTGTGTATCTTACCATTTCTAAAGCCATCATAAAATGAGGAGGTAATTTATATCTTTTTTGAAGAATGGCTAATGCTTCTTCAGGTGGTGTGGCTCCCACTGAAGTAAGTTTTTGAAAAAGATGTCTCTCTTAACTTAGCTTCATGAAAAGGATGTTGAAGGCAAACAATCCCAAAAATGGTGGTTTCTTAAGTCTGATGCCTTTAGCCCAGGTCTTATTGAAGGTTATAAGGAGAAAGGATCCCAGAAAGGATAGGAGGCTTCCCATCTTTCCTTAAGGAAAGTTGTGTTGAGCCAGCTTAAAGAGGCTTCCACTCATGTGATGAGGGGGAAGCCAGGATGGTAGGGGCCATCTCTGGCAACATAAAACCCAGGCTGAGGAAAGAAGGAAGAGTGGAGGGAGAAATAGCCAAGTCTCCCTTAAAACCTGAACCCAGCTGGCTTGAGGCTTTTGAAGCAGCTTAGGAAACAAGGGAGAGTGAAGGAGAAATAGCTGGGTCTCCTTTTTAAAAACCTGAACCCAGCTGGGTTACTGAGGCTTAGGCTTTCTTCCGTGTGATGAGGGGGATGAGGAAGAAGCCTGGATGGTGTGGGGCGAATGCGTGTGTGAAGAGGTCCAAGGAGAAAGGGGAGCCTTGTAAGTTCCCAATTGCTGCCAGTGGGCCAGATCTTCCTGGATCTTTAGGTTGCTGGATCGAAAAATGTTTTTTTTTTTCAACTGAATACAAGAGACTCCCAAAAATGGATATGGGGATCCACCGAAATCTGGATACCAGAATGGGGTTTAACCGAATTGCACACTCCTATTGATTACAACCCATGTATTTGTCTCATCTCTCATCCTTCCTCAGTATGTTAGCTCAGCAGCATGTTCTACTTAGCAAGCTATATTGCCAATATCTGGATCATTTTCTCTCTCTCTGGGTATTTTTCCCCAGTCTTTAGAAGTAGATAAGGAGAGGTGAATGAAGCAACCAGTACAGCCTCCCAATTCATTCTCTTTTATAGCAATTCAGAGGGAGAACAGAGCTAGTAAAAACAGTGACTTGGGGAGATTTTTCTTTTTATAACAAAATTAATCCTTGACTCTGACATGTCAGAGTAATTTGCAGCGCAGCAGTAGATGGAGTCAGTGGGACACAGAACGAAGTGACATCCAGAGACTTTGGTAAAACTATATACAACGTTTTACTGTACAAGACAAACAGACTTGCAGACAATAGACACAGGACTCTCACTCTAGGCAGACAGAAACGAACAGAACAGAACTGATGTAATCAGTAATGCATACACACACTTGTGTCTGGACACTCCCCAGTTCCAGCCACACATCAAGGTCATCACAGCTTCTCAGTAATTAACTCTTTACAGACTATAGTACACTCTGGATGATGCAATCAGTATGCAAAGACACAAATTTCATTTAAACACTATCAATACACAAATCCCACATTAACAATTCCCCCTCTTTAAATGTAATTTTGTCTTCTTAAATATATACATCATCTAAGCACATATGAATCAACTTATTGTACATTCATTACATCTCATGGTTTTTCATACTGAATGTCTTATAACACTTTTCTTTAAACTAGGCAATCACATAAAATCTTTATACAGTTGTCTCCTACACTCCATATACACAGGGAACATTTAATGACTTTTAAACAATTATACATAAACACAAATCATTACTTCATACACATTCTTTCAAGATTTTTGCTGTTACACTTGATCAATAACAATCAACTACTTTATATCCACCACTACCAACATAGTCTTTTCCAACAGGTGTTTTGTGGAACTTCTTTGGATCAGACTTATAAGGTACTAGAGCATATCTTTTTGTTTCTTTCTTTCCTACACTCACGTGTCCTGACTGTACATTTTCTGTTGTCTCTTGTTTTATTTGTTTAGTTGTTACTTTACCTTTCAGTGTTCCATTATTACCCTTCTTTTGTGTACTCATCTCAAGTTCATTACCTGATGTAACTTTCTTAGGTGTTTCAGACTCAGATTTAACTAAATGCTGTTTCTCACTTGTAACAATGTCTCTAGCTTCCTGGAAACCATGCAGTTGTTCTGAATTAGAATGAATTTCCTTCCAGTTGCTAGGTCTTTCGAAATAAGCCATTCTGGATATCTTGACTGTCTGTGGTGTATCTAAAAACTTGTAAGATCTTTTGTAGTATCCAATGAAAACCATTTCTCTATATCTTTGCTTCTTTTGGGTCCTTTCTTTTGCCGAAATTAATACATTTGCTCTCTGACCAAAAATTCTGAGAAATTTGTAATTAGGTACATAATTATACACTTTACGAAATGGAATATCTTGTACACACTCATCCCACAACCTATTTGTTATGTAATTGCAAGTATGAAGCACCTCAGGCCAATAACTGTTAGAAATATGGCTATCCTTAAATATACATATTTTCATTTCATTCAGGACTTGCACTCTTTTCTCTGCAATCCCTTCTTCAGCTTTAAACTGCCCAATTTCTAAACAATGTTTTTTGACCTCAATAGCTTCTTGAACTCATCACTACAAACTTCTGCCCCTTTGTCAATTATGAGTGTATCCAATTTCTTACCATATACATTCTCAATTAAACTCAGCCAATTAGACATTTTTTTAGTTGCTTCAGATAACTCTTTGAAGAAATATATATAGCCAAATCTGCTTAATCTTTCTACGAATAACATCATGTAATTCGATCCACCAGTACTTTCCTCAAAAGGCCCTTCAATCTGAACATGTGCCTTTTCAAACAAATTAGTTACCTTTATCTTTGACCTTTTGTAAAACTTCACAGGTACATTTTTCACCTGTTTACATATGGCACAATCTAGTTCATAATGGCAAGACTCCATTTTATACTCTGAGCTCAAATCAAGTGTCTTCTTCAGAATATCCATGTTTGCATGACCCATGACTCTATGGAACAAGTGTACAAAACGATCATGTTGTATCTGACCTCCAACACACATGATTTCTACATTTTCATGATCAAAGCTATTTACTTTGTCAAACATCTCATACATCTTGTTCCGTTTCACTCCTTTTCCTACTAGCTTTCCTTCTCTGTCATGGACATAACAATAGATTCCTCTAAAACTCACTTTATATTGGTGATCTGTTAAGGTGACAACACTCAGCAAATTGGATTTCATTTCAGGTACATACAAAACTCTCTCCCAATATACTCTCAAACAAGGAATATAACAAGTGCCAAATTGAGAAAACAATTTAAATGACCCATCAGCTAAAGTAACAGTCACTCCTTCTGTTGACTGCACATCTCTCAGAAAAGAAAGATTGTTCGTAATATGGTGAGTTGCACCTGAGTCCAGCACCCACTTGTTGGTCTGTCCGTTGTCGATATCATCATTTGCAGCCATCATCACTGTAGGCCTAGAGAAGTTGTTAGATGCACCTCTCCTGTTGAAACCTCTGGAACGACGTCCTCGTCCTCTGGCCTGTTGACCCTTGCTTCGGCAATCTCTGGCTAGATGCCCTGGCTTGTTGCAAACAAAACACTTCCTCACATCCGACAGACGCACATTTATTTATTTACAGTCTTTATATTCCGCCCTTCTCACCCCGAATGGCACTCAGGGTGGATTACAATGAACACATATATGGCAAACATTCAATGTCAACAGACAAACAACATACATTAGACAGACTCAGAGGCATTTTTAACATTTTCCAGCTTCACGATTCCGGCCACAGGGGGAGCTGTTGCTTCACCGTCCAGTAGTGGCTGTACTTCCGCATTCCTTTCCTCGTGTTTTGCTGGCAGTTTTATGGTGTTGTAAATTAGCCTCCCCGCATAAAGCATCCCTAAATTTCCCTAATTGACAGGTGCAACTGTCTTTCGGGGCTGCATAGGTCAACAGCAAGCCGGGGCTATTAATGGTCGGAGGCTTAACCCGACCCGGGCTTCGAACTCATGACCTCTCGGTCAGTAGTGATTTATAGCAGCTGGTTATTAGCCAGCTGCGTCACAGCCCGGCCCCCACATCTGCTGACATGGCCTCCTTCTCCTTCGGCTCCATTTGGGGCAACTCCCCCTAGCTCCTGCAGCCTCCAGCCGACTCCTGCTCAAAGAAACGCTGATCCTCTTCCTCAAGCACTCTCGCACACACCAGATCCAAACTCAGATCTTGTGATGGTACGGCTTGTAATGAATACAGCAGATGGTCCCAGTCACTAGTCAGGCTAGACATCATGATGTATGCCTGATGCTCTTTGTTTATTTGAACACCTCTGGCTTGGCATTTCAGAAACAACTCCTTCATCTTTTTCACATGCTGTCTCACATCTCAGCCTTCAAACATTTTGGCTCTGTAAAGCCTCTTCGTCCATATCATCTTGCTTAGTGTGCTTTCTCTTTGGTGAACACTCTTGAGAGCTTGCCACATTTCTATGGCAGTCTGAAGATTTTGTACATGCACTAATTGATCTGGCATTATGCTTAAGATCAAATTCGCCAGTCCTGTCTCATTTTTCTCTCTGTCTGCTTCTGTGCCTAAGATTGTCTTCTGCAGCCCTTCTCTCGCTAGCAAATGCTGCATATACACAGACCATTCTTTATAATTATGGTCATTTAATTTCTCAATAGTTGTTAATGAGTTTGAGGCAGCCATCTTCTCACTTTCCGGAGACTCTCGCTCTCGAGTTTCAGCCCAGCCACTGATGGTTCCACACTTTCAGCAGCATCTGGCAGTCTCCCCCTCAAGCTCCAAGATTTATGGCTCCACACTTCTCACTTCTGGCCATCAATCAGTCAGGCTCCAGCACGCCCCACTGCGCTGCTCTGCTTCTCCAGGAATCAATCTTTCTCCGAAGACACACCAGATTCACACACAAGGAGGCTCACCAAAACAGCGGATCTCATCTCTGGTCACACTCGCAGCTCCAACTTTCTCTCCACTCCAAACTCTAGTATCAGGTCCAGTCTGTACTCTTGTCCAGTCTAGGAACTAGTCAGTCTGGTCAGTCTGGGAACTGGTATCTGGGCCCATAATCAATTGTCAGAGTAATTTGCATTGCAGCAGTAGATGGAGTCAGTGGGACGCAGAACGAAGTGACATCCAGAGACTTTGGTAAAACTATATACAAAGTTTTACTGTACAAGACAAACAGACTTGCAGACAATAGACACAGTACTCTCACTCTAGGCAGACAGAAACAAACAGAACAGAACTGATGTAATCAGTAATGCATATACACACTTGTGTCTGTACACTCCCCAGTTCCAGCCACACATCAAGGTCATCACAGTTTCTCAGTAATTAACTCTTTACAGACTATAGTACACTCTGGATGATGCAATCAGTATGCAAAGACACAAATTTCATTTAAACACTATCAATACACAAATCCCACATTAACATGGCAGACTTCCCCATGCTATATGGATGAGGCTAAAAATTTAGCAACGAGCAGAGAAATAATTTGTTTTCTCTTTTATATAATAACATCCACAAACTAAACACATGCATGTAGAAACAAACCTACTGGGTCAGAAAAATCATCAGTCAAATGTAGACTTCTGTTTCTAAACAGAGACACATCCTGATACTGGCAATATTGCATATCATACATTCAGCCTCAACCAGAGGTAGCTAAGCAGCTGCTTAAAGTTCAGTTCAGTGGAGATCAGTGAAACACATGAGGGCAAATGGAATACTGCAGTTTAAAACTGGGCTACTCACAGTTGTAGCCTGTGGATCAATGCCAGTCTGCAAGCCATTGGCTGCCAACTTGCAGAAAGTTTCCAGGAAAGAATGACATGCTTGTAGGTGCTGCACACAAATATAATGCTGGTCCCTAGCACATTGGGGAAAAGTGAATTACCATGAGAAAAATTGAGCAGTGCTTATGTAAAAAATTAAGCCTCCTAAGAATTCCCACAATAATAATGTTTTATGTTCGGCAGCATCTGAGGGAAGATAGAGTTAGAAAATTGTATGTGCTTCAAATGTCGTTTGAATTTTGGATGGTCTGTACATTTGAAGCTATTTTCAAAATGCAAGCATCACCAAAGCAACACTCCATTGTTGCTTTTGCTTAAAACAAAGAAATAAAGACCTGGTCGATGCAGACACAAATCTCCAAACATGACAGAGAATAGAACATCTCTTCCTGTTTTCCATATTCCTGTCCAGTTCTTCCTTTCTACTTGATCTAAGTCACAAAATTGCCACAGAAAAGAAGAGAGGCTTCACTGAGAAATGTGGCAATGGCTTCACAAGGAGACAAACTGTGTTTACTACCTTTTTGGAGGAACTCACATGAACTACAACAACTGCAAACTACACTGAAGGTAAAACAATCTTTGTCACAATACTTCTGGTGTCAAATATTCTAATAAATGCAAGTGTTATTTTTACTTTTCTAAGGAATATTTCATGAACATCAAATATTCATAATGAATAGATAATATTTAAATGACATATTTAAATGATTAAAATTTGTGACTGTAAAAATGTGGACTGCATTGAGACCAGCAATATATTTTCATTAAGCACTATCTACCTTAGCATGAATATGGTGATGAAAAAGTCTCATTGACTAATGTCTCTGTCCTATTTATAGGCAAGGACTAATCCAAAATTCTAATGACCTTGGACAAGGGCAGAAGGTTGTCAGCTGTTCCTTACCTTCACTCAAGTATGACTGTCTACTTTACACGTTGCATTGTCCTAATGAACCGCTGGGACTTCTATAGGTTTCCTTGATGCTCTAAGAGGCACACTGCTACATCAAAAAGATGGATACAAGTAGAGATTAAGAAGGTGAAGACATCTCACCATTGCTGGAATTTCAGGCAGTACCAGCCTTTTTGGCCCCGTAAGGCACACCACCTTGAGGATTCTCTCACCCCATTGAGAGAGCTTCCATTGAATGCCCCTTCATATAATTTCAATTTATCAGTCATCTGAGAAAAATTTACTTCACACAAAATCCCTGACTTTGCACAAAAGAAGTGTCTTTCCTCCTTTCTTGAGCTATTCCTCACTAAGTTTTTTTTTTCTTAAAAGAAGTAATGTAATATTAATCATCTTTTTCCTGCACTGGGAAATCTTTGAAAACTACATAGTTATAAAAGCCAATCCACAATTTGGGGCATATTCCACACAAAATTCACATGTAACTTTTTTGAGCAGAAAACAATATTTTCTGTGTCTGAGCATAAATATGATTTCCTGAATAGAAATGCTGTTACCTGCACAGGAAATTTGTTTTCCATGCAGCTCAACCATGTGTGGATTTTGTATGGACTTAATTCTGATCAAAAGCTTTTTTTGTGCAGAAAACAGAACTTTTTGTGTGTTGTCGAAGGCTTTCATGGCCAGGATCAAAGGGTTGTTGTGTGTCTTTCGGGCTGTGTGGCCATGTTCCAGAAGCATTCTCTCCTGACGTTTCGCCCACATCTATGGCAGGCATCCTCAGAGGTTGTGAGGTATGGAGAAAACTAAGCCAAGAGGTAAATATATATCTGTGGAAAGTCTAGGGTGAGAGAGGTCAGTGTGAATGTTGTGTAGTTAATCACTTTAATTAGCATTGAAAAGCTTATCTGCTGTCTTCTTCCTGCCTCTGGGGCATCCTTTGTTTAGAGTCGTTAACTGCCCTAGGTTGATTCATGTCTGGAAATCCTCTGTTTTCAGAGTATTGCTTTTTATTTACTGTTCTGATTCTTGAGTTTTTTAATACTGGTAGCCAGATTTTGTTCATTTTCATGGTTTCTTCCTTTCTGTTGAAGTTGTCCTCATGCTTGTGGATTTCAATGGCTTCTCTGTGTAGTCTGACATGATAGTTGTTAGAATGGTCCAGCATTTTTGTGTTCTCAAATAGTATTCTGTGTCCAGGCTGGTTCATCAAATGCTCTGCTATGGCTGATTTCTCTGGTTGAATTAGTCTGCAGTGCCTTTCATGTTCTTTGACTCTTGTTTGGGCGCTGCGTTTGGTGGTCCCTATGTAGACTTGTCCACAGCTGCATGGTATCCGGTAGACTCCTGCAGAAGAGAGAGGATCCCTCTTGTCCTTCGCTGACCGTAGCATTTGTTGGATTTTCTTCGTGGGTCTGTAGATAGTTTGTAGGTTGTGCTTCTTCATCAGCTTCCCTATGCGGTCAGTAGTTCCCTTGATGTATGGTAAGAACACCTTTCCTCTGGGTGGATCTTTGTCTTGACTCTCATGGCTTGTTCTTGGCCTTGCAGCTCTTCTGATGTCTGTGGTGGAGTATCCATTGGCCTGTAGAGCCCAGTTTAGGTGGTTGAGTTCACCTTGGAGGAGGTGAGGTTCGCAGATTCTTTGTGCACGGTCTGTCAGGGCTTTGATTGTGCTCCTTTTTTGACTTGGGTGATGGTTGGAGTTTTTATGAAGGTATCTATCTGTGTGTGTAGGTTTTCTGTAAACTGTGTGGCCCAATTGTTGATTGGGTTTGCGGATGACCAGAACATCTAGAAATGGCAGTTTTCCTTCCTTTTCTTTTTCCATGGTGAATTGGATGTTTGGGTGGATGCTGTTAAGATGGTCCAGGAACTTGCTGAGTTCTTCCTCTCCATGGCTCCAAATCGTGAAGGTGTCATCTACGTATCTGAACCAAACAGTTGGCTTTTTTGGTGCTGTTTCTACGAGAAAAGAAAGACAGGCCATCAGATCTCAACTCAGATCCTGAAATCATCATTCTTCCAGCTGACAAGGGGAATGCCACAGTAATCATGGAAACAAAACAATACAAAGAAAAAATCAGACAACTTCTAGATCCCACAATTTACAAGAAACTGAAACAAGACCCCACTAACAAAATCACCAGAAAAACGAACACTCTAATCAAGAACTCCTCCATTAACTTTGACATACGCCAACAGCTGTGCAAATCAGAAGCCCTCCCACCCAGGCTTTACGGACTCCCCAAAATCCACAAGGACTCCATCCCACTCAGACCCATTGTAAGTGCCATTGGATCGCCGACTTACAACCTGGCAAAATTTCTGGCTACACAGCTACAAACCCACATTGGGCTCACTGCACATTATATCAAGGACTCTACACACTTTATAGAAAAGATCAGCAACCTCAATCTAAGCACCAAGGACATCCTGATCAGCTTTGATGTGGTGTCCCTTTTTACCAAAGTCCCAGTAGCTGACACCCTCACACTAATCAAACAAAACTTCCCAGAAGACATCACAGCCCTGTTTCACCATTGCCTCACCACTAGCTACTTTCAGTGGGACACTGGATTCTATGAACAGAAGGAAGGAGTGGCCATGGGGAGCCCTCTCAGCCCAGTAGTAGCAAATTTCTATATGGAATACTTTGAAAAACAGGCCCTAGAAACAGCACCAAAAAAGCCAACTGTTTGGTTCAGATACGTAGATGACACCTTCACGATTTGGAGCCATGGAGAGGAAGAACTCAGCAAGTTCCTGGACCATCTTAACAGCATCCACCCAAACATCCAATTCACCATGGAAAAAGAAAAGGAAGGAAAACTGCCATTTCTAGATGTTCTGGTCATCCGCAAACCCAATCAACAATTGGGCCACACAGTTTACAGAAAACCTACACACACAGATAGATACCTTCATAAAAACTCCAACCATCACCCAAGTCAAAAAAGGAGCACAATCAAAGCCCTGACAGACCGTGCACAAAGAATCTGCGAACCTCACCTCCTCCAAGGTGAACTCAACCACCTAAACTGGGCTCTACAGGCCAATGGATACTCCACCACAGACATCAGAAGAGCTGCAAGGCCAAGAACAAGCCATGAGAGTCAAGACAAAGATCCACCCAGAGGAAAGGTGTTCTTACCATACATCAAGGGAACTACTGACCGCATAGGGAAGCTGATGAAGAAGCACAACCTACAAACTATCTACAGACCCACGAAGAAAATCCAACAAATGCTACGG
Source organism: Anolis carolinensis (assembly GCF_035594765.1). Classification (NCBI taxonomy): domain Eukaryota; kingdom Metazoa; phylum Chordata; class Lepidosauria; order Squamata; family Anolidae; genus Anolis; species Anolis carolinensis. The sequence goes on from NC_085841.1 coordinate 298,262,170, forward strand.
TCAGCGAAGGACAAGAGGGATCCTCTCTCTTCTGCAGGAGTCTACTGGATACCATGCAGCTGTGGACAAGTCTACATAGGGACCACCAAACGCAGCGCCCAAACAAGAGTCAAAGAACATGAAAGGCACTGCAGACTAATTCAACCAGAGAAATCAGCCATAGCAGAGCATTTGATGAACCAGCCTGGACACAGAATACTATTTGAGAACACAAAAATGCTGGACCATTCTAACAACTATCATGTCAGACTACACAGAGAAGCCATTGAAATCCACAAGCATGTGGACAACTTCAACAGAAAGGAAGAAACCATGAAAATGAACAAAATCTGGCTACCAGTATTAAAAAACTCAAGAATCAGAACAGTAAATAAAAAGCAATACTCTGAAAACAGAGGATTTCCAGACATGAATCAACCTAGGGCAGTTAACGACTCTAAACAAAGGATGCCCCAGAGGCAGGAAGAAGACAGCAGATAAGCTTTTCAATGCTAATTAAAGTGATTAACTACACAACATTCACACTGACCTCTCTCACCCTAGATTTTCCACAGATATATATTTACCTCTTGGCTTAGTTTTCTCCATACCTCACAACCTCTGAGGATGCCTGCCATAGATGTGGGCGAAACGTCAGGAGAGAATGCTTCTGGAACATGGCCACACAGCCCGAAAGACACACAACAACCCTGAGAACTTTTTGTACTGGAAGTTGTATTTCTGGGGAAAAAAACCTGTTCAGAAAATGCTATTTTCTATGCAGAATTCTATGAACATTCAGCATAGAATAAGCCCTGAACTGCAAAAATTCTTATTCATCCAGCGATTTTCTCATCAGACCTTCTTGGCATTTTTTTTTAAAAAAAACTAAACATTTTCTGCATATTTTTATGAACTCTGGCAAATTATTCAAAGATTACCTAAAACACACTCTTGTCCTAAATGCAGTGTTGGTCTAAAAATGAAAACAGCTGTTCCCCATCACCATACCTACCAACCAAAATCAGCAATTGTTTCAATAGTCTATTCTGGTTGAGGATAGGAATTGGATCTTCTGTAGGAACAGGGATGATATAGAAAGCTGTTCTGTTATATAGAGATCCCACATACTGGCAGAGCATGGGACGACTGCAGTGCTAGACAAGCCTTGGTAACCATCTGTAAGTAAATTAAGCTAATTAATTCCCTGTAAAAACTGTTGGCTCTCAGGTGGGAAAAAAGGCAAATTTGTCTCTCTGATAGATCAAGAGCAAAACATATTGACTGAAAGCAGAGATAAGCCAGAAGCTTAATAGCTGAAACTGCTGTTGAAGCTCTGGAGGAGGTGTCCAAAGGAACTTGAAATCATAAATCATGGAGCCGGGAGAATCTCAGGGTTAAGTCCACTGATGAAAACTGGACCATCTATTAAAGATAATGACAGATTTAGATCTGTTTGTGAAAGAGTTGATGGATGAAGTCAAAGATTCAAACTTGAAAATTTTGGAAATGAAATTAAAAGAGGAGATGAAAGGGAAGAAGATTTTGATTCTGGAGACTGAAGTAGACACATTATGACATAAATTAACTGACTGGGAAAACAGTTAACTGGCTATCTTCCAGGGATCAGGGAAATTCTCAATAAAACCTTAGCAGAATGCACTCTCTTGGGAGGGAAATCCATCAACCACCCTTTAGAATTACAGGGATGTTGGAGACACTGGGTCCATTCAGTACTGTGCCAACAAAAGAATGTAATAGATATAAAAATTCTGTTATATCAACATTTAAACTAGGCAGAGAAGAAATCAAAGTTAATTTATTTGCTGATGATGCTATGATAATATTAAGATCACCAGGAGAATCAATAAGGGAAGAAATAAATATTAGTTAAAATAGGAAAAATATCAGGTCTTGCAATAAATCTTGAAAAACCAGAGATTATACTAATTGATTGCTTTTATTTTTGGCATGAATAGTATAAATTTACACACACACAAACATGCATATATCAACCATCACTGCTGAATATTGTATTCTATCAATGTCTAACTTGTCAGTATGAGTTTTTAAATTATTTATTGTAAACACAGGTAGAGTAATATCAGATTCAGTTACCATTTGACAATACAAACAGAATGCTATTCTCTTAATTTTCTTAACATTGCCGATTCGACATTTATCTCCCACATGTTTCTATTGATATTTTCCCCTCCATCCCCCCTCTTCCCTCACTTTCAGGGGACAGTACTTTCTTTCATTCAAATATTACTTTAGTTCATCAATCATAGAGAGAGTATTGTTCAGTTCTTTGTATTTTCCTTTTCCTTTTACTCTATCAGTCTTCCCCATTTGAGATCCCAGTTCTTGATTTGGTCTGATGTATATTTGGTTCTCCTTTCAATAATGTAATCTTGAAATCCACTAAATATTCAAATCGTTTTTGACTTCTAACTTTCTATGTTCTTTCCAGCCCAAGACCACTGTTGCTTGGGCAGCAGCTGTCATATATTTTATAATTTTCTTCCAATCTTTAATGTTTTCATTCCTATCTACATTCTGGGTGAAGAATATTTTTTATTCAACTCCAGTTTATGCCCTATTAATTCTTCCATTTGCTTCTTTACCTTGTTATAGAATTTTTGTACTTTGTCACATTCCCACCACATATGCATGTAGGAGCCAATTTCTCCTACTGAGAAATATCAGACTGAAAGGGATGCCAGAACACATTAAGGAGTTAAGCCAGTTTGTGATAGAATGGAATAGTGCAATGACAATTGGAACAGCTTCAGATTACAATTGCAGATTATGTGGTATTAATTCGTTTGTTTTTGGTTTTAATGCTGAGATGTTTTTAATTGGTAAATTTTAATGTATTTGTCTATTTTGTTGTATGTATATTATGCGGCATTGAATTGTTGCTTATGTCCCTTGTGAGGTGAGAAGGGCAGAATATAAATTTGATAAATAAACTGTGTATTAATTATGGCATAACTGTGTACTAATTATGGAAAATGAAATTGAGAGCACTCATAAGCCCCTGCCCCTTTCAAGAATATTCAGAATGCATTCCCCTAGGACACCATTGTGGCTTTTTCCAGAGAGAAAATGAGGAGTATCTGGAACCTACATTATATGGATTACAGGCGTCACCATTCAATATACTGAATAAAATAATAAATAATGGAACACCTCAATAAAAATCTGGGTGGTAGGAGCCAATAAAAGCAAAATATCCAATCTGTCATATTAGTCCCCACAAGTAAATGGAGAATGGGGAGCCTCCAACCTACAAGTTATTTTGAAGCGTGCCAACTAGTGAAAACTATTAGAATTAGAGTTTGATGATTCAAAAAGATGGGTAAGAATTGAGAAATGAATAAATGAGTGGAGCCACTGTTTGTGCCTAAAGGAAAGGATGAACAGTCAAGAAATAAAGAAAATAAAAGGAAGCCCACTATTTTCGACATTAGAATGCTGGAAAAATTGGCAAAACAAACTCCCATTGAACAAAATAGACAGACTCCCAATAGAAATATTAGATAATAAATAAAAATGATCACAAATATGGAAAAGTGATAATTAAAATAAAAATGGTATAACAAAGATAGATCTTTTAAATTTGGATGGAACAACTAAAGACTGGGAGGAGTTAAGAGACAAATGTGGGTCAAGAAATTGGTTGTTATGTCACAAAAGATCACAGAGTGGAAGAAGAAGGAAGGTCCCAATCCAGATTTAGATCAAATATTAAAATGGATTCATATATAATAAACTAATAGATAATCAACATAATTTGAAACCCACCCTGTTAGAAGTATGGAAATGGGAAATAAACTGTGGATAAATTCAATTAAAAAAAACTTAAACTTTTAAAGATCAAACAAATACAATGAAAATACTGACAAAATGGTATAGGAGCACGCAGCAAATAGGACATATTACATTGAAAATTTGTTGCCATGAATGTGGGAAAATTTATCCACATGTGGTGGGACTGTACCAAAATACAAGACTTTAGATCTATACAAGAATTTAGATCTGTATAAGAAAAGAAAGAAGGGGGGAAATAAAGTTAATTTTAAGAAATTGAATATTCAGGAAGTCAATGAAAGAATTGGAAAAAGAGTTGACACCCCCACATATTATTCAGCCAGGCATAATTAATTTTCCACAACAGATTATTTTGTTGATAATAATAATGCATGGCCTATAATTGAGACATCGGTGGGATGTAGGTGGCCAGGAGACCATGCTCCACTCTTTCTTAAATTAGGAATTAGCAGTAGGAAGATAGAATATAAATGGAGATTTAACCCACTGGTTACATTTCAGGAACAAGACAAACAAGAGTTAAAAGAAGACATAAAACATTATTTTAGAATAAATAGATCACCTGACTTAAAGGAAAACACAATTTGGGATGCCTTTAAAGCAGTGATTTGAGGAAAATGTATCACAATGGAAAGGGGTATTAAAAAAGATTAAAAGAGAGAGGGGAGAAACTAAAACAGGAAGGAGACAAATTATTTCAGAATTCCCCCCCCCCCCCCCAAAAAAAAAAAACCCCATCAGTTCAAAATAAAGAAAGGTGGAAAGAGAATAAGAAGGTATTAGAAGATTTGGAAAAAATTGAAGTAACAAAAAAAATACTTATTTGTAAAAAATGACTTCCAGGTCAATTCTATAAATAACACAAAGCGATTAGCAAGTTATCTAAAAGAAAGAAAGGGAGAAACATGGTAACAAAATTAAAGGGTGAGAATGGACAAATAAAAACCAAGGAGGAAGACTTGAGGGAAATAATGGCAAGTTATTATGAAAACTTGTATGCAAACAAAGAAACAGAAAGGTCAGGGGAAATTGTTGTAAGAAAATTAGACCCACAGGATCAAATAGGATTGAACAAAATTATTACTAGTAAGGAAATTGAAGAAGTTATTAATAATCTTAAACCAAACTCTTCCCCCGGACCTGATGGTTTTACTTCTAACTTTTATAAAATATTCCAATCAGAAAATATTCCAAGTTTAGAAATCTCATTTAATGAGATATTAAAGAATAGAACAATCCCTGAAACATGGAAAAGATCCAAAATAATCACAATCTTAAAACCCAATAAAGACGAGACCAACCCCAACTCTTACAGGCCAATCACCCTATGCCAGGGGTCCCCAAACTTTTTAAACATGGGACCAGTTCACGGTCCCTCAGACTGTTGAGGGGCCGGATTATAATTGAAAAAAAAACAACCTATAAACAAATTCCTATGCACACTGCACATATCTTATTTTGAAGTAAAAACAAACAAACAAAAGGGAACAAATACAGCTTCAATATTAATCATAATCATAGTAAAAATAATAAAGAGGGTTGGAAGAGACCCCTTGGGCCATTTAGTCCAACCCCCTTCTACCTTTGTGCACCAAAAGCACAAGCAAAGCACCCCTGACAGTTGCCACCCAGCCTCAATGTTGTTAATAATAATAATAATAATAATAATAATAATAATAATAATAATAATAATAATAATAATAATACATCACACAGTCCTAAATGCTGGGGAAGTGTTCAACTTGTGATTCTGTGATACGAAATCCCGCATATATATCTTGTTTGCTGTGTTATACTGTGTCTTTGTGTCAATAATAATAATAACAATAATAATAACAACAAAAAGGGTTGGAAGAGACCCCTTGTACTATTTAGTCCACCCCCCTTCTGTCTTTGTGCACCAAAAGCACTGGCAAAGCACCCCTTAATAATTAATTATTAATTAAATAATAATTAAAATACCATTATAAACAAGCAAAGCTTTGGAAGACACGCACCAGGTGAGGGAGGAGGTGGGAAAGGCATGCACCTTTCCCTCCTTCCTTGCGCTGAACACATCTTCTTCGGTGGAGGAGGAGGGAACCACCGCCACTATGGGGGCCGGATAAATGGCTTCGATGGGCCACATGTGGCCTCCGGGCCTTAGTTTGGGGACTCCTGCCTTTTGCAATGTAGATTACAAAATGTTTACAAAGCTCCTTGCCAATAGATTAACAGACATAATCCCAAAATTAATAGGGGAAGACCAATACGGTTTCATTAAAAATAGAAGACTTGCAGACCCAATTAGAAATATACTCAATGCAATTAATCAAGTTACTAGAGAAAAAGAAAAAGCTTTTGTTATTAAAATTGGATGTCTACAAAGCATTCGACACGGTCAACCATCAATATCTTTAGCAAGTCTGTGAAGAATATTATTTGGGGAGAGGGTTCTGTGAAGTAATTAAGGAATTTTCAATGATAACCAAGCACAATTACTTAGCAATGGAACCAGGACAAGAATAATCAAGATTAATAGTGGAACTAAACAAGGTTGTCCACTCTCACCTATTCTATTTGCTTTGGCAATAGAACCTTTAGAAAATTTTATCAGGCATAATGACAAAATTAAAGGTTTCAAAATTGTAAGGGAATTAATCAAAATTAACTTATTTGTGGATGATGCCATGGTTCTAATGGGATCACCAGTGGACTCTATAAAAAAAAAGTTATTCATACCATAAAAAAATTGAGAATCTATCAGGGTTGGCCATTAATATTCAGAAATCAGAAATTCTACATAAACATCTATCTTGGAAGGAGTTAAAAGAAATACAGACCATATCTGGGATAAAATTAGGAGAAAAGGAGTTAAAATATTTAGACGTTTATATTCCCAAAAATTTAAACAATATAATTCAATTAAATTATAACCATTTATGGAAAAAAGTAAACAATCACATTCATAATTGGAATAATCAGAACTGGGATATGTCAAACAAAATTAAGATAGTCAAAATGATGGTTCTCCCCAAATTTCTATTCCTATTTCGAGTCCTTCCATATAGTATTGCAAGGGACAAAGGCTCTTTTAGGCAGGGGGGAATCTTTTTATCCCACCGCTGCCACCATTAAATGCAAGGGTCCACTTCATAAACAGGCAGGGGGCAATCCTTCTTTCAGGATCCCAGCCACTGCCAGCTATAAACCCTTGAGTCTGTACGTGTGCATGTACTATATGATGTGTCACTGAGGGGAAATATGTGAGAGAAATCTTCTGCTGATACTAAGTCGAGCAATTCACCACTCAGAAAACACTTTCTTTATTTAAAACAGAGAACTTTTTATTTATGGTTACTTTAGTCTGAAAATCGTAACTTGTGGCAATAGTTTACTTCTTCAGTTTCACTTATATACAATATAAACCATATCTTTCATTCTTCAACATTAACCACTTGACTGAAACTTTGTCTCTACCCTATTCCAATTCCTCAGCTCTTCCTCACTAGAAACCCCAGATCTGACTCAATACTAGTCACTTTTTCCTTCAGTATTTCAACTGAAGTCCCAAACTTAAACTAGGATCTTTTCCTTCTAGCTCACCTGGCTAGAGACTACCATAACTGAACCCCAGACACACACGTCTTTTCTCTAGTTTCCCTCACAAGAAACATCAACATAACTCCCCTCTTTTTAAAACATCTCCTCCTTTTCTCCTCCAGCTAGCTCCGCCCCTTTCACTAGCCCAGAAATTGTTACATTTCTACTGAAGCAGCCACGCTACCATGGTGACACATGGCCAATCATCAGTAGCTAACTTCTGCCCACTTTTATCTCCAAATCAACACCAAATAACATAGGCAAAATTTACCAATAAAATAATGCTTTCCGTTACAGTATCCCCAGGAAAATAATTAAGAAATTGGACAATTCAATAAAAACTTGGATAACAGGTGGAAATAAAAACAGAATTCCCAATTCAGTATTCTACTCCTCAGAACAGAATGTAGGATTGGGGGCACCCAATCTACAAGACTATTATGAAGCCTGTCAATTAACAAGATTGTTAGAATTAGATTTTGATGACTCAAGAAGATGGGTCAGAATTGAAAAAATAATAAACGGATGGCACAATTGCCTATGTTTAAAAGGATGGGTGGACAATAAAACTCTAAAAGAAATTAAAGGAGGACCAATGATCTCATCCATGGAGTGCTGGAAAAAATGGCAAGGTAAATTACCAATAAATAAAGTAGATATACTCCCAATAGAGTTTTTAAACAATAAAAATGAATGGACATTTGGTAAAGTGATAACAAATTTTAAACAAAATGGAATGAAATTGATAAGAGACCTCTTAAACCCAGATGGGACAATTAAGGAAATGATAAAAGACATTTGTGGGCAAAGTAACTGGCTTCTTTGGAGTGGACTGTAACAAAGGATTATGAATTGGAAGAAAAAGGAAGGTCCAGAAACAGATTTTGACCAAATTTTAAAATGGAAATTAGAAAAGGAGAAAGGCCTGATGGGTTTTATATATAAGAAATTAATTGAAAAACAATATAAATTGAAACAAACATTAGCTGAGATATGGAAAGAGACTTGAACATTAATGGCTCTGACATCGAATACTGGATCAATTCAATTGATGCCAGGTTGTGGCGCAGCTGGCTAGTAACCAGCTGCTATAAATCACAACTGACCGAGAGGTCATGAGTTCGAAGCCCGGGTCGGGTTAAGCCTCCGACCATTAAAAAAAAATAGCCCCAGCTTGCTGTTGACCTAGCAGCCCCGAAAGACAGTTGCATCTGTCAAGTAGGGAAAATTTAGGTACTCTTTATGCAGGAGCCTAATTTAACTAATCTACAACTGCGACCATAAAACTGCTCACGAGGAAAAGAATGAGGAAGAACAGCCACCAATGGACAGTGAAGCAACAGCTCCCCCTGTGGCCGGAATCGTGAAGCTGGAAAGATGTTAAAAATGCCTCTGTGTCTGTCTAAAACTGAATGTTGTTTGTCTGTTGTCATTGAATGTTTGCCATATATGTGTTCATTGTAATCCGCCCTGAGTCCCCTTCGGGGTGAGAAGGGCGGAATATAAATACTGTAAATAAATAAATAAATAAATGTAAAAAAAAATCAAGCAGATAAGGATTAGAGAAACTCAAAGGAAAATACTGACTAAATGGTACAGAACCCCAATCCAATTAGCTTATATAACTAAAGCAACCACAAAATTGTGTTGGCACGATTGTGGAAAAACTGGCTCATATATTCATATGTAGTGGGAATGTGAGAAAGTACAAAAATTTTATAACAAGGTAAAGAAGGAAATTGAAGATTTAACAGGACATAAATTGGTTTTGAAAAATAAAGAATTTTCCATCCAGAAATTAGATAAGGACAAAATCACTAAGGACTGGGTGGAAATTATAAAATACATGATAGTTGCCGCTCAAGCAACAGTTGTCTTGGGGTGGAAAGCGCAAACAAAGTGGGAAGTTAAAAAATGGTATGAATACCTAGCTGATTTTATGCTTCAGGATTACATCCTTGAAAAGAGAACTAAATATATATCAGGCCGAATCAAAAAGAACTGGGATCTGAAATGGGGAAGATTGATAGATAAAGTCAAAGGACAAAGAAAATATAAAGGATTGAATCATTCTCTATTTACGATTGATCAATTAAAATAATATCTGAATGAAAGAAAGTACTGTTCCCAGAGGGTGGGAGGAGGGGGGAGGGGTGGAAAACCAATTGACATAAGTGGGAGATAAAGGTGGAATTAGCAAGTGTAATGTTACTGAGAATATATAATTTGATGTGTATATTGAAATGGTGATGGATTTTGTTATTATTCCACTGGTATTTACAATAAAAACATATTTTTTTTAAAAAGACTTCCATAGAAAAATAAAGGGGGAAATGGAGGAATTATTAAAGCAAAAAAAAAAAAAAAAGGTTGGATAAGAAAGTTTTTACCCTGAAACTGTAAGGGAAAGGCGGCAATAAAGATTAGGGTGAGATGACTAAATAAATATATGTTAGCTGCAGCTCAAGCTACTGTGACCCTGGGATAGAAAGAACATAAAAATGGGGTATACAGAAATGGTATGAATATTTAGCAGACTATATGCTTCAAGATTACATCATATATAGGAAAAATCAATAAACCAATGGATACTCCAGGGGAAAATGAGAAGAGAAATGAGGAAAACTGATAGCCAAGGCAAAGGGCAACAGAAAATATGAAAAATTAAACCAGACTATCCTTACAATGGAGTCCTTGGTGGTGCATCGGATTAAACCACCGAGCTGCTGAACTTGCTTACTGAAAGGTTGGTGATTCAAATCCATGCAGTCATGCCGACCACATGACCTTGGAGGTGCCTATGGACAATGCCAGCTCTTCGGCTTAGAAATGGAGACGAGCACCAACACCCAGAGTCGGACACGACTAGACTTAATGTCAGGGAAAAACCTTTACCTTTACCAATCCAGCAAACAGAATGAATGATAAAGGAAATGTATAACTGTTCCCAGACGGAGGGGGTGAAAGGAGAGGGAGAGGGAGGGGAAAAATAGTGGAAATGGATGGCTACAAGTAGGGGATGAGGGAGATTACATATGACATTTCTATCTCTTTTTTTGTTAAACTGTAAATATATATATACCTTAAAGTCGCCTATGTTATCTTCTAAACCTCCTCATGAGGAAAAGTGGTTATGTTATACTCTACTGGTGTATCCCCCAAAAATGTTTTTAAAAATGAGATTCCACATACTGATATACAGCAGGATAATGGCCTGGGGAGGGGATCAGGGGCCAGTTTTGACCTTCCAATTAATAATATATTGTAAAGTGTCATACATTTGGTTGTGCTATATAAATAAACGATGATGATAATCATCATCATTCAATCCCATCAAGAGTACTCGATGATAAGATTTCACTTTGCCCTCAGGCCCCACCTTACCTGCCTCCAGTGACCTTGAATGGTGGATGCTTATACCATCAGTAGAGAGCTTCCCCCATCTGTCACCCAAAGATACCAAACCCTCTTTAAATTTGCCAACTCTTCTCTTCAAACTGTAATTATTAAGGAATTTGCTGGTACATAACACTTCACAATTACAAAAGAGTCTGGCTACATTGTAGTCCTGCCTTTCATTATGTATGGATAGTCTTTCTTTTATATTTATTTTACATTTTGTAATCCATCTCAATCTCAGAATAAAAGAGAAGGCAAACATTCAGTCAATAAGCTGATAAGTAAGAGAGTTTGTAGTGTACCACAATCAACCTCGAAGCTCCAGGAGAGTTCAGAGACACCAGAAGTAAATCAGAGGAGACTGTTATTTTCCACGTGTGTCAGGCCCAGTGAGAAGGTGAGGTGAGGAGGCTAGGTCCTCAGCCTTCCTGAAAGAACCCTCAGAACTTATCTTCCTAGGATGTCAGAGGCTAAGAGTCTCAGAAGAGCCTTGTTAAGGGCTTGTTTTCTGTAAGCATCAGAGACAAGGAGGGAAGCAAAGACAGAAGAGTAAGGAGACTGACGTCCTGCTGAGCCACTTGAAGTCATTCAGTACAACAGTTCTTGTTCTCTCACCTTATGCACTAGAAAGAATCTTATTAACAGCTATCATAATGTTATCTAGAGCAATGGGAGTAACTATAATGACCTGGTTCCAAGAGAATGCTTCAGGGCAATTAGACAGGGCATGCTGACTTTCTTTGCACACCCATGCTTCACATGCTGAGTGTCAAAGCTTTTTGCCATCTCTATAAACTCTAAAAGGGACCTTTTCCCCACTCTTCATCCCATCTTTCAACAAAGCAATATGCTTTTATGGTAACAGTTACATTTAGAGGACAGGGGGTCTGGAAAATTGTTCCATTCCAATTTGGGGGGGGGGGGGTATAAGCAAAACATGTGTTAAAATATTTGGTAACCGTCATAGTACTGAAAATGTATAGCCACAGGGAGAGAGATGTGGGAAGGAACAAAGTCTGGTTGTCAAACATCTTGTAAATAAGTCTTGGGTTTCAAGATAATAATGATTCATGCAGTTAGAGTAAAACATTTATATGTTTTTGATAGTCATTGAATAGACCTTTAGCCCCGAGTGCCAGAAGGAATATTATTATTCAGCCATTAACCTTTGTAGAAGCAGTTAGAGAGCCTCCAGATATAGTAAAATGTCTTTCCTAATCAGATGTTTAAAACCAGCTGGACTGTATTCCATCAAGCTCAACAATAACAATAGTTTCTGGTGCATATTTAGTGTATATTGAATGCTAATGGCATATCATCTCTGCAATGTAGATGTTTTTCTTCAGTCAACAACAGTTATGACTGCTGTTACCTCACCCACTGCAGCTATTGGCAAATTCTTCATCAGGATTCATACAGCTAAGGTGAAACTGTCAGACATCTTGACACAAGCCTTCAGTTTTTTAGCTAGAATATTCCAGATCCAACCCCAAGCAGCTATTTAATACATAGAGGCTAAACTTGTGACACTTCTCCTCCTTAACAAAATCAGGTCAACTTTGTAATTCAGTGCTGGGACAATGAGGCTCCTCAGGAAATTATCCCCGTGTAAGAAATCTGGATTGCCAAGAAGGACATCCATGATTAGGATACAATTATTTGCAAATTTTCTTTTTGGAGGAAGAAAACAGTAATTTTATCAACCTCTCATTGTGAGCCTTTGAAAATTGCTATTGACAAAGTTGTGCATGATGGTTTAGCATAGAAAACAGTATTTTGTACACAGGAAATGCTGTTTCAATTGTAAAAGAACTATGTGTATATTTTGTGCAAAATAAAGTTTCACAATTTCTCATGTCCAGATTCTCCCCGAGTTATCAATATGCAAAAATATGTTTTTGAATATGTTTTGAATATTTTCAAATATTCTTTGCTTACCCAATCCATGAGTTGTTCATCCCAGTTACACTGATTGGTCCTTTTGTGTTATGGAAAATAGATTTGGAGTTTATTTATTTTTAAATTGAAATATTTATTTTATATCCTGCTTTTTCTCTTGTGTAGATCCCAAAACAGTTTACAATATAGATATAGATATATACACATACAGACCAATATACTACTTATTTCTCCAAATATACATATTTTGTTCTATACACTTCATCTTAATATGCACCTGGATCCCATTGGGTTAGTCTCAAGGAGAGCCATTGGTTGTGATGGATGTCGCCACCCTTGGCAGGGAGTACCAGAGGTTGAGACAAGATATAGTCTGCTTACAAATTCTAAGTGCTATGAAGCCTCATTGGTATCTTCTTTTACGGTACCGATTAAGAAGCAGAGTGGTAACTAGAGGTTTCCCCATGGATTCATAATTTTAATGGGGATTTTTTGGGCAACAAAATAAAATTGTGTGAGTTCTTCATAATAAATGAAAGGATGAAAGAGGATGGGTCTCCCAAATGGCACAGGGACACACTGATTAATGGGATCCATATGTTTTCATATCACTGATATATCTGTCCAGCAGCATAAAGGCTTCAGGTGGCAGGTGATGTCTCACTGATCCCAAGATAAACAGCTTCTTGGCTGAGCTGGCACAGAGCCTGGCACCTGCACAAATGAAGTAAAACAGAGCTAGCACCTGCAATAGGAATCTGTAATGCTAGCAACTTCACTATAGAAATGAGGCTGCTGTCCATAGCTCCAGATACCTTAGCTATTCCACCATCTCTTCCTTTCCCACAGAGCTCTCCATGCTATTTGTAAAGGAAAGATGAGACAGAGAAGGAACACAATGCAGTTGTTTTACATCCTCCATGCACCTTGTTCACATGTAGAGAAAATGATGATTATGAAATTATCTGCAGCATCCATGTCTACAGTATAAGAATATTATAAAGTTAATGTTTCAAAAATGTAGGCTCTCTTCCTTTTCTTTTGCTCTAACATTGCCACTGTGGATATGTGCTTTCATATCCACAAGAAGAGATTCCTCCAACTATATGAAAACTGTTAGTCATCCCACAATCTCACTCTGTCATCAATGCCTTGACTTAAATGTATAGAAGGATGTGATCATAATCTCCTGGTAGATGTAGCTGATACATCAAACAGGAGATCTACATCTCTTACTAATATATCCTTCTTTGCTAACTTGGGCAAATCAGGCTGTTGTAGAATAATGTACAGCATTGGTGAATACTTCTCTCCACAGTGATATGGAATTGTGGTAGTTTGAAAGAAAGGGTATCATTTCAAGGTCCCTTCACACTACACAATTGTAGTACTATGATTCCACTTTCATCGTCATGCTTCAGTCCTATAGAATTCTGGGATATGTACTTTAGAAAAAGTACTTAAAATCTGAGTTGTCACAGGGCCCTAGATATTTTCCACTTCTAAATATGAAAATACTTACAATAATAATAATATTGTAATAGTGTGTGAGTTCTTCATAATAAAAGAAAGAATGAAAGGTTGGATGAAAGGATGAAAATATTGCAACGTAACTCCCAGGATTCCACAGTTAAATAGCCAGGTCATGCAAAACAGAACATTAGAGCTATAATCTTAAAGTGTGAAACGGCTCTGGTTATTGAAAAAAACTGTTTTCATTCAGTAGTGATAAAACTGAACTCTGTGTATGGTTCAAGAAACACATTTTTAAAATGTTGGTATTATCAATTTCTTATTTTGGCCTATATTGAAAGTTTACAGTTGTTCAATGTATGATAAGGCTTTGATCACACATTTACAGGCCAACAGGTTTTTGAGCAGGCTCCTCACTTAAACAAAGCCTTAGGTATTTGTACATTTTGAATAGACTGAAAATGTACTAAACAAGTCAATAATCATACATCACAGTTGTCCAAATTTTAATTGGTTATTGGGCATGATTATTGTTGCTGTTTCCTTTTGCTTTGAATGCTATGCTAAAAATTCCATGAATCACTTGAAGTTCCAGAGGCCAATTTATTACTTTCTTTTACAATAAATCTCATTTCCTGCCCTCTCTTTCTTTATGCATGAAAACACACACAGAAAAGTATTGCCGCTCCCTTCCCAAAGCATTTGATACACCTGCTCAGTTGATGATTTTCTCAGAATACACTTGGTAGCCTTTGGAATTTCCAGTATTCAAAGCTTTCCTTCTTTCTTTTTTGGTACTTATTAGGCTTCAAATGTTACTAAAAGCCTCTGGCATATATTGCAAGAATAGTCCATCACTCTACTCATTCCAGCCATGCTCAACCAAAAAAAACACAAAACAAACAGTGAAAGAGGGATTTCTCTCCAGCATTACAAATAATGTCAAAAAGGTGGATCCCCCGCCTCCGTGTTATGCTACCAGCAATTGATCTTGAGCTCAATGTTTTTTTAATAATCCTGTTGAAGAATTTGCTGCTTTGTGCTAAAAAAGGAATTATTGCCTAAAATGATGGGCTCACTCTAGAGAATAATGGACCCAAGAAAGGGGTTTTTCTATGTCTTTCTGATACACACATGGGACTCTATCATGTGGCCAAAAATGTCTGAACACCACAGGTAGGGGAAATAATGCTGCTATTTCTTCTGGTTCATGTATCTCATTTTGCACAGTCTCCCGCCCTGTTTCTTTTCTGGGCTTGAACCAGCAATTTTTCAGCCAGACTTATTTGAAATGACACCTGAGCATCCAGATCCTCCAACACAGTCATTACAGCCCTCTGTGATATAATACAGATCCCCAAGACTTTCAACACTTTCAACAGCAGGTCATGAAGTGCAGACATTAATGCGTAGCATCCAGCCGATTATTGTCAAATGCAGCCTCCAGGCATGTGAGGATCAGGACGGCTCAGCAACATTTACATCAGGCAGTTTTGTCAGGACTTTTTGTGTTTCTGTCCCCAGGCAGTACAGCGTATTAAGTAGGTCTGAGGTTCTGGTGTATATAGGATTTACATAGAGAATGTGAGAAAAAGAGAGAAGCCGAAGTATTGCTGTCTTCTCAAAGGCAATTTCATCTTTCTTTTCAAGAAATAGAGATCACCAAGAAGCCTTTGAGTTTGATTTTAAAACATCTGTAAGATTCTCCATCCACATTATCCTTTCCTTGTAACTCTCTACGAACCAACTTTCTGTCACTTTTGTTAGACTGCAGAGATTCAAAACAATACAGCATACTAGGGGTGTACATTTTGGGAAAAATCCTTCCCAAATTTTGTGCAATTTTCTAAACTCGCCCCACCCATTTTCTGGGAACTTTCATTTT
Source organism: Anolis carolinensis (assembly GCF_035594765.1). Classification (NCBI taxonomy): domain Eukaryota; kingdom Metazoa; phylum Chordata; class Lepidosauria; order Squamata; family Anolidae; genus Anolis; species Anolis carolinensis. Next base: position 298,278,224 of record NC_085841.1, read on the forward strand.
TCAGAATGGGCAATATACTGTTTTTTGGGATAGTAGCCATCATTTCAGGAGTAATCTGGCCATAGGTGGCAATGGGGAGGCTTCATGGACTTCCCTTTCCATCATTTGTATGGCTATCAAGACAAAAGTAGCCACACTAGGAGGACATATTTACCGCTGTAAATACCTCAAGTTTCAGAATGTTTGGGTCATTCCACCATTTTTAAAAAGCTTTAATTTTTAAAGTTTCATTAAATAAAATGTCATTTAAAAAAGAAACCCAAAGATCCTCCTCCTATCCCTGGAATGTCTCCACAGGGAGAAGCAGGAACAAAGCAGAGAGAGAGAGAGCATATATGAGTGAGTTAAAGATGTGAATATTACAAGTAACTTCCAAGGGCTTTGTTTATTTTTTGTTTATTTTTAAATAAGTATTTGGAGTGAGGAAGGCTGCTACTGCTAGACTGCTGTCATGGGGTAGGTAGAAGCCACCCAAAGACACACACACACACACACACACACACACACAAGCCAGATGAACTGTGGCAGCAGGGGAACACAAGCCTGAATAGGTAGGGCAGGGGATGGAACAAAATGAAAAAAATCAAAGAGATGAAGGAGAAGGGCTTTTTTGTAATTTTAAAATATATATTTTGTGGGAGAATAATAATAATAATAATAAAACTTTATTTATACCCCGCCACCATCTCCCCAACGGGGACTCGGGGCGGCTAACATGGGGCCATGCCCAGAGCAATACAATATAATAAAATATAAAAACAACATATCATAGCACCATTAAAAAATACAATAAATGATAATAGGCATTACATCAAGAAATCAAAAAACAATAAAACAAGGGCAGGCCGCGTGAACACAAAGATAAAACTGGGAGTGAGAGGGACAGAGGGGTACTCCACTGTGGGCAGGGACATATGGAAGTGGGGTAATCTAGAGGATAGATGTTCGGGGTGGGAGTAACATAGAAATATATAACAGAAATTACTCACCGAAGGCACAGTGGAAGAGTCCATGAGAAGGAAGGTGCAGGGCAGAATACAAGCAGCAAGATAGATAGATAGATAGCAAGCATGTGCGATCCATGAAAAAAATGGTTCAATACTTGCTTCAAAAGTAGGGGGCGCTGGCACTTCGTTTCTAAAGTCATTTCTGAATTTTGAAGCAAAAAATTCAAAACTTTCCAAAACTTCCAAAGCTTCATATGTACTTTGTTAACGGAGGATGCGCATGCGCATCAAGGAAAACATTATTGTCAATGGGGAAAAATGAGGGGCCTCTCTCACCATAATTTTTTGAGCTATCCTAATGAAATTTGCCAATATGGTAGAACATATTTACCACTGTTAGCCCACCAAATTTCAGAACGTTTTCCTTATCCTCTGTTTTTTAGTGAATTTTCATAGCTTTTATAATAAACCATTTTTTAATAATTGCAGAAATCTGTTCCTGGTTTAAAAGTCTTATTTCCTATTTCATTGGGTTGTATTTACTTTGAAAGTCATTGTTCTACTTCAGAAACTTTGTTTTTGCGGCTGAAACTCAGTTAAAATGGCGGACAGTGTCCCTATCATAGCACCATGTCCCTTGCGCAAAGACAAAATACAGGCAGTGTAATAAATTTTTGCCATGTTTCTATGACAGAACCAATTAGGAAATGACATTTATCACCCAGGAACAGAAATCATAGTACACCATCAAATCATTCCTGACAGATGGCCATCAGCCTCTGAATAAGGAAATCTGTTCCTGGTTGGAAAGTGTTATTTCCTGTTTCATTGGGTTTTCTGGGGCGAAGAGTGTGTGACTTGCCCGAGTGGGTTTCCATGGCTAAGTGGGGAATCAAGACACAATCGGAGTCCAACTCTCAAACATCTCCCTCCCTCTCTCCCTCCCTCTCCCTCTCTCTCTAAACTTCTCATACCTTCCAAGAATTCACATATGAAAGTTTGGTCAAGATGGTCAGGTGAGGACAAAAGGGGGTGGGGAATATTAAGAGTAGATAGGACCTGGGACATCTAGGAATTGTAGTTTTAAAGCAGGCATAGTACTATTGGGGAAACTTGTGCTTCAGCCCAATGCTTTTTGTGAAATGTAGTTTATTAGCATTGAATGGCCTTGCAGCTGCAAAGTCAATCAGGGAGGGGCTCTGCATAGAGGTATGTTGGAAATGAGGCAAGTGGAGTGTAGCATATGGCTTCTCACTTCCCCTTAAATAAATGGGGAAAATTCAGAGGCTCCATTCTCCTTCATTTTTAAAGCTATTGGGGTGAAATTTGCTACAGTCACAGAAGATATTTACCACTCTTTTCCTATCAAGTTTCATAATGTTTCACTCATCCACTGGTGTTTTGGGAATTTTCAAAGTTTTTTAAAACAACATTTTTTTAAAAAAGGCGACAAGAACAATGGCCTCTCCCTCCCTCTTCTGTCAGCTGATTGGCTGAGAGGCATGCCAACATGTTTGGCTTCCCCTCTCAGCGGGGCTTGGTCACAGCTACATTCGAAGACATCCAAAACAGAAGAAATGAAGGTGCCTTTTTATTCAAATTCTTAATATTGGGAAGGCAGTGAGGAGGTGCATCAGAACCTGCTTCAAAAGTGCTTTAGATCTGAATTTGATACAAATTTAATGAGCATACGAACTCTGATAGGGCTGGGTAGAGATGGAAAAGAAATTGAAAGAAATTATCCCATGAGGACTCAAGGGAGTCAGGCTACCCTCCCTTCCCTTCCCTTCTCTTTACCACCCCACCACAAATTTAAGACTTATAGAGACCCCCAAAAGCCCCCCACCCAATGCAGGCTCACCCTGCTCAACTCCCTAGCGAAATAGACAAAAAGGAGGACTGATATTAAGGAAAAGTATTGCAACAAAAAGGAAGGCAAAAGCAATCCAAATGAAATACAGTAGAGTCTCACTTATCCAACATAGACGGGCCGGCAGAATGTTGGATAAACGAATATGTTGGATAATAAGGAGGGATTAAGGAAAAGCCTATTAAACATCAAATTAGGTTATGATTTTACAAATTAAACACCAAAACATCATGTTATACAACAAATTTGACAGAAAAAGTAGTTCAATATGCAATAATGCTATGTAGTAATTACTGTATTTACGAATTTAGCACCAAAATATCACAATGTATTGAAAACATTGACTACAAAAATGTGTTGAATAATCCAGAATGTTGGATAAGCGAGTGTTGGATAAGTGAGACTCTACTGTAGATACAAACAATGAACAACCAGGCAGCAGCAAAGCAGAGCACTGAAGCAAGCAACCTCTATCACACACAGCCTGGACATCACTGGAAAAGCATGATTGGCTCAGACAGCAGGGCTCCTCTGCACGCCATGCGGTTACTGAATGAAAGTGAAACCAGATGGTTTCAGCAGCCGCGTGATTTGTTACGGACAGGGAAAAAATGTCATGGTCCTCATGCCATTATGACTGAAATGGCAAACAAAAATGATGAATTAGCCTGAGCCCGTTTTAAAAATGGATCCATGCACAGCCCAACAGCATATATATGTATAGTATTTCACCTAATCAAAAGCGCCATTGAATGCAAGGTACACACCCCTTTTTGAATTCTCAATTATGAGCAAGATAGGTTCATCATCATCTCACTCGTTCAGTCATTTTCGACTCTTCGTGACCTCATGGACCAGGCCAGGCCAGAGCTCCCTCTTGGCCGTCACCGCCTCCAGTTCCTTCAAGGTCGAGCCAGTCACTTCAAGGATACCGTCCATCCATCTCACCCTTGGTCGTGCTCTCTTCCTTTTTCCTTCCATTTTCCCCAGGATCATGATCTTCTCCAAGCTTTCCTGTCTTCTCATGATGTGACCAAAATACTTCAGCTTTGCTTCTAATATCCTTCCCTCCAGTGAGCAGTTGGGCATTATTTCCTGGAGGATGGACTGGTTGGATCTTCTTGCAGTCCAAGGCACTCTCAGGATTTTCCTCCAACAGCAGAGTTCAAAAGCGTCTATCTTCTTTCGCTCAGCCTTTCTTATGGTCCAGCTCTCACATCCATAGGTTACTATGGGGAATACCATTGCTTTGACTATGCGGACCTTCGTTGCCAGTATTTTATCAAGGTTGGCCATTGCTCTCCTCCCAAGAAGTAAACGTCTTCTACAGTGATCTTCGCACCTAGAAATATAAAGTCTGTCACTGTCTCCATGTTTTCTCCCTCTATTTGCTAGTTGTCAATCGGTCTGGTTGCCATGATCTTGGTTTTCTTGACGTTTAACTACAACCCAGCTTTTGCACTTTCTTCTTTCACCTTGGTGATAAGGCTCCTCAGCTCTTCCTCACTTTCAGCCATCAGAGTGGTATCATCTGCATACCTAAGGTTGTTAATGTTTCTTTCAGAATTTTTAACTCCAGCCTTGGATTCGTCAAGCCCCGCACGTCGCATGACGTGTTCTGCGTACAAGTTGAATAGGTAGGGCGATAGTATACAGCCCTGCCGCACTCCTTTCCCAATCTTGAACCAGTCTGTTGTTCCGTGGTCTGTTCTTACTGTTGCTACTTGGTCTTTATACAGATTTCTCAGGAGACAGACAAGGTGACTTGATATCCCCATACCACCAAGTACATGCCACAGTTTGTTATGGTCCACACAGTCGAAGGCTTTAGAGTTGTCAATAAAGCAGAAGTAGATGTTTTTCTGAAACTCCCTGGCTTCCTCCATTATCTAGCGGATATCGGCAATTTGGTCTCTTGTTCCTCTGCCTTTTCTGAATCCAGCTTGGACATCTGGCAGCTCTCACTCCATGTATTGCTGAAGTCTTCCTTGCAGGATCTTGAGCATTACCTTACTGGCATGGGAAATAAGGGCCACTGTATGGAAATTTGAACATTCTTTAGCATTTCCCTTTTTTGGTATGGGGATGTAAATTGATTTTTTCAATCTGATGGCAATTCTTGTGTTTTCCATATTTGCTGGCATATGGCATGCATCACCTTGACAGCATCACCTTCCAGGATTTTTCCAGGACTCAGCTGGGATCCTGTCTTCTCCTGCTGCCTTGTTGTTAGCAATGCTTCTTAAGGCCCATTCAACCTCACTCCTCAGGATGTCTGGTTCTAATTCATTCACCACACCATCAAAGCTATCTTCTATATTTTATCCCTCCTATACAGATCTTCTGTATATTCTCGCCACCTTTTCTTGATTTCTTCAGCTTCTGTTAGGTCTTTGCCATCTTTGTTTTTGATCATGCCCATTTTTGCCTGAAATTTGCCTCCAATGTTTCTGATTTTCTGGAAGAGGTCTCTTGTCTTTCCTGTTCTATTGTCTTCTTCCACTTCCATGCATTGCTTGTTTAAAAATAGTTCCTTGTCTCTCCTGGCTAACCTCTGGAATTGTGCATTTAGTTGGGCATATCTCCCCTTATCGCTGTTTCCTTTCACCTTCCTTCTTTCTTAGGCTACTTCCAGTGTCTCAGCAGACAACCATTTTGCCTTCTTGGTTTTCTTTTTCTTTGGGACGTACTTTGTTGCTGCCTCCTGAACAATGTTGTGGACTTCTGTCCATAGTTCTTCTGAGACTCTATTTATCAAGTCTAGTCCCTGAAATCTATTCTTCACTTCCACTGCATATTCATTAGGAATATTTGTGAGATCATATCTAATTGGTCTGTGTATTTTCCCCATTCTCTTTAGTCTGATTCTAAATTTTGCAATAAAATTTCGTGGTCTGAACTACAGTCAGCTCCAGGTCTTGTTTTCACTGACTGGATGGATGTCCGCCACGTTTGGCTGCAAAAGATGTAGTCAATCTGATTTCGGTGTTGACCATCTGGTGAAGCCCATGTGTAAAGCCATCTTTTAGGTTGTTGGAAGAGAGTGTTTGTTATGCACATTGAGTTTTCCTGGCAAAATTCTATCAGCCTATGTCCTGCTTCATTTTGTTGTCCCAGACCATGCTTGCCTGTGATCCCGGTTATCATTTGACTGCCCACCTTAGCATTCCAATCTCCTGTAATGAGAATAATGTCTCTATTTGGTGTGTTATCCAGTAGGTGCTGCAGATCCTCATAGAACTGCTCTAATTTTGCTTCTTCAGCAGCTGTGGTTGGGGCGTATATTTGGATCACTGTGATGTTAAATGGCTTGCCTTGAACTCGAATTGAGATCATTCTATCATTTTTTGGGTTGTATCCAATCACTGCTTTCGCAACTTTATTATTAACTATGAAGGCTACCCCATTTCTTCGCTGTTCCTCTTGTCCGCAGTAGTAGATTTGGTGGTCATCTTATGTGAAGTGGCCCATTCCAGTACATTTCAGTTCACTGACTCCCAGAATGTCTATCTTTAATCTTGACATCTCACCAATAACCATGTCCAGTTTGCCCTGGCTCATAGATCTTACATTCCAGGTTCCTATAGTGTGTTGATCTCTAGAACATTGGATTCGTCCTTCACCTCCAGCACCGTTGGCCATTAGCCTTCCTTCCGGCTTTGAGCTAACTGCGTCATTACATCTGGGGCTACTTGGACTAGTCCTCTGCTCCTCCCCAGTCGCATTTTGACCATCTTTCGACCTGGGAGTCCTATCTTCCAATGGTATACCGACATTTGTCTGGTTTTACTGATCCACTTAGTTTTCATGGCAAGAATACTGGGGTGGTTTGTCATTGCCTTCCCCAGGGATCGTATGATAGGTTATGTAGGTTTACTCTTAAGTTGAATTTGGAACAAGTACATTTTTAAGTGTAACTCCAGCTATATATACAGCTATGGATAGATTAGGAAAGGATTAACACCCCTGTGGAGTTTGATTTGCTGTCTGGGCCCCTGTTCAGAAGATTTCATTTCCCATTATGTCTCTGTGATAATTAGATTTGATAAAAATTGGCTTGTTGTGGAAACAAGGATTGGTGAGAAAGTTTCAGTGGAGACACCTTTCCCCCATGAAAACTCTTTCAGGAGTGATTTTCCCTTCAGAGGAGTAGATTTCTCTCATGTCCTATTGTCTTATTCCTGTTTGTAACTATGAGTAATTTATAAGACGAATGTTTTTAACTCAGGGACTAATGGCACCTTGTTTTTTTCTTCAACCTGCTATCAAGCCAGACATCCCCCATTCTAAGTGGGGTATTTTGGATTTGTTCCTGTTCAACATCATTTTGTTAGTTTTGGCCCATCTCTAATCTGTTAAGATTGTTTTGAATTCTGCTCCTGTCTTCTGAAGTATTAGCTATCCCTCCCACTTTGATGTCATATGCAAACTAATTTATTTTAATGATGTTTTTTTATGGTTGTAATTGATGATATGTACTGTTTTTGTTTTATTATTATGTTCTTGGCATTAAATGTTGCCAACTGTTGTAAGCCGCCCTGAGTCCCCCCAGGTGAGAAGGGCGGGGTATAAATGCTGGAAATAAATAAATAATAAATAAACTTGATGATCATGCCTTCTAATCCTTCTTCTAAGTCATTAATAAAGATTTTGAACAGAACCAGGCCCAGGACAGAAGCCTGCACAACTCCACTTGGCACTTCTTCCCAGGATGAAGAGGAAGCATTGGTGAGCACCTTTTGGGTGTTAACATGTAAAGCTTTTACAGAAAGTCAGATAGAAGAGTGTGTAAGAGATGCATATAACTTATCTTAATAAATGACTGCACTTTCTGAAGTTTTCCTCTTTCTGGTATGTCTAAGAAAACTCTTATGTGATGTGTTTCCTCCAACCATAATAATTCTAGTGACACAACAAGCCCTTCTGTTTTACTGATTATGGTAAAGCGAAAGACACTCATTCTAATGAATCCTAATGAAACTAAAGTATTTTAACTTCAGCATTAATCAGGGAGTCCAGTGAGTTAGGTGAAATTGCCACAAAAATATGCTGAATTGACATCAAATTAATTTATAATTTAATTCCAAGTGCTGGCAATTGACCAACTGGTTATACTCAGACATATCAGCCCCATATTTTGGGTGCCAATCTTTCATGATAAAACCATGTAGCTTAAAGTAACACCTGTCAAGATGTTGTATAATTCAATAGATTATACAACAGCCCGAGGTTCAGCCCGAGGACGTGGACAAGGTGCTTGGAGAGGTGAGGGCGACCACATGCATCCTAGACCCCTGCCCATCCTGGCTGGTGAGAGAAGCCAGAGGGGGATTGGCCGAGTGGGTGAAGGTGGTGGTGAATGCCTCCCTTCGGGAAGGCATATTTCCAGCAAGCCTTAAATTGGCTGTGATCAAACTGCTGTTGAAGAAGCCATCACTGGACCCCACTCAATTGGAGAACTATCAGCCTATTTCCAATCTCCCCTTTTTGGGCAAGGTCGTGGAACATGTGGTGGCTGCACAACTCCAGGCATTCTTGGTAGATACTGATTTTCTGGATCCGGCGCAGTCTGGCTTCAGGCCGGGACATGGTACCGAGACAGCCTTGGTCGCCTTAGTCGATGATCTACGCCAGGAACTGGACAGGGGAGTGTGTCCCTGCTGGTTCTGCTGGACCTCTCAGCGGCCTTCGATACCGTCGATCACGGTATCCTTCTGGGGCGCCTTGCTGGGATGGGTCTCGGGGGTACTGTTCTGCAGTGGCTCCGGTCCTTCCTGGAGGGTCGTTCCCAGATGGTGTCATTGGGGGACACCTGCTCGGCCCCACAACCATTGACTTGTGGGGTTCCGCAGGGGTCAATACTGTCCCCCATGTTGTTTAACATATACATGAAGCCGCTGGGAGAGATCATCCGGAGTTTCGGGGTCCGGTGTCATCTGTACGCAGATGATGTCCAGCTCTGTCACTCCTTCCCACATGTCACTAAGGAGGCTGTTCAGGTCCTGAACCGGTGTCTGGCCGCTGTGTCAGACTGGATGAGGGTGAACAAATTGAAACTTAATCCAGACAAGACAGAGGTCCTCCTGGTCAGTCGCAGGGCTGAACAGGGAATAGGGTTACAGCCTGTGTTGGATGGGGTCGCACTCCCCTTGAAGACACAGGTCCGCAGTCTGGGGGTTCTCCTGGACTCATCGCTGAGCCTGGAGCGCCAGGTCTCGGCGGTGGCCAGGGAAGCCTTTGCATAACTCCGCCTTGTGCACCAGCTGCGCCCGTTCCTTGGGAGGTCTGACTTGGCCATGGTGGTCCACGCTCTGGTTACAGCTCGTTTGGACTACCGCAATGCGCTCTACGTGGGGCTGCCTTTGAAGACGGCTCAGAAGCTCCAACTAGTACAACGGGCGGCAGCCAGACTACTAACAGGAGCGGCTTACAGGGAGCGTACTACTCCCATGCTGAGCCAGCTCCACTGGCTGCCGATATGCTACCGAACCCAATTCAGAGTGCTGGTTTTGACCTACAAAGTCCTAAATGGTTCTGGCCCATCTTACCTGTCCGAACGTATTTCCCCCTATGAGCCTTCTAGAACTCTTAGATCATCGGGGGAGGCCCTGCTCTCGGTCCCACCAGCCTCGCAGGTAAGGCTGGTGCGAACAAGGGACAGGGCCTTCTCGGTGGTGGCTCCTCGGCTGTGGAACACCCTCCCCAGCAACATATGGCAGATACCAACTCTCCTAGGCTTCAGGAAAGCCTTAAAGACATGGCTGTGCACACAAGCTTTTAATGAATAAGAACATGGACTTTACATGACCTGTACGAAGACTTGAGGATTCTGGATGAATAGATTTTAATCTTGGACATTCTTAAAATTTTATATAATGTGATTTTATTTTGTAATGGTACCTGTTTTATATGAACTTTTGTTTTGTAGATTGTTTTATATGAATTGTTGTTTTTACATTGTTTTTAGGCATTGAATTTTTGCCTATTTACTGTAAGCCGCTTTGAGTCTCCTCAGAGAGAAAGGCGGGGTAAAAGTGATGTAAATAAATAAATAATAAATAGACTGACATTTCCAGGTTAATTAGCAACCACTAATACATATTTAAATAATCATATTATAAACATCACAGTACTATATGCACACTATTTTAACATTCCACCAATAACTCACATTAAAGCTTTCTTCAAACAAACAAACAGGAATAGCTAAATGGTCTCCAAGTACTTTGTAAAGCTCATGGGAGAGAGAGAGCAAAAGCAAAGAAAATAGAGTTTATTGAGCATTAAATGTTCCCTCAGTGTGTAATCTCTAGAATTGGTTTGAGGAACCCAAGAACATTGCACATTTTTTGCTATTTTTTTAAAATATAAGAGGCATTTCAAGTGCAGCAGATGCTCTCTGCGTCCTTCCCAGGATATAAACCATCAACCTCTAGTTGACTCTTAAATTATAAAGAGGTCTCTCCTGGATTTAAAATAGCTCTAGAGGCAAAAACCTGGAAGAATTTTTCCATGTTCCTTGAAGAGCATGAAATACATTTTGATATTTCAGATGCAAAACAAGTGCTTAACATGGCGTCAGTGGCTGCACTCTCTTTCCAACTCCTGCCTCAAAGTTAGCTCATGTACAAAAAAAATCCTTCCTCTCCTCCAATGCCATTCACCATGAGATTTTTTCTCCGCCCCCCCCCAAGATTAATGTATACAAAAGTTTAAAAGGTTTTAATAAATTTAGAATACAAAGCTGAAAGTTCTAGCCAATTAAATGGGTATAATTGCTTAATCAGATATAAAAACATGGGGTGTTAATTAGATTTCAGTTGTAGCTGGACTTGGAGAGTAGATTTCAGTGATTATGATGATGTTCTGCATTATCCTGTATTGGTGCCATTTAAACGAAACATCCAGAGCTTAAATAAATATCCTCTCAATTTCATTTGTGTTCAGATTCTCTGAAGTGTCTTTTAGTCACCTAATTAATCGGTTAATGAAACAAAACACATTTAATCAGTAAACTAATTTTAAAAATGATTGAGAGAATAGAAAATCAGTCTAAAGTCTCTGGAGTAGCAAAAAAATTGTTGAATCCCAACCACATTTTTTGTTGCACAGACTTATAAAATTTTGCTTTTACTTCTCATATAAACATTCGTGCAATTTTAAGTGTTTTTTCCTAAGTCTCCATTTATGGATTATTTCTTATGTCACTATCAAGTTAACATTTATAGATTACTGTAGGCCTTTCTCATTATTTGCATCAGGGCAGGGCAATGTCATTGGAGCCTTTCTTTGCCCTCCAAGCCCCCCCCCCCCCCGAAATAATGAGACAAGACAAATAGACTTGGGTTTAAAAGTGGGCGACTTTATTGATAGTTACCTATGTAACTTTTGATTTGGAACTAGGACCAAAATATCAATAGCCATCTATAAATTTGGTAAGGTATAAGCCAATATAGGTCCTGCCCGACCATCCTTTTATCTGAATTTAGGGCAAAACACCAGGTCCCCAGCATAACTGAATCTGGATGACCTGAAGGGGAATGTGGTGGAGAGTTTTGCCTCCAAAACAAATGAGGTCAAAGTCTCCCATTCCAAGGCCATAATCGTTCACCCTCTCCGGGGCTGTACAAACCCTAAGCGAGGATTCACGCCTCTGGCCAACACCAAAACTGTGGTGCCTTGTGATGCACATCAAAATAAGAGATTCCCCTAAGCATTCCACCACAGATAAGGAGCAAATGTCTATTTAACTCCTGACCCCCACCAAATTCTCAAGAATTTTCCTAATTCCTTTCTGTAGGTCAGCTAGGAAAATTTGGTTGCCCAGATAGGACAGATGGATCCCATCAGCACGATACAGATTCGGATAATTGAAGCTTATGGTGTCATGTGGGATATAATAACCCATGCCATTCTCCAAAACTTTTCGAAGGGCCCGATTGACCCGTTTCCAAGCTTTGTCCAACTTTTTGCCATTCCATAGGGCCAACATGGCCTAGGAATAATTGCTGATCATGCCAATCTGGTATGAGGCCACACCTCTAGGATCTTGTGCATGTCCTTCAAAACTTGAGGAAAGAGGGCCCTGCCTTTAAGCAGTCCCAAATCATTGCCTCCCAAATGAATAACAATAAGGTCCCCTGACCCAACAACAACAGGAGCAAACCCTCCCCCCACAGACCTCTTCTTCCCCTTCATTCCATGAAGGGCAAGGAAGCAAGGCTGAGATGTTGACCGTAGGGACCTCTGCACGCCTGTTGCTCTGCCCAGTGCACATAACTGTGCCCGCAAATCAGGACGCGACATCTACTCGCCAACAGGGTGGGTTCTGCAAAAAACAAATCCCAGTAACTAACACAGCATATGACTCATGTACGCACGATACACTCCAGATTTCCATCTTCCCAAAGATTTAATTTTGTCTACTGAATAACCCATTACAGCAGCAGTGGAAGCAGCCCCGATTCTAAAAGAATGGGTACCAAATTTCTGATCTTTAATCCCCAAAATTTTTAAAGCTTTTGAAGTCAAGGCCCAAAATTGGTATTTTGTCAGTGGTGCTCCATCCCGGAGACAAAAGAGGAAACCAGGAGCTGCCCCCCTGCATGCTACATAAGAAGTTAATGCTGCAACTGGGCATATTTCAGAGTCACTACAACATCCCAATTTAATAATGGAACCCTTCCTCCTTTGATCCATTTTAGAAGACTGAATCACCAATTCTAATTTGTCCTGCTAGAACTGCAGTTCCGAAAATTGAAGAGCCCTTCGAGATTGATCCACCTTTGAGGAGGCGACCAACTTACTAACTTGAAGGGCCCAAAAGAAAGCGGTGAGAGCTGCCACCTGAAATAGAACAGATTCATATTGGGATACACAAATTTGGGGCTAAATTTGCTTTAAATCCTTAATTATTTCCGGGGTCAATGGCTGGTGACTGTCACGTGGCCTAACCCGCTCTCTAGACAAGCCTTCCAGCCATTTGCACAGCCGAAAATTGGCTGTGACATCCGGAAAACCCTGGGCCTTGAGCCAATAAGCCAGGGTGGATAACTTAGCACGAATGGTTTGAGGGGCCAACCTCTTCAAGAAAAATGCCAAATTGTGTGGCGTGCTCATATGGAACCGGTGAAACAGAACTTATAGCATACAACTTCTTGAACTCAGAGAACTCCTGCACCGCTCTGATGTAAGACTTTCTGGAAGACCAGCTTCATTCCCCGAACTATGGACTCTTCCCAATTTTCCAAAGATGGATCGGCATGCTCTGAGGGTGCAAATCTGTGCTGGGGGTAAGCTGCCTGAAGCGTTCCATCTGCATACAGGACAGAGCATCAGTAAGATAATTATCTGTCCCCACAATATGAAAAGCCCTAAACAATATGTTATACTTTAGATAGTAGAGTGTAAAAATCCTCAAAGCCGCCATCAGTCTAGGTGACCTAGATGTTAAAGAATTGATAACCTGCACAGTGGCCTAATTATTGCACCAAAAATGCACAGTAGAATTTGTCACTGCTACCAAAATGGGAAAAACTCCAAAAATGTTAGATCAGAGGTTATGCCTCTAGTGTGCCAACTCTCGGGCCATAACTCGGCACACCAATGCCCATTAAAAAATACACCAAAACCAATGGCTCCAGAAGCATCAGACGCTATCCTTCAGTAATAGGTCCTGCCTCCAAAAAGAAACCCCATTAAACTGGCTTAAAAATTGCAACCAATTGTCCAAATCAGCCTCAATCCCCTGAGTAATCCGCTCATGATGATGCGGGAGTCTGACACGCAAAAAGGCGCACCCGGGAGCCACCACTCTGCATGCAAAATTTAAATGACCAATAATTTCCTGAAACTCACGTAAAGTGGCCTTATTACGGGTAACAAAGGATTGAATCCTATCTATTAAATTTGACACCTTCTCAAGAGGCAAACTAGAAGATTGTTGAACTGTATCAAGCTGAATCCCCAAAAAGGTCAATTTAGTGGCAGGGCCCTCATTTTTTCCGGAGCCAAGGGGAACCCTAATTGATCAGCCATATCTTGAAAATAATACAACAATAATTCGCATTCTCGTGCTTTCCTATGATTAAAAAATTGTTCAAATAATGAACAACCCTGATTGTTCATAAACCTGATTTTGATTTAAGGGCCCACTCTAAAAAGTTGCTAAAAGATTTGAAAGCAGCACACGAAACTGAACAGCCCATTGGAAGAGCCCTGTCCATATAGTACAACCCGTTGAACTGAAAACCCAACAGTTCAAAGTTCAGTGGGTGCACTGGAAGAAGGCAAAAAGCACAAAGCCCGTCGCCAAAGCTCGCAAAAACCTTAAAAAACCGGACCAATACTGCAAGGAAAGATCCGCCAAAACCCTGGCAAACTCTCCCCAGATCCCAAAACTCTCAAACTGATCTGTGAAAAAGGCACCCAACCACGCACCTCCCCTCCAACCAGTCAGCCACGAAAAAGGGGCACGGGGAAGGAATGAGACCAGCCATGCATGCTCATCTGCCACACCCAAGCCGAACAGCCCAGAAACCTAGCAGGAGAGAAAATGCAGCACCCCTGACCCCGGAAAGGAGGCAGGGAGGAACAGGGAGGAGGCACACAACCAGCGCACACCCCTCACTGAACCTTACCCTACATTAATCGCAATGGAGGAAGGTAAAACAAATTTCTTTAAGCAGCCATCAGCGTGGGAATAGAACAGGGGAAGTGGGGTGAACCCCAAAAACCCCAATCCTATACCCTGCCAGCCCACATACAGACCTAACAGCAGCAGCAAAGCATAAATGAAAAGCTCTCCCTCGATGACTTCACAGAAATCCTCGACCACCCAGAGATCTCACTTTCCACTCCTTCCTCCTCGATGTCCAGAAAGTGAGTGATCTAAGAGGCGGGCTGCTGCCTAAAAGCCCCACCCCCTTCTAGAAATCTCTCTTTCGGTTGGAGATGGCAAAGCCACTTTCTTTCCCCAGCTGCACTGGAGGGGGAGGGAGGGGGAGAGTTTATTGCAACCCATAAAATCCGAAATTCCCCCAAACTCTTTCCCATATTTTTTTTAATGTTTTGGTCCAATTTCGGGTAATTGTGTTCCCAAAGTATAATGTAAGCTGTCAATGCACGGAAACATGAAAATATTTCCTCATGTATTCCAGAACTTTTCTACTACACTCAAACACCTCTTTTAAAAATCTGCAATGCCTCACAAATGGCAGCTAGAAGTTTGGAGCAAATTGAGGGAAATTGGGTTTCCTAGGCTAGCTTGTTGGAGTCTGGAGCAAATTAGTACCTCAGCCTAGCCTAGTCTATGTTTTTCAGAGATTCACATTTTCAGCATTGACTTCCCTAAAACCAGTATTTTGTCCATGCTTTATTTCTCTGAAACACCCCATTAGCCTTTTAAATCTGCCACATCTTGATGATGTGGGTTTCTTCTCACAATGAATCTAGAAAGGTACAAGCAAATTTTCTGGAGACTGCTAAATCCACTGGAATTCATTTTCATCCTTAAGCAATTGAACATGACCAAAATCTATCCTTTGTGCATCATTTTAAATCAAAATAATCTCTGCATTTGCCTGAATGATATCACATTATATGCACCAGAATAAAACTGTATATCCAGAGGTAAGGGATGATAATTCCGACCAATGTAAAAATAATGTGCAGAGTTCCTGCTTAATAAATGATCAGAACAATAGGGCAAATATATTAAATCTCCCCCTCTTTCTAACTTCCATGTGTTGGGTCAAGCTTCATATTGAAAGCACAGTCATGTTCATATCTATTCAAAAAGAAGCCCCAATGGGATGAGTAGCCAAATAAAAGATTCTGATTTTGCCCCATCAAAATGTCTCCCAGCAGTTATGAAATCTGTATGGGAAGTGAAGAAACAAAATAGATATACATTACATTCATCATTTCAGATAAAAATTGGGACATGTGTAGACAAGTAACATTAGAGCCAGGCCTGTAGCCAGGGTTTTTTTTAGGGGTTCAACCCCCCCCCCTGAAATTTTTCAGGTTAAAAAAAACCTGGTTTACTCATGAATTTTGACTGGTTAACCAAATCCCCATGCTAAGTCTATGAGACGCAAAAAATTAATAGTCCCTCCAGGCACTATCTCAAGCAGATATTAACTGGTCTGTAGCCGGAGGGGGGGGGGGGGGTTAGGGGTTCAATCCCCTCCCTCATTTTCAAAACCCTCCCCGAATTTTTTTTTTCTGGCTACGGCCCTGATTAGAGCATGGCTAAAATAGCATAGTTCTTGATAAGGAAGAACACACAAACTAGGAGAAATTGAAGGAAATTAGTTTTGATAAAGGAAGAGCAAGATCTCGTGTCTCTTCCCCCCCCCCTGCTGAGTTAACTGAGTGCAAAATACTTTTTGCACTTTGAAATCAATTTGCAGCAACTGAAGTATGTTGAGGACAAAGGGGGGAAGTGGGAAGAAACAGAAGAAATTGGGATTAACTAGGACTATTCCTGCCATATGGTGACAGTAGATCTTGGATATATATGATCCATCTCTATCCCACCACCACAGAATGCATAGCAGTTTGAGCAAGGGAAATTTAGACTGGAGAAATAATGTAGAGAGTAATTAGATAAGAGCCCTGTGAAGCTTTTGATTTTTTTAAATGAGAGAGAATAAAAATCACATCTCATTTGTCTCCAGCACATTATCTTAACTATATTATGGGAAGAATTTTGTGACTGTTTTTCTTCAACATGGACAAACATTCAAGTATCACCTCTGATATAATCCTATTACCTCATTCTGCATAATGTGTAGATCAATCCTATCAACATTTCTGTTAAGGGGTCAGAAGGAAAACATTCAAGGTGAGCTGGTAATTGTGCTGCTATATAAAGGTGCACAAATACAATTCTTCATTTTACAGAAAGCCGATGCTGGAAGATTACCTGAGCAATTTCATATCTTTCATTGTTCTTGGCTTTTAAGCATCCTGCAGTTTCTCCTGAAAGTGATGTCATAATAATCACTGAGCCTACAATGACTGCAATGCTGAAATGATACATTGTCTTTTTCCACTTTACTTTTATGGCAAGCATCAAAGGAAATGTCTTATACTAGCTTGAAAGATCCTGTAAGAAAACCTTGCCAATAATTTCCACCTCCCTGAAAGACAAAGTTACTGTGAAGTAGCCCTCATCTCCATCTTCCATTAAGATTTCTTCTTTAAAAAATATGTTAAATGTGTGCTAAAACTGTAAATTAATGCAAAATTATACATTAATTTAAAATCATTTTCTTCCTGCATGGAAATTTGTGCACTTTGATATGTATTTCTCCTATTGATGCAATCTAGTTTTTAACAAATTTTACTTATTATTGAACACATTTTAAAACATCTACCCTTTAGATAAAACAAGTTTGTGCACAATTATTTGAATATAATTTAAAAAGGGAAAAATATGTTGTTGCTATTTCTTCAAATACTGAAGAACCAAAAGATGCAAACATGTTTTCATAAATCACAAAAGCTAAATGCATATATAAACATCTTATTCAATTCATATGTCTTTTCCATCCCTGTGAATGCCCCAATATAGGGTTGCAATTTTTCACTAAGTTTGTAGCAACAAGTAACTTTGAATGTAGCAACAGGTAACTTTAGCAGTTTTTTCCTAGTTTGACAGAGTCTTCAAAAACCACGGAAGGCAATTCACAAGTTGAGACATATTTTGCACAGAATATGCTATTGTTTGTTTTGTACAGAATACAACATTTAATGTTTAAAAAAATACATTGGAACCTCTACTTATGAATGTCCCAATGTACGTATGTTTTAATAGACGAATCGTCGATCGGCTTAAGTTTTGTTTTAACTTATGAAGTCTGTTTTGACCTACAAGCTACCTGCCTCCTCTCTCCGTCTACCACCCTCTCTCCTTGTGCTCTTACAGCGGCGAGGGTGGCAGGTCCGCTCTCCTTCTTTCCCTCTCCCTCTTCATCGACCTCCATCTCACAGTGAACCATCTCACACCTGGATGGAAGAGAAGATCCCAAAAGCAAGCACCCTCCCAGCAATTTCTTTCCTCTGGCCAGAGATGGGGGGGCTCCCATGTTTTGGGGTGCCTCTGGGAGAAGGGGAGAGGGTTTGCTGGGGGATTGCTTTAGGAGTATGTGAGAAGGGAAAAAAGAGTTTTCTAGTAGAGCACTTGCTCTTGGGATTTCCTCTTCTGCCAGGCACATGGCAGCTTTCTGTGAGAGGGAGGCAAACAGATTGGGGGCTGGAATGGATTAATATCATTTCAATGCATTTCAATTGGGAAATTTGCTTCAACATACGAGCATTTTAAGTTACCAATATGGTCACAGAATGAATTAAATTCATTTGTCAAGGTGTCACTGTATTTCAATGTTAGCTTAACTCAACAGGGATATAAAATTGAGTTGGATAAAAATAAATGCATGATGTTGAAAGTGAAAGTGAAAAGGGGAAACTGTGTAACAACTTATATGTGATGTCAGACAAAGAGCCTGATGAGAGTATTCTTAATGTGTCATGTTTAGAAAACAAACCCCTGCATGATCAGTGTGTGCATTGCATGCACAGAGTTTTGGGGCATGCTATTTTTTCAACAATTCAAAAGTTAGCTAAAGTTGCTGACATAAATTTGAAACTGTGCCAGATATTCCTTGATTTTTGTTTGTTCTAGGGCAAATGTGAAGGCTTTCTCTATTTCTAAGAAAAGTTACAGAACTACAGAAAGACTGTTTGAATTAGCCCATGTAGATTTGGCTGGCCTGATTCAACCCAGTGAGGGCGGGGGCTAGATACATATTTGCAGTTGTGGATGACTTTTCACATTACACTGTATGCTTTTGAAATCCAAACACCAAGCATTTTCAAAATTCAAGGATTCAGAGTACATGATAGAAAGAAGATTTCCACATAAAGTAGCTTGTCTGTAATCAGACAGAGGTGGAGAATTTGTGGGAAATCAATTTCAGAGTTGTCTAAAAAGCATCAGAAAACCAATCCTTATATTGCAGCTAAAAACGTAATAGCTGAAGGAAAAGTGGGGATAATGAAAGTGATACACGATTGTATGATCACAGATGCAAAGGTGCCAAACAGACTTTGGGATGAAGCAGTGATGACAGTAACACATGCAGTAAATAGAAATTGGACCTCAAGTGTAAATGAAACCCTATTTTTCAGGTTGTTTCTTTCTTCTTTTGATTGGTTGACAAGGAAAAAAACGGCTTGCGGCTGCCCTTGACAATCATGTCAGCCCCTTCCCCCGGGGTGATGGAGTATGTTACATTGGAAAAAAAAGATCTGAATCAACAAATCTTTTCCAAATTTCTCCGAAGGTTTTCAAGGCCTTATATTTTGATTTGTTAATGTTTTGGAGGGGTCCTTCCCACTTTTTATTTTGTCAGTTTGTATCTCCGAATTGCTGAAATCTGAAACAACATGTGGAATTTTGTATATCCCTACCATCTGAAATATTTGTGATTCAGGAGATCAGAGTGTGCCCTGTCAGTTTTGATCCTGTGGAATTCCATAAAATGTTAAAGTATACTCCTAAGAAAAAGGAAAAATGGAATGAGGCTGTGAATTGTAAGATCAATGCAAATTGTAAACTTGGATGTGTTTGAAATTGTGAATAAGCAAAAAAAAAAACCCCACCCTGTTATGGAAAACAAATAAAATGAATATATTCACACTGTTTTGTGTAGTTTACAATTTAAACAAAATGCTGATAAGCCTGTTTGTACTTCCGAGATGAAGTGGAAACATTATTTAGGCATTGAAATAGTTAAGTGGCTAAAACTGCTAAAGGGGATCAGAGATAGAGGCAGAAGATATATGATTTTATCTCTAAGACTAAAATGCAAAGTGCAAGTGTAATGCAGACTCCCAGACAGTTTGATTTCACAAAATAAACCAAACTGACTTGGAGCTTTCCTCACTCATAGATTGAGTGAAGTATAATATTTCCAACATCTTAGAAGCACAATTAGTCTATCAAAAGCTGTGAAGAAGTCAAGGAAAATCAACAGGGTTATCCTTCTCTGTCTTTATCCTAGCAAAGGTCATCCATTTCACTGTTAAATACACTGAAGCTGGATTATAATGTGTCCAGATTATCTGTTTTATCAAAAGGTCTGTGAGCTCAACTAAAACATGTCCGACATCTGGCACAACAAATTGAAACATTAAAATTATATTAATCAAAAGAGGATTCCTCAAGAAATATCCATATACTTTTTTCTTAAAACAATGGACATCAGACTCTTCTAGGTATTTTTGAGTTGGAATGTACATAGTCAATCCTCCTGACTAGCTGTCAGTAGCTAAGGAGGAAAAGCATCAGCCAAGGACAGGGCAAACCTCTGGGGATAGTGAGCTCTCTAAGTGTGATTAGCTGTTGCTGTCACCTTTCTCTTTACATGTCCCTAACACTTTTGCACACAGAGTGAAAACAGGCCTTGTAGGGATAATGAGCGGATACAGAGAAAGACTTGATTTCAAAGACAGATGGTGCCTCAGTTGACAGATTTCTTTTCTCAATGAAAATGCCTCCTAGATGAGATTTCCATCCTTCACTGTTACCTAGAATTAGCCATGCTGTCAAATAAGCTGTCCATTTGCTTAGATTTATTAGTATTAATTGATATCCTTAGCAAAGCACCCAAACCAAAGAGTGACTCTTGATCTTTCTGTAACATCCCTCTTGCTTTGGAAGCTCAAAAAAAATACCCTGCTATATAAATATTACAACATAACATCACATGTGGAATGTGTCTCTTATATTATTTTCTCACAGGAGAACTAGTTTCAAATGCAGGCCATGACTCCTTGGTAGTAATGGAGAGTGTAAAACAGCTCATTGCATTTTTCTTCAAAGGAGAAATATCTGTTTAAATTGCTTGTAAAGTGAGAAAAAAGCTTACTGGATCAATCCAATGTTGACTGGGAGAGTTGAACCTGAAATACCAAAAAATCACATTTCCAAGCTTTGTATAACACATGGTCTAAATTACTCTTTACACAGTGATTCAGTAGCATATACCACTGGGAAGCTGATAACTACTGTAAGTAAATTGTGCAGCAATCCTCATTCAACATATAGTATCCCAGGACACAGACATATGACTTTGACAACCCCAAATATACCACACATCTTTCTCCACTGAGATGAGAGTGGAATGGAGACTTTAATTGTTGTGATCTGTGATCTTTAAAAGCAGTCTAGGGACCTCATCACATTGAGGTTCTGAAGCCAGAGAACAGCGGGGGCATTTGTTGGGCAGCGGGGCAAGTCCGGTAGGCAGAATGGTAGCCTGTTGCCCCATGCCCCACAACATCTGCATCATCCCCTTCCCCATCCCATAGGAGGAAGCATCAATGCCCAGCTTCCGCCCCCCCCCCCCACACACACACACAAGCACACACTGTCCCCATTCTATCTAATGAGAACACTAGAAGCCTCCCATGTTCTCTGGGCAGCATCCTAGGACACTGGCAGGATGCTTCCTGTATGGAGCCCCTCCGGAAGTAACCTTGTGTCATATGATGGGCTCCTTGATATCCTCAGAGGTTGTGAGGATTATTGAAAACTAGGCAAGTAGGTTTTATATATCTGTGGAATGTCCAGAGTGGGGAAAAGAAGTCTTGTCTGTTTGAGGCAAGTATGAATGTTGCAATTGGCCACCTTGATTAGCATTCAATGGCCTTGCAGCTTCAAAGTCTGGCTGCTTTTCTGCCTGGGGAAATCCTTTGTTGGGAGGTGTTAGCTAGGCCTGTTTGTTTCCTGTCTGGAATTACCCTGTTTTCTGAGTGTTGTTCTTTATTTACTGTCTTGATTTTAAATAGTGGTAGCCAGATTTTGTTCATTTTCATGGTTTTGTCCTTTCTATTAAAATTGTTCACATGCTTGTGGATTTCAATGGTTTCTCTGTGTAGTCTGACATGGTGGTTGTTGTTAGAGTGGTCCAGCATTTCTGTGTTCTCAAATAATATGCCGTATCCAGGTTGGTATATCAAGTGCTCTACAATGGCTGACTTCTCTGGGTGAGTTAGTGCCTTTTATTTTCCTTGATTCATGTTTGGGCAATGCTGCGGTTGGGGGTCCCTATATAGACTTGTCGATAGCTGCATGGCATACGGTAGACCCCTGCAGAAGTGAGATAATCTCTCTTGTTCTGTGCTAAACATAGCTTTTGTTGGATGTTCTTTGTGGGCCTGTAGATTATTTGGAGGTTGTGTTTGTTCAACAGACCTTGCAGCCTCTGAGGATAGCTGCCATAGGTCTGGGTGAAACATCAGGAGGGAATGCTGAAACATGCCTATACAGCATGGAAAACTCACAGCAACCCATTTGATTTTTCTTGTTGTTTGCTATATAATAGTATATATATATATATATATATATATATATATATATATATACACGTTGAAAGTTGTAGTAATAAGAGAAAATTTCATTTTCTGAACAGTAGTATTATCATAATCATAGAATAATAGAGTTGGAATTGACCACATGGGTCATCTAGTCCAACCTCCTGCCATGCAGAAAAAGCACTATCAAAGTATCCCTGACAGATGACTATCCAACCTCTGTTTAAAAGTTTCCAAGGAAGGAGCTTCCAGCGCACTCTGAGGCAGAGAGTTCCACTGCTGTATAGCTCATACGGTCAGAAAGTTCTTCCTCATGTTCAGGTGGACTCACCTTTCCTGTAATTGGAATCCATTGCTCCTAGTCCTAGTTTCAAGGGCAGCAGAAAACAAGTCTGCCCCCTCTTCTTTATGACACTCTTTCACATATTTATACATGCCTATTATGTATCCTCTCAGCCTTCTTTTCTGTAGGCTAAAATACCCAGTTCTTTAAGACGCTCCTCATAGGGCATGGTCTCTAGACCTTTGATCATTTTAGTTGCCCTCCTCTGGACTCCTTCCAGCTTGTCAATCTCTCTTTTGAACTGTGGTGATCAGAATTGGACACAGTATTGCAGGTAAAGTCTAACCAAAGCAGAATAAAAAAACATCATGACTTCCCTCAATCTAGACACTATACTCTTTTTGATGCAGCCCAAAATCCTTTTGCCTTTTTTAGCTGTATACACTGTTGGCTCATGTTCAACTTGTTGTCCACAAAGACTCCAAGATCTTTCTCACATGGACTGTTGTTGAGCCAGGCATCACCCTTCATGTGTGCATTTCATTTTAATTGCCTAAGGGTAGTACCATGCATTGCTTCCTGTTGGAATTCTTTTTGTTCGTTTTGGCCCAGCTCCCTAATCTGTTAAGATCATTTTGAATTCTGACTCTGTCCTCCGGAGAATTAGCTATCCTTCCTAATTTGGTGTCATCTGCAAACTTGATAAGCATGCCCTCTGAGTCTTCATCTGAGTCATTAATAAAGATGTTGATTAACAGAACTGGGCCCAGGACTGAATCCTGCGGCACTCCACTAGTCACTTCCTTCCAGGATGAAATAGAACTATTAATGAGCACCCTTTGGGTTCAGTCACTTAACCAATTTCAGATCCACCTAATAGTAGCATTGCCTAGCCCACATTTGACTAATTTGCTTGCAAGAAGGTCATGGGGGACTTTATTGAAGATCTTACTGAAATCAAGATATGTAACATCTATAGCATTCCCTGCATCTACCAAGCTGGTAACTATCGAAGAAAAAAATAAGATTAGTCTGGAGTGACTTCTTTTTGAGAAATCCATGTTAACTTTTAGTAATCAGAGCATTCCTTTCTGATTGCAGACTGCCTCCTTAATGATTTGCTCCAGAATCTCATCTGGTATTGATGTCTTCCCCTGTTCTCCAAGAATTCTCAAAGATTATTGCGAGTGGTTCTGAAATGATTTCTGCTAGTTCCTTCAATACTCTTGGGTGCAGTTCATCTGGCCCTGGAGACTTGAATTCATTTAGAGTTGCCAGGTATTCCTGGACTACTTTTTAATCTATTTTGGGTTGCATTTCCCCTATTATTTTGTCCACTCCGTATTGCTCAGGTTGAATCCTAATCTCCTTTTGTGAGAAGACTGAGGCAAAGAACGTGATGAAAACAAAGTATTCTTTTAGCATTTGAAAATCACTTCGCCTCTAAGCAGAGGTAGAAAATTGTCCTGAGAGCAAGAGACAATTTTTCCTTCCACCAAGCCACAGGGATGCATTTTGAGTCAGTGATGTGATGTCATTTCCAGTCACAGCTTAAAATTGGAGTGGTTACAAGGCCATGAAAAAGAGCTGCATAGTTTCTGTGAGCTACACTTTTTAAAATCATTCCTGCCTTCCAGCATTTATGAACAACAGGTTTAGTTTTCTACAATATGCCTTTGAAAATTGGCTTTTTATATCCAACTACAATACATGTTTCTGTCACATTCATACACACAATATGTATCTAAAGTGCCACTAGATTCGTTGTTGTTATTTATGCATACAATAATTCACTTTCAAAGGTAGGGGGTATGATTGGGGAGCCACAGACATGTCAAACTGCACTGCAGAAGACTGATGCTTTTCCAAACCTTTTATAGAACTAAGGGGTTTAAAAAATAGCCTGTGGTACTCCTGGGGCCATTTCCCATTTTAAATATCTACCTTTTATTAAAGCTGCAGGGGAAAAGAAAATAGCCTAAGGCATGCTTCTCCTTTGCCGTCCTTCATTCCCTTTTAATATTTAATTATTTTGAAACTTCCATTGGTCTCAATGGATGTAATTGCAACTCGGTTGAATGTCAGAATCCCAGCTGGTAATTACTGACTTTCCCAGCAGGATTTTGCATAGGTCTCCAATATTAAAACTAAAAGAGTTGGGTGTGCGTACATCTGTATTCAGCCCCGAGAAGTTGTAAATCATGTCCCAGATTTTATTTTCTTCCTTCAACCATTCTGTCTGTAGTCTTACCTGAGTTCTCATTCTGACACTATCAACAACAACAACAAAAAGGTGAGGGTGGATTTCATGTTTCATAAATCTTTTTGTCCCACGATACACATCTTTTGCTCTATTTGATTACTTATTCAAAAGGCACTCTATAAATCAAAATGTGACAGAATCTTGCGTAGTTCTCTAGAGGCTATAAAAGCCAACGCATTTCCCCCATTAGCAGTAGCGACATTCCAGGGCAAGCTGCAAACAAACCAACAAATCTGACATACTTTCTTAAACCTCTGTGAGGCTTTTGCCAAGCTTCAAAACACAGTTTCCAACTATCCTACTTTGGCAGGGATAGTCCTAGATAATGGGCTGCCTTTGAGATGTCTCATGTTCTTTGTTCTTTATCCACTTTCTTTCTTATCAGTTTATGTCCATTGCTGCAAACAGCACAAAATACAAAAACAGTTTGCACTCAATTTAGGAGGAAGGTAAAATCTTGCCCTTCCCTGTGAACTCAAGCAAAAGCAAAGTACTGCAACCTCTCCTATCTTTTGTGTTTTTCCTTATTAACAACCTTTGCCATCCTGACCAAATTCTGGTGTTACTTGACCACACATGTCTTGCTTTTTATCTATGAAATATTGAGGGTATGTTTAAAACAGTTTGGAGTATCACTGTGCAGAAGAAGGATCAGGATTTATTTCCTGTATACTTTGTAACATTTCTCAGAAGCAAACAGCAGGAAGGTATGGCCTGGGGTAGCGTGCATCAACTCAAAAGTTTGGGGTTGTTTTGTTAGAGGGTTGTTTCTTGCATGATAACCTCTTTTAAAATAAAAGGTATGCATTTATTCACCTTCTTTGCAACTTCTGAACCATATCATATTTTTAGATTCCTGCACTGGGATGATGCTAGATTAGATGACTCTCAGGATCCCTACCAACTCTAGAGTTCTAGGATTCTATAAAATCACACTGTGGCATTATGAGGTTCAAATCTCAATTGCTCCATCAATTGATGCTGTTACCATAGGTCACTTGTAACCTCTTTGCTGAACCTGCTTTATAGCATTGATATTAGGATGAAAGTCTGGGTAGAGATGATGGTGATGGTGATGATGATTACCACAATCACCCCTCCAATTTTCTCTCAGGGCTGAGACACAAATAAAAGCTATTTCTAGGAGAATGGGATGAAAATTGCTAAATACACACCTGTCATAAAATACAACTATCATAAGGTGCTGATGTATTTCCAGTTGGCTTGTCTTAGGGTATGTTTACATTAGTAAATGCCCCAAAACCCAAAATGTACTCACCCGAAACTGGTGCTAGCAGTCTTCATGATACATGATAGTTTCTGGCAAAAATCTGGAATTTTTAATCCAGATTAATCTGCTCTATGTAGATGTGCCTTTAGTTAGGCTAAAGTCCTGCACATATTGGGAGAACCTCACATTGAGCTCACTTAAAATTATTTCTGAGTGGGTATATAATTAATAATAATAATAATTATTATTATTATTATTATTATTATTATTATTATTATTATTATTATATTTCTTACCCACCTCTCCCCATGGCTCGAGTCAAGTCACAGCACAGTAAAAAACACACAAATACTATAAAAATTCTATAAACAAATATATTGAAATTGCCTTATTAATTTAAATGAAAACTTGCTGTTCTGGAGGCAAAATATAATCTTCACAGACAGGCAGATGCAAATAGATTCTCATTTCTCTTGACCCTTTTTTCAAAGTTTCTCCTTTACACATTTTCTTCATTCTCCTAAAACCAAATCTGCAACCTTTTCACTCATTCACTTGCAGGCAGGCAGGCATATATTAATGTAAACCACATAAATATATTGCCCTCAATCTCCACTGAGCTATTGGGGCTGCTTGGGGTGCTTTAGCAACCTCGCCACCATTTCTTTGATCTAGTTTGGTGTCTTAGTACCATGTCAATAGTTTCCAGCTTCTAAAGCCTCTGTAAGAGTCTACATTATTTTTTAACAGATAGTACCTCTTGAAGTTGCATATTTCTAATAAATCCATTATTTTTCCAGGGATTGATCAATTGGCTTTCCTGGTTTTCCTAAAACAATCGAAAACAACATAAACTATAAATACTAAAGGAATTTTTAGGTCCCACAGGTTATTCTATTGCATGATTCCACCATAAATTACTATAGAGTTGCCTTGGAGAACCTAGAAAATTTCTAGAGAGGAAACATCTCTTAGAATTTGATAGGACCTGTAGGATGACTCTATACCAACTTAATTCATTTGGTATTATCTACAGTTTCTTCTTCCCACAATAAGCTCCGGAATTTACAAAGCTATAGCTCATGATTGGGGAGGTCTCCAGAGATCTATAGAAGAGAGAGTTATAAAAGTCAAAGTAGTGTTAAATCTATCCCATCCAATCTTACCGAAAGCTAAAAACCTTGCACATACCATGCAACATTTGAGAAAGACTGATGTAGAAAACTTCACTGACCTCCATGAAAGATTCAAAAATCACCATTAAACAACATGGTTCTAAATCTAGCACAAAAAATCAACCATGATTGAGGTGTAATTCCAAAAATTTGTTTTCAATCTTTTTGCTATGTGTGAGCATATCTATTTATAACCCACTTCAGCCTGTTTTTAAGACTTTCACAAAACAGAAGCCACAGATAGTACCTATATAGTTTTAGTAGAGATAAACTAGCTGAATCATATATATATATATATATATATATATATATATATATATATATATAAATAATACCTGAGTGTTGAAAACTCCACACTTATCCAACAGTACTACATCTGCTAGCTTCCTAGATGATAATACAGACTAGAACTATTTATCCCACAATCAAACCACAGGAAAAAAGAACAAACCCTGTCTCAGATTGAGCAATCTGACTATTGGTCAAAGAAAACTATAGGAACATATATTCTTGATTATTTCATTTTCTCACACAAGAACAAAAATCCTCAACATTTTTCTGCAAGATAGCAAAAG
Organism: Anolis carolinensis; assembly: GCF_035594765.1. Classification (NCBI taxonomy): domain Eukaryota; kingdom Metazoa; phylum Chordata; class Lepidosauria; order Squamata; family Anolidae; genus Anolis; species Anolis carolinensis. The sequence goes on from NC_085841.1 coordinate 298,305,954, forward strand.
TTATTTTTGCTTTCTCGTCAGTCTTTGCACTTGTAAGACCTTTTTTGTAAAAAAAAAAAATGCATGGACTCTAGAATAGTGTGTTGTACACTAGAGATGTGCACAATTTTTTTTCCTTTGTTTCCTTTGTGCTATCGTTTCATTTCGACTGTTCATCTACACAAAATGAATGATTACATTTTCATAGGAAATGAGAGGTGATGTGAAAATGAAAGCCGCTCAATCATCATGCTTGCTTTTGTTTTCCTTTTGTTTCTGCCCCATAACAACAAGCAGGTACTGGCAGGGAGCTTACAGCTGATGTGTACCAATGGGTGTTAATATAATATTAGATCTGGGAATCTAACCTGAGCCTGGGAGAGGCAAATGTCTCCACATCAGATCTGATCTGTGGAAATGGGGGTTAATGTAATAATACATACACGCGCGCGCGCGCGCACACACACACACACACACATATGGATGGATCTGGGGGAGGGTGATTACTGTTGCATAGAGCAGAGGTTGGCATAATGTAGCCTGTTGGCTTTGCACAGCTTGTGAACCTAGTTTTTACAGACTCTGAAACTTTCCACCACTCCTACAAAGTAAAAAATAAAAATAAACCAACAACATGATTTTGGAAACATTTTAGCTTTAAAATAACACAAATGTAAAAATCCCCAATTCCACAATTATTCCAGAATCCTGTACTACATTAAATACTGTACTTGTTTCCACTGTGGGTAACAGTTTCCAAGCAGAGCCAAAGGAGGCTGCCAGTCCTGTTCTAGAACTGGGTGAATTGTACGTTGAATCATTCCATGCAGCTTTTGAAGATAAAAAATTGGATATGTAGCCACTTTATCTGCATAAAGAATCACAGACTTAAAGGTCAGTTGCAAAGGGGTAGGATACTCCTGGCCTCCTTTAAAATGAAAATGCTGAAATAATTAGCCCAGTTGTGCTGATTTATAGCTAGCTATAATTTAGCAGAACCAAGGCCATTCCTTTACTTACAGGTGTTGACTCTAAAATTCCCTATGTAGTCCAGCCTGTTGTTTCTTCTCTGTGGAATTCTAGACTTCAGAGTATATTCTGGATTATTGGCATTGAGCCCTGCTCAAATTTGAGCTGCTGTTCCTGCTTTCATTTATGGTTTCTGTTATAACTCCACTGTTTCTTCTTATGGACTATAATGCACTTGTCTGCACTTTAGGAAAATAAGCAGGAAGGCAAACAATTGAAAGGTGATATTCTCAGCTGTTTAACTCCAGTAAGAATTGGGAGATGAACTAACAGTAGATGAAATTGCTTGAAAACTGATGGGGGCAATGAGAAAATCAATCTTCAAACAAGGGATGTATAGCCCCCAGATATTCAGATAATCTAGCCAGCATAACCAAAAATGATTCTGGGAGTTGCAATCCAACAATTTTATTTATATATATATAAATAATTATAAATATAAATAATATAAACTACAAACGTACTCTCTCTATATATTTGTTGTTAACTCCGTCCTACAAACGTACTATATATATATAGTACGTTTGTAGGACGGAGTTAACAACAAAACCACTGGGCCAAATCACACCAAATTTGGCAACAAAACCCCTGACTATCCAATGACTAACCACTACAAAGAAAAACACATACACACACAGATGAAAGTTCTTTACAACTCTAAAAATTAACAACAACAAACAGCGCACATACTGCCTCAAACTTCGCGCCCCTCCAGTGCACGGATGAAAAAAAAAAAACATAGAGGAAGAAAGACTGTTTAACATAACGAATCCCCAAGGGCAGGCACTGCATCCCCTCAGAAGGGTTCTTGCCTTCCAGCCTCCACACAAGCCTCCCGAGGTAGCCCGCTCTCACACACCACTCCCACACTCCTTCTTCCCTCTTCCAAAGCACCCAGCTGCTCACTGGCCTGCCGCTCCCTCTCTGAAATCTTCGTGCATTCCTTCCTTCTCCTCCTCTCTCACATATATATACTTTCAATATATGTCCTGCCTGGAGTAGAGAGTCTCTCCCATGCTTTTGGGGAAAAGAAGCCCTTACTTCCCTTCCCTTTGCTGCCTCCTCCCTCGGAAGCCAGCTGGCAAAAGGCAGGTTGGAGAGATTCCCCAAATGAAGGTAGGTGGAGAGACCCTTCCTTGAGAAATGGCCCCCAAAATCCCTCACCACTCACATAAATCAAAAGGATCAAATTGTATATTGTATAGTTTATACAATATACACTTGGACCCTCTAGGAGTTTGGAATTTCAACTCCCACAATCCCAAACAGCCTACTAGCTGCTAGAAATTGTGAGAGTTGAAGTCCAAAACACCTGGAGGGTCCAACAAAATGGCTCAAGCCCCTACCATCTCACAAGCTACAAGGACATTACATGCTAATCAAGGTGACTTATTGCAGCATTCTGAAAACAGGGAAATTCCAGACAGGAAACAATCAGGGCCAGCTAACACCTCCCAACAAAGGATTTCCCAAGGCAGGAAGCAGCCAGGCTTTCAAGCTACAAGGCCATTACATGCCAATCAAGGTGACTCATTATAGCATTCATTCTTGCCTCCAACAGACAAAAGTTCTTCCTCCCACACTGGACATTATTCCACATGTATATAAACCATACTTGCCTGTCTGGTTCCTACCTAGGGAAATCCATTGAAAATCAACAAAACCTGGCTCCCGCCATTAAAAACTCTAAAATCAGGACAGTGAATAAAGAACAACACTCTGAAAACAGGGAAATTCCTGATAGGAAACAATCAGGGCCAGCTAACACCTCCCAACAAAGGATTCTCCCAGGTAGGAATCAGCCAGGCTTTTAAACTACAAGGCCATTACATTCTAATCAAGGTGGCCAATTGACTACACCACAGTAACGCATTATGAGAAAGTGCTGGTCAAGCTGACCTAGGAATTGTGGGAGTTGTAGTCCAAAACACATAGAGGGCCCAAGTTTGCCTATGCCTGGTAATAACAGATAAAATATATACACAAAACAAATCACTGCGGTAACTACAGTAATATAGCATTATGCGAAAGTGCTGGTCAAGCTCGCTTAGGAATTGTGGGAATTCAAGTCCAAAATACCTAGAGCGCCCAAGTTTCCCCTTGCCTGATAATTACATTACAGAGAAAATATACACACAAAACAAACCACTGGTCAAACTGACAAAGCAAGGATTCCCCTAGGTATGAAACACCCAGACTTAGTAGCTACAAAGCTATTCTGTGCTACTCAATCTGGCCAACAAAGGCTACCCCTAGGTAAAAAGTGCCCAGGCTTTGAAGCTATTCACTGCTATTCGAGCTAGCCAATCAAGGATTCCCCTAGGTATAACACAGCCAGGCATCGAAGCTGCAAGGCTATTCACTGCAATTCAACCAGACCAACACAGGATTATCCTTGGTAGAAGGCGGCCAGGCTTTGAAGTAGTGATATTACTCTGTACTATTGAAGCTGACCAACCAAAGATTCCCCTAGGTAGTAAGCAGCCAGGCTTTGAAGCAGCAAGGCTATTTATTGCAATTCTAGCAGCCCAAAAAACCATTCCCCTAGAACGCAAGTACCTAGCCTTCCAAGCAGTATAGAATCATAGAATAGTAGAGTTGGAAGAGACCTCATGGGCCATCCAGTCCAACCCCCTGCTAAGAAGCAGGAAATCGCATTCAAAGCACCCCCGACAGATGGCCATCCAGCCTCTGTTTAAAAGCCTCCAAAGAAGGAGCCTCCACCACAGTCCGGGGGGGAGAATTCCACTGCCGAACAGCCCTCACTGTGAGGAAGTTCTTCCTAATGTTCAGGTGGAATCTCCTTTCCTGTAGTTTGAAGCCATTGTTCCGTGTCCTAGTCTGCAGGGCAGCAGAAAACAAGCTTGCTCCCTCCTCCCTATGACTTCCCCTCACATATTTGTACATGGCTATCATGTCTCCTCTCAGCCTTCTCTTCTGCAGGCTAAACATGCCCAGCTCTTTAAGCCGCTCCTCATAGGGCTTGTTCTCCAGACCCTTAATCATTTTAGTCGCCCTCCTCTGGACGCTTTCCAGCTTGTCAACATCTCCCTTCAACTACGGTGCCCAAAATTGGACACAGTATTCCAGGTGTGGTCTGACCAAGGCAGAATAGAGGGGGAGCATGACTTCCCTGGATCTAGACACTATACCCCTATTGATGCAGGCCAGAATCCCGTTGGCTTTTTTAGTTGCCGCATTACATTGTTGGCTCATGTTTAACTTGTTGTCCACGACGACTCCAAGGTCTTTTTCACACACACTGCTGTCAAGCCAGGCGTCCCCCATTCTGTATCTTTGCATTCCATTTTTTTTTGCCGAAGTGAAGTATCTTGCATTTGTCCCTGTTGAACTTCATTTTGTTAGTTTCGGCCCATCTCTCTAGTCTGTCAAGATTGTTTTGAATTCTGTTCCTGTCTTCTGGAGTGTTAGCTATCCCTCCCAGTTTTGTGTCGTCTGCAAACTTGATGATCATGCCTTCTAATCCTTTGTCTAAGTTGTTAATAAAGATGTTGAACAGAACCAGGCCCAGGACGGAGCCCTGCGGCACTCCACTTGTCACTTCTTTCCATGATGAAGATGACGCATTGGTGAGCACCCTTTGGGTTCGTTCGCTTAGCCAATTACAGATCCACCTAACCGTAGTTTTGTCTAGCCCACATTTTACTAGTTTGTTTGCCAGAAGATCGTGGGGGACTTTGTCGAAGGCCTTACTGAAATCCAGGTACGCTACATCCACAGCATTCCCTGTATCGACCCAACTCGTAACTCTATCGAAAAAAGAGATCAGATTAGTCTGGCATGACTTGTTTTTGGTAAATCCGTGTTGACTATTAGCAATGACCGCATTTGTTTCTAAGTGTTCGCAGACCACTTCCTTAATGATCTTTTCCAGAATCTTGCCTGGTATCGATGTGAGGCTGACCGGACGGTAATTGTTTGGGTCGTTCGTTTTTCCCTTCTTGAAGATAGGAACCACATTCGCCCTCCTCCAATCTGCTGGGACTTCTCCCGTTCTCCAAGAACTCTCGAAGATAATTGCCAGTGGTTCTGAAACAACTTCCGCTAGTTCCTTCAATACTCTTGGATGTAGCTGATCTGGCCCTGGGGACTTGAATTCGTTTAGAGTGGCCAGGTGTTCCTGGACAACTTGTTTCCCTATTTGGGGTTGGATTTCCCTCAATCCTTCGTCCATTCCATGTTGCTGAGGTTGAAGATGGCTTTCTTTTTGTGAGAAGACCGAGGCAAAGAAGGCATTAAGCAGTTCTGCCTTTTTCCTATCCCCTGTCACCATCACCCCATCTTCTCCTTGCAGTGGCCCTATCGCCTCCTTTTTCTTCCTTTTTCTACCAACGTAAGCAAAAAAGCCTTTTTTGTTGTTTTTATGTCCCTGGCAAGCCTGAGCTCATTTTGCGTTTTAGCCTTGCAAACCTTTTCCCTACAGGTGTTGGCTATATGTTTGAATTCTTCTTTGGTGATTTCTCCCCTTTTCCACTTCTTGTGCATGTCACTTTTGAGCTTTAGCTCAGTTAGAAATTCTTTGGACATCCATTCTGGCTTCTTTGCACTTGTCTTATTTTTCTTCTTTGTTGGCACTGTTTGCATTTGCGCCTTGAGTATTTCACTTTTGAAAAACTCCCATCCATCCTTAACTCCCTTGTTTTTTAATATTGTCGTCCATGGAATGCCGCTCAGTAATTCCTTCATTTTTTGGAAGTCAGCTCTCTTAAAGTCCAGAATGCGTGTTTGACTTGTCTTAGTTTCAGCATTCCTTTGTATTGCAAACTGCAGGAGCACATGGTCACTTGCCCCTAAGGATCCAACCACTTCAACTGTATTGATCAGGTCTTCCACATTTGTTAAGATTAGATCAAGAGTTGCTGATCCCCTTGTTTCCTCTTCTACCTTCTGGACCATAAAATTGTCTGCAAGGCAAGTGAGGAAGCCTATTCCATTGTATTCCAGCTCAACAAACAAGGATTCCCATAAGAAGAAAATGGCCAGGCTTTCAGGCTGCAAGGCTATTGACTGCTATTCCACCAGGCTAACAATAGATTCCCATAAGCCACAGCAACGCGTGGCCGGGCACAGCTAGTACATTATATGGGCTGCACATTCCCTATTTCTGCTTTAAATTGATATTTAATATGTTTTTGCATGTTTTGTCTCACCAGTGTAGAACATGGATAGAAAAGTTGGTAGAATACAAAAAGGTATAGCAACTCATTAATATTCAAAGCCTGTTAGAGCAGTCTTACGAATAAATTCATTGTACCCATACACCTCAAACTTTCATCCTCCAAAGTTTGTCTGAAATATCAGCAACCAGAATTCTTGATCATTGGTGAAATTGCCTAGAACCTTTGAGACCTAAGGCCCAAAACATCTGGAGAACCAAAGAATGAGAAGCACTGCTCTATACCAGACACAAATTTCACATTTAATTTGTAATCCATTTTACTACTTCATAAAGCATGTCTTCATTTAGAAACAAATATGTAGGGCTATACCACCAATAATAAATTATTCTTTACATACTGGTTATACAAAGATAAGCTGTGACAATCAAGAGACCATGTCACATGGAAAGCAACCCTAGCTATGCAGAAAAATTCAGCAAGGGATTGGGAATATGCTGGAACAATAAACCCTAAGACAGTTTTGAACAGCAATTATGCTCTAATTAAATCTGAAGTTTAGAATCATTATCAAGAGAAAGGCCATAGCTAATTATGTTGAAAGGAACTTTTGCTTGGATTATGCTCATTCAATATTGAAAATGTTATCTTTTCTTTTATGCAAAGCACACACATTTTACAAATGTCTGAACCAGCTTCCCCACCACACTTTTAATCTTTTTATCCATATTGTCTATGCGGTATTCCGTTTTTGTACTTAAATCAACAGTAATTGTTTGTAGTACCATGAGAAACTTTTGCCCCATTGATTTCCCATTGCACTGAAATGTCATATTAGCTCCAGGTGAAAAAGCTAATCAGATGTGAATAATAATATAAGCAATCAAAATAATAATGACAAGAATGATGCTGCAATTGCTCATTAAAAAGGTTGCAACTGCTTTTTTAGATTCATAAAAAACTCAAGAAAGCAAAGCAAAAATGGCTTGTTAATATCATTCATGCTATTACGTCAAATTGGCCCCTTATCTGCACAATGGAGGTGTATATCACTAATTGAATTTCTGTTAGAAGAAGGGAAAAATTATTACTTATCAACAACTTCATATATATTTTCCTAATAGAGATTTCATTGACTGTTTTCAGAGCTTGAACACAAAAAAAATCCTCCATTGAAAGTGAGAGTGCTGAGTTAAATAAATTTAGCCTGGTGTAATCTGCTTGCAGTGCTGGTCTCACTTCATGACTTGCATTTTTTTCATGTATACAGAACTTTTACATGGCAATATTTTGAAAATGAGTGATTAGTTTGGTGACTACAAAGAAAGAGGAAAGCTCCTAGCAACACCCAGAAGCCATGATGGATGGAGAAAGAAAGAATTCTATCAGTCCAGCAATGTATGAGTTTGAACAAACATCTGTTTTTTGTTATATGTCTTCAAGTCATTTCCATCTCATGCTGATCCTAAGGTGAATGTATTGTGGGCTTTCCTGGCAAGTTTTTTTTTTCAGAGGGAGCTTGCTATTGCCTCCCTCTGAGGCAGTGCAGGTCTCCAGGATGATAGTCTAATGCTCGCCATCATCTAAGTATAATTAAAGGCAGTATAGCAGCATGGAGGTGCTTCTGAGATTAAGAGATACCATTATACACACCACAACCACCACTACCCTCAGACTGACCAGAGGAAACATTGCTGCCATTGTCAACAAAATAGAATATTGGTGTCCTCCTGCACCAGAAAGCTCTGCCAGCAGAACATATCATTGCCTTGAAGAAAGAAGAGGAAGAAGTTAGGTTAGTTGCTTTTTGGTCTAGATATTTTTTTTTTGCAAATATTGCGAATTTGGGTGGTAAAGTTTGCTGACCATATGGGATTGTTGGAGGCAGCCATGACCTTCAGAAGCAATGTGAGACTATATGTAGCTGGAAGATTTGATGTTGAGGATCTCAGTTTATAGGGAATGGAAAAAGAGCACTGGCAAAGATATTCTGTCAACAAGGCTGATATTCAGTCAAATAAGAAATAGTTAAGTACATTGGGTATGATTTATCCATGCATAAAATAATTTAGTCGCTTTACCAATCCACCACATGCTGTAATATCTCTTCCAAGTGCTTTTGATTCATCTATCTTGACTGAGTAAATGTCATATGTAGGGTGGGAGAATGTAGTCATGACTAAGCACAATCTACTCATGATATATGATCTGTTGTGTATCAGTTACACTGTAAGTGAAAATATAACTATAATCATGTGGTACGGTATGCCGTCTGGTTTTACTTAAAGAGAAAGTGGATGATAAACATAGCCTTTAAATAAACTCCAGTGACATGAATGGTAATAGTTTTGCTCCAAATGCATAGCAGGACAGCCGAACTAATTCTTAGTATTGGAAAGCAATTAAAACCACTAATTACCAAATAATTTATGCAAATACTCAGAAAGCATGCAAGTGTTCTGATGAGTATCTGTCTTGCAATAAAAATGTCTCTCTTTTCTCTCTTCTCCTCCCTTTGCCCAGTGGGTATTCCAGCAGATGTGTATTTATGAAGGGCAAGCTCAAGCCAATTTCATTTCACACTAAATGACTACTTTAAGTGTTCCTCTTCCAAACAGATGTGGCAGTTGAGCATCCCATAACTACTAGGTCAACAAACAGGAGTTGTACAGGTGTGTAAGTTTTGTAATATGTTTAGTGATTATACTTATATTAGAGCTCATTGCCTGTTCCATAATGATAATGATAATTTACTTGTCCCACCACCTTTGCTTAGTGGAGAAGGGCCCTGATAGAAGGAATATAGCCAAAAGATATCCTCTGTTCTAGATAATTATTATAAATTATTATAAATCTTTATAAATGGTAAAGCTATGTATTTTGTACATATATTGTCACCTCACTGGAAAACATATTTTGCAGAGTAGCAAGCAAATCCTGCTATTGTGTTGTTCAGTACAAACCACATTGATTACTACCAGTGAGCAAAAGATTTTAAAAAAAGATTCTGTGGGACTGGATGAAACAAAGTCAGAAGCTTCCAGGCTTTGTAGATTTAATGTTTTGGATAATAAATAAGGAGAGAAAAGGACTTCCAGATAATGAGGAGTATAGATGGAGAAAGCTTCTTTTGGGAAATCTTGTCTGATGAAAGTGTGAGAAAACCAATGTGTATTCAGAACGATCTATCACTATTTCAAGCATTTATTTTAGTGTCAAAAAAGCAGGCCATCTATTTTTGTCAATAGATATTCTGTTTGTAGGAAAGTGTTTGATTTAGTAAAGACATAGCAGCCTATTAAATCATCTCTTTGCAGGACATTCAAACAAGAATAACACTAGGCAACAAAAATGACCTTCTTCTAACCTTGGAAGGCCACTTGTAAAATCATTTAAGAGATTAATGCAATGGATTTATCATTGCGGGAGTAACAATTTGGTGGCTTCCAGTCATTTTGCAACTCCCATAATCCCTGGCCTGAGGCCATTATAGCTGGAATTTATGGAAGTTTTCATCTAAAACATCTCAGGAGCCTCGGACTGCTTGCTTCTATAATAGTTATTTACTTTCCCTTTTTACACATTGAAAATAATCAGCCAAGTTGGAAAGAAACCTTTGGGGGCAAATACCCAACTTTGAAAAGGCCTCTTAAAACAAATGAGAAACAGGATACCCTTACAAAAGAGTAATTTATTAATTTCTTGACAATCCCACCCAGACCTTTTGTACACACATTCCAGTGTATTTTGTCAGCAGAAAGATTTAGAAATATGTTTTGTGTCCTCACTGAGCTGTTTAAAATGCAGGGAAAGGTGAAGAAATTCAGGTCCTAAATTTATCTCTGGTGCTTTCAAGATACATAACCATGTATTATCTTTATCAGCGTGTCACTGGCCCCCTGAGACAAGACTGTAAAGATTAGAGACCTAGCTTTTGAGAACTGCACATTTGGTATATGTATGAGAAAGACAAAGGGAAAAAATAGATATTTGAAATGTTTCACTACATTGTTTAGAAAGCTTTGATATGAAGCTATGATAATACAAACGTGCAACTAAATCACCAAACTAAACATATACTTTAACAAGGACTTTATTACACAAGACTGCTAAAGCACAATTATGGCAGGATAAATGCATCTATTGATGGGGAAATAATGCACCACATTATGGTAGTTGGATTGCACTTGATTCATCATTATATTGTCTCTATTCATTGATTAGAAAACCCCATCAATAGATCCAGTATTGCTTTTGTTTTATTCTTCTTCCCTGTGAAATAATCTCTTTCTACTGCAGTCTTACCACTTCATCACATTTACTAAATTCCACTGAGTGCTACACTTAAAATTTGGGAAGTCGCTGGTCCCACCACATTAGTTTGGCTGCAAGTGTAGGAGAGACCACTCTTTGCGTATTTTTAAGTATGGTGGCAGCCAGCAACGTTTCAGAAGGTGGTGGGGAACTGGATTTTTTGAAATCATCTAGAAGTTTGGCCTTTACTGTAATGTGGTGGCATTACTTGTTCCCAGGTTGAAAATGTGAGAGGGGAAGTTGTGGGAGGACCTAAACCACCGCACTCCCCCCCCCCCAGTAAGGAAGAGTTCTGTTGCCGCCATTACCTTTTCCTCACGAAGCAAGTTGCCAAAACAATTTCTTTCTTTTTTAAAGGCCTTTCCGGGTCCCTCCCTCCCTCCCTCCCTCCCTCCCTCCCTTCCTTTCAAAATGAGGGGGGAGGAAGGCAGCCGATAGCTGTCTGAGAGAGAGGGGGGAGGGGGAAATAGCCCTGCTGCTTCAAAGCCTGGCTGCAGTAATGCTATCAAGCAAGTATCCAGATCTTTGCGATTCAGAAGCTGGATTTCATTTCACCCACATCTGTGGCAGGCATTCTCAGAGGCACGTGGGATTGTTGCAATTGTCACATCAGATAAAATTTCTTGGGAATGAGGCCCACTGAGTTCAATTAAACTCTAGCACTTTTCAGGGCTGTCTGGCCATGTTCCAGAAGCATTATCTCATTATTGTCAGAGGCAAGTGGGAATTTTGCAACTGGCCATCTTGGTTAGCACTGAGTAGCCTTGCAGCTTCAAAGCCTGGCTGCAATTCTGCAATGATCCAAGTATCCAGACCTTTGGAATTCAGAAGCTGGCTTATATGGCAGTGCTGATGTGGCCCTAGATAATATCACTTCAAGATAAACTTCCTTGGAAATAAGCCCCACTGAGTTGAATTAAACACTATCACCTTTCAGAGCTGTCTAGGTTGTGTTCCAGAAGCATTATCTCATTATTATCAGAGGCAAGAGGGTATGTTGCAACTGGCCACCTTGATTAGCATCGAATAGCCTTGCAGCTTCAAAGCTTGGCTCCAATTCTGCTATGATGCAAGTGTCTCCTAGTAATTTGTTTGTATATGATTTTGAAAGTATTATACAGTGTATAATACTTTGTTCCCAGAGCACATACAGCTCAGTTGCAGAGTTTTTCCCCCTTCCCCCAAGCCAGAAATAACATTGAAATACCAAATTCCTCTTGTTCCTCATTTCTTTCTTTCTTTCTTTCTTTCTTTCTTTCTTTCTTTCTTTCTTTCTTTCTTTCTTTCTTTCTTTCTTTCTTCCTCCTCTCTTGTAGGCAACATCCCAAAGGGACAAACTGAGTGTGCTCAGAAACTTCTCAGCTCTCACTTTAATACAGAGCGAGGCTGAGATTTCAAGAAGAGGATTTCTTTCAACAAATAGTGCAGGGGGAGGGATGTGGGCGGGCCTCAGATCTGTAATGTGGTAAGAAATTTACTCAAAGAATCTGGAGAACATGGACATGGACAGACTAACCTTTTTAATGAAGAAATGTTTGGGAAGACCAACAACACTCACTGACTGGAGACATACATAGAAAAGAAAGAAGAAGAAAATGACCTACCCTAAAAGAACTGAGGATTTGATGAATGAATGGTCCTAGGACTTGATAGATGAAAAGGAGACTTGACAAATAAAATTGACTAGATGAAAGAAGAAACTTACTAGAACACAAAGACGAAGAATGGAAGTAAAAAATTTTCCCCTACCCATTTTTTCCCCTTATTTTTTTTCCTTCCATTCCCCAATTTCCTAACTTTTCCCGTTTTCTTTTTTCTTCTTCTTTCTCCTTCTTTCCTCTCTTTCACTCCCATACTGATATTACGCATAATGTTTTATGTATTTTCTTGTGAAAACCCTTAATAAAAATCTTATTTAAAATAAGGAATGCGGAGAACATATTGAGTTGAATGGAAGTGTGGTGAAGGTAAGGAATTCATCTGTTTCATAAGAAAATGGAGCTCTACTGAACCAAACATTTTCATCCATTTCATTGCCTTAATGTGATGAAGTCATTAGTATTGTGAAATGAAGGAAAGTCTTACAAAAATGCCAAAAACTGTGATGAGACAATAGACTGGTGTGATAAAATTCTAAGAGACAGAAGAAGGTTTTGAGGCATTCTTTACTCTTCGGTGCTAAACCTTATTGTACTTCTAACATGATCTACAACAACCCACAGAGTAAAATAGTTTCCCCTCCCTGGGGATGGAAATGAAGGTTATTGAGTTCTAAATTCTTGATTAAACTATTCATTTTGTAATGCTCAATACTTGGTACAAAATAAAATCCATCTTGTCTTAGAAATGTTTACAATTTCAAAGCTTGTGTTATACTGAGAAATGTTCATAATTCCAAGACTTGTGGTGCATACAAACTATGCACACAACCATGCCTTCAGTTTATATATCTATTATTGGTAAATGTAATTTTAATTAATAACTGAAATGCACATGGGAAGATGGAAATAAGAAGTTTCTAAGTAAAATAAAAAGGACAATAATTTCACCACCGTGAAGTGGATCGGAAGTCAAAATTCCTCATCCCTTACATTTTCTCCTCCCCCACCCTTTTTTTTCTTTTTCTTTCTTTTTTCAGCTTTCCCAGTTTTCCATGCTTCACCATTTTTATTACTTGACTATAAAATATTATGTATGTCAATAAAAATATTTATAAAAATAATAATGGAAATGCATGCATTGTATGTCATTTATGGGGTGTGGGATGTGTGGGAAACACCCTCACAAGAATCCCTTTGTGAGGAAATCAATCATAAAAATAAATAAAACAGAATAATTAGAAGTTGAGACTGAAGATGAGATGATATCATCCCAATAGCTCTCCCCTGCACAATCATATTACATCTTACTGAATAGAGTGACTGAAATTCAATAAGAAGAATAAGAATAATTTTATTTCTTACCCGCAGGTTACAAAACAATTTAAAAATATGCGCACAGCAAAAATACTACAAATACACACACTAAAATATACCTCCATAAAAATCACACACCAAAACCTATCTCTACAAAATACATCCTAAAACACATAAAACAGAAATCTAACAAAGGGCACTTAAAATTCATGTGTAAAGACTGTCTGTGTAGGCCTGCTGGCAGAGATAGGTCTTTACATGGTTTTAAAATTCTAACAGCTCATTAAGCTTTCAGAGTTCTTCCAGCAGGTAGTTCCACAGTCATGGGGCAGCCAATGAAAAGGTCCTCTGAGTGGTAGTTGCCAGTCAGGTTCTGGCTGGTGGGACCAGGCAGCCCCCAGAAGACCAAAGTGTGTGGGGCGGATTGTATGGGAGAAGGCCATCCTTTAGGTAACCTGGGCCCAAATGATGTAGAGCTTGTACTTTGCCCAGAAACTAATTGGCAACCAATGGAGTGACTTTAGGATATGCTCACTCCTAGATGTACCTGTAACCAATCTGGCTGCTGTATATTAAACCAGCTGGAGTTTCCGAACTTGATACAAGGGTAGCTCATAGGCTTGAGCGATCCACGTAAAAATTGATTCTAAACTCACTTCAAAAGTAGGGGGCGGTAGCGTTTCGTTTCTGATGTCATTTCCAAATTTTGCCCCCAATTTTTTTTGAAATTTAACGAAAATTCGTTAGTTTCAAAAGTAATTCCTTAATGGCGGACGCGCATGCGCTGTGGCCCAAAACAGCCTGGGGGGACGGGGGAGTAAGATACCCAGCCAATGTGCACTTACTGCACTAATGTGCAAGAAAATTAAAGGGAAAAATACAGCCTCCCTTTTGCCCAAGTTCTATTTGTGTGGATTGTGGGAATTGTACCGTTTGCCAGACTTTGCAAGCATTGATAAGAGTAAGATACCCAGCCAATGTGCACTTACTGCACTCATGTGCAAGAAAATAAAAGGGAAAAATACAGCCTCCCTTCTGCCCAAGTCCTATTTGTGTGGATTATGGGAATTGCACCGTTTGCCAGACTTTGCAAGCATTGATAGGAGTAAGATACCCAGCCAATGTGCACTTACTGCACTAATGTGCAAGAAAATAAAGTTCTATTTGTGTGGATTATGGGAATTGCACCTTTTGCCAGACTTTGTAAGCGTTGATAAGCTTAAGAGAGCCAGCCATTTGTGCAGTGCAAGAAAATAAAAGGGCTACAGAAGTGATTTTTTACCTGTGGCTCTTGAAATTATCTCCAGTGTTGTACTCATTACAAGTAGTTCTGCTGGTACTGAGGGATGAGCTAGTGAGAAAGAAACCCTCTCTCTCCAGATCCCCGGGCCGAATGAGCCACGAGGCTCCCTGCAGTTTTCATTCAGGACATACAAGCCCCTCCCCTGAGTTAAACGTGCTCTCCGATTGGCCACAAGGTGGAAACAACATGCTAGGTTGCCCCAGTGCACTGAAACAAGTTTGGGTGATTTGCAAATGCTTGCTTACCTAACGAAAAAAACTGCGACATCAGAAAAATTGCCTATCGCGGTTCGAAACCGCGGGATCCACACGACGGGATAATGCGATTCGAATATCGCTTCAAAAGCGACAAAACAAACGAATTACTAACGATAAATGGGGAAATACCCAATGTAAAGCACATTGCAGAAGTCCAACCTTGAGGTTACTAATGCATGCACTAACATCTTCATGTACTACCATGAAGAATAGTAGCAGTCAGGCCTGTAGCCGGGGGGGGGGGGGAGGACTTGAAGGGCTTCAGCCCCCCCCCCCCCGAAATTCTCAGGGTGGTCCACAAGAAGGCCTTACTGGTATGTGGCATTTATTATGTAAACTGTTATGTTTATTCATATCATGATCTGATCACCATGCTCAATATATCCCATATGCATGGGGGTATTGGGATAATGTTACAAAAGGTTTGCTAGGGTAGATCCTCTCTCACTCAGACTCAGCCCCCACCCCCACCCGGAATCAAAATCCTGGCTACAGTACTGGTAGCAGTAAAAAGTTGTGCTACTCTGGTGCCATTCTACTGGCCCTTCTTCTTAAAGAGGACATTCTACTTGTGTTCTTATGTCAAATCAGCAGTTGTGCTGTGAGCAAGGGAACTACAGGCATAAGTGGTATTGATTGGTCCTCTAGTGTTTGGGTCCTGATCTGGTAAAACACTTTGAGACAAACAGATGCAGAATGCACCATCACATTGGTGATTTAATAGATGGAACAACTAAAGGCACATTCCAAATTCTGAAGTATGGTTCTGCTCAGTTAGCCAATCTCTATTTCAAGCCAAGTGCCAGGTCTAGATTTGATTTATAGTATGTTTGGCTCCATTGGCATCATCAAAATGTTGCTGGCTTGCTGAGTAAGGAAGAATGTTACTTATTAAACCACCGTAAGTTCTGGTAGATATATTGCCTATCTTCATGCATGTAAATCAACTGGGAACAGGCAAAAACTGTCTTAATTTGGAAGATCAATGAATTTCAGACATTGCTGTCCCTTTGATTCAGACTTGTATCCATACTCTGCCTTACAGTTAAGGTTGGCACCTGAGCAGAAACAGTCTGTTGGCAGTACTGATTTCAAGGCTGAATAAAAATAAAATGAGGCATATTCCAGCTATAGTTAAGTTTCATTAGTTTTAATTGATAGTAAAGCATGTACTTAATGGCTAGTTATTCTTTTTTATGTTAACCTGTACAAATGTCATAGGTCTATGCACCTGTATAATCAACTGAATGGTCCACTGCCAATCAACTTCAAACAAAGCTACAGCCCAGTTAGATTGACAAGAACCAGAAAACATGGACCAACCATTATTAATTGTGCATCTCAAAACTTCAAAGAACATATCATCCTCACCTCAGATCTGACAAAAAATGTAGATGACCACTGATGTGATAAAAATGAAATGTGGAGGGGAAAGACAGAAGACTGTGGGTCTATCACAGGCATGGGCAAACTTCGGCCCTCCAGGTGTTTTGGATTTAAACTCCCAGAAATCCCAGCCAGCTTACCAACTGTTAGGAATTGTGGGAATTGAAGTCCAAAACACCTGGAGGGCCAAGGTTTGCCCATGCCTGATCTATAGTGCAGAATTAATGCTGTTTGTCATTGCTTTAACTTCCATGGCTGAATGCTTGAGAATAATTTGTGAGGCAATAGCAATATTTGGCTGAGAAGACTAAAGACCTTGTAAAACTAAAACTCCCAAAATTCCATATCATTTGAGGTGAGGTCCAGTAATACCTGGAGACTCCTGTAATCTTAAATTCTAGGCTAGGTATAGTCCATTGCCATTTTTTAAATTTTACCTTGAGAATTCATATCTCTTTGGATTCTGATTTCATTGGCTGTCCATAGAAGATGTCATTTAAACCATAATTTTCAAGGAGAGTAATAAAATTTTCTGTTAGATTTATCACTTACCATTTGTGAAATATCATACTGATGAAGTGGTTGGCTAGGAAACATACTTTATGATTAATTATTTAATGAGATATTGGAGGTTCCAAAGTCTCCCAAGTACACTTCATTTTAACATGAATCCAGATGAAGATCATATGGGTCTTTTAAGAGAAACATCTGGAAAATTGGACAGAATTTATGCAGACAATCACTTTTGACATTGACAAATAGACTCATCTTAACAGATATATTCCTCAGATGGTTAAAAAAAAGAGAGAAGTAACTTGAAAAATTATTAATGAATAACACCAGGAGTCCGCCCCAGGAGGCTTATAGATCCTGATGGATTCCTGAGGTCTCTTGGGGATCTGCCTGCCATGTAGGCTGATGATCCTGTCGATGCATTGGTCGATTGCTATAATAGCGAGATGACCAGGGCAATAGACACAATCACCCCCGAACATCCCCTCTCACTGCACAGAGTCACTTCAGCCCCCTGGTTCACCGGGGAGCTGGCAGAGATGAAGTGCGCGAGAAATAGACTAGAGTGCCGCTGGCAGACATCTCGTGGTGTCTCTGACTGAGCACGATCTAAAGCTGCTATTAAGGCCTATTCCTAGGCTTCCTTGACTGCCCGCACCGTGTCTGCAACGAATAGACCTTCAGAGTTGTTTCGGGTCGTCGGGGAGCTCCTCCACCCTCCTGAGGTTGGCCGAGGACTCGGCAACTCGGTGTAGCGAGTTTGCTCACCATTTTGCAGACAAGGTTGCTCAGATTTGTTCCAACTTGGACGCCGGTTTTGATGCAATGCCAGAGGAGGTAACCGAGGCATCTGTCTGTCCGAGCTTATGGGATTCGTTTCAGCTTGTGCAACTTGATGACGTGGACAAGATCTTTGGAGCAGTGAGGGCGACCACCTGTGCCCTTGATCCTTGCCCTTCCTGGCTTTTAAACCAGGCCAGCACTGGGTTAGTAGATTGGTTTGTGAGAATAATTAATGCCTCTTTGGAACAGGGCAAATTTCCAACTTGCCTTAAACATGCCATAGTGAGACCTGTTCTGAAGAAGGCTTCCTTAGATTCCACCGTTCTAAGTAACGTTAGACCAATCTCTAACCTCCCTTTTTTGGGCAAGGTCTTGGGGCGGGTGGTTGCCTCTCAACTCCAGAAATTCTTGGAAGACACCGATTTTCTGGACCAATCGCAGTCTGGCTTCAGACCTGGATACAGTACCGAGATGGCTTTGGTAGCCTTGGTGGATGACCTCCATAGAGAACTGGGCAGGGGGAGTGAGACCCTGCTGGTTCTCCTGGACATCTCAGCGGCTTTCGATACCATTGACCATGGTATCCTTCTGGGACGACTCTCTGGATTGGGCCTTGGGGGTAGTGCTCTGCAGTGGCTCCAGTCCTTTCTGGAGGGTCATTCCCAGTCGGTGAAGCTGGGGGACACCTGCTCGGACCCCTGGCCATTGACCTGTGGGGTCCCGCAAGGTTCTATTCTGTCCCCCATGCTTTTTAACATTTACATGAAATTGCTGGGAGAGGTCATCCAGAGTTTTGGAGTTCGGTGCCATCTCTATGCAGATGACACCCAACTCTACTACTCTTTTCCACCTAAATCCAAGGAAGCCCCCGGATACTGGACCAGTGTCTGGCGGCTATGTTGGTCTGGATGAGGGCGAACAAGCTGAAGCTTAATCCTGACAAGACAGAGGTCCTCCAGGTCAGTCGTATGTCTGATTGGGGCATAGAGTGGCGACCTGTGCGTGACGGGATTGTACTCCCCCTGAACATGCAGGTCCGCAGTTTGGGGGTCCTCCTGGACTCAGCGCTGATGTTTGAGTCTCAGGTGTCTGCGGTGGTCGGGAGGACCTTTGCACAATTAAAACTTGTGTGCCAGCTGCGACCGTGCTTCGAGAAGTCGGATCTCACCATGGTGGTCCATGCCTTAGTTACCTCTAGACAGGATTATTGCAATGCGCTCAACTGGGGCTGCCCTTGAAGATGGCCCGGAAACTGCAATTAGTCCAGTGCTCGGCAGCCAGGCTTCTAACTGGAGCAAATTTCAGGGCGCGCTCAACCCCCCTGTTCAAGGAGCTCCATTGGCTGCTATTTATTTTCTGAGCCAAATTCAAGGTGCAGATGTTCACCTACAAAGCCCTAAATCGTTTGGGAACTCTCTCCCCAGGGAAATCAGGCAGGCCCCTACCCTCCTTACCTTTTGGAAGAGCCTGAAAACTTAGCTCTTCCAACAAGCCTTTGGTGACTGGCTTCCATAGTAAAGGACTGTCCTGTTGCCTATCTTATTTCATTGCACTTTATTCCTTTAGCCGGCCATAGGTTTCCTTGTTTACCCCTTCCCCAGCACTTTAATTTGGACAATAGTTCAGGTATTGTACTTTCCCTGATGGTATCTGACACTACTGATACTTTCTTTGGCCCAGTTCCTTTAGGAGCCAACCCTGGATTTTACTAAAGTAATAAAATAGACCTATTTTATGTGACCTTATTTATTTTATGATCTATTCTATTGTTGATTGATTTGTTTTATTGTTGTGTTTTTACATTGTCTGTTTATCCTGGGCTTGGTCCTAAGTAAGCCGCCCCAAGTCCCTTTGGGGAGATGGGGTGGGGTATAAAAATAAAATTATTATTATTATTATCATTGTATGACACAGAAAACAAGATAGATATGCTGGATTTCGTATCACAAAATCACAAGTCGAACACTTCCCAAGTGTCTAGGACTGTGTGATGTATTTTCGGATGATGTTCACAGATCCCAGTAGGGTGGCCTTTTGCAATTGGCAGATCATAATTTTGTCAATGTCTATTGTTTCCAAATGCTGGCTGATATCTTTTGGCATGGCACCCAATGTGCCCATCACCACCGGGACCACCTGTACTGGTTTCTGGCAGAATCTTTGAAGTTCAATCTTGAGGTCCTGATAGTGGCTGAGTTTTTCCTGTTGTTTTTTGTCAATGCGACTGTCACCTGGGATGGCAACATCAATGATCCAAACCTTTTTTCTTTTCCACAACTGTAATGTCTGGTGTGTTGTGTTCCAGAACTTTGTCAGTCTAGATTCGGAAGTCCCACAGTATCTTTGCGTGCTCATTTTCCAATACTTTTGCAGGTTTGTGATCCCACCAGTTCTTTACTACTGGGAGGTGGTACTTGAGGCATAAGTTCCAATGAATCATTTGGGCCACATAGTTGTGCCTCTGTAGTCTGTCTGTGCAATTTTCTTACAGCAGCTGAGGATATGATCAATGGTTTCATTGGTTTCCTTGCACAGTCTGCATTTTGGGTCATCAGCTGATTTTTTGATCTTGGCCTTAATTGCATTTGTTCTGATGGCTTGCTCCTGGGCTGCAAGGATCAGGCCTTCTGTCTCCTTCTTCAGTGTCCCATTCGTGAGCCATAGCCAGATCTTCTCCTTATCAGCTTTTTCTTCAATTTGTCAAGGAACTTTCCATGCAATGTTTTGTTGTGCCAGCTGTCTGCTCTAGTTTGTAGTGCAGTTTTCTTGTACTGGTTTTTTGTCTGCTGTGCTCTGAGGAGTTTCTGATTTTTGACTTCAATCAAAGCAGGTTCTTCACTTTGCTTTACATATTCGGCCAGGGCATGTTCTTCTTCTTTGACTGCTTGTTTTACTTGTAAGAGTCCTCTGCCACCTGATCTTCTAGGCAGATATAGCCGATCAACATCACTGCGAGGGTGCAGTGAATGATGAATGGTCATGAGTTTTCTTGTTTTTCTGTCCAAATTGTCCAGTTCTGCCTGTGTCCAATTTATAATGCCAGCAGTATATCTTATTACAGGTATGGCCCAGGTGTTTATGGCCTTGATGGTGTTGCCTCCATTGAGCTTGCTTTTTTGACCCTTTGTGTGTATTCTTTGCTGACCACAGTTTTCACATGTTCATGCTTGATGTTGTCCAGCTGTAATGTACCCAGATATTTATAGGCCTCTGACACTTTATTGTTTGGGCATTAGGGATATTTATGCCCTCACTTTCAATGATTTTTCCCTTCTTCAATGCTACTGTTGAACATTTGTCCAAACCAAACTCCATGCTGATATCAGTGCTAAATTTCGGACAGTGTTAGTCAGAGACTGGATTTCAGTTTCCGTTTTCCCATACAGCTTTAGGTCATCCATGTACACCAGATGCGAAATTTTGTAAGATTTCTTAGATGTTTGATAGCCGAGGTTTGTTTTTTGTAAGATTGTTGACAGAGGGATCATGGCAATAATGAAAAGCAGAGGGGTCTCAGCTGAAGAGTGGAACTAAGAACACCTAACCCATTAGCATTATGGAGAAACAAACCAAAACGAAGTCTATACTGGCTCAGTCGTCACCCAGGATAAGAAGGACCACGGTGGATGCTGCTGATTCTGGACATCCATCGACAAGTAGGCTATGGAATCAAAATACAAATGAACAGTCACAGAAGCGGCAGAAATATACGCCAGAAAACCGCATTATTATTATTATTATTATTATTATTATTATTATTATTATTATTATTATTATTATTACCAGCTCTAAGAAATGAGATGCAATATAGTATCATCTAGAATCCTCTTAAAACTGCAGCTGTCTTAGCTTTAGAGGGGCAAGTTATAACAACTTAATTTTTGACCTTTAAATATATTTGTCATTTTTCTACTGGGGCCGCAGAAAACCTGCTTGAAATTTTTCTTGGAGGCCTTCCTCCAATAACCCTCCCTTGTCTGAAATAGAGTGGAGGGTTATTGGAGACATGGACTTTTTGACTAACACCAACCTCGTGTAGCTCTTCCTTGAGGACATTTGCTTCACTCACTTTCTAGAGTCAGTTAGGTGAAAATGAAAACTATTTTATTTTGGAAGTCCTTTGTAGTTTCCCAGTTTAAAATAATGATTTGTATTATTCCCACTTTGTTTCTTGTAATTAGCAAATAATTTTTCTTCTGCTGTCTTTGTTTTCTTGTGTTTCTGAAACAATTTTACTGCTTTAAAAAGTATTGATATTGCTATTGCTATAGAAGAAATACTATATACTAATTTGCAAAGAGCCACTGTTCTGCCATGATTGCTTGAGTTTGAACAA
The DNA here is from genome assembly GCF_035594765.1 of Anolis carolinensis. Taxonomy (NCBI): domain Eukaryota; kingdom Metazoa; phylum Chordata; class Lepidosauria; order Squamata; family Anolidae; genus Anolis; species Anolis carolinensis. The sequence continues at coordinate 298,327,907 of NC_085841.1, forward strand.
GTACTCCCGAAAACCAAGGTTCAAATTTCCACTGAGCCATGGAAATAAAATGTCACATTCATTTAGCCTCAGAGGATGGCAATGGAAAACACCTCCGAATAAATCAAGCCAGGGCATATAATAGGGTTGCTATAAGTTGGAGGAAACACAGGAGTATGCAACAGTGAACTTCAATGCAACCATTGTGAACACTTTAAAGGAGCAATGAACCAAGATCTTCGACCACCTGAGGGGGTATGAGAAACTTCGACCATCAATCCCTATATTGCTATTATACTATCCTGCCACAGTCACTATTTTAGGCCAGACTGCTGCCTGGTCACTGTTTTACCCCACTGGCAAGGAGCTTTTACCAGAACACCTTACTTGCAATGCTTCATGCTGAGGATGATTCAAGAGTTTGAGCTCCATCCAGCCATTTCTTTGAAACAGTGTGGTTTTAGCTGGAAGTGACACAACATCATGTGCTGACTGGCGTGGGGTTTCATCCCCGAAGAAGACATGAAGCATCCTAGGATGCTTATTTTAGTAAGTATGATGAAGTCACAAATCATGACTACACATGTACCATTGACTGAACCTCATCTTGCCTGATACATAGCATAACCCCATTTAGGTTACATGATGCCTAAGGCAGAAAAATTCAGTGTGGGTGTTTTTTCACACATTTATTGATTGGGGCACATCTACATTGACCCCTAGGTCTGAGCCAAGGATCAGCTCCATACTATTTGATCCTCATTAAATGGTATCAGTCTTGTATCTATAACTATGATCCCTTGTATCATAGAGGCCTAAAATTTACCTAAAGTGTAGTATTATTATATGCCATTTCAGGCAGGAACAGGAACAATTGACTCCTCTAATGACAGCTCTTTCTAAAATGAATTTTAATATATAATCTTGAGCTGCCAAAAGATTTTTCCCTATTCTATTTTACATAAAATACTTTTATGGAGCTTCTCAAAACATTAGAAAAATAATAATTCTAATATGCTAATTATATCTAAAATACTACCCACATTTCTATGTTTAGTTTAAAAAATAAACTCAAAATGATATGCCCCAGAAACATTTCTTCCAAATGTGTAGGCAGTTGCTGCTTTCGCTAATAGGGTCACACATTGATAGAATTATAGTTAAGAGTATGGACTGAACATGATTAGAACACATCACTAGCGTGAGGGAAACACATTTCCTTTGACTCCCGCATGCCAAAGAATCAAATATTCATTTCTACAAACCAGGAGGTTACACCATTACTTTATAATTAACCAAGTTATTACTCATTCACTTTTTCCTCAGAAGAAACCTTAATACTGCTATAAGAATCATACTGTCCATTTCTTTGTCTATAGGATATTACTCTGGGTAATTTAAGACAATAGAGCTGGCTTTAGCACACCAGCTGTAGTCAATCTTGTAAATTGAAAGGCTTCCAGTTCGAAGCAGGGTTAGAGTGAGATCCTGAGCTTCTCTTTGACTACTGAAGTTGCTGACACTGCCTTATGGTTCCTCCACTCTTCGTGTCTTTATAGAAACCTTCCTCCCTTTTTTGTAATACAAGTGGAAAGCTTTAAAAAAGCCCAGTTTCTGTCCACCTAGTAGTTCGAAAACAAAAAAAAGCCATTAGATAAATAGGTACCACTCATAAAAAAAGCAGGGGAGGTATTCTAAGACACCCAGAAGGAATGCCAGCAATTCAATCCAAAGGAGGAAGTTACAAACTAGCTCTTCAGCAGGGAGATGGATTGACAGCACCCCCGTGGCCGGAATTGAGCACAACATCTTCCAAAATGCCAAAATATTGGAGAAAACCAATATATACCTCTTATCTATGTATAATTGTCTGTCTAGTTGTGTATAAATGGCATTGAATGTTTGCCGCATATGTATATTTTATTATCCGCCCTGAGTCTCCTTTGGGGTGAGAAGGGCAGAATATAAATACTGTAAATAAATAATTAAATACTTCCCTGCACATCTTACTGAATATTGCTCTGATTAGATCACTGTGTCCAAGTTAATCATGATGATTCACCTCAAGAGAGCATTCAGTAGCAATTGTTCCTTACAATCTCTGCCTCTCCAGCACAACAGTGTGATTTTAATAATAACACTTTATTTCTATTCCACCCTATCTCCCCGAAGAGAATCAGGGCAGATTCCAACAAACAACGGCATACATTCAATGTTTTCATAAAACAGATAGATATTGGCATAAAATCCCAACAGGACCCCACCTCATATTCTCTCAGCGATGTCAAATATCCTTTGAAGAAATGTTGCCTAGAAAACTGCATGATAGCATTACAATAGGAGAGAAATTACATGAATCCATAAAGCATCAACAACCCAGCTCTTTCCTGCTGACTCAAAGGCATGCTTTCCAGACAAAGTATCTTCATTTGCACAGTGTTTTCATTTTATAGTATTTAAACAATTCACTGTAGGTTAAGATCATGGATGTCCTAAAGCCATGGGAAGGGAGTATCTCTTTGGAAGGGCTGCTTGCATCATCTGTTAGGAGCTGCCACTGGCTGGATAATCAAAAGGGGTTTTAAAATGGAGCCTGTTTTATTGTTCACTGAAGGACACAAAGGGGTTAGATGAAAAAGCCTTCCCAGTTCATTCACAAAGCTAATGCCAGCACAAAACCTGTTTCAGAGAGCTTCCTGGTGTTATTCTGGTTTTTCTAGTCTGAAATGCTTTTTTTTTAAAAAAGACACATTTATATATACATACATATGTATTTTGTATTATGTACCTTCCCAAAATTTAATAAATTTTGAATAATTGATAAGTCAGTATCACCTAGGGTTGGGCCTGTTAACAAAAAAATTTGTAGTTTTCGGTGTGCCGTTTTCAATAATTTTCGAAAACAGAATGGGAAGGAGGGAGATGAAAAGCCCAGAAAACTGGATTCAGGGAGTTGAATTTTTTCAGTTCTGGAGAGGAAAGAGTTAAGTCCATAATATACCTGAGGCAGGGGATCTGCCATGTCTTTTTCTCTCCTTGCAGAAGCAACTTCTGTCCATTTGTTCCCTCCTCCTCCAGAGAGGGCCCTCGGTACTCGGGCTTGCATAGGCTGGCATCTTGGAACACTATGAAAAAAGTTCCTCTCTGAGCATGATGAGAGTTGAAGTTTTTTTCTCTCTCTGTTTCATAGACAATAAAAAGCCTGGTGGTGTCCATGCTCTGACTGGCTGAGATTGGACACAACCAGCAACTACAATTCCCAGAACCCTCTTTTGTGGTTTGTCTTATTTTAAAAAATGTTATCCTTAAAATTTAAAACATTTCTTAAAAAATCAGTAGATTGGTGAACTGGTTTGAAACTTGGCAGACCTGCGGTTGTAAATGGGGTCTAAAACTGACGTATTTCATGCAGATAGACCTTAAAATAACTGATGCCTTTAAAGTTTCCCATTGCAGTTAATGGGCCAAATATCTGCCAAATGGAAATGGAAACACCCCTCCTTTCAAGTAATTTCTCGGTAAAAGAATGAGGGGGCAGCAGGCAATGGAACCTGAAATGGAATGCCTTTTGGCCGAATTGCACACCTCTAGTATCACCTAATAATATTGGAATGGATTATGCAAAAATGAATTAGTTATATAGAATTACATACGTTCGGTGTAATGCAAAAAGAGGGAAAGCATGATAAGGATATAATGATTTTTAGTACATTTTTGTTTAAATAATACTAATCTACTAATAGTCTAAAGGAAATCAGTAGACTTTTCTTTTTAGATAATAATTAATAATCAGAAAAAGAGCTAAAAGAAACAAGCTGTCAAGAACAGTCAGGATCAATTTTCAATAAAGAAAAGCTGGAAGAGAAATTAGAATATGAGACAATATAAGAAGGAACAAGAAGATACAGTAGAGTCTCACTTATCCAAGCTAAACGGGCCGGCAGAAGCTTGGATAAGCGAATATCTTGGATAATAAGGAGAGATTAAGGAGAAGCCTATTAAACATCAAATTAGGTTATGATTTTACAAATTAAGCACCAAAACTTCATGTTAAACAACAAATTTGACAGAAAAAGCAGTTCAATACGCAGTAATGCTATGTAGTAATTACTGTATTTACGAACTTAGCACCAAAATATCACGATATATTGAAAACATTGACTACAAAAATGGCTTGGATTATCCAGAGGCTTGGATAAGCGAGGCTTGGATTAGTGAGACTCTACTGTACTACTATTAGATTTAAAATTGGATTTGTTATAAAGGATATATAGAATCTCCAATATCTTTTGTAATATGGGTTAATGGAATAGAGATGAAGATTTAAATGTAACAATGATAATTTTGTATAAGAACCCCCCCCCCTTCCATCCCAACAAACCCTCTTTTTTCTTAGTTCCTGCTTTGCAACATATTAGATATTTGTAAAGGGTTAACCAATCAATAACAACTGTAATATTCTCTCATTCTCCCTTCTTTTTTCTCTTCTTCCCTCACCCCCATTCCCTCAGTGTGAATTTTTGTTTATATTTTTATTTTGAAAAGTTTAATAATTTTTTAAAGAAGAAGTTATTCTTTTGAACTCAGAATCTGAAAATTTGACCAGATAATTTCATTATCTTAACCTTTTTCTCAAAGTCTTGTTCTAGCACAGAAGACTATGGTTAGTCAGTGCCCCCCATCTTTGCATTGTTCCAGCTGGTAGTTCCACCTAGATTCACACACTTCCAGTGGCACCAAGTAGACATCTCTAGACTTTTAGATAGTACCAACACTACACACTGCAGCTCCCCAAAACTTCCCAATTTTTCATTTCTCTTCTCTCTGTTAGGTATTATATTATTCCAGTTTATAAACTCTTTCTTTTGCTAACTTCCCTCCACATATCAAACAATTACAGCTTCACAGTGCTTCATGCCAAACCTTCACAACATTACAAGTTGGCTCATTTTGAGTTAGTATATGCCCATTCTAAAGCAACAATATTCTATGCTTCATATACAATTTGTCGTTTATGAAGCTCTATAATAATATTTATTGTCCTGAGTTTTGTAGAAATCCTTCTCTTCCCTTGCAATTTCTAATAGTCCCACTTTCGGTTCTACGATGTTTTCAGATGTATTTTAAGATGTTATTTATCTGGTTTATTGGTTTTAACTATAGTGTTCCGTCTGTGTTTTAATTTTTGTATTTTATATTCTGTATTATATTGTATTTTGTACTTTGTATTTTCTGCTTCTTAGGTTTGGTCCCCGTGTAAGCTGCCCTGAGTCCCTTCAGGGATATGGGGGCGGGTTAGAAAAATAAAGTTGTTGTTGTTGTTGTTGTTGTTGTTGTTGTTGTTGTTGTTCTTAATAATAATAATAATAATAATAATAATAATAATAATAATAATAATCTCCAACTGTTATATGTATGAATTTATGTGTGTTCAAGAAAATTTCTCTCTTAGAAAGCTCTGTATGAAAATGGAAAATGGTTTAGGTTGTCCCAGACATAAGGTCACAAGATCCTTGTTAGCCACATGCATATGCTCTGAGACCACACCTGGTAACACCCCTGACCTCTGGGCCATGAACAACCACAACTCTGTATGTTTACAGGGGGGGGGGGGAGAGAGAAGGTTACTCTAATATATTTTTTATTTTGTTCATGCATTATTTTCCTACACAACTAAGAATGCATAAGATAGAGAAAGTATAACAAGATAACAGATGCAAACTGCTTTAATTGTTCAAGTCTCCCAGGCATCAGAAACAGAGAATCCTCATCACATTCCTTAGCAAACTGCAGTTTTCAAGATTCTTTATAAGCCATGAGAGTTATAAAATCAAGAAAGCTGTTACAAAATCACTGTAAATTGATAGTGTAACTATGTCCAGAGAATATGCATATATTCATTTCCCTTGCCTCAGAGGTATCTATTTAAGTGCAACCTTTGTTCATATGTAGAAATATATAACTGCATGTGATATCAATTTAAATGAGGAAGATGGCATATGGGGATAATATTGACATACAACCTTTCCAACATAATCAAACTCTGGGCTGGCTGCCAAACAAGCTCTTCCTCCTGGCTTAGATGCGACAGATCTGAGCCTGGGCCTGATAATTGATGCATACTTAAGATTCTTGAACAGAGAGGTGGCAGTGAAAGTGGTTGAGGGAAGAGCAAATATCGGTCCTGTGATACCTTTCCCCCAATCTCCATGTAACCCATGCCATGATGTGGGACCCCCATTCCTGTTCATGTCACCAAGCAGCCGAGGCCTCTGTGCCTGGACAAAGTGAAGTGCCATCCCAACTTTCTAGCAGTCTTCCACTTATGGATCACCACTTAGGCTGGGATAAATGAGCATTAAAAGGCACAGACAAATTACATTTCACTGTGGATGTCATCCATCTCCATTGTGTTATTTGTGGGAAGTACAGTTAGATACACTGAGAGTACAGCATCTACAGTACCTATTCATCTTTACATACCTTTCTTGAGCATATGGTGTATGAGGGCTTTTTGCGTCTAAAACTGCCATACTATTTATATTGTGTGTTCTTTTGTTTCCTTTCAGCAATTGCTACTAATTTATGAAACAAGACGGTTAACTAAATTAGAGAATTGCTTATAATTACCCTAAAAGTGTCATACTTAATACGTTAACTTGTAATTATCCTGAACTGGTGCATGTGGTACATGTAGCTATTGCAAAATCCTAAACAGAAGGTTAATTCTATGAATTGCACTTTGGAATGACACCATAAACATAATTTAAGAGTAGTGTAATTACCATCCCTGCATGGTGAAGTGTAGCTATTTTATTTTACTATCAGTAAAGAATAACAATTTAGGGGGGTGACAATTGTGTACTCTATGCTGACTTAAATACAGCTTTCAGTAATTTATAACTCAATGGTAACAAATTAAAATTAAATTGTGAATTCAGTTTAGTTTCTTGGACCATGGCCATGTTTATCCACCCATAAGCCACAACACTTCTACAATTCCACGTTTTGGGTGGCTTAATAGCAAGATGTTTTCATTATCTCCTACTTCCTAACGCCTCCTCCTCAATTCCTGATTTTCTCCTACTCCTACTCCTCTGTGTTGCTACTACTGCTTACTTACATGGGTCCAAATGATAATGGAATAGATAACCCCCCTCCAGAGAGATAGACAGGCACCCAGGATCCACCCATGAGCAAGGTCACAGGACTTCTTTCACTTTTTCTTTGCCAATTTACAGTTTCACAAATATAGGTGACATCTTTTGAATATTATATAAAGTATTTGTATTATGTAAAGAAAGTGCTAAGTTGCTTTATAGTCAGAAAACCAACGGTTGGGATTTTATATTGTTTTGCCTATGTTACTGCAGCATGTGAGCCTCCCAATATCTTTTGTGCTCCCCACAACACTTTTTTTTACCATTGTTTCACAACCTTTTCCTCTGAAATGGCATCTGTGCCTTTAAAGCTGCAAAAGGTCCAGACATTCAATAGGCATAGTTCCTCAGGGGTTCAGAGGAGACACCAAAATTTTGGATTTCAATTGGGGACCAGAACCAACATTTGGTAAATTCTGTCAGATCCAGAGGCAGGAAGAATATCCATACAGATTGTGTAAGCAAGCTTTTTAGCTTCCAAAAGAGTTGAAACTATCCACTGCAAAGCTAGAGAACAGTCTTCATACTTAAAGAGATCTGCTGCAACATGCCAAGGTCACAAACTATCCAAAGGAGTGGATCATAGAATCTTAGAATCATAGAATAATAGAGTTGGAAGAGACCTCATGGGCCAGCCAGTCCAAACCCCTGCCAAGGAGCAGGAAATCACATTCAAAGCACCCTTGACAGATACAAAAAAAATGTTCTGCAGCAACAAATGTATCCATATCCACAAATTTGTAGAATAAAGCAAGGCACAAATGGAGTATGCAAACACATCAACCATGGAAGGTTTGCAAAATTATTTTGAAGTGAAACAAATGAAGCTAGGAGAACATAAAGTGTCTTAAAAACCAGTCCCTTTTCTTTGGCCCAATCGCCATAAGCAAAGGCACTGGGGGTGGGACTAACAAATGTAGACAGGAGACAGAAAGCATTATTAGAAATGTAGTTTGGGAAGGCGAGGTTCCCTGTGGCAGAAAATGCAAACGGCCCTGCCTTAAACTACATTTCCCAGAATGCAGTACTCAGCATCAGAAAGCCCCAATGAGGGCTGCCATTTAGAGTCAGCCTAATGATAATAAATACAATTATTGAATCTGCAAAGAGGACTAAAGTATGTAATAGTATAAATCTGCGCTAAGTTGAAGTTATGTGGTTGTGTGTCATAAAGACAGAAATTCAAAGGGATTGCTGTTGGCACTTTTTGGGGGATTAATTGTTATTGTCTAAATTTTTTAAAATCCCCAAAAATCTGTAGATGTGTGAATTTTTCTGAAGCTTCTGGGGATTGATGCCGTGGTTATCTTGTGCACTGCATATAAAATTCAAGTAGATCCCTCTTGTAGTTTTTTTTTAAGTTGTTTATAAAAACTTTGAAAATTCCCTAAAACTCCATGGATAAGTGAAACATTCTGAAATTTTGTGGGCTAACAGTGGTAAATGTGTAAGCAAGTTTCACTCCAATATCTTTAAAAATAAGGGAGAAAAGAATCCCTGAAGTTTCCCTAATTACAGTAATTATGCACAATTACTATAACGAAATGGTAACAAAATTTCTTTACTCTCATTATAGTAATGATTTTTTCACTATACTTTATAAACACTTTAGAAATGAAATGCCAGCACTCCCCAGTTTTGTAATGATTTTTGAACCATTTTTAATGTACCGCACATCCCTAATGACTACTATGCTTAACTTTGTTTCCACATCCTGTCTGCAAAATGGAACAGTTATACTTACCTATCTCAGGATTAGGTCTACTGCAATAATTAAAATTACTGCAAGAACTGTATCATCAAATCGTAGTAATAATAATACCTTTAAAATATTATTGGCCAGAATCCTATTATGAATGTGTATGCAGGACCATAGTTATGGTGTTATACAGTTTTTCCCATCATTATCCTCTCAATCCCCACTTCTCTGGCAGTGATTCATTGGAATTCTGTTCCCCTGTTATTTCGGAAGTAGTTATTTGACAGTCCCACCCCCTCCCATTAGAGACAACCATTGTGACAGACAGAAGTAGGACCATAATCACATTTCTCCTCATGCCAGAGATTGCTTGTGCAAAGTGTGATGGGATCATCAGGCAGCTGTCTTCTAATCGGTAGAACATATCTCATTGGTTGCAGCAGCTACTGCCTGCTAAATCAACGGGAGCTTCCTAGGTCCCTACCATGACTTATGTAGGTAACTTGAATATGAAATAGTCACAAGTAAGCAGCTCTAAGTTACGAATTCATAACTACCCAGCAGGATTCCAGCTGTTATCAATCATTCCACTGTATTATAATAGCAATGATAGAATTAAATAATATATCTCTAGAGCTCCAATAATGAAGTGATAGACTTTTGTTTTCAGACATAGGCCCAATGACTAATTGTCTCTGAATGCTCACAGAAGGCTTCCTAGATTTGCGAAAAGTTAATTAACATTGTGCTCCCGCACATCTCTATTTTTAATACTACTGACTTCAATGGGGTCTACTCCTGAGTACCCTATGGATTATATCTCAAAAGCATGTTGTACTCCATAAAATAAAACACACAAAGAAGCATAAATTAACTTCTTTGGAGCAAGGTGGCAGCCTACTGGAGCAAAGAATACAATATAGTGATCACATACCAGTTATAAATGTGAGGTTGAAGTGTGTTACATGCAAATTGTCAGCCTGAACAGATATGGTAAAATAAAAAAGATCCTCTACTGAAATCTTCATACTGACTTCAGCTAAGAACAGAAGAAGGCACATCAAAAGTCCTGGTTTATCTAGTGAGGAGATGCAAGTAGGAAGTGCATTTTATTCATACTGAGCAAGTAGCAAGACAAGTGGCAGATCTCCTGTTATAATTTGATCTTGGGTTGAATAGTCCCTGTTACACACTTGCAAGGTACTGCTTTTACGAGTACTAGAACTTCTTGAGCAATTTAGTTCTGAACTCTGTGTAGAAGCCAAAATGACTAAACAAAGGCTATCATACTTTGGACATATAATGAGATAGCATGACTCATAAGAAAAGATATATAATGCTTGGTAAATTTGGAAACAGAAGGAAATACTCATTTACACAATGAAGGCAACAACATCTCTGCATTTGCAAGAACTTAGTTGGGATGGTAATAGCAGGGTGTCTCAGAGGTCTCTCATTCATAGGATTACCATAAGCTGAAGCTGCCTTGATAGTAATTAACAACAATCTTCTTCACAGACCTAAATCAAAATCATCTGTTTGTAAGATTGCTTCTAATTAAGAAGAGTAATATTTTTGTTACAAAGTCTTTAACAACAGCAACCCTCTTCCCACCACCAAGCACACATTTACACCATTTATCTTCAGCTCCCCAGCTGAGCTATCGATGCTCCAGAGTCATTGGGCTGATTGTTGTTTTGAACTCATTTGTGCATGCCTGGCAGGTGCTAAATAGGTTCAGCACTTTCGCCTAGACACACCAGAGCAAAACTGCATCTTTGGTTAATGAAATGAGTTCACAATTACATGGAAGCATAGCTTCTCTGAACTGAGAGCACAGATTGATAAAAAGGCCCATTAAAATACTGAATAAGTCTGTCCCCACTTTCTTTCCCCTCACCTAGATATTTAAATATCACATTGTCATCAGTTGTTATAACCTTCCCGGAACCAAGTGAAGGTGTGTTGAGGTAAAGAAAGAAATTACCTGTGTAGCATGATAAACAGGATTAATTACATTGGAACTCAAGAGCTAAGAGTGAATTTTATCAACAATTTTGGGAGCAGCTTTCAAGGAACTGCTTCAGAAGATGAACATGTGTGTCAGGCCCATAGCCAGGATTTTGATTTGGTGGTGGGGGGGAGTTGGGATTTGGGTTCGGGGGGGGGGGGGCTGAGTCTGGGTGGGAGAGGATCTACCCTAGCAAACCTTTTGTATCATTAACCCAATACCCCCATGCATATGGAATATATTGAGCATGGTGATCAGTTCATGATATGAATAAATATAACAGTTTAAATAATACCAGTAAGGCCTTCTCATGGACCACCCTGAGAATTTGGGGGGGGGGCTCAAGCCCCTCAAGCACCCCCCCCCCCCCCGGCTACATGCTTGATGTGTGTCCATTCAGAGAGAAGGCAAAGATGCTGATCAGTGAAGCACTGTCCTCCCTCTGAAGTGGTTTTGTCTTTCCTCTATAATATTAGTACTCATGCAAATGCTGATTGATTAAATACAGTTGGGATTTTATATCATTTAGGAAATGATTCCCAAAAGACCAGAGATAATTTGTAATATTAATCCAAGGAAAACTGCATTCATTTTAAGGGGAAAATCACAAACTTTTCAATCTTTCCTTAATAGCAATATCAAAGAAAGGGCACAATAACAAATATAAATGACGAAACAGCAAGATTTTGGAGGTTGATACGATTTTCAAGAGGGAAAATCAAAATGGGCTGGCATTCAGCATAGCCCGAGACTTAGACTCAAGGGCAAAGCGGAAGAATCCTGACAGTTAAGTCCTGGATTATTGCAGAACGAATTACATCAATTAAAATGACTTGTCAGGCTGCATTAATTGCAATGAGCTAACAGTATGCTAAGTACCAAATACATTATTCAAGCTGGATCAAAATTTATTTTTCTTCTTCTTCCTGGCTTTGTGTCACTGTAGGAAAGCCCTGAAGCTGAACCAGTATAAGTTCTCATTAAAGTTCTTGATACAGACTGAAACGAAGATGGATTCCATCCATTAGTGTTATTTTTCTCTTCCCCCATCAGTTGCAAATGTAGGGATTATACAAAATTTTGCCAGGTTTTTGGTGTGGGGGTACATTCAGTAATCTTGGAAAACAAAATTCTTGAGTTGTTAATTTTACTGTCACTCTTATTTTACTGTCACTCTTCCTGAGCTACACTGAAGTGGATCACATCATAACCTTCACATAGGTGTGTGTGTGTGTGTGTGTGTGTGTGAAGGTTACATATAGTCAATGAAATATGTTGCTAAAAGTTGCTCAAGATGATACCTTCTGACAATTTGATTTAGCTTTGCATCTTTTTAAACTTAAAATATTATGTATATTATTCATAGCTTTTGTTATGTGCTGTGAAGCTCACTTTGACTTACGGTAACTCTATGAATAGTGACCCTCTGAGGCCTCCACACTTATAACTATAGCACTTTAATACCACGACTTTATGTAATGGAATCCTGTGATTTGGAAACTGGTGAGATACTAGAGCTCTCTAGCAGGGAATTCTTCCTCATGAAACTACAGGATGGGGCCAAGACAGTTACAGTAATATCAAAATACCATAATTGTGCAGTATGGAATACACATATGAGACCCTTTTAACAACAATACCTGCCCTGGTCTAGCAAATCTATTTTGCAAAATTTCTATTCAGCAAAATTATGGTTCAACACAATGTATGAATAAAAACAATACCAAATGTCTATCTCTATACACTTCGATGAACTAGACATAGCAAAAGCGGCATCTCCTTAAGAACATTAGCCCAAAGCTCATACTTTAGTTAGATTTTAGCCACTAATGTCTTGCGCTCTTTGGTTCTGTACCAGCCAAACATATTTTAATTACAGAAGTTGATTTATAAAGTTCCAAAATATTAATGTCAATATGATATATTTATTGAATTCATAAAAGAAAAATGTAATCCATGGCACAGATTTAAAAACCTATTGTGTGCCCCAGACTTTCAAAGACAAAATAAATGCAGAAAATATTTGATTATTAAAGAAAGAAGGAATGCAGAAAAAAAGGGGAACTCGTTTTTTTTTACACCGGAGAATACCATTGGTTTTCACTACAACTAGTGTTTAGATTACACAGAAATTGCCATCCAACCATTGAAATAATGAGACCATACAACAATATGGGTTTAACTATGTGCAACTTTATTAATGTTACCTAATTAGCCTTTTTGTGACTTACAAAACATTACTAAAGGGCATTAACTTGGTGTGGATTAAACGGAGGCAATGGTCATCTAGGCGTACTCCTTGGCTAATTTTGGCAAAACACCTGGGTCCCCGAATGTAATAAACTGTATTGTTTACAGGGCAACCACTCAGAGAAATGTACCTGAGAATTTTGCCCCAACTCAAAAGTATTGAGGCCAAAACTCTTCACTTTCCGAGGCCATTTCTGCTTGCCCTGACCTTGGTTATTTGAACCACAGCTGAAAGTTTCCATTCCTGGTCTACACCACAAAGAGGTGCCTTAGGTGTATACCAAAATGTAAACCCATCGCTGTTTTCTGCCACAGATTAAGAATAAGCATCCTATTTACCCCTATCGCACACCAAGTCAATGAAAATGGCCCAAATGCCCCTTTACAAGTCGTACAAAAATATGGGGTTGCCTGCTTCGTCAAGCTTTCTGACATTGCTACCCCTGGCCATTTCAAGCATGGGATGATCACTGACCATAAAATGTGAGTGTGAGTCCATGCCTCCTTGATTTTGTGAAAATCGACCAGTGGAGGAATCATGCATTGTTTGCTTTGCATATCAATTAAAAATTAATAGCACAATGTATCCTTCTCTGACTACCTCATGAAATTTTCCCACCTCTACTATCTCTCCATGAATTTGGTCTTCTTCAATCACACAGTCATTTCTGTCTCTTCATCCACGCCAGAGCTCCCTGTCGGCCGTCGCCGGCCCCAGCTCTTTCAAGGTCAAGCCAGTCACTTCAAGGATACCATCCATCCATCTTGCCCTTGGTCGGCCTCTCTTCCTTTTTCTTTCCATTTTCCCCAGCATCATGATCTTTTCCAAGCTTTCCTGTCTTCTCATGATGTGGCCAAAATACTTCAGCTTTGCCTCTAATATCCTTCCCTCCAGTGAGCAGCCAGGCATTATTTCCTGGAGTATGTACTGGCTGGATCTTCTGGCGGTCCAGGGAACTCTCAGGATTTTCCTCCAACACCACAGTTCAAAAGTTTCTTTGCTCAGCCTTCCTTATGGTCCAGCTCTCACATCCATAGGTTACTATGGGGAATACCATTGCTTTAACTATGCGGACCTTCGTTGCCAGTGTGATGTCTCTGCTTTTCACTATTTTATCAAGGTTGGCCATTGCTCTCCTCCCAAGAAGTAGACGTCTTCTGATTTCCTGTCTGCAGTCTGCATCTGCAGTGATCTTCGTGCCTAGAAATATAAAGTCTGTCACTGCTTCCACATTTTCTCCCTTTATTTGCCAGTTATCAATCAGTCTGGTTGCCATAATCTTGGATTACTTGATGTTTAACTGCAGCCTGGCTTTTGCACTTTCTTCTTTCACCTTGGTGATAAGGCTCCTCAGCTCCTCCCCACTTTCAGTCATCAGAGTGGTATCATCTGCATACCTAAGGTTGTTAATGTTTCTTCCAGCAATTTTAACTCCAGCCTTGGATTTGTCAAGCCCCGCACGTCGCATGATGTGTTCTGCGTACAAGTTGAATAGGTAGGGTGAAAGTATGCAGCCCTGCTGTACTCCTTTCCCAATCTTGAACCAGTCTGTTGTTCCGTGGGCTGTTCTTCCTGTGACTACTTGGTCTTTATACAGATTTCTCAGGACACAGACAAGGTGACTTGGTATCCCCATACCACCAAGCACATGACACAGTTTATTATGATCCACACAGTCAAAGGCTTTAGAATAGTCAATAAATCAGAAATGGATATTTTTCTGAACCTCCCTGGCTTCCTCCATTATCCAGCGGATATTGGCAATTTAGTCTCTCATTCCTCTGCCTTTTCTAAACCCAGCTTGGACATCTTGGGAGATCTTCTAATAAGGCCTAAATGCATATAACTAAATATGCCAAAGTAGCATTTTAACAATCCATCACCATGTCATAGGCCACATTAGCAGTGGGGCTTAGCAATAGGTAGTTAGGAACCATGTGTTTCAGGAAAACCTGTGAATAAGATGAATTGGGTTTGAAAGGAAAGAATTGTTATCCAAACTGGTTTCATGGATTTCTTCTCTTTTTTTTCAGGAGAATTTGGAAAGTGCCTCCTAACCTTCTTGTAGAGATGGAAAATGGATTTCTCAGTAATCAGAAAAGCCCATTGGGAAGATTAGCAAACCAATGAGAATTTTGTACAGTTTTTTTTTACTGATATTTGAATGCAGCAAAGAACTGCTATCCCTATCTTCTGTTTCTGTCTGTTTGCTCTTTTGATATTTAAGAAAATTTAAGAATAGCCATAGTGGATCAGATTAAATACTTATATGTCCAACATTCTGTTCCCACAGTGGCTAACTACATGCCTTCATATGTGTGTGTGTGTAGAGAGAGAGAGAGAGTGAGAGGCAGTCTCCAAGTTACAAATAAGGTTTCTGTAGGTTTCAGTAGGTTTCTTCTTAAGTTAAATTTGTATGTAAGTTAGAACAGGTTCATTTTAAAAGTTTAACTCTCTCTCTCTCTCTCTCTCTCTCTCTCTCTCTATATATATATATATATATATATATATATATATGGCTAGAGAAGGGGGAGGGAGAGAGAGATTTGACTAGCATATGGAAGGGTTAACACCCCTGTGGAATTTGTTTTGCTGTCTGTGTCCCTCCCTATTCAGAAGATTTCATCTCACTTTCTGTCCCTCTGATAATTGGATTTTTAAAAATTTGCCTTGTTTTGAAAACAAGGATTGCTGATAAAACTTCATTTGAGACATGTTTTCCCCATGATAACTCTTTCAGGAGTGAATTTTCGTTCCTAGCGGCAGATCTCTCTCACTTCCTGTTGTCTCATCCAAATGACCCCTATGAGTCATTTGTAAGTTGGATGTTTGTAACTCAGGGACTGCCTGTGTATACATTTTCAGTAATGCATTTGTGGAGTTTGTCTCCAAAAGGTACCAAATCCATCTGAATAAATTTTACAAGAATAAAAACAAAAAATAAAACAAAACCCAAGCTGAGGATTTGCATTCTTTTGCTATAAAATTTCCAAGCCCTATACTGAAATGATTTGATATATGCATACTATTCTACTCTTATCCAGCAATGTGCTGCCATCTATAATTTTAATGTTCATTGATTTGGTATCTTTTGGAAACAAATTCCAGATATTGAAAAATATATTGCTTCTAATACCTGAAGCAATATATGCAGTCATCATAAACAGTAGCTATTGGCAGAGTAGTAATACTGCATATTACACCTGCATCTTTACATGTGTGAAGCTCCTTTAAACAGTCCCATCTCTCCAATCTCTCTCATTTAACTCTTTAGAACAGCAACTCAAGAAAGAGCTTAATTTCTTTGAGCTTGCCAAAACTCATTATTGTATTAAGATAGATTGTAATGTCGATACTTGACCATCTCCAATAAATGCCAACATAATGTTCCTAATTATGCAATTGGTTTTTGGCTTTGTGAAGGATGTCTCAATAGAAAAAGAACCATTGCTTCAAGTTTAAAGCATCAGGAGCAAACAAAAACCACTTTCTCAAATCAAACAGTAAATGCTTCCAACAGCCAAGATGCAGTTTCTCTAAAATCCTAATTATAGTGAATTAAATGACTAAAATGCTACTAATTACTTTTTAATTTCAAAAGAGATGTTTACAAAGCACAGTATAATGAGTAATACAGTACTTCAAATGATTACTAAGGTTGCTGCTTTGTCTGACTTAATCTCGATTAGTGTAAATCATATTGTCATCATTGCTAATTACTATTCTATTTTTTTGCAAAATGTGTACAAATTTGCATACAGTCCTCATAGTTGTACAATTGCTGTTTGTTTATCTCTAAATAATGCCATTTGGAGAGTTGCACAATCAACAGAACACTGAAAGATTCTATATTTATAGAAATAGCTCATAAAGAGTATGTTGTGGATTGATTCTTATGTTTTTAAACTTTGAAGTTTCAATTTTTATCATTGTTTAAAGAATAAGCTTTCATCTTCTAATGCTCTGTCAAACAAAATGTAAATTTCTTCCAAACTGTATTTACAAGGGATA
This sequence comes from Anolis carolinensis, assembly GCF_035594765.1. Classification (NCBI taxonomy): domain Eukaryota; kingdom Metazoa; phylum Chordata; class Lepidosauria; order Squamata; family Anolidae; genus Anolis; species Anolis carolinensis. The sequence goes on from NC_085841.1 coordinate 298,345,018, forward strand.
GTGCATGTTTTACCTACTGTCAGCCATTGCCTTCATTATTCAGATCAAGACAGTTTATGATTTCCCTTTGCTCATGTGCCTAAAAGAAAAGAAATAAATTGTGTTGCTTGGATAGTATCTTTTTGAAATCAAGACCTCCAGGCACCTTGATGTTTATTTTTTTTAAAAAAAAACAAACAAACAAAAAAACAACAACACATATACCCATACAAAATGTGTGCCTCAAGGAGTTCACTGACGTACTCAAGGTCAAAAACTCATCTTGGAGAGCTGAAAAAACCCTTTATCTTAATAAAACGTGTACATCTATTCTTATTTATACTACTAGCAAAATGTCAAAGTACTTTGATGGTCCAACAGAGTGGGTGACATGATATTCATAGCAAAAGCATTATTCTACCCTGAAAATCAGTTGAAATCTGGAAGGAACATAAGCAGTTATCAAATAATAATTTATCACGATGGACCTACAACCATAATAGCCGCCATTGCATAATAGTCGCATCCCGACTTTTTGGGTGACAAAATTGGTATTTTAGTATTCCTTGCATAATAGCCGCATCCTTGACTTAGGACCTCATCACATTAAGACTGGGATTCATCACACATTGTGGCAAATTTGGTGGGACTTAGCAGAGGGGCGTGGGGAATTCATCACCTTGTGCCCTGCATCACCCACCTTCCCCCTCACCCCATCCCACGGTGGGAAGCATCTGCCACCCAGTTTCCCTCCACTGTTTCCTATGCAATACAGGAAGCCTTCCGTGTCGCAGCCTTCATGGCTTACCATACTTCACTTCACTAGCGGCATGGAGCCCCACCACAAGTAGATCGATGTTGTGGTATGGCAGCCAGCAGGCTCTGTGCTGAAAGTGAAGTGGAGGTGTTGTATGATGGGCAATTTTGCCCATCTGATGAAGTTGTCAGGCAATCTTCTGTCTTTAAATAGTCTAGCATTCCTATCCACGTGTCTTACTACCTTGCTCTAAACTGCGTTACTCACTTGCCCACCCCTTTTAGAAAGGGTGCTTCATTCACCCATCCATTCATCCATCTACTGCTTGTCAATCCACACACACACCCACTCACTAGTCTGTGCTTCAATCACTCATTCACTCTTTTGCTCACCCATCCATTTGCTCACCGGCCCCCTTTCAGACACAGTGTGTCATGAGTGAGTGGGAGGGTAGGTTAGTTTGCATGTGAGTGGGTGAAGTAATGAGTGGGTGAGCACTTGAAAAAATGATTGGGTGAGTGGGTGAGCAGGCAGTTTCATAAAAAGTTACAGCATTGGTACAAAAAACAGGCATGATTTTTCCTCACATAATATTTCCCCCTTTTTTGCTCAAAAGTGTGACTACTATGCAATAGTAGGAGTTGAGAAACCCCTAGTGGCGCAGCATGTTAAAGCACTGAGTTGCTGAACTTGCGGACCAAACAGTCACAGGTTCAAATCCAGGGAGCAGAGTGAGCACCCACAGTTAGCCCCAGCGTCTTCCACCCTAGCAGTTCAAAAACATGCAAATATGAGTAGGTCAATAGGTACCGCTCCAGCAGGAACATAACGGCGCCCCATTCAGTCTTACTGGCAACATGACCTTGGAGGTGTCTATGGACAACACTGGCTCTTTGGCTTAGAAATGGAGATGAACACCAACCCCCAGACTGGGACACGACTGAACTTAATGTCAGGGGAAAACCATTACCTACCTACTACTATGCAATAAAATACAGTATCAATTTTGGGAGAAATTACTGTAATTTGCCCAATTGTGCACCAACTGTGAGGAACAGAGAAACAGTAAAACTCTTCCTACCACATAAATAGGCTGTTTCAGGAGACTGGTTACTCCCCACCATTATTATAATTCATCTCCTCAAAATTTTTGCTATGTCACCGGGAGGTGGGAGGGGGGATATCTTATGTTGTCTCGTTTACTGAGTGACTTATGTAGTTTTCCCTCATTGTATTGTGCAAAGAGATAGCCAGTAGCTACGCACACAACAGTTTCCCCTAGGTCAAATTATGGCTTCCAGGCAATACCAGTAGTAATTTCCATCACAAACATACTTTGATTGGCTGGGACTGAAGCAGAACAGCATCTGAGGAATACCCTATGACATAATGATGGTGCTGAAAAAAAAACCCTGGGATTCAAAGCAACATACAGATTAAAATCCATGCAGTATAGTTAAAACATACAAAACATCAACATTAAAACTAAAAAGACATTAACAATATTTAACAGTTTAAAGATACACTGAAAAGGGATATGGTACTATTTGAAATTAGTAAATTTTATATATATATATATATATATATATATATATATATATATATATATATATACACACACACACACACACACACACACACACACACACATACATACACACACACACATACTTAGGTCTTGTAAACCCATGCTCTCTTTAAATTGATTGACCAGTTAATAATAAATACCCTGGTCCTCCTCACAAGAGCCCTGGACCAACAAAAATCTTATGTGAAAACATATGATTAAAATTAGAAATTACAAATACCTAAAATTCCATATCAAAAATCACAACATAACAAATATCTAAAAACAAGTAAAAATGTTAGCTAAAACGTTCTCAAAGTAATATAAGCTAGAGCAGTGAAAGATAAATTCATCAGTAGCTCTATTCATCTAAATATGTCCAAATGACTGTTTTCAAACAGCTCCTGCAAAACCTAAGTGTGGAAGACATTTTTGTATTTCATTATATTACAATTTTAAGGAATTAATTACATGTAAATCATTGTTTATAGTGAATGACACAATTCATTACTTCCCTGCTCTGAAAATAGACCGGCCTGATTTACTTAGCTACACTTTGTGCCCCCAGAAATGCCACAACTCCCATACTGTTGTTTGTTTTTTTACAGAAAAGTTTGTGCATTGTGTTAAAGTTAGAATGTTGTAAGGTGCTCCTAGCCCTCATTATAATGCAGTTAAGTTGCCCTTCAAGATTGTTTTTCAGAGCTGATGGCTAAATGTGACCTTTCTGTGCAAGTACATGCAAAGCTGCTAGGACTGTGGCACTGTTGACTAAGAGAGTGACAGAGATGGGATTAAGCGTAGCTGTACATCTAATCACTTTGCATTTTACAAGCTTGCACAATAAATAGCATAATCAATCTTCAAAGCAAGTGCATGCTCTGGAAAGAGGAACAGCATTACGAAGTAAATATCACTGATTTTATTACACTTGAATTCTGGTTAGGTATCTGTAAAGATAGCCACAGTAGCAAAAACGTAGTGTCTTTCTTAATGGGAAATAAGAAACACTCTTTTATTGAGTCAGCTAATCAGTACTAGTACTAGTCAGTTCCTTGAGATTTTTAAACTTTTAACATGAGATGTTCACTTAAACTTTTTGTGCACACAAAGATCTCCCTACAATCTGGTAACAACTGATTCTAAAATCATAGAATAATAGAGTTGGAAGAGACCACAAGAGCCATCCATTCCAACTCCCAGCCATGCAAGAAAAGTACAATCAAAGGCCCCCTCTAGTGCAATACCTAGTGAAGATATTGGCCATGTTGCAATATCTTGTGGCTTTCACATTGCATAAACATTTATATCAAGCCACAATTGCTTAATCCAATTATTCCCAAACTTTGGCATTCTAGCTGTTTTTTATTTTAACCAGCAGTTTTTGACCATTTCTGTTTCGATAGACCATTCCAAGAGTTCATTATATATTTTTGTTATATTTTTCTTGTCCGTTAGGAGCAGATAATCCGAAAAAGTTTCTGTATTACTGAAACCATTCTTCTTATCCAAATTGTAATATTCCTTTAATTGCATGTATTGGAACCATGAGTTCTTATATTTTTGACTTATTTCCTTCTTGAGATTTCAGTTGGAAAGTGTCTTTGTTTTTGGACAGTGTTTCTTTATAAATGGGCCATTTAGTCCATCCTAACAGCCTTTGGTGGCCCGCCTCTAAAGGAGATAGCCATAGTGGAGTTTTAGAATAATTTTTCTTTTGTATTTTTCCCAGACTTTTTAAAGGGCAGATCTTATAAAGTGATTCCCAAATTTTTTTCTATTTTGGTTTTGTCATACTATAGATATGAGTGCCACCCGATTCTTAGGTCGAAGGCTTCTAGTGTTAACAGTTTTTTCTTGTTTCAGGGTGGTCCAGTCCTTTATCCATGATAGAGCGCTTGCTTCATAATAGAGTTGAAGGTCCGGGAGGCCAAAGCCTCCTCTGTTTTTCGTGTCTGTCATATTTATAAATTTTATTCTTGGTTTTTTGTCTTGCCAGACAAATTTCAAGAGATCTTTTTTTCCAATCTTTGAATATTTTAATATTTCTTAATATTGGTATATAGATTCATTTTAATTACAGCAATTCTTTCCACTGGGGATAGTTTCAGGTTTTTCCAATTTTCCAAATTCTTTTTTATTTCTTTCCGTTTATGTTCATAATTATTTTTGAATAGTTGAGCATTCTTCACAGTTATCCATAGGTCCAAATATTTTATTTTTGCTGCAACTTGTAAGCCAGAAATCTGTTTCAGTCCCTCCTGTTCTTTTTTGGTTATTTTTGCGTCATTTCTTTCTATTTATTTTGGGTCCCGCCAATCTTCCATATTCTGTCTGTCAATCCTGATATTGAGCACATCCACATCTTCTTCCACTCGCACTCTTCCATATTTCTACTCTACCTTTTAAGCATCTGATTGATCTGCACATTCAGTTATTTCACCTCTTTACATATTTCTTCAGTAATCTATTGATCATCTGAATGCTCCTCCTGCACATAAATCTCATGTATTATTAAGCATTATCAAATAATTTCCAGAAAATTATTCCAGATGTTGATTCCACTTATACTTTCTAAATATGACAAATGGTGTTGTTTGTTATGCCAGAATGTAATACTTATTTCTTCATAATAGAATCATGGAGTTGAAAGAGCGCACAAGGGCCATCCAGCCTCTGCTTCAAAAACACCGTAAAAAAAGGCACCAACACATTCTGAGGCAACATAGTCCACTGTCAAACAACTCTTATCATCAGGAAATTCTTCCTAATGTTTAGGTGAAATGTTCTTTCCTGTAATTTGAATCAATTACTCCATGTTCTATTCTCCAACACAGCAGAAAACAATCAAAACAGTGTAAGTTCCAATTAGCTTTTAAAAAACCCACCATGCATCCATATTTCCACCAAAGAAATAAAGACAAAAATTAAACTTTGAAATTTACTGTTACTTAACTGTAAGTCCAATCACCAAATACATCACTATCCAGTTAAGATTGTTGCATGCATGGATCTTAAAATACATTCATCACAGTCTCTACTCTTAGTTCTTAACATCCAAAGAGGAGGCAACCATACCGAAGTAATTCGGTATCTGCAGAATTGAAGATCTATTAATTATATTCAGTAAAGTTCAAGTATTAAGTAAAAAGATAATTAAAGTAATGTGGTGGCAAGTTTTGGTGTCCTTACATTTTGGTGTCCTTGATTTTGGAAATATGAGCATGATGGTATCTGACCTCCCACCCCTCATTCCATTCATGCCCTTTTAGTTTCTGCAGTTGCAATGCAAGTAGTAAGACTTTTCATCACTAGTGGGATATCTTCTTTTTCTCCAATTAATGAGGGGAGAAAACCACTAGCCAGAACTTGCCTCTATGCCAGTAGATGTTGTCACCTAAGCTTCCTGTCTCACAGAACCTCAGTCATTGACATCACTCAAAGTGCTTCATCTTGATGCTTTCTGTACCCTTAGCTGAGAGTACAAATTTACTTTCCACAGGCACTGTTGTAAAAAGAGTCCCTTAGAGTCAACTATGTGGGAGAAGACCTTAAATCTCTGTAATAACCTCTTCTTAGTCCCCTCCCTCTCCCTCCCTCCCTCCCTCCCTCTCTCTTTCTCTCTCTCTGATTCATATGTATTATACAACCTTCATTTTCTGTTTCCCTGTTGCCCTTTCCCCTTCTTTAGTGGCATATTCCCAGATTTCCTGTATCTTATAAATATTTCCTGAGACTGTGTTTGCTTGAAAATACCTTTACAGAGCCATAGAAATGTTATGGAAACAAATGAAGCAGAGATCCTTTATAAAAAATATTATGCTCTGGGCAAGCATATTTTGAGTACATTACCACTTCCATCTCGAACAATGCTGCATAGAATCAGTGTAGGATAATTGGATAGGGACTACACACATTCTGCCAATTTCTATTAAGCAGTGATGTCCCTATTCTTTACATGACGAGGATAAAGATGATATCTCATCATTTCTCAAGCAACTAAGATTCAAGGTGACTTAAATGTTTAAAAAGTTGAAAATTGATTTAAAATATCAATAGGACACAAGCATCTTAAACGTATCTGTGAAAATAAAACAAGTGCTATACATAAGTAAAAGCCCTATCCATATTGTATTTTCTTAAAGGTCTGTCAAAATAATTTTAAAAGCTGGGTTGCTGTGAGTTTTTCAGGCTGTATGGCCATGTTCCAGTAGAATTCTCCCCTGATGTTTCACCTGCATCTGTAGCTGGCATCTTCAGAGGTTCATCGTCAGAGGTTCATTAACCTCTGAAGATGCCAGCCACAGATGCAGGTGAAAAGTCAGGAGAGAATGTTACACGATCATGGTCACACAGCCCGAAAAAATCACAGCATCCCAGTGATTTCGGCCATGAAAGCCTTCAACAATTAAAAAAACTTTCTTTTGCTGATGAAAGGATCTGATATAATACACAGAGATATACAGAAGTCTCACCACAGGAAGGATTTAAACCAGAGCAGGTATCATGACAATAATAAATAGCAGTTAATAAAAAATGTTAAGATTACTTGTTCTGAATGCACTACAAAGGTGAAGTATTAAAAAAACCAAAAAAAAATCCACACCATTACAATTGCAAAAATTGTGTATGTCACCTGTTGAGGAATATGGAAGGAAAAGAAGCAGTAAAAGATCAATATTAACAATAGTCATACTTCAAATTAGAAGGCAATCTAGTCTAACTTGCTGCTATACAGAATATAGAAAAAAGCACTCCTGAAAAATAGCAATCCAATCTGTTTAAAAACATTGAGCCTCAAAAGATAGAACTTTCACTGCACCCCAGGCAATCTATTTTACTGAAAACAGTTCTTACAATTAAAAAAGTTATTCCTAATATTTTGGTGGGGCCTCTTTTCTTGTAATTTAAACTCACTAGTTTATGTTTTAGTCTATAAAGCAGCAGAAAATAAGATGGCTCCATCTTCAGCATGTGATCCCTTCAGATATGTAAATCTAGTTATCATGCCATCTCTCGGTTTTCTCCTTTTCCAAACTTTGACCATGAGAAAAGGGGCATTTTCCAAATTGCAGTTTCCTTGAGACACCCCAGAGTTTTCATGAGCCTAAGATTTAAAATGCATGATAAATTCCACAATTTGTGCAAAGACAGAAAGCAGCTTTTGTACAAAGGAAAATACATTTTTTTCTTTTTACAAAGCTAAGCACATAAGCAAAACAAGCATAAAATAACAAGGAATGTCTTTGATAAGGAAGACATGAGCAATCCACACAACACTACCAGTTTTGCTAGATCATGCAACAAAGAAACAATTTCTGCATTTTTCAGTTGTGCACAGTTTAAGCAAATATACAAGAACCAGTCTCCAGAATGTTCAAAGTCTCTCTGACTGAAAAAAAGAGCAATTTAAAAACTGAAAAGTATGGATAACTCTTTACTGCTGGTTACCAAACGTTGATGAATGAGTTTAGGACTTACACCCTCACACACGTATTTTAAAATGTCTTTTTTAAAATGCCATTTGTTCCATACCCCATTTCACACAATATCATAAACTCATCTGTCTGTGCTGTCTGCTTTCATTAAGCTGATCTCTTTTCAGATCCTTCATCTTCCTCTCATCTGTATGACTATAAATAGAAAATCCAGTGGGTTGAAAAAAGGCAGGAGATTTCCAAATGGTTTGCACAAAGCCCAGCTAGATCACATACATACACAGAAAAAGGGGGTGGGAAGGGAAGAGTTTTATATTTAAACTCCCTAGTTCCACGATGCTATAGAACGATTAACCACTAAATGTGAGTGGAAAGTGGAACAGCCAGGGGGGAAAATCTTTAATTACCAATCAAGTGAAACTGTGCTCACTATGTTTTAATCAAATGCAATTATCTTGTAAATCCTTAATTAAGGATGCATTCTGAAAATACAGGAACAGGCACCAAATTCAAATTTTTCCTTAATCCGACAAATACAGCAATCACAAGGAGCCTTGGGAAGGAAGTATCACTTCCCATGAACTGTGATCTCAGCTTCAGTAATCCCAAAGACCTCAATTTTGTGTCTTTTGGGGGTTCAATCAAAAAGGCAATCTTTTCTCATAGAGGTGGTAAAATAACTGAAGTGCATGCATGCATGCAATATCTCAGTTTTACTAACCTTGTCAAAATTTTTCAACATATGCATGATGATAGGAAGAGATGATAGGAACATATGCATGATGATAGGAATAGAATAACAGTACAATTGAACTCTTTATTTTAACTATGCCAATTTGTTTTTCATCATGCTTAGTGTCACATTTAAGAGTGCTGCCCGACCAGGCAAAAATGAAATTCTAATCCACAGGTCTCTGATGCATTTACTCATACAGGAGGGGATTTCTATAATATTTTAATGAAGAAAAGTACTGCTCCCTAAAGCGCGGGGGGGGGGGGGGGGAGTAATACGTTAGACACAAGTGGGAGATAAATGTGGAATGGTAATGTTAAGAAAATTAAGTGAATAACATTCTGCTTGTACCATTAAATGATTACCGGGATTTACATTATTCTACCTGTGTTTATACTTAAAAAAATTAAAAAACATAAGGGGAATATAATTATTTACCACCCTTCCCTGCGTCCAATGAATAATGGCAACAGACGGAGCATCAAGGAGAATAAAAAGACCAGCCACATGTACACCCATGGAATGGGTTGTATGTCAATTGATGGGATCCATGGGATTTCTTCTTTGAGGTGTGTAGAAACAGAGGCCACCCTCCATGTGATGGGGTCCTTAATGTAACACAGTGCTATAGTATATTTTTATAGTATAGTATATTTTTATTTAAAATATTATGTTTTTGCCCGCTACTTGAGAGTTTCAGTTGCTTGGGTTCCAGTTAACTGAGAGTGTAATATATTTGGAATACTCTGCTTGATATTTGGACCTCAATGAGTTATGGGCCTTGGCAGGTTCTGGAGCATTGCTTACTGTGACTTTGGACAAATTGTATTGAAATGCATACATAGCCATGTCTGTGTCAACATGCAATGGGATCTTGTAGCATCTTCAAGACTAAGAGAAAGAAATATTTAGTATTAAACTATATGTGCCTGGCCACATGTTGCTGTGGCAAGGTCTGGTGGTATGGAAAATAAACTACTGAGGAATTGGTGGTAGTTACTATATGTATGTTATTTCTTAAAGCTTGTGGATATACAATATTTCTGGTTGTTCTTTTTTTTCTGTTGGAAGCAAGTATGAATGCTGCAATTAGCCAGAATGTAATGGCCTTTCAGCTTCAAAGCCTGGCTACTTCATCCCTCGGGGAATCATTTGTTGGGAGGTGTTAGCTGGCCCTGATTGTTAACTGTCTGGAATTCCCATGTTTTCAGAGTGTTGTTCTTTATTTACTGTTCTGATTTTAGAGGGGGTTTTTAATACTGGAAGCCAGATTGTGTTCATTTTCATGGTTCACAGGAACACAATAATATTAATATTAATAATAATAGTACTAATAATGACTCTGATAATACACACTACTTCCCTCCCTCCTCAGCTTCCTCCCTGGAGGAATCCTTTGTTGGGAGGTGTTAGCTGGCCCTGATTGCTTCCTGTCTGGAATTCCCCTGTTGTTCTTTATTTACTGAACTGATTTTAGAGATCATAGTGTTTTGATTTATTATGCCACAGTAATTTTTATATATTCTATTTATAATCATATATTATCTGCTTTGAACTGGATTATATTGATATCGAGCTAGATTTCGATTAGGGATTTCCTTTTAAGGGGAAATCCTTGCTCCTTTCTTGCCCCGCAGGTCCGAAGATCCTGGCAAGGGGAGGGGAGCCGCTATAAATCAAGGTTTAGCCAGAAATATCTCACCATTCAGATGAGAAGAAAGAAGACCGAATTGTTTTATTCTGTTTCAGCTGAAAAAGGATGACATCTGCAATCGTTCGTCAAGAGTCATGACATACATTTACAGAACAACCACTTTTATAACAAAAATATGGGAGGCGTGGATTGAATTTCACGCTACACCTTTCCCCGCCTTCCTATGTGCTGATTGGTCCTTAAAATGGCAGCAGGAACCCTCGTCCAATCAGAGGGCTCCCTACGCCTCAGGGTCCCCCACCAATCAGGGATGAAGAGGCGGGCTTATCTAGGAACAATGAACTTGCCAGGGATTAACGAGGAATTATGATTGAGTCATTGAGTAAATGTCCAGAAGGGGTTTCTAGACTGCTTCTTGGGGTGTAAATATACATTTCTGTCTGGCAGGCTCTGCCAGACTGTGGTGAGTCAGATGGGCTGCATTTGTTTTTGAAAGGTGTTATGTCCATGTTGACAGCCAAGGTGATTGTCGATTGTCCCTGTTGTTAAGTGGTCCCGGAATCTGGACGGCTGATTTCCCAAAAGATGGCCCTGCTCCGATGTCTTAATGGGAAAAAAAACCTAATCTCTTCTCCATGCAAGGGGAATCTGACAGTTTCCTGGTGTGAGGAATTATCTCCCTCTGGGGTGTGTTGCAACTTGTCCATTTAATTCCTAGGTCAGGTCTCGTTCATTCTTTAATATAAGACATTTTTCACAAGAATAAAGAAAAGGAACAGGTAGGGTACATAATTCATACATAGGAACAATATTTTCCCTTCATTTCCCAAGCCTTTTATGGTGTGGAATTCATGAAATATTATAAAAGTCCACAGGAGTCGAATCTGTGGCTCTCTGGGTTAAACAACCCCACTGGATCAAAAGGTCAGTGGGAGGGTAGTTCATGGATGGGGGCAGGGGCTCTGGGTAGCCCCAGCATGTAGTCCGAACTTCAGCAAGCCTGTCCCTGCTGAGAAAATCGCTCTGCAATGCAAGGGAACTCCGTTTTTTACATTTTTGAGAGCTCTGACAATCAGCTGATCCAGTTCCGAAAACTCTATCAATTTTGGAGCAGGTGGTCTCCTTTTGACGATGAGGCTTTTTCAGGCAGGGATATGAAAAATGGGCATGCTGGGGGCCAGAACAGAGGAGATACGGCCAGAAATGGGGGCTGAGGGTAGCCTGTTCCTCTGCGGCTCGCCCAGCGAGGGAGGAAAAAGAAGGGAGGGCTGAGCTGCGAGGGGGAATCCAGGCTTTCATCCAATAGAGGATACAAAGTGACTTTTTTGAATCAGTTACAAGGTTTGGAGCTTAGAAAGACACACACACAGAGAAAGGGAGAGCAGAAGATACATTTTTAAACTGCTGTTAGGGCATGTGTGTATGGCCGGATTAATTTCAGCATGGTTCCTTCTAAACCTGCGGAACTCACAGCTGCAGGTCAAATCAGGCTAAACGCAGGTGGTTGCCTTGGTTCGACCACAATCTGAGGCCCATTCTACACATCTTATAAAATTCACACTGAACTGGATTATATGGCAGTGTGGACTCAAGATAATCCAGTTCAAAGTAGATACTGTGGATTATCTGCCTTGGCATCGTGGGTTATATAACTGTGTGGAAGGGCCTTGAGTATACATTGCCATATAATCCAGTTTAAATCAGATAATCTGTATTTTTTAGGCAGTGTGGAAGAGGCCTAAGTGAATCCTTTCTGTCCCCTGGGCACCATTGTGACTGAGGGGGTTGCTATGACATAAAATAGGCAGAGCCTAAGGGAGGCAGGGCCTACCCTTCTAACTAGCAGCCAGGGGGAGAACGGCTCTTTCTCATCCTTCTCCCCGCCCCCCGCCCCCCGCTTTATGTTTTTGGTGTGTTTTTTTTTAATTTGGAGTTTATATTTCTAGGTTTATTTGATTGAAAGACATAGGTTGGATGACAATGTTTTTATGGCCAAATTTGGTGTGATTTGGTTTAGTGGTTTTGTTGTTTACTCCATGAGAAAAACATATATTACATTTTTATATATATATTCCTTAGACTCAGCCTAATTTATCAGAGGCATTGGGAAATCCTGACTCTGAGTCTTCCATCTCCATGTACAAAATATGTAGCCTAGCAAACACTTCCTTCTCATTGATTAGGACTCTGAGATGCAGTAACAGAGTAAAATTAAATCTTTACTCAATTTCTAAATTAGATACTATTGTCTAATCACTTTTTGCATATCAGATCTGACAGTTCAGCAACCTGCTTCATTTCATCATCCAGGGGAATTTTGATGGTAAAGGGAAAGCATTCTTAGGAAACATTTATATGCATAACACAACACAATAGTACAGGGTAATTGAAAACTCACACTGAGGGAATGATGTTCCTATTAAGTTATCATCGCTATTGTTATTGTTTTTATTTTATTTTTTTATTTTTTTAAAAATTAAATTCCTGATACAGGCTTTGTAATTGCAGTACTCCTATTATCCTGGGCATATCTGACTAACTGATTCATTTCCATTAAATGAGGCATTAAAATAATTTTCTCATCTAATGACAAAAACATGGTGTGGAATTTAAATATAAATATCCCAGACACTTATTAACTAGAAAACTTTTGTTGGATGCATCTGTTGCTCAAGTTAAAGGAGAAAATATGCCAGATAAAGCAAAAGGAAGAGACCCTGTATGCTTTTCAACTTAAAGTCCCATCTTCCTTCACTATTTATGCTTGCTAGGTTGGTGGGAAATGTATTCCAACAGCAACTAGAGGAATACACATTTCTCGATATAGATCTAAAGCCTGGTACTCCCTTCCTTGGCTACTTTGCAAACTTCAAGACCATTCATTCTGAATCCAGTACTAACTAAAATAAGAATGCTAGATTCCAGAATATTTATTTACTTACTTTTTATTCTGGTTTTCACCCAAATGGAACTCCTAGTAGAACAGTTAAAACACAATTAGATAAGATATGGTAATAAAACATCAATACAACACGATCCCAGCATCTATAAAACCTGTATCTGTGGTTTCATTTATTCATCTCCTGCAAATTATGTCCTCTCTATGCATTGCCTAGATCTCAAATTTCTTGGTAGAATTTGTTCAGATGTGGTTTCCCCTTGTCTATGGTATTCTTGAACCAGATCCTTAATTTCAGTAGGGACCACTATTATCTATGGTTTTGCTTATCCACACAAAGTCCAGTAACATATTCCCCATGGATATAGAAGTCATACTCAAAGGTGATATAAAGTTATATAAAACTATGAAAAGAACATTTTTTTTTAAAATGCAGCACATTCATCCCATTATTAAACAATCAAATGCTTGTTCAAAAAAAAATGTTCACCTGACAGTAGAAGGAGATCAAAGAAGAGGCCAGCCTGGTATCCTGTGAGAAAGAATTGATGGTATGATTTGATGAAGGCTCATCAAACATGCTTCTGAGATAGCAGAACTTAATGAAAAACCTTTAAAACTTGGACAGGCTTGTGTGAGATTCATTTTTTTGGTCTGGACTCAGTTGTATAGAGCTTGAAGGTCATGACGTTGAATTCTGCCTGGAAATAAACCAGACACAGTATGCAAGCTATGTTGCTATTAGTGTTCTGCTTATGTATGGAATTGTTCATTTTTTGTAATTTCATTCCTTTTGTTTCATTTTCATATTTGTTCCCGCTAACGAAAATGGGGTGCCTATATGAACAGAAATTTTGGGTGGCTTATGAAAAATACAAAGGAATTTCAGACCAATTGGAGGGCTTTCTAGGCTCACCCCCCTCCTTGGTTTTTGGGCTAGAGGGGCACACATGGAGGGCATTTTGACCCCTTTTAGCCCACCAACTTTTAAAATGTTCAGGTCTTCCCCAGAGTACTATTGTTATTAATAATATTATTATTAACACCCGTTGGCACACATCAGCTGCCATGAGGAGGCACTCCTCCCTCAGACTCTGCTTAGGGTCCCAGAGTAACAATCATTATATATATATATATATATGACCCATTGGTACACATCAGATGTAATGGGGAGGCATTCCTCTCCCAGACTCAGCTTAGAGTCCCAGAATAACTATCGTTATTTAAATTAATATTACTATTAACACCCATTGGTACACATCAGCTGTAATGGGAAAGCAGCCCTCTGTCAGTAACTGCTTATTGTTACGGGGACAAAATGAAAGGAAAACGAAAGCAAGCACGATGACGGTGCAGCTTTCATTTTTGTTTCACCTCTCGTTTCCTACAAGAATATTGTCATTCATTTTGTGTAAACAAACTGTCGAAACAAAACAGTAACACAAAGGAAACGAAGGACATTTTTTTGCTTACATCTCTAGTTGCTATACTAATGTTGGAAGCAGTCTGATTGGGATTATGTATGCAAGGACCGCTTTTTCACTAAACAACAATGGCACTTTAATGTTCAGGGCTCTACCCTATGTTAACTCTTTTAAGTCTATGCACCTTTCTACACTGAGCAGAAATGCGAGTCAAGTCCAGCATCCAGGACACAGGAGGAAATCCCTACTGCTCAACTGTGCCTAACATGGGCAGGGACCCTTCGGGGTCTACCTTGCCCTTTGTATCACAGCTGACCCCAGTGTTGATATGCCACCTACCTGCAGCTCTGGTTGGAAAGTTCCCCACTCCTCCTATCTTTCTCCATGCTGCAACACTGATTGATGTCAACCAGACCATTGGGAACAAAGTAGGTGATGTGCCACAGCTGGGGACAGCCATGACATGTACCACCTAAGCCTGTGAAACACAGGATGGTACTAAAGACAGATGCATATGGTTTCAGACTTTTCCCCAACTTAACTTAATCTGGGGCAAGGTTGTGTTAAGGCAGCATTTAGCCACCAAGGAGCTGATCCAGTTCCACACCGACATAAATCATCAGTGTAGATGAACCCTGAGTTACAATCTCTGTGTATACAGTCTTTAAAACCATATCTCAAAAATGTCTTCTTTTTTTGTTCTAAGAGGCTCTCAAGGTGAATCCTAATATAGCTTCACATGTTATTGTTCTTGTATGCCTTTAAGTCATTTCTGACTGATGTCAACTCTGAGGCAAACCTATCACAGAGATTTCTTTTTTTCTTTTCTTTTTTCCTTTTTTAATATATAAAATTTTATTTACATACATTAATAACTTACAGTGTAAACAGAACACAAAACAATGAACATTTTACAAACACATAACCCCACCACGAAGGCCTGAACAAGTATCATTTCCTTTGCCATTATTTTATGATTCAACCAGTAAACAAATGTCATATCCAAAATTCCTGATCACTCTCTAAAATATATTTAATAAAAACTGACCAATATTAATCAAATTCTGATCTATAAATTTCCCCTCTGAACATCCCCATTTTCATTGATAGTTTATCATTTAAGGCTACGTTCCATACCAAATACTATGCATAGCGTGAGATTGGCTATCTTCCAATTCCTTGCAATTATAAGTCTTTCCACTGTGAGCAAAATAATCACCAGTTCTTTTGTTTTACTTTCTAAGTTCTGCTTTGTAGTATCCATTTGTAACGCTAATCTAGCATCCGAGCAATGTTTAATCCTATAATGTTACCTATTTCCATAAATATATTATTCCAAAAACTCTTCAGGTGGGGGCATTTTCATCATAAATGAAAATATGACCCTTTCTGCATGTCACATCTCCAGTAGTAGTTACTTTGCTTTCTATTCATCTGGTGTAATTTAACCAGTGTGGTCTACTATCTCCTTATGGCTTTTTACAAGTTTTCTTTTAATCTTATCATCAGATTCTTAACCACTCTCCACTTTCAGACCCTTTTCCAGTCAAAATCTGTCAGAAGCCCTAGATCTCCTTCCCATACCTTTTCTAACAACTTCAACCCTATTTCCTCACCCATTAATTCATTGTATATTTTCCCAATTAATCCTCTCCCAGATATTTCTTGCTTTTTAAGTTTACTTAGCAATTCTTCAAATTTATATAACTCTCTCCATTTGGGGTTTTACCTAACCAGTCCCTTTCCCATTTATATAACTGCTGTCTCTCAAATCAATTCAGGACACCTTGTTGCACTAACATTACATTTGCACATCAAATTTTGTATCAATTCTTTAGAAAGAGCAGTTTTCAACTCCACTAATTTTTTATTCTTAAATTTATCTCCCAGGTCTTCCAGGAAAATTTCCAGTAAAACTATTAGAGTTAGGAGATAAACTTCTGGAAATACCTTGTTTTTTGAATTAACCCATGTCTCCATAACATCTTTACCCAGGTTATTTTCACACCCCTTAATGACTTTGCCTATTTTTGACATGAAAAACATTTTCCCATAATCTCTTTGCCAGCATTTGCCTTCAAGTTCCTGCAAGATTAATTTAAGTTCAGAAAGCAGCCTAAACACTCCCTTTATTATATGTGTCTGATAGTAGGTTTTTAGTTCTGGTATTCCTAATCCCCCTAATTTCTGAGGAATGTACCATAAGCCTCTCGATAGCCTAGATCTTCTAGTTCCATTACAAAATTCATTGACCATTTTCTGTCATTTTAAGATCAACATTTGGTAGTTTAATGGGTAACATATTAAATTTAGATAATATTTTCATTTTAAAAATGGCTATCCTGCTGAAACATGAGAGATTTAATTTTTGTATTCCACTCCCCAGATTCCAGAACCGAGGATTCCATAAGATGAAACTATGGTTGTTCATGCTAGATTGTACAGTTATGCAAAATCTGGCTATATCCATGTTGAGACTATGTCTATTTAAGATAGTTGGTACAAATGGTTGGAAATGTTTTTCAAAAGCAAATTGAAATGAAACCAATCATATAAAATATGTATATTCTCAGCATGTAGAGGAGCCATGGATGTATCCAGAAACTCTACATTCAGGATGATAGAATGTAAGGATTGAAACTGTTAATATGGGGGGAGGAGTAAAACTAAGGCTAACCTTTCCACTGTTGATGGTCAAGGTATGGGCCCTAGCAGGAACTTTTTGCCAAACTTGTTATCTTGCATTGAGAGCCTTCTGATAACTAGTTATCAAAAGCAACCATTAAAGAATACAATACTCTCCTAATCTAATGGTTTAGTTACATTACTGGTATTCCTGTAATATTGATGGCTTTGATCACAAGGTCCTGTATGGCCTGGTAGACAAAATGATGTCAATATTAGTTTTTCAGAATTGATTAATTATCTTGTTGTTTACCACTCAATTTTTTTCCTTCAACATCAGGGTTTGTGAATTATTTTAAAGGTCACATTATTTATTCTGGATACCCTTGAGCTTTACCTGACTTTTTCAAACTTGTAAATCCTTAGGTCAACTAATTGCTTGAGAACTAAGATAGTCAATAAATTGCATGTTTCAGTCACTTCCAACAATCAATAATAGGAATTTGCTCAATTTTTGAGCATGCACCACTAGCAACTGCCAAACATGTGTCCCTGATGTATGAAAACTGCATGGGATCACAGAAAATTACTTTGACATCCTGAATACAGTAAGAAATGTAAGGCAAGGGATTATTTTTCTCAGAGTACAGGTGGATTTGTAGATTTGGTACTTTTTGTAAAAAGAAATTAGTGTTCATTTGTGATAACACTATTATTACTCCATTCTTTTTATTTATGTTTTGCTGTGCTTTGTAGTGTTGAGGATGATAGGAAAGATAACACCAAGAGTGATCCTTTATTGAGGCAGAAAAGTACGGTTTTATTTTCAGCTGAGACCCTGGTGTGGAATTTTCTCCAAAAGCAAACCAGAGTGAGGATAAAGGCGTTGACTTTCCCTTTTATATATCTTCAAATACAGGCAAACAAAGAAACATGCTCCTACATGCATATCGTCATCAGTACGTCACTTGCAGCAAGTTAGAGATAATAGGGTTCAGCTATAGACATTGATCAAAGGGCCTGCTTTTGACCTGTCAGGAGAGAGAAGTCCACTCTCCCTCCATTTGCTGTACCAGGGACCATCTTGCACTGGAATGGATAGATAACAGCCCCCCCTTCTTCTCCCTGTCCTGCCAGCTTGTGCATTTCTAAGAATCTAACAGAGAGACACTGATTTTTCTACATTTCAATGCTTCTAATGTGCATATAATATTTGTGAATATCTATATTTTCCAGTTCCCCAACAGTAGTATTATTATTTTTTTCTATACTGTGTTATATACTCCATCCTGCCAGAACTCGACTGGCAACCATCACCCAGAGGCCTTTTCATCGAATGCCCCAAGACTGTGGAACAACCTGCTGGAAGAGATTTAAACTTAAAACCCATCTAAGGACCTATACAGCCAATTTTAATCATTAATTTTAAACCTTTGTCCTTTGTTTTAATCTTTGTTCTGTGTATTTTAACATGCATTTTATAAAAATATGTTTAATATGTATCATTTATAGAAATACATTTTGATACATGTATTTATAGAATCTTTAAGATTTATTGAATCTTTATAATGATAATGTGTTTTAACTAAGTTGTAACCCACCTCAAGCCATGGGGAGAGGTAATATTTGCACTTCACCTTTACAATACTTTTTTTACCCCTTTATACATTTTAGCGTATTAAGGCAATCATTTTTTTCTAATATAAAAGTACATGTGCAGATATATGCTTAAATCTTGGATAATTAGTTGGGGTTTATTTTTGCATTATAGTAATGCCAATGATGAGAAAGCTGAAAATTGAAATCCATGTTTTATGTTTTAATGTGTAATGTTAATTTATGTTATATATATTTTTGGCTTGTGTCTGTGATATTTTGTTAATCTTTGTTTGCTAATTCTTTGTTAGTTCAAGAAATATTTTATCAATGGCATGTTAATGAACAAATCTTTTTAAAAGAGAGAAGCAAGCAGTACCTTTTTTTTTCTTTACCTGGATAGGAGAAGGGATCTGAGGCAAAAGATATCCATTTGTAACTGGGCACAGAGTTCTTCTCCAGCCTTGGAGAAGGAGATATAATCAGTGCCATAGTTTCTACAAGATCTTGGATGTGAGTGTATGTGAATAGATGAGGTGAGGCGAGGCAAGTTGAATGATGAACAGAATAATCTGAAATGCATCTCTGAGGTTTTGGAATGTGAACACCGACATGACTTCACATTTTATGCAAAGTTTGGTCATCTTGATTAACATTTCAGTATATGGTGATCTGTTCTGTTTGAGATAAGGGTCAAAATAACTTTACAAGGAGTACAAATGAAGCAAAAGTTTTCTTAGTTTGGTGCTAAGGAATAAAGAACTGAGTTGAACTACTGAAAAAAATCATGAGAGACTATATGACTGGATCCAGAGGTCCAAATATGAAATTTGCGACAACTTGCTTCTGCCACCAAGAGCAAACATTTTAGTTGAGCAGAAAAAAATTATGATCTTCCTGATGAGGAACGTGCAGTCTGACCCTCATTAGAATCCCTGCAAACACACCTGTCAGCCCAAGGGAAACTGTTGAAAATGTGAGCCTTGATTAATAAAACTACTGATTAAGTGTTATGAATAAAATGAAATATTCATGTTTTGCTCTATTCTCCTACTCCCCACCACCCTCTGGAAAAGCTACTTTTGAAATTTGTAGTACTTTTCCATCTCTAGGCAAACAAAGTTTACACCATATTTATTTCAGCATATATGTATTTATATGATTTAATAACCCATCTTATATAGAAGGAGTGAGAACTATGCATCAGGAATCAGGATACATTGGATTCTAATTCTCAGCATTCCTCAGCCTAATCTAAGACAAGTTGCTGGGAAAAGTAATACATCTGGAGGGGCACATAATTGCCATCTTTGCTTTTGACTGTCTACCCTCACAGGGAAGCTTATCATAATTGATATCAATTATAAGTTATTAAACCATCTAAGTAATTGTTTCACAATATGAAATATCTATTAAAAATGGAAAAATAATTTTTAAAAATACAGGGGTTTTTTTACATTTCAACATACACGCTTGTACCATTTTAGCTCCAGGAGAGAGTTTTTTCCCTTCAACCTAGAATCAAATTAAAAGCCAACTTCCTGTCTAATTCCTGAATGAAAAAAGGCACCACTTGGCCAAAACTGGCCCAAGGGAGTCCCAAAACATATGAAGATTACCCCACACAATGGTGGTAAAAACAAAGAGATGAAATGAAAACTTTACCTCTACTACACTTCATGGGGATCAATGCTGCCCCTCATTTTCTAGCAGGCACCTAGCCCTGATCTAGAGGAACAAGTGTGTGTGTTTAGAAATAATGATTCCATGTGCTTTTAACTTCTGGCTAATCTGTTTAGGACTTAGTAACAATAAGTTTAGGGCTCATTTAAGATAACTAGAAGTTCAGTATAAAGTAATCCCTGTACAAAAAGTACAAAGAGAGTATGACATCTGATAAGCATATCAATATCTTGAATGTTGCCACACCTGGGTAACTTTCAGATGATACAGCCTTATACTAAGCTGTGACAAGATATTTGGATTCCATAAAACCCACTAAGATCATGAGATATTTAGAAAAAGGAATGTTTTGGAGTTTGTAGTTTTGATGAGTCATGTTTTAGATGGTGATGTTTAGGTTTATTTTAATAATAAAATTTCAAAATGCTTATATTATTAATTTCTTATTAGCTAAGGGGAAGCGTTGTTGCACACCTCCCAGCATTGTTTACTATGCAACATGGGACGCCTCAAGCCGGATGGAAGTAGATCAATGTTGTGTGATGGGAGCTGATGGGATCCATGCCTCAACTGAAGTCCAAGTGTTGTAGGACGTGCAATTTTGCCCACCTGATGAGGTTGTCAGAGCCTTCTAGAGGTGGGAGAAATCCCAAGAGTCATCTAGTTCAACTTGTCATTAGGAATTTGAGAAATGTAGCTCCAAAGAGTAACTTTCACAAACACATAATATTACCAAAATAGAATTTGTTACACATCCAAATGTTATGAATATCTTTGCAGAGACACAAAGGGCATTGCAGAAATAGCCTTACGTGCAGAAGATATTTCAGATCCAGCCCTTTGAATCCTGGTCCTTTTTATACAGTAAGAGAAAGACCAAACAAGCAAAGATTGTGGCCACATTATGCATCAAAGAGAAATAAACACCATCAAAGGCCACTGTGAGCAACATCTTCTAAGAGAACATCAGAAATTGTTCAAAAATGTTTTTCAGTCTTGAAATTGTGCAGTATTGATGTTCAGCTTCTCAGAGCTACAATACAATAATGGAATATCTTTCATTTTTTTCACCCTCAAGAACAGTTACAGACAGCAAAAAATTTCTGGAGTTTGAAAGCAGAGTTGTCAGGGTAATGAGCTGTTCTTGGTGGAGTCTATGGAGCTGCCTTTTTATTTTAATCCTTGGCATCTTTTGTATATATCCTGTAGTAAATGGAAGACTTTATTGTTCACATAAACTCAGCATATGTGACAGACAGTAGAACAACCTTGATAAGAGAGAAAAACAGCCACCAGATCTAAGCCATTTGTTTCTGCTGTTTGATGACAAAATGGAGCAATATCCATGTTGTTATACTCTCGTCTTTTAAAATATTTTTACAATGGCAAAAATGTTTAACACACAGCATGAGGAAAGTACTTTCTTTCCAATAAATCACACACTTTTGTGCATTGTTATTTCAGCCCTTACACTCCAATCAACATTCGGTAACTTGATTAGTAAAGAAAGATAATTTCTTGCTATACAAACCTCAACATTTACTACATTGTTGTATCACTGGAAGTCAAAAAGCAATAAACCTATGGCAAACAAAACTCATATTCTACTGAATTCCTAATCTGAGGTAATTCAAGAGACCCATGACAAAACATGTAAAGCTCGTTATAAAGATGATGAATGACAATATTAAAAATAATCTCAACATACAATTATTTTTAGTGAAGGAATGGTTTTGACCCAATCAGAGTTTAAAACCAGGACTTTGATGCATGAAGAAAGTATAGAACCTTGGCAGAATCTCACCAATATTACTAAGCTGCTACTGAGACAAATCTCCAAATCTCTGTAAGTGTTGGATGAGAATACATTCTTGGTTGATACTCAAGAAGGCTCAGTAAGAGAAGGTAATTAAGGAATATCTCAATTAGTTTTCAAACTTCTGTTTCTTCAGCAGGTAACAGACATAAAAATATACCACAAAATATTCAACAAAATACAACAAAAGGCTCCTTCTTTGGAGGCTTTTAAGCAGAGGTTGGATAGCCATCTGCCGGGGGTTGTGAGTGCTTTGAATGCAAATTTACTGCTTCTTAGCAGGGGGTTGGACTGGCTGCCCCATGAGATCTCTTCCAACTCTATGGTTCTATGATTATTCTTTTTATTTTTGTAGCTAGACAGGCTGAAACATTAAGATATGCTTCTTAACTTTAAGAGTTGTGGGCTCAACAAACAAGATTATCATAAGTTGGCTTGTTTAGAGAGCTTGTAAAAGTTAATTTCTTGGACTATAGCTGCAAGAATCACTTTGAAATTGAGGTACACATTTTGACCCAAGTTCAGTTTTGCAACCTTGGAGTAGCTCTAAGGTTAATTGGACAGTACTCTATGTGCACCTTTAGACTAACTATTTAATGTGGGTTGACAGTGCAGTGGTTAAACAATGCACAGTGAGAATACACACTGTGCACACTGTAAGACCTTTAAACCAGGTTAAGCAAAGTTAGGGGATTCTCTGAAATAAACCCCGTTAATGTGCATCAGCACATTCAAGTGTAAGTCATATTGTGTGATGAAAGCAACAGTGTAGAATGTGAATCGGTGTAAGGACACCTTAAGTGCTATGCTGGCCTGCACAAGGGCATTCCATTGAGGAAAGAGTTAAAAATGCATTTTCTGCAGCTGTATAACCATGGATAGTGCAGATTTTGGAAACAGTTCAAGACCAGCCTCTGTGGTGTGTGTAAGTACCATCTGCCTCCCGAACTGGTTCCAGGACTTGCAATGTCATCATCTTCACAGTGAAATTGCTTCCATATTTGCTAGTTTCACCCTGGATTCAGTGGTCAATGTACATGTTCCCTGCATTACCAATAAAAATTTAAACTAAATTTGAGGCTCCATACACTTTGCCACATTTACTTTTCATCCAATTGCTTTTGAGTGATAAAAAAATAAATAAATAAATAAATAAATAAATAAATAAATAACTTTATTTATAACCCACCCTATCTCCTCCAAGGGACTCAGGACAGTTTCCAAACAAACATGGAAAATATTCAATGCTGTAAAAATAATACATCATGCCAAATCAAATAGTACATAAAACAACATCAGTTAAAACTCATAATAACGAAACCAAAAAATAAAAATATTAAATAAACATATTAAATAAACATAGAAACCATAATAAAAATTTAAACAGCTAAAATGCAATTATAAAAGCCACAGGATTAAGCTATTGATCCCTTTCTGCACTACTTTTAGAAGTAATGAGTACTGACAGATGAAAGACACATAAAGACCATTGTTTCTTTGTTTTTCTAACACATTACCTTGGATTGCTTTTCAGTAAACCCACACTTGCTTAGTGTCAGAAATGCTACAGAAAAACAAGGATACTCTCAGTTGACAATTAAATGATTTGACATGACAGTCAGTGCTGTGTTGGCAGACATTATACACCAGTTGTGCTTTGGGAACATGAGGGGAAAGGAGAAACTTGTGTGGAATAACTAAGATTTTCAACCAGCAACTACCATTGAGATGACTGATAATACTGCAGCTTTATAGAAAACAAAATTACTAGATTTTTTTACTTGTCATCTCCCTCCTCAGGCCGCCTTGGCATCAACGGGCCCAGGAGGGCCTCATCATCGCCCTCCCCAGGCCAGCCATGGCACCAACAAGCCCAGAAGGGCCTCATCATCACCCTCCTCAGACCGCTATGGCTCCAGTTGATTTGTTGTTGTTTGTTCATTTTGGCAATGAATGTTTGCCACTTTGTTACTTTTGTCTGTAAACCACCCTGAGTCCCTTCGGAAAGACAGAGCGGGTTATAAATAAAGTGTTGTTGTTGTTATTATTATTATCATTAGCCACATTTACAGTTATATAAAGAACTTATTTGGTACATGAGGACAAAAATCAAAATGTCTTCAACAAAATGTCTGATAATAATAAAAGACCTGCAGTAAAATCTATTAACTTTAAGAGAATTAGGAAACCTATATTTCCAATAATTACAGAGTCCAACATTTTCTTCTTGGTGCCTTGATTTTCAGGTCTGTTCCTGGGATTATTTAGGGCACTGATTCAGAAAATTGTATTGTATAGACCACATCAGCTCTAGTTTCTTAAATACGATTATCATGATTTCCTACAGTGTCTGTTTCATTACTATAATAAGAGAAACAAATATTTTATTACTATTCGTTAAGTAATTGTGCGGGGGGCATCCAGAGCTCCTTTCTCACTATTTTTTAGAGCTATTGGCATGAAACTTACTAGAATGGTAGAACATATTTTCTACTGTTACCCCCCCCCCCCTTCCCAAGAATCAGAATGTTTCACTCATCTATTATTTTTTGGGGATTTTTTTAGCCTTGCAAAATAGGCTTGCAGTCCCTAGAAGAGATAGAGGCTAAAGGCAAAAGACATGCGCCCACCCCCAAAAAGAAGCAAGCGGTAATGTCTCGGCTTTAAGCTATTCTTCTCTTTCCTAGTGGCTGCCTTCCTGCCGGCAAAGCTAACACTAAAATGTAAAAACCCAGCACTGAGCTCTGTCTGTTACCTTTCCTGGCCACAGGTCACTAAAAAGGCTAAAAAGAAGCAAGCAGCAGTAAAGCCTCAGCTTTAGGCTATTGACGACTCCCTTCCTCTCTCTCTTAGTGCCTGCCTCCTGCAAAGCTAACACTAAAAAGTAACCCAGTGCTTAGCTCCATTTGTTCCCTTTCCCTATCTGATCGCTAATGGAGGCTGCTGCGTGGTGCTTGAGAATTTAAAGAGCAGTGGCTTCGCCTCCTCTCCCCCCTCCTCCTTCATCCCTGATTGGCTGAGAGGCATGACAACACTTTTGATTTTGCCTCCCAGTAGTGCTTGGTTGCTATGTGAATTAAAACTGCATCACAAAGAGTTACTACGTTTACATAATTTACACAAAAATACCAGGTAAAAGCATTGGATAGTGTGTCATATGCACATATCTTATTAATTAGATCTGACTTACAATAGAGAAAGACGGGAGAGCAAGCCAGTGTAGTTAACTGCAATGAATCACTGACCAGGAGGTCATAAGTTCGAGGCCCGCTCGGAGCTATGTTTGTTGTTTCTCTTTGTTCTATGTTAAAAGGCATTGAATGTTTGCCTGATGTGTGTAATGTGATCTGCCCTGAGTCCCCTTCAGGGTGAGAAGGGCGGAATATAAATGCTGTAAATAAAATAAAATAAAATAAATAAAATTATGCACAGCCCTGGTGAATAAAATACCCAGAAGACATTTTCCTGCATTATGCAAAGTGGTCCATAAAGTTTTTTTATGTACATTTGAAAGTTGAATCCCATCAGACCTGGAACATATTGTGATATCTTGAAGAAGCTTTACCACATAGTCTACATAAGTTGTTCTCAATTGGCAGAGGGGAGTTCAGATGTAGATAGAATCATAGAGGTCCCACAGGGTTCAGTACTGTCCCCCATGTTGTTTAACATCTACATGAAGCCGCTGGGAGAGATCATCCGGAGTTTCAGGGTGAGGTGTCATCTGTACGCAGATGATGTCCAGCTCTTTCACTCCTTCCCACCTGTCACTAAGGAGGCTATTCAGGTCCTGAACCGGTGTCTGGCCGCTGTGTCAGACTGGATAAGGGCTAACAAATTGAAATTAAATCCAGACAAGACAGAGGTCCTCCTGGTCAGTCGTAGGGGAACAGGGAATAGAGTTACAGCCTATGTTGGACGGGGTCGCACTCCCCCTGAAGAAGCAGGTTCGCAGTCTGGGGGTTCTCCTGGACTCATCGCTGAGCCTGGAGCCCCAGGTCTCAGTGGTGGCCAGGGGAGCCTTCACACAACCTGTTCCTTGGGAGGTCTGACTTGACCATGGTGGTCCGCGCTCCGGTTACATCCCGTCTGGACTACTGCAACGCTCTCTACGTGGGGTTGTCTCTGAAGACGGCCCAGAAGCTGCCAGATTAATAACTGGGGCGGCATACAGGGAGTGGCACCCCCCCCCCCCCGCTAAGCCAGCTCCACTGGCTGCCAATATGCTACCAAGCCCAATTCAAAGTGCTGGTTTTGACTTATAAAGCCCTAAACGGTTCTGGCCCAATCTACTTGTCTGAACGTATCTCCTCCTATGAGCCAGCAAGATTCCTAAGGTCATCTGGTGAGGCCCTGCTCTCGGTCCTGCCTGCCTCACAAGCGCGGCTGGTGGGAACAAGGGACAGGGCCTTCTTAGTGATGGCTCCCCGGCTGTGAAACACCCTCCCCAGAGAAATACGGCAAGCTCCAACCCTTTTGAGTTTTAGAAAAGCCTTAAAAACATGGCTATGTGCTCAGGCCTTTAACGAATAAACAACAAAGACGACCCAGACTGATGTATGGATAAAGTACGAGGATATTGGATGAATGGATTTTAAGCATATGTTTTATATTATATACTGT
Source organism: Anolis carolinensis (assembly GCF_035594765.1). Classification (NCBI taxonomy): domain Eukaryota; kingdom Metazoa; phylum Chordata; class Lepidosauria; order Squamata; family Anolidae; genus Anolis; species Anolis carolinensis. The sequence continues at coordinate 298,371,812 of NC_085841.1, forward strand.
ATTTAACTTTTTGTAATAGATTTTATATGCTGTTTGTTTTTAATGATGTGTCGGCATCGAATTGTTGCCAATTGTACGCCTCCCTGAGTCCCTTCGGGTGAGAAGGGCGGGATAGAAATATTGGAAATAAATAAATAAATAAATAGAGTTGGAAGGGACTGCAAGGGACATCTAGTCGAACCCTCACTATCCTGGAACAGACAATTAAAGCATTCCTGAAAGACAGCCATCCAACCTCTTGAAAGAGATATGGTTCCCCATCCCTATTTCATAAACTGTATGGTTGAGGGTTCTTGCCACTTTTCAGCTAAATCTGGATATTTCTATGTTCACCTTTATCAGATTTTGATCACCTTAGTGATTATGGTTAAGCCAAGTAGTCAGGGTCAACATTAACAATCTACTTAAGCATTCTTAAGCACTGGAACTTTATGATATTTATATTAAAATGTTGCAGGTTCAGCAGTATTTTATTATTTTAGGCAATTTATTATAAGTATTCATAGATAGATGACTGAAAGACAGGAATTTCTCCTAAGGAAGAAACAGTCATAGCACAGTCTGAGGTCTTAGACTTCATTCCATTACATATTCAGTTATTACATTTCATGGACATCAAGATGTTAAATATTCTTCAGTACTTGCATAGGTACTGAATCTTTATTCTGGTTTTAACAGGAAACCATTAACACATGTACAAATATGAACATTCTAAACAATTAGCTTCTACTCCATCATTATCATTATCATACTTGGGTTCCTACATAGTTTCATAGTATCTACTATAGCATTATCCAGACATTTGAACAGAATTCTGTCCCTTGCATCATATTCTTAACCATCATTTTAAGCATAAAACCTAACCTGTGTAAGTACTTTTTCATCAGTTTAAGCAGTTACATAGCTCTATAGAATTTGATGAAAATACAGGCATTCAAGGGTTAATTGCCTTCTTAAATCCTTGCAGCATTTGTTATTATTTATTATTATATCTATTTTAGTAAAGTCTAAATGTCTGTCTTTCCAGTACCACCATAAGACAGCATTTTGCCGCAGCATTTTAAGGACTATTAGAAATGGTCATCACTTTTAATGAAAACAGCATATTCTGTGCTGGAAACTGTCCGATAAGATTTGTGTCTCAGCATCTTTTTATTTTTCTTCCTATGCCCACTCAAGCTTGTCTGTTCACCAATGAAAAAAGCTTGTTATCTTATGACTCTTTCCTTACTTTGTAAGTGACACCTCGTGTAGTTAACATGCCTATTAGTGTTCTCATCTAGTGTCATCTCATATCTGGTGTACAATTATGGGTGTGTTTCTTATCTATTTACATCCCGTCATATATGGCTTGTATCCCAGACTGTACCCAGTTCCGTACTGATTTTGTATGATCTCATGTGATACAGGCTCATACTTGTATGTGCATCAACGTTGATGCTGTATTGAATGTGTACAACTCTCAGTCTTGTTGAGATTCTTTGACTCTCATTTGCTTTTTTTCTTGTACATGTTTCAGATTGGATTACAAGATTTTGTGTTTTCTTCCCATGCTGAAATTCACATACAGATGCTTTTTTCACAATTAGTACACTTATTTTTACCAGATACATGTATTCAGTGCTCTTCAATAAGTAAAGCATGCTTTTACACATTACCCCCCCCCCCTCCTCAATCAAGGACCTTGTCACATGGCCACTAGAATTGATCAGCCTTGCACGGCTTGGCTCCTTCGTAAATTGATCCCATGGGGGAAGCGTGGTCTGCAAGGCTTCTCCCATTGCTTCTAATGGCAACACGGGAAGCTTCCCATGTTGCTGTTGTGGCAGCATGTGCTGGCTCTGCTCTCCTTCACCCACGGAGCCCCGCTGGCATCGTTTGATGAGAACCAGCAGGTTCCATGGGTGACCTGGGCTAAATCGGCACATGCAGTCAAATTTAGTCCTTTGTGATGAGGTTGTTAGTAAGCCTTGCAAATGTGTGAATGCTTGTGGCAAAATGTGCAATCTTGTAAGGGGTGATTTGGGCGTCCCCCAGACATTTATACATTACCCGAGTTCGCCAAGCCGCTATGAGACCATTCAAGAGCCCAAAATAGTTGAGGACAAAACACCTTTATTAGGTAGCTACCGACAGACAGGGCAACACGGGCTGTTGCTGATCCAAACTGTCTGTCCAGAGCTAATCAGCCCCGGACAATATATACCCTACTTGTTTACTACATTTCTAGTTCCCCTTTCTGGGCTAGATTTACTGGAAATCCCCCAGTTCAGTTTGTGGTTAGCTAGAACATCCTGCCTTGTCAACAACTCCAGGATGTGCTAACCACAAGCTTTATCGAAACTGATTCTTGCTAAACTTAGAACACATGCTATCTGTCAAAAACAGCAAGTTTTATCTTTAATTCAGAGGGGAGACTGATCTAGTTTCCAAGCAGACAAGCATTCTAAATTGGAGTCACTTTGGTGGCTCAGTGACCCCTTCATTCCCCCATTTTTTCATGTAACCAAGAAAGACAATTTCTTGGTTGCACAGGTGTCCAATTACAGTGGGGTATTCCAAGGTATTCAGCTATATGTAACATGTTGAACTTTTCTGTGCTGAGTGAAAGTAGCAGAGATCAGTTTCGCCATCATGTTTCTCAAGCACGACATAATACATGGCAAAAGAAACAAAGCAAGAATCATGATTTGTAACATGGCAAATAATATTTTGATGAGGTCTCTCAGCCACCCAATCCACAAGGTAATCAGCGAACCTGTTCTAAATCCTTCTCCCTCAGTTAGATATCAGGATCATAGCCACGTTTTTCATCATAAGCTCTTTTAGGCCTGTTTCACCGGTCTGTTGCCCAATGTCTGCAGGAGCTGCTCTCACAGGTGTATTTCACTATTAGTGGGGGCTAGGGTACCAATGGTGCAAGTACCAACCCACAGCGGAGGCAAAACTTTACCTCTCCACTTCCCACATATCCAGAAATACCCCGGAGGCAATCCTCCCATGGCATGGTTGTCAAGCAAAATGCCGGGCCTTGGCCTACCAGGAATTTGATATTCCATTGGGAAGTTTCCTCGTGTCCGGACCAGATCTTGCCGTGGTGGAGGCTTGCCTCCCGCCGCAGGTGGCTGAGTTGCTGCACGAGGCAGCTCCGACCCGGGCTTAACCACATACATCTTAGGGGGCGTATTTGCTTTCCCATTACGTGCCGGACGAGAGGGTGGTTTCTTGTCATCACCCTCTGGCGAGGAAGCTTGCCTTCTCAGTCTTTGTGGTTGTGGCTGTTCAACTCTATGGTGTATGTTGTCATAATATACACAGAGGGAGAGATTACAATGAGGATAATCTCCTACTTCTATGAGGGTGGCTTGGGGAGAGTTCTTATGATCAATTCCTGAGATCCCATCTTTGGATCTTGCCAAACAAGCTGATGCAGTTGGTGCAGAATCATCATGGGCCAACATAAATTGAGCCGAATCAGTCAACCCCTCTTGGTCAGCATATGTCCAAGGGGTGAACAATTTCCATCCAGATACATCCAGCAGTGGCCCTGCTTTCATGACCCAACCCTCATATTGAGAGTGAGGGCTATGGGCACAAATCCAGCAGTCTTTAACCTCTGCTTCTTTACTATATCTTTAATTAGTTGGTGGAACGTGTTTCTGTCCCAACCCATATGTGCCCGCACCAACGGCATCATGATCAATATTAAAAAGCATAATTGTGTCCTCATTTTCACACTTGTGTTTGTCCTCAATATTACAGCACAGAGCACAAAAACAGAATACAATACAACCCACGAATCCCCACACCCAAAACCCAGTGTCCATTCGGTCTTTTGGGACACTCTCGGAAGTGTACCCTCCTTCCTTCTTCAAGGCGGTTCTAGGTAACCTGACCTCTGGGGCTAGCTCTAGGTAGCTTCGGGCCCCTCCTCTTCAGGGCAGCTCTTGGTAGCTTGACCCTTAGGGTGTGTGAATTTGAGTGGATTGTCCTTATGCAGGTTTACCTTCCAGATGTCAGGGTCTTTGGTGGTGTAGTCCTTTTTTGGTACCCCCGGCTTCACATCTCTTAACTTCACAGTAGTAAGAGCTATTTGGACCACCTCCAGTGGTCCCTTCCACCTTGGTCGAGGGGATCACACTTCCAATCTTTCAAGCAAACCTAGTCTCTTGGTGAGAAAAACATGTAGCGCAGTAACAGGGAAAGGGATAACGCAGCATTTCAGTATGTTTATACAGTTTGTTTAACACCATATTCAGAATTTGGACCTCTTTTATCAATTCCTGTTTTCCCAATTCATGTATGTCTCATTGCAGAGGTCTAATTCTCAGAGGGGGTCTTCCATACAACAATTCATAAGGTTGGCAAAAACCTGGTACTTTCATACATGTTGGTTAACAACCTGTCCAAAGATTGGACTTTTTTCCAGAGCCCTGTTCATTCTTTTACCCGAAGATTAGGGTCAATTACAATGCAATTTCCAAGCGGTGCCTCCCACCTGGGCTAGGCACCCAAGGACCTGGTGAACAAAGGCCGCGGGCCTCTGCCACCTGGTGACCAAATGACTGAGCCATTGTCACCCCAATGTGTAGAGCATCCCGTGCCCAGGGATTGCATCCCTTGACAAGGCACGCCTGACCTCTACAACTCTTTCAGCGGTGGTTGGAATCCACCCTGAATACTCCAGACCCTTGGCATCTTCGGTGAAATCAACTACTAAGGACTCAAAAGATTTAAAGGGTGTTGTTTACAAATTTCACATCCTGGGGCAGCAGCTCCGGCCAAGGCCTGCAAGCCATCCACCCAGAGCTGCCCCTCCAAGAGTGAAGCTATTCCAATTGCACCTAAATGGGTTTATCTACGAATTTCTTTAATAATTTCCATCCCAAAGCTTTTGGGACATAAATTTTCTCATTGGGTAAGATAAAAACCTTACCCTTCCATTTTTCCCCTTCTGCTAGGGCCCACTCCTTCTCTTGTGCGGAGTAAGTCATGGACTCTACTACGGGCGTAACATCCAATTGTAAAATTGCTTCTTCTGATGTGCTTTCATCTGCTGCTTTCCTAGCTTGTTGGTCTGCCAGGCGATTCCCGTGTTACCTGATCCTCACCATACTGATGTCCTTTGCAATGCATGACTGCTATCTCTTTTGGCTCCCATACTGCATTTAAAAGTTGCAAAATTTCTGTTGCATTTTTGATCTGCTGTCCTGCAGAGGTCAGCAGTCCCCTTTCCTTATAAATGGCACCGTGGGCATGCAAAGTGGTGAAGGCATATTTTTAGTCAGTATAAATGTTGACTCTTTTTCCTTTAGTCAATTGGGGGGGCTCTTATCAGAGCAATCTACTCGGCCCGCTGTGCGGAAGTCCCCGGAGGCAACCCCTTTGCCTCTAGGGTCTCCCCATTGCTATTCACCACTGCATACCCCGCTCTCCTTTCGGAACCAACCACACGACTTGACCCATCTGTGAAAAGCACCCATTCCGGAGTTTGTAGTGGCAGATCTTTGAGATCTGGCCTACTTGAATACACTTCATCCATCACTTCTAAACAATCATGCTGCATCAATTCTCCTTCTTCCACTGGCATCAAGGTAGCTGGGTTCAAAGTGGCACACACTGACAATTTAACCTGTGGATTGTCTACCAACATGCTCTCATACTTAAGCATTCGGCTATTGGTGAGCCAATGGTGTCCCCTTTGTTCCATTAAAGTCACTACCGCATGGGGACATTTTAAAATCACAGGCTGCCCTAAGGTCAGCTTGTTTACTTCTTCCACAAGAACCGCAGCAGCCGCTACAGCTCTCAAGCATGAAGGCCATCCACAGGCCACATTGTCTAATTGCTTAGACAAATAAGCCACCGGCTGAGTCAACACTCCTACAGCCACTCCTTTGCGTTCTCTTACATACATACATACATACAATGCTGGGGCAAACATCAAAGCTTTCTTCAATTGCTCAAACGCATCTTGCTGTTCAGTTCCCCACGCCAAGGGGTCTCCTGACTTCCCTTTGGTAGCCTCGTGGAGGGGTTTGGCATATAGTCCGAAGTTCGGAATCCATATACGACAAAACCCTGCCTCTCCCAGGAATTCTCTAACCTGTTTCCTAGTCCGGGGGTAGGGATGGAGCAAATGGCTTCTTTGCATTCCACCTCTAACCTCCGGAGACCTTTTTTTTCAAACGAAATCCCATGCACTTAACACTGGCTGAGCCTTTTTCCCAAAACCTTGTAACCTTTATCACAAAACAAAGCTATAACAAAGCCTTAGTTCCTCTCAAACATTCTTCTCTACTATCTGTTCAAAGAACACGCAACAAACAAAGCATCTTAGGTTATAATGACACAAAACCACACTGGTCCCACAAAACTCACAAAACACACCTTGAGTCTGGATAGGGGAGGTCTTGCCTTCCCCTTTTCCTTTCCATTAGGATGCCAATTTCCATTTGGGAACCACCTGTAACTATAACTCTATTCCTTCCAGTCATCCCATTGTTTTCTGCCATACACTAACATTCTTCCACCCATTCTGGATCCTTTCGCACAACCTCACACAGATACACAAACTCTTAACCTCTTAAAGTGTAAACAGAATCAAGTGAACCTTCGGAAAGTCACTGGGGAGTGAAGGGGAATGAGGGCCACTCTATCTCACGCGACACACGCAACTTGCATGCCTTTATTCCTTTCTATTATCCGCCTGCAAAGCTTCCAATAAGCTATAGTGTCATGCACTTTATGTTCTTCTCATACACACACAAATAACAGCCATATACATTTTCATACAATCATGCATTTTCACTCTTGTAGGGCACAATGCCTCAGCTCCCATTTCTGTTCATTTTATATAGATATTCCTGGAAACTCAAATTCATCATCTTCTCTCAGAAAAACCAGCCCATGCTTCATCCAATGCAGGATCAACCAATCCAATTGCAACCGGACCCCTACTGGGCTGGTTAACAGCTCCACGGTTCTGTCTCCTTCCTTTCCAACTTCCACTTCCATTTTGCACTTTCCTATTCTGTCCTCCTCCAAGATCCACCTTACAATCCGCCGCCCAGTGCCTTTGCTTGTGGCACCGTGCGCATTTATTCTTTCCAAGCTCTTGCCCTAACACAGTGGCTATGACCTTGGCCCTACGAGACACCGCTGCCTCTTCCCGTTTGGCTTGCACGACCTCCCGGGACAAATAAACCTGATTTGCTATTTCCATTATCCTCTCCAAAGTCAAATGAGTCAATCTAGCATCCTTTTGTAACCTTCTCCGTATATCCGGCCAACATTGGCTGGCAAAAACACTCTTCAGCACTATCCTTCCTTCAGCTCGATCACTAGGATCATCCATATCATAAGGAGAAAACTCCTCGAATGCTTCCCTGAGCCTTTCTAGAAATGCTACTGGACTTTCATTCTGCTCCTGCTCCATCTGGTAGATCTTTCTCAAATTTGGAACTCTTGGAGTCCCTTTTTCCAGGGTACAAACATTCAGGTTCTGATACAGCCTCAATGAGTTTCTACCATTTGCTGTACTCAGATCCCCTTGAGGGTCTACTCTCACTGGGAACACTTTCTCTTGGTATACATCCACAACATCCAAACTTCCAAACAGTGCACTGAGCACAAACACAAACCAAATACAGCATCCAAACCACCAAACACAAATCCAAACCAAACACAGCATCCAAACCTCCAAACAAGGCACCATTCCTGCCTCGGCTGTGTACTCCTTCAATTGCTCAAAGTTATTCAACATACATCGGAGGGGGGTCATTGGCCCTCCTGTCCCTTTCGATTCTTTCCCACCCATTGGGGTACGCGGATTTGACCCTGGCCCGCACAGCCGGAAGATCAACGGTCTTCCTCCGCTTTCCCACTGGACGTGAAAGATTATTTTCCTAGTGGAGTATGTCCCCAGACCGTGGTCGGACCATCCTTGCACGTCTTGCTACTAGGGCCTGCCTCCGGACCTGGTCGGATTCCCCTTGCAGGTCTTTCCCAGAGCTCTCTTCCCTTTGGGGTTCTCTTGGTTCCCAAGGGATTCCTACGGGACCCAGAACTGCTTCTACAATTTAAAACTCTCCCTCCCCGCAATGCTAAACAACAAGCGGTTTTAAGAGGTATACTTGCCTAATTCTCGTTCCGTCCCGCGGCGGCCGGCCGACTTTCCCAGCGGTGGTTGTCTCACAACTTCTGTTTTGGAGGAGAGCACGCCTTTCCTTCGCTCGGGTGCCGCGAAGGGAACCACCGGTCTTTACCTCTATTGAGAGGCCGTGCGCACGTCTCGGCGCGGACCGTACGCAGCACCCCGGAAGGGGGAAGCGGACACGCCTTGCTCCCAAGAGCAGCTCCGAGTGGGCTACAACGGAACCTTGGCAACTAAAAAACACTACAAAGCCCAAAATTTCGTCACTACAAAGCCCATAATTTCATCCCGGACGAGCCCCCAGAAATGTAAGGGGTGATTTGGGCGTCCCCCAGACATTTATACATTACCCGAGTTCGCCAAGCCGCTATGAGACCATTCAAGAGCCCAAAATAGTTGAGGACAAAACACCTTTATTAGGTAGCTACCGACAGACAGGGCAACACGGGCTGTTGCTGATCCAAACTGTCTGTCCAGAGCTAATCAGCCCCGGACAATATATACCCTACTTGTTTACTACATTTCTAGTTCCCCTTTCTGGGCTAGATTTACTGGAAATCCCCCAGTTCAGTTTGTGGTTAGCTAGAACATCCTGCCTTGTCAACAACTCCAGGATGTGCTAACCACAAGCTTTATCGAAACTGATTCTTGCTAAACTTAGAACACATGCTATCTGTCAAAAACAGCAAGTTTTATCTTTAATTCAGAGGGGAGACTGATCTAGTTTCCAAGCAGACAAGCATTCTAAATTGGAGTCACTTTGGTGGCTCAGTGACCCCTTCAATCTCTTGCAAGAAATCTAACAGGTCATGTAAAAATCCCAATTTTGTTGAAATGATTGAGTCCAATGAAATTAAAAATATTTTCATAAAACAAACCAAAATGATATATTTTGAATTAAGTCCTTACTATGTCTAAGTCCTTACTATGTCTAAGTCCCACAAAAATTCAAAAGAACGATTTCCAAACTGTCTTGCCCTTGTAAAGAAAAGGCACATTGTTTGCATATACATTCATCTACATTCAAAATCCTTTGAACTTCTTTTTTTTGCTTTTTTAATCATGAGGAACACAATAAACTGAAATAATCCAAAAACTTCTAGAATGCTATACAGTATACCATTAATATAAAGCACATATGAAAACGTGTATTTTCCTGGAATGTGAGCTAGCACAGCATAATGGTTTGAGTGTTAGAGCATGACTCTAGAGACCAGAGTTTGAATGTTCACCCATGGAAACCCATTGGGACATTTTTACACGTCTCTATGTGGGGAATTAAAAAAGAAGTTGATTGCCAATTGACTTAGAAAGCATAGGAAAAAAACACATTTTAGAAACAATGAAATACCTGGAACCCATGGTACAAGCTTGCCTCATTCCTTGTCATTAAAGGACAATGTTGATTTTATTGCATGGGACAAAGTCCCATGAGACTTCACCCCAGGTTTGCTCTAGGCTGGAAATGAATTGAAGATAAAGAACAGCAACAACACTAATGTTTAACTGGGTCCATTTATAAGAAGTGCACAAAAATACACAATGTCTCCTTTTTGGTTTCTACAACTTGAAATACAAGGGCTATCCACAAAGTAAAGTACGTTTTGGAATTAAAAATTAACAACGTATAGGAAAAATATTTATTATATACATTTGAAAGCCACACTGCAATAGTACTTTTAAGCATAGTCCCCATACAAAATTAGGCACGTTTCATAATGATTAGTGAGTTTTGAAAGTTATTACCCTCAGCGTTTTCCCACCGCCGCCCTGAAGAGTGTGGGACCCGAGCTATTGCAATGTGGAAGCTCAGCCAGCTGAAGAATGAATGCAAAAAGAAGAGAGGAGCAAGCAAAAACCCTTCTTTTGCAAGATCACAAGAGAGAATCAAAACATTCTGGCTTCCCTTTCCCTTCCCCTTCCTGCCAGCTCTCTTCCTCCCGAGGAGAAGCTGCCAGAATTGGCCAAGGCTTCTTGGCAGCTTCTCCTCCGGAGGCAATGCTGATCTCCTCCAGACTGCTTGGCTGATCGTGGCAGCTTCTCCTTGGGAAGGGGAAGGGAAAGGGAGCCGGAATGTTTTGATTCTCTCTTGCGATCTTGCAAAAGCAGCGAGAGCGGGGTTCTGGCTTGCTCCTCCCTTCTTTTTGCATTCATTCTTCAGCTGGCTGAGCTTCTGCATTGCAATAGCATGGGTCCCACACTCTTCAGGGTGGCGGCGGGAAAGCGCTGAGGGTAATAACTTTCAAAACTCACTAATCATTATGAAACGTGCCTAATTTTGAATGGGGACTATGTTTAAAAGTACTATTGCAGTGTGGCTTTCAAATGTATATAATAATTTTTTTCCTATACGTTGCTAATTTTTAATTCCAAAACGTAATTTACTTTGTGGATAGCCCTCATATATGCCTTCTATATTTGGAAAGTCCGTGTTAAGCTACAATTTCCAATAGCCATTGACAAAACCTAGCCACTCTGAGTTTCATTATTGGAAAAAGATAGAATGGAAATAAAATAAATAAAATGAATAACATCATGCTTGCAACAATGTGTGGTGATAATCATGCACTTTCTTTATCTATCTATTTATCTAACTTATTTATTTTAATTGTGCAAGTCCTTCATTTTGCTGAATACAGGATGAATGCTTCATGAATGAATGGACAGTAAGTTCAGTATAAATAAATACAGTAAAGATGTCAGCAATTTTAAAGACTATTTCACTGGTAAGAACTACCCCTATGGCTGGCAGTAGCATGATGCATGGGATATTTAACCCACTTTTAATGGAAATCAGTAAAGTCCCATGGTTTGAAGAGTCACTTCAGAAGATGCTTCACAATTTCTTACCCATATTGTCCATCAACGGTTCAGTGTTTACAGTTGAGTAGGACCTTGAGAAATGATTTCTGGGGGAACTGACTCATTGGTGAGTAGGTTTGAATGAGTTCTCCAATTTTGTTCAAGTTCTCTTCCCTGGATGACACAAAAGCTAAGGGGGATTACTCAGGTCAATCAATAAGCCATATTGCTGGGACTAAGAAATTGATTCCTTTATTCAGGCTGCACAAATGGAACAAACCGTCTTTGGGGGCTTCTCTAACAATCTCATTCAGCATGATTCTGTTTAATAAATATCTCAAAAGAAATATAGAAATATGGTCAATATTATGAATCAATGAAAGTACCCAAGAGAAGACTAAATTGGTTGAAAGATTGGGATGAAATTGGAATAAATAAATAAATAAAAGAAATTGATAGCTTTTTTCTATAGCTTAACATAGCTAATGGATAGAAAAATCTATGTCTATAAGGTCTTGCACTGCCCTCATAAAGAGGGAACTCAAATTAGCCATGGAAATGACATCTGAGGAGGAAATGCTAGCAGCAAAAAATGTTAATTGTCTATGACTTGAAAAGTGTCACATCCTCATAGCAGATGCCTTAAGCAGGGGAAATATATATGATCCTTTGCAACAACTGCCTAACACCTGCAACTTTATGGTACAATAAAAATAGCAATCTGTACAAGTCTTGTTTTAATCAAAAATCTTACAAAAATACAAAGTCCAATTGTCCACATTAATTACGTCAGGAAAGAATATCACCATACCTGATTTCACCCGATTTCAGAAACTAAGGCCCCTACAGCACTTCCATATAAAATCCAGATTATCTACTTTGAACTGAATTATCTCGCAGTGTAGACTCATATAATCTCATTCAAAGCTTTGATAATCTGGATTATATGGCAGTGCAGAAGGGGCCTAAGCTGCATCAGGCCTTGTTAGTGCTTTGGTTACACAACACCAAAGAAAGGATTGTACCTGAAACACTGGCAAGTCATACTTGGCCATAGTGGGGTAGAATGTCCAATGAATTGTCTCTGTAGCTTTATAATGTTCTTAGTTTATGCTAGAAACAAACTTCATTGTTATTGTTCATTTGCACTAGATTGGTATATTGCTATTAGGTTTTCCTGCTTTAATGTACTGATCTCAGACAATATTCCTGGTTGCCCATGAACAGTTCAGGCCACTGTCATCAGAGCCGGCCCTAGGTATTTTTCAAGTGTAGGCAAACAGAATTTTGGCGCCCCCCCCCCCAAACCAATCACTGAAAAATAAAAGCGTTGGATAAGCGAAAATGTTGGATAATAAGGAAGTATAAAGGAAAAGCCTATAAAACATCAAATTACATTATGATTTTAAAAATTAAGCACCAAAACATCATGTTTTACAACAAATCAATAGAAAAAGCAGTTCAATACATGGTAATGTTATGTAGGAATTACTATATTTGCAAATTTAGCACTAAACATTTAACAGGGATATAGGGCAGTGTGGACTTAGATAACCCAGATAGCCCTCAGTATTAAAAAAAACCCTCTAAAATCAGGACAATAAATAAAGAACAACACTCTGAAAACAGAAGAAATCCAGACAGTAAACAATCAGGGACAGCTAACTCCTCCCAAAAAAAGATTCTCCCAGGCAAGAAGAAGCCAGGCCTTGAAGCCACAGGGCCATTAAATGCTAATCAAGGTGATTAACTACAACATTCACACCTGCTTCAAAGAAAAGTTCTTTCTCCCACCCTGGACCTTCTACAGATATATAAACCCCACATACCTAGCTTCCAAGTTCCTACAGACCTCACAATCTCTGAAGACCCCAAAGGTGGGCTTGCGTGGTGCGAAGGTGGGTCTGCGCTGGCCAGAAGGCCCAGCGCGGCCGCTGGAAGGCCCGAAAGAGAAGGAGGTGGAGAGTGGTGCCCTCCTCCCAGGACGATGGTGCCCCCGGGACAATGGCGCCACAGGCAAATGCCTATTTCGCCTTATGGTTGGACCGCCTCTGACTGTCATACAAGCTGATAATCTGAGGAGGCCATCACTTTAATCTTCCTTACAAGAGGTGAAACAGCATACTCCATTTTAAAAAAATGTATTATGTATCATTCAGCCTCATAGCTACACAAAATGCAGCCCTTCTCATGAAAGAGTACCCTTTCTCCTGTCACTTCTGAAACTGAGTGCCAAGACAGAATGTGATTTTATATGGGCATCTCTTACCTCCACCCATTCACTGAAAAAAGTTAAATTAAAAATAAGTAGATAGGAACATGGAAAACTGTCCCAAACTGTCCAGTTTACCAATGGAGATGCTGCATGGGTTGTCAAAAAGGGATCCTAAATACATTTATATAGACCAGATGTTGTTTTCCATTTCTAATTGTGCATATTTCCCTACTCACTTCAGTTCCACTGCCTTTTTTGAGTTTACATTAATATATATACTTTATAAAGTGGAATACTGATTTGATTCTGTCAGACTACAAGGGCTTATTTTGGTTCTTTTTACTTCATAAGATATTCATCCATCTTTTGACATAAACACTTAGTGGTGGGAGAGGTGCAAAGTTGTGTCCAGAGAAAGAACTAAATATCATCATGAACCTATCTGCCTTTCTTCTTTTTCCCCATCTTTTCTATATTTAGGAAATTGAGAAGAAATCTCTGAGAGCTGGTTTTATCTCTGAATGAATTATTTTAGTTTTCTATTTAGTATGCAGGGACATGAGAAAAGCCTCCCACAAGGATGATAAAACATCAAAACATCTGGGCATCCCCTGGGCAATGTCCTTGCAGATGGCCAATTCTCCCACACCAGAAGCGACTTGCAGTTTCTCAAGTTGCTCCTGACATGAAAAAAACAAAAACAAAACACAGTATGCCATGTTGGTAGGTATGCATTTGTTGGGTTTTTATTCTGTGTGGTATTTTAATTATTCATTGTGGCTTTTCTCAACTTGGTACCCTCCAGATGTATTTGATTGAATTTTCCATCTTCCTTTTTATGCAGTATGAGCATGGTGATAGTTGGCAGCCCAAACTATCTTGTCAGTGCGAGTTGATAACAGCTAATTTATTGTAATGGGGAAGGAAACCCCATGTCCTGGATTTGTTTCAGGCTCTATTTTCTTCTCTGAAAAAACTGTGTGGTGGGTTTTTTGTGTGTTTTGTTTTTTTAAAAAAATACATATTTGTGCCAAAACCCGATTATGAATTTCAGAAATGACAGGTTTTCAAGACAATATATAATCTGTCCCACTGCTAGTCTCAGGAGGTACAAACTGGATATTTCCAGACATAACTGGAAACTCAGCTAATTTATGTTCTATCCCTGTGATTTCTATTGATTTGTAACTCTGTTTTTAACCACTGTATAGAGGACAATAAGTAGTGGGAAATCTAAATTGGTGAATCCCGTAGACCAATTTGAAAATATCCACTACTGGAAATAGACACCCAATCTTTAAACTGAGATCAAATCCCTTGCCAATTTTGAAATTGAAAGGATCCTTAGTTTTCACATGAAACAGGTAGTTAGAGTACATTATAGATGGATGAAACATTCATTTCAGCTCATTTCGGATATTCAGTGTGATTAGAATCTAATATATTTAAGATATATCAATACTTAGATATACTAAGATATCTATTAGGAGTGTACAATCATTGAAAAAATGTTTCAATACTCATTACTAATTTGGGGGTGGCGATTAGTTTCTAAAGTATTTCTAAAATATCGTAAGGGATCTGTATCGTAACTATTACTAAGTAACAAAATTTTCTTTATTATTTAGTTATTATTATTGTATGACACAGCAAACAAGATAGATATGCTGGATTTCGTTTCACAAAATCACAAGTCGAACACTTCCCAAGTGTCTAGGACTGTGTGATGTATTTTCGGATGATGCGTGTAGATCCCAGTAGGGTGGCCTTTTGCAGTTGGCAGATCATAATTTTGTCAATGTCTATTGTTTCCAAATGCCGGTTGAGATCTTTTGGCACGGCACCCAATGTGCCGATCACCACCGGGACCACCTGTACTGGTTTCTGGCAGAGTCTTTGAAGTTCAATCTTGAGGTCCTGATAGCGGCTGAGTTTTTCCTGTTGTTTTTAATCAATGTGACTGTCACCTGGGATGGCAACATCAATGATCCAAACCTTGTTCTTTTCCACAACTGTAATGTCTGGTGTGTTGTGTTCCAGAACTTTGTCAGTCTGGATTCGGAAGTCCCACAGTATCTTTGCGTGTTCATTTTCCACGACCTTTGCTGGTTTGTGATCCCACCAGTTCTTTGCTGCTGGGAGGTGGTACTTGAGGCATAAGTTCCAATGGATCATTTGGGCCACACAGTTGTGCCTCTGTTTGTAGTCTGTCTGTGCAATTTTCTTACAGCAGCTGAGGATATGATCAATGGTTTTATCGGTTTCCTTGCAAAGTCTGCATTTTGGGTCATCAGTTGATTTTTCTATCTTGGCCTTAACTGCATTTGTTCTGATGGCTTGCTCCTGGCTGCAAGGATCAGGCCTTCTGTCTCATTCTTCAGGGTCCCATTCGTGAGTCATAGCCAGGTCTTTTCCTTATCAGCTTTTCCTTCAATTTTGTCAAGGAACTTTCAATGCAATGTTTTGTTGTGTCAGCTGTCAGCTCTAGTTTGTAGTGCAGTTTTCTTGTATTGGTTTTTTGTCTGCTGTGCTTTGAAGAGTTTCTGATTTTTGACTTCAATCAAAGCAGGTTCTTCACTTTGCTTTACATATTCTGCCAGGGCATGTTCTTCTTCTTTGACTGCTTGTTTTACTTGTAAGAGTCCTCTGCCCCCTGATTTTCTAGGCAGATATATCTATATCTATATCCGTAGGTGGCACCTTGCTGTGGTGGGGGGGAGCTTAACTACTCCAATGATGACTGAGAGCTGTGCTGGTGGTAGTGTAACTACCAGCAGGTCCAACCAAGCCAGAGAGGTCTCAGCTGAGGAGCAGAACTAAGATCACCTAACCCATTAGCATTATGGAGAATCAAACCAAAACAAAGTCTATACTGGCTTGGTCGTCACCCAGGATAAAAAGGACTGCGGTGGATGCTGCTGATTCTGGACATCCATCGACAAGTGGGCTACGGAATCAAAATACAAATGAACAGTCACAGAAGCAGCAGAAATATACAATGCCAGAAAACCGCACATTTAGTTATTATTATTATTATTATTATTATTATTATTATTATTATTATTATTATTATTATTTAAATGGGGAAGCTTCTAAGGCACCTTTCTCCCTCATTTTAGAGCTATATGGATGAAACTTGCTACAATTGTAGAACACATTTACCACTGTTACCCCACCCCCAAGTTTTAGAACATTTTACTCATTCACTGATTGACTGAGGTATTTTTTTTCACAAACTACATTTAAAAAAAACACACAATATCTATCTCCTTGAATTTCTCTACAATGACACAACATATCCAGGGCATGATTCCCCCCAAGTTTCAGAAAGATTTGCACATCTACTAATTTTGGGGGGAAATTTAAATTTTGGTCATTTTTTTAAAGCCACAATAGCTATTTCTTGAATTTTTCTAAAATTTATCTTAGCTGCTATGGCTGGCTGGAGTGGAGTGGTAAGAGGTGGGGTGAAGTAGTTGGCTGGTGGACACATCACCCCCAAAAGTGGTAGTCACTAGGGGTGTGCAATTTAGGTAAACACAATGGTTTTGGACAACTACAAATGTCTTGGGATGGTTCCCCCAGTCACCCAAGCAGATTTTTTTTCTTTAAACTGCTGTACTTGAATTGAACTAAGTTTCCCAAACACATAATGGTTTTGGAAAATTAATGCTATGGGATTGTTGACACAGTCACTCCAGCACAGATAGTAGCAGATGTAATAACTGAGAAGAGATTTTTTTCCCTTTAAACTTCTGTACTTTAATTGAACTAGGTTTCCCAAACACAGTGGATTTGGAAAACTAAAGATTGGGGACTGTTGTCTTAGTCACTCAGATACAGATAGTATCAAATGCAAAAACTGAAAAGAGTTTCTCACTCACAGAATTGTTTTGGAAAAATGAAAAATAAAAACTTTTGCTCCCAGCAGTCGCTCTTTAGAATAATCAGTAATAAATTAAGTTATAGAAGCAAAATAAAATATAGTGGACTCCCAGCAGTCTGGATTCCTCCTAATAGCAGTCAGTCACTCAGTCCTCCTAGCCTCTCTCAATTTAGCCTAGCCTGCTGCACTGCTCTCTTGCTCCCTCTCCTCTCTCAGCTAGCAATGGAGGGAGACTTGTAGTGCTCTTAAACTTAAAGGGGAATGGCTGCAGCTCCACCTCCTCACCCCTCCCTCATCCCTGATAGGCTGAGAGGCATACTACGTTTGGCTTTGCCTCCCAGTACAGTTTGCTTGCTCTGGAAATTAAAACTGCATCACAGAGAGAATTATGACACCTAAGCAACTTACAAAAAAGTACTGGTTTAGAGTCTTGATTCTTAAGTTTTTGGTGTGGGCACAACCCACATTTCTTAATAGCACGTCATATGTACGAATCTTCTGAAGTAGATCCAACATACGATGCTGATATAACTTTTTGCACAGCCCTAATATCTATACTTCATCCATTCAGACCAAGGCTTTTGATTGCTTAACTATTTAATATCGAAATGTGTTCTTTTTGTATTCAACCAACTTAGTGGTCACACTGTCAGCTTTTTCTTTTTGAGATAATCCACACACTTCATACCTAAATCATGGCTGGAATCATTTGGATGGTAGAAATGGAGCAGTTTCATTTCAATATATTTTCGAAGATTTTACTCAATTTTCCAATTTCATATCAAATTAATAATAATAATAATAATAATAATAATAATAATAATAATAATAAAACAAATCTGAAAAAAAAGAAATTGGCAGATTATTTCATACCTATAGCAGACACTACATTTCTAAAGAGATCAATATTCAATGTAAGGCAACTTTATATTTAGTGATGGATGGACAACCAGGTTCATGTCCATTTGTAAGAGAATGCATCTCTCTCTCAGTGCCCTTCCATACAGCCAAAATACCAAGGAAGAAAATCTCTAATTATCTCCTTTGAACTGGGTTATCTGAGTCCACACTGCCATATATTCCAGTTCAAAGCAGATAATGTTGGATTTTATTCAGCTGTGTAGAAGGGGCCTCAGTTGGAAATTGAGAATGCATTTGATAAGAATACTATAGTTGCAGGGAAGGGGATCAATAGCCTTTTAGGGAATTACACAATTATTCTTTGTTAGTATTATGTGTAATAATTATGAGAAATACACTCTTTTAAAGAAGCTTAAGCAGTCTGGACGGATGTTAGAATACAGAGATTTTGATAAATATCATTTCATGCTTGAGCAAGTATTTGGGTTTGACATCTTGGCTGTCAATGATCACTGCTATTTATTACCCAATAACTCCTAGTCACCTTCCATTTTCTTGTAAATGCATTGTGTTCAGTGATAAACCAAAAAGAAGAGAATAAGATGCACTGCTGGTTCAATTGACACATTTAGAGAAGAAGAACAGATGAGGCATATATGAAAAAGCCATCTCCAATCTCCCTGAAATACAGTCTGAGCCCAGAAACATTATGAGACCAGTGTATGTAATAATAAATCAGCAAAATTACAAATGAAGTCTCACATTTAGATTGGATATTTAAACACTTTTGCTTCAATTCAGAGAATATCTATCCATGCTGAAGTTCAAAGCTGTGACTAAAGTAGTATCCACTTCCGTTAATGACACTTAAACATATTGTCTACATGTATTTGGGGATAAACACTAGGCTTGAGCGATCCATGAAAAAATTGATTCTAAACTCGTTTCAAAAGTAGGGGGCGCCAGCGTTTCGTTTCTGATGTCATTTCCGAATTTTGCCCTCAAAATTTTTCAAAATTTAACGAAAATTCGTTAGTTTCAAAAGTAATTCGTTAATGGCGGACGCGCATGCGCAGTGGCCAAGAAAAAAACAGCACGAGGGGAGATTTTACAGGACTCTCCCGCCCTCATTTTTTGAGTGATCTTCTTCAAACTTGGTACAGTGGTAGAACACATTTAACACTGATAGCTCACCAAAATTTGGAACGTTTCCCTTATCCTCTGATTTTCATAGCTTTTATAATAAACCATTTTTTAATAATTGCAGAAATCTGTTCCTGGTTTGAAAGTCTTATTTCCTGTTTCATTGGGTTCTCTTTACTGTGAAAGTCATTGTTCTACTTCAGAAACTTTGTTTTTGTGGCTGAAACTTTGTTAAATTGGTGGACCAAACCATAATATGTTCCATCCATGTCGCTTGCACAAAGTTCAGGCAGTGTCATAGATTTTGCCATGTTTCTATGACAGAACCAATTAGGAAACGACATCTATCACCCAGGAACAGAAATCATAGTACACCATCAAATCATTCCTGACAGATGGCCATCAGCCTCTGAATAAGGAAATTAGTTCCTGGTTTGAAAGTGCTATTTCCTGTTTCATTGGCTTTTCTGGGCTGAGAGTGTGTGACTTGCCCAAGTGGGTGGCTGAGTGGGGAATCAAGCCACAATTGGAGTCCAAAATTCAAACCTCTCCCTCCTTCTCTCTAAACTTCTCATACCTTCCAAGAATTCACATACTGTATGAAAGTTTGGTCAAGATGGTCAGAGGAGGGCAACTAAAATGATCTAGGGTCTGGAGAACAAGCCCTATGAGGAGCGGCTTGAAGAACTGGGCATGTTTAGCCTGCAGAAAAGAAGGCTGAGAGGAGACATGATGTATAATATGTGAGGGGAAGTCATAGAGAGGAGGGAGCAAGCTTGTTTTCTGCTGCTCTGCAGACAGAGCCGGCCCTAGGCAATTTTCAAGTGTAAGCAAGCAGCATTTTGGTGCCCCCCCTCCCTTCCCGAAACCAATCACTGAAAAATAAAAGGTAGAAGGTAGAGGTGAATAGAATATATGTGTGTGTGTGTGTGTGATATATACTGTGTGTGTGTGTGTATATATATATATATATATATATATATATATATATATAGTCCCTGCATATGTGTGTGTGTGTGTGTGTGTGTGTGTATAGGTAAAGGTAAAGGTATCCCTTGACGTTAAGTTCAGTCATGTCTGACTCTGGGGGTTGGTGCATCTCCATTTCTAAGCCCAAGAGCCAGTGTTGTCCATAGACACCTCCAAGGTCATGTGGCCGGCATGACTACATGGAGTGCCATTACCTTCCTGCCAGAGCGGTACCTATGGATCTACTCACATTGGCATGTTTTCAAGCTGCTAGGTTGGCAGAAGCTGGAGCTAACAGCGGGCACTCACTCTGCTCCCGGGATTTGAACCTGGGACCTTTCAGTCTGCAAGTTCAGCAGCTCAGTGCTTTAACACACTTCGCCACCGGGGCTCATGTATATATAATATACATACACATACACACAATGTGGAGAATATGTGGAAAGGTAGATAGATAAGTTGGGAGCCACAGCGAAGGCACCTTCCTGGGAGCAAGGTCTAATAATAATAATAATAATAATAATAATAATAATAATAATAATAATAATAATAATAATAATTGTGCGGTTTTCTGGCATTGTATATTTCTGCCGCTTCTGTGACTGTTCATTTGGGTTTTGATGATTCCGTAGCCCACTTGTCGATGGATGTCCAGAATCAGCAGCATCCACCGCGGTCCTTTTTATCCTGGGCGACGACCGAGCCAGAATAGACTTCGTTTGGGTTTGATTCTCCATAATGCTAATGGGTTAGGTGCTCTTAGTTCTGCTCCTCAGCTGAGGCCTCTCTGGTTTGGTTGGACCTGCCGGTAGTTACACTACCACCAGCACAGCCCTCAGTCATCATTGGAGCAGTTAAGCCCCCCCACCACGTCAAGGTGGCACCTTGGAACTTATGCCTCAAGTACCACCTGCCAGCAGCAAAGAACTGGTGGGATCACAAACCAGCAAAGGTCGTGGAAAATGAACACGCAAAGATACTGTGGGACTTCTGAATCCAGACTGACAAAGTTCTGGAACACAACACACCAGACATCACAGTTGTGGAAAAGAACAAGGTTTGGATAATTGATGTTGCCATCCCAGGTGACAGTCGCATTGACGAAAAACAACAGGAAAAACTCAGCCGCTCTCAGGACCTCAAGACTGAACTGCAAAGACTCTGGCAGAAACCAGTGCAGGTGGTCCCGGTGGTGATGGGCACACTGGGTGCCATGCTAAAAGATCTCAGCCGGCATTTGGAAACAATAGACGTTGCCAAAATCACTTTTGCCAACTGCAAAAGGCCACCCTACTGGGATCTGCACGCATCATCCGAAAATACATCACACAGTTCTAGACACTTGGGAAGTGTTCGACTTGTGATTTTGTGATATGAAATCCAGCATGACTATCTTGTTTGCTGTGTCATACAATATAATAATAATAATAATAATAATAATAATAATAATAATAATAATAATAATAAATCCCTTACAATATCCAAGATGGCTCACTGCTACAGAATCTTGGGAGCTTTAGTTTGGTATGGTACCATTATTGGCAGAGAAAGCTAAGCTGTAGGAGTTGAAATCCAATCATTTATCCTCCCTATAGAATCAATTTTATATGCATTTTTAGCTATGATTTATTTGCTATTTTATTGTGTTGTGTTTTTATTATTGTATAATAATACACCTTTGCATTTGGAAGCTGCCCTGAGTCCTTTTGTGTATAGAGGGCAGGTTAGAAATAGATTAATAACAATTATTATTATTATTATTATTATTATTATTATTATTATTATTATTATTATATCTGGAGGACTAAAGTTTGCCCATGCCTGCTCTATACTGCATTTTCCAGAACTTTCCCATCACAATCTGCTTTTGAGCTGGATACATGATCAAGACATTATTTCCAGCTTACTGAAGTTGGCTGCATATGTTTTGTCTGAGGGTCAGAAATGGCCTTAAAGCCATCTTGTGCAGCTTCCAAAACCCAACACTTGAGAACATTTTGCACTATAGCCACCAGATATTTCTAAGGTCGTACTCAAAGGGCTTGGCAAATATACCCTTTTTTGATATGGATCTAAATCAGGCATGGGCAAACCTTGGCCCTCCAGATGTTTTGGACTTCAACTCCCACAATTCCTAACAGCCAGTATTTGAGAACACAGAAATGCTGGACCACTCTAAAAGCCACCGTGTCAGACTACACAGAGAAGCCACTGAAATCCACAAGAAGCACATGGACAATTTCAACAGAAAAGCTAAAATCAGGACAGTAAAAGAACAACACCCAGAAAATGGGAATTCCAGACAGGAAACAATCAGGGCCAGCTAATACCTCCCAACAAAGGATTCCCCCAGGTAGGAAGCAGCCAGGCTTTGAAGCTGCAAGGCTATTCAATGCTAATCAAGGTGACCAATTGCAACATTCACACTTGCCTCCCACAGACAAGAGTTCTTTCTCCCACCCTGGACCTTCCACAGATATATAAACCCCACTTGCCTAGCTTCGCACAGACGTCAAAACCTCTGAGTATGTCTGCCACAGATGTGGGTGAAACGTCAGGAGAGAATGCTTCTGGCACATGGCCATAGAGCCCGGAAAACTCATAGCAACCCAGCCAGTAGGCTGTTGCTAAACAACCTATGAACTTTTAGCATTAAAGGAAAAAATGCCCAAGATTTTATCACTATATACTGATGGCATGTCTGGAGAAGAAGAATAGAATGCTTCTATACCAGGCAAGGGCAAACTTTGCCCATGTCTGGTGTTAGGAATTGTGGGAGTTGAAATTCAAAACAATCTGACAAAAAACTGGGAGCTGTAGTTTGGCATGGCACTGGCTCTCTTCTGCAGGGAAGGCTAGGTAGGGACTTTGTAAAACTACAACTCACATGATTACATGGCACTGAATCTGTTGCAAGTGAGCTGGTGCCAGATTCCTTTCTGGGAGCAGGAGCTGTTTTGGGTTTGGCGTCTCCTCCTGGAGATATTTCTTAAAAGGATATCCTCTGGCTCTTTAGGAAGGCTCCACAGGCTCTGGGGTTTCCCCTTTAAGCCAACTGCCTTAAAGAAGCAAAACCAAACGGGAAGGCTCCAAGGCAGGGCAAGGAAGACAAGGCAGGCAGGCATGGCTCTTTCTTCTCTTCTCTCTTCTCTTCCCTCCCTCCCTGCTTCCCCCCCTCTCTCTCTGCGACCTCTCAGAGAGAGAGAGAAGCAGGGAGGGGAGAGAGAGAAGGGAAGAGAGAGCAATGCGGAAGGCTTCTACTGAGCCGGTGGTCCCCGCGGGGGGGGGGGGGGCGTCTCAATGGCATTTTTAAAATGCTAGCAGATCGATGGCCATGCTTCTCCCTCCCTCCCTCTTCCGCTCTGATTGGCTGAGAGGCATGCCAACATGGCTTCTCCTCTCAGAGGGGCTACAGCTACATCCGAAGACATCAGAAACAAACGAAAAAAGGTACTTTTATTATTCAAATTCGTAATATTTGTAAGGCAGTGAGCAGATGGATCAAATATCAATTCAAAAGTAATTACGAAACGAATTTTAAACGAATTTAACGAACTAATGAAAAATTTGCTCAAGCCTAATAAACACCCACTAAATTTAACAATCCTTATTGATTCCAAACTATTACATTTAGAAGCATATGGCAGGTCCTTACCCCAGAACTGGGTATCTAGATGTTGTTGGATTATGGCTTGTATCTGTTCTAATCAGTGATGTTAATGGTGGGAAATGATAGAAGTGGTTGATCAACAGCAGAGGTTTCCAAACTTTATGTCGTAACACATTAGTGTATTGGCTGCAGTGTGTAGGTGTGTCGCACTAATGTAATGATAAACCCCAGAGTCTATGTGAAATAAGCAATAAATCATATACTTCTTTTTAAAAAAATACAAACGGAAGATTTTCATGAGATATATTATATGCTTATACATACTGTTATTACAATTTATGTAAGTGTTCATATCTTTTATAAGGGATTGGTTTAATTTCTGATTTGCTAGTAAGACTGAATTACTGTGTCACGAAATAATGCATGTATAAAAATGTGTCACCAACTTGAAAAGTTTGGAATGCTCTGATCTACTATATTCCAAAATTTTAGAATTATTATTTTGGATTTGTAAAGTTGAATGGAGCCTTGGATAACATTTGGTCTAACTCCATAAGAAAAAACATCACATCCTCAACAGATGGCTACCTTGTTTCAACCCAAAGACCCCCCCCCCCCCCGCCCCAAGAAAATCCTATACTATGTTTTAGTATGCAGTAAGACATTAATGATCATAGCTTTAATCGAGGTTGGATTGGTTTTGTAGCTCTCACCACCTCCAAATTCTCCAAATAACCATATATAATGTTGACAAAGGCCCCTTCAACACAGCTGAATAAAATCCCACATTTTCTGCTTTGACCTGGAATATAAAGCAGTGTAGGCTCAGATAACCCAGTTCAAAACAGACATTGTGAGATTTTCTGCCTTGATTTTCTGGGTTATATGGCTATGTGGAGAAGGGCCCTAAAACTTATACAAAAACAATTTGCTTTTTAAATGGGTCACAGTCCCTCCTCCTATTTTAAAATGTATGCTTTTCCAAACAGAAAAACAGACTTGCAGCCCTGGATTTTTGTTTTTTATTTTGGCAATCAGTATAAACTGAGAGGTATCGAATGCAGAAAATTGTCCCTCAAATCTGACACAGTTGCCTAGCCCTGCTTCAATTTTTTATTTAAAACAGTTTCAAAAAGAGATTCCTTCCTGCATCTCTGGGGAGCACGGTAGGAAAGAATTTGCCTGAGAATGAGAAAATGCAACAGTAACAACAACGACAAAAGAATGTTCAGGTTTTCCCCAAGCTTCCATCACCTCTGCAAGTTTGATTAATAGGGAACAATGGGGAAAACAACACTAGAGGACAAGCTGAGTGGAGAAAGATTGTAACAGACAATTTGCTGTTCAAAAACATAGTCCCCTGAAAAACCTATTGATTAATGGAATCTTTCTAGCAGCATAAACATATATGCACTGGGGAGGAGAGGGAAAGCATTCTAGTAAATGCTCTCATTAGTGGGGCTCAGCACCATGCAGCATTTAATCAGACTGGTGTTCAATTACAGCAACACACTCAAGTTACTTTTCTGCTTCATTATTACATGTGCTGAGGTATTAATCATGTGCAATAAACAATACACAATGTGAAAGCAAGCCCTGCACTCTTATCTTCTCCATGCACAGGAGGTGCTGAGAAAGAGAAATGCTTCCAAACTGTGAAAACATTGGAGGTGGGGAGAGCATAAGACGAACCTCCTTCCATAGGCAGTAGCTGCAACTTTGCCCTTAGCAGGAAGCAGGAACTATATTCCTTATTTCTTTATTGGTCTTGGGAAGGTTTTTTAAGGCAACATCGCCATCTACAGACTGTTAAGATACTCAATTGAAAAGGGGCTTATGAAGTTTGGAGTACTGAATCCCCAAGCAAGGAGCAAATTATCAAATATATGTTGGAAAGTGGTATTTCATCTTCACAATTTAATATGCCATGATCTTAAGGATTTTATTTTTGTCACATTTATATCAAAAATTAACTCTGTGTTCACAACATTTCTTTCAACTGAATTGGACTTTAGGGACAAAATGTAGGAAGATCTTTTAGCATTATTGTTTATAGTCTCTATATTTGAAGATTGGGCTGGTGGAGTAGTGGGAAAGGTTGATTTAAACCATCCCACTCTAAAATTGACTATTAGCTCAGCCTTTGAGTAAGTGGGGACTTGCAAAGCCTAGTATCAGGAGTGCAATCAAAGCATATGTTCCAGGGAACTTCAGTGACCTGGGTCCTCTTGCTACTTCCACATGCATACACATAAGCTTTTTGTCTTAAGAGAGAAATGCTTCTGCATAGAAAAAAGTTGTAGATTTCTCTCCTGCTGCCCTTTCCAAGGTTGAGTAGCATTTACCTTTGATTCCAGCTCCATTTCCCAGATGGGGTACAGTTCAGAGGCAGAAAGTCTATTGGCATAATTCTGTTTGAGGACAAGGCCCTTTCCACCACAATTTAAATGAAAGCCAAATGATGAATTAAAGAATGGACCTTATGGAGCAGTGCATTTGTGACTCACACTGAGACAGAAAGTGCACAAAATGGGAGCCTTGATTTACTCACTCTTTATAGTCTTTTCATAATTATCAAGTGTTACATACAAAAGTATATAGTGTACATTGGCAAACGTAAATTATCAGTGAAAGAAACATGTTGAACTGGCAAACTGTAAGAAAAGTTAACCGATACTACCGGATGAACGAAATGTACTCAATTGCCCCTAATCAGAAAGCTTCAGGTCCTTTAACTTCCCTTCAATGAGAATTAACTCTTGAGACAGAGCATGAACCAGAGTTTGGTCATGCTGAAATTTCTCAACAACTCCAGCTTCAATGATACCACCTGTGATGGTGACAGTAATGATGGTGAAGAAGATGAAGAATGTGTCTGCATCCCTCCTTTTCTCCAATTCTGAGATTCAAGTGGAGGTGACACAGGCAAGGAATGTGCCCAGGCTTCTGTTATCGAACTACAGTGACCTTCACAAAGGACTCAGAAATAAATATATGATTTTTCCTTTATTAAGAAATACCATTTCCAGACTTGCACAAGTCCAAAGCATCAAAAGATTGAGACCAAACCAGCAGTAGCTGTAAATCCCTAAATTCTACTGTATCTAACCATTTAATAAATTGCATCTACTTTATAATTTTTTGTAACTTATACCTTTCAAATGTGTAAGGTATCTATTTCTTATATATGAAATGTGTATAAACTGCTTCTTAGAAATGTATCAAAATGTAACTTAGAAACAGCCAGCCCTTTGTGACCCTGTTCAGATAATCTCCTGGGAATTGTAAAGGTTGGGCAAATCCCTCTGGCTATTTCCCAAGTCAAATAATCATCAGATTCATTGTGTGTATGCAAAGACAGGTGACTTCCTTTGCTAGTCAGACAAGTCCAAAATGTTGGTACAAGTCACATGAAGCTGAGAGTCTGCCGCTCCCTCACAGAAATAGAAACTTAGAGTATGTGGATTCCTTAACACTTTTATTGACAGTCAAGCCCTTAATTACCTAAGAACAGCACCTTTGTTTCTTGAGACTTTTGCCTTTATTTCCTAAAATCCATATCATTTAGGAGTGTGTGAAATTTCAGCCGTCAATTCAGAATTTCACCATGACAGAGAAACGGGTCGCTAAAGTTTCCCCATTGGCACCAATGAACAAAATCTTGCTAAAATGAAAGCACAACCTAGGGTTCTGAATTACGAATCTGAATGGCTCCCCTACTAATCCCCAGAGTTCTGCCAATAACAGAATGGTGTGGGGGTGAGACTCAAAATTTGAAACAAAAACAGAACAAATTTCTGCCATTTTGCACTCCCCTAATATCTTTGTATAGCATGGAACTGGACATTCGAGCTTATCAAAAGCTCATCAACATATTTTTTACCATTTGTTTTCCCTGGATTGTGCCCTCCTGGGTGGGGGTTGTATCTGCAGATGATTGGTCCTTCACTCAGACAACCCCCAGCTGCCATTTTCCCTCCCAGCCAATCCTGGCACAGATCCTAGCTTGCCTCTTTTTCTGGCAAATCAGGAGAGCGCATGGGAAGTCTGAAAAGCTGTCAGAACTTTATAAGATGTCTTGTATTTCTCTGAATGGTTATGCTTGTACATTTTGAAGCAAATTGCTGTACTTGCATCCTTTTTGGTCAAATTGTAATAAACCTCTGTGGCTTGTCTTCAACCTAATGAGTTAGCTTCTCTGTTCTGGCCTATCTGGTTTAGTATATGCTCACCAGGCATGGATTCTCTAACCATGGTCCTAGCTAAATCACTACACTACCACCACCCATCTTCTGGGGCCAGTATATAATCATATACCCTGCAACTACCCAATCCTGGCAAGCAAAGCCCCTGTTTATCCTCTACCATCCCACTTTCTCAGCTGGTTTTAAATTGTAGTTTTACAAGACCTTTGGCCTTCCCTGCCAAAGACAGTTGGTACCTCACAAAACAAAACTAAATCTCAAGATTCCATCACATTGAACCATAGCAGTTAAAGTGGTGTCAAGGAGGTAGCAATGCTGAACCTGACTATAAGTTATAGAATGCCACTTTGAAACCTAGTTATATGTACATAATAAGCTCTTAAGCAGCTGCCAAATGACTCTCAATCATTTGGATCTACTTTCTTGGAAAATATGACTCACTCATGCTCTCTCCCACCTTTCATTCTCAACCTCTTTCTATATATAATAAATAAATACACCCCTTGATCTCTTATGGGAAGACCCATATTCATAAAGAGTGAAATCTGAGAAGATAGGTGATTACTTATTTACTACTTAGGCGATCCCTCGTAGTTTGAGGATGATGGTCCTCCATTTCTTGGAAGACACCTGTGCATGATTTTTTTTTAATGTGTGGAGGTTGGTGCACGGCCGGTCAACACACAGTCTTCACAGATTGAGGTCCCAGCAGTGATGTGATTAACACAACAAGAGTGGCTTGTCAATCTGTTGCAGTCTTCACAGTCATTGTAACATGTACCATGTTATCCTCTGCCTGCTCCACCGTTGAGATCTTTGGGTCTTCGGATTGTTCTTGGTCTGGATCCTCCCCTGTGGCCACTCCTGGGAGTGTGTGACTCCCGTGGTTGTGCCTGCAGGTTCATTAGAACACACAAGCCCCCTCACCACATCAAGGTGACAATCCATCGAGGGGGAGATAGGTGATTAATCATTCCAGAAATGAACTATTATTACCAAAATGTTGATTGTCATCAATACTTTGTATAACTTGAATGAGTGTCCCCTTCAGCACTCTAACTTTCAAACTGAGCATGCAAAATAATGTACTTATCACCTACTGCTTAAATATCTAAAGGCATTAGATCTCATCTCACATTGGAAGCTAAGCAGAGGCAGCCCTAGTTGGAACTTCGCATTTTTTCTACTCTTTCTCCAGGCTGAAAGCAGGCAGTTTAATCACACAGATGGTGTACATACACTCCTGATATTTGCACATATAATAATCTGCCCACTGGGCTAAGGAAAACATAAGATGTTTTATTTCTTATCTCATCAAAGCTTGCCATCCATGTTTCAGGGACTGTACTATCATCAATTTAAGATTCTTAGAAGGAAAATAGCTTTTAAAAGAGAGAGAAGAAAAAGAAAGAAGTGAAAGCTATACTATTGGTACTTGATTTTTTTTTGGTCTGAAGGCTAATAAATGTGTGATTAGTTGTACCTGGAGGTGGACTATAATTCTTTGTCAAAGCTGAAAGGGATGATGAGAAAGGCCTAGTGAGGAGGGTACCACCTAACTAATGATTTTTGCTCCTGTTCTTGATAAGACTGTTTTGCCTGGCTCCGTTATTAAACATTTTTCATTAGGGAGGGTACACAGATTACCTGCTGGTTTAAAGCCTTACTACTGTATTGAAGTTGTAAACAAAATACATGCAAATGGAGTATAGATTTTACTTGGAATACAGTCACATGAACCCAACTTCTAATTCAGAGGAGACTAAAAGAATGTGGATCAAAGTTGGCACATAGTAGAGATCAACGAATAACATTGATGGCTTAGCACAAGCTAATCCTTAGAATCAACAGGCTTGCTTACATGTTCTCATTGTTACTGGAATAATTGTGTTCAGAATTCTGCCCAGGGCAATATACAATGAGCAGGAAGCCAATAAAGCCAGCTATTGAGAAGGCCATCTATTCAGCACGTTGACTCCTCAGATGAATACTAAATTCATCATTACCAACCTTCCAAAATTTTGTTGGATATTTTGCTCATCTAGATTTCATGCTGTGCTTGATAATGACTTATTACTTACTGTTTAAGTATCTAAAGGCATTAGATCTCATCTGACATTGGAAGCAAAGCAGAGGCAGCCCTGGCTGGAACTTGAATGGATGACCTCCAACAAATGTTAGGTGCTATAGATTATAATCCCCAGGAAGGAACTGGCAAATCCACTTCTAAGAATTCATTGCCTATGAAAACCCATGATACTAATGATCATAATAAATTGACTGGATACTTGAACACACAGACACAAACATATTATTATTACAGTAGAGTCTCAGTTATCTGAGATAATGGGGCGGGCCCAATCTCGGATAACCAAACTCCTTGGATTGCCGGGAGGCCCTATTATCCCTCCTGGTAATCCAGTTCAGGGAAGCACCCATGAGTGCTGCCGCCTAGCAACACTCACAGGCGCTTCCCAAACTGCGAGTGGTTGCTGAGGGACGGGGCTCCGTCCCTATGACAAGCACTCAGCCCAGGGAAGCACCTGTGAATGCTGCTGCCTAGCAACACCTACAGGTTCTTCCCAAGCAGCGAGTGGTCACCGAGGGATGGGGCTCTGTCCCTTGACAACCACTCGGCCCAGGGAAGTGCCTGTGAGTGCCTGCTACCTAGCAATACTCACGGGCACTTCCCAAGTGGCGAGTGGTCACTGAGGGACGGGGCTCCATCCCTCGGCGACCACTCTGCCCAGGGAAGCGCCTGTGAGTGTTGCTGCCTAGCAACACTCACAGGTGCTTCCAAGAGGCTAGTAGACACCGAGGGACGTCTCCCCAGATCTCCCTCGGCCAGGCCCTCGCTGGAGGAAAATGTTTCCTCCAGCAAGGGCCTGGCTGAGGAAAATCTGCAGCATGCTCCTCGTCTCCCTGAGGGACAGGCCCTTGCTGGAGCAAGGGTCTGTCCCTCAGAGAAATGCCCCGTGCTCGAGAGAAGGAGAGGGAGGGGTGCCCTGGCAGTGCCTCAGATAATACAGAGGCTTGGTTAACCAGAGCTCTGTTAACTGTGACCCTACTATACTTATTAATTAGATTTGTCATTTATTTTTTAAGGCTGGGGCATATCTACATTAATCCCATAATGTGGGCTGCAAGTGTCAAAGATGAAGTGAACATGAAGATGAAGTGAAATGAAGTGAACATGGACCTCATCACATGTAAAGCCCTGGAAGAGATCAATAATAATAATTTTCATTTCTTGCCTGCCTCTCCTCACAACTTGAGGTGGATTTGCTAAAACATTGCTAAAACACATATTCACCTAAAAACATTCTTTAAAATATACAAAACTTATACAAATATACAAAACATACACCCCCCAATGCACACTGCAGCATGCATTAAGCCCAAAACAACCTATATTAAGAATTGACGAGAAAGGTTAGAAAGCCATAAAATCTACTGCAGCTGATCATGTATATTAGGGGTGTGAAAATTTCGGAGGTTGTCTCATGATTCAGGTGATTCGTAATCACGAATCACCGAATTACGAATCTGGAAGCCAGAATGCCAATCTTTCAGAAATGAAACAGCCCTTCCAAAACCTTTCAGAAAAATTGGAAATTCAAAGATTCAGAATGTTTCATCATCATATACATAAAAATATTTTCATTTTCAAGCCTCTGAGGCAGAGAGAGTATGACTCGCCCAAGGTACTTAAATTGAAAAATTCCTAAAACTCAATGGGTGACTAGATCTCCCTGCAGCATTGCAGGAAAGATGTCCTGCTTATGTTGTGTCACTGTGGAGAAATTCAAGGGGGTCCCCCTTATAATTTTAAAAAAATATTTGCAGAAATTTAAAAAATCCTAAAAATCGGTGGATGACTGAAATGTTCTGAAACTTGGCAGGCTTACAGTTGTAAATGTTGCCTACAATTGTGGCAAGTTCCATCTTGATAGCCATAACCATGACAGAAATGTTTTCTCAAATGTTTTTCCATTGCCACTAATGGAACGAATCTTACTGAAACAGTAATGAAACTTTTTTAATGGATTTATAGGAAGACAAAATAGTATTGGACTAAGATTTATATGCTAATTCAAAAAAAATTAAAGATAGATTTTGTAATCTTACCAGAAATATTTTTGTTCGCCATTTTAGATAAAGGACTGAAGAGTATATATCGATTAGTTCTTAAGTATATGACAATAGCAAGAATATTGTTTTCAGAAACTTGGAAATTGACTGCAGTACTCATGGTGGAAGAATAAATTGCTACATTCACTGAGTTAGCTCAAATTTAAGACTTTTTGAAAGCATTTATGGATTTTTGAGCAATAAAAAATGTAGCAATGTAATGATATGTATGTGGTTATGTTGTTAGTAATTTTAGTAGGATTATTTAGTTGGATCTGTAAGAAGAATAATTGTTTACATTCCTTTCCATAAAAATTAGGATTGGAGTATCAGAATTTTTTTTCCTGCAGCTGTTGTTAAGAATGTGAATAATTTGTCTTTTGTTCCAATCCAGAATAATATTTGCCAGAGGCTAAAGACAACAGCAACACCGACAAAAGAAGAATGGTTAGAGAAAATATTAGATGTTATGTGTATGGACAAATTAATGTTCCTGATATCCAAATTACAAGGCAAGCATATTAAGACAATGGACTGGACTCCACTCGGAGAATGGCTAAAAGAAACTAATTTTAAAATGTTTATATAATAAGATGAAGAAGATGAAACAAAACACCACCACGTGAAAATAAAAAAGAGAAGGTGTTACAAGTTAACCAAAAAAAATGAATCTGATTTCAATTTTTCATTCAAGGAATCACCATATAGAAGAATGGAAGTACAAAACTTCCCCTTCCCCTCCCCTTATCCCTCTCTTTTTCATTCCACCCTACACCTTTCCCCTTACTCCCAGAAGCCAATCCCCCTTATCCTATCTCCTCCCCCCATCCTCACTCCCCAGATTGTATTGCTTATGTGTTAACTTTCAATAAAAATTATTATAAAAAGAAATCTCTTGCATTTTAGTTATAGGTCTTTTTTCTCCTTTCTCCATTTTTTCTTTTTATTTTTGAATGTATGCTTCTGTGATTCTAATTCAGATTGTTCAATTGTTGTTGTTGCCGTTGTTGTTGCTGTTGCTGCTGAGTTGTCTCAAAAGTAAACCCTACCAAAAAAAAATGAAAGATACTTGAAAGTACAGTAAAGTGTTTGAAAAGCGCAAAGAAACAACACAAACTGCCACAATAAATGATTGATTTTTAGAGCTGTTTAGTTCTGGTGGGGAAACTATTTATACATCTGCTCCATTTCAGGTATTCCAGCTGTCATTTGGTTAGAAGAAAATATTTCACCCCTTCTGTTGTGAATTCAGACAAAAATAGATGATTTGATTTTCAGTTGTTCATGAAATTAGTGTCTAGCTTAGTTTTCTATGGGAGAGAGGGAGGTGAGGAAGAAAAATATTTTATAAAGATTCATGAAGCTGAAATACAAGGGTTTTTTTTTAAAGCAAATATCACAGTGTCCTCTTCCCAGTATAGAATTTTCCAAGGAGATAATACTGTCAATCCAAAAATACTGCTGCACTTGTACTTTGGGGTATCCTCTTTCTGTATTAATCCAAAAATACTGACAATGTACAATACTGTCAAAAATACTGACAGTGTTCATCTGCCTACTAGCATTTATCCTTGATTCAGCAGTATGGTCTCTTGATCTGTTCTGGTCTGGTTTAGGAAGGGGGTAGCCTCCAGAAATCACCAGTATGATCACCAATATGATATCTGGAAGTTATCCCCTTTCCAAGCCACAACATCTCAAAAAGATTGGCCTCATTCTCAAGTAGCATTATTTGAACTTAGTTACATCATTTTTATCAACTGCCAGCTTAGCATTGTTTTCTGAGAGCACTCTAAAAATAGCACAAAAGCAACAGCAGACATAGAAGTGATATCATTGAACAATGCTGAAAAAGATTAATATCATTCCACCTGAAAAGTGAAATCAGTGAAAATCCAATGCAGTGCTTCATTGTGATTAAATGCTTTTCAAAGATAATTAAAATCTCCAGAAGCCAAAAATAACAGGGTTAAAACGTTTCAATTAATTACACACTTTGCAGACTGTCAGTTGAAAAATCTGGTCAAAATTTGAGGATTTCCATGCAGAGAATTTTTTGTGCCGCCTTAAGGGCTCCACAATTCCAATCTTTCTTTTTGATTTCTGTAATGTTTTGCTATAGAATGAAAGCTTGCTTGCCCTGTTTAGTTACTTGTATATGCAAACATTATTCACTGATTTTCTTCTTGAAGATAATGCCTTTCTAAGTTTCTTGTTAAAGAGAGAAACAAGTAATTTAAATATTCTTCTTCCTGTTGCAAAAATATCTTTTAAAACCACAGTTTTTGAAAGGTATTAGCAATTCAGGACTTTTCCTTTGCAAAATTCACATGTGATTGCCTTGGACAGAAAACAGCACTTTATTGACAAGAAACAGCATTTTCTGTGTGAAAAATCATATTTCAATGTTGAAATATTAATTCCTGCAAGGAAGTGCTTTTTTTATAAGCAAATCAAACATGTGCAAATTTTACAGAGAGCAAATTCCTAATGCGGAGGGGGGGGGGAGTTCATAATTTTCTATGTTGAAATATTATATTTCAAACAAAAAATGCTGCTTTCTGCACAAAACAACCACATGCAAATATTGTACAGATTAAGGTCCAAACTGCAAAGATTCTAATCAGTCAAGATGATGTGCAGCTGCAGGAAGGGGTGAGAGGCTGGTGAGCAGAAAAACAAGATAAATTTCTAAAGGAATTACAAAAAGAACTACAAACAATTTCAGCAAAATAAGAATCTCAACAAAAACAGTTACAGATGGAAATATTAGAAATGAAAATAGAGATTAAAAAAAGAAGTGAGTTCACTAAAAAAGAACTAACCAAAGCTATAGATGATATAAAACAGTGAAAAGTGGACAAGGCGAAAGCAGAGAAAATTCAGAAGAAAATTTAGAAGAAAATGGAAAACCTGGAAAGTAAACATTTGAAAATTGATAAAAATCCAAGAGAAACTAGAAGTAAATGAAATGGAATACCAACTTAGATTTAGGAATATTCAAGAGGATTCGAAAGAAAATATATGCCAAATCATAGTGCAATTAGTGATGAAAATTTTACAACTCCAGAAACAAGAATATGAGATGGAAATCCGTTGAGTGTATCGTGTGCAAACAAACTTTGCAAAAAGAAATAAAGTGGCAAGGGACACCATTGTCCACTTTGTGAGGTAAAAAACATGATGAGGTGCTCAAACAAAATAATCAAAACCCAATGATTTATAAATCTTCTAAAATTGCAGTAGTTAAGGAATTTCCATTGTCAACTTTGAACAGAAGGAAAAAATACTTCTTCCTTACAGATGAATTGAAGAAGTTGCAAATAAGATTTAGGTGGGAAAGACAGGAAGGAATCATGGTGAAATATAAAGAAGAAAAATATTGGTTGACAACTGAGGAAAAAGCGAGAGATTTCTACTAGAAATTAAAGAAAAAGTAATAAAATCACCTCAGACCTTCCCAAAGTGATTGACATCTAAAGGAAAGAAACCAAATAAAAGAAATAAAAAGAAATTAAAAAAATTAAAAAAACAATGATTCTTACGGAAAACATTACTAAAACGAATCAAGAGATATTACAACAGATGACTGGATTTCAAATATTGGCCAAGATTAAGTATCTGGGCATTTGGATTAAAGCTAAGAACAATCAGCTCTTGAAAAATAATTATACTCAGAAGTGGCAAGAAAAAAAAGAAAGAATTAGAATCTTGGAAAAATGTAAATATATTTGCATGGAAGCGGACAAAACCAAGAATCAAATATAAAACGATAGACTCAAAGAAAAGAGGGGGGTTCAGCCTCCCTATTTTAAATCCTATTTTGAAGCCTGTGCATTGTGTGGATTAAAGAATGGATAAAACTATCAAACCCCAAAATCTTAACATTAGAAGGGTTTGACTTACAAAAAGGGTGACACTCATACATATGGTTTGGGAAGACCACCAAAGAGAAACATTTTGGAAACCATTTTGTTAGATCATCACGGATTCGAGTTTGGGAAAGATACAAAATAAACTTTTATGAGAAAACACCAGGGTGGCTATCAACACTGGAGGCAAATCAAAGAAGATTACTAGGCTGGGCAGAGTGGCCTACGTATAAAGAATTGTTGATAGGTGAAAAAAGCGACCTCAGATTGAGAAGCCACAAAGAGATCCAAGCCAACCATTAAGAAGTAACATGGCTCCAATACCTACAAATGAGAGAGCACTATAATCTGGATAAGAAGTTAGGGTTCTTGAGAAAGAGGACTTTTGAGATATTATATAACAAACAGAAAGGAAATTAATAACTTTTAATAATAATAATAATTTTTACCAAAAAAATGCTCGAATGGGCAACTGAAACAGAAGAAGTTAAAACTTCGATAATAAATTGGGCAAAGAATATAGGGAGATCAATACAGATGTCTGAGTGGGAACAAATTTGGTCAAGAAGACTGAAATTTATCTATTTATCTGAAATTTATCTATTTATTTATTGTATTGTTTAATTGTATTATGATATGTTGTTTTTATATTTTGCTATATTGTACTGTTCTGGGCATGGCCCCATGTAAGCCGCCCCGAGTCCCCGTTGGGGAGATGGTGGCGGGGTATAAATAAAGTTTTATTATTATTATTATTATTATTATTATTATTATTATTATTATTATTATTATTATTATTATTATTAATTTATCTATGCAAGGGATTTAAAGGAAAACTGGTTAAAAATGCTTCATAGGTGGTATATAACCCCTAAGAAACAAAGCTTGATATATAAACAAGCAGATGACAAATGTTGGAAATGTAAGATAAAAGAGGGAACTTTCTATCATTGTTGGTGGACTTGTGAAAAGGCAAGGAAATTCTGGAAGACTATTCATAAGGAGTGTCAGAAAATATTAAAAGTGGAGTACACAAGGAGACCAGAAATCTACTTATTAGGAATGTTTGAGACAGAAGCTTTTGCTGACCTTAATAAAGAAAAATTAATTATCTTTCTAACGAACGCAACAAGAATGGTCTTTGTTAAGATGTGGAAGTTAGAAAATATGCCAGATAAAGACTCCTAGCTAAACAAGTAATGGAGATAAAGGACATGGATCAATTAACATATTTGTTAAAAAAGAACACAGACAGAGGAGCAAAAATGATTGATTGGTCAATATTTGAGGACTATACTGAACAGAACTATCAACTATAAGAAGAAGAGAGAGGGCATTGAAAGAAATTGAACAAACGGGAAAGAAAGTTTTAGTAATTTCAAAAGACTTAAGAGAAATGAACAGAAGGAAGAAGAAACAGAAATCCAACACACACACACACACACACACACACACACACACATATATATATATATATTCAATATTCTTTTCTCTCTCATCTATTATTTTTTCTGTCTTTTTTCCTACTTTCTGTATGAAACTTGTTCTTACTCTTTCATTGTATATATAATGGAAAACTTTAATAAATATTATTTTTTGAACATAGTCCAGTCCAAAGGTCCTCACCAACACATCCAAACTATACGTAATCCAAAGTCCAAAGTCAAGGTCTAACACATGATAAGGCACACAAAGTCATCCGACAGAGCTCCAAGCTGTAGCAAGTTCCAAACTTTTCTCCCAGCAAAGACCAAATCCAAACTGCCACTCTTTATGCTCCATAGCACAAGTGCTCTCACCTGTTGGCCTTCTTTGTGCCAACTGGGCGGATCTACACAGTTGAATAGCATGAGTCCTCAGTTATAGTCTTTCTGGGAAACTTAACTCTGCGTTATTGCCCTCCTGATCCCAAGTTACCTCAGGACTCCCACTTGCCTGAGGCACTTTGTCCTGCACTGCAGGACTAGCATCCTCAGTGTCAGGCTGCAGCTGTTGGTGTTCCCTGATTTCCACTGACTCAGATGATGGGCCTGGCAGCCTTTCATCTTTGTCTGTATTGCAGACCCTGACACATGGGCCTCTCTGCTGATGTCAGCATGGAGAACCCGTGATGGGCATGAGCTCACAAGGAACACTGTGGCTGTCTGGAGGTAGCAGCAGTGATATGGATGATAAGATAATGGTCCCGCAGGGCTAATGTGGTCTCAGCCTGGCTGGACCATCTGAGCTTTGCCTCACTATCCTACTCTGTTACTGTTCTACTTCCTGATCCTTGTCACTCAACAGTCGTAGTACCAATAATCATGTTTCATAGTACTCTATTGTATTCACCATTGATAACCAAATCTGTGCATGAATAAGGTTTTTAAAAAATTCAGCCCATAAACCCACACAGCTCCAGAAGTTGTGGGATATTTCTATCAACGTGTCAGAATGGTATAAAGGTTGGAGGTTGAACTAGGACTCCAGGGCTTAAATCCTACCTCAACTATCATGCTCCTCTTGCATCATTCTGTGTACTCTCCTTACCTCTGCAGCTTCCAAACTCCAGAAGGGAGGAATTATGCTTCTGCTGCTAAATGGTGGGGAGAGGTGAAGATATGGCTGGTTTGGTCTCTAAAATAAGGAAAAAATACTGTACTCATAAAGTGCAACCTGTTTATTCTCCCTCCCAAAAACTAAACCAACTATATTGTTGTTAGAATTGCCTCCCCAATCTATCTTCTCCACACTGGTAAATGATATCGGCATCTTCACCGGGCCTAAAAAAAGGCCAGGGTGGGAAGGCTTTGGATTATGAACAAAGGACTACATAAGAGCTCCCTGTGACCCATTCAAAAAAAAAAAGAGCATGCGTAAGCCACATTTAATTGGATACTGCCCTGGCTTTTAATCTCAACTCAGCCATGGAAACCAATTGGGTTGGCATGAACATTCTCTCGTTGCCTTTTTTTCCAGCTGCTGAGGAGGCAGTGACATATCTGCCCTGAATAAATGTTTCCAAAAAAACAAAAACAAACCTATGATAGGGTTGAAGTCAATTTGAAGGCATGTAATGACAACAACAGCAACAAGTACAAGCTGAGATGCATACGAGAACTCCAGGGAGGTTTCTCTTGCTATATACTCTGAGTAGAAGGAGCCGAAGACAACCTTTGACTGTGTCCTTGCCAACACAATTTTCAGTAAGAAAATGGCAGCCACTTAATCTTTTTTTTTTTCAGTTCAATTATAATCCTCCTTTTAACCTTACTTCCAACCAGGATCCCAGATCTTATACCATTAAAATGTAAGGTAGAGTTCTGAGCAAGTTCAAATGTCAAGTATCTTTTGGATCAACAGTATTTTGAATCAATTAAAAAATGAAACACAAAGAAAAAAAACATCACAGTAACCTCGAGAAGTTTTTAAAGGTCAACTAAATCTCTTTTAAAGTTAAAAATAATGATAGATTGTTTGCAGTGTGTACTGTCCACCAACAAAGCCTCGTCCAGAGTGTCTGGAGATAAAAATCACATTGGAGTTAGAAGGTGCAAAATCACTTTAAAGCAATTTAAAACAAAGGTGAAAGAATACAGGCTCACTAGAAATGTTAGGAAGGGGGGGAAATGGGCAGATTAATGGTATATTCTAAGGTCAGCAGTGCCTTCCCACCCTCAGAAGGGATGTAGCATCATTCATTGATTTGCTTGTTATTATGATTACTAATTTTGTTAATTTCATATCCTGCATTTTCCCTAAACTGGGACTCAATGCTTGTAATATAATTAAAAACCAAAAAGCAACATTAAAATAGAATTAAACTAAACAATTTGTAAGATATATTTGAAAACTTTACAAAACAGGCTCAGGGTCAGAAAAACCTGGTCATGTTATAGATAACATGACTGTTGAAAACTGGAACAACGTCATTGTTTGAAATATAAGAATTTTGAGGAAGTTGTCGTTGTCTTTGGCTTCATAGCCTTTTATCCATCTTCTCTTGCTCTAGCCCAATCCTCCGTATACACATAGACACTTACAACTCTCAGATAACACCTTTACATTCAGACAGGTCTTTTGATTTGCTGAGTACCAAATTATGGAGTTCAATAAGACTCACCGATGCCAGTCTTAAGATTTAAGTCAATTTCACTTTGCTTGTAACTGTACAATTTATTAAGAAAATAACAGTTTGAAAATTTCAGTCAGTATAGAAACACTAAACATGAAGATTCTGGTGCAGAAAACCCTTGCTTTGGTTCTACAGCACTACTGCAAAAGAATTTTGATCTTTGTTAAGACCCACTGGTGGCCATACCTTGGACATGTTCCTGAGAGGACCAAGACATTGCAGTTATGCGTAATCTCTATGCTGGGATTTCAGAACAAGCCACCTTATCTGAAGACTTAGATAACATCCTTCAGAGATAGCTGTTACTTTTACCCCAGCTCCAGAACTTCCCTCAACCTATCAAGCAGACCAGCACCAAAGCTCAAATCCAGCAACCCAAGGCTTATTTTGGCAACTTACGGCCTTCTTTTCATCTAGCCAACAGTCTGACTCAGCGACGATGCTTTTGGTGCTATCACAGAACTCTGAACTGCCACATTCCTTAAGACAGAGGTGGGATACTCTGTGAGCACCAGTTTTTCTCTGCACTCCCTTCACATCTGCCTAGCCATCTTTTTTGGCAATTTGGCTGGTGCTTTAGGGATTAGGAGTTTAGGGACAGCGAAAATTTCTGTGTTTGATGGCCATTTGGGATTGTTTTTTAAATGACAAATAATTCCAAAATCAGCCAAGAAACCATGAGATCGGGATGCTTGGTCTCTGAGTTTGAGGTCACATAAGTGGGACTCAGAGCCTGTGGCAGCCCAGGGGATGTACTTTCCCCAGACACATGTCAGGGAGAGGCAAAAGAGAAATTTATTTATTTATCATGTCAGAAGCGAGTTAAGGATATAGTTATAATGTATTTAAAAATACAAAGTTAAAAACTTGACCTTATACTAGATTTTCTTTGACCAGAAGCTAGCCACTTGGAGTGCCTCTGGTGTCACTGTGAGAAGGTCCTCCATTGTGCATGTGGCAGGAGGGCTCAGACTGCATTGTAGTAAATGGTCTGTGGTTTGCTCTTCTCCACACTCACATGCTGTGGACTCCACTTTGTAGTCTCATTTCTTAAAATTGGCTCTGCATCTCGTGGTGCCAGAGCACAGTCTGTTCAGTGCCTTCCAAGTCTCCCAGTCTTCTGAGAGATGAATAATTTCCACTGGCCACACCAGCTTCCATTAAAACACATTAACAGAATATTATAGGTCACCTGCTCTCCATTGTATGTTGGAATCCACCCTGAGTCCCCTTGGGGAGATAGGGCAGAATACAGATAAAGTTTTATTATTATTATTATTATTATCATTGGCAAGTCTTTGAAAAATACTCCCACCAGGCACCTGCACTTGACATCTGTACAGTGCTTCTGTTTGCTGAAATTTTAGAAATGATAATCACATAGTTAAATAATAATAATAATACTTTATTTTTCTATCCCGCCTCCATCTCCCCGAAGGGATTCAGGGCGGCTAACATGGGGCCAAGCCCAAAAACAGGAACAAAGTATGAACAAGTTAAAAACAAGTATAAATAACTAAACAAACAAACAAACAAACACAGCAATCAAGTAAAATAAACAGATTAAAACACAGTAGTACAATATAACACCATGATAACCAGATAAAAGAAAAGTGATAAAAACAAACATCACCACTAATGGATAGGATGGGGGCGGTCAAGTCAGAAAGTGCATAGTATCAAGGCCATTCAATAAAGTGCCTGGACAAAGTGTTCAAAAGTTGTCTGGGAGAGGTTTGGAGTAGGATGGGGTAGGAAAAAAATAAAGTGCAGAAAGTGCAGAAAGTTGGAAAGCAATTGAATGTCTTTACCATTAGAGGCACTGGGAGGTAAAATAAGGCCATTCAGCCAAGCTCCTAACATGCAAGTGTGTGTGTGTGTGTGGTTTCATGAACCAATGTTCAGTAACTCTTATTTCTATCTTTCAATATTGCAAAAAGTTAGCAAAAAACATATTCAAAATTAATGTATCATAATGGTTTTCCTATTTCTTGTCCATATGAAAACTATTTTGTTCATTAGCCAAATATTATGCATTGTGAAATTCAAATACAGCCACAGCTATTGTTAATAGTAACTGAAAACATGTACTGAAAAGTTAGAGGGGGATTTGTAAAGAATTGCTTTGTGTTTTATGAATGTTTTTTCAGTTAAAATTTCTTTACAATGACTTTTAAAGAAGCAAGCTATAGGGTAAGAGCTCCCACGTGTGTTGCCTTTTTATCATTGTTAAGAATTGAAGTGTCTTCTTCAGTGTGAGATCAAGGTTCAGAGTCAACTTCTGAAGCAAGTCCATTTTTAGAATAAAACTAAAAAATGGGAAGAAGAGATGCTGTGAAAGTGCTTATTATGTTTTTTAAATTATATAATTAATTCATTGAGGACAAGTCTTTCTCCAGCTATTAGCATCTACCAAATTTAAAGGCTGTTTGCTTCTAACAACCAGACAGTGAGAACTCTCTACTAAAGAGTTCTAGTTCAGAGAAGTACACTAGAGCTTTCTAGCAGAGAAATTTAACTCACCAAACAAGAAGTTATAAAATTCCATAGACTGGAGTCATATCATATTTCTTTAAAAGAGTTGTGTAGATAGGCTTCTGGGCTTATAACCAAGAGAACATTAGCAGAAATCCATAAATGGACTGAGACTGCATGGGAAAAAGATATCAATCAGATATATTTGTCTTTATTTCCCATGTTCCCAAGAGAAAATAAGCAATATGAACCCGCACCATGATGGGGTAAGACAACAGGCTGGGGGGGGGGGGGAGGAATCCTATCAGTGTTCTTCCTTCATAGGCCACCCCATATTCGGAGCTTCTTAGTAAAAGCATTGATCTCTTATTCACGAATCTTCTTACAGTACAAATGAGAAACATATTGGATAAAACCTTATGTTTGCATTCTATGGGTAGATTTGGGGAGGCTTCCCATGTGACTGTAGTGTGGTGATTTAATAATGCTTGTCAGGACCCAGGCTGCAGAGCACCAATAACCATGCGCAGAGACCAGAATCTATCTAATATCTTTATTAAAGGAATATATAAAGTCAATAAAAACAAGTGAAGAATAAAGTTCAGAAATAGACCTTTCAGGAAAGGTCAAATATTGTCCAGGAAAATAATGTCCAAAAGGTGATATTAAGGTCCAAAGTTATAATCCAATAACCGAAACACACACTTTGCCGAGCAAAGTGTGGGGAAATGACAAGGTCTTTTAGTCCATTGGAGCTTGACAACAAGGCTGGAAAACAAACTAGATTCTTGGCAAACAAGACTTGATACGTGGCAACAAGAAGCAAGAACAAGGTCCGTGGCGAGGTCTGG
Source organism: Anolis carolinensis (assembly GCF_035594765.1). Classification (NCBI taxonomy): domain Eukaryota; kingdom Metazoa; phylum Chordata; class Lepidosauria; order Squamata; family Anolidae; genus Anolis; species Anolis carolinensis. Next base: position 298,415,101 of record NC_085841.1, read on the forward strand.
GGTACAAGGCAGGCTTGGAACTTGGTCCTGGAAACAAGGAACTGGAGTAGCGTAGTCCACACACGATCTCACTCCTCAAGCTGACAAGTTGACTCTGCAAGGTTCCCCTTGCGGCAAAACACCTATATAGGATCTTGTTTTCCCGCCAAGGAACACTTTCCCTGGAGAGCAAGAAGTGAAACCCAAACTGTGTCCAGATGCATGACTCCTTAGAATTTCCCAAGGAAAGGAGACCTAATCAGCTAATTGTTTGGCTGCGATTCTGGCGCTCCGGCGATTCGCCTCCCTAGTTCCTCTATCTCTATTATAATTGTCCCTACGAGAAAACGGGGGAGAATTCTGCCCAAGGCTTGTTTGGCTGACTTCTTGAGGGCAAACGTCCTCCAGGTGCAGGGGCTCCGATTCTGGCTGAACCGGTGGAAATCCCATGTTTTCCTCCTCATCTGCCACAATAGTACTAGGAACGGGACTACAAGGCCCATGAGACATCACAATACTGTTCATTTCTGCTTGTAGTATTATCGCAGTGCTAGGACCTTATCAGACACAGGGAGATGAGCATCTTCTCTCTGCTCCTCTCCACTGCTGGAACAGAGTCTTGTGGAGTCCATCACATGACGTAGGGCTACTTCTGGTGGGACTCCATGGAGCTATGTTGCGACAGCATTGCATAAGTGGAGAGAATAGAGCCCAGAGGAGTTTACCCAACTCCTCATTGGAGAATGGAAGAAGAGGCAATGAGGAAGTGAGGAAAGATGAGAAAATAACATGGGAAGAAAGCACACAGACCCAATGGAAGGAAAGGGAGCCTGACGGTTCCCTCTGCTGTCTCACACTTTCCCTTGCTGTCCCCCGCTTTATCCCTGCTTGTCTAATAAGGTCCCTAGTCGAGATCCTAGCTGATAAGCAGAAATAGAAGAACATATGAAACTTTTACCTTCCCAAACACCACTCACACTTCTTTTCTGCCCACTTCTAGTGTTTCTTTGAACCTGCACATTGACACATCTGCTTACTTAACTTATTTGCAGAGGCCTCATCATGTGCATTACCAAAAGATGATGCATTGTGTTGCTTCCACAAATAGAGAAGTCTTGCTCTGGAAAAGAATTGCACTTTTAATCAAGAACTCAGTATGGTGACCAGACAAAAAGCATCAGAATGCTAATAGTATAGTAGTATTTTATAGCTTTCCTTTATGAATGATAGAAGTAACTATTTTGTGTTGGGGGGGGGGACTGGCTTGCTCCAGTCTAGCAATTAATTGCATTGAGAGATTTGTATGTGCTAGATTTATCATTTGAAGTTGCATTGGTAGATCATTTTTCTACATATTGAAATAAAATATAAATGGGCTATTTTTCAAAGCAAATGGAGTGTGCCTATACAGAGAATGTCGCCTTGAGTCGGGATGCACGCCTCATCTTTATAGATCTTCCCTGTTGAAGTAAATCCAATTTAGGGACCTCTAGTTATATTGTTCCATAGGAGTATTCATTCAGAATGATAATATTTACAGACATCAAGTATTATTTTCTGGAATTGTTTTCATTGAAATTAAAATGTGTAGCATATTCACAGAGTGATTGTGTAGACATTATTAACAAAGCAAGTACAGTAGAGTCTCACTTATCCAACACTCACTTATCCAATGTTCTGGATTATCCAATGCATTTTTGTAGTCAATGTTTTCAATATATCGTGATATTTTGGTGCTAAATTCGTAAATACAGTAATTACTACATAGCATTAATGTGTAATGAACTACTTTTTCTGTCAAATTTGTTGTATAACATGATGTTTTGGTGCTTAATTTATAAAATCATAACCTATTTTGATGTTTAATAGACTTTTTCTTAATCTCTCCTTATTATCCAACATATTCGCTTATCCAACGTTCTGCCGGCCCATTTATGTTGGATAAATGAGACTCTACTGTATTCATAATTCTGATGGGACAAATGACATCTGGAAATAGTTTGTCATTGACCTTTTGCATAACAATACAATCAAGTCTGAAATGTTACTTTTGGAGTGTTAGGCATAAACAAGTAATTCTGAGATCAGAACTTTGCTTCACATTAGCCACATGTTGAAATAGCTATGTGAGGAGATTGGAAATTCAACGTTTCCTCCACAAACATCTAGGGTTGCATTAGAGAAGGCAAACATTCACAATGAGAACCTTATTAACAACAGTATGTAACACATTTTTGGTTCCTGGTTTATAAATGTCATTTCCTAATTGATTCTTTCATAAAAAAACATGGAAATAAACTATTAAACTCCAAAAACTTTTTTTTTTTGCAGAACACCTTGCAGCACATTTTGCTATAGTTAGTTTTAATATCTTATAGAATCTCAACCAATTCAAAATATTTTGTAGCCACAAAAATGAAATTTCTGGAATATAAAAACTACTTTCAAAGTAAGTACTGCACAGTTAAACAGGAAATAACACTTTCAAATCAGGAATAAAAAATCTTTCAAATTTTGTTGCATAATACAATCAGCTATTGATTACGAGTGAGTTCACTGCACCTAGCAAGGCATGTGACCCAAAAAGGTATAGCAATTATCATTTGTGAAACCACTTGCAATATTTCTGTTTCTGTCTATCTTTGGGTGTGACAATTTATTTGAATCATGACTAAAGCCTTTACCACATGCAGCAGGCAAACCAGCATTGCAGCTGGACTATTATCATGTGCATCCTGCTGCCGATTTGTCTATTCCCTGGACAGATTCTTCTGTCTATAGGAACTGATGGTTAAAATAATAGCTACCAATAAAGCAACTTCCTTCAGCTATTTTACTACAATGGGTCCCCTCCATTTCTGTGCTGGCATGCCAGTAGTAAAATGACATCAAAGACTGAAGTTCTTTTCCTTTCCCCTTGCCCCCCCCCCCATTATTCCCAATATGATTTCCTCATTCTATATTCAATATTCACCTTTTTGTTTGTTTGCCACAACTACATGATTGCACTAAAAATAACAATAGAAATTGAAGAACCGCATGTGGAAAGGCAGCATTACAATGGTATGTGGAAGTATAATCTGGGACCATAAAACAAGATATTAATGCGGTTTAAAATGGATTACAGGAATGTTTATGGCATAAATTTGCAACCAAAAATTAAGTACTGTACTTGGGAAAATGCACATCAATCATTTAAAAAAAGAAATACATTCTGGGCAAACCATATTCAAGGTGAGAGCGGAATTGGACCTGAGAGAAAGTAAAGCTGACAGAAACGTCAAATTTTAGTGTGATTCAAAAATGCTTAAAGTAGAGATGCATTGATGAAGGAGCAGGTGAACAGACAGATAGTATCTGAGCAAACTTAGGTTTTCAATAGATTTTCCTTCCATGGCAGTCTTTTGTTTCCTAATCAGTCCTTGCTTGGATTTCCTCTCTCACACACAAGCATGACATATAAATTAAAGCATTGATGTGGTGTGTTTCATATATACTGTTTTATATACAATTTTCCTCTTTTATGCAAAAATTACTTCAATGCATACCAGTGCTAATAACCTTTTGTGTTGATGCTGTTGATACAGGATAGAACAAGATAAAATAAATGTTTAACTTGCAACCAAAGATGATGGTGTTGCCTGTCTTGTTAGCAATCCTAGTCAATAAGTGTTTTGCCATTGACTTTGAACTAATTTCCCACATATTGATACTTCAAGCTATTAGCAATGAATAAATGCAGAGCACAGCACCAGACAGAGAATGTGACCTTAATATTAAAAAGTTTGCAATGTCATTAGGTTTTTTTAAAATCCAATTCAGCTCTTTTCTGACTCATCCCTAATTCTCTCAGAAAAATACACCAAATTGCAAAGGTGAATGTAGAAGTCCTATTCCAATGAAAGTGTGAAGTAAAAAGATTTTTTTTTTTAGATTTTGGAATACCTGTATTTACATATATGACCAAAATGAGATGTTGAAAACAGAACCCAAGTTTAAACACAAAAGGTATCTTTTCCATATACCTTACAACCCGAAGGTAATTTTAATCAATCTGTCTAATAATTTGGTACATGAAAGTTTGCATTCACTGAATCATCAGAAAGCTAAGGTATCACTATCTCAGTCAATAATGTGGACAATTTTGGAGTTGAATTTTAGGATTCTGGATAATGGATGTTCAACCTGTAACATGTTGCAGACTGTAGAACTCATTCAAACAAGATGTAGCTTTAAAATAGGATTTAATACATTTGTGGAAAATAGAACCATCAATTATTCATCAGGATGCCTACATGTCACCTCTGATATCAGAGGAATATGTTTCTGTGTATTAGTTACCAGGGAGCATGAGAGGCAGTTTCAACTGCATTTACTTCCTACTGGTAAGTCTCACATGGGCATACATTTGATCAGTATATGAATGAACTGTATTGGTCTGGTCCAATGCAGCTCTTTATATGGTCTTATATATACACTCTTCTCCCAACTCCTTTTTCAGCAGGGGTGAGGAGGTAGTGATACCCTATCCAGCTTTTCCTTCTTTACTAGATCATTGGTATATGAGAAAGAGGATGAACCCATTCCTCCTGTCACTATCATTGCATCCCAATTCCTATAACCCCCTTCCTCCTGGGAATGTAAACTTCTGCAGTGGGAACACATCTGTTTGAGGATATTCTTGTATGATTTATGAGATCACTGAAATGTGGGATTCTGAATATTGCAGTGGGCACTGATTATGATTTATGATGTGTTGATACATAAAGAAAAGGCCCACTTCAGAAGTTCATCTTCCCAATGCATGGGGAGAATGAAAGATAGGGATGGAGATACTATGGAAGAATGGAGCTCACAGACTTAACCACACACTCACTGAGTGAAGAAGGAGATTAATGTTGTATATTTCACACATTAATACAATTTTAGGCATATAGGCAGTTGCTTATTCCATTTCCCTTCCATTGTCTTAACAAATATTAACAAGCCTAAATAAATGTAACTAAAGATACTAAGCAATGATAGTTTGACATTAGGGCGTAGAATCCGCAAAGATGTCTGGAATGTCAATTAAGCCAATCTAGTGTTTGATTCCCACTTTCTGCATTCTCTTCTTGTACCAAGGTCTTTTTCACCATCCCTATAGTGTGTTGTTTGCTATTAATAAAAGAAGCTGTCTTCTTTTCATGACCTGGGCTTTACTGGACAGACCTAACCATGCTATCCAGTTCCCTTGGCCACATTTATCTTTTATTTTATCCCACTTTAATATTTCTCCATTGGGGTCCATAAGGTCCCCAATCCTTTTAATACCATTTTCCTTCAGTGCCTTAATTATATTCCTAAATGTCTTATCCTTATTTTCCAATGTTTCTAATGGAAAGGGTCAATTTTATTTATTTGTAATTTAGTTTGCCATTTTTTCCAGATTGACAACATTGTTAAGCAAGGGCCTGCTTTTATGTTCTTTAGGTCTTTTCTATCTGTTCTCTCTCCCATTGACGTTCCTTTTTGCCAATTATTTGCTTCCTTATTCAAACCCCCCCTGGATAGAATAATTAGAAGGAAATTAGAAATAGATAAAGGAATGACTGGGCTATGGTATGATGAACTAATTACCTTAACTTATAATACGAAAGCAACGCTTACAGAGATCTGGAAACAGGTAAAAAACTTTACTGAGAAACTAATCAGGTCTTGGATCGATAATATTCATAAAATTAATCATATAAAGAAACACAAAGGAAAATAATCTCAAAATGGTATAGAACCCCCCCTCCAATTAGTTCATATAACAGGAAGTACCTCGAACAAATGTTGGCACAAATATGGGGGAATAGGTTCATTCTCCCACATGTGGTGGGACTGTAGAAAAATTCAAATCTTTTATAGTAAAATAAGAAAAGAAATGGAAGAAATAATAGGGAAAGAATTAATATGGTACAAAGCCAGATTTATGTCCCTCACAATAAAGGTAAGGCGTGATAACAATAATTGGACCAAGATTCTAAAATATATGACAGCCGCAATACAAGCCACAATAGCCCGAGGATGGAGGGATGAGACAAAATGGGACGTAGAAACTTGGTGGTCTTATATATCAGAATATATAATTAATGATTTCATTAATTAAAGGAAAAGAAAATATACAAATAGTCTAAAAGAACCTGACTGGTTCAGGAAATGGTCAGTCCTAATTAACAAAATAGATGGAGACGAAAGATACACCACCTTGAACCAGGCGTTCCACACAGTTAAAATGATACAATGATAATATATTGAATTGCTATTCCGGGGGGAGGGGGAACGGGGGGAGGGTAGGGGGTGGGTGTTACATTCCAAAGGATCGTTTATAATGCCATTTAAGCATTAGTTACTTTTGGTATTATGTATATTGAAATAAGTCATGCATCGCTAAAATTTTGTTAATTGTTGGAATGTAATAAAATTTTAAATTTAAAAAAAGTCCAAAAAAATAAAAGAAGCTGTCTATTCTGGTGTCTCTCATGGGTTTTTAACACCCCTGGAATGGAGATGCTATTTAAAATCAATGAGACAAAGTTTTGGTTTACAGTATTAACATGGTTTTGATTAACTCTTTCGGAAGTATCTGTTAGCCTCTCTCCCTTTTTTATAGAAGTATATACTGCCTCTTGAGAAAACTGTGTCTAAATATAAAAATGAAAACATGTAACTTTCTAAGGCTCCAAGATATAATCACTTGAACAAAAGAACAATTTGATTCTTTTGACTGTGCTGCCTTTTTTATAGAAAGTAAACAAAATTGTCATGTGTGACAGTCATTTTTCAAAGCAATAAGGTCACACTGATCTAGCAAATCATAAATGTTGACAGACAGAGGTTGCAGTTGATTCCTGTCTTCGGAAAATATTTTTCCTTTCCTTAGTTGGTCCAAAATAGTGAAGAAGCCCACAGAAGTTTGGGTCATGAAAACTATTTATAAAAAATACTGGGTGACTTGAGGGAAATGTTAAATTTTATTGAAGGAAAGAGATTTCATCTAACAATTCCTTGCACCAATTCTGGTGGAAGAACTACTCAATATTTTATTGCATTGCAGTCAGGATAGCTATATTTTACAATTTTCCTCTGTTTCAGATACAAAGTCATGGTATGTACCAGTTTCTCACAACACATAAGAATTGCAAAGCACAGGATTTGTCCTCTTGCACTCCTTCACTTACTCAATAGATGATGCATATACAAAAAGTGTTTAAATTATGAGATGCTTTAAATTTGAGGAAGTCAGCATCTCAGCTTACATCACAGGGACAAGAGAACAATATTTGGAGTGCTAAATTGCAGTTAAGAATATCTTCTTGCATTGTGACAATTTTTGTAGTTTAATATCACTCTATAATAGAGGACCTTGTAATCCTCCACATGCTTCTTGGACCACAATATCGCCTGGCGCAACAGCAGTACATGTGAAAAAGAAATTGGAGTCTGAGTAGACCACAAGTTGACCATGAGCCAACAGGATTTTGGGCTGCATCAAAAGGAGTATAGAGTCTAGGTCAGGTGAATTGATGGTGCCCCTCTATTCAGCTTTAGTCAGACATCACTCAGAATACTGTGTCCAATTCCGAGCACCACAATTCAAGAAGGATATTGATAAGCTGGAAGGTGTTTGGAGGAGGGCAACTAAAATGGTCAATCGTTTGGAAACCACACCCTTACAGCTGGGTATGTTTAGCCTGTAGAAGAGAAAGTTGAGAGGAGACACAATAAACATTAGACCTCTGTGATCAATGAAAAAAATTCAGCACTCATTAGTAAAAATTGGGGGGGGGGTGCTTCTAAAGTACAGTAGAGTCTCACTTATCCAACACTCGCTTATCCAACGTTCTGGATTATCCAACACAGTTTTGTAGTCAATGTTTTCAATATATCGTGATATTTTGGTGCTAAATTCATAAATACAGTAATTACAACATAACATTACTGTGTATTGAACTACTTTTTCTGCCAAATTTGTTGTCTAACATGATGTTTTGGTGCTTCAACTGTAAAATCATAACCTAATTTGATGTTTAATAGGCTTTTCCTTAATGCCTCCTTATTATCCAACATATTCGCTTATCCAACATTCTGCCGGCCCGTTTATGTTGGATAAGTGAGACTCTACTGTATTTCCACAATTATATGGAATTTGTGTCGGAACTATAATGAGGTAATTACTTTTTTGTTATTTTTTCGTTAAGTAATTGCACAAGTGGGAAAACTTCTAGGACTCCTTTCTCCCTCATTTTAGAGCTATCAGGATGATACTTTGTATAATTGTAGAACACATTGACCACTGTTAGCAGACCAAGTTTCAGAACATTTCACTTATCCACTGATTTTGAGAATTTTAAAAAGTTTTTTATAAAGAACATATTTTAAAAAAACCGTAACAGCTATCGTCTTCAATTTTCTATACAATGACCCAAGATAACAGGGGATCATTCCACCCAAGTTTCAGAAAGATTCTCACATCTATTGATTTTGGGGGATTTTTAATAGTATTGACAAAAAACTATTTTTTTACAAAAAGCCACAACATCTATCTGCTTATATGTCTCTATGTGACACACAACACAACATAACCATAGAACTTCAACTTAGGGATTTCCTCCCAGTCCAGCACAGATTTACTATCAGTCCTCTTTGGAGATTCAATAATTTATTGGAATTCTAAATTGTGTGGCTGGCTGCTATGGAGGGACAATAGCTCTCCCCTATCCTCTGGGGCTTTCTGGTGCTGAGCAGAATTCTGGGAAGTGTAGTTTAAGGCAGGGCCTTTTGAATTTTCTGCCATGGGGTTCCTCGCTTTCTCAAACTACATTTCACAAAATTCTGGGCACAGCCCTAATAGCCATGTTTAAATATTTGAAAGGATGTCATAAGGAAGAGGGAGCCAGCTTGTTTTCTGCTGCTTGGACTGAGAGAATGGTTCAAATTACACCTTCTACCTGGACATTAGGAAGAACCTCCTGATTGTAAAAGTTGTTGAACAGTGGAACTCTCTGTCTCAGAGTGTGGTAGAGAGGAGACTCCTTCTTGGGAGGCTTTTAAACAGAGACTGGATGGCCATCTGTCAGGGGTGCTTTGATTGTGTTTTCCTGTATGGCATGGAGTTGGACTGGACGGTCCACATCATCTCTTCCAACTCTATGATTCTTTGATTCTATGATTCTATGATCCATTCTCTAAACATTTGCCTCGTGCTCTTGTCCACTTTGGGAGATTATGGTTCACTTTGCTCTTATTTGCTTTGAGGAACTTTGAGATAGTTGATTTTATCCCAAGAGAGGGAGGGATAAAGAGCAAGAGAGGGAGGCTGGAATGAGTACAACATGAAGAAAATGATGCTTCTGCCTCTTCACTTTGTGCTTTGTGCTTCCTTGCCACAACTTTGTGCTTCTACCATTTTAAAATTGATCTGTCTTTTTTAAATTTTTCCGTGTGAATGTGCAGGTTTTTCTTTGCTGTTACACTGGCCAAAACACATTTTGTTGCCTCAAATGTGCTTCTATGCCACAACTTTGTGCTTCTACCATTTTAAAGTTGATTGTTCAAGTTTATTGCTCTGTGTGAATGTGCATTTATACAGTATTTGTTATTTATAATGTACATTTTCTTATTTAAAAACACATAACAAAAAATGTGGTGGGGGGCAGAACAGGTTTCAATTGCATTTCAATGGGAAATTTTATTTGAGATAAGAGCATTTTAAGTTAAAAGCTTGTTCACAGAACAAATTAAACTCTTTAGTTATGTTATTACTGTACACAGAAGACAAACCAAGGAATGTGCACATTTTGGGAGTGGAGAATGCCACCTCCCCATCTCTGTTTATTGAATACATCAAAATGGTACATGTAATAAATGATCACATGATTTTGATAAATCCTTCCATATAGTTCAGGAATCAGGCTCATTAGAGAATGGAATATTTTTCAGCAAGTCGTTCAAAATAAAACTAAAATTTTCAATCCAAAAAATTAGAAACTAGACAATTAGAAACTAGGAAAATCTTTGTAACTGTTTCTTTGAGGCAGTGAGAGCATAATAATATTACTTTAATAAAATAAGATCTAATAGTTGATAACAGTGTTACTGGGGATGTGAATGAATAGCATTTTCTCCATACTTTGAAAACTCAAATTGCTTTAATAGCCTTTAGGGTTTTTTTTAAAAAAAAAGAAACAGAAAAAGAAATGACCTCATTGTGTATTTTATATGTGTTTTCTTTTTGAAAAAGGAAGAAATTAATGAAAGGCAGAAAGTTAATAATAACTAAAAATAACTGGTTAGGTTTTAATAAACAGAATGATGATAATTTGGTTTAAAGCCCTACTTAAAAGCAATGACAAAAAGAGCAAGCAAACACATTGCCCAATATTAATACAACAAGCAGTTTCATATGCCTTGGAACTGAAGGTTTCTAAAAGCTTTCAGATGAGCTTTGTTCCATTAGTATTCAATAAGCTCTTTCTAAAGAAGGAATCAGCATAGAATTATTATATTGTTTGAGAGAATTGCCAAACTTTTGTTCCTAACCAACCTTATGCATAATGAACTATATGAAAGTGAAGCAAAGCTCAATGTTTCATTACTAAGTAACTGTAAATAGATGCGGAATCAAAAATACAATTACAAAAGTCATCAACAATTTAAATGTAAGCAGGTCATTAGAACTCCCTTCTTTTGTCATTCTTCCACCACTGCAAAATTAAACAATCAAACAAAAAACCCACCTTTAATTTTAGAGATAAAGACAGGGACTTTGAAGAAATGATTCGCCCAAAGCAGTAAACATATGGGAGTCTGAAATGTGATATTCACTGTGATTTACATCTGTTTAATCTCTACCTTTTAAAGTTTTACTGTGTGGTTTCATGGCAGAACGGTGACAGTTATTTTCTTCTTCTTTGCCTGTTTATCCAAGATAATTTCTGACAGCAGTGAAAAACTTTAAAATGATGAACTTGCCCAGCAATTTTCACAAATAAATAAGGGTAGCACCTCATGTGAAAGTCATGTCTATGCTGTGTGCCTACTGAGACACAAAGTGTAGGAATGCAATGTGCATTTTTAAAATAAAAAATCCACACAACTGAGAAATTCACATTATATATATACACACACACACACATATACACACATACACACACACCTAGAATATTTGGCGGGAGATATATATTCTGTTCTTCAAACCCATTCTTGAAGCGAATTCATCAAGAAAAGTATTGCCTTCTTATGGAGCACAATTCAATCAAGTATAAATTTCAGGAGAGGTGATATCACATGGCAGTTGATTTTTCTTTCCTTCCAGCAGTTGCATGTTGGACAGAACTCTTGCATGCATTCAAAGTATAACTTTTTAAAAATATAAAATCCTGTCTGTAAATCTGGAAGAAATATACTGAGGTATTTTAAAAATATTCTCAAAAGTGTTATTGAATTCATTGAGCTATGCACCTGAAAGACAAAGTAACTCTGGAATATTATTCTTACACCCTCTCCATTACCTCTTCCCACTATCCCCCACTACATCTTTCCCTCTGATACAGGTTATAAATTGAATTTACAGAATGCAGAAAAAAAATATCATCCAGCCAAGGAAAAGAAATCAATACCAGAAATTATCATTCTCCCTCTTTGTACTTCTATACAGGTGTATACGAACACACATATATTGAAAATAAATACAATGATACATACTTAGAGTCCTGAACAGATAAGATGCCTACAAAGCCATATGACCTGTGTTGTATGTTAGGAAGATTAGAAATAAAGGGTTGTAATTTTCCTCAGGTCCACCACAGCAGAGTGACAAGACAATTTCAAGGTTGTCATCTCTTCAAGAGCTCCCTTGTTCTTGAGTAGATCTCTAACTTTCCTCTTCCTATTTTCCCATTAGTAATGCAATAGCATTTAATGCATCAATATCATACTGCAGGCTAAAGAAAATGCTTAATGAATTGTAAAATCTATTCATTTTTAAAACAAAACAATCCCAAGAGTCAAAGAACTGGGATGCCTTAGCAGATTCATTGTGCATACTAAAAATCTAAATTTCATGTTTTTAGATCTTATAGATATTATTCTCGCTTGGGGAATTCTACCTTGATATTAGACCTAGGGTGCATCTACAAAGCAGCATTCATGCAGTTTGACACCCCTTTAAATTCCAGAGTTCAATACTATTAAATCCTAGAACTTGTAGTTTAGTGAGACAACAGCACTCTTTGACAGAGAAGTCTTGTAAAACCACAACTCCCAGAATTCCATAACATTGAGCCATGGCAGTTATAATGGTATCAAACTGCATGAATTCTTCAATGTAGCTGCTCACCTTGAAACACCCCCTCCCACAAACATAAATTTGGAAAGAAAACATAGTGCTCTTCATTCACTTTGGGTCCCATATGGGGAAAAAGCAGGATACAAATTAAATAAATAATTAAACCCATCTTCTCAAAGAGCTTCGTACTTTTCCATAATTACATAGTGGTATTGTCCTAGGTTAAATAATGCACATTAAAAGAAAACTGTGAAAATGGGTAGGGCTGGAGAAAAATATTTCTAGTCTTTCAACAATCCAGAGAGGGACAAACTAGAAACCAAATAACACCTTTTGAGCCAGGGCTGAATGACCAATGCCAAGCTGAATGGGTGAGACCTCTTCGACACAATGATGGCCAAGATATACCTCTCTTCCCTCCACTCCAATTACACCTACTCCTATTCTTGATCTCCATACTGTCCTAGTCTTATTTCCTCCAGACAGAACCTGCAATGGGGCAGCAAACCAGAAAATAAAGCCAAATGAAATTAATCTCAGGCTAGATCTACGCTGCCCTATAATCCGATTTCAGAATGTGGATTAACTGTATTGGTTCTAAGGCAGTGTAAACTGATATAATCCAGTTCAATAGAGTTAATTCACATTCTGAAAGTAGATTATAGGGCAGTGTAGATCCAGTCTCAACCTTCCCTGCACTAGAACAACTAATCTCTAGTCCTCTGCTGTCTCACAACTAACTTAATAACTACTCTACCTATTCTGTTACCATTTGCAATGTGTAAATAAAGCTTATCAGACTGGAAACCTATTCTTGTAGGTTCAGGCATTTTACCAGTCAATCCCTGTCTTCTGGGAAGAGGTGTCCAGTATATCTGCAGTATAATAAATTGCACATGGCTAAAACCCAGGTTGTCTTCCTCCACTCTCAGTGCCATTCTACATATCTCTACCTAAAAATAATGAAGTCAATTACACTTCCAGATAAATTTCCATAGGATTGGAACCTATAGAACATAACGGTTGATTCTACTATCATCCTGGTGACATTGCTACATCCTTTAAGTGAAAGGGTGTCATTGAGTGGGGAAACCACTTCAAGCTAAATGTGTCACATTTTATTTCTGTGATGAAATGGGCTCAATGCAATAGTATCCAGAAAAGATGTTTGAAGTTAGTAATAGAAGATATTCAGATCTAGATGTACTGATGTTTCACTTCTCAAAATAAATACTAGACCTATTCAGGGGGATCCCAAAACCACAAATTCCAAATCGGTTTGGTGCATCTAATTGAGCATTGGACTAATGTTTACTTCAAAATGTTTTTTCCTTAATATTTCTGTGTAAGATGCAGATGCACAATGCTATTCGGAACAAAGTGACATCAGTATTAAATCCCTGAGACTAAATTGCTGTTGTTTAAGTAATATATACATCACACTCAGTGCGTACCTGTTCACATTTAATACCAGTGATGATATATTCCTCGCATAATTGATTCATGAAAACATAAATGTCTAGAATGAATAACTATTTGGTCATGTGTATTTAGAGAAGGTAATTAAATTTGAACAATACTAAGATTTTAGTAATGGCCTCAAAGTGTCCGTTGGGCATGGCTCCAGCCTGGGCGATTTCATTTAACAAATAATGTTTTGACTCCAGCTGGAGGAATTAAGAGTCTGTAGTAGCATTAACATTGATTCACTTACCTAGGTAAAGTCCATCACCAATACTTTATCTAGTGCCATTAGAAAGGTACTTGCCTTCCCTGAATTCTGCTCTGCTTACTTAAAACCATTGCTGAATAGTTATCTCAAGAGTTACCGTACTTCTTTATTTATAGTCAGGGTGGGCCAGGCCCGTGGTCAGGATTTTGATTCGGGAGGGGCTGGAATTTTGGTTCGGGGGGGGGGGGAGGGGCTGAGTCTGGGTGAGAGAGGATCTACCTTAGCAAACCTTTTGTATCGTTATCCCAACACCCCCATGCATATGAGATATATTGAGCATGGTGATCAGATCATGATATGATTCAACATAACAGTTTAAATAATAAATGTAAGGCCTTCTCACGGATCACTCTGAGAATTTGGGGGGGGGGGGCTGAAGCCCCTCAAGTCCCCCCCCCCCCCCGGCTACATGCCTGGGGTGGGCAAAGGGCTCCTGAAATATGTGTTTGTGTCCCTTGGCACCTCCAGAATTATCAAACTGAAACTCTTTAGTCCAAACAAAGAGCTGCTCTTGGACATCTCCAGGGGTAATAATTTTAACTTTTAAATAGATTTCAAGGCCTTCCCATATTATTTAACTTTTAAAAACCATTTTAAGGAACCAGAAATTGACCTCATCCACTCCAGGCTTTTGTTTTATTTATTTTAGGATTAAATTTGATGCACCAAAACTCACTGCAGTTTCCAAGAAAATCTTGACTTTTGCTACAGATGTCCATCTCAATCAACAGGGATGAGGAAATGGAATAGATTTTTATATTTTTTGCATGTCCGGTGCTACTTGTGACATTATAGATCCCTTCATTTTTATCATAGGCCATTGCTCGTGGCTGAGAATGATTGCCTTCCAAGAGTAAAGTTTTTGCAGTGTGTCCATAAGTGACTGTAGGACCTATTCTGGATGCACATGGTTTTTCACGATGAGGACATACATTTCCAGATGGAAGAAGGTCCCAACAAGGGTTTGCTTGACCAGAAAGTGTTTTACTGGAAAGTGGTGGGTATGAGGAGGGGAAGGAGGTCCTTGAATTTTCCTTTCTCTTTGGGGATGCTGCTGCCATGTTTACAGCAGCATCCCACTGGCAAAGGCACTTGCTCAGAATGATGTGTCCAGTCATGAGATCAATGATCAGAGTGTCAATCAGATTACTTTATCACCATTGATCACAGGGTTGTCATCAACGCAATTAATTTTCCTGGGAGGGCTCTGTTGGGAAACTATTTGGCTAGGAAACCAGCCGCAACAGCTGACCGAATGAAAAAGGAGGCAATAAATGGTTCCAGCCCAGCTTACTTGTCCAAACGTGTCTCCTACTATGACCTACCACGTAATTTAAGATCTTTAGGGGATGCGGCTGGTGGGGACGAGAGACGGTCTTCTCAGCGGTGGCTCCTCAGCTATGGAATTCCCTCCTTAGTGACATCTGGCAGGTTCCATCCCTTTTGAGTTTTAGAAAGAAAGTGAAGACCTGGCTATGCGAGCAAGTGTTCAAAGAATAAGTTTTGTTGGCTTCGACTTGGTCTGGACTAAGGTTTATATACAAGGTTCTGTGGATGAATGGCTCAAGTATTTTGTATTGTTTTAAATATGTTTTTAACTACTTATGTTTTATTCTTTTGTATTGTTGTTTATTGGCATCGAATTCTACCAGTTTTATAGGCTGCCCTGAGTCCCTTCGGGTGAGAAGGGCGGGATAGAAATGAATGCAAATAAATAAATAAATAAATAAATAGTTATTTTGCAGGGGAAAGTGAACATTTTAAAAAAATTTGTCTTGATTTGAATTCGGGGTGTGGACAGCAGTACATTTTAGTTCAGTATATTACAGCGAGGCATGGTGATAATGAAGTGAATCCAAAGCAGCTCTGTGGCTGAATAATCTGAATTGCAGCTGGATTATTTTGGTGGTGTACAGAAGTCCCAAGTTAAATAGAACTTGCTTCTACTTAAGCAACCCTTCTGCCAACCTAGCAGTTCGAAAACATTCCAATGTGAGTAGATCAATAGGTACCGCTCCGGCGGGAAGGTAACTGCGCTCCATGCAGTCATGCCAGCCACATGACTTTGGAGGTGTCTACAAACAATGCCGGCTCTTCAGCTTAGAAATGGAGATGAACACCAACTCCCAGAGTCAGACATGACTGGACTTATAACGTCAGGGGAAAACCTTTACCTTTACTACAGAAGTCCCAAGTTAAATGGAACTTGCTTCTACTTAAGTGTTTCTCAAAAGCAGTGGTTCTCAGCTTGTGGGTCCCCAGATATTTTGGCCTAAAACTCCCAGAACTCCTAACCAGTTTACCAGCATGTCAGGATTTTTGGGAATTGAAGACAAAAACATCTAAGAACCCACAGGTTGAGAACCACTGCTCTGAAGTCATATTATCTACAGTAAGTCCCACTGAAATATAATAGAAATCTTACTTGTATTAGGGGAAATCTGGTTTAAGAGAGAGAGACAGAGATAGAGAGATGACAGATATTTCTGAACAGACATATATATCTGAAATGTTGTGTTTATTTCAGTTGGTTTATCAATTTATCAATTCAGATGGTTTATTGAGAAATCTGTGGAATACTTTTACAGGCTTGTTTTGCTGACTGAGAATCTAAATGCTATAGTTCTCTATGCATTCTCTTAACAATTGAAGGGAACATTTCCCCCTTGTAAGTCTAGGAGAAATTAAAAGGCCAGGCCTAGTGAATTGAAGTTCCAACTTTATTTGGGGAATCAAATGCATGTCTGCCTACTACCCTGGCAGACCATAATCCAAAATAAAAGAGAAGCCTGAGCCATGAACTCTTATCACACTAATATATTTTGTCAGAGTTGCCAAGCCACTGCTGTAAAGAGTGTGTGATGGGAAAATCCCATGAAGCAAATGAATTTGATAAAGTTTGGATTTCTAGCCATTGACTTGATGATGTATTGCCTCTTGGAAGGTAAACAATAATTGCCTGGTTCTTGCTACATAACACATTCCCCAGTATCTTAGCATGACAGAGAACAAAATATTCTATGTAACATTCACAGGGCCAACTTTTTCTTTGGGAAGAATTTTCTTATTGCCTGGATATACGAATAACAAAGTTGGAAGCATGGTAGGCAGGGGCAGCAGAAGCAAAGCCTTTTTTTAATTCTTTCATTACCTATTAGCAATGTGTAAGTTGTGTTTAGGATCCCAAGGCTAATCTCTTCTTTTCTGATGTCTGTCACCCTTTCCCCTTGCATTTTTATGTGGAACGGTTTTGTTATTTGTGTCGGGAAGAGAGAGGGATCTTGCAACATCTTTGAGATATATATTTCACCATAAGATTTCATTGATACATGTGAAAGGGAGTTCTTGAAAATTTGTGATGAACAGGCGCCACTAGATTTTTTTCTCCTTAGCTTCCCCCCCCCCCTTTTTTTTTTTTTTTTACTGAAATGGATTAATGTAGTTAGCTCCCTTTCATGTTTGTTACTTCACTGTCTATTTGGGGAATAGGGTATTATGTTTAAAATAACAGGCTCAAACCCCTCTGTGGATATCAAAATCTGTGAATGCTCAGATCCCATTATATACAATGGCACAATAAAATTATGTCCCTTATATAAAATGGCAAAAGCTGTGGATGCAGAATCTATGGATATGGAGAGTCGACTGTATAACACAGAGAGACAGAGATGAATCCACACAGCTACACTGTTTGACTTTTTGGAAACATAGTTATGATGAGTGACAGCACCTTAAAATTTACCAGTAAAAGACTGACATAATCAGTTGCTATTTTCATAAAACAGATGTCATTCAAAAGCAAGGTCCTGGGGGAATATGATCAGAGGAGTAGAACAGCGGGACTGGTTTGTTTGTTTGCTTTGTATGTCACCTTTCCCTCAGAGAGGCATCCAAAACAACTCCCAGAAAAAGTCATTTAAAACTGAACAATAAAATGTTAAAGCAATTAAAATCACTACATTAAACAATAAAACCATTTCAAAGGCATATAAACATTTAGAAAGATAAATAGAACATCCCAATAAAAGGTTTCCCAGCTTATATATTAAAAGCCTGGTGAAACAAAAATGGACTTTGCCTGTCAGTGAAAGGAAGCAGGGAGGGGACCAGCCCAGTCTTCTGAAGAAGTGAGTTGCAGTTCATTCTATTCCTAAGGTTATTTTTCCTTTCCAAAATCAGCCCTCATTCTCAGTTTCCTCTTCTAACTATGGGACTATTTTTTTAATCAGCCAGAAAATAACGCGGGAAGAAGGGCCAAGCATCTCAGAGTAGGTCAGAGTATGATTAGAGTATCTACCACCCTGATCATACTTAGGTTTCAACTTCCTTTTTAAGAATAAAAATAACCAGATCACACAGTACTCGTGTCCGGTTCATAGTTTGGTTCCCATTATAACTATTTTCTCTCTGCTCTGCAGTTTTATTTTGCTAAGATTTGGTCTATTTTAAAAGTGGATTAATATTTTATAATGTTTTTCTGTTTTATAGCTTCCTGAACCACCTTGAACAAGAGGTGGCAGTGGGGACTATAATTATAAATAAATACAAGAATAAATATGCTTGCAGCAGGAGCCAAGTAAGCTATCTCTCTTGATTCTGTTTCTATGTTTAGATGGTCCTCTCTCCTTGCCACCCCCTTTCTTTGAAATATAATTGTTTTAAAGTTAATTTCCTTATATAACTAATTTTACCAATCAAGGACACTCATTGAAAAGGGAATTAATTTATTCCCAGCTCTCCAGTGGTAAAGTCTGTAGAGATAGGTCTCATACTTCAGTGTTATAATTACAAAAAGGACTTCCTGGTATGTTTACGGACTCAGCCTTATATTCTTCCATCCATATGAGAGAAAGGCCATGTCCCACTGAAGATTTTTGTATTGTTTTTGTTGTTTTGTTTTGTATTCTTTACAAGGTCAGAATTAAGGAAAAATTAGAGCCCTGTCCCCAATAGTGAGCCGATAAGAGCCATATTTCCTGCAGAGATGTCAGAAGTAATCAGACTGAAAGAAGCTTTTCTGCGTGTTACAAAAAGTGGTATGTGTTTCAATGTAACTTGTCCTTCTCTTTCTAAAACAACAGCAGAAACAAAAACCAGCTCAACAATAACAGACAAATAAAATTTCTGATGTGCTTTGATACACAATGGAGAGATCACAACAAAAATAAGATAGCTGGCCAACAGTTGTTTCTTTCTGTCTTTGTCTCTTCCTCTTCCTCTCCCTCTCAATCCGACCTTAAAATATGAAGTATGAAAAGTTCCACAATATAAAAAGTAAAAAATCTGGAATATTGATACAGAGTGAATACTCTGTATTTATCTAAAATGCTTGGGACCAGAAGAGCTCTGTATTTTTAAATTATACCTAAAGGATCGCCTTCTTCCATACAATCTGCACCTCACATTTAGGTCCTCTGGGAGGGGGGGGGGGGGGCGACCTATGTTGCCAGCCAGAATTCAACTGGCAACCACCACTCAGAGAACCTTTTCATTGTCTGCCTCAAGACTATGGAACGACCGGCAGGTAGTTGGAATTTTAAATCTATGTAAAGACCTATATCTTCCAGCAGGCCTGCCCAGCCAGTCTTTCCACATGAATTTTAAATGCATGTCTTGTGCTTAATCTATGTTTTATGTATTTTAATATGTATTTTATAGAATGAGCAGCTTATATTATTATAAGCTTATTATTATTATTATTATTATTATTATTATTATTATTATTATTATTGTGAAATTATTATCTTTGGGGATTTTGACAAGCACTTCTCAAAACTGTGCCAAATAATTTGAGAGTTAGGCAGTTTTAGGGGGCACAGAATCTGGTTCCAGAAATTGCATGCGGCCCACAGTTTGCAATATGGGATGCCCTGTTATACACTAACTGAACTGTTTGCCTGCACCCACCTGACTCCATCTCTGGAATTCAAGTCACAGAATGACAGAGCCAAAAGAAACCATAACAATAACCATTTCTTCTTCCTTGTTCAAAATTTACTCAGACATTTGACCTGGGAAGAAACCCTCTATATCAGTAATTTAAATGAATTATTAGTCCCTTAAATATTATTAAGTCTTAGAGCAAATGCCTTCCTTACAGCAATGACTAACTACAGCCCAACCAAAGATCTAAAAGAAATCTCTTCACTTTCAGAAATTTCTACCTCCTTATTCATGACATTATTTCAAGTTCATGATATCATTTGAGGTTGAGGTGAGGTTAAGGTGAACAATGCCAGTAATATACCATTCCTTTTTGAGATAATGGAGGTAAAGTCAGAAATATTGCAATTACAAGAAGAACACTTTACTAAATTCTCTCTACATTTAAAAAATATCTAAAATTAAGCATGTAAATCAACTTGGTACAGCTTACATAGAGTTACTCATACACATTTACCTGGTTGTACGGTATCTTTAACTAATTGAAAAGTACAGCAGAAACTTACAAGTATTAATTTGGATGCAAAAAAGTGAGCTCTAAGCAGTATCCCAGATGTCAATTTGTGCCTGCTTGTCAGACTGAAAGACACTCCCTGAACCACCATAGTGGCACCAGGCAGTTCCTGCTGCCCAGCCACATTGACCTGCCACTGCTTTCACCCCATGTCACTGCTGGCTACAGCAGCAAGACAGCTGTTTGCCTTATCTTTTCCCCATCTCCCTCCTCCCAGCTTCCTCCACGCGTCATGCAACTCAGAGTGAAAAGAAGGAAATCCCCCAAAGATACAGTAGGTAATTGTCTTGCAGCTGTAGCCAGCAGTGACACAAAGGAGGGGGAAACAGCCTAGACCATATCTCCAGACCACCTGAGCCAAGGGAGTGCAGGATGGCTGTCCACTTAGTAGCTGTCACTGACCCTATATAGCTCAGGTCCAAGTTTTCTGTTAGAGCATATCTTCTGGTAGGAACCTGCCTGGGCCCAGAGACCCTTCTCTTGGTCTCACCACCATCGCATGGACAATTTGTGGGAATGCCAGAGAGGCCTTTCTCAGTGGATGCTCTTGACTCTGGAACTCCCCGCCCAGGAAAGCCAGAATGGCTCTCTCCCTGCTATCTTTCAGGCAGCAAGCTGAAACTTTTTTAGTCAGGCAGACTTTTAAAAAAGACATTTTTCAGACCAACCCAGGTGGGGCTGTGTTTTATGCAATTTAATAGATTTATTTAAAGGTGTTTTAATCCATGTTTTTATTAGTTCTTGTCATTTGTTTTTATTGGCTAATGTTTAAATTTTTATAATTGTGCATGTTTTTTGTCAATTGTTGTGTTTTATATTGCTACTAGCTGTGCCCGGCCACGCGTTGCTGTGGCGAGGTATGGTGGTATGGGAAATAAAGTACTGAGGAATTGGTGGTAGTTAAGGTCAAGGGTAAAGGTTTTCCCCAGACATTAAGTCCAGTCGTGTCTTACTCTGGAGGTTGGTGCTCATCTCCATTTCTAAGCCAAAGAGCCAGCGTTGTCCGTAGACTCCTCCAAGGTCATGTGGGATGACTACATGGAGTGGCGTTACCTTCCCGCCGGAGCAGTACCTATTGATGCACTCACATTTGCATGTTTTTGAACTTCTGGGTTGGCAGAAGCTGGAGCTAACAGTGGGGGCTCTCTCCGCTCCCCCAATTCAAACCTGTGGCCTTTCAGTCCAGAAGTTCAGCAGCTCAGCGCTTTAACACGCTGCGCCATCAGGGGATATTATTTCCTAAAGGTTGTGAATATACAATATTTCTGATTGGTTTTTTTTGTTTGTTGGAGGCAAGTATGAATGCTGCAATTAGGAAAAATGATTAGGATGTAATGGCCTTGCAGCTTTAAAGCCTGGCTGTTTCCTCCCTGAGTGAATTTTTTTTGGGGGGGTGTTAGCTGGCCCTGATTGTTTCCTGTCTGGAATTCCCTTGTTTTCAGAGTGGTGTTGTTTGCGATATTTTATGTGCTTCTACTGTCTGTGGCCCTGAGAAAACAGGATTTGCCAGACTTTGATGATGGGAATACTTTCTTGGGAGGTGTTAGCTGGCCCTGATTGTTTCCTGTGTGGAATTCCCCTGTTTATTTACTGTCCTGGTTTTAGAGATTATATTGTTCTGCATTATTCTATCCCAGTAATTATTTCATATTAAAGAAGAATCTCACTTATCCAACATTCGCTTATACAATGTTCTGGATTATCCAACGCAGTCTGCCTTTTCATAATCAATGTTTTTGTAGTCAGTGTTTTAAATTCATTGTGATATTCTAGTGGTAAATTTGTAAATACAGTACAGTAGAGTCTCACTTATCCAACATAAACGAGCCGGCAGAACGTTGGATAAGCGAATATGTTGAATAATGAGGAATTAAGGATAACCCTATTAAACATCAAATTAAGTTATGATTTTACAAATTAAGCACCAAAACATCATGTTAGACAACAAATTTGTCAGAAAAAGTAGTTCAGTACACAGTAATGCTATATAGTAATTACTGTATTTATGAATTTAGCACAAAAATGTCACGATATATTGAAAGCATTGACTACAAAAATGCGTTGGATAATCCAGAACGTTGGATAAGTGAGTGTTGGATAAGTGAGACTCTACTGTAAATACTACATAGCATTACTGCGCATGGAACTACTTTTTCTGTCAAATTTGTTGTATAATATGATGTTTTGGTGCTTAATTTGTATAACGATTACCTAATTTGATGTTTAATTGGCTTTTCCTGAATCCCTTCTTATTATCCAACATATTCACTTATCCTGCCGGCCTGTTTACATTGGATAAGTGAGACTCTACTGTATATTTCTAATCTTATATTATCTGCTCAGAACTGGATTATCTGAGGCCCCTTCTTCACAGCTGTATAAAATGCACACTGAAGTGGATTATATCGTAGTGCGGAGTCAAGATAATCCAGCTCAAAGCAGATAATATAAGATTATAAATGGGTTATATAGCTGTGTTGAAGGGCCTTGAGTCTACACTGCCATATAATCCAGTGCAAATTAGATAATCTGTGGAAAAAGCCTAAGTGAGGCCAAAATCGGCCTGTCCCCTAACTGAACCCTGGCTGTCCCTTGGTTGCTAGGCAACCAAGTGGGCAGAAATTAGCCCTCTAAACTGGCAGCAATTGGATAAAAAAAATTATTGCTCTCCCTCTAATTAGGACTTTATTTTTCTTTTCTTTTTGTTGTATCAACCTTGAGGCGTGGATGATGGGCTGTGTTGTCAAATTTTGAGGTTGGGGGGCCTGTACTTTTGTTGTTTTGTGAATTGCCGTGATGCCATCACTCTTTTATATATATAGATTGTTTTTATTTGGGCTTGGCCCCATGTAAGCTGCCCTGAGTCCCTTTTGGGGAGATAGAGGCGGGGTATAAAAATAAAGTTGTTGTTATTATTATTATTATTATTATTATTATTATTATTATTATTATTATTGCTTTCAGCTATGTACAGTAGAGTCTCGCTTATCCAACCTTGGTTTATCCAACATTCTGTATTATCGAACGCAGTTTGCCATTTAATAGTCAATGTTTTTATAGTCAGATTTTCAATACATTGAGAAGTTTGGGTGCTAAATACAGTAATTAATTATTATATAACATCATATATTGAACTGCTTTTTCTGTTGTAAAACATATTTTGGTGCTTAATTTGTAAAATCATAATGTAATTTGATGTTTAATAGGCTTTTCCTTAATCCCTCCTTATTATCCAACATTTTTGCTTATCCAACATTTTGCTGGCCCGTTTATGTTGGATAAGTGAGACTCTACTGTATTTTTAATATTTCTATGTTTGATTCTATTTGAATGTTACATGCATTAAGTTTTACATCACAAATTGTTAAAGTTTTTGTGTTAGTAACTTTGAATCCCCCGGTAGAGAAAAGGGTATAATTGTTGTTGTTGTTGTTGTTAGAAACAGCAGCAGCATCTTGGAGGAAAATTTCTCCTACATTAGATTAATGTAGGGGGAGATGGAGGTGGGATATAAATAAACTTCTTCTTCTTCTTCTTCTTCTTCTTCTTATTATTATTATTATTATTAACACAGAATAAAGAAGGTTTATTCAGATCAGCCCTATGTGGCATTGTGATGACTCATGGGCCATGTAGTCCCGTTCCTAGCGCTGTTGTGGCAGATGAAGAGGAAAACTTGGGTTTTCCACCATTTCAGCCAGAATTGGAACTTTCCCAGCCAGAACTGGAGCCCTTGCACCTGCAGGAGGTTTGTCTTCCAGAAATCTGCCAAACAAGCCCTGAGTCAAAATCTCCCCCATTTTCTCGCCGTAGTTATTATCAACAACAAAAAGGAGTTCAACAGGCTAATTGCAGAAGCCTGAGAATCGCAGCCAGGCATTCAGCTGATTAAGACTGCTTTCATGAGAACCTTTAGGGAGTCATGCATCTGGACACAGAGATTGACTTTCGGTTCTGGTTCCCCAGAGAAGTGTTCTTTGGTGGGAAACGGGACCCTATTTAGGTTCCTTGCCCTGAAGGAATTTTGCGGAGTCAATTCGTCAGCAACTGGAGTAGGTTGTGTGTGGACAGCGCTACTCCCGTTTCCAAGCCTTCGTTCCTGTTTCCAAGCCTTCGTTCCTGTTTCCAAGCCTTCGTTCCCGTTTCCAAGCCTTCGTTCACGTTTCCAGCCTTGTTTTGCTTCACGGACCTTGCCTTGCTTTCCAGGACCTTGCCTTGCTTTCCAGGACCTTGCCAAGTATTTACCACGGATCTTGTCCCTGTTCCTCGTACCTTGTTGCCTTGTATCAAGCCTTGTGTTCCAAGAATCAAGTTTACTTCCTAGCCTTACATCAAGTTCCTTGGACTAAGAACCTTGTCATCTCCCCTCACTTTGCTTGGCAAAGTGGGTGTTTCGGTTATTAGATTATAACTTTGGACCTTAATATTTCATATTGGACATTGTTTCTTTGGACTAATTTTGACCTTTCCTGAAAGGTCTACTTCTGAACTATTTCCTACACTTGCTTTTATTAACTTTATATATTTCCTTAATAAAGATATTAGATAGATTCTGGCCTCTGTGTTTGGTTATTGGTGCTCTGCAGCCTGGGTCGTGACAGGCATTTAGCAAACATTTTCTACACCTAATCAGTAAGCTTGTGCACAGATTTGTTTTGGTTGGTTCCCTTCGGCCAATCCAGCTTGTTCAGTTGGCCATAACATCAAGGGCTCAGCCACGACTTTTTTCCATACAGAATGGACCGTGTGGCTGCATAATTGTCCCTTTAATAAACAGTACAGTCTGGCATTGTTCTGTTTATTAGGTAGGACATGTATGACTTCCTTTTAAAGCTGGACTATCTCCTTGGGGCAGAGTGTATCCATTCTGTGAAATTTGAATCAAATACTTCATTATCCATTAGCAGGAAGAAAGTCTTGTCTTGACAGTGTGCGATCTAACCTCAAGGTGATGAGAGCTTCCCCAGCTTTTGCAAGCTAGCAGGTGCTTGACCCTCACAAATGAAGTTGTGCAACCAGGTATGCAGAATCTATTTCTGAAGGTGTTTTGTGCTAATCAAGAGATGGTATTTGACTCTCCTGCTTGAGAATGAAAACATTAGTTCTTTTCTCTCCTTTTTGATTTACTGCGTGATTTCGATCTGGCTGCTATATGAAAGTTTAAGTCTTTTGCCCTCTCATAGAAAATCTTTACTAGGAATGTAGATGAAGAACATTATCTGCATGAAGAAGCATTTCTTTATAGATCCAGGTATGGGTACAACAATTCAGCTATATTCCTTGCTGGAGGAAATCCAAGTAAAATTAACAGAGGAAAAACTATATCCAAAAACATGCTGTAGGATTTGATAGAATTACAGCACATGGTGGAAGGCAAAGTTTCCCCTTCTTTCCCCCTTCCCAGTTTGTGTTTTAAAGCTCCCATTGGCTCCAAGTGGAGGAAAAATTATTATGCCAGCTCTAGCTTATATATAGTTTTCTCTACATGTGCATAGCCAGGAAATAGAAAAGGTTTGAAACTATAAGATCTTAAGTCTTTTCAGATGTTTTCTGACATACAGTCAAAACACTACACCCGCTTTATAATAATCATAATAAAGCTTTATTTATATGGTACCTCCTTTCCCCTTGGGGACTTGGGCGGCTTACAAGAGAAAACACTATACATAGTATCAATCACACTTACCATTCAAAAAGTAAAATCAAAACAAACAGATCAAAAGGACAAATCACAATACATAGAGAAAATAATCCCAATAAAACATATTAATTATAGCTTATAACATCACCCATACAAGTATAAAACATTACCACAATTAAAACATATAGCACCACTAAAGCATCATAAAATCTGCTCTTATTGGTAAAAGCAATAAAACCCAATTAAAACTGATCCTGTTAAAACCTTCATTCTTAGTTTACAATTCGCCATTTTCAAAAGCTTGCTTCCTAAGCCATGTCTTTCAACTGCTTCCTAAAGATCATTAAAATGGGGGCCAGTCTAATCTCCTTGGGAAGAGTATTCCAGAGCCAGGGAGCCACCATCGAGAAGGCCCTCTTCCTCATCCCCACAAACCGCACTTGTGACGACAAAGGTGGGATCAAGAGGAGGGCCTCCCCTGTGGACCTCAGGGCCCGGGCAGGCTCATGGGGGAGATGCATTCATGCAAATAGGCTGGAGCTGAACTTTGCCCTTACCTTCTTCAGAACAGTGACAATGGAGAAGTGATCCAGTGAACAACTCTACAATGTACCTCAAACCTTGTGGGTATATCTCACACTTCGTTTGGAGAATAAGAAGCCCATAGCATAGTATGACCCCACGGACATCATGTATTTTTTCATGTATCCTTTGACACAACATAGTCATCTCCATTACTTATTAAAACCTAGCATGAGTATATAAGCCAAGTGGAACAGTTGCTCTTTGCCTTTGAATGTTTGCCTTTTTTGTATGTAAACTGCTCCGAGTCCCCTCAGGGAGGGAGGGTGGTCTATAAAGAAAGCTATTATTATTATTATTATTATTATTATTATTATTATTATTATTATTATTATTATTATTCTCCATCTTCCTCTTTTTTGTTAGGCAGGAACATATCTTTGTCGAGTTGGTTGCAAATCCGCATATTCATGTGGGGTACCATAGATACAATAACAATGGGATTAGCCAGTCCTCATCTCAGTTAAAGTGACCTAAACGTCTTACCAAGATAAATTGTTTCAATTGAAATGCATTATGTTCTGCACAGAGGGCATGAGAAATATAACTCTAAACTGTGGTAGGAATCTGAGGGCCCTGCAGTGGTTTCTGGACTGCAATATCCAAAAACCTTAGTTGGCATAATGAAGAACAAAAATGCTGGATTTTGCCATTTCTGAAGTATCAGGATTCATAGAATCATAGAATCATAGAATAGTAGAGTTGGAAGAGACCTCATGGGCCATCCAGTCCAACCCCCTGCCAAGAAGCAGGAAATTGCATTCATAGCACCCCCGACAGATGGCCATCCAGCCTCTGCTTAAAAGCCTCCAAAGAAGGAGCCTCCACCACAGTCTGGGGGAAAGAGTTCCACTGCCGAACAGCCCTCACAGTGAGGAAGTTCTTCCTGATGTTCAGGTGGAATCTCCTTTCCTGTAGTTTGAAGCCATTGTTCCGCATCCTAGTCTGCAGGGCAGCAGAAAACAAGCTTGCTCCCTCCTCCCTATGACTTCCCCTCATGTATTTGTATATGGCTATTATGTCTCCTCTTAGCCTTCTCTTCTGCAGGCTAAACATGCCCAGCTCTTTAAGCCTCTCCTCATAGGGCTTGTTCTCCAGACCTTTGATCATTTTAGTTGCCCTCCTCTGGACACATTCCAGCTTGTCAACATCTCCCTTCAATTGCGGTGCCCAGAATTGGACACAGTATTCCAGGTGTGGTCTGACCAAGGCAGAATGGAGGGGTAGCATGACTTCCCTGGATCTAGACGCTATACCCCTGTTGAAGCAGGCCAAAATCCCATTGGCCTTCTTAGCAGCCGCATCACATTGCTGGCTCATGTTTAACTTGTTGTCCACAAGGACTACAAGATCTTTTTCACATGTACTGCTGTCTAGCCAGGCGTCCCCCATTCTGTATCTTTGCATTCCATTCTGCCAAAATGAAGTATCATGCATTTGTCCCTGTTGAACTTCATTTTGTTAGTTTCGGCCCATCTCTCTAGTCTGTTAAGATCGTTTTGACTTCTGCTCCTGTCTTCTGGAGTGTTGGCTATCCCTCCCAGTTTGGTGTCATCTGCAAACTTGATGATCGTGCCTTCTAACCCTTCGTCTAAGTCGTTAATAAAGATGTTAAACAGAACCGGGCCCAGGACGAAACCCTGCGGCACTCCACTCGTGACTTCTTTCCAAGATGAAGACGACGCATTGGTGAGCACTCTTTGGGTTCATTTGCTTAGCCAATTACAGATCCACCTAACCATAGTTTTGTCTAGCCCACATTTTACTAGGTTGTTTACCAGAAGGTCATGAGGGACTTTGTCGAAGGCCTTACTGAAATCTAGGTACGCTACATCCACGGCATTCCCTATATCGACCCAACTCGTAACTTTATCGAAAAAAGAGATCAGATTAGTCTGGCATCCCTAATTTCTCCAAGAAGTTATCATTCCAGCATGGTGCAGCAATAAGAGTTGGGAAACAGAGCCATTCCATCAGCCCTTCTGAATAGTTAATTATCGAACTTTTCCTGGATGGTTTCTAGATGATATAATGATAATGATAATTTCATTGATTACTGAATTCCATTTTTTTGGCTTTCTTCCCCAACCCATTCTACATTAATGCTTTTGATTGTGGTGGGAATCATGCATACCAACAAATATGGCAAATCTCAACATTCATAATCAGAATATGCCAGCTAGATCTGGTTGGAGTTGCAGTCTAGCAACATCTGGAGAGCCGCATGATACTCATCCTTATTTTGGAAAGCAAACTTGCAGCCAGAGCTTCTTGTTTTATTCTTAATATGTAAATTGCTCTCACAATTCCTTTGGCTGAGTAGTGGATGGATGCCAACCTATGGAGGAAAGGTGGAGTATACATTCAATAATTAAAGAAAAGAGTATTGCAATATGTTTTAAATTACAAAAAGGAAAGTATAAAGTGTTTTATTCAGAGTCCCATAGCATCATTTGTTTTGAAGAAGCAACATGAGCTGGCAGACAATGGAATAAGATATTGGAAGAGAGAGCTATGAGTGCCACTGAGCTCACCAGGCACCTGCTGAAATTACTTTGACAACTGAACAACTGAACTTACTTCAGCAACCAAACTTACTTTGGCAAACAATTAGCATACTCCACTGAGCTTGACTACAGACTCAAGCCCACTGGAGGTTGCTAATCATTTGCCAAAGCTAAAACAAATATTCTTCTACCATTCTGGTCAATTTGTGTAAATGGCATGGTGCTATTGAGCCCTTTAAGACCACATAGTTATTCAGCTATGATTCCCATATCTGGTATGTCTGAGTCTTATGGGAGCCTGGAATTTGCAGTTTAGGGAGGCATTTAGCATTCTCAGCCAGAGCTCTAGTGCTCCCCATAGTACATTTCCCTGCATTTCATAGCAGTCAGCTAGCCAGCCAAATTGAAATATATTTTGTTGTGTGCCAGTTATTTTTTAAAATGTGGTTCAGGCTGTTTTTAACTATGTGCTTTAAATAGAGGTGTAGTTGCTTTTTAGCTTTTGGAAGACACCATTTTAGTTATTTTTATTTTACATTATTGTGAGATCCTTGGGTCCCTTGGTAAGTAAAATGCATGGCATACATTGAATGCATCTGTGAATGAATGCAATGTTGCTCTATAATTGTAAAGGGCCTCTAGTTTCAGGCAGCTAAATATATTGGTCAGGTTCTGCCTGAGAGCACCACCCCACTGCTGTGGCATTTCTTGTTATGGAAATTCCCTTTGCACTTAAATAGTCAGCATAGTATTTACAAGGATGTGTTATATTTTACAGCAACAGGTGTAGTTAACAATAAATGTATACTACCTGTGAGCTTTGCCATTAAGGCCTAGCACAAAAAGGTATCTCTTTCAATAATCACCAAATGCTGTCCTAGTCTTTGTGTGCCTTCTAACAGAATGTGAGGCATATATATTTCTGATGGCAAGAGGGATATCTTAAATAAGAGTTTTATTAGCTACATCTATTGCCAAGTTATACATGTTCTCCACAAGTAGAAACTGCATTGATTAGATAAAAAGTGCTGAATAAAAAGAAGATTGTTATGTTGGCCAAAAGTGAGACATCTGCATGTCTTCCCACCTGAGCTCTTTGAGACCAACATTTTATTGCTCTATTTCATTGAGTCTCTTGTAATTTTATGCCTGTAATCCTTGCACCTGGGTTGGCATCTGTGCAAACTAAATTTTACTTGCAGAAACTTCATTATTCTTCAACTTCTTTTTCCTTCCTGATGCCCCAGGTGACTGAGCACTGGGCCTCATCTCTGAGATATTGATGGAAGGAGATAATGCAGATTTATTAAATTGGCATTCTACTACCCATAGAGGTATTTAATTAGATGGAGCTCCACATTATTTAGACAAGCCTATTCAAAGCTCTTCTCATCTATTTCGGTATCAGTCACAAATTTTCCACACCACACCACCCACTCTGAACTATTTATCTGAGTTTTAATTCAGCCTCTAAAATGTTCTCTCATTTCCAAAGACACCTTTTAAAACACACCATGCAATAAAGAGTTTTTAAAAAAAGATATATTGTTTGGAAGCATTTTCTGGAAATAATTGCTTTGGGAAAATAACAAAACCATAAATACGCCTAAGCTTCATCTCCAAATATATCAGATCCTGCTTTATCTTCTAAATGTATTGATGAGAGTCAGTTTTCCAAGTACTGTACTGCTATTACTGCTATTCATAGTTAGGTGAAGTCGTATCAGGATTGGAGGGTATTTGTGGAAATAGGCTGGTGTACAGTTTGTGGAATAATTGGAGAAATATTCAGTTGACAAGGATCAGCTGGCAAGGATCAGATGGTCTGGATCATGAGGATCAGGTCCTGGCTGAATGCCTATTGTAAAATCTTTCTCCTTCTTAACTGTTTTGTGCGGTTTAAGACTTAATTTCTTATCCCTAATCCAGCATAATCCCATCACCAGGCATGAAGACATCAATAGATTTCTTAGAATCATAGAATTGGAAGACATCACAAGAGCCATCTAGTTCAACCCAACAACATAAAGGAATGCACAGTTAAAACACTTCTAAAACATGCCCATCCAGCCTCTGTTAAAAGACTTGCAAAGAGGGAGAGTCAACCATCCCATCTGAAAATTCTAGCTATTAGCCATAAAGCCCTATATGCTGAAAAGTTGGGTCTTCTTACATGAGGCTGCCTGAGTACGAGAATCTTCAGGTCTGATTCTTCCCATGGTATTATTGCTATTATTTGCTGGAGAAAGAACAAGTCATTCTTGATGGTTTATTCCCTCCCACAGGATTTCTTCCAGCAAATTAATTCTTTTTTTTTTGTAGTCTTTTGGCTCCGCATATTAACTGATTGTGTCAAAAGGGTCATTTAATGATAGGGCTTTGTTTTTAACTTTAACTTTTGGCAATGCTATTCTCATGAGAGACTTACAGGAGCCCCAGCTTCAACTGTCCTTCTCAGGACCATATTTTTCTTGATAAAATTTTGCTACCTGTGGTACAGTTTTATTCTTTTCCTACGATCTTCCCCTTTACTGTCTTCTCTAGTGAGTTACATCATCTCACAAAAGATCCAAAATACAGCATCATCTGTTTAGCCATCTTTGCTTCTAATGAGAGTACAGGTTTGATTTGCTCTAATAAGTGACTGTGTGGTTGTGTTGTGCTTTTATTCTAATCTTTTAGTTTTAAATGTTTTTAAGCTGTTCTAAATTAGTGTTTTTTTAATAGAATAATTTAGTTAATTGTTTGTAATTTAATATTATGATGGATTTTTTTAGCTCCATTTGTTTTAATATGTGTTGAGAATCACCATCATTTCCATATTGGGATATATGAGGCATATAAATTATAATAAATAAATATTTAGATAGGATTCAATATCCTATAGACATTAGATCTCGAAAGTAAATACCCAGACTTGATTTAAGGCTTGAACCATGTAAGCAGGAATGCATCAGTTGTAGCTCAGCCCGAGTTGGAACCAGAGCCAGATGTTGGGCCCATCCAAGACTTTGAATCTCGGCCTGTAATTCAGCTACATTTACCTGAATTGGTTTCTACAGAGGATTCTGAAACCAGAGAGGAGCATTCCTCTCTGCAGTCAAGGTCAGATCAAAGGCCAGATGGCTATGTTACCCCGGATGCTGATGATTTTGACAGAAGGGGAATATTTACCCAAGAAAGGAGCAGGAGGGAGTATCTGAGAAGCCAGCATCTGGAGCAAAAACACGTTAATGAGCAACTTTCCCATGAGACGAATGGCTCTCCCTAGTTTTCACTAAGAATGTTAACCTTGAAATCTCCTCAAATACTCCTTGCTTCCTTTCCTCAGCAGAGGTGTTAACTTTGCAATTCAAGTGAGAAAGATCTCTCTTCATGCTCTTGCATTTGTGAATTTCAAGCCAAGATCCTGCCTTGTGGATTTCAAGTATCTCCTGTCTTGTCAACCTTGTTTCCAGTTGGACCTTCCTGATTCCTGGTCTTGTGGATTATAGTTTCTTGGATTACCTTGAGTTTGGTTCTTGCTCCTTGTGGCTTTCTGCTGTTTCCTGCTTGGAAAGGGAACTCTGTGTGGACTAGCACAGTTCCAATTTGGTTTACATCCATGATAGACTTTCTTGGGCTCCTGTTTAAGGACAGATAAGTATATTGCTGGGTGGTTCGTCCACTCTATTGACTTTGAACTCTATTTGCTTGTGCTTACTTATATTCTACAATAAACAGCTTGATTGCTTATATTCTGGACTCCAGTGTGGTTTTCAAGGTGCCTATGCAGCCTTGGGGTGCAACAGCATCCTTCTATCAAGTCTATCATTATATACTAGCACATACCAAGGACTTTTCCATTACTACATCCAGCCTGTGTATCATTGGTCTATTTTTGTTTTTTATGATTGAAATATATGAATTAAACCCCATAATTTAAAAACCATCTGGATATGCTTCCTAGAAGAGATTGGTCTTTCATGCTGCTTCATCCAGTTGTCAAAAATCTTCTGGCAGGTCATTCCACAAATTGGAGGTAGCTGATAAAAAATCCTCTGGTTACAGTTACCAAGCTCTTCCTGTCTGACTGAAGTAAATTCTCCCAAAGACCTGAGTGCACAGGATGTATTATACAGGGGATGATAATCCCATAGATAACCCAGACCCAAATTATGTAGGACTTTAATGGTAACAGCCCATACATTGGACCTTGGCTGGAAACAAATGGGCATAATAGGACTGATAACATAATCACAGGTTACAAACTTTCCCATGATTACAGCATAATTTATTATGTTCTTGTGAATTTTGCAAATATGTGCATATCACCAGCCATTGAGTAATTTGTTCGATTCTCAAATAAAAAGTGCATCCAGTCAACAGCCAATTTAAGACATTTGGATAGCGGGAAAATCAAAATTTAAAAACCTGGATTCCTCATACATTCCGGATTTAGATGCAAATATTGATTTTATTTATTTAAACTAAATTCAAGTTTAATTTTATATTTCTTTTATTTATATCTCATATTTCTCCCTGAACTGAATCTACAGTGATTTGCAAAGTATTGTAAATTTGCCAGGAAGAAGGCAATTTTAAATCAACTTTCTCCTTTTCTTCTCATAAATCAAGTCATTAAAATCATGCTATTCAATTTCAGGGCATTGAGTTGTAAGAGAAAATAAAGGCAGCATTATGATAGCTTAAATCCTGGTTATTAGCTGACATTTCTGGATGCCCTTGTTTCTACAAAGCAGCTGTTACAGAAGTCAAGCCTCATTGAAGAAGGTGTCTTGTTGGGTGATGGCAGAGCCCCAGAAGAACAATGGATTTAATTTATTTTGGTCATAAGTAAGGGCAGGTAAACCTTTTGTAAAGTATTTTCTACCAGACATTCCTCTTTTCATATTCAATGTAAAAAGGATTATCAGGACTCAAGAAAAAAGCAAAACGACAAACTATCACACACATTCTCTGTTTGAAATTCCCAAGTGGTGCATAGCACAATGCATGCAAATTATAATGTAGACACAGTGCAGGAAGTGGATAACAAGTTCTGTTGGAATTCAAATAGCTAGAATATTTGCCTCTCATTCAGAGGTTTTATTATTAAAATGTGCATGCTTTCAAATAAGCAAGCTTGCCGAGAGAAATTTAGCTTGCTTGCTGGAATAAGAAGACTTGTCCTTTTGGGAGACCTTTTCTCCTACAGAGCTCTCCATTAGGGGTGTGCAATTTTTTTATTTGTTCTCATAAGTCGGATCAAATTCATTAAATTTGTACTTCCAAATTGATATCCAATATGTGGGCGTGGCCCACACAAAAACTTAAGAATCGAAACTTAACCCTTACTTTTTCTTTTTAATTTTGTAAATATTGGAAGGCTCCCAAAGTCAGTTTCATATTCAGTGCAAAGAAGCAAAGCTGAAAGCAAAGCCCAAAAGGCTGTTTCAGTGCCTTGCCTTTCCTCTGTAAATTAATGGCCTCTCGCCATTAAAAGATGCCAGCAAACAGGGAGAAAGCAGTGTTTGCTGGGAAAATCACAGAACTCTGGCAAATGTAGTTTGGGAAGGTGAGGAGTTCTATGCCAGAGACTTCAAGAGATCCTGACCTAAACTACATTTCCCAGAAAGCATGCTCAGCATCAGAGAGATTTGCTCCTCCCCTCCGTAGCCAGCCAGGATTCCAATAAATATAATATTCTACACTATGATTTTTGTTCTTGGGTTATAAATGTCATTTCCTAATTGATTCTATAATTTAAAACATGGTGAAAGTTTATTAAACTGCAAAAACTTTGTATTTGAACATGGGACATCATGTTATAACAAAGTTTTTAGTGCAAAAACAATGTTCCTGGAGTAGAACTACTACTTTCAAAGTAAGGACTACACAATTAAACAGGATATAACACTTTCAAACTAGGAACATGTATTCTTTATAATTATTATTACTCAGAAACTGGATGGCCATCTGTCAGGGGGTGCTTTGATGGTTTCAACACTATGTTTTTTGTTCCTAGGTTATAAATGTCATTTCCTAATTGATTCTATTATAAAAACATGGCAAAAGCTTATTAAACTGCAAAAAGTGTTTCTTTGTGCAAGGGACATCATGTTATAGCACATTTTGTTGTAGTCGCCAGTCCACCAATTTAACATAATCATCACTACGGTTAGGTGGATCTGTAATTGGCTAAGCGAACGAACCCAAAGGGTGCTCACCAATGCGTCGTCTTCATCATGGAAAGAAGTGACAAGTGGAGTGCCGCAGGGCTCCGTCCTGGGCCCGGTTCTGTTCAACATCTTTATTAACGACTTAGACGAAGGGTTAGAAGGCACGATCATCAAGTTTGCAGATGACACCAAACTCGGAGGGATAGCTAACACTCCAGAAGACAGGAGCAGAATTCAAAACGATCTTGACAGACTAGAGAGATGGGCCGAAACTAACAAAATGAAGTTCAACAGGGACAAATGCAAGATAGTTCACTTCGGCAGAAAAAATGGAAATCAAAGATACAGAATGGGGGACGCCTGGTTTGACAGCAGTACATGTGAAAAAGATCTTGGAGTCCTTGTGGACAACAAGTTAAACATGAGCCAGCAATGTGATGCGGCTGCTAAGAAAGCCAATGGGATTTTGGCCTGCATCAATAGGGGAATAACGTCTAGATCCAGGGAAGTCATGCTCCCCCTCTATTCTGCCTTGGTCAGACCACACCTGGAATACTGTGTCCAGTTTTGGGCACCGCAGATGAAGGGAGATGCTGACAAGCTGGAAAGCGTCCAGAGGAGGGCGACTAAAATGATTAAAGGTCTGGAGAACAAGCCCTATGAGGAGAGGCTTAAAGAGCTGGGCATGTTTAGCCTGCAGAAGAGAAGGCTGAGAGGAGACATGATAGCCATGTACAAATATGTGAGGGGAAGTCATAGGGAGGAGGGAGCAAGCTTATTTTCTGCTGCCCTGCAGACTAGGACACGGAACAATGGCTTCAAACTACAGGAAAGGAGATTCCACCTGAACATCAGGAAGAACTTCCTCACTGTGAGGGCTGTTCGGCAGTGGAACTCTCTCCCCCGGGCCGTGGTGGAGGCTCCTTCTTTGGAGGCTTTTAAGCAGAGGCTGGATGGCCATCTGTCGGGGGTGCTTTGAATGCGATTTCCTGCTTCTTAGCGGGGGGTTGGACTAGATGGCCCTTGAGGTCTCTTCCAACTCTACTATTCTATGATTCTATGATTCTATCCACCCATTTAATGAAGTATTTGCTGCAAAAACAAAGTTCCTGGAGTAGAACCACTACTTTCAAAGTATGGAATCCACAATTAAACTAGAAATAACACTTTAAAACTAGAACATATTTTCTTTATTATTAAAAAATGCTGTTTATAAAAAACTTTGAAAATTCTCCAAAGATCTATGGGTAAGTGAAACATTTTGAAATTTGATGGGCTAAGAGTCGTAAATGTGCTTTACCATTGTAGTGAGTTCACCCCAATAGTTGGAAAAATTAGGGGAAAAGGAACTTCCGAAGTTTCCCCAATTACAGTAATTATGCACAATTACTATAACAAAATAGTAATGAAATTTCATTACTCTTGTTATAATAATGAATTTTTAACTATACTTTAAAAACTCTTTAGAAATGAAACGCCAGCACCCCCCAGTTTTGTAATGACTTTTGACCCATTTTTTAATGGATCGCACATGTCTACTATCCATGTCTTAAGGTCTTCTACAGAAGTCCACCCCCATGTGTCCCTATAACCGGGAAAGCGGACATGAGATAAAGGATACCTGCACAAAAGGTTGTTGAATATTCTCGCTAGGGAGGTCCCATTGATACTTATTAAAACATTCTTTATGTACCAAGCTGAGACCCTCCTGTTTTCCTATACATTTCTGAGATTTTATTGTTTTACTTCCTGTAACTTTCATGGTCCTTTTAACTCTGGCGTTGGCTAGTTGTTTTTAGACCATGTGACTTGTGCTGCATGCATTGTACTTCTCAATGTTGAACTGTATGCCTGGGAGTTTTGCTGGCTAATTTTCAAAGTCCAATTATTGGCTTTTCCCTGCTATGTTTCTTTGGCTTTATACAATGCCAAGAGAGCATGAATACAAATGTATAGAAGACTAAATAAAAAGTAAACAGTAAGGTGCTTTCAATTGTTCAAAGAGTACTATATGCCCTATGTAATTGTAATCCTCCCAAACCTTATGGTGTAGTTGCATTTTGAAACATAGTTGTCTACTATTACAATATCCACATTCCTACCTACAAAATGAATCCAAAATGCAGGAATCTGTATTGATTAATATCTGTGTATGTGGGCAAGTATTTACAGTTTATAATAGGACAACTAAATTATTACAATCATCAAAGTGAGCTCTTACAATGCACTGTAGAGGTTAGCATGCTGAGCAACAGAGAAGCATCCATTTGCATTGCCAATCTATCGTACACCGCTATCAACTACAACTCTGCTGGGTAGATAGTGAAACTGCTTTTCTGGGTTCATTGTTGTTGTACAAGTAGGAATACAAAGGAGTTATGCCTGTCTGCAAGCGTGCCACGGTTGAACCCCTGACAGCAATGAACATTTTGTCTTAAGAAATCTTTTAGCATCAATAACTAATTACATCCTTGTTCCAGGTCACTAACACAGATTGATTGTTCTATTATATTATTTAATTTGACCAATTTTTAATTTATCAGTAAGAAATTGTTTAAGTGGCAAAGAAACAGATGCCCATGAACCACATGGGAATAGACCACTGGAGGGATGTAAATAGCCAAGGTTTTCTGTTATTTCATTGTGCAATTTCATTTTCAATAGATAGAGGAAACTGTAGCTTGTTTGGCTACATGTTTACCAGCATGCACTTAATTATTAGAGACCAAGGCTGACTACATTATAATTAATGCAGTTTGACATCAATTTAACTGCCATAACTCAATACAATGGAATCCTGGGAGTTGTATTTTGGTGAGGTACACAAAGTTTTTTGATAGAAAAGGATAAAGTCCTCAAAAAACTATAAATCTCAGGATTCCATAGCATTAAACCATGGCAGTTAAAGTGGCGTCACAGTGCATCAGTTCTACAGTGGAGATGCACCACTAATCTCGCCCCAATTAGAGATACCGCCCTAACTCCTTCTAGCCTCTTTTTCCTCAATTTCTCAAAAATCCACTTTCTTCTCAATTCTCTTTATGTTGCATTCCTTCCTTCCATGCCTCTATTGAGGTGGTATCACTTTGGACCTCATAAAAAAGCCCAGGTGAAGCATCCCACCTCACCAAGCTTCTGCAAGGAAGGGAACAGCGGGACAAATTTATCACACCATGCACACCTCTCCATGATGCTTTCCCCATCACATGGGTCCCGTTCTGGCTTCATTGGAGACAGCACAACACAGGAAGCCTCCGGTTGGGGGTGGGGCCTATGCCGGAAATCACACAACATTGTCTGACATTAGTTTCCATTCCCCAGATGGGATAAAAGCATACTAGAACACTAAAATCACCCTGTCTGATGAGGCTCTTTATCCTCTGGCTTTATTGACAAGGAGAAGAAATGAGGCTACAAATACTGGTCCTGCCTCTCAATGCCTTTATTCACTGTGTTGCATGATAAGAGCTAGAGGACACTGTGCATTTTGCTGAAAATTGTTTGGTTTGTCTTTCCTATACTCAATAATTGCCAGTTTGCATGTTACTTGATAAGCATTTAATCATAGCATATAAGTATGATAACTTCCTATTTGAGCTTTGTCATTTTTTTTGTCTTCTTCCTTCTCTGTCTTTCATTAGATGGCGTATTTGATTATGAAAAATATTGTAAGTAAAGCTATTAATTCAAAGGAAGGAAATATTTCCAAGAAAAACAAGTAATTAATTCACTTTTGGGTAGCCATAAGTCAGAAATAACTGTAACAAAAACACAGCAACAAAAAACAACAACAAAAAAACTACATTTTTTGCTCTTTTTAAAAACACTAACCTTGTAGCTTTCTCTACTGAACCCTGTGGGTAGGTATCTGTAGAATTGGTTGCTGTTCAGCTTTTGCAAATTGGTAACTTTTGATTGAGAGATCCAATGTTATCTCTCACACTTCCCAAAAGAACATGATTTGAATCTTCCCTGTGATGTGGGATTCTGATGATGAACATAGTTCTCATCACATTCAATAGAGTGCACAAAGAATGCCATCTTAGGGCCCTTCTACATTGAACTAAAACCTGGGGGGAAACATGTTAAAAGAATTCACTTCCATCTGGGTTACAGTCCCCACCCCCTACTACAACCACGGGCTTTCCCTTGGGGGATGGCATCCAGCCATCTCCCATCCCCCCATTTCCCCCCCAAAAAATATACCAGAAGGGTCTCCCGGCAGTGCAGGCCCCTCTGCACAGACCTGCTGACATGAGAAAATGATGTGTCAGGAGGTGGGGAGGGGGAAGAGGGAAATCCCTCATCTGTCCATTTCCTGATATACATCAGGAGGACTCTGCAAAAGCAGATCTGGGGGTCAATCCCCACAGGCTTGGAACCTGCAAAAATCTGGATCTTAGCCCAAGGTCCAGATCTTTGCGGGTGTCAAATTAATGTGTTAATCTGGGTTTACCTGAGGTGTCATTTGTATGCCTCAGGTAAACCTGTTACCTATCACAAGCTCAAGGGCCTGTATAAAATGGCCCTTAGACATTCTTGTTCAACATGGAAAAATAAGAATAGCACCTAATGAGGTGGTGACATTTGCACATTCCCATTTCCTCTTACATTTTAAAAGGAATAATCCTTGGTTAGAACTCTTGCATTTCTACAATCAAGTGTTCTGTAGTCCATATTGGAGAATTACTAAACATTCCTTTTTAAAATGAATCTTTCTTCTGAGCAGAGAACCACAAAATCAGGTAGGAAAAGTTCCAAAATGGGTTCTAGAGAATGTTCTCATTATTAGTCATTGATTATCTACTGTATTTACATGGAATATTTCCATCACTTGTTTAATATGAATTTCAAGTTGTGCAAACTCAACAATCAGAGTGTATTTTTATTTTTACTTTTTATTCCATTGGTTATTATCATTCATCCTTTCATTTGCATTATCCTTTGGTACAGATATTATTCAATTCATATGTGTTTGCATATCTCACCTTTTTCATCTACTTCTTTTGTTTGAAGAAGGCTTTGCACCTTCCTAAGCCCATTAGTGTTTGCTGTGCACCAGAGCTTTATGTTCTGTTAGGATAAATGAACTTCATAACAAAAGTCTATGTACTTCTAGGGAGTTTTCTGGGGTATATGTATTTGAAATCCAACCATGAAATAATGAGGCAGACAATGAGTTTTGGGTTAAACCAGGACCACTTCATTGACCTAAATATTTAAGTGATGACTGGAGATGAGCAAAAAGGGGGGAAGTTCCTGATGTGAGTCTAACTGAGGCCAGGTATCTATCTGTGACCACCTCCTCAGCCATCATTTGATGAAAAACCCTGATTCCAAGGGCAATTCGATAGTAAGATTTGCTCACTCTGGCTGGCCTTGTCAAGGAGGCAAACCTAGGAAATTCCTTTCCAAACCACAAGACCTTATGAGAGAAAGTAAACTCCCAGGTTATCCTCAGTGACTGATTCACATACATGTACCCTAGACTGCAGGACATAAAGAGGCTGTTGGAGAACCCCAGACTTCATCAAAAGGGTGCCAAGGTATAAACCAGTGATTCCCAAAGTGGACACTACCGCCCCCTGGTGGGAACTGCAGCGCTCCAGGAGGGCGGTGATGGCACCTATTAGGACACGGGAACGAGGCCAGGGGAGGGGCAGGGCCTCTTCCCAGGTGCTGGAGACAGGGCTGAGCACCTGAGGTGCTTGTTAGGACATAGGGGGTGGAGCTAGTGGAGTGGGCGTGGCTTCTTCCCAAGAGCCCGAGTACAGGGCTGAGACTCTATACCTCTCCTGAGGCACTTGTTGGGACACAGAGGGCGGAGCTAGAGAAGGGGGCAGGACCTCCTTCCAGGAGCCCGAGACAGGTCTGAGCCTCTATATTTCTCCTGAGAGGACTTTTAGGACTAAAGGGCGGAGCTGGGGCAGGGGCAGGGCCTCTTCCCAAGAGCGCGAGTCAGGGCTGAGCCTCTATATACCTCCCCTTAGGCACTTGTAAGAACATGGGGTTGGGATATAGAGGTTCAGCCCCATCAGGCACTTGGGAAGAGGCCCTGCCCCCTCCTCTAGTCCCGCCCCCGTGTCCTGGCAGGCGCCGCAGGACAGGAATAGAAGCTCAGCCCTGCCTCAGAGCTCGTAACTCTGCCCATCCCATTCTTGGCCACCCATTTGTGGCCCTGCCCACATCCCCCTCCCCCTCCCAGCCCTGCATCTTGGACTAGGGGAGAGGCTCAGCCCACCCTCTTGAGCAGGAGCCATGCCCACCCCTCTAAGCCACGCCCCCTTTCCAGGGGGCAGTAGGCCAAATAAGTTTGGGAACCACTGGTATAAACTGAACTCTCATCTTCTCCCCCAAATACCTGTCAAGGGCCATCGCACTATGCCAAATGTTGAAGTATGAGCACAGTATGAAGTAAGCAAAAAAAAAAAAAAAAAGAGCAAATTTAACATGAAATAACCAGCAAAGCTCATACTGCACTGTGGGTTGTAAGCTGAAGTTGAAAAGAGGCATTTGATGGTGCAAGCTGACCTGACATAGCTCTGGTATGTGCCATGCCTTAGTGCTTGGTGGCAGATGCTTTTTATCCTGACTTCAATTGATGAAGACCCTCAAAGAGTGCCCCTACTTGCAACACCTTTGGCATGTGGTCTTGGCTGCAAAACTTTTACCATACTATTTCATAAATTAGACTCAATCTGAAACTAGGCAGACAAGAGACCGATATTGCAAGAAATCATACTATTTCATAAATAGTATGATTTCTTGCAATATTGGTCTCTTGTCTGCCTAGTTTCAGATTTAGCAGTAAAGTCTCTAGTTTGGACACTGACCACAAATTGTTTGAGGAATTCTTGTTGCATCTGGTAGCTTAATCACACTGCAGAAAGAAGAAATTGGAGAATATATAAGGGGCTTCAAATTTCTTTTACAGTTATGGTATGAGATGGGAATTGAATTGTATTACCATAGCCCTGCAGTTACAAAAAGAGGCTAGTGCCTTAAGGAATCGATATCCAAGGTGTCCCAAAAATGAATGGATAGTCTCACACTTGAGTCTAACCTAACCAAAATCTCTGACATTTCTTGAAGTAGTCTTATATCACTGGAGATATAAGTAATATAGGTCAGCACAATGCAATTCCACTTTCTCTTTCAAATACATGAAAAGTAAGAAGAGAATTATAATCTCATTTTCTATCATGCTCTATTAACTTAGACACTGGCTCCTGACAGTGACAAAACAGTATGGTTGTGATGGAATTTCCAGCCAGTAAACAAAATCAGTGGAGAGAAGGGGCTGAGTAAATTAAATTAAGGTGGGCCTTGAATTCAAGTATTCTGTCTGAAGATTATCCAGAACCAGATAGTGAACCAATTTTAATACCAATGACATTTAATTCTGTTTTAATATTTGTATATTTGTCCATTTTAAATTCTATTGAAATGCTTTTAATGTAAGCCACTTTGAGTCCCCTTGTGGAGAAAAAAGGAGGGTATAAAACTGAGTCCCTTTGGGGAGAGAGGGCGGGTAATAAATAAAGCATTATTATTATAAATAAACATCATCATCATCATCATCACCTTACCTTTCTCCAAGTTGTTCTGAAACGATTTGATACCTCTTATCTTTCAAATCAGAAAGAATTTAAGAATATGTGTTGTTGAAGGCTTTCATGGCCAGAATCACAGAGGTTGTGAGGATGCCTGCCATAGATGTGGATGAAACATCAGGAGAGAATGCTTCTGTAACATGGCCATACAGCCCGGAAAACTCACAACAATTCAATTTAAGAATACAGTAGAGTCTCACTTATCCAAGCTAAATGGGCCAGCAGAAGCTTGGATAAGCGAATATCTTGGATAATAAGGAGGGATTAAGGAAAAGCCTATTAAACATCAAATTAGGTTATGATTTTTGCCCTAGTGGCGAAGTGCGTTAAAGCACTGAGCTGGAGACCGAAAGGTCCCAGGTTCAAACCCCGGGAGTGGCGTGAGCGGCCGCTATTAGCTCCAGCTCCTGCCAACCTAGCAGTTCAAAAACATGCAAATGTGAGTAGATCAATAGGTACCGCTCCGGCAGGAAGGTAACAGCACTCCATGCAGTCATGCCGGCCACATGACCTTGGAGGTGTCTACGGACAACGCCAGCTCTTCGGCTTAGAAATGGAGATGAGCACCAACCTCCAGAGTCAGACATGACTGGACTTAACGTCAGGGGAAATCTTTACCTTTTACCTTTACAAATTAAGCACCAAAACATCATGTTATACAACAAATTTGACAGAAAAAGTAGTTCAATATGCAGTAGTGTTATGTTGTAATTACTGTATTTACGAATTTAGCACCAAAATATCACAATATATTGAAAACATTGACTACAAAAATGGCTTGGATAATCCAGAGGCTTGGATAAGTGAGGCTTGGATAACTGAGACTCTACTGTACATATTTTTTTCAAATTCCTAACATGTAACTCCTAAGAAGTAACAACCATTGCACAAGAGTGAAACTTGATACACAAACTGGGAATGGAATAAATGTTGGGCAATTGGTGCTGAATAATCATTTCTTTAAAGATAATACATGTAAAAAGAGAGAACTGAAATTAGAAGCTGAATGTAAGGGGGAGAATAAAGAAAAAAGCTGAGAGCAACAAAATATTCAGAAAGAAAAAATACATTCAGAATAAACTAAAATCCCATGGAATAATACCTTGGATTTCAATAATGTCCTAGAAACTTTCAAAATGAAAGGTAAGTCAGCCTTCTAGTGAGGTGATGTGCTTCATTGTAAATGGAACACAAAGTTTTC
This sequence comes from Anolis carolinensis, assembly GCF_035594765.1. Lineage (NCBI taxonomy): Eukaryota > Metazoa > Chordata > Lepidosauria > Squamata > Anolidae > Anolis > Anolis carolinensis. Next base: position 298,459,287 of record NC_085841.1, read on the forward strand.
ATGATGGCTTCTGAAGCTGTTCAAGGGTATGCTATGTAAGCTAATACGAAATAGCAGGGGATACAGATGCTTGCCTAAGAATTTGGCAAATGGAAGAATAACTTGGACTCTTCTTATTGATGCCACAGTCAAGATTATCATAAAACAGAGAGCTATGCATTCTGTTCTAGTATTTCTTGCCTTTAGTCAATTCTTAATCCACTTCCCATTGGGGCAGTTGTGGACAATCTGGTCTTCTGGCATGACATGGAGAACAAATGCCCTGAGCTTTGACCATCTGTAATTGTTTGCTCATCAGACAAATCTAGAATTGTCTGATGCTCCTGCCCATTCTCTTTTTTAACTTAATGGAAAGCTTCATCATTATTCCAAACTAAGGACTAAAACTGTATTCCATTGAGGTATTGTGATCATATCATCATGAAGATCTTTATTATAATACATCTCTGCATTCACAAAACTGTACCCATTTGCTGATCAGTGGTCCCACATGCCTACTTAAACTTAATCTTGTAACCCTACCCTCTTGCACTTCTATTGCTGAGTAATTTTAATAGCTCCTTTTGAAAGGAATTTTGCAATCTAGCAAACAAAACAAAGTCATACAAAACTTACAATCCAAAAATTACTGTGCCAGGAATAGTGAGGGGAGAGAGAGAGTGGGAGAGGAGAAAAATCCCACCCCAAATATCACTTGAATGACAGCATGCTGGTACAGAAGCAGAACAGCCCCATCACATCAGGTAGGTGACAAGAATATGGCTGGATCTGCAGCTATTGATGGGCTTTCCTATCAATATCAACAGATGGGTTTATCACAGGAAAGAGGCAGACCATCCATAAGAAGTGCATGGCACCATGCTTTAATGTTGGTTTCATCTTTTTGTACAATAAAGTCCCATGAGACAACAGAGACCCCTTAACCTCATACTCAAATTCTTTGACACAATAAGGAAACCACTCTATTCGTGTTTGTTTGAACTTGTACTTCATATATCTTTGAGAATCAAATCACATTAAAATAGTTTAATAATACAGTTGAAAACATCAAAGACTATAAAAATACAAATGACAATACATTAATGATATTTACTTAATAAATAGCTTAGAAATTATTTTTTCAAGATTTGGTTGAAAGCTTAAACATTGTTTCCACAATTTTCTGAGCACAATTTGAATTGCCTTACAAGATGCTTGAAAGGTGTTGAGATATTAGAAAAAACTCATGAAGTTGCACAATTGTAGAGTTAACATCAAGAATGTGTTACACATACATAGAAAAGCATTATGTACTCCAAAAAGAGGTGGATCAAAAAAGCAAAACCACTGCATTTTAGATGGAGAACTATGCGTGCAAAGAAGAATTTCAGTTCAATTTCAGAGGGAGAGATAGATCTTAATTGCATAGGCAGAAGCATTGTCTTCCCAACATTCTTATTGATGCTTTATACAACATGACAACAGTAACAGAAATCTTGTTGCTGATGGCATTATTTCTTGTCAGAATGTCTCTGAGAATGGCACAAACATATGACATGTTGGGAAGGAAGAATGGTAGTGTGGCTTTAAAATTACAAAAGATGTCACATGGTAATTCATAATAGCAGCAACACTGCTAATGTGCTTATTTGGGTTTTGGAAGCTATAGCTAAAAAGGTATTCTTTTTATATCAGAGATGCTTTCAGATATGACTCACAAATTAAGGAGGTGCCCGGTTAGTGTAGTTTAGATGATGGTGATGATGGTGATGATAGTGATGATGATGATGATGATGATGATGATGATGGAAGAGGAAGAAGAAGAGAATGAGGAGAAGAGGCTAGGAATTTTCTATCCTTTTCTGGTTTAATTTGCAGTATCCTTTTATATATTTATTTTGCCATGGTACAATATGTTCTAAAAGCATACAGTTATTCATGGGAACTTTCATCAAAAATTGCTGCAGGTTTACTGTTCTACCATGCAAACTGTCTGTCTCATACTGTAGGAAAATTGGTAAGTGTTCTAGTTCAGATCAGGACCATTGTGAGTTGGAGTTTTAAACCTCTCTTTCTGCATTCATTCTTTTTCAACTACCCTTTCCCAACCCTGCCTCCACAATGCAAAGGCTAAATAGAGTGGAATGAGGAAGAATTAATCCTTTCACCTGACCACAATGGTACCAGGCCAAATCGGGTGACTTGGCTCATTTATTGGTTTGATCTGATTTATAACCCACCTTCCCCCAAAAATGGGATTCAAAGCAGCATACAATATAAATTAAAAGAAAATTGCAAAAACCATTGGCATCCTGAAGAAAAATATAAACACTAGTAATCATAATGATACTAAACACTCCAGCACATTAAATGAAAATAAATGATAAATTCCACAACTTCTCTATCCTTTCAGCACATCCCTGTAATATTTTAGGGAGAACAGAATATTTTGCCTTATTCACTGAAGAACTGTTTTCTGAGAATCACAAGATCCTTGCTGGAATCTAACCTATTTCCAGGTAACCTATTTTTTATCATTTGAACTTGTCTTGATGTAGTGCTTTATTGGCGACGTCAAAACAGCCTTCCAGACTACCACTAACAATTGCCTGAGAGACTCTCCAAGTAAAATATATCTGGCTCTGTGCATAATTTGGGGTGCACCATTCCTGTACCTTAATAGCAATTGATCCCACAGAAAACAATGCAATCTATTTACTCCCCAGAGTATCAAGCAGGTAGATTGGAGTTTTGTGAATTATACCCAAGGGCTGTCTCTAACCTTCAGTGGTGGTTTTATATTATTTCACTTTTTGACAGTTTAATACAGTTCCTGATTGTTAATATGATTTTAATATCTGACAGTGCAAAAGGGTAATAATGTTGTGGAGCTAGGAAAGTAGAAAAGAATAAAATAGCCATCACAGTTTGGTGATTCACTGCTGGGGTATGTCATCCTGAAAAATATATTTTATTGCCCTAGTGTGGCTTCCAAGCTCCAGGAATATATCAGTCATTTCAATGTGGAAACCTGTAAAAAGTGTGTTAATTCCCCCCTGCATTGTGCCAGTCTTTCACCTGTGATTAACAGGCTCTATTCATGACAGTGTTCATTGGCAAATGTGCCCTCTGTGTCCACAAATCTTCCCCTGTGGTGGGAAAGGACCCAAGATGATGCATACCAGAGATGCAACATAGCCTGGCTGTAGGATTTATGCAGTCTGCTATTTTAGATCCAAGTAATGTGACAGGTTGGAACCCACAGGGCTTACAGTATAAAATAACAGACAGGAACGGGAGGAAAGTGGCAGACTGATAGTAAGTATTACTATTATCAACTACCTTAGTAGAAGAAGGGAAGAAAAGCTGTTTGCCTGCCCTTCTACAAGGACATGTTATCATTTCAGAGGAATTGGTAAAGGATTTAGACTTATTTTTTATAATCAAATTATTATTCATCATAATCCGATTGTTTTTAATTTGTATCAATCTAAATAGGATTATAGCATCTAGATCCAGGGAAGTCATGCTCCCCCTCTATTCTGCCTTGGTCAGGCCACACCTGGAATACTGCGTCCAATTCTGAGCACCACAGTTGAAGGGAGATGTTGACAAGCTGGAAAGCGTCCAGAGGAGGGCAACTAAAATGATCAAAGGTCTGGAGAACAAGCCCTATGAGGAGAGGTTTAAAGAACTGGGCATGTTTAGCCTGCAGAAGAGAAGGCTGAGAGGAGACATGATAGCCATGTACAAATATGTGAGGGGAAGTCATAGGGAGGAGGGAGCAAGCTTGTTTTCTGTTGCCCTGGAGACTAGGACATGGAACAATGGCTTCAAACTACAGGAAAGGAGATTCCACCTGAACATCAGGAAGAACTTCCTCACTGTGAAGGCTGTTTGGCAGTGGAACTCTCTTCCCCGGACTGTGGTGGAGGCTCCTTCTTTGGAGGCTTTTAAGCAGAGGCTGGATGGCCATCTGTCAGGGGTGCTTTAAATGCGATTTCCTGCTTCTTGGCAGGGGGTTGGACTGGATGGCCCATGAGGTCTCTTCCAACTCTACTATTCTATGATTCTATAGTATAATTTCTATAAGCATTTTTCAACTAGTGGCAAAGAGGAAGACTCATGAAATTTGGTGGGGAAAGTAGGTCAAGACTGTTCTGTTTTATATATTGGCCTGCAAGTGTGGTAATATGGTACCATGTCACTAATCCACATTCAACCAAAATGTATTCCTTTGAATACATTGAATTATCAAAAAGTCGTGGCATTCCACAAACTCCGAAACCTGATCATGATATATGCTACAGTTTCAGTGGACACAGAACACAAAAAGAAAATCTATAATGTTCTTTAGAACATGAAATTATTTTAGACTTTGACCAAAGCTACTTCTATCTTACATAGATGGCTTTAGAATTGCAGATTAATCGTTATGTTTGTTATGATTTTAGACATGTAATTGCATGTTGTTGTTCAAACCCTATAAAGAACCAACATTATCATTGTATGAATGGGATAACCAATAAAAGAGGTTGTTTCCAAGTAATTGTTCATTGGTCATTTTGAACTCCTGAAAGATGGCTGTTTTGGCTTGCTGATTTTTCCATTGATTAATTTATCTAGCAATGGGAAACAAGCTAATTGGGAAGGGCAAGGCTGGAGCTACAAAGAAGGGGTGCTGTGTCATATTGTTACTGAACAAAGTACTATGACACACAGGCACATGCCTATATGGAAATTGATATAAAACACTCAACTCTATGAGCTGGTGTTTTCAGTCCACTGAGGAAGTGAGTCTTTCCCCCATTTTATACTCACCCACCCAAATACAATCCATAGACCAGCATCATGGAGTGTTGGGCATGCTCTAGAGCAGGGGAATCAAACTCATTTTCAACGAGGGCCACATCAGCCTTATGGTTGCCTTCAGAGGGCCCATTGTAATTGTATGACTGTATAAATGTAACTTACAATTACAAAGGGCCCTCTGAAGGCAACCATAAGGCTGCTGTGGCCCTCAGTGAAGGTGAGTTTGATACCCCTGCTTTAGAGCATGCCCAACACTCCATGATGCTGGTTTATGGGTTTTGTAATTGTAAGACTGTATCAATGTAACTGGAGCCACCTGGTGGCGCTGCTGGTTAAACCACAGAGCTGCTGAATTTTCTGACCAAAAGGTCAGCAGTTTGAATCTGGGAAGTAGGATGAGCTCCCACTGTTAGCCCCAACTTCTGCCAACCTAGCAGTTTGAGAGCATGCAAATGTGAGTAGATCAATAGGTACCACTATGGCAGGAAGGTAACGGCGCTCCATACAGTCATGCCGGCCACATGATCTTGGAGGTATCTATGGACAATGCCGCCTCTTTGGCTCAGAAATGGAGATGAGCACCATCCCCCAGAGTAGGACGCAACTAGACTTAATGTCAAGGGGAAACGTTTACTTTACCTTTTTATAAATGTAACTACTCTTGAACATATTGGTAAATAACCTGAGACATCATGCAGCTAGCACATTTGTATTTTGTACCTTCAAGTCATTATCACTGGGCTTTCTTGACCTTTCTCTAAAGCTGAGAGAGTGTGACTTGTCTACCGTAACCCAGTGGGTAGCCATGCCTGGGAAGGGATTTAAGCCCTGATCCCCAAAGTTGGAATCCAATGCTCAGACCACACTGGTTCAGTGATGGTGTGACATAAATAAATGATAACAACAGTAATAACAACAAAAATAGTGGGTCCTATGACAAGAAGAAAAAGAGGAGGAGGAGTAAGAAGCTATGATAACAAGGTGCAATAATCATAATAGCCAACATTTTTCTTTATGGTGCCTTAATACTTCCCTGCTTTTAAGTGGTCCCTATTTATCTACTCACATTTTGCTTTTGACCCGCTAAAGGTCAGGAGCTCACCCTGACCCAGTTAAAACTTGTGTGCCGACTGCACCAGTACCTTGAGATGCTAGACTTAGCCATGGTAGTAGACATTTTAGTCACATCCCACTTGGACTACTGCAATGCTCTCTCCATGGGGCTGCCTCTTAAGACGGTTTAGAGGCATCAACTGGTACAAAGATCAGCAACCAGATTACTAACCAGAGCTCCATATAGGGAGTGAACAACTCCCATGCTGAGGCAGCTCCACTGTCAGCCAGTCTGCTTCTGGGCTAGATACAAAATGCTGATCATTAACTTTGAAGCCAGGCCCAGACTACTTGAAGGACTACATCTCCTCTTATAAACCTACTCTGACACTGCAGTCAGCAGAGGAGGGCCTACTTTCAGTCCCACCCCTGTTTCAAGAGCAGTTGGTGGGAACGAGAGAGAGGGTCTTCTCCGCGATCAACCCTCACCTCTGGAATGCCCTCCCTAAAAAGATAAAAATGGCCCCTTCCCTCCTCTCCTTTAAAAAACAATTAAAAACCTATTTGTGCACTTTGGCATAAGGAGAAGAGGAGGACTAGGGAACGACAGTCAACTACGTTGCCTTTGAAATTATATTTTCATTGTCCTATTTGTCAATAACCAAACTTGATTTTTAAAATATTTTTTAAAAATTTAGTGAACCTTCGGGAGCTCATTAAACTGAGGTTCAAGTTTTTATGGTAGAAATAATTTTTAAGTTTTTAAGGTAAGATATTACTTTATTATGTAACTGTTCGTGTGATTTTAGGTTTTATTTATAATTTGTTGTTTGATGTTGATTGGTGTTGGGATTGGGATTATTAATTGTATCCTTGTCTGCTTTTGTGGTGAGGCACTGAATGTGTTTTTATCCGCCCTAAGTCCCCTTGGGGAGATAGGGAAGACTATAAATAAAGTATTATTATTATAATTATTATTGATTTGTGAAAATACTTAGGTTAATATTGGAGCCCACCACTCTGGAAAGTTTTTAAATATTTCTGGAGGCATCATATTCTCATAGCTTTAGTACATGCCTTTGCAGGAGGACATTTCAACTCAAGTGGGGCAGAAAGAATGAGAAGCAAATGTGAAAAGAGCCAAATGTGAACGAATGAAATAATAGGGGAGATTGTAGGGTTATTGTTTGTAATTCTGTCCCGCTCACATTTCAGTTCTTCAGTGCTCCACAAGGTTTCTCTGTTTGGTGGTAATAAATTGGATAATCATTACTAGCAAGGGAATTATGAAGATAATAATGAACAAATGAGGCAGCTAAAAGATTTATTGCTCTGGCCTAATACAACATGTATTTTCCTTGAACCAAACATAATCCTGCTCTCATTTGCCAGTAATTAGCCTTGCCTTTATTACATAGTAAATACTGCTTTAATTACTGTACTACTGAGCTCAAGAGATGGGACTTGATAGTGAGAGCTTAATAGTCTTCAACAGCTGCACCCCCTCCCTGAATTCTGAACAACAGATGCACAAGAAAAATAAAAACTAAGAAAACTAAGAAAGAACACAGACATACTTTAACTCATTCATAGGTGTCCCTTGTGAGTTCCTACCATACCATTTCCAATCACAAGTGATAATGAGTTGTTAAATTTAACTTGCGATTGTGTACTGCATAGATTAGTGGATACTGGGTACAATTCAAATACCTGAAGTTTGAGATAACTGATTTCAATATGTTAACATGTCTATTGTAGTGCTGGATAGTGGTTTCTGTATCAGAGAGGCAGCAAATCTCTTGGGATTTTCCAGGGCACTGAATTGATGTATTCTACTCAACAATCAGCTTCAGTACCTTGGATAGCTCCCAAATGGCAGACCAGGATACATCTATACTTTGGAAATAGTGCATTATGACCCAACTGCCATGGTTCAATTTTATGGAATCATAGATGTTGTAGTTTTACAAGGTATTTAGTCTTCTGCCAAAGAGTGCTGGTGCCTCAGCAAACTACACATTCCAAGTTTCCATAGCATTGAGCCATGGCAGTTAACGTAGCCTCAAACTGCATTAATTGTATAGACTACATACACCACAAGTTTGGGGATGGGGAAATTCTATTTCAATTAATCCTTCAAAACATTTGAATTTCAATTTCGTTTTACATAGAATCAATCACTTACTCTACTTGTAGCTAGGCTTCCTTAGTACATCTCATTTTACAAGGCAAAACACCCTTTTCCCTCAGTGAAGTGAATAAAGGGGAAATAAGCAGGGCAAGGAAAGATTCAAGTAATGTGCCAGAATGGGTGAAAGTATTGATTCATATTTGTTCCACATTCATTTTAAAAAAATTCAATGACACAACAATCTTTTTAAAAAACAAATCAGTATTCCAGAGTTGTGTAACTTGTTATGGATCACAACATTAAATCGGTATTTCTGATATTTAATCAAAAGTTAAAACAAATGGAGAGTACGTTTAGATCAGAAATTTCAAATGCAAATGAGCCATGCAAGGCTTGGTTCAGATTCTACAAGCATTTACAGCTTTCAGTTTAGAAAGGAAATATTGATCTACCTCAATTCAAAACGGATATTGACAAGGGAGAGGACATGTGGAATTGTCGGAGTTGAAGTCCAGAATACCTGGAGGGCTGAAGTTGCCCATGCCTGTTATAGAGGGTGTTTTATTTTTAACTTTTGGGCTATGATCCTAGCCACCAGAATTCGAATCCTCTCTCTGCCATGAATCCAACGAAGTAAATCAAACTCTCTTGGCCTTAGAAGAATGCAACGGCAAACTTCAACAAGTCTTGCCAAGAAAATCTTTAAGATTCACTTGAAGACATATAACAAGAACAACAACAGCAATAGCAACAGCAACAATGCTTTTTAATGGATTTACATTGTTTATAACTTGTGTTAATGTGATCAATTTTAAATTGTGTTTAAAATGTTATCGTTAGGTTACTATTTCTTCTCTGTTTGTGCCACCTTGAGTTTCAACCTTTCCAAGCTTTGATACCAGAGGCCTCTAATCCATAATAGCATTCTTGCCCCATGTCCAATTCTGCACTGTAGGAGACCCTAGTGCAGATGTGGTTATAAATAAATACAGTTATGGTTCTTAGGCATGTGCGATCCAGGAAAAAATGGTTCTAAACTCTCTTCAAAAGTAGGGGGCGCTGGTGCTTCATTTCTAAACTCATTTCCAAATTTTGAAGCAAAAAATTCAAAACTTTCTGAAACTTCTGAATATTTGTAATGAATTTGTTATATGCATGCGCAATAGCAAAAAAACAGCACTGAGGGGGGAATTTTAGGGGATTCCCCCACCCTCATTTTTTAAGCTATCCTGATCAAACTTGCTACAGTGGTAGAACACATTTACCACTGTTAGCTCATCAAATTTCAGAACGTTTCCCTTATCCTCTGATTTTTGGGGAATTTTCATAGCTTTTATGAAAAACATTTTTAATAATTATAGAAAGCTGTTCCTGGTTTGAAAGTCTTATTTCCTGTTTCACTGGGTTGTCTTTACTTTGATGGTCATTGTTTTACTTCAGGAACATTGTTTTTGTGGCTGAAACTCATAATGAAATTCATAATGTTTCACTTATCCACAAAATTTTAGGGAATTATTACAGCTTTTTAAATCTGCTTTTTTAAAAAAAGATCCTCTCTGCTTCCCCCTTGTAATGATGGGACATGCAGTGCTTTGAGAAGAACAAACAAACAAAGAGAGGGCCTTGAACCCAGAGGATTCAGCTATGTAACATTTGCGATCTCTCCCCAGACGAAAGGAGGGCAGTACACCGCGAGCAGAGAGGATTTTTGGCAATGATGGGACATGCAGTGCTTTGTGGAGGCCAAACAAACAAAGAAAAAAAGGGCCTTGAACCTGGAGGATTCAGCTATATAATGTTGCTGCCTCTCCCCAGATGAAAGGAGGGCAGTACACCACCAGCAGAGAGGGTTTTTGGAAATGATGGGGCATGCAGTGCTTTGAGGAGGCTCAGGCCAAACAAACAAACCCAACAGGCAGAGAGGGCTTGAACCCAGAGAAGGATTCAGCCATGTAATGTTGCTGGGCTCCCCAGACTAAGGGAGTACAGCAGAGAGGGTTTTTGGAAATGATGGGACATGCAGTGCTTTGAGCAGGACAAAGGTGTCAGATTTTTAAAACAAAACAACCCCTTTCCCTTCCCCAAACTTTCAACCCTCCACTTTTGTCTAAAAAAAATGCTTCTTCTTGCTCCTTGATTTTAGAAGAAAATGCATCAGACTTTTAAAATAACCCCTTTCCCTTCCCCAAACTACCAACCCCCACTTTTGTGTCAGAAAATAAATTTTTCTTCTTTTACTCCTTTATTTTAGATTTTTAAAACAAAAAAACCCCAAAAAAAACAGCCCCTTTCCCACCGCACCCCAAAATTGCCTGCTCTTCTTGGTAAAGAGTCGACTCCTTTTTTACAATGCTGCCCCAGTGCCTCTAGGTCCCCCTCCAACAACAACAGGCCAGGCAGGCACAGGCAGCAAAAGACCAACCACCCTCCTTCCTCCAACTTCCAAGCCAGAATGAGCCTCATGGCATGCAGCAGACACTTTTAAAGGAGGACAGCCAAACCCCTCCCCTTACTTGAATGTCCACACCAATTGGGCAGGGAGGCAAGCTCAGGCTAGGCTGCTCCTCCCTGCAAACAAGTTTGGTTGCTTCAAAAATGATTTCTCATATGTCCAATCTAAATTGTGAGCCCATTAAATGAATGGGCTTCAACGCTTTGGAATTGAGGGCTAATTCCGACATGCTAATGCTTGTTGGAACCCCATTCAAAAATCAGAATATATTCGATTTTATTCTGATTTTATTCTGATTTACAACGATTCCGAGGAATTCGCCCATGCCTAATGGTTCTATTTGTGTCTTGCCTTGTTCTTTCCAGTGGTTGTGCAGTATTGAGATGCAGCAGTTCATCTTCATACAGAGCATAGCCCAGATTGAATCATCCAGACCTGATAGTGGATGAGATTCATGTGTCAATAGCTCAAGCACTGCCTTATGAATGGGCATATAGAACCAGATGTGATTCTTACATCTGCCATACTGGATAAATGTGACATCGGAATTAGCCCTGAGACTGTGATTTAGTATATCTTTATTGCAGTTAAATAGCTAATGTAGCGTGTTTCCCCCTGGAGATTTCATTTTTGCAAAGGAATAAACAACTCAATGCTTTTGTAAAACCAGTTCAAACATTGCAGAAGATCTTTGGCAGAAGTGAGCTGGATGAAATTCTATCCCTGTAATGCTTTTGGAAAGCTGATCCTGGCCACTACAGTACATAAAGGGGCAGACAGCTTTGTGCCTCTGGGATAGGCTTGGGCCTCACGTTCTCTAAATTACCCCCATTATCTAATCTCTCTTCCATCCACTGCATTGACTCTTCCAGCAACAGAAGGTTGGAGGTGGATAAAAAATGTGCCCACACAGCTAGAAGTGCTTTGATACCATTGTAATGTGGGCATAAAATCAAGGAACATATGCAGAGGCATCTGTTCACAGTTGTGAAGACATATAAAAATATGGAGCTGCTGAGAAACTTTGATAGATTTTATGACAGGGAAACAATATATTTTTATTGTGTATGATGTGGATCCACAAAAAGTGATTGCTCCCTTTTTTACAACTATAATTCCCTCACACAACAAAGGGGTAAATTTATGATGGGCCTCATTGCTGATGTTGCAGGTGGCCACTCCAATTCTATATGACAAAGGATCCAAAACACACCCGTAGGGTCTGTGGGCATTTTGTGAGCAAATCAAAAACTGTACAGCATTTAGTAACTTATAAGAATCTGGAAGGAACTTTGTAACATGAAATTGAAAGAGACCATTGCCAAAAAAAGAAATTCATAATAACAGTTTACATGAATATAAAGTCAAAAGAGTCATAAAAACAAAGAGCTGGAAGGAACAACAAGGACCATCTAGTTCAACCCCCTGCAAAGCAGGAAGATATAGTTAAAACACTCCTGAGCAGTTGCCATTCAACCTCTCTTTAACGACCTCATCGCATGTAGGCATGTGCCTTCTCCTTTAAGATGGAGCCCACTGACTCCCATTATATGACACACTGAAACTTCCAGCAGGGCTCTGCTTTAAAGGAGGAGATAAACCAGTGCATGCTGCCACCACGTCAACACAGGAGACTTTCTGTGTTGCCTTGGATCAATGGGAGGAAGCCAGAGGGTGGACACTTCCCTCCATGGGATGGAAACATGAGTGAGTCAGGCACTGTGGGGTGATGAGTTCCCCACACTCCTGTGATCCATGGCAATTCAGGCAGCACGTGTGAAGAGGTTGTAAATAACTCTAAATAGAGGTACAGTAGTCTCTCACTTATCCAACACTCGCTTATCCAACATTCTGGATTATCCAATGCATTTTGTAGTCAATGTTTTCAATACATCATGATATTTTGGTGCTAAATTCATAAATACAGTAATTACTACATAGCATTACTTCGTATTGAATTACTTTTTCTGTAAAATTTGTTGTATAACATGATGTTTTGGTGCTTAATTTTTAAAATCATAACCTAATTTGATGTTTAATAGGCTTTGCCTTAATCCCTCCTTATTATCCAACATATTCGCTTATCCAACATTCTGCCGGCCTGTCTATGTTGGATAAGTGAGACTCTACTGTAATCCACACTCTGATACAACCTTCTATTCTACATTGAACAGCTCTTATTGTAAATAAATCCTCCTTTATGTTTAGGTGAAATCTCTTCCGTTCTAATTTAAATCCATTGCTTTGTGTTCTAAGGAGTAAAAACAAAAAGCTTGCTCTATCTTTTAAATGACATTCCTTTAGAATCTTAAAGATAGCTAGTGTGTTTCCTTTTAATATTCTCTTGATCAAGCTAAACATATCCATTTGATCAACTTGGTTACTATCCTGTCCAGAAGTAGACACAGTATTCAAAGTGAGGTTTGACCAAAGTTGCATAGAGTAGCATTACTGCTTAATTTGATCTGGATACTGTGCTCCTATTGATGCAGCCTAAATTTATTTTTATTTTTATTTGAATGCCACATCACACTGGTGATTCATGTTCAGCTTGAGGCCTACTAAGGCCCCTAGTTCATTTCTACTCATAGTGCTTTCATGCCTGGTATCACTCATCCTATATTTGTACATTTCATTTTTCATACTCCTGTTTGGATTAAAGTAATGCACTCTATGTGGGGCTGCCTCTGAAAAGTGTTCAAAAACTTTGACTGCTTCAAAGAGCTGTGGTCAAATTGCTAATTGGGGCTGGCTACATGGAGCACACCATCCTCCTGCTGCAACAGCTCCACTAGCTGCTAGTCTGTTTCTTGGCACAATTCAAAGTGCTAGTTATGACCTAAAAAGCCTTATATGGCTTATGTCCAGGTTGTTTGGCAGATCATATCTCCTGGTATGAACTGAAGCAGCTGTCCAATGTACCAAAACTATTTTAGTAGTGAAGCTCAGAAGCTTGGACAAAAAGGTAAAGGTAAAGGTTTTCCCCTGACATTAAGTCTAGTCATGTCTGACTCTGGGGGTTGGTGCTCATCTCCATTTCTCAGCCAAAGAGCCAGCACTGTCCGTGGACACCTCCAAGGTCATGTGGCCGGCATGACTGCATGGAGCGCCATTACCTTCCTTGCGATGAGGTGCCTATTGATCTGTTCACATTTGCATGTTTTTGAACTGCTAGATTGGCAGAAGCTGGAGCTAACAGCGGGAACTTACCCCGCTCCTCAGATTTGAACCGCCAACCCTTCAGTCAGCAAGTTCAGCAGCTCAGTGGTTTAACCCGATGCACCACCAGCTTGGATAGCTCCCTTTAAAATTCAAATCAGAGCAGATTTACCACCCCAATATTACTGAAGTGACTAGACTCCACTGCATTCAGTTATTTATATCTGAAGCTGTCTCTCAACTGTAGCTACTATTCCATGTTACAAGTAATCATCTGGCAACCAATACATCAACACAGAATTATACAGGTGGATGTTCACCTAATATAAACTGCAGGGCTAGTAATCTGAACTGCTGCAGCAAATGGTGTCTACCCTCTCCTAATTCAAAGCATATGTATGGATACTAAAATGCAGTCAAATTATTTTGGTAAATTAGGCAAAACATCTCACAAATAGTTCTCTCCCCTCCTCTTGCAGGCAAAAACAGAATAAAATCGAATTAATTACTAACCACTCCTATGGAGTTTTCCCAATCAATCAAAAACTTGCTGCCTGAGGCAACTACTTCACTCTGGCTAATAGCAGGGGTCAGCCATGATAATGGGGGGAGGAAGTGCTAAGAAGTCCTGTAAAATGGCTGTTACAAAGACATAAATGATACAGCGAATTAATGACATACCATCACAGAATGGATGTTGCTTGAGGATGCAATATTGCAGGAAGGAAGTTTCAACTTGCATTCCCTAAGTCTGTGAGCAAAACCGTATGATTGGTGTGTTACTGTGTTCAAACTGAATTGCAAATGAAGAACACTCTGCCCAAAATGTTGATTTTCCATCTTCTTTCAAAATGTTCCCTAAGCAGCATGTCTGGCCTGCTATAATACTAAAAAAAAGTTAGATCAATATAATGGTAAAGAATGGGATTTCATTAAAATGCACAAAGCTTCAACATGGCTTTGAGGGTATGGAAAACTAGGCAGCAGCACACAAAACACATCATTTAGTATAATGCTGAAATTAAATTCAATATGACATTTCTGAGAACATATGGTGGCTCCTATTCTATGAAAGAACATCAAGTGAATAATTTCTATTTATACTATACCTATTATTTATACTATAGCAAATAATAAACCATGGTATTTGTGTGTGTGTGTGTGTTAAATAGAACTTTCCCATATAAGAGTGAGGGCCCTTCCAAACGGGCTGAAAACCTGTTTCTCTCAGGCTTGGGATCAAACAGAGGCACCAAACCCCACAATTTGGGGGGGGGGGGGGGAGAGAGAGAGAGAGAGGCCATATTTTCTCCCCTGCTGATTAAATTTCCCTGCATGGCAGGGGGTTGGACTAGATGATCCGTGTTGTCTCTTCCAACCTTAAGATTCCATGATTCTATAAACCAGCATTTGCACAGGGGAGGTATGTCCACAGGCCCCCTCCCCTCCCTCGCCCCCTTTACTGTCTTTAAAATATAATGTGTAGTAACCAAGCTTTAAGGCTTCTAAGAGCTCCATTGAGACTGAAAGGGGGAATTCCATCTTCTCCCCCCCCCCCCCCGGCCGCAATGCTCTGTTGCATCATTTTCAGGCAAGGCTGAGCCCTTAGAAGATCCAGATCTTATTGAAAGGTCCAGATGTTTCCAGGGGTTTATTTTAAACCAGAGTAAACCTGGATATCCAAGTTTGGATGCCTCAGACTACCTCAGAAAATACCCTGTGTTTGGAACCTGTGTAGATGGGTGCTGAAGTAAGGATATATGTTTCATGATCCATGATTATTGATTCTGAAATGGGACTGAGACAGTTTTCAAGCCTTGCTGTAGGAATATCAACATGGCTCATGTCTAGTTGTTAGTTATATAGAATAAATTGCTGAATGGTAAATGAACACTGATTTAAATCCTTTTAACCCCATTTATACTGACCATTTAATGCAGCTTCAAGATGATTTGAAACTGTGGGGATACAAAATGCATGCTGCCAATGCATGCTGCCAATGCATGAAATGGTGCAGATTAAAGGAGTTATAACACATTAAAGTCAAAGTAAAGACCAAGATAAGCCCTTTAATACACTGCAGCAGATCACAATATATCCCAGATTTCACTTCACTTCACTTTATTTCTTAATTAGTTGCTCTCCACCAGAGTGCTCCGAGCGACTTACAATTTAAAATATCATTCCACAATATAAAAGACATTCAACCTAAAAACATTCAACATAAAAACATTCAACCTAAAAACATTCAACAGTGACTATTTGGCAAATTTGATCTGATTTACTTAAATGCACAACCAAACAGCCAAGTCTTGAGCGCTTTTTCAAAAGGTCGCAACTCCGACATTGCTCTAATATATGGAGGCAATGAGTTCCACAGAATTGGAGCATAGGTCGGAAAGGCTCTATGCCTTGTATCTTCCAGGTGTACCTCCCTAGGGCCCGGTACGTATAGGAGATTTTCTTGGAAGGATCAAGGTGACCACTGATGGAAACAAGGAATGAGGCGGTCCCTAAGATATAATGGTCCTTGGCCATTTCAAGCTCTAAATGTCAGGATCAGTATCTTGTAAGAGATCCGATGTTCTGTTGGTAGCCAATGCAGTTGTTTCAGAATCGGTGTAATATGGGATCCCGCTAGCAGCCTGGCCGCCGCATTTTGGACCAAGGGTGAAATCAGCTCTGTAAAATGTGAAGTACATTGGACACCCACCCTTACTGAAGCACTCTGTAGAATGTAAAATGCTGGAAGAGAAGGCTGCTAAACATTCCCCAAGAGCATGGGTAATTGACCCATGCCCTTGGGGCATGGGTCAATTACCATGGGAGGTCAATTACCATGGGAAGGATACAATGTTTCTTCTCATAATAGTCACCATCACATATGAATCACACCCTGATTTTTAGGGTTGCAAACTTGGTATTTTGCTGTTCCTCAAACCCTTTATTCACTTGCCCAAACACCTGTCTGTGTACGGGAGCGAAGGGTGTGAGCTGCCTGTGTGCCTGTTCCTTGGGGTTATGCAGCGGGGGAAGGTCCTGCATGTCTGCCCCCTGCCTGGTAGCCGAGGGAAGCTCCATAGCTGCATTTTTTTTACTTTGCTTTTTTTCTTTTCTTTTCTTTTTTCTAAAATGGTAACTCGATATCAAAATAATTCACATTGTTTTAGTTGGTCTACTCTAGTTAAGACTAATAGTATGATTCAGGCTATAGCCTTTGTTTGCAAAATAACTAGGGACATCACTAGGATTCGGCAGAGATAGTGGGTGACCCCAGAGGCGTTATCTATGGGTAGAGCAATGTGAAGGCATTGCCACCCACCAAATACAAATTATGCTCCTCAAATAAATGTTCTTTCTCCCTCCAAATTTCTACCATGCAATAACTTAAAATTTCAGTTGAGTGTTGAGAAATAGAGTTTAGGCATTAGAGTTTAGAGAAATAGAGTTTAGGGGAAAGGGGCAGGAGAAGTAACTCAAGGGAATGTGAATGCAGGAAATATACAGATTTTCATTCTCTACTATGTTAGAAATTTGAGGATTGAAGGAACATCTCGTTTGGGAGACAAAGTTTTTATAAAGATGACCATGTTCTCTGCCTTGGAGTGTGGTGGAAGCTCCTTCCTTGGAAGCTTTTAAACAGGGTACTTTGATTGTACTTTTCCTGCATGGCTGGGGGTTGGACTAGATGGCCCACATGGTCTTTTACAACTCTATTATTCTATGATTCTATGATTCTCATCCCCCCAGTGCCAAAACTTCTGGGTCACACCAAGTGGCAGAGCTTACTGATACAGATTTGCCAAACCCTAGTCATTCTCCATTTATGCACCAGATCTGGCTTAGCCTGCTGCCCTGTAGGGGGAATAGATGGGATGCCATCCTGCTCATTGTGGGCTGCAAATTGTTTGGGGCTAGCCCTTGCAATAAATGGTCCACATTTTTGTAATTAGGATACAAATCAAACTTTATGTTGATCTAATTGTTTTGATAATATTATCTATACAAAATCCCAGTATACTTGTGAAGTATTCACACAAACACAAGATGGTCTATGTACAAAGAAAATATAATGTCCAAATAGCATATAGTATTATTAAATGTTCCCCATACAAAGCTCAATTCGGTAGTACCAGACAGAATGAAAAGGAGCAAAAGCTCTAACACAAAAGTTATCTAAGTCTGATATTGGTTCCAATGTGCTTCAGGAATACATAATCAATGTATTCCCAATGTGCTTCAGGAATACATAATCAATGAAAATATCTTCCAAACAAATTAAACAGATGGTTGGTCATGTTGCTGTATACAGAATGAAGAAAATAATGATGGAGCACTGCTCTCAAGAAAGTCTTCACAAGTAAAGTCTAAATAAAGTCCCTAGTAAAGTCTACATGGGTTCCTGTGTATTTTTGTGCCCTGTTTCGGGGGGAAAATCCCCTTCTTCAGGAGTTGATATAATCAGCAACAATGAACTTATATCTAAAACAAAACATAGAGTAACAAGTATTTTAAGGAGCCCCGGTGGTGAAGTGCGTTAAAGTGCTGAGCTGCTGAACTTGCAAACCAAAAGGTCCCAGGTTCAAATCCCAGGAGCGGCTTCAGCACCCGCTGTTAGCTCCAGCTCCTGCCTACCTAGCAATTCGAAAACATGCAAATGTGAGTAGATCAATAGATACCGCTCCGGTGGGAAGGTAACAGCACTCCATGCAGTCATGCAGGCAACATGACCTTGGAGGTGTCTACGGACAACGCTGGTTCTTCAGCTTAGAAATGGAGATGAGCACCAACCCCCAGAGTCAGACATGACTGGACTTAACGTCAGGGGAAACCTTTACCTTTACCTAACAAGTATTTTACCAGCAGTATTAACAGAAGTAAAGGTAATCCATATAACTGTTATATACTTACATAGTGCCTAATTGCTTACAAGAAATGACTCTGCTTATGGTGATTTCAACTGTGAGTGATTCTGAAGGTTCATTCAAAGGTTTATAAAGAGTACTTGGTAACTTAAAGGAAACAGCTAAAATTAAGCTATTTGTTAAGTCCCTGAGGGGAAAAGGTTTTAAACTTAAAGATCCAGTACATTTCCCTTTGGGATAATAGTTTTTCCAAATCCATATAAGGTTTTTGAGTAATGCATTCCAGAGCACAAAATTTAAATGAGGTAGATGAATGTTTGTTTTGTGTGAAGTATGAATATAAGAGACTCTGTAGAGACTCTTTGATTCTGGATTTATGTTCAGAGATCTGATTCTCAAGGGTCTGGTCATCTTTCCGGTATACTAGAAATCACAATCACATGTCAAGAAGTAGATTACATTACTGCTATTACAAGTATATGTTTTAGTGTGGTGCCCACTTTGTTCCTATGATTATATATCTCCTTAGTTTTCCGAGATTGAGGACAACACTTACAGTGACAACAGTGGTAATGGCCTCTCAGTGTTTTTTTTTTTTTTTCGTGTCAGGAGCAACCGGTGTTGCTTCTGGAGTGAGAGAATTGGCCGTCTGCAAGGACGTTGCCCAGGGGACGCCCGGATGTTTTGATGTTTTTACCATCCTTGTGGGAGGCTTCTCTCATGTCCCTGCATGGAACTGGAGCTGATAGAGGGATCTCATCCACACTCTCCCCAGGTGGGATTCGAACCTGGCAGCTTTCAGGTCAGCAACCCAACCTTCAAGCCACTTAGTCCACTACGCCATCTGGGGGCTCTCAGGGTGCTCTTCGGTGTACTAATGGGAGTGATTAAATCTGTATGGATTAAAAATTCTCTAATATTTTTGGTACATCTGTTTCCAAAAATAGATAATTTATCACAACCTGGAATATCTTGAAGAAGATGTCAGTGCTTTTTTATAATTTGGATTATGTGTTTGGAGTAATGTGATAATTCTTGTGTCCAGATAATTTGATTTTTTTTGTTGGTTTAGAAGATTCTTTCAGTAGGGTGGTTCTATCAGTTTTTTTGGCTTTAATTAATGCTTTTTTAATGATATGTTTAGAATAGCCTCTATTTCTAAACTCCTGGCTTAAGGTAAGGCTTTCATGAATGAAGTGTTCATTAGAGCTTGAGTAACATTTCAGTCTGAGTAGTTGTGAGAATGGAAGATTGGTCTTTAAACCAAAGTGGTGGAAGCTGTCATAATGAAGAAAATAATTTTTATCTGAGGGTTTTCTGAAGTTCTTGACCAAAAGTTTGTTATGATATTTATATACAGTAACATCCAGAAAATTGATATGTGACAGGTTGAGGTGACTGGTAAACTTAATGGACGTATGTATAGTGTTAATCCAATTAGAAAATCCTACTGTGGCCTCAGTTGTTTTAAATACCATGAATATGTCATCAATAAATCGGCCATAATATATTATATTGTAGGCATGAGCGATCCATGAAAAAAATGGTTCTAAACTCACTTCTAAAGTAAGGGGCGCTGGCGCTTCATTTCTGAAACTACTTCTGAAATTTGGCCCAAAAAAGTTTTGAAACTTAAGAATACTTGGAATATTCAAAATTAATTCGTTAATGGTGGACGCGCATGCACAGTGGCCAAAAACAGCACTGGGGGGAACTTCAAAGGACTCTCCTGCCCTCATTTTTTGAGCTATCTTCTTCAAATTTGGTACAGTGGTAGAACCCATTTAACAGAACGTTTCCCTTATCTTCTGATTTTTGGCGAATTTTCATAGCTTTTATAATAAACCATTTTTTAATAATTGCAGAAATCTGTTCCTGGTTTGAAAGTCTTATGTCCTGTTTCATTGGGTTGTCTTTACTTTGAATGTCATTGTTCTACTTCAGAAACTTTGTTTTTGTAGCTGAAACTCGGTGAAATTGGTGGACAGTGTCCCAGCAAACCATAATGTGCTCCATGTCTCTTGCGCAAAGACAAAGTTCAGGCAGTGTAATAAAGTTTAGCCATGTTTCTATGACAAAACCAATTGGAAATGACATTTATCACCCAGGAACAGAAATCATAGTACACCATCAAATCACTCCTGACAGAGGGCCATCAGCCTCTGAATAAGGAAATCTGTTCCTGGTTTGAAAGTGCTATTTCCTGTTTCATTCAATTTTCTGGGGCTGAGAGTGTGTGACTTGCCCAAGTGGGTGGGTAAGTGGTGAATCAAGCCACAATCGGAGTCCAACACTCAAACCTCTCCCTCCCTCCCTCTCTCTCTCTAAACTTCTCATACCTTCCAAGAATTCACACACCATATGAAAGTTTGGTCAAAATGGTCAGAGGAGGGAAACTAAAATGATCTAGTGTCTGGAGAACAAACCCTATGAGGAGCAGCTTAAAGAACTGGGTATGTTTAGCCTGCAGAAGAGAAGGCGGAGAGAGAGGAGACATGAGGAGGACCATGTATAAATATGTGAGGGGAAGTCATAGGCAGCAGAAAACAAGCTTGCTTTCTGCTGCCCTGGAGACTAGGATGCAATCGAATAATGGCTGCAAACTACAGGAAAGGAGATTTCACTTGAACATGAGAAGGAACTTCCTCACTGTAAGAGCTGTTCAGCAGTGGAACTCTGCCCCGGAGTGTGGTGGAGGCTCCTTCTTTGGAGGCTTTTAAGCAGAGGCTGGATGGCCATCTGTCAGGGGTGCTTGGAATGCGATTTCCTGCTTCTTGGCAGAATGGGGTTGGACTGGATGGCCCACGAGGTCTCTTCCAACTCTATTATTCTATGATTCCATTATTCTAAGTGAGGACAAAAGGGGGTGGGGAATGTTAAGAGGAGAGAGGGCCTTGGACACCTGAGAACTGTAGTTTTAAAGCGGGCATAGTACTATTGGAGAAACATCTGCTTTCAACCCAATGCTTTTAT
Source organism: Anolis carolinensis (assembly GCF_035594765.1). Taxonomy (NCBI): domain Eukaryota; kingdom Metazoa; phylum Chordata; class Lepidosauria; order Squamata; family Anolidae; genus Anolis; species Anolis carolinensis. The sequence goes on from NC_085841.1 coordinate 298,480,711, forward strand.
AAAAGAGGAAAATTCAGAGGCTTCGTTCTGCTTCATTTTTAAAGCTATTGAGATGAAATTTGCCAGAATGGAAGCAAATATTCATAACTCTGCCTATCAAGTTTCATAATGTTAGACCCATCCACTGATTTTTTGGGAATTTTCAAACAACATTTTTTTAAAACGCTACCAGAACAATAGCCCCACCTCTCCGCTCCTCTTCCTTCTGTCCTGACTGGCTTAGGCCAAGGCTTCTGGGAAATAGAGTTTTGTTCAGATAATGGCTTCTTGCTTCACTTGCACTTAAATAAATGGGGGAAAATTCAGAGGCTTCGTTCTGCTTCATTTTTAAAACTATTGAGATGAAATTTGCCAGAATGGAAGCAAATATTCATAACTCTTTGCCTATCAAGTTTCATAATGTTTGACCCATCCACTGATTTTTTTAGGAATTTTCAAACAACATTTTTTAAAAATGCTACCAGAACAATGGCCCCACCTCTCCATCCCTCTTCCTTCTGCCCTGATTGGCTGAGAGGCATGCCAACATGGCTTCACCTCTCAGAGGGGCTACAGCTACATCCAAAGACATCAGAGAAAGACAAAAAAGGTGCCTTTTGATTCAAATTCTTAATATTAGGAAGGCAGTGAGCAGATGTTTCAAAACTCACTTCAAAAGTGCTTTCAAACCGAATTTGAAATGAATATAATGAACAAACAAAAAAATTGCCCAACCCTATTATATGGGCATAGTACATATTTAAAGATGGATTTAGCAATATAGTACATTTGCCATGAATAAATTGGGAACAGAGGGGGCCAACGGACTTCCCAATGCCACACCAAAGACCTGAAAGTAGAATTGATTTTTAAAACGGAAATAATTTTTCTCCAGTACTATGTCTAACAGGTCCATCAAGGAATGTGTCGGTGGTTGTAACTTGGTTCTACTACGAAGGATATTCTCTATGATGGTACAGGCCTCATCTAATGGAATGTTAGTGTAGAGTGAGGTGATGTCAATAGTAACTAAAATGCTATCCTCCTCAATTTTGAGATTTTCTACAATGTTAATGAAGTGCTTTGTGTCTTTAATATAGGAATCACAGAGAGGGACAAATGGTTGGCAAAAGGAGTCTAGATATTTAGCAACTGGTTCCAACACAGAGGATGAACCTGAAATAATAGGTCGGCCTGTGGGTGGAGTGATGCCTTTATGAATCTTAGGAAGAATATAAAACATTGGTATCCTGGGGAAGTCATTGTGTAAGTATTTAAATGTAGAAGAAGAAATAAATCCCATGGATAATCCCTCTTGACACACCACCCTAATAAGGGACTGAATGTGTTTGGTGGGGTCTGTTGCAACAGGTTTGTAGAATTTACTATTTGATAACTGAAGGTTGACTTCCTTAACATAATCTCTTTTCTTAAGTAATACTATAGCTCCCCCTTTATCTGCTGTTTTCCAGACTACCTCTTTAAGGTTGCTTAATTTGATCAGAGTGGTTCTTTCTATTTCAGATAAGTTTGAGTGGTATGGTTGTCTACGAGTAATTAGCTTATTAAAGTCCCTCTCTACAACTTTTTCAAAGCACTTAGTGTAAATGTCTGTGGAAGGACAGAAGGTACTTTTAGGTTTAAAAGGATCTATGGTTGTGTTGGATATGCTGTTTTTAAAGACGTCTCTTAAGCGAATGGTTCTGAATAGTTTAAATAAATCTATTCATGCTCGAAATGCATTAAATTTATGTGTGGGAACAAATGTTAGACCTTTGTTTACTACAGACCTTTCTATGTCAGATAACTTATAGTCGAATAGATTAACAATCAGGTCCGGCATCTCCGATTTCGGCCCCTTGGGAAAAAAATAGTAGAAGACGAGGAGAATGGTCGAGTCATATTCTTATGTCTAGAGGATCTTCTTAAAGGAGGTGAGTCAGAGACTTCAGAGCTTTCAGTTGTCCTACCTGGGTCGTCCTCAGTAGAGGAGTCTGTGAACTGAGGATGGAATCTGACTCTTCTCTTAGAGGGGGCTTGATCTTTGTCCAATAACCATGGGTAGACTCAATTGGATTGATAATCATGACGATCTCTTTCAAACTTTTTAATTTTAAATTCTTTCACCTGGTTGTATAGGTCACTACATTTTTTGTCAAGAGTCTCCAACATGGTGGCAGAGATTGTGTCTTTCATAATGTTTTCCATAAGATTGGTAATTTTACTTTCTCCATCCTTAATGGTGGCATTGGATTTCATAATCAATAATGCCATCAGGTCCAAGGAACGTTTGTTTAAAATCTTAACCCATTGTTGTAAGAAATCCCTGTCTTTAAACATGCCGGGTGGTTTATAGATCCTCAATCCTCTGGGGATCATATTGTGTTTTATATAGTCAACTAACGTGAAAGCATGAAGATCCAAGTGAATATTTCTTTTTTTCAATTTTTCTAAGTCATTGAATAAATTGCTGTTCTGGGAGGACTCAGCTACTGGTACATGGTCAATGACTGACCTGTTTTTAGTAAGAGACATAATATCTTCTTTTTTGAAGCTAAACGTACCGAGCCAGTCATCCATAATAATATGGCTATACTACTATACAAAATCCCAGAATACTTGTAAAGTATCTACACAAACACAAGATGGTCTATGTACAAAGAAAATATAATGTCCAGATAGCATAGAGTATTATTAAAGTTCCCCATACAAAGGCTAATTTGGTTGTACATAGACCATCTTGTGTTTGATAATATTATCTGACAAAACTTTCTATGCAATGATCCCTGGTAGATGTTTTAAGAGGACAATTAATACTTTATTTATATTGTCATTTCTTTAATCAGCTTTATCATGAAAATATTAAGGATATAGAGATCAATATCCATACAACTGGAAGCTTCTAGAAACTTCCAGAAGTACTGATCTTGACTCCACCCAAAATGAGACATTTTGTTTTACATGTGGTCACGGACAACAAAAAGGGGGGAGGGATTCTGGATGTGCAAGCTACAGAATTCTCAGCCTTGTATCACTTCCTTAAGGTTTAAAAGACTGCATTTTTTGCTGGAATACCCCTAAACTCTTTAACTTCTAACTTCAGATTATTTTGTGCTTTCCAATTGAAGCCATGTACTTAAACATAAAGGGCTCAGCATAGCTATTGAAGAAGAGAAAATTAAAAATCAGTAGCATTCATATTTAAATTGTTTATAAATCAACTTTAATCAATTTTTAATTAGCACAGGATGCCTTTTTACTCTCAATTTAACTTAATTCTGAAGAGTTGCCTGGGAGAAGATTACAATGCTGTATACAGAGCCTGCTTCTATTCTCTTTTCAATTCAGCTATGGACTACTTTAAAAAGAAAAAGCCTTAACTGCATTGTAAGAATCCCTAGAGCTTGTTAAGGATGGGTTAAGTGTAACTTCATTTTCTCTGCAGACAAGAAAATGCTGAAGACAGAATGGCATCATTACAGAATATCTGAGGTGTACAAGTTTAGGTGGGATAGTATTTTTTCTTGAAGGTAAAATCGTTTTAAAATTTCCCAGATTTTTTAAAAAAGAACTCTCTATAATTTTTCAGCTTATTCCAGTTATGCATGCACAGCAAACAGTGCTGCAAATAGATGGCCTTTGATGACTACTAATCAAATTCCAGGCATCAAGGGAAAAAAAGAGGATTTAAATTATTTTCCTTCCTTAAAACAATTCTTAGGGAGGGTTGTTTCTACCCACTTTTCCTCCAGTGAGCTCAAAGAAGTATAAATGGATCTCTTTCTCCCCATATTTATCCTCACAATACTCCTATGAAGTAGACCAAGCTGTAAGAGAGGGATGGGCCCAACATTGCCCAGTTCATGGGTCAACTCAGACTAGAACATTGGCCACTCAAACTCTAAGCCATAAGGCATGATAAAACTGTGCCTAGAATCCTAGAATCTTGATCATGGGATGCATTATATATAAGTACTAGGGTTGGGCGAATTTTTCGTATGCCCGTTAAATACATATCAAATTCGGATCTAAAGCACTTTTGAAGCGTGTTTCGATGCACCTGCTCACTGCTTTCCTAATACAGTAGAGTCTCGCTTATCCAATGTAAACGGGCCAGCTGGATAAGCGAATATGTTGGATAAGCGAATATGTTGGATAATAAGGAGAGATTAAGGAAAAGCCTATTAAACATCAAATTAGGTTATGATTTTACAAATTAAGCACCAAAACATTATGTTATACAACAAATTTGACAGAAAAAGTAGTTCAATACACAGTAATGCTATGTAGTAATTACAGTATTTACAAATTTAGCACCAAAATATCACAATGTATTGAAAACATTGACTACAAAAATGCGTTGGATAATCCAGAACGTTGGATAAGCGAGTGTTGGATAAGTGAGACTCTACTGTATTAAGAATTTGAATCAAAAGGCACTTTTTTTTGTCTGTCTCGGATGTCTTCGGATGTAGCGGTGACCAAGCCCCACTGAGAGAAATGCCTCTCAGCCAATCAGGCCTGACAGAAGAGGGAGAGGCGGGGCCATCGTTCTTGTAGCCTATTAAAAATGTTGTTTTAAAAAACCTTGGAAATTCCTAAAATATCAGTGGATGAGTCAAACTTTAACAAACTTGATAGGCAAAGAGTGGTAAATATTTTCTGCGATTGTGACATATTTCATCCCAATAGCTTTAAAAATGGAGGAGAACGAAGTCTCTGAATTTTCCCAATTTATTTAAGTGGAAGCGAGAAGCCATATGCCTGGACAAAATTACATTTCCCACAAAGCATTGGGCTAAAGCAGATGTTTCCCCAATAGTACTATGCTCGCTTTAAACCTATAATTCCCAGATGTCACAGGCCCTCTCTCCTCTTAACATTACCCACCCCCTTTTGTCCTCACTTGACCATCTTGACCAAACTTTCATATGTGAATTCTTGGAAGGTATGAGAAGTTTAGAGAGAGAGGGGGGGAGGAGTGAGAGGTTTGGGGGTTGGACTCCGATTGTGGCTTGATTACCCACTCAGCCATGAAAACCCAGTTGGGCAAGTCACACACTCTCAGCCCCAGAAAATCGAATGAAACAGGAAATAGCACTTTCAAACCAGGAACAGATTTCCTTATTCAGAGGCTGATGGCCCTCTGTCAGGAGTGATTTGATGGTGTACTATGATTTCTGTTCCTGGGTGATAAATGTCATTTCCAATTGGTGTTGTCATAGAAACGTGGCTAAACTTTATTACACTGCCTGTACTTTGTCTTTGCGCAAGGGACATGGTGCTATGATAGCACAATATGGTTTCCTGGGACACTGTGTCCACCAATTTCACTGAGTTTCAGCCACAAAAACAAAGTTTCTGAAGTAGAACAATGACTTTCAAAGTAAAGACAACCCAATGAAACAGGAAATAACACTTTTACATCAGGAACAGATTTCTGCAATTATTAAAAATGTTTTTTTATATAAGCTATGAAAATTCGCCAAAAATCAGAGGATAAGGGAAATGTTCTGAATTTTGGTGAGCTAGCAGTGTTAAAGCAGTGTTAAGGGTGGTAGAGTCCTGTAAAGTTCCCTCCAGTGCTGTTTTTGGCCACTGTGCATGCGTGTCCACCATTAACGAATTAATTACGAATATTCTGAATATCCATTGAGTTTCAAAATTTTGGGGGTCAAAATTAGGAAGTATTTTCAGAAACGAAACACCAGCGCCCCCTACTTTAGAAGCGAGCATTGTACCATTTTTTCATGGATCGCACATGCCTAATAAGTACTCATTTGTATACCTACCAAATGTTGCCTGGTAGATTCCATGCCAGTGATGTGGAATCTGGATTTTGTCAGCTCTTTAAAACAGCTAGCCAAGGGGCTGAATCCTAGCTTCTTTAAAGTTCAAGCTAAAGTTCAGGCCATAGATTCATGACTCTACTACATGGACTGCTGCAGACATGAGATGTGAGAATGTAAGTGAGGGGTCCTTCTCAGTAGCTGATCCCAGGTTCTGGAACCCTTTGCAATGTTCTAACTCTGTTATATATGAGTAATTTTTTTATTCAAACAGACTTGGAGTCCTTAATTGGCTTGTCAATTGTATTTTAAAAATTTTAGTGGGTGCTGCCCATAACTGATGGTTTAATATATGGGCCCTATATCTAATTTTGATGATTTGTATAGTACAGTCCCCATATCTGTGGTGGATATGTTCCTTGACTTCACATGGACATGCAAAACCCTAGATAAGAATTAATGTTATGGAAATGCAGGATTTCTGGACCAAGAACACCATAGTCACACTGGAAGGCATAGAAAAAACCTAGAAATAATACATTGTGTCAAATGTGGCCAAATGAAACTTTGAGTACTGGTCCCACAAATACAGGGCCCATGCTGATCTTATATTTGTACTATAATTTAGAATTGTTCTCTTTGCATTTCTTCTTATCTGCTATAAGTGCTATCCCTTATTGGAAAGGCAGCATATTAACTCAATAAACAAATGAGTGGATACGTGTATCTGGCCAACAGTAAGGTTCTGAGTACAGCACAAAGTGTTGGTTTTGACTTTTAAAGCTCTACATGGTCTGGGTCCAGGTTACTTACAAGATCACGTACTCCTATACAATCCATCCTGAACACTGAGGTCCTCTGGGGAGCAGCTACTCCAGCCTGCCAGAACATGACTTGCGACCATCACCCAGAACACCTTTTCATCAACTATGGAACAACCTGCCAAAACAGCTCTAATAGTTAAATGAGCTGTCAGAATTTAAAAACCATAAAAAAAACCACCTCTTCTAGCAGGCCTACTCAACCAGTTTAATCACACATTTTAAACACGTGCCCTGTGTTTTAATCTTCGTTCTATGTATTTTAACATGTATTTTGTAGAAATAGGTTTTAATGTGTGTTTTCTATAAAATGTTTTAGATGTGTTTTAGCAGTGTTGTAACCCGCCACAAACCACGCAGAGAGGCGGGTAATAGTAATGATAATTATTACTATTCACTAGCACTCCATCTTGCCAGGTACCTCACATACCAATCTAAATGCCTATTGCTGTATACATATTCCCTATAACTGGATCAGAGAGACATTTTGAATATGTGTGTGCATGTCCATGCTATGAGGCTGAAAACTGCATGAAATACTAATTTAATCCTGTTTCTATTCTGGATCCAGCCAATTTTCCTGCATCTCAATGCACAACACTTTAGCACCTCCAAGGACTTCTTTCTAATGGCTCTGAATTACTGTCCTTTTGAAGAAGAGAAGGGTAATGTTATCCCAAAGGTACTCTGTAAAGAAATAAGTAGAGGCATCCACATCAGCTGAAACCAATGAGGCAATTATTCACATTCATCAAAATCACTATCTGTCAAATGAAGAAATGTGCTTACTGGCATTTGATATTCATGGCAGAGAAAATAAATGTGCAGTTTGGTTCAATATTAGACTGTAGTTTTAGTGCTGTTGCCTTTTAAAATTTAGTCTGATCTTTTCGTAACTGCTGTATACTGAAGCAGAGAAAGATTTCCTTCTTTGCTTCTTTCATAATAATTTGATTGCAACATAAAAGAATTAACTGGATTTTTGTTTAAAAACAACACACACACACATCAAATGTAGATCTAATTTGTACTAGGGAAAATGCAGTTCTGGAAAAAACAATGTACAGTATTCTTGCCATCATGCTGACTGCAGAAGGAGGAGAGAGAATAACTATGGCATTGGCTACAATGCTATAGTCACCTGCTTAAGAATAGGTCTCAATTAGTTCTATGAGTCTTACTGCTGATTTGATTAGATGGGATGGAAACTAAAAGGGGATAGGGGTAGGATTCTCCCATTTATGTAATGGTTGAGATAGGGGCCCATTCATACTACAGAATTATAGCACCATTATTCCACTTCATCTACAATTGCTCCACCCTATAAAATCTTTAGATTTGCAATTTGATAAGGCAACAGACTGCTCAGGTGGAGAGTTCTAAATCTGCCTCCCTAAATTCCCAGTCCCAGGATTCCATAGGATGGGACCTTGGCAATTAAAGTGGAATAATATCACTATAATTCAGGTGATATCAGTCTGTACCCTATCAGTGAAATATACAAACGAACTCCAGGGATGACACCTCACTATGTCATCAACACCACAATCCAAGTGGATCTCAGGAGAACATGTGATTGACTGCATTTGACTATAGAAGTTAGCCGCATCCTCCTCTGACTTCTCACACTAACTAAGAATGGTCATTCAGTGGGGCTGTTTCTGAAAAACCAAAGTGGGGAATCATAGTGGGATTCCACCTGCAGAATCTTTATGTTACACTGGGCAATGTAGACTCTCAAACGTTAGGAGCATGGTCCTACTCCCAGCATCATTCCACTCATGCCGGAAGCAATGGTGTTTCTATCTATGCTTTGGCCAGGAACTGGGCTTCAGTACTCTGCAGAGAGAGCATACACATGCCCAAGCCGGCATTTCCAAGAACTCCCAGAAGTACCAGCTCAGATAAGAGGCCCTTCCTATGTAGAATAGCTGATATGAGAACACAGAAAGGATTCACCTGCTCACACAGTGATCAGAAATAGCAACTTTGATAGTCCATGGTCTGAGTGGGTCAGTGGGGTGCCTCATCCAGCCACTTCTGAATGAGTTCCCTCTCTTTCAGACCACCCAGTAGATAAGGAAGAATCCCTTTCCCAAATGGTAGAAGCAGAGGTTTTTTAGTGTGAGGTTTCCAGACAATGGGGAACAATGAGACAGTTGATGTTTTGAAATGTGCTTTTAATATAAAAGTGAAATATCAGGCACATTGAAGTCATTTGGTTTGTCTTCCCAGCTTGATGCATTGTAAGTCTCTTTTAATGATTTAAAAAAAATAAAGTTTGTACCTATATATACAAACTACCAAATGCAATTTCATGCAGATTCATATGGATCTTTTGCCTTTTTTGTTAATACATTCCTCTTCTTCTTCCTCTTCCTTACTGATGTATAATAGACCAGTTAATATAATTATTTACCTTTCATTTTAAATTGAAAAATAATTTCTCCTTTTATTGATGGTCTTTATAGGTTTTTGGAAATTAGCAATAGATATTCTAAGAAATATAATTGGAATAGATAGTATAGATCAGGGGTCCCCAAACTTTTTAAACAGGGGGCCAGTTCACAATCCTTTGGACTGTTGGAGGGCCGGACTATAGTTGGCCACTGAGCAATAATAATTATTAATAATAATAACAATAATAATTATTAATAATAACAGCAATAACAATAAAAAAGGGTCAGAAGAGACCCTTTAGGCCATTGAGTCCAATCCCCTTCTGCCTTTGTGCACCGAAAACACAAGCAAAGCACCCCTGACTGATGGCCATCCAGCCTCAATGTTAATAAATAATGATAATAATAATAATAATAATAATAATAATAATAAAGAGGGTTGGAAGAGATCACTTGGGCCATTAAGTCCAACCCCCGTCTGCCTCTGTGCACCAAAAGCACAAGCAAAGCACCCCTGACAGATGACCACCCAGCCTTAATGTTAATAATAATAATAATAATAATAATAATAATATTAATAATAATAATAATAATAATAATAATAATAATAATAATAATAATAATAATAATGGTTGTAAGAGAAAAAGAGACCCCTTGGGTCATTTAGTCCAACCCCCATATGCCCTTGTGCCATGTGGGCCAGATAAATGGCTTCGATGGGCCGCATCCGGCCCCCGGGCCTTAGTTTGGGGACCCCTGGTATAGATCCTAGGATTATGAAAATATGTAGTGATATTAGAGGGCAGTCTATAATTGGTTTTAAACATACCCCTTAAAGAAGATTAAAATTACATGTAAAATGTTGATGGAAACAGGCTCCAGCAGTAATAGAATTGTCATGGAATAATTGGATTTTCGCAGAGATTGCCAAATTGACCAATTTAGGAAAAGAGTTGGAATGCTTATTTAGGGAGTGTGTGCAGCATAATGCTGCAAAACAAAAAGTGAAACCTTCCGCTCAGGAACTAGTGTCCCTGCAGATGGTTAGGAGATCTCATTTCCTCTGTTCCTCCTAATAGAGGAAGAGAGTTTCCATTATCTGCTGGTGGTATGATCTCATCAGTGGTTGAGTATATGAGTGGAGAAGTTAGGACTCCTCACATCTGTTCAAGGCAGACTTATAAAAACAACATCCAGGTAACTTCACCAACACCAAAGGAATATTATAGTTTAAATGATTGCATCTCATTTCTGGACTTTTTCTGCAGTCAGTTTCAAGACTACAAGGCACAGAGAAGTAGTTCAGGAACTGCAAGTGTTCATCCCTATTAATTGTGGCCATTTGAAATCCAACTTGAACAAATGCACAGAAATTTACAATTAAGTCCTTCAAGATACTGACACACTAATGGAAAATTTGGACCTGTGGTGTAGAAAGTGGGAAAAGATTACACCTGCAGAAAAATGATCAAATGCACCGGAAGCGTATCTTATCTGTGATAGGCAGTTTTTTCCAAATGTGAAGAAACTTCTTCGGATTTCTGCATCATTGCCAATGTCAACAGCTACAAATAAAAGGTAATTTTTAACTCTTAAATGTTTGAAAACAAACATAAGAAGCACAACGGGGCAAGAAAGGCTGTTGGGATTTGCACTCTTGAAGTGTCCACTGAAGTTTATTGATGGAACCTGATTTTGGTCAAAGTGTATTGACACAATTTTCAAGTGTTTCCAGCAGGTGTTGAGCCATTCATTTGCAACCACTAAATTACCAATTAAGAATATTTTCAGGGTTTTTTAGACCTGAAACTTTGTAGCAAAAATAGAAATTTTATTTAATTTAGTCTATATAAAATATAGAATGAATCATAAAATTCTGTGTTATAGACCTACTCTGCATGATTCGCTTTAAAAAGTGAATTTTTTCACATGCACATGTACACACCAGAATTTTTTTTCTGGCTACAGGCCTGCATACACCTAATCATTAATTCTGGCAGGTCCCTTGATTGATACAGGCTAAAGAGTTAGGAAACATTTCTGAAACTTTGAGGTAAACAGGAACAGGACAGATGTTGTTAACAGCCCAGAAGTATTCTCTGAAAGGTTTGGCTATTCAGCATGACTGCTGGATAAACCTAGATGAAAGAATAAAAGGTGGGATTTTTTTTCTTTGGGTCACATGCTCTCTAAACAGCTTGAGGAACTGAGAACTAGAAATCCAAAACATTATTTTCCCAAACTCTGATGGACTATGTAGGTCATGTATGCAGGCTGAAGCCACCTTAACATGATAGTGCAGTCAAAAATGCATATCCATAATCAAGGAATACAGAACCTTTATTCAAGAACAAGCTTCAATGTAACAAATTTCGGGCAGTCAAAGTACAGTTAGATATATAAATACTTCATCCCACACAATAAAACCAGGGTTTCTACACATTTAAGAAATGGCAGTCCACAGTACCCTTCACAAAACACAAACTTCAACTGTGGAGTTCAGGTATTTTGGCGTTTCTAAACTGTGGGTTCCCCAAGAATTCCTAAGCCGCTTGGCAATTGACTTATTTTTAAATTCCTTGCGTAGAGATGGGCAAAATAATGTTAATACCTGTTGCCCACTTGTAAATAAAAGAATTAGCTGTGTTTGGCAGGAGCCAAAATGCCCATTTCCCCAATTTTAAACCACATCCTACGTACACCAATGCAGAGGATTGGAGAAAGATCAGGGTTAATTGAAAACCATTTCCTATGATCGCCAATAGAGATGCTTGCAGAAAGATCAGGATTGCTGAAAGATCCTGATCGGTTGAAGTGCGTAGCCTAGAATCATAGAATGGTAGAGTTGGAAGAGACCTCATGGGCCATCTAGTCCAAACACCTGCAAGAAGCAGGAAAATCACAGTCAAAGTACCCCCAACAAATGGCCATCCAGCCTCTGCTTAAAAGCCTCCAAAGAAGGAGCCTCCACTACACTCCGGGGCAGAGAGTTCCACTGCTGAACAGGAAGTTCTTCCAATTGTTCAAGTGGAATCTCCTTCCCTGAAGTTTGAAGCAACAAGCTTGCTCCCTCCTCCCTATGACTTCCCCTCACATATTTGTACATGGCTATCATGTCTCCTCTCAGCCTTCTTTTCTGCAGGCTAAACATGCCCAGCTCTTTATGCCGCTCCTCATAGGGCTTGTTCACCAGACCCTTATTCATTTTAGTCACCCTCCTCTGGATGCTTTCCAGCTTGTCAACATCTCCCTTCAATTGCAGTGCCCAGAATTGGACAAAGTATTCCAGGTGTGGTCTGACCAAGGCAGAATAGAGGGATAGCATGACTTCCCTGGATCTAGACGCTATACCCCTATTTATGCAGGCCAAAATCCCATTGGCTTTTTTCGCCGCCACATCACATTGTAGGCTCATGTTTAACTTGTTGTCCACGAGGAATCCAAGCTCTTTTTCAAACGTACTGCTGTCAAGCCAGGTGCCCCCCATTCTGTATCTTTGCATTTCATTTTTTTCTGCCTAAGTGAAGTATCTTGCATTTGTCCCTGTTGAACTTCATTTTGTTAGTTTCGGCCCATCTCTCTGATCTGTTAAGATCGTTTTGAATTCTGCTCCTGTCTTCTGGAGTGTTGGCTATCCCTCCCAATTTGGTGTTGTCTGCAAACTTGATGATCACGCCTTCTAACCCTTCGTCTAAGACGTTAATAAAGATGTTGAACAGGGCCCAGGACAGAACCCTGCGGCACTCCACTCGTGACTTCTTTCCAAGATGAAGAAGACGCATGGGTGAGCACCCTTTGGGTTCATTCACTTAACCAATTACAGATCCACCTAACCGTAGTTTTGCCTAGCCCACATTTGACTAGCTTGTTTGCCAGAAGGTCATGGGGGACCTTGTCGAAGGCCTTACTGAAATCCAGATAGGCTATATCCATGGCATTCCCCGCATCTACCCAGCTTGTAACTCTATCGAAAAAAGATATCAGGTCAGTCTGGCATGATTTTTTTTGGTTTGGCTTGGCTTGGGAAGCCTGACATGGCCACGGTGGTCCACGCTCTGGTTACATCTCGTTTGGACTATTGCAATGCGCTCTACGTGGGGTTGCCTTCAAAGACTGTTCGGAAGCTGGAACTAGTCCAACGTTCCACAGCCAGGTTATTAACTGGAGCGCCGTACAGGGAGCATACAACTCCTCTGTTGAAGCAGCTCCACTGGCTGCCTGTTAGCTTCCGGGCACAATTTAAAGTGCTGGCTTTGGCCTACAAAACCTTAAACGGCTCTGGTCCAACTTACCTCTCCGAACGTATCTCCCCCTATTAGCCGCCCCGCAGATTAAGATCTTCCAGTGAGGCCCTGCTCTCGGTCCCGCTGCCGTCACAGGTGCATTTGGCTGGAACGAGAGACAGGACTTTTTCGGTGGTGGCTCCGCGGCTGTGGAACTCCTTGCCAAGGGAGATTAGGGAAGCCCCCTCACTCATGTCTTTTAGGAAGCAGCTGAAGACCTGGATGTGGGACCAAGCTTTTGGCCCATCCTAAGATACGGTTGATATAATCTGATGTATTCGCTGAATTAATGTGTAATTGAATACAGACTGGCTCTGACTTTTGGCCCAATGCTACTGGCCCTGTTGTAATGGCCACACAGTGCTTTACTGTTTTAAATGGGGTATGATATTGGTTTTTAAGTGTGTTTTTACGATCGTTTGTTTTACTATATTTTGTATTATATGTGGCATTAATCTTGCCATTATGTAAGACCGCTCTGGGTCCCCCTGGGGGAGAAGAGCGGTATATAAATTAAATAAATAAAATAAATAAATCCGTGTTGACTATTAGCAATGACCGCATTTGTTTCTAAGTGTTTGCAGACCACTTCCTCAATGATCTTTTCCAGAATCCTGCCTGTTATTGATGTGAGGCTAACCGGATGGTAATTGTTTGGGTCCTTTTTTCCCTTCTTGAAGATAGGGACCACATTTGCCCTCCTCCAATCTGATGAGACCTCCCATTCTCCAAGAACTCTAAAAAATGATTGCTAGTGTTTCCGCAATAACTTCCGCTAGTTCCTTCAATACTCTTGGGTGTAGTTGATCCGGCCCTGGAGACTTGAATTTATTTAGAGTGGCCAGATATTCCTGGATGACTTGTTTCCCTATTTGGGGTTGGATTTCCTCCAATCCTTCATCCACTCCATGTTGCCAAGTTTGAGGCTGGCTTTCTTTTTGTGAGAAGACTGAGGCAAAAAAGGCATTAAACAGGTATTAAACTGGCCTTTTCCCTATCCCATCAGAATTTCCCCATCTTGTCCTCACAAAGGCCCTATTGCCTCCTTGTACTTCCTTTTCCTACCAACATAAGCAAAGAAGCCCTTTTTATTGTTTTTAATGTCACTGGCAAGCCTGAGCTCATTTTGCGCTTTAGCCTTGTGAACCTTTTCCCTACAGGAGTTGGCTATTTGTTTGAATTCTTCTTTGGTGATTTCTCCCTTTTTCCACTTCTTGTGTGTGTCTGTTTTGAGTCTTAGACCAGTTAGAAGTTCTTTGGACATCCAGTCTGGTTTCTTCACACTTGTTTTATTTTTATTCTTTGTTGGCACTGTTTGCATTTGCGCCTTGAGTATTTCACTTTTGAAAAACTCCCATCCATCCTTAACTCCCTTGTCTTTTAGTATTGGTGTCCATGGAATGCCGCTCAGTATTTCCTTCATTCCATATGGGGATCGATTCCCGAGACCACATTCCACAATCCCAGAAGTCAATCCCCACAGCCATCCCACTTCTTCAGGTTCTGGAGCCAAAAGAAGTGGGAGGGCACCCCCCCCCCCCCCCGCACGCCAAAACAAACTTACCAGAGGGGTCTGACAACAGTGCAGGAACCTCTGTACAGTCCCCCTGACACTTGAAAATGATGTGTTAGGGGATGGAGGATGAGGGTTTTCCCTCTTCCACCTCCCACCTCATGACATGTCATTTTCAAGCATCAGGAGGACTGTGCATAGTGGCCTGCACTGCCAGCAGGCTCCTCTGGTAAGTTGGAGAAGAATAAGGGGTGGCTGGATGCCATCCCGTGTCAACCAAAGATTTACCTGGTATAGCATGTAGCAACCCTCTGAGGGAAAGCCCTGGGTTAAGGGGGGGGTGAAACCCCGGAGGAAGAGTTGTAGTTATGTGTAGATGGCCCCTTAGATCCCAAATTCTGGTAGTAAATTCTTCATATATATATTATTCTCTATTGAAATCATCTCATTTGTGCAGCTATTCCCTACTGTGTTTCAGCATCTTCACAATAGCATTTAAATGTCCATAGCTTCATCTTTTACTTCTCACGATCTAGAGCTTATTAGCTGAATTTCTTGAGCAGAAAGAGTTTATGGTATTGCTTGGACAACAGAGAAAATAATCTTCAAACAACTGCTCTGATGCCTGTCCCTGTGTTTTCCCTGAGGGTCACAGCAGTCCGGAAGTTTCAGGATTGGGCAGCTGGTTTGAGAATTTGCATCAATGCCAAGATTATACAACAAACATTCCCAGCTCTCTGCTGTGTGCTCATTTTGTGTATCACAGTTCACTGAATAAGTTCATCAAATGACATGCTTATCAAGGGCTACATGGTGTGAAAGCCTGCTCTGTCTCTATTCTCTATGACTAAAAAGTCATCTGGGAGAGTTAAAGTTGTTGCATCAAAGAAGCAAAGTATCTTTTTAAAAAATATCCATCTAAAAGCACTGCAACAAGAGTAATTCACATATTACAGCAATTGGCAACCTCTTGTCATCAGGGCTGAATATGGCATGCAAAAAGGCCACTGTTTGATTCATCAACTTCCCTGCTGAGAAAAGTCCTTATTTCTGTTATGTGAACAGAAGATGTTTTTTACAACCCCCACCCCTTCTAGACAGACTGCTAAGGGAATACTCCTAAACTTAGTTGCAGAATGGATGAGTAGAAAGGAGGTTGGCACTCCTGTAGAGTAAAGGACTAATCCCCCTCCCAAATATTGTTCCCTCTATTGAAAAAAAAATACCCCTTTGCAACTAGCACACCAATGCCTTTTTTAGAAGCCTAATTTCATTATGATCTTCATTGTGTGTCTCTCTGTGTGAATGACTGAACTCTAAATCCATTCCGATCATGTTGGGGGCCACATACCAGTGGTAGAGTGGCCCAACTATTTCAGGAAATGTAGTGAGATGCTAGTTCAGAACCATTTCAATCCTGAGTTTGAGAAACATTGTGGACTTAGAGCTTGCTTACACCTTCTCAGAAGCACTTTGGTCCTGAGCCTGCAAAGTCAGCATCTACACAAGCATAGAATCTTCTTAAATCATGAAGCATCTGGTTGTGAAGCCTATTCCATCTCTGTACTCTGCAATACTTGAAAATATTTCAGAAATAATGAAAATGTTTCCTAAATGTTATGAAACCCCAACAAAGAGAATCCTGGACTGGTGAAAACATTCAGAGTTTGGGAAATAGTCCATGCAAAATGTATACACTTTTTGCACAGAAAAATTAGCATTTTCTGTCCATAAAACAATATTTAAATGCAAGAAAAACCCTGCACCAAAAGCCACACACAGATTTTACACAAAATAAGTCCAAAAATTGTGAATAGTCTTTGCAAACTGTAGAAGTATGCCATTAATTATAATATGTAGGGACTCAAATCATGGGATATGTTAAGGCCTAAACCAACTTTTGGTACTAATTGCAAAGATATAATAGGACCTCAAATGATGGTTGTCTTATGTCATTTTTGCATACAGATTGAGTATCCCTTATCCAAATTGCTTGAGGTTAGAAGTGTTCTGTATTATGATTGGATTTTTGAATACTTGCATAGACACAATGAGATATTCAAGTCTAAACACACAATTTATTTTTGTTTCATATATACCTTATTAGGGATGTGCACGATTCTGTTCTACAATATGTTTCAGGGAAATTTGGCGATCTGGATTACTTGAATCTTTCAGCTAATGGGGGAGATGGGGCTATGCCGCACTCTACCTGGGGCTGAGGCAGCAGCATGTGGGTGGCCTCACCATTCAGGCAAGAGCGGGCGCCTGGCAACAGTGGCTCCTCCTCTTCTTTCTTCCCTCCTCTATCACTTCTTGAAGACCCCTTGGCGGAGCACCTGCTTGAGGCAAATTAGGTCAGAAAGCGAAAGAGATAAATAGAGAAAAAGGTGGGAAAGGCTTTCCTAGGCCTCTTCTCCAGAAGAGGCCCTGCCAGGAACTCACTTTTGCACAGCATGGACATTGAAGGAACCTTTGCACTCCCTCCTGGGGTATGATGGGAATTGAAGATTTTCTCTCTGTGTGCTTCTCACATTTCTTTCTTGGCCAATCAGAGGCCTGGTTGACTTTGTCCATTCTCCTCCCTTCTTGTGTGTGCTGGTTGGGGCTTCAGTTCCCCGAACCCGTTCTTGTAGGGTTTTTTTTAAAAAAATGTTAAAAACATTAAAAACTTCCTAAAAATCAGTGCACTGGTGAAACATTTTGAAACTTGGCAGGCTTGCAGTCATAAATGTGAGCTAAAAGTGAGACTGGTTTCATCCCGCTAGGCCTTAAAATGATGGAGAAACATGCCTCAAAAGTTTCCCCAATGGTGCCAGTGAACTGAATCTTACCAGAACAAAAACAGCACCCCCTTCCAATTTTGGGAATTTTCCGGAAAATGGAATGGGGGGCACCCAAAAATGAAACCAAAAACAGTACAGTTTTTGGATGTTATGCACACCCTTACACCTTATATGCATAGCCTGAAGATAACGTTATACACAATATTGTAATTTTGTGCATTAAACAATGTTTCTATACATCAACTCATCAGAAAACAATAACTTCAATAAAGCTAACTGGACAAAGTTTACAGAGACCTTGGAAGCTGCTATTTCTGATATAGAACCTTCTATAGAAAATTATGACCTGTTCGTAGAAGCTGTGAAAAGATCCTCAAGGCTCTCAATCCCTAGAGGCTGTCGCACAAGCTACCTACCAGGCCTAAACGAAGAATCACTAAATCAGCTACAAGAATATCTCAGATTTTTTCAAGAGAACCCATACAGTGATGGGACTATAGCAGCAGGCCAAAAACTATCTACAGCCTTAGCTAATGCTAAGAAAGACCGTTTGATAGAGCCGCTTGAGAACCTGGACATGTCCAAGAGTAGCCGAAAAGCTGGCAATTGCTGAGACGCCTGGATAGTGACCCTCTGGTCAACCCTGGACACGCAAACATGACACCAGATCAGATAGCTCACCAGCTAATTCAGAATGGGAAAACCAACTGCAGCAGAATAAAGATGAAAATCAACAGGGTGCCAGAACTTGAAACCCACCAGTTGTCTTCTCCTCTAAACCTGAAAGAACTCAGAGAAGCCATCAAGTGATGTAAGACTGGTAATGCACCTGGCCTAGATGACCTGATGATGGAGCAAATCAAACACTTCGGGGCCAAAGCTGAAAACTGGCTTTTGAAATTCTACAATCAATGCCTGGCACACAAACAGATTCCCAGAGCATGGAGGAAAACTAAGATAATTGCCATCTTAAAACCTGGTAAAGATGCCTCCAATGCCAGGAACTATTGACCAATCTCCCTCTTATGTCATCTATATAAAGTCTATGAGAGGATGCTATTAAATCGACTAGGACCTGTTATCGAACCCAAGCTTATTGCACAACAAGCAGGTTTCAGACCAGGGAAAAACTGTACAGGTCAAATTCTTCATCTGACTGAACATATCGAGGAAGGCTACGAGAAAGGCTGCATCACGGGAACAGTTTTTGTGGACCTTACGGCAGCCTATGGCAAGGTGCAACATAGAAAAATGCTGCATAAAGTCTACCATATCACCCGGGACTTTGACTTTACAAAAACTGTCCAGACCCTCTTAGAAAACCGCAGCTTCTATGTGGAGTTTCAGGGCCAGAAAAGCAGATGGAGGAGGCAAAAGAATGGTTTACCCCAAGGCAGCGTTCTTGCACCAACCTTATTTAATATCTTCACGAACGATCAGCCACAACCACCACTCACAAAGAGCTTTATATATGCTGATGACCTTGGCCTTACAACACAAGCAAAAGATTTTGAAACAGTTGAAAAGCAACTCACCAATGCCTTGAAAGATCTCTCCAGCTACTACAAAGAGAACCACCTGAAGCCTAACCCTGCCAAGACACAAGTGTGTGCTTTCCATCTATGTAACCGTGAAGCCAACAGGAAACTGAAAGTTACTTGGGAAGGCCAAGAGCTCAAACACTGTTTCCATCCTAAATACCTTGGTGTCACCTTAGACCGAACACTAACATATAGGAAACACTGCATGAACACCAAGCACAAAGTAGCTGCACGCAATAACATCCTGCGGAAACTGACTGGCAGTGCATGGGGTGCAGACCCACAAGTAATAAGAACTTCAGCCCTGGCCTTGTCTTTCTCAACTGCAGAGTATGCCTGTCCTGTTTGGCACAAGTCTGCCCATGCAAAGCAGGTGGACATAGCACTGAATGAAACATGCAGAATCATCACGGGATGCCTTAAACCTACATCTGTTGATAAACTCTACAAGTTAGCTGGCATTGCCCCTCCTGACGTGCGACGGGAAGTTGCTGCTAACGGTGAGAGAAAAAACGTCGAACATTGTGAAAGCCACCCACTGCATGGCTATCACCCTCCTCCCACCAGACTCAAATCAATGAAGGGCTTCATGAGAACCACCACTCCTCTTGATGTTCCTCCAGCAACAGCAAGGGTGTCCCTCTGGGCAGCTAAACCTGGCAATTCTAACTGGATGGCCCCCCAAGAGGGTCTTCCTCCAGGGGCAAACCAGGAATGGGCAACTTGGAAGTCCCTGAACAGACTCAGAAGTGGAGTGGGCAGATCAAAAGACAACTTGGCAAGGTGGCACTACCTGGAGGAATCCTCCACCTTGTGTGACTGTGGAGCTGAACAAACAACTCAGCATATGTATGCTTGCCCACAATGCCCTGCCTCATGTACAGAGGAGGAGTTGTTTAAAGCTACAGACAATGCGGTTGCTGTTGCCCGCTTTTGGTCCAAAACTATTTAGTTGCTTGTGATTTCTTTCCTTTTTATTTTATTTCCATTATTTGAAATGTATTTGCTGTACCAATGCTTTTGACACGAAATAAATAAATAATCAGAAAACAAAGTTTTTTCTATCTCAGGTCACTCACATGGACAAGTTTGGACTTCACATACTTCAGAATTCTGGATAATGGATGCCCAACACACACATACACACTGAATATTTTACTAGAGGCACAGTATGATAATGAGCCCCAACTATTCTTATGAGAGCTTATCTTCTTTTCTTTTATATATATATATATGGCTGTCACATCCAAATATTTTTGCCTGGTTTTTATCAGGAGGACTTTCCAAAATCAGAAAATTTCACCATTAATGTGAAAAAAGAATCATAAAACAAGGTATGCTAAATGCAAGATACCTCTATGAGGAAAGATACTTTATGTACTCTGAGAGAAAAACAGTTTTCAGCACTTGAGGAAACACCTATTACCAGGTTCACCAGACTTTGTGGAGAGCTTCTACAACATAGTTCTCAGAAAGTTAGTCTTAAATTTGGCTAATGCAGGTGGATGGGAATTTTCTTCATTTTTAAGCATTCACAAATATCTTCATAAGCTGGATGGAAAGACATTGCAATTAAGAAATCAGATGTGGTAGAAACCAAAATAGACTGTCTTCATCCTATAACTATATAAAAACATTTTGATTTATTTTTTATCTTGTGGGTTGTTTTCTCTGCTTATGCATTTTGACTATGCAATTACAAATCGAAGAAAATGTTAGTGGGCTGATTTTGGCAATCATATTTGCTGACCATTTCCATTTATGGTGTGGATTTAGTCCAAAGGTTTTAAAAAGGAATGAATAACTGTGATTATTGTTTACGCTAAAGGAAAAGTACTGCAGTTTCTCTAATGGTTACATACTTTAAACCAATAAAAGCCTTTGGAAGTAATTATATACAGTTCACACTTGACAGCCTTTTACTTTCCATGCTATAAATAATCTGCAATCAATGGTAAGTCATAATAAAAAAGACAATTGCACTAGTTTAATACTGCATAAGTGATACCAGGGGATGTTCAAAATCTAAACAAAAACCATTGATCGGTAGGTAGGGGGGTGGGTAGGGACAGACCATTAAACAAAGAATACATGAGCTGTGTACTTTAAGGAAAAACTGCCATTATATTAACCAAGAAATTAGTGGTTTCTATTAACAGATATCCATGTGCAACAATGGATACAAATAAGACCAGATCAGAAAGCCAGTGCAGTTCTGGATTTCATTCAGATGGGAAGTGGTATTGAGTCTCAAAATCTTCTAAAGATCATGCTGTATTATTTTTCCCTTACGCAAAATCCAGGAATAAGATGTACTGTAATCCTTTGGCTCACATCTTACATCAGAAGCTGTGACGTGTAACTTTAAAGGGACAGCGGTAAACTGCTGGCATTATACCGCCATGCTAGTGAGTTGTGATGATGCACAAAAGGCCAACATTCAAGGTGTTCTATTGCAAACAGAGGCTTTCACTGTGCAACAAGATATGTTGTACTTCCAAACATGATACTCCACTTAGGCAGAAAAAATGAAACACAAAGATACAGAATGGGGCATGCCTGGCTCAACTGCAGTACATTTGAAAAAGATCTAGGAGTCCTCGTGGACAACAAATTAAACATGAGCCAACAATGTCATGTGGTAGCAAAAAAGCCAATGGGATTTTGGCCTGTATAAAAAGGAGTATAGTGTCTAGATTCAGAAAAGTCATGTTACCCCTCTATTCTGCCTTGATCAGACCACACCTGGAATACTGTGTTCAATTCTGGGCATCGCAGTTGAAGGGAGATGTTGACAAGCTGAGATGTGTCTAGAGGAGGATGACTAAAACGATTAAGCATCCAGAGAACATGCCCTATGAGGAGCGGGAAGTCATAGGGAGGACAGTGCAAGCTTGTTTTCTGCTGCCCTGGAGACAATGGCTTTAAACTACAGGAAAGGAGATTCCACATAAAAATTGGAAAGAAATTCCTTACTGTGAGAGCTGTTCAGCAGTGGAACTCTCTCCCCCAGAGTGTGGTGAAGGCACCTTCTTTGAAGGCTTTTAAGCAAAGGCTGGATGACCATCTGTTGGGGGTGCTTTGAATCCAATTTTCCTGCTTCTTGGCAGAGGGTTGGACTGGATGGCCCACGAGGTCTCACAATTCAGCTTTACATGATCTTAAGTCAATTTATAACAATGTAACTTCTCAACAGGATTCCAGGCTTTAAAAAAACAAAAAAACAAACAAACAACAACACCCCAATATAATCAGATTTCTTTTAAGCCCCAAATCCTCTCAAGATAGTTTTGCATATGAAAAATACAATAGATCTCTGGATGCAACTATTATATTTTAGAAAGCAGAATATAATATATATTAATACAGTATGAGCAACAGTACATAATAAGAAGGCTAAAATATGTGTGACTAAAAAGGCACAACTTGAAGAAAATTAAAAGAAAGTTGTTGAGTGTTCAGATGTTTACTGAAGCACCTCTTCCCAGAAGTATTGGTCAGTTCAAAGCAGGTTATCCTCCTTAGTCTCAGCAACACACTGTTTGAAATGAATTTGTGTAAACAATTATTACTCCTACTTCATTATAATATTAACAGCAAATTCAGAAGCTGCAACTTTAATCATAATATCAACAATACTACAATTTATAAGCTTTCACAATTGTCTACGGTGTCTGGGACACATAAAAACTGAGGGTCCAACAATATCTAGAGAGCTACATATTCTTCAGTGCCACTTCAAACAAAAGTTTTACTAATACTTTAATATCAGCTTTTTCTTCTCTGTTGACATATCCAGGGCTATAGACAAAAATGCTACATAATTAGCTTATATATCAAGTTAAATTTCACATCTAAATGTGGATTGGGAAAGTTGCATTCTCAGAAAACTGGAAATCTTTATTGGTTCAGCTGATCTTGGCCAATATTTAATATGATATACAATTGCACTTCCTCTGAATCACTTTCATGCTGACCCCCCAACTCAGATTTGGAACTCAAAATTATTAGGTTGAATCAAGAGTCCAGTAGACAGAATTCCAGTTGCACAAAAAAGGGATTTTCACCAGCCTTGAATTCAACAAGGCATAATGTGAATGGGGAGAGTTCTATGGAAGGATAAGGAGACTGGGATTTTTTGGAGGGCTATGGAAGTGCTTTTCTTCTTACACAGAACATCTCTAGATGCAAATATTATCTTTCAAAAAATAGTCTAAAACACATATCCAAGATCCTATTTTGAACTCCATTTTGGCACTGGAAGGTTTTAGGTAATATATAAGGTAACATTTTCACATTTGATGACAGGTTGTATGTACCTTTGACATAGGCCCAATTCACTTTTGATCCATTCGCCACAATTTGAATAAATACTGTCCCTACTTACAAACATTCATTTCAAATCCATGTGGGAAACTATCTGTCCCACACTCTAGGCAACCACCTTCCCTTGAACTAAGGTTGTATCTACACTGTAGAAGTAGAGCAGTTTGATGCTACTATAATCACCATGTCTCAGTGATGTGCAATCATAGGAATTGTAGCTTTAATTCTCTGCCAAGGAGTTCAGGTACCTCACTAAACTAAATTTTCCATGATTCAATACCATTGAGCCATGGTGGTTATAGTGATATTACACTGCATTAATTCTACAGGAAACAAATGTGCTTTAGGAATACCAACTATAGGCACCAACCAACATTCAGCTGATTGGAGAAGACAGGATATAAATATCCTGCAGTATTCATGATAGAGATTTGTTGCTGGGGTAATTGTATACAGGAGAGTCTATATTTCTTGATCAGGACATTTAGAATTAATTTTGTCTGCTATATATTTTGGATATGTCTCAAAGCCAGCAGTGTGAGTCCAGATTCTGCCTATTAACTGAGTGAAAATAATTTAACAAGTAAAAATACTGTGAGATGTCCCAATGCAGAGTACTTTCCTGTACATAAGAAAAGACTTTTAGAAGTTTGGCTATTTATTAGATTTCACAATAGGAATATATTAATGAGACTGAAAATTCAGAGTTCCCTAGATGAAAGCCAAGAGAGGGAGTGAAATCCATAAAACTAAAATAACTTAACGTTTCAAGTTTTGACTCCCTGGAATACTGTCAGTGCCCTTGCATGAACTTCCAGCCCATAACATTCTTATTTCTTGCCCAAATAGCTTTGATGAAAACAACAAAAAAGGAAGAGTGCAGAATGCTGCTGACAAGGTGAGCCATTTATCTCACACCTTGGAGATTCATCTACCTGTCACTAGAAGCACAAAGTAAGGACTTGGGTACAGCTGAACATCTAGAGGTTTAATTATCCTTGCATAACACTCTGGTCTACTTAATTGATGTATATTTGGGATGCATAGAGCAGAAGAGAAGTTTCTGTAGGCTCAACATTAATACTCTAAGAAAAATTATCATAGGGTGGAGTGGGAACAGGGACAGTCATAATGTGATCGGAAGTGACCCCCCCCCCCCCCAGGACTCTGTAAAAGATAGTTCAAAAACAGGGAATTCATAGTTTCACCAAGGACACCAGGCTGGAATGATCCCATAATCCCCTATCTCTCCCCATGTGGGAACCTAAGGCTTTTTCCATGGCCCCATGCTTCCACATGGCAACACCCCTGTAACCCAAACTAGCATCTGACCAATTTGGCTATTATTTATTAATTAAATTACCTTTTTATGAATAAAACTCCTGTTTTATGAACTGAGTAAGCTCCAACTACTCAGTGCTCCTAGGGCCTTCTATACACCCCCATGAACTCTTTTGAACTTTTATGAACTCTTACGGACTTTCCACAAATTTTCATGAACTTTATCGGAACTTTTATAAAATCTTGCAAAACTTTATGAACTTTTATGGACTTTGGGGGGGGGGGGCTGATGTGACTTCCCCTTAGACCCTCTTCCTATGAACTCTGTATATGCTCCCCTGCCGCATTCCTTATTTCCTATATGTATGTATGCCTATATGAAAAATATGAAGAAAAACTTCCTGAGCCAATAATCCCCTAACAAAGGATTTCACCAAGCCCATTTGCATGGACAATAAGTAAATGGGCAAATGATTGCGGCCATCATCTGTTCCAGCTGGAATGAAATAAACACCTCAGTGGATTTCCTTCAACTTTGGTGAGATTCATATTTGAAAAAAAGAACTCCATTGGGTGCTTGCTGCTGTCTCGCCAGGGTTCCCGGATCCTCCTTTTTGGATCTGGCAGGTTTCTACTTTGCCAGGGCCTCCCAAATTCATGCTCGACAACAATACCTTTAGGCAAAGTAAGCTAGCAGCATCAGGCAACAGAATCTGGGTATCAGAAATAAGAGGAAAGTATTATGTGATATCTTTCATTTGTGTCATATATCCCAATCTAAATAGGGAAATAAAAGAGGAAGCAGTTTTACATCAGATTTTGCATGCGTGGGGCTGGGGAATTGATGATAGGTCAGGGCCTATTGGAAGATCTCTTGAGATTTCTGGCCTACATTTCCTTAATAATGGCACTGCCCTGCCCTACCGATATTATTCTACTCTATGGGGGGAAATACTTTGTGTAAAACCAGGAATGATTTGTTTAATATAAAGGGCTCTGGCATCAATTCTGGCAATAAAAACAAATGTATACAGCAAAATAAACCATGAACCTTAATTCTAAGTGTCTGTACTGTCCACCCAACATGTAACTTTCTTCATTTGTCTGGAAATACATACATTGAATCAGCACACAAAAAGGGTGTTACACCCCTCCTCCATTTCCACTTCTGTAACTCTCTTTGTGGGGATAGTAAGCAAAGGGGAAGGATCTAGGGATCCTTCCACACAGCTGCATATAATCTACATTGAACTGGATTATATTGCAGTGTGGGCTCAGATAACGCAATTCAAAGCAGATATTGTAGATTATCTGCCTTGATATTCTGGATAATAAGGTTGTGTGAAAGGCTCTAGTTTTTTTTCTTAAAGGAAGCAATATGTCATTTTAGAAATTTCCTTCCTATTGTGAGAAAGCCTTTGAAAGCTGCACAGTTGTTATGATTGGTTTGGTTTTGCTCCTGTCCTTGACACCATCTTCATTTTTTCCATACAAAACAACATTCTCCAATCACAGCTATTAATTTATCTCCATAATTATCATTTTCTGTGTAGACAATGTTTTCTGAGCAAAAATGTTACTGAGGACTTACTCTGAGTAAAATTAGCTATATGATGCTTTTTCCACACAGACACACACACCAAAGAAGTGAGAAATTTGCACAAATGAAGTCCAGAGTCTCTTCAGTCCCAGATTCTCCCTGTCAGAGTTTTCCATATTTATTCATATCTTGCAAAAGCTGTCATATCGCTTAGATTTTTCCATCTGTATCAATTTCCTACTTCTTCAGCTTCACAGTCATTGGCCTCATATGCCCACACAGGCTAATGACTATGGAGACCAAAATAATTTTCTAAACTAAATGCCTCTCATTGCACATGCTTCTAAAGAAACCAAATTATTTATGTGGCAATATTTTATTTGTCAAGAGATGCCTATGGCAATACTACTGTGATTTGTTTACCTTCATCTTTTGAACAGATTATTTGTATTCTAGCTATATGATTCTATTTAAATTCTGATGTTCATTGTTGTCGCTTTGGAAAAAATGAGTACTAGGGAAAGAAAGAAATCTGGCAGGGACAGCCAAAGGTTATACAGCTTGATCATGAAGTTTCTGATCATACCATTGGGAGAAAAAGACTGCACAAGCCTGCACAGTCACTGCCTTCCTACCAAGCTGCGATCACAGAGTGTGTAATTAATTGTTACTGTTCATTTATTTGTACAAATCAATGAATTTACAACTGAGTGCCACCTGGTGACAACCTAACAATCAACAGATAGCAGAGAAGACAAAGTGCAAAGACACAAAAACTGGATAAGTCTTACCTCCTATTCTTTCCATCTGGACAAAGAGAAATACCCACCACCATCTTACACATCTGCTCATTCATGATCACAAAAGAAGTGTCCATAAAGAGACACTATGGAGTAAACAACAAAACCACTCAACCCAATCACATCAAATTTGGCCACAAAAGACATAGTCATCCAAGCTACGTCTTTCAAACAAAAAAAAAAACCAAGAAAAATAAAATCCAAATTAGAGGACGGGGAAGAGCTTTTTTCCCTCTGGCTGCAGTCAGAAGGGTAGACCCCGCCCCCTTTAGGCCCTGCCCACTTCACCTCCTAGCAACTCACTCAGACACAATGGCCTGGGGACAGGCAGAGTTAGACCTCACTTAGGCCTCTTTCACACTGCCTATAAAATGCAGATTATCTGATTTGAACTGGATGATATGACAGTGTAGACTCAAGGCCCTTCCACACAGCTATATAACCCAGAATGCCAAGGCAGGTAATCCACAGTATTTACTTTGAACTGGGTTATCTTCAGTCCACACTGACATATAATCCAATTCAGTGTGGATTATATTATTTACTTTGAACTGGATTATATGAGGCCCCTTCTACACAACTATATATTGTGTAGAAGGGGCCTCATATATTCCAGTTCAAAGCAAATAATATAATATTATAAATATATAAAATTATTGTGCTATAATAAAACAGAACAATATAATCTCTAAAATCAGGACAGTAAATAAAGAACAGCACTCTGAAAATGGGAATTCCAGGTAGGAAACAATCAGAGCCACTTAACACCTCCCAACAAAGAATTCCTCCAGGCAGGAAGAAGCCAGGCTTTGAAGCTGCAAGGCCATTAAATGCTAATCAAGGTGACTAATTGTGGTATTTATACTTGCCGCACCGAGACTATTAATTGCTATTCAACGTGGCCAACCAAGGATTCCACAAGGTAGAAAGTGGCCAGGCTTTGAGGCTGCAAGGCTATTCCCTGCTATTCTACCTGGCCAACAAATGATTCCCATAAGTCACAGCAATGTGTGGCCGGGCACAGCTAGTTTGTTCTAAAATCATACATGTTTGTGCCCAGTATTTCTGAGCTTTTTAAAATGACCACTACATATGGTAAAAGGTGTCCACCTTTTCCCCACATTTCTAACAATCACCAAAGCTATTTTATATATCTTAGCAATCCTTTCAAGTGTCAGATACCATCTATACATCATTTTATTGAAATTTTATTTCAAGTCATTACTCAGTGAAATTTTTTTAAAAAAATTCCAGACCCTTTCCAATTGTTCCATTTGTATTTGTTTACTAAAATTTTGTGTTAACTTACCTATAAATTCTTTCACCTGTTCCTCCTCCATTTCATATTTTAACTATTATTTATACAATTTAGCAATCAAGACTTCATCTCCAGACTCTAGAACAATTTTGCATTTAGGTTTATTCATTACAAATACATTTTTTTCCATTTTGTGTCGTTCTAAAAATTGTCTGTAGGCAAGCCATTGTATTGGGACACCTTCAGACAATAATTCCTCTCTAGTTTTTATTCTAAATTGTTTATTGTCCAATATTAATAAGTCTTTCTAAGCCAAGCATTTCTCTTTCAATGCAATTTTCTTTTTGAACAAAGATTCATATAGAGAACACAATAAAAACTTATTGGCATAAAATATTTTCTTTTACTTATTCCACACTTGTATTAGTGATCTCATTATGTAGTGGTTATTAACATTAGAGTCTGCCTTTATTTTATTTTATCATATGATAGATAGGCATGATGTGGCTGGTAGTATTCTGAAGTAACTACAAGGTAATCACTTAAAACAATAGAAGTAGAATGCTAACTATTGTTTGCCTTAGAATTATAACAAGTTGCTTTTGAAGTAACTTTCCAAACTGTGCCAAAGAAATGCAAGATTCATGCACCAAGTCAGGTAGAAGCAGCCAAAGGCCAGAGGAAAGAAGAGAGTTTTAGTGGATGGCTAAGTTTCAAGGCAATAACCCAGAGCTGGAGAAAGTACTACAGAAACAAGTGTGAAGTCAAAGGCAAGCAGGCAGGCAGGCAGGCAGACAATCAGCAGATGTCCCATTCTAAGTCAGGAAGCAGGAAAAGGAAGCAGTGAACATAGGCATAGTTCTAACACAAGATCTTCAAATAGCTAGTTTGGTATGTGAAAATAAATAGTATCTGAGTAATCTTCATGAGAAGACCATGAAATGACCCTGAAATTCCAAAATACACTACAATCTTACAGTGAAGATGCCATGTGTTTAGCCCAGAGATCAGAAGAAAATAGTGGCTTAAGTTCACTGCTCCATAGGGGTGTACACAATTTCATTTTCATGTACCAGATTTGAATGATTCAGTGGATTTGGTTGCTGAATGCCTGAAAATGAACCTGGTGTGGGGCAGCTGAAGCCTTAGCCAGTACAGATCACAGCAACTAGATCTTTTCGGCTAATGGTGGCTAATAATGGGGACCAATGGAGCTGAGCTGCACTCTACCTGAAGCAGAGGCAGCGGCAGCCTCACTAATCAAGAAAGCTGTGGCTCCTCTTCTGCTTTCTTCCCCAGCAGGCTCCTCCATCCCTTTCCAAAGCCCCAAATGGGAACTCACTTTCCCAGCAGCACTTCATGTGGCACAAACATTGAAGGAGCCTTGTGCTCCCTCGGGGCATGATGGGAGCTGAGGTTTTTCTTTCTGTGTGTTTCTCATTTTCTTTATCTGCCAATCAGAGGCCTGGTTGATTGTGTCCACCCATTCTCCTCCCCTCTTGTGGCATGGGCTTGGGACTTCAATTCCCATAACTGCTTCTTGTGGGGGTTTTTTTTAAGTTAGGGTTATTTTAAAAAATTCCAAAACATTAGTGGATTGGTAAAGTGTTCTGAAACTTGGCAGGCTTGCAGTCATAAATGTGACCATGTTCTAGTGACCATGGGATACTGAAGCCATTCCGGACTTTAATCTGAACTTTAAGGAGCTATACAAAGTACTGATACTATTTGGAGGATAGGATTTATCGCTCTGAATGGCTTTAAAAAAAGTCTTTAATAAAACTCAGTTTCACCTCCTACACTGACATTGAAGAACCAACACCCTTTGAATGTAAATGAGAACAGCTGTTTCAAGAATGTACTTCTTTAAAGAAAGTACTTCATTCTTTCCTAATAAATTACTTAATATTCATTTCATTTCTTTTTCCTCTTCATGGCACTTATTGACATAGCTTCTGTGTGTAAGGCACAGATTAAATGTTCATGAATATATTCAAAAATAACTTGGTACAATCAATAGAGATGTTTCCTTCTACCTTCTTTCCACCATTGTAGACATTTTATTGCTCACTAAGCAAGGAAACAAAGGTAAATTTAGAGTCATTTCAATAAAAACCATAAACTTTTTTGGAGAGCAAGGAAGATAATCACTGCAACATTAACAAATTCTATTCCTTTTTTAAACCAAGTGTTCTGAAAAAAAGAAATATTAGTGGCTGAACAGGAATCTGGAATTCACATTGTTCTTCAGATACTATGAATTAGCTTTGTTCTTTTATATAACTTTTATTAAATCTTAGCTTCTCTTCAATGTCAATGAGCTCTCGTGGCTGGAGAATTATGGCCAGAATTATAGCCTAATTTTTCAGAAGAGGAAAAAAGAATACAATTCAAGAGTGCTTTTTTAAAAGAATGAATTGGCACCCATACTTTTGCCAAGGAGTTATAGTATGTTGCTCCTGACATGAAAAAAAAGTACCTAATCAGAAAATTAGTCTCCTAGCATTTACTATTCCTTTATTTGATTTGTTTTGATATACCTTGGGCAAGGAAAGCATCAAGGTGTCTAACAATAATAAAATGAAGATTGAAATGAGGGTATTTGGATAACATCCAACTAGTTAGACTCAGTCCATCAGTAGACCACATGGCAAAATGCCAGCTAATTAAGGAAAGGTATTTGGATGATAGCAGAACAGACAAGAAGACAACCTCGCAACCCACAAATGGCTTTCATAGGACCTCTATTTATCAGTCATAAAGTGTATTAAAGAAGCTGTGTCAAGCATATAAAGGAACTTCACATTTAATATCAGAAACACTATCAATAATTGTTGAAAATTCTTTAAGAACATGAAAGATCCCAGAAGACTGGAGAAGTGTTCAAGTTTTCCCCATTTTCACAAAGCAGGGAGGAGGGAACCTGAGCAGCTACCAACCAGACAGCAGTAGGAAAGGTTCTAGAACAAATAAGCAGTCATTTTGGGAGGAGTGGGAAGAAAATTATAGTTATTAAGAACTAACATTAATTTCTCAAAAACAAGTCCTTCCAAAGTAATTTCTTGGTAGATCAGGGAAATGCTGTGGCCGTGTATATCTTAGAATCATAGGGAAATAGTTCCACATGCTATTTTTGCAGACAGCAGATAAAATGTAGACTAGAGCATTCTTGCTATGTGGATTTGTAGTTTGATGGATTCAACTCTTTAAATATGATTTGGATGATGGAAAAAGAGGCCATGTCTATCTGTCGTGCAGATAACATCAAATTAAAAGAAGTAACTAAGGCCAGATCTACACTACCATATATCCCAAGATTGGAACCTAGATTATCTTCTTTGTACTGGATTATAGGAATCTCCACTGCCATGTAATCTGGAATAAGCAGATAATTTGGGATCAGATCCTGGGATATAGGGCAGTGTAGAAAGGGTCTAAAACCTCAGAGATGATGATACATATTGGGGAGTTCAGTTAAAATCAACAAAATGAACTTCAACAGAGAGAAGTGTAAGCTACTATGTTTATCCAGGAAAATGCTCAAAAACAGGATGGAGCTATCTACCTGTCAAAGCAGACTAATGTACTGGAAAAAAAATTGTGTTGCTTTACAATGCTGTGAGATCAAAATCAATATTTCCATGATATGGTGGTTTTAGGAAAGTGACACCTTGGTACAAGGCAGATTTGCTCACTGAACATCTATGAACTCAGGACTTCTATCTGTGTGTGTGTGGGGGGGGAGGGTAAGGGGTGGAGGTCCAGAGATGGCCCATCCAAACTGTAGTACCTGTTGATATGAAGGGAGAAATGGGGATAAATTGTATACCTAATCTCAAGTTATTCATAGAAATACACCTTTTATGTATGCATTTATTATCCCAATATTGTGAACATGTTGGATCTAATTAAAAATTTCAGATTGGTTGGAGCAAACCAGAAGAGCAAGCTCAAGCAACATACTGACTGCTGCTACCTAGCCTAACAGTCATTTTTAAATAATAGATAATTAAATTCAGATTGTGGATCATATAATAATGTGAGACTGCTTCTCTCCATTTGCCATACATAGTCTATCATATTAAGAACTATAGGTCTCAGAGTTCCTTATATATATATCTTTTGCTGGGTGAGCAAAAAAAATATATATCAGAAGGCAGTGGGAGCAAGTGTCTCCACTTCTTCCGATAAGAGCTGTAAGTCCTGTGCAAATATCTAATTTAGTCACAATTTCAATGCAGTTTTAGGTGATGACATCTGTATATTAGAACTCTCTCTCAAAGCAACCAATAGCATTTGTTTTATATCAATTAAATCTTAAAATATATTACAAGAGAGCATGGAGAACTTTCTGGAAGAAGCCTCTAAATATCTAAATTACAAGTATCACCCAGGCCTTTTTCAAAAAATTCTTTCTGAAATATTCGGGGGGGGGGGGGGGAATCTACATTTAGAAAAGAATGTGAACTATACCTGCTTGTATTAAATGCAACTTGCAAGAAACAGCTGCCAACTGTGAAGACAGTGAAAAAACACAGTCCTTTACCCGATCAAAACCCCAACGCATTATCCAATTGGATTTATTCATGGTCTTTGGGAGGCTAATTCATATAGTTATATGGAGAGAAAACATTCTACAATGTTAGGATGAAAAAAAATAGAAAAATATAATGTTAATTTTAATCGACCTATTGCATGAGATGGGCAAAGTAGGGCACACGACACCCAGACTCCAATTTTTCAGCTCTGAAATCACCTCCAAACCCACATGAAAAGCTGAAAAAGCATGCAAAAATGCTCCCAGTTCCATATGAGAATCCTCCAGGACCCTCAAAACATCTATTTTCATCAGAGTCCTTCTTAAAATAGTTTCAGGAAGTGATGTGACAATACTTTGTATTGCCACTTTGACAAAGATTTCAGAAGTCATAAAGATATTTGGAAGCACTGTTGAGGGATGTAGCTTGTATGAGAGGCCAGAGGGGAAAAATGCCCCTTTGCAGTTGACCATCACCGGCCTACCATTTACACTTGAACTGGTTCATTAGTCAATGTAAAAAGTTTCAACATAGTTGCCAACTATGTTTAGTGGGTGTTATTATTAAACAAAGTAGAAAAGAGGTGTCTCTTTCGGGAATGTATAATATATGATGTTAATTTTTGAATTTAAATAAACTTTTATAATGGCTTGTGGAAACACCATACAACCTAAAAAAAAAGTTGAATAAAAACTGAGAACTGGGATGGCCTGGCCCTTGAGTGTTCTAACTGGAGGTCAGCTGTTACCAACAGTGCTATGGATTTTAAGGAGGCACGAATAAAATGAAATGGGGAATGTACCAAGAGGAAGGCACATCATGCAAACCCTTGTCAGGATCATCTTCCATCTGGAAATCTATGTCCTCATTGTGAAACACCATGTGGATTCAGAATAGGTCTCTGCAGTAACTTATGGACCCACGACTCTACCTTCAAAAGACAAACATACTCAGCCTTGTGTTATGCTACTGGGGAGGAGCAGAGGACTAATCCAAGTAGCCCCAGATGTGATGACGCAGTTAGCTCAAAGCCAGAAGGAAGGCTAACGGCCAACGGTGCTGGAGGTGAAGGACGAATCCGATGTTCTAGAGATCAACACACTATAGGAACCTGGAATGTAAGATCTATGAGCCAGGGCAAACTGGACGTGGTTATTGGTGAGATGTCAAGATTAAAGATAGACATTCTGGGAGTCAGTGAACTGAAATGGACTGGAATGGGCCACTTCACAAAAGATGACCACCAAATCTACTATTGCGGATAAGAGGAACACCGAAGAAATGGAATAGCCTTCATAGTTAATAATAACGTTGCGAAAGCAGTGATTGGATACAACCCAAAAAATGATAGAATGATCTCAATTCGAGTTCAAGGCAAGCTGTTTAACATCACAGTGATCCAAATATACACCCCAACCACAACTGCTGAAGAAGCAGAATTAGATCAGGTCTATGAGGATCTGCAGCACCTACTGGATAACACACCAAAAAGAGACATTATTCTCATTATAGGAGATTGGAATGCTAAGGTGGGCAGTCAAACGACAACCGGGATCACAGGCAAGCATGGTCTGAGACAACCAAACAAAGCAGGGCGTAGGCTGATAGAATTTTGTCAGGAAAACTCTCTATGCATAACGAACACTCCCTTCCAACAACCTAAAAGACGGCTTTATACATGGACTTCACCACATGGTCAACACCGAAATCAGACTGACTACATCCTTTGCAGCCAAAGGTGGTGGACATCCATCTAGTCGGTGAAAACAAGATCTGGAGCTGACTGTAGTTCAGACCACGATCTTCTTATTGCAAAATTTAGAATCAGACTAAAGAGAATGGGGAAAATACACAGACCAATTAGATATGATCTCACAAATATTCCTAATGAATATGCAGTGGAAGTGAAGAATAGATTTCAGGGACTAGACTTGATAAATAGAGCCCCAGAAGAAATATGGACAGAAGTTCACAACATTTTTCAGGAGGCAGCAACAAAGTACGTCCCAAAGAAAAAGAAAACCAAGAAGGCAAAATGGTTGTCTGCTGAGACACTGGAAGTAGCCCAAGAAAGAAGGAAGGCGAAAGGAAACAGCTATAGGGGAAGATATGCCCAACTAAATGCACAATTCCAGAGGTTAGCCAGGAGAGACAAGGAACTATTTTAAACAAGCAATGCATGGAAATAGAAAAAGACAATAGAATAGGAAGGACAAGAGACCTCTTCCAGAAAATCAGAAACATTGGAGGCAAATTTCAGGCAAAAATGGGCATGATCAAAAACAAAGATGGCAAGGACCTAACAGAAACTGAAGAAATCAAGAAAAGGTGGCGGGAATATACAGAAGATCTGTATAGGAGTGATAAAAATATAGAAGATAGCTTTGGCGGTATGGTGAGTGAATTAGAACCAGACATCCTGAGGAGTGAGGTTGAATGGGCCTTAAGAAGCATTGCTAACAACAAGGCAGCAGGAGATGATGGGATCCCAGCTGAACTGTTTAAAATCTTGAAAGATGATGCTGTCAAGGTGATGCATGCCATATGCCAGCAAATATGGAAAACACAAGATTGGCCATCAGATTGGAAAAAATCAATTCACATCCCCATACCAAAAAAGGGAAATGCTAAAGAATGTTCAAACTTCCGTACAGTGGCAATTATTTCCCATGCCAGTAAGGTAATGCTCAAGATCCTGCAAGGCAGACTCCAGCAATACGTGGAGCGAGAGTTGCCAGATGTCCAAGCTGGGTTCAGAAAAGGCAGAGGAACAAGAGACCAAATTGCCAATATCCGCTGGATAATGGAGGAAGCCAGGGAGTTTCAGAAAAACATCTACTTCTGCTTTATTGACTATTCTAAAGCCTTTGACTGTGTGGATCATAATAAACCATGGCATGTGCTTGGTGGTATGGGGATACCAAGTCACCTTGTCTGTCTCCTGAGAAATCTGTATAAAGACCAAGTAGCCACAGTAAGAACAGATCACAGAACAACAGATTGGTTCAAGATTGGGAAAGGAGTACGGCAGGGCTGTATACTATCCTACCTATTCAATTTGTATGCAGAACACATCATGCGACATGCGGGGCTTGATGAATCCAAGGCTGGACTTAAAATTTCTGGAAGAAACATTAACAACCTTAGGTATGCAGATGATACCACTCTGATGGCTTAAAGTGAGGAAGAGCTAAGGAGCCTTATCACCAAGGTGAAAGAAGGAGGTGCAAAAGCCGGGTTGCAGTTAAACATCAAAAAAACCAAGATCATGGCAACCAGACTGATTGACAACTGGCAAATAGATGGAGAAAACGTGGAGGCAGTGACAGACTTTATATTTCTAGGTGCGAAGATCACTGCAGATGCAGACTGCAGCCAGGAAATCAGAAGACGTCTACTTCTTGGGAGGAGAGCAATGGCCAACCTCGATAAAATAGTGAAGAGCAGAGACATCACACTGGCCACAAAGGTCTGCATAGTCAAAGCAATGGTATTCCCCACAGTAGCCTATGGTTGCTAGAGCTGGACCATAAGGAAGGCTGAGCGAAGGAAGGCTTTTGAACTCTGGTGCTGGAGGAAAATCCTGAGAGTGCCTTGGACCGCAAGAAGATCCAACCAGTCCATCCTCCAGGAAATAATGCCCGGCTGCTCACTGGAGGGAAGGATATTAGAGGCAAAGCTGAAGTATTTTGGCCACATCATGAGAAGACAGGAAAGCGTGGAGAAGATCATGATGCTGGGGAAAATGGAAGGAAAAAGGAAGAGAGGCTGACCAAGGGTGAGATGGATGGACATATCCTTGAAGTGACTGGCTTGACCTTGAAGGAACTGGGGGCAGCAACGGCCGACAGAGAGCCCCGGCATGGACTGGTCCATGAGGTCACGAATAGTCGAAAACGACTGAACGAGTGAGACGATGAACTCTGTAGAGAGAGGAAAGCCACCTCAACAAGCCGGCCATCCCTGGCCATCACCACTATTTTTCTGACCTGGCATTTAAAAAGGCCAAAAGTAGCACCATAGCAAAGTATGTAGAGGAGATCAGTGCTTTTTTTAAAAAGGTTTTATTTTGTTTAAATTGTTCATTGATTTTAACCTGAGACTGTTTGAATTGTTTATATTGTTTCATCTATTTGATACCCTGTGATTCCATGAGAAGAGGCAGGATAACAATACATACATACGTACATACATACATACACATACACATGGCTATTAATCATATTTGGCAATTTTCTCTCTTTTTTTTCCATTGTCATGAAACAAGGCCAACTGTAACTTTCTGACAGACTCTGAAAACAGTTTTCACTTGTAATCTATTTACTTATCAAACAGCTGAAATTCATGACATTTCAACTGTTACGAAACCTGGCTGCAAATAGAAATGAAAATATAGCTAAAATTAACATTTGTCCATTAGTGGTAATTATATAAAAATGCACAAAGTTTCTGAAGTCTGTCTGCTTTTGTTGAAATGTTCATGAGCTGTAAACCCTCTGATTAAATTTTAAGCAAAGAGAAATGGGCTGGCTTCCTGATAGCAGAGAGGCCAATAAAGTGTATTGTGACCAATTGTGCATTCTGTGTAGCTGTACTATCTGGGAAACAATTAAGCCAAGCATCAACAGTACAGCAAGGCTGCACAGCAAACAGCCACTGCTGAGTAGTTGTTCTTTGCCAGCACAAAGTAGATTTCTGGAATGGGTTCCAAGCTTATATCTAGTCATGAAGACACTTTGCTACTCACAACAGAATGAGAATGTGTGGCTTAGATTTAGGTTTGAAATGTGGAAGAACTATCGTTTGGGGAGAGAATAAACTGCTTCATGCTTCAGAAACAGGTATGCTATTTCTGTTGTATGAAATAATAATGAAAGACAGTTCTGAAATTGTCTTCCTACCTCTACTTTTCTCTCAGTGAACATTTCCCCCTGAAAATATTATTTCTTCTCAGTCATTTCTCTATTGTGTGCTATCGAATGTGTGTAGCCCCTTAGGAAAGGATTACACCTGCTAAAATGCAATCAAATATGTGCAGACCTTAGTGTGATATATGTTTCAAATGTTCTTTTTTAATAGATGCACCTGTTGTTGCTGCTGTTTCAGTTCCTGGCAGAATTGGAAAGAATGTATAGAAATTGGAGGCAATGATAGAACTTTGAAATGGCTAGTCCTTGCTGCTGGAATAATTGTCATTTCATACACCCATCCTCGCCCCCCCCCCCCCCCGCCACCCTCCAAAGCACAGGAATTAGGAAACATCTTGTAAAACACATCCTAAGGAACGCTTGCCATTTCCGCAAAATTCCAGTTCAATTGTACTATTTTCCTGACTGCTCCTCCATAGCCCAAAGTTTTATCTGAATTCTAACTTCATTCTGTTAGCTTAAAAAAGAACCCACTTCACCTCAGGCAGCATTTGACTGAATCTAAAACAGTGATGTTTGGCTGGGCTTCAGTATTTGGTTGAATTCATGCCTCTAGTTTTCAGTATATGCGTTTTAACACACTTCTCATATTATTATGAATCTTTGGGAGAAAGGGTACTCAATAACAAATGAGTTCATTATCATCATTACCCCCAGCTGCTTTCCTTTTTCAGACAGTGAGGTCTTTTCACTTCTTCCATAATGAATAGCTGTCTCAGACTTTTCCATTTTCTTAAGTATTTGGCAGGTCACCTGCATATGAACTTAAAGCATTGTTCCCTAGTCCTTTGAGATACCATGGTCCTCTTTGAGTAATGAATGAGTTCATTACTGTTCTACAGTATAAAAGACAGGTTAATCCTTTGTCAAATCCCCATGACTCTACCTTTTGTCCTTGTTCCAATTACTCAAAATGTGATGGCACCTTATGTTCTTCAGACTTTATGCTCTGGCGCTCAGTGGTATATATTTAGGGAAAGACAGTTTAAAATGGATTGTGTAGGCCTCAAGTCCTGTTGTTACATTACAATGAGGTCTGCAATAGAGAGTAATGCTCTCAACATATTTCAAACCACCTATCTTAAAATAAAAGTGACAATGTATTGGCTTGGAAATTCATGTTTTGAAGCCTGGGAAGAATATCTGCAGCCAAACAATGCAATTCCAAATGTTTTACAAGACAATAAATAAAGTAAACTTTGCACACCTTTCAACTCCAAACTTTTCAGACTATATAACTGGATCTAAATTAGAGCAACCACAACAATTTAGTGTGAAGATTCTGACGAGCAGTGAATCATGCTGCAATTAATGAAATGATTTTCCTAGCAAAATTTCAGTTTTCTAATGTGTACTCATAAATTGGAGACTTCAGTTTTATGTGGAAAGCCAAGAGGGAGGAATATCTGATCATCCTAAACTGTCAAATTTTGTTTTAGTTCAATCTGACAATACAATTACACAACAGTAACAAATAAAAACTAAACACTTCTAATGCATGAGCAGATAATATGTTGCTCAACTAGGAAATGAGACGTCTGTGGTGACAAGTTTTTTTGAGTTCAGTTGTCCATAGGGGTGTTTGAAAAAGATGGACTCTGTCTGAAATCATTATATCTCTGCAACCATGAACTGATAATTAAATGAAATCCTTCTTATCCCTTTTGGGGGGGGGGCAGGTAGAGTTTCAGATGGATACCACTAGATGCCTCTCCCAATGTACAAATAGCTCCTAGCCTCAGTCATTTGCACAATGGCAAGCCTGCAACATATTGCCTAATGAGATATTTTCACATCTTCAGAGTCATTCTTTAGATTCGTTTCTGGCTCAAAAAAATTAGTAAAACTTGATAACTAATTAAACCATTTGTAACTTTTAGTGTGGGGAGCCCCTGGTGGCACAGTAGATTAAACCACTGAACTTGCTGATTGAAAGGTCGGCTGTTCGAATCTAGGGAGCGGGGTAAGCTCCCACTATAAGCCCCAGCTTCTCCCAGCCTAGCAGTTCGAAAACATGCAAATGTGAGTAGATCAATAGGTACCACTCCGGCAGGAATGTAACATTGCTCCATGCAGTCATGCCGGCCACATGACCTTGGAGACGTATAAGGACAACGCCAGCTCTTTGGCTTAGAAATGGAGATGAGCATCGGACATGACTAGACTTAATATCAGGGAAAACCTTTACTTTTACTAACTTTTAGTGTAATTTGAATATGTTGCCATTATGAAATACACTGCTTCATAATTGGATCCATCATTTTGAAACGTCCTGTTTTACACCTCAAAAGGCAGGTTTTTATCGATTTGACCCCATCCACATGTGTTTGGTGTACAGATCCCAGCTCACACAATCTGGAGGGCACTACATTCAGAAAGATAAATTAAACTAATTAGTGAAGTAGTGAGGTAGAGAGGTGTGGTGGTTTAAATGATGGGTTAAGACGCAGAGAGAGACAAGGGTTTAAATCCCTACTCGGCATAAAATCTACTCAGTGACCTTGGGCAAGATATAAACCCTTGGATTGAGAGGAAGGCAATGGCAAGCTTACCCTGAATAAATTTTGCCAAGAACACCATGTGATTGGGTTCCCTTAATTCAGAGTCAACGCGAAGACAGATTAAAATAATGTATTCATGTAGGTAATAGTAATAATAATAATAATAATAATAATAATAATAATAATAATAATAATAATGATAATAATAATCTTTATTTTTAACCCACCCTCGCTCCCCAAGGGAACTCAGTGATAATCTCAACATCTCTGCCCACTTCATATTGCGTCTCCCTTTCATATTTAGGTTTTTGATTCTGGAGTCAATTGAATTTTGCTTGTCAACATAGTGAAAATAGAATGCCACCAAAACCTGTGAGTGCAGCTCTAATGTCAAGAATACAATAGGCATATGTTATGAACCCAGATTTGTTTGCTCATTTATTTGAATCTAGAGCATAGTCTTTGCCTTACAATCTTAAGGGAGAGTTGTTTATTTGTTCAGTCACTTTTGACTCTTCGTGACCTCATGGACCAGCCCACGCCAGAGTTTCCTGTTGGCCGTTGCCACCTCCAGCTCCTTTACGGTCAAGCCAGTCACTTCAAGGATACCATCCATCCATCTTGCACTTGGTTGGCCTCTCTTCCTTTTTCCTTCCATTTTCCCCAGCATCATTCTCTTCTTCAAGCTTTCCTGTCTTCTCATGATGTGGCCAAATATCCTTCCCTCCAGTGAGCAGCCGGGCATTATTTCCTGAAGTATGAACTGGTTGGATCTTCTTGCGGTCCATGGCACTCTCAGAGTTTCCTCCAACACCACAGTTCAAAAGCATGTATCTTCCTTCGCCCAGCCTTCCTTATGGTCCAGTTCTCGCATCCATAGGTTACTGTGGGGAATACAATTGCTTTAACAATGCGGACCTTTGTTGCCAGTATGATGTCTCTACTCTTCACTATTTTATCGAGGTTGGTCATTTCTCTCATCCCAAGAAGTAAACATCTTCTGATTTCCTGGCTGCAGTCTGTGTCTGCAGTAATCTTTGTGCCTATTCTGTCACTGTCTCCACGTTCCCCCCCCCCCCCCCTATTTGCCAGTTATCAATCGGTCTGGTTGCCATAATCTTGGTTTTCTTGATGTTTAACTGCAATCTAGCTTTTGCACTTTCTTCTTTCACCTTGGTGATAAGGCTCCCCAGTTCCTCCTCACTTTCGGCCATTAGAGTGGTATCATCCGCATATCTAAGGTTGTTAATGTTTCTTCCAGCCATTTTAAATCCAGCCTTGGATTCATCAAGCCCCGCACATCACATGATGTGTTCTGCGTACAAGTTGAATAGGTAGGGTGAAAGTATACAGCCCTGCCGTGCTCCTTTCCCAATCTTGAACCAGTCTGTTGTTCCGTGATCTGTTCTGACTGTTGCTACTCGGTCATTATACAGATTTCCCAGGAGACAGACAAGGTGACTTGGTATCCCCATACCACCAAGAACTTGCCACAATTTATTATGTTCCACACAGTCAAAGGCTTTAGAGTAGTCAATGAAACAGAAATAGATGTTTTTCTGAAACTCCCCAGCTTCCTCCATTATCCAGCGGATATTGGCAATTTGGTCTCTCATTCCCCTGCCTTTTCTAAATCCAGCTTGTACATCTTGCAGGATCTTGTGCATTACCTTACTGGCATGTGAAATAAGTGCCACTGTACAAAAATTTAATCATTCTTTAGCATTTCCCTTTTTGGTATGGGGATATAAATTGATTTTTTCCAGTCTGATGGCCATTCTTGTGTTTTCCATATTTGCTGGCATATGGCATGCATTACCTTGACAGCATAATCTTTCAAGATTTTAAACAACTCAGCTGGCATCCCGTCATCTCCTGCTGCCTTGTTATTAGCAACTCTTCTTAAGTCCCATTCAACCTCACTCCTCAGGATGTCTGGTTCTCATTCACTGATCATACCATCAAAGCTATCCTCTATATTATTATCCTTCCTATACAGATCTTCTGTGTAGTCTCACCACCTTTTCTTGATCTCTTCAGCTTCTGTTAGGTCCTTGCCATCTTTGTTTTTGATCATGCCCATTTTTGCCTGAAATTTGCCTCCAATGTTTCTGATTTTCTGGAAGAGGTCTCTTGTCCTTCCTATTCTATTGTCTTTTTCTATTTCCATGCATTGCTTGTTTAAAAATTGTTCCTTGTCTCTTCTGGCTAACTTCTGGAATTGTGCATTTAATTCGGCATATCTCCCCCTATCACTGTTTCCTTTTGCCTTCCTTCTTTCTTGGGCTACTTTCAGTGTCTTAGCAGACAACCATTTTGCCTTCTTGGTTTTCTTTTTCTTTGGGGCGTACTTTGTTGTTGCCTCCTGAAAAATGTTGTGAACTTCTGTCCATAGTTCTTCTGGGACTCTATTTATTAAATCTAGTCCTTGAAATGTATTCTTCACCTCCACTGCATATTCACTAGGAATATTTGTGAGATCATATCTAACTGGTCTGTCTAAGGGAGAGTACATAGATATAAATGTAGATATATAAAACAGCAGCTGACATCTTGTTTAGAAAATAACATTTTTAATTACTGTGCAGTCAAGATTCTCTATAGCCATTTCTATATTGTCAGAAAGTGGGAAAATACCGAACTATTTTCTTCTAGCTAGACAAACTTCAAGGATGCCATCCAAATAGATGTCCAAGAATCCCTGACGGTCACTGCAGGTGCCTGTCATATTGCATCTAGATACTGAAAAATAGCTGAAGATAACCCTCATATTCTCTGAAAACATAGAAATTGTTGTGCTGGGAAGACTACAATACTTACAAGTAAATTGGAGGTTGCATTGGAAGATATAACTATGGAGATATAGCTATGTGATAGACATGTGTCTTCTGATATAGGATCTCAGCCAGTTATTTAAAAGTACAATCAGAGGCTCAAGAGACTAATTCATTTCATAGTTTCAGTGTGAGCTCCAAAATCTAAAGCAGACCAGAAGTCCCTCCTGGAAGTCCTCACGTTGTCCAATAAATGGTACATGAAATGCAAGAGGCACTGTGCTTTTGTCTTTTTCATTATCAGATAGAGTACACTGAACAAAAAAAATGCTTTTGGAATATATGACTTGGTGAACTAACCCAGCTGCCTATTCTCAGATTGATTATGTGTCAAGAGCCCAAAGCAATGGAAGACACTTCTCCTGCGTTTACCATCTGTTTCCATTCAGTAGGGATGAGAGAACCTGGAAGGTTTTGCTTAATTGTGGCTGCCATCTTGGCTTTCTGTTTTGATAGGACAGTGGAACATAGAGATCTTTGGTTGCAAAAACCCATTTAAATTGCACATTGGTAATCCTTTTGAATGCCAGAGCTGTCATTTGGATGACTTTATATTGTTATTGGCCTGCTCCGAGTTGTTACTGACTAGAGCCCACAGTCTGGTATCCTAGTCACAGAGCATCTGTAGCAACCATCTTGCTGCCGCTGGGGCTCCAAATGGCAGGTCGTGCAGTGATAGAAGTCTCATGTATCAACTGACAAACACTTCAAAACATTGGAATACTGCCCTTGGCATCCCACTTTGTTTCCCTGGGCAGTTGTGGTTCAGATATCTTCCAAGTAGGGCTCTGAAGCTAAGCCACAGTTCAAATAAATATGTAAAATATAACTTGGGATGTAAAACAGGCCTTTTTTGTGTCCTAAGACACTAGAGCTGATGCAGTCTATCAATGCAATTTTCTGAATCAGCATTCCAAATAACCAAGCAGGTCTAAAAACCAAAAACACCAATATTTTTTGTGTTGGCCTGTGTAGTTTTTGCATATATTTTATTTAGCATGCACAAGGAATTTTCATTTTTGTATATCATTATTGTCAACTGTCATCAGAGTTTGACTTGCAGAGACCCTAACAATGAAGGACCTCCAAGTCATCCTATCATCAATAGCCTTGATCAGCTCTTACAGACTCAAGACCATGGCTTTTTTTGAACAGGTCCATCCACTTGTAATTATGTTTTCTTCTTTACCTACTGCCTTCTACCTTACAAAACATTATTATCTTTTCTAATGATTTGCACCTTTTCATGTGTCCAAAATTCAACAGTCTCCGTTTAGTAATATCAGCTTCTGGGGAGAACTGAGGGTTATCCTAGAACTCATGCATTTTTTTTTTCAGTAGTACATAATTTCAGTAGAACTCTTATCCAACACCACATTTCAAAAGGGTTTATTTTCTTCCTATTCTTTTTTTCATAATCATACATAGACACTGGAAACACAATTTATGAACTTGCTTTTTTGTGTGCATACTTTTCCTTAATATGCATATTTGTGCATATTCTTTATGAGCTAGAAACTACTTTGTGAAATTCTGGAAAGAGATGCTTTCAATGAAAAAAGTTTATTTCAGGTCCAATTCAGGATATGTAGAAAGATATATTTGTGTAAAAGTCCAAA
This sequence comes from Anolis carolinensis, assembly GCF_035594765.1. Taxonomy (NCBI): domain Eukaryota; kingdom Metazoa; phylum Chordata; class Lepidosauria; order Squamata; family Anolidae; genus Anolis; species Anolis carolinensis. Next base: position 298,525,447 of record NC_085841.1, read on the forward strand.
CTAAACATATTTCTTGTCTAATCTCAACTGCTGCTTCTAAAACCAATAGTAACCCCTGAATTAAACGCATTGCTTTAGAACTATCCTTAAAAACTGCTTCTGATATGATCATCTGCTCTGCTATTCTTACAACCAAAATCAAAGCAATTTTGTAGGGTTTCCCAATGCATACATAAAGCCACACTAGAAAAAGAGTTGGCCTGTAATTACCAGAAATTGAATTTTATCTCCAAAAGAATGGCCATGCCTCCAGGACTAAAACAAAATTCAACTTCTAATAACCTGTTGATGCCAATACAACAGATCTGAAAAGCCATGACTGCAATCTCACACTAGCTTGTTGTTTCAAGAAGCCTAAGTGGCAAATGATGGAAGGGGATCAGAAAAGAGGGGAAACCAAAGGAATTATTCTAGGAGAAATGATGCACTATGTCACAATGTAAAATTAAGATGCTTAGTGGCCTAAATACTGTAAGGTACTGAATCCTATCTGATTTTAGAAGTTAAGCAGAGTCAATCCTGATTAGTTCTTGTATAGGAGACCAACAATGAATAGTATTACCAGATGCTTTAGGCTATATTTCAGAGGAAGGAAATGGTAACACTACCTTTGATTATTCTTTGTCTAAGAAGATCTTATGAAATTAATGTGGTCATCAAAAATCAACAGGTTCTTTGAAGGCACATATTTGCATATAGAGGTACATACACAACTGGAAGTTACAAAATCAAAACCAAAAACAGTTTTTCTCTCTGTATTTCTCTGCAACTAAGGCTTTTGCTGGGCCATGAGAAAGCTGTTCAGCACTGCACTGAATTGGAAAAACATTCTTTTCCTTTCTAAAATTAAAATTAAACAATAGTAAATCACCACTGTTTGAAGGCCCTTCAGTACCACCACTGTCTGTCGTGTTTAGTTCAGCACATCCTCATGAGACAACCATGGACTGTTTAGGGGGGAACACTACTGTGTCTTTCTGTTTTGCCTGGTACCTCCCTTCCATTGCCTACCTCCTTTCCATTGCCTGCAAGGGGGAGGGGGGGGGGGAGAGACAATCGCAGCATGCAGGAAGAGCAGGAACCAGACCCATGCTCCACTTCATTTGCCCTGTGCATTTAGCTCCTTTTTCTCTTCTGGTGTGCAATAATGCTCTCCTTTGCCCAGACAGAGGAAGAAAAGTATTGGAGAGAACACAAACACACAGCTCACCAGAAGAGGAAAAAGATGCAGATTCTGCAAGGTAAGTGACATTGCAAATATATGGGGGTCCAGTTCCTTCTCCTCTTCCATTTTGATGTGTTTCTGTCTCCCCCAGTATCTCCCTCCTTTTGCCTGGGCAAAGCAGATGCTCACAGCACACAGAAAGAGGAAAAGGAGTCAGGAACCACAGTGCAGGTGAAGTGGTGTGGGGGGAATGCTTCTCATCCCCTGGGACTACAACAGGTAGTCTTCCTTCCCCAGGAATAACAGCGGCAGTACCCCATTTCCTCCACTCCCCAGAGATATTAGCAGTTTTCCCAGTTTCACCACAGCAGGGTTGTACCTCTAACTGTCATGAAAGTTGAGGGACAATGGTACACTTCATCACTCTTTTTTACTTCTGCATAAGGTGAATTGGAAAGGTATATAAAATATGTACGGATCTGGCAGCAAAATCAGTACTGAAAGTACAATTAAACCATTATTATTGGCAAATGTATTCTTGTTATAATGCAAAAGAATAGGATAAAATTGTTCTTTTGCTTTTCATGGAAGTGTCAAACTTGAAAATGGACCTGATGGGAGAGGCATCAGGCATGAGCCATCATGAAATAATCCTGTTAACAATCACTTTTGGCATAGATTTTAGAAGAATTACCTTGACTTCAATATGTGTTTGGCTTTTGTAGAGAAAAATTAGCCTTTTTCAGTCTCTGAATAAATTAGATATGTTCCCCAAGGGGCAAAAAGTAGTTACAGAATTAATTCTCAGGAGCTAGCAATGCAAATCAGTTCTTTGTTCAGAGGTATGGATCAATGCTCAGCTGGATAGAGCTTCTTTGCCTAAGCCTGGGGGTGGAGAAAAATGCTCTGGGATTTTATGTGGCGCTTGATATCAGGTTAGTAACCTCTCTGTGGGTCTTCTACACTCCAGCAATAATATGCCTCTAGTTACTGGCAAAGTTGAAGAAAGGCCAAGAGAGACATGTTGCTCCTAATTTGCTTGAGCCAGAAACTACAGCTAATAGTTTTCTATTGAATTCCAAGATTGCCCATCAAAGGTTTCATTAAAAACCACTTAAGGAACAGGTGAGGAGTGATGGTGGTATGTGTGTTTGTTTAAATGAAATTATTAATTTTATTTATTAAGCATATAGCCTGCCGTTCTTTAAATTTAAAAAGTGCTTTAGTATTTTTACCTAGAAGAAAGCAAATTATTAGGAATGAAAATAACAGCATATGATGCTGAGGGTTTTTAAAATTTTGTTTTCATGCTTGTTTCTATATCAAATGGGCTGGATGTAAGTTAGGGGGTAATTCACAGGACCTTTCAATGGACCGAACTATGACTTTCCTCTCATAGAAGATATATATATATATATATATATATATATATATATATATATATATAGAGAGAGAGAGAGAGAGAGAGAGAGAGAGAGAGAGAGAGAGAGAGAGAGAGAGATTATTTATAAAGACATTTACATACTGCCTTTGAGCACCTCCTCCATAAGTGCCCTCAAGGTGGTTTACAACAATAACACAAAATACAAGAAAGAAAAAGAGAAACAAACAAAATTAACAAATTAAACCACTAAAAAACTGGCAATATATATATATATATATTGTCTTCACTACCCACATAAGTAAAAAAAAAACACTAGAAGGTATGATGAGCATTACAATTATTGAAAGCAGAGATGGTTACATTGCAAAACCCGAAGTATAGTTATGCTGTTATGTATCATTATAATCCCTGCATAATTTCCATTTAAGACAGACAAAATCTACCTTAAAAAGAGAAAGATAATTACAAATTTGAGAGTAAAAGATATGTTCAAAATGTTAGTTTTCATGCTGGTGGATACCTACTTCAATCTTTATATCTCACCAGAGAATTTACCTGTCTTCTTTTATAATGATAACAACAACAATAACATGGTGTTTATCTTTTCAATCTTAAATATAAGTCTTTTAGGAATAGTAAGAGCACACAGTATCCAGTTATCTTGACCAGTATTTCTTAAAATTTGCTCCTCCAGAAAGTTTTGGACTTCAGCTCCCACAATTCCCCCACTTTAAAATCTAGCTGTTCTTCCCACTTACAATCAACAAAATTTTTATAATCCCTTTTGGCGGCTTCGGGTGTCTGTTGTATAATAGGCCATGTTGCTGTGATCTTTTCTCCCCATTTACCAGGGGAGGCAGCATTGTTATTTAACCCTTTAAGCTCTGAGAAGGGGAAACAAAATCTTTGCCTTAAACAGTATTAAAGAGGGACACCCTCATAGATGAATGAGGGATTATAAAAATTATTAATAGCAAATTCAGTAAAATAAAAATAATTTTTAAATAAAAAATTAATATGATGTAATATAAGCACCCCCAGTGGCACAGCAGCTGAGCTGCTGAACTTGCTGACCAAAAGGTTGGCAGTTAAAATCCGGGGAGTGGGGTGAGCTCCCACTGTTAGCCCCAGTGTCTGCCAAGCTGGCAGTTCTAAAACATGCAAATGTGAGTAGATTAATAGGTACCACTCCAGCAAGAAGTTAACAGTGCTCCATGCAGTCATGCTGGCCACATGACTTTGGAAACATCTATGGCCAGTGCCGGCTCTTCAGCTTAGAAATGGAGATAAGCACCAACCCCCAGAATCAGACATGACTAGACTTAATGTCAAGGGGAAACCTTTAACTTTTAATATATACACTAATAAACTAAATTGGTTAGTTTTAGTTTCTCAGAGAAAATACGGTAATTAATATTTCCAACACAGTAGGAGTGATTGAGGCAATCAGATATGATGGTCCCTATATAGACAGCAAGAGAAGTTGCAATTGTAAAGATAATCAGAGGGTAATGGATAAATACGCTATGAGCAAGAGCCACTTTGAGTCCCCTTTGGGGGAAACAAAGTGGGTAATAAATGTAATAATAATAATAATAATAATAATAATAATAATAATAATAATAATAATAATAATAATATTTTTATTCAGATCCTATCAATTGATTCAAAGCATAAATGCCACAGTCAGTTCAGTTGTTCCATACAAAGGATTGTCTCACTATCTTCATATTCAGATTATCCCATGGGTTTGATTTGTATAGATCAATTTGTAATTGATAAGAGATCAGTTGTTAAGATACCCTGACAGCACAGGGTATTTAAATTAACAGAACCTAAGACAATCCATGCAAAAAGTGCATTCCAAGATCAATCAGAGAAGTGTATCTGAAACAGACCATAACAATTACCTGTAAGAAATATTTGGCAGGAGGGAAATATGGTGAGGTGGTAACTCTGCAATTTTTTCTACCCTGAATTTTGGATACATCTGTGATTACAAATTATTAAAAGATGTACAAATATACATATAAAAAAAGAACATGCCTTGAGAAAAATGAGGGACACAAATCAGTATTTTGGTGTTGGTTCAGAGCTGTGAGGTAACATGCATTATTAACTGCCTCAGTCAGTGTACTTGTCAGGAACATTACTGTGATCAAGGATGCTGATCTTTAGAAGTCAATCCCTGGTGAAGCAAAAAGAGCTCAAGTGTGTAGCCCTGTAGTGCTATTACATGGCAACTTTTCCAACTGGAGTTTCAGGATGAACGTGGCAGCTGAGGATTGTAGACCCCCAGACAGGGTTCAAAAGATATCAATCTTCTGGAGGATACTTTATCAAAAAAATTGGAATTCTACCCCTGCCTCACTTGCCACTTCATTACACAGGGGTTTTTTTTTGCCCCTTATCACACTGGAGCTCTTCTCTGGCCACAGATACTAATGGACCCCATCAGATACCCCATCAGTGGGTGAAGCATCAAAGAAGTGTTGGAAGAAGCTTTCTCCCCACCATGGTGAGTCTCCCATCTTTTTGGTAGCTCCAACGGACCTACGTGCGGTTTCTATGGTTTTCCCCTGTTTGACAGGGGAAGCGACAGAGTGCGAATGCACCTTGTAGCAATTCTGCCACCCTTCCCCCATATGATAGTCAAAGTCTTTCCCTAGGGTAAAAATGTGGCAAAATTGCCCCACACTCTAAGGCTGAGGAGGAGGAGGAAAGGCATGAAGGACAGGAACAGCAGGAAATGAAAGAATACTTTTTTTCACAGGATGAAGGGTCTCAAAATGACTGCTGGGAGCCACATTGAGATGACAGGCCACACTTTGCTAACCCCAGTAAAAATATTATTTGCAGCAATAAATGTTTTAATTCTTCTGAGATAGCATTGCTAGACTGGAAACTGGACCTTCGAGGTTTGTTACACAACCAAATAATAAGCGAAACTTGCTAACATTCCCTCTCCTACACAGCCATTAAAGATAGAGAAGCAAACTCCAGTTTTCACTCTGACAACTCTACTTTTGGATCATGAAAAATGATCAGTTACTATCTGCCAAAGGGCTAAGTATATGAAGGGAATTTGCTACTTCTATTTTAAAATCCATCAATTTTACACATGCTTTGCTAGTCTCAAATCCTGTCTTCACCAGACAGGATGGATGTCAAAACTTGCACATAGAACTGTAGCAATTTGTTCCCATTCGTCATCCCTTCTTCAACCAGTTGCAGGAAAATTGTGTTCTGTTTTTCCATTGTTAGTCTGTCTGAGTTTCTTCCAGCAGTGCATATACAAATTTAAGATAATTTCAGAACACCATCTGATCTTGTAACATAGATATGCATTCAGCAGTGTAATAATAATAATAATAATAAAACTTTATTTATACCCCGCCACCATCTCCCCAGCGGGGACTCGGGGCGGCTTACATGGGGCCATGCCCAGAGCAAAACAATATAACAAGTATAAATACAACATAATATAGAGCAATAAACGATACAGTAAGTAATAATATACAATATACACTACAATGCAATCACAAAAACAGTCAAAACAGGGCCGGCCGCATGAATACAAAAATTAAAACTCGGGTGAGAAAGATAAAGGGAATGGAGACCACAGGGAGCAGGGATATACGAGAGTGGAACCGACTAGAGGAAAGATGTTGGAGAGGAACAAGAAGAAGAATAAAAACAGTTACTCTCCAAAAGCACAGCGGAAGAGCCATGTTTTTAAATCTTTTTTAAAAGCTAACAGAGTGGGAGCTTGCCTAATCTCAATGGGCAGTGAGTTCCATAGTCGAGGGGCCACAGCAGAAAAGGCCCTCTCCCTAGTACCCACAAGGCAGGCCTGGGATATAGGAAGTGGCGTAAGGAGGGCCTCCCCAGATGATCGAAGAGATCGGGCAGGTTTATAGTGGGAGATACGGTCACGAAGGTAGGTGGGTCCCAAACCGTTTAGGGCTTTATAAGTGATGGTCTGCACCTTGAATTGGGACCGGAAGATGAATGGCAGCCAGTGGAGCTCTTTAAATAAGGGAGTAGATCTCTCCCTGTAACTTGCCCCCGTTATTAATCTGGCAGCTGAGAGTTCGACCAATTGTAATTTCCGGGCCGTGCAAAATGCCTGACATTTGCATCCATATGTGAAAATTTGCATATTTACTGGAAATTTCTAGAAGTTTATATAGTGATTGACTGATTCTGGATTTTGGTTTGTTCATTTGGGATGATAGGTCTTGCTGACCACTGTACACAGTTGTCTGGTCAAAGACTAGTTTGACATCTAAGGAGATTGTTTATCATGTGAACAATTATTCTGTGACTGTCTTAGAGTGTAGCTCAGGACCAAACAGACTGAGAGACATTTGTGAGTGGATATGAAAGCTCTCTAGTGTTCACTCTAGCATATCAGAGTAATACAAACACTAGAAAACAACATCACATGAAAACAACAAATCATAACCAGAACAACATGGCAGCAAATAAATCAACACACTTAAGATATTACTCATACATCTGCCTATATAAAAACATTTAAGGCCCATCTAAAAGTAGAAAGGAATGAACCTGTAAAATCATACCCATAACTATCATCCCACCACTAAGAAGACTATTGCTGAGTTACTACTCCATGTGACTCATTATAGTAATACCTACTCCATGTAACTCATCGAGTTACCTACTCCATGTAACTCATTATAGTAAAGAAAATATAACTAAGACATTTATTTTCCAACACTGTGGGATCCATTGGTACTATCCCACTCTATTCAGTCTATTACATTCGCCCCTCCAAGGGGAGTTTAAGGGCATCATTTAAATGTGTGCTGAAACGAGTTTAAAAAACCCAATTTGGTGCACATTTAAGTCCCCACCCCCTCCCCCCCAAAAAAACTGGACTTTTCCCATGGGAAGGGCTGTTTACATCCCATCCTGATTACCATTGGGATGGCATGCAGCCACCCCAAAGCCCCCCAAAATAACCCCTTAAAACAAAAACAAAAAACCTGGCCACCATCATGGTCCTCCTTGGACTCTCCTGGCATGAGCAAATGACATGCCAGAAGATGGGGGGGGGGGCAAGGAGCCTCCTCCCACCTCTTAGCACATCATTTTCTTGCACCAGGAGGGTCCAAGGAGGACCATAATGATGGCCAGGTAAGTTGTTTTTCTTTTAAGCAGTTGGTTTGGGTGGCTTGTTTTTTAGTGTTGAGAAATCCTGAGAAGAATAATCCTGGATTAATGAGAATCTTTACAGTTCATTACTTATAGGCAAACATTGGGGTTGCGACAACAGGAAATGAGGGAAATCTAATTCTAGGAAGGAAAATTTACTCCTGAAAAAGTTATCATGGGGAAAAAATGTCTCCACTGAAGCTTTATCACCAATTCTTGTTTCCACAACAAGCCAAATTTTTCAAAATCCAATTATCACAGGGACAAAAAGTAAGGTGAAATCTTCTGAATGGGGCACAGACAGCAAAACAAACACCACAGAGGTTGTGCATGGTTGTTTTTCACCCTCAAAAAAGCACTTTCTATGATGAAAACAGCATTTTCTATGCAATAGTACCGTATTTTCTCAAAAATAAGACATACCCATAAAATAAGCTGTAGCAGGATTTCTAACCATTTGCGCAATATAAGCCATACCCCGAAAATAAGACACAGTGATAGGTGTGGCTATGCAGCATACTGCTGCTAGAGGGAGACATAGAAAGTGAAAAGCAAGAACTCTGCAGTGGCGGTGGAGGCAAACCTGGGCCTCCCTTCCTCTCACTTCCTGCCTCCTCTTCCTTCTTTTTCTCCTTTTCCTTCTTTCTTCCCTTTGGGCCCGGCCAGGCAAGGCAAAGCTTCCTTCCCAAGTGAGTGAGAGAGGGAGTGAGTCACCAGCTCCACCAGGCAGCGGTTGGCAACACTGCTTTCCTTCGGCCCATCCCCCGGGAAGTCTACTCAGTGAAGTGAGGAGCAGGACGCTCTGCTTTAGGTATTGTGTGTCCTCAGTAGGAAGAAGTAAAGCTGTGCTGCCATTTTCCTCAGCACTATATTTGAATAAATGCAGATTGTTGTACCATATCTAATACATTTTAGACATCCCCTGAAAATAAGCCACTATTTGTCTTCTTTAGGAAAAATAAATATAAAACAGTGTCTTATTTTTGGGGAAATGTGGTATTTTGAAATTCTGTAATTATTGTTTTATTCTGCATAAAATTCACACATTGGTTGATTTACATAGAAAACAGCATTTTCTGTGCAGGAAACAATATTTCTGCATTGAACAAATTCCCAGTACAGCACTCATAAAATACTTTGAAGACCCCAAAAATTCTGAACTGTTAATAATCTCTGAATGCATCACAGGTTTTGAAGACTTTCTTGCAGAGGGAAGAAAACTTCTAGACTTATTTGTTGTTTACTTCAAGAGAGAGCAATAGTCAAGAATTATATCCTCACATGCAGTGAGCTAGCAGCCCACAAATCCCAAACCTTATAATGCTGGGCTCAACTACAGTCACTATCATCCCTCCCTTGAAAACTAGATTTTCACTGTTGAGTTTGTACTAAGGACTTAGTACTCCTGAAATCTGAAAATGAGCAGTCTAGTGATAATATTATCATGTAGTCTGTTCTACATTTCTAAAAGTCTGCTGTTTAAGCTAAGCTACACTAATAATTACAGAATACTAAAAAGTTAGGTACATTTCTTATAATGAGGTTCCCTCATCACTTTTTTGTAACAGAGATGAAAATATTAATCTTTTAAAAAGCCAGTAGAATATACTTATGTTAGTTTATGGTGGCATGATTACCTCTTTGGTAGTACAGGATTACAAATTTAAGGCATGTGCTCTATTTACATTTGGATAGTGTCATTAATGAATGCTTTACAGCCAGCACTCTGTCATGTTTTATTGCTTACACAGAGTTCTTTGTAAAATAAATCAGGATTTGTCCATTTTTACAGATGCAAATCAGAAAAGACAAAAATTTAGCTACATGAACTTTAATGAGGAGGTTATGAAAGGATATTATATTTCTGTCATTGAAAGCCATTTGTGAAAGAGGGTGATGTGTTATTCCAGTCCCTTTTTTGTTCAAAAGTGAAAGCTAAATTCCAATTTTATAAAGTGTTTTGAACCAGAAGAGACAGCAACAGAAACTAATTGACTTTATTTTCAGTGCTGTCTGGAAATATTTATGTAATGCTTCTTAATATCATATATAGTCATTTAATGTTGAATTTCTAACGGGTGCATTTACATCCTGAATAAATGACTGGGTGAACAAACTTTGTTATCCTTTTATCTTCATGTCACGAATAACACTGATAGTATTTGCAAATCACTGGAAGATTTATTAAAAGTCTGTGTGTGAAGGAGTGGAGTATTTATGTTTGATTGAAATCCCAACAGCCATTCATCATTGCCTTGATTATTCCATCCAACCCACTTACATTCTGGTATTTTACTCAAATATTTAGCTGTACAATGTGACTGGCAACTTATCAAAACAGGTAGTTTCAATGTGCCTAGTGCAGCTATGATATGTAGGCTAGTATATGATCCCCCTCTAGAGAATTGTGTGGGAGTGGGGGGGGGGAGAGAAGGGTAAAATATATCCACTGTCTTTGTACAACTTCATATATGTCATACAAAAGACTAGAGTCAGATTAGCTTCAAAAATTGGCCCATGTGAGAGTGTTTCAGAAAATTAAATGTCTATCAAATAAAACATACATATTTAAAACCCAAAACAGCCTAAATACATGCATATAACTTTACTGATAAAATTTGCACCACAATGTGTACAATTTAAGAAATGAAAAAAAACCACAATATAACAATGTGAGGGAAGCATGAAGGATGAGATAAAAATACAGATGGCATCATAAAACACAATGAAATTAAGATTCATAAATATTCACAGTCCTAACAATTAACTCACATTCAATCAGCAAGTTTGAACTGCACAGCCTCTTATCTGATTGGTTTAGGAATTGGTTGGTTAATTTGAGCCCTATCATTTACTTTTTGTAACTCTTATCTTTTAAAGATAACACGTTAGATGCATTGCAATATTATTTCCCGCATTAAAATGCTATAGCACAGGCCTATAGTTAGGTGAAGTAGGTGGTTGCCGAAGGTGCCATCCTCTGAGAGACGCAATTGAGGTGCCTCTTGAGGTGCCTCAAAGTGCCCCTAATGAGCAGCTTCTTTTTTTTGTCTTTTTTGTCTTTTTTTCCCCCTCTCCACTGGGAGGGGGCACGCGCCTCACCTTCCCCCTCCCGCCAGCCTCTGCGGCCTCCCCCTGGCCTCTGTGGCCTGGCGCTGGCCTCTCGCTGTCCTCCAAGGCCTCATGCCAGCCTCCGCAGCCGCCCATGGCCTGACCTACCTTCGCCTCCTCGAGGCCAGGTCTCCAGGCTGCCTGGCCATGTTCCAGAAGCTTTCTCTCCTGATGGTTAACCCCACCTATGGCAGGCATCCTCAGAGGTTGTGAGGTCTGTTGGAATCGAGGTAAGTGAGGTTACATATCTGGACCTGAATATACTGTATAAGACTTCTATTATTCATTATTATTATTATTATTGTTATTATTTATGTCCAGGGTGTGAGAAAGGAAGAACTCTTGTCTGCTGGAGACAGGTGTGGTTTTTGCCATTGGCCACCTTGATTAGCATGTAATGGCCTTGCAGCTTCAAAGCCTGGTTGCTTCCTCCCTGGGGGCATCCTTGGTTGGGAGGTGTTAGCTGGCCCTGACTGTTTCCTGTCTGGATTTCCCTGTTTTCATAGTGTTGTTCTTTATTTACTGTCCTGATTTTAGAGTTTTTTAAATACCAGATTCCCTTTCGGTGGCCTTTTAATTCCTATGGATTCCTAAGGACCTTCAGGGCTCTTCCACACAACCATATAACCCAGAATATCAAAGCAGAATAACCCACAATATCTGCTTTAAACTGGGTTATCTGAGTCCACACTGCCCTATATCCCAGTTCAATGTTTGGTGCTAAATTCGCAAATATAGTAATTCCTACATAACATTACCATGTATTGAACTGCTTTTTCTGTCAATTTGTTGTAAAACATGATATTTTGGTACTTAATTTGTAAAATCATAATGTAATTTGATGTTTAATAGGCTTTTCCTTAATCGCTCCTTATTATCCAAAATTTTCACTTATCCAACATTGTTATTTTTCAGTGATTGGTTTCTTTGGGGGGGGGGGATGCCAAAATTCTGTTTGCTTACACTTGAAAATTACCTTTGGCCGGCCTTGGCTATAGTTGGAGTTTTATTCTGCATCAAATTTACACATGGTTGATTTGCATAAGAAACAGCCTTTTCTGAACAGGGGCTGGACCGGATGAACCTTCTGGTCTCTTCCAACTCTAGGATTCAATGAAACTGATTCTATGTAAATTCTGGCTGGTTTGAAAATGTATGGCCAAAAAAAATAAAAATCTTTCTGAATCTACTGTGTTGTCACAGAATTATGTTTCCATGATGGAATTACCCCATCCCCCATATATAGAAATATTTCTGTGTAGATGTATCCAATTTCCTATAGCTGATTTCCTGAGCAAGAATATATATATATATATATATATATATATATATATATATATATATACTAGCTGTGCCCGGCCATGCGTTGCTGTGGCTTAGTCTGGTGGTGTTGGTCAGTCTACATTAGGTTGTATTTATGCTGTGACCTCCACCCTTCTTTATAGTCACATTAGTAGTAGTATTTGAAGTCTGTTACCTTCTTCAATTTTTGTGTTGATTGATAATTGCTTGAGATACTTGTTGTCTTTTGTTTGTTGTTAATCGTGATGTCTGATTCTGCTGAGTGTGGTTTACATCTTATTGTGATACAATAGTCTTTTTTTTGTTTTGCCTGTGCAGGTGTTTATTATTGTTGTTGTTATAGTGGCCATGAAGGCTGGATAAGTTAGATGGTACTGTATTGTTTTTTAGAGGCCCAGTGTAGCACTGACTGGCCTCTCAGCCTCAGTGCCTGGCTGCTTCTTGCCTGTGGTGGTGTAGATTCTTATTGTTGTTGTTGTCATTGTTATTATTGTAATTGGTTTTTTTTGGAGGCCAAGTGTGAATGTAGGGATTGGGGAGGTGGATGAGCACTGAATGGCCTTGTAGACTCAGTGCATGGCTGATTCTTGCCTGTGTAGGTGTTTATTATTAGTGGGTGAGTGGATGGATAGATAGAGTGGGTGCTCTCCTTGTTTCCTTTATTCCTATGCTGTTCCCTTTCTCTGCTCCGATCCTGAGCTCGCTGATAAGAACATACTGGTCAGAAAGGAGGGTAAATATAACTGGATCAATGGTCTTTCTCTCCTTTTTGCTCTTGGCCTTCCGGGCAGAGAGGGAGGGCTCTTGTACTTGGCGTTCCTTCGCTTCCCTTCCCTCTCTCCTTCCTTCGTTCTATCCGTCCCAGCCTTTCCTGCCTGCAGATCCATGGAACTGGGTCAATGGGTTGGATGGCGGGGAAAGGGAGAAGGAAGAGGCCTCTAATTGAAATGCATGGACTCCATGCCATGGGGTGCTGGAATTTGTAGTTTGCATCCAGTCCAACCCCTTTCTTTCTTTTTGTCATGGAGGAAGAACCCACCCAAACTTCTCAGACAGATGGCCATCCGGTGTCTATGGACAATTCCGGCTCTTCGGCTTAGAAATAGAGATGAGCACCTATTGATCTATTCACATTTGCATGTTTTTGAACTGTTATGTTGGCAGAAGCTGGAGCTAACAGCGGGCAATCACTCCACAGATTTGAACCTGGGACCTTTTGGTCTGCAAGTTCAGCAGCTCAGTGCTTTAACACACTGAGCCACTGGAGACTCCACATCTGGAAGTAAGTTATAGGAAATGTCCATGTGCTGTTTATGTATTTTCAGAACATTCCAGATAAGTGCTGTTAGAGACACAAAGCCTGACTCTTAGTCCTGTCCAGAAAACACATTAGTCCAACATTCTTTTGCCAAACTGGCCAGCCAGAGGCCTATGGGGAGCCTACATGCCAGACATGAGGGCAACTATACCTTTTAGCTTGCACTTCTCAGCAAGTGATATAAAGAAGCACATAACTTCTCATAGTGGATATAATAAACAACATCTACTATTAACCTTTCAATCATTTCCATAATCTGTGGTGGACAGATTGAGTGAAATGATTGCATGTTATCAGCAAAGGTGAAAATGAAGAGGAATGGGGAATAGAAGATCATGCATATCCACCAAATACCATATTGATGAAGTCCCCCATTCTAATTCACCAGCCTCCAGGGTGAATCAGCAGGGCAATCTCAGCACACCACACCTTGCCCTGCCAGCAGCGATGCTTCCCCATCACATATGAGGATGCGTCATTGCATGGCTTGTCCCAATGGTAGCACCATTGTTACAAATGGAACACGGGGAGGCTCCCATGTTGGCAGCATAGCATCCTATCATGCTGCCACCCCAGTTGAGTAACAGAGCCCACTGGAAGTGAGGCTATGTCATGTGATGGCAGCATTAGGCTCCATTGCTCAACTGAAGTGGCAGCGTTCTAGGATGCTAAAACTTTGTCATGTGATGAAGTCCTAACATACAACCCCAAAACATCTTTACAGTGCCCTTCATCTCTCAGAATATTTCTTTGTCATCTTTGGTCATTTCCTATTCCATAAGGCAGGTGCCATGTCAAAGCATAACTTCAGTAATGTCAGTGAGAGACGCTGAAAACCCAAGATGAAAGGCGCCCAAGAAATATAAAGCACAATTCTCCCTGTAAACAATGTTCCCAGGTGAATGTCAATTCTTGTGTAGCAAAAACAATTCACAGCCACATGCAAGAGAGATTTTTTCATAGGTGTGGGTAAGTTTTTGAACTACAAAAAGTACCTTAGCTTTTAGCTTATCTTTAGAAAGTAACACACAACCCAGATCCATTCTGTTGAGACCCAGTAGATGATAAAAGGCCCTTCCTCCATCCCAACTGCCACAGCTGTGGCCACAGAGGGAGAGAACAAGGTATACACAGCTCTATCCTGCTAGTTGCAGCAGTTGAAAAAAAAAGGCTCTCCTTCCATCCCAGTTGCCAGTGCTGTGGCCCCAGAGGGAGAGAAAATTGTGTCTCATGCCAAGCATCAGATGAAATAATAGACGGTATTTGCTGGACTTAATCTCTGTGGCCATTCTCTTTTCCTTATGTCCCATGTCTTATTTAAATTGTAAACCTAAGGGCAGAAAATGGAAAAAATCAACAATTTACAGTCCACCCTAAAATAATTTTTGGCTGAAAGATGGGGTATAAGTATGCTAACTAAATAAATAAACCTGTAGGAGTTTTTTTTTAATAAAAAGGTGTCTCATACATATATAAACATATCCATCCCACAGCCCAATATGTAGAGAGCTTAAAAAAGTCACTTTCTCATACTACAACCTCCCAGAGTTGTTTCTCATGGGGATTTAAATCTAAAATTGGTATATTTGATTAGTAGGAGACATTTGATTTTTTGCACGATCTCTCTCCCACTTTCTCCAATTTTATATTTTTCTCCTTCAGGCTCCCTTCTTGGATTTTTTTTTTTGTTTCCTTTCTAGTACTAAAGAACTGTGGTATCCCAAATAATTTCTGACTTATGGCAACCCTACAGCAAAACTATGATGGAGTTTTTTTTGGTAAGGTTGTTCAGCTGGGTTATGACATTAGGTCCATCTAAACATGACATTTAATACAGGTCTGTTCCTCAATTGTGACTTCCTCAATTGTTTCCATCTCGCTTGAAGCAATGGGACAAAGTCCTTACCATCCAGTTGGGAAGAGCCATGGCATTGAGCCACAACAGTTAAAAAGTGTCAATGTGCATTAATTCTTCAGTATAGCTATCTGTCACCACAGACACCTGGTAACCTTGCCTCTGCATTCAGGGCTGAATCCAGAAGGACACTCAAACTCTTCAGATGGAGGGTAACCCCATTCACAGGATGAATCTGTTTCCTAATCTGATTTTTAGCTAAAGAAGAGAAAAGTTGTTTTGTCAAGTTTACATTTGTTTGTCTTCACCTGACAACAGACACTGGTTCAGAATAAAGCAGCTTCCTAGGAGTTACTTTCCTTGGAGTTGGAAAGAAGAAATAGAGTTGTGTTTTTTCAATGTGTTGGTGACACCTGACCTCAAAACTCCAGACTACTTTTATCAGCAGTTTCATGTGTATATTTACTAGTTTTGAGAACAACTCTGAGATACTATAGAAGCCAATGAGCAAGAAGTCAGACAGGAATATTCAAGCACCCCCTTTTGTGCTCTCTGCTCCAAGACCCATCTCACAGAGGCAATCCAAAAGGACATCATTGGTTATTGGTAACAAAAGCTTTCTGCGCAAACACAAATCTCTTTGTGACCCATAACCAGACCTGAAGCCAGACTTTTGGAGTTGGGAAGCCACAACACACTATGATTTGTTATTATTGTGTGCATTCAAGTCATTTCTGACTCCTATTGTGGAATTTTCTTGGCAAGATTTGTTCAGATGGGCTTTATTATTGCTTTCTTCTGGGGCTGAGGGAGTGTGATTTGGCCAAAGTTACTCAGTGGGTTTCTATGACTGAGCCTTGACTAAAAGTGAAACACTGAAACTTGGCAGATAGTTTCCAATATGATAAAATTCAAGGAAGGTTCAAAAAGTAACTTTTCCAACCTTTGTCAGGACTAAATAAATACTGTGGGAAATGAAATAGAGTATCTGGAGGAAAGGCATTAAAGACTGGAAACCAGAACTTTCTTGCAAGTACACTCATCATCATCATCATCATCATCATCATCATCACAAGCAGAGGACCACTGGGCTGACTAGAAATGGAGTAAATATTGGCTGTAAAAGATAGGTGAAAGAATACATACAAATCACCATCTGACGAGATTTACAAGCTAACCCACAAGAAAGGCATTGTCATTTCCAAGAATCAGTATAATACAAAATAGATTACATTAGCTCATTGCATTCACTTAGTTCCTTACCCAAGCCTAATATCTTGGTGCCTTAATGCAGTTGGTAACTTTCATTAACCTGTCTTACATTTGGGGAAATTGCAAAGAGAGGGCAAAGGCAGGTTAAATGAACTTCCAAGATCACAAAGTAATCTAGAGGCAGGATTGGAAAATAAATGAACCCAAGACTGGGACCATTATTGCTTCTTTTAAAGACTACCACAGGGGGTTGCAAATAAATAATTTGTCCTAGCCTTTTGTTTTGAGACACATTTGTAGCCTTTTAAGTAGCTGCTTACAAAGACACCCATGCAGTACCTAGCAGAAAATCCCATTGAGATCAGTGGGACTTACATATGATTGAACATGGACAAGATACAACTCGAAAAACCTTATGTGTTACACTTCACAATTGGCTTATGTTCAAGGTTTAAATTGCTATGGTATATAAACAAAGCAAGCACAAAGATTTTAACTGGATGTATGTCACACATTTGTTTGACGTCATTAAACACATACAAGAAACAATACAAGTAAGATCTACGAATCTCTTATTTCTAATTTGTTAAGGTTTGCTGTTTATTCAAGTGGGTTTAAATGTATTTTACATATAATCATGGAAAAAGTCTCTTGTTTGGTGCCTGCTGTGTTGCTTTAGCATTTTGATTTTATCGTACTTGCCTTTAAGATATGTGACTATGTAAGCATGTGTTGGATTTTCTTGGTGAGTCTGTAGATTGTTTGGAAGTTGTGTTTTTTCAACAGACCTCACAATCTCTGAGGATGGCTGCTATAGGTGTGAGTGAAACATAAGGAGAGAATTCTTCTGGAACATAGCCGTACAGCCCAGAAAACACACAACTCCTCTTTAATTTTGGCCATGAAAGCCTTCGACAACACATCTAATTGTCATAATTTGTTCTGATTTCCCCAATCATTCTTGGAACCATTGTGTTTTGTTCTGGCCTTTGGTAGTTCCCGCTCTTCAACTCTTATCCATGTAGATGAGAAACAAAACGTTTCTCCTTGCAGTGAATAATGGTGACCCTCCCCCTGAATGTGATCCTGCCACCAGCTCAAAACGAAAATGTTTGGCCATCAGCAGATCCTCCAGGGGTCCCAGAAGATGATGGCATTGTGCATCCCACTGTAGATAGAGTTAAATATTCTTCCACTACAACCTCCTATTTTTCACTGGTCACTAAAGGGGCATGATGAATAGGGGACAGGATGAAATAAGTGGGTTTTGATGGCAGTGGAGGGAGAAAAGAGGCATAGTTCTGCCTCGGTAGAATTTTAACCTCCACCTCCTGATCCAAGATACCAGTTCATTTGTTAATATTGCATTTAGCAAGATACATGAATTTAGCTCTGCAAAATATCCAGGCCAGGCTAGCTGTAATATACAAGAGTCAGAATAATTTGAAATTGCTCCATTTCTTTGCAAAATTGCATAGGGTCTTTCTGGAGAAAAAAGTGATTTGCTTGCTAAGGAGCAGTTATCAGCTAGTATCTTTGGATACTCCAGGTAGACATGCTATTATCATCATCTTTTTTTTTGGGGGGGGGGGGGAGACTACAACATTTAGCAATCTGAATCATTTATCTGCTAAAGAAATGGCCTCAGTGTGATCAAACTCACTCCATGTAATATCCTGGACTAAAATGTGAAGGTAACGACTTGCAGTCGCAATTCATAAGAGCTTGATCTGAAATGATGATTTTAAGGTGAAAAGGTTTTCTTCAATAATGTCCCTTAGCAATCATTCAAGCTCCTCTGTCATCTTCTCTTTTTGTTAATAAAGGGGAAATACTCACAGTCAATGTAAAGGTAGGATTCACTAAGGAAGGAGAAGCAACCACACCAAGCAAGAACATTTTTTAAAAATCATCAACATGTTACATTAGTATCTTAAAAAAAAATTGGAAAGCAACAAGTTATTTTTTAATACATCTGGAACCAAGAGGTTTTTATATGCTTGAATTATGATTGAAGCCTGGCCTGATGTGATTACAAGGAGCTGTTGTTTCATGAGTGAATTTTAATCCTTTTGGCAGAGTCAGGCAGGGTACAAATTTGTGAGCCAATTGGTATGCAGATCATCCAACTGCTTGGGTATTGATCTGAAAGATTCAGGATGCATGTGCCCAGTTTTATAAGGAAAGAATTTGAAGAAAGAAAGAGCACTCTGCATTTTGAAGAGCTTTTCTGATCATGGTCAAGTGGAAACAGAATCATGGAGAAAAGGTCCCTGATTATTCGAAGGACTGGGAACAGGGATGGATACTTTATTCAAGTCTGGTTCCATTCACTTTCACCTTTGCTCTAACTATACTCTGGGAAAGCTACTACTGTATTTTGGAGTCTTCAACTACCATGATGATTGGAAATTCTGGAAACAGTAGTAAAAAAGGAGAAGTTTCTGTTATCTAGACTATCTCAGTCTGTAATGTCCCAAGTCTCAAGATTTCTTAAAGACAGAGTGAAAAACTTTCTGTTTCAAGAGATTGCCAAAGATATTAAACTATAGATATTGGCCATGGTATATGAAGCTTTAGGGATTTGAACCCCAATTAAATGTAGAAAGTCACAGGTAAAAGGGCTGTATTTCATGATTTAGAGACTTGAAGCAGATAGTAACATCAGAAGACAATATACAAGCACTCCAAACGTAGCTGCAGATGTCCCTAGTAGCATGCATTCATCTCAGGCATTTCCATGGGGGGAAAAGATGGTTACCCTGTAGTTCTAAGGGGGCAGCCAGTTTTTCTTGTGTATAAGTCAGTTCCCAGGAGAGCCACACATCATAATTTGCCACTTGGAGCAGCATTAATAGGAGAAGAAAATATTTTAAAAATAGCACGCGTAGCTCCCTCTCAGCAACAATTTCCTCATCACATGGGGGGAAGCATCATTCTCCCAGAGAGGCCCTGTGCAGACTCCACTGGTTTTGGGGAAAGTGTCCAACAACACTTCTACCCCAGTTGGGGCCAGAGCCTCTGCCAGAATTCACATGATGTTGGGGCTCCATCCTGAAGATGGCATGGAAGCATTCCAGAATGCTGATTTCAGTAAGTATGATGAGATCCATTGTGAATCCACTCTGGGTTTTAAGCTGATCTTTAAATGAGCTCTTCAAGAGAGAAAAGCTATTTTGGGATAGGGTTCAGTACTATGGATATTTCCTTTAAAGTTCAGATTAAATATATCATATTGGCTGCTGGAATCACCACAAATTGTGGCCAACCCGGTGGTGCCCATTGTGGGCTCATGGCCTGCATCACTTGACTTACCGGAAACCTCATTCCACAAGGGGAAGCATTTGCCTCCTGGCTTGCCCCCATTGTTGTTAATGCAACATGGTAATCCATGTTGCTGCCGCAATGGCATACGCTGGTTCAGCTGTAGTTTAGCTATGGAGCCTTGTTGTAAGTACTGTAGCTGTATGTCAGGGGATGGGAGCCAGCATGTTTCGTGGCTAAACTACAGCTGAACCAATATATCCATCCAAAGAGAGAAATCACCTGTTCACATGGGACTACATTTGGTGGCATGCACAGATTTAGTTCTGCTCACCCACTGAGCTAGCCAGCTTCATGGGTGAAGGAGGCTGCACATGGGTGAAGGAGCTGGGTGATGTGGGACGTGAGGCTCTGGACGTGGGGTCCTGCCCCAGCCCCCAACAAAGAAGAGCACTGCCAGCAGCCATGTGGCAAGACAGTAAGACTAAATGCTACGCCTTCTACATTTAGCATGTTTCTTAAAATGGACTGTAAAAGGACATTGCAGACATAAATAGAATTGCATGTTTTAAGTCTACACCTAGAATTGCTAGAGCAAACGAACCCATAATGGCTGACCTCCTATTTTTGGAATTACAAAGTTCAATAGTTTCTTGAATCTGTCTCTAGTCTTAGGTTAATCACACCGCCTCCTTGATCAGGTCAAGAACAGAGGAGAAAGGTGCTGATTTTTATATAATAGAACTGAAGATTAATTCTAGATTTAGCATTTATCTATTTTATTTCAAGGGTCAGTCATAAATACATGGTTTGCTATTTGCATGCTACCTCCTTCCCAGTCTTTGCTGCCCTCATATACTGCCAATACTAGTAACACAAAACATTTCCTTTCCATAAAGGAAAGAAAAATCTTGCCCTATGGACTGATGGGGGTCTATGGCAAATTTTAAGAGAAACTTAGGAGGTTGGAAACTCAGTTGTCAATAATAATGGCAGCAGCAATGGCACTCGCAACACAACACCTGTTAAGTGTAGGGGAAGCTCAAAGTGCTTCCCCATGCCAATAAGATGTCCATCCTGTTACATTCAATCATGTAACAAGATTTAATTCTTTGAGCTCTCATCTGCAGGGTGAAATGGGACAGCCCAAAAAGGACTAGAGAATATTTCTCTGTAACCTGTAGGAGACTAAACATGTGGCAGTCATATTCAATTTCCATCCACTTGTGAAAGCAACATTAATTTTGTGCAAGAGGTTGTCCCTAACCCTAGAGATTTGTGTCCTGCACTGAGCTAGTGCATTGATCTTCTTCAGTTTGTCATGTAGCAGAAAATGATCCATGGATGGCAGTTCAATCATTAAAAATATATGCATTTCCCCCCTTCCTCCAGCTATTTGCAGAAGTTCCCAGGGGCTTCAGAAAACCTGACTCTTTCATCCTCGAATTGCCCTTCTCAGCTGTGGAACTTGTTTAGAATATTTAACAAATGGCAAAGAAAGAACTGTATGGATATCGACAGCAGCCTCTCAAAAAGTTTCCATCAACTTTCCAAATTCTCTCAGAAAGTAATAGTCTCTCATGAATTCAGGCTGCTGTAATTGGGAACGACATGGCAAATCAACTGACGTAGCCTCCATAACCACATTAACACTCCAGTTATCACCAGAGCTAACAAGTCACCTTTAGGGATGCAAATTTCACTAAACTCTAAGCTTTCCCCCTCATTATTTCAGTGGGTAAATGTCACTCAGTGCTTTCAATAGATGTTATCCCTCAGATGACCAAAACCACTGGTGACAGTTTCTTTCTTCTTCTTTGCTGTCTGTGCAAATTATATTAAACAGGAAAAAAGTATGTAAGGAAAGCTCAAAGAGATAGACAGGGTAGGCAGACAAAGGGCTTCAGAGGGTAGCATTGGTGCTAGAAAGAAAAATGAAATACAGAGTGTTCAGATTTTTCTGAAGTTCATTTTCAAAAGATAAACAATAGTATGTTTAAAGGCTGTTGCAGGCACAAAGCACAAAGACACCTGATGTTTAAAAGTGTGTGTGTGGGGGAGGGGGGGATATAAACTAAAGCTGGTCCATAAAAGCCTCACAATAGTCTTTTATTCTTTATGTTTACAATTAGCATGCTAAATTAAAGACAACAAGGGAAAATTCTGGGCTTCTGCTATAGTTACCAACTTTTATTTTCCCCTTGTGAGGATAGCAACATACCAGGTGGTGCTTTTTCCATCTCTACATTTCCATATCATTGGCTGTGTTAAAGGCACAAAAGTCTTTCTGAAAATAATAACGAGGTTTCTACCAGACATAAAGACATGAAATAACAGTCTCACTATTTTTTCATTATTCATCTGCCAGCATTGTGTATATAAAGAATCTGTTTTGTGAACTTTTCCCTCTCCTGTCCTCCTCTGGCAGAGCTACCAGCAGATGAAACAGTGATTTAGCTACCATTTTCAGTTTACTGCATGTTACTATTTTCTCTAACTCCTAATCTGTGCTGTGTCCTAATCCCCAAGTATGTCTCATTGGCATAGTATGTTCATTTTCTTTGTGTGGGTGTGAAAGCTGGACATTGAAGAAAGGTGACAAGAACAAAATCAGCATTGGATATGTGGTGCTGCAAGAGCATGCTTTAAATATGCCATACTGTAAAAAAGGACAATTAAATGGGTCTTAAGCCCCTTCTATACTGCCACATAAAATCTGTTTTGAACTGGTTATATGGCAGTGTAGAAGGGGCCTTAGAGCAAACCAGGCCTGAACTCTCACTAGAAACCAAAGTTATTAAACCAAGACAATCATATCTTCAGACATATCATGGGATGATATGATTTGTTGGAAAAGATGATAATGTTTGGTGAAAGTGGAAGAGAGTGGGAAAAGAAGAAGATTGCACTATGGATGGATTGATTTGATCAAAAAAAAGTCATACTTCTGAGATTGCCAAAGTGAAGCAGGCAGTTAAATGACTCTCATTCATATGGTTGCCATAAGTCAAAATTAAGTTGATGTGCTTATGAACCAGATTGTGCTCTGAAATCTACTGAGGAGGCCCTTCTCTACTTCTCACCATCCTCATAGATACATCTGAGTGGGAATACAGGGGAGAAGTTAGACTGGCATCTTCCCTATTTTCTCTCTGGAAACAAGTAAAGCCTTTTCTGTGGTGACAGATATAAGTGATTATATCTTACAGGATACACTGGATATTGTTTTAATTTTTTATTGTTTAATCTAGTCTTAATTTTTATATTGTGAATTGTAATGATTTTTTTAAAAAATGTTGAGTACCAATCTGGGGAAAAGCCTGGGATAGAAATAACAATAACAATATCAACAACAATAAATTAGTGAATAATGACAATGAATGTATAGCCACTCCCCAAGTTATGGACAAAATAGGTTCTGTTGGTTTGTTCTTAAATTGAATTTGTATGTAAGTCAGAACAGGTACATTTTAAGTGTAATAACTCCATATATAGAGAGGGGGGTGAGAAAGAGAGGGGGAGAGAGAGAGGAGAGAAAGAGATTTGGATAGCATAGGGAAGGGTTAATACCTATATGGTGTTTGTTTTGCTGCCTTTGATTTCACAACTCTTTCTGTCTCTGTGATAATTGGATTTTGAAAAAAAATGGCTTTTTGTGGAAATAAGGATTGGTGATAAAGCTTCAGTTGAGACACCTTTTCCCCATGATGATTCCTCCAGGAGTGAATTTCCCTTCTGAGGGGTAGATTTCTTTCACTTCCTTTTGTCTAAACCCAGTTCTTAACTATAAGGCATTTGTTTGAAGAAGATATTTCAGGAAACTATAGTTAGAGTTAACCCTTATTTGTGTTCACTGAATTCCTACTTTCCCCCTCAACTACCTGCCCTCACTATCTGTCCTCACTATCTGTCTTGCACCAAGCTGACCAAAAATGGCCCTCACATCCTATTGCAAATCTCTAAATAATATCTAGTTCCCTGTTTCAGATACATGAAGTCCATATGCTTGGTAGACATCTGAGCTTTAGAATCTGATTTCTGTGTGGAATGTGATTTTCTTTCCCTTCTTCAGACTATGCCTTTATGATGGAGATCCTCCCCTTCTCTGGCCATACCAGCCTGGGAAATATACATGACCTGACAATGTTACAACCACTCCTGGCCATGAAGACTTTATAACCCCCATGTCCTTTATTGTTTGAATAATTAAGATCTTGCCATTTAACAAACCTTGGCCATTATCACCCAGTGCATGTGGTGGAGTCTTGGGATTCTCCAAACAGCACTGGCAAGAGGCTGCTGCATAGAGACCCCTCTTACCTAGCCACTCAACCACTACCAGTTCAACCAATCTCAGGAGGAATCCAAAATGGCTGGGGACAGATCCCCACTTTTCCTTTCTGGAGCTATGTGGTTAATGTAACTCGACCTTGAACCTAGACCAATCTTCAAACCACCAGTGGCTGTAGGCATACTTGAACCTAAACTAGCCCCCACCCTCAGCCACAAAAAAAACCTAGCTCCAAGTGATTTAGAGGGTAGTATACCATAGGCCAAAGGTCCCCAACTAGCAAGACCCAACCAGGAAGATGGTTATTTTATCACTGGGGTAATATTGGTTGGGGGGGGTGTCATTCGGTAGGTACTGAGCCTATGTGGCACAAAAAGGTCTTGATTATCTGGGTCAGATTGGTAATAAATTACCCAATGGAATGTAGAAAGCCTGACAGTCCAACTGGAGCCTAAGTATAGGGAAACATCTCAGCCTAATTGTGCCAAGGGACTCAATCCACATTGCTAACCTTGGGCTATTCAGGCCCAAGAAGCATCCGATAAATCCCTCACAAATTCAGACACCTTAATCTAGCCCAGCAAAAGCAGCAAAGCTGTCCTGTCCACCTTGCCAGCCTGGATGGGGCTCAACAACACTATACCTCAATTGAACTGACACATAATTAGCAAGTAATACAATAACATTAATTTTATTTTAAAAACTTAGATAATTATAATTGGATAGAATCTTCCTAGCAGCAATGGTCACAACAACATCCATCCCCCCCCCTCAGGCACTTGTGAGCCTATCGACCCTTGACACAGAGAATTCCACTTAAAATTGCACATAAAATTTTGTGTTGAAAAATGAAAATAATATTGAAATAATGAAAATATTGAAAAAATGAAACACTAGAGAGGCAGGATCACGCCACAGTCCAAGTTAACCCTGTGCCAACCTACCGCCAAGAACCAAGTTTAGCCAATCTATCGGTAATGGTCACTCATCACTGGAGATCTCCTGCTGATTGCATGGTTTGATAAGCACAGAGATAAAATCAGCACAGAAAGAACTGGAGAACAATGTAGATTTATAAGCCCTCTAACCCCACTCCCACACTTGTTGCTATTGAACTCACTATTGACTTGGCCTTGCTTTCTTAGGAGATCAGCAAATGGACCTTCCCTTGTAATGTTGGACTTCATGTAAAGGGATCCAAATTTTTGGAGAACAATAGAAAAGCAGTCTTTGATACAGTCCAACTAAGTACTTGACTAGTGATGGGACAATCAGTTCATTTTCCTTTGTGTTACATTAACATTGTTTTAAACCTAAAGTGCTTTATATCCCATCTTACAAATGTAATTTAATTCATCAAAAACAAATGAAACAAAATTCTTCCCTGAATTACTCCAACAAAATTCCATAGATATTGCTAGCAAGGAGAGAGCCATGTACCACCTGCCTGCCAGAGAGCTATTAAGAGCTTCTCAAAGGCAACCCTGTTGTAGGACTGGCATGACTAAAATCATACAGATTCAAACTAAGTTATACACACTTAGTCCTGGGCTTTGGTGGACAGACTTGCCAATTTTCATTTCTTTCCATCATTTTTAGAGAGAGAGAAATCACGGTATGACCCCCCCCCCCCCACACACACACACCTGTGGGATAAATATCCATGGTTTTACTGCCCACCTATGATGAAATATGTCCTTGCTAAGAATTTTGTAGATCCTCCAGGATGACTTTCTGGTGACTTCCATCAGAAGCATGCCACAGAATCTTCTCTAGGAATTTTCTAAATTCACCAGGGTGACTATGGTAATTCCCAGTGGAAGTCATTCATTTCCATATGTTTCCCATTCCCACCGTATGTTCAGGAAAGTATCTCAAGTACTTTCTATTATATAAAGCAAAGGGTTCATTAATTTTAGTAAATTCTTATTTTAAAAAATCTGAACTGAAATTCTTGCACATTACTATATCATAATGAAAGTTATTAGTGAAATTACGTGGTACATTCTAAATATAGTGGTACAATATCAGGGTCTAGAGTACAATCACATGAAGGAAACTGCCCTACTCAAATCTAATGTTCACCTTCTTTAGCAAAACGACCTTGCCAAAATTAGGGTGTGCATTAGATTTGCATAATACATAATCTTAGCGCTAAGCCAAAGAAAAAGGAGAAGCTGCTTCAGGAGCTGCCTTTGAAGCTCCTCTTTGAGGGAGGCCATCTCTAATTGAATGGCCATGGCTCAATGCTACGAGATCCTGGAATTTGTAGTTTGGTGAGGCATCTGCATTCTGTGGCAATGATGGCTCAAGACATTGTAAAACTACAGCTCCCATGATTCCATAGCATTGAACCAAGGCAGTTTAAGTGGATTCATTCTATAGCATAGATGCATTCCAAGGTTTTCCTTTCCATGGCTGGAAACTCTGGTGTTCTAACAGTTTGTTTTTAAAGGGGGAATTCTAAGGAGGTAGCAGCTGCAATAACTGAATAACAAAGAGGACAGCTTTTTGCTGCTGCACATTACATTTGGCAGCAAATACTTTTTTTGGTTCCAGGGTTTTGAAAATTGAGGTGCACATTAGCATTTGGTGCATTTGACTTGAATAAATACGTTACTTCATGCAAGAATAAAGTCAGAAGTTGATTGTTGGATGTATTGACTCTAGCATGGGGAGTGATATTTGTTTGATATTTCACTTATGCTGCAATGGCATAGACACACATCACAGACAAAAAGGCCTTTATTCCATTTGGGCATTTCTAGTCATGTGGAAGCTGAAGCTCTCCTTTCACCAATGTTTTGAGTGAGCCATATAGCAGTGTAGGTTGAATTCCAACAGTTTTAAACAACAACTACAGCAATTCTCAAAATGGACTACAGCTCTCAGATTCCACAGCCAACATAACTTCTGCAATTTAAGAAATAACTCTTCTAGTCATATTGTACACACAAAATTAGAGAACCCCACTCCTTTCATCTATTCTGCTCAAGAGAACAGGCATAAAGAATGAATAAAGCTCCTTTCTACCCATTTCAACTCAGACCCTAAAGAGAAACACTTTGAAAGGGAATAAAATATACCTGCAGGTTAAGGCATCAGGCAAGGCTGTTATTTGCTTTTAACTGCAGTTGAAGACTAGAGGAGCCCACTATCATTTTTCTTTACCCTAATTTGTAGTTCAATGACACCTGCACTGGGACTGTGTTAACAGCACAAGCCATAACGTTATCATAACCCATCAATCCTGCTATAGCTTTATGATTGACTGAACAGAGGTCCTTAATTGTTGCAATAAATGTCACCCTTTGAATATGAATCATTGGTTCTATAATGATCCATGTCTATGGCTTTCATTGATGAGATATAAAACCTAATTCTAAGCCACTTATAGCTATTGTAGATTCCATGATTCCTGTCCAGGAGAGAGACAGGAACGCAAGCACTAAAACAGGAAAAATGATGGGAGCTTTTCAGATTGTTGGCAGTGCAGAGAGACCAGGGTAGACTCTCAATGCTTTATTCCAACTCCCCATTGCATACATTATTTCTATCAGTAGAATGTTGTAGACTTTATGCCATGGTCATTTTGCAAGCATTTGGTACTGCCCATGCAACGAATCGCTTTCTCCTGCACTATAACCATTATCTCTACTTCTAAACATCAGCTGTGGTGGTCTTTCGTGTAAATGGCATCTGTGACACACCGAGCAGAATATTACCTTGCAACCATAAATGACAACAAAGCATGATCTCACTAAAACAATTTGCTTGTGTTGTCTACCTAACCAGGAAATGTATTACATACATGTTTGTGCAAATGTAGAACCTAACTTTTCAAATGTGAATATAGAATCATAAACTCTTGGAAAGGGCATCAAGGGCCATCTAGTCAACCCTATGCCATTCAGAACAGAACACCTAAAGCATTCCTTTAAAATTCCTTAAACCTCCAATTAAAGACCTCCAAAAGTAGAGCATCCAGCCCTCCAAGGCTATTCCAGTGTTAACAACCTCTTACTGTAAATAGGTTCTTCCTAATCTTTAAATGGTATCTCTCTTCTTGTTTTCTTTCTTTTCATATTATTGAATGGATTTTTCAAAGCCCTTCTATGTGTGCAAATTATCAAATGCTAAGTACACAAAATCCATGGGCTTTCTCACACTACATTATGATTCCACTTTAATTGCTAGATTTCAACCCTGTGAAATTTCCAATTTAAGGACCAAGTACAGCTATACCTCAGTTAAGGAAGCAGATTTCATAGGCATTGCATTTCTAACAGAATAGAGGCAGGTTCCTACATCACAAAAATAAGGAGTTCAACACACATTATCATGGAATTAGAAAAATGAAAAAGGGAAACATCTTAAGGACATTAGAAAAAGAATTAGAAAAAAAATGAAATTTAACTACATTGGTACTAACTAGGAACTCTGCCAACTGAAGTTTAATGAGTTAATTCACTCACTATCGGTTTGAAAATAACCTTTCTCCAGTGAGGATGAAATTTGCACTCACTGTTCCCATGGTACAATTATTGAGAGTTTATGCATTGTTTATTTCAAAGGAAAGTCTCAAAACACTATGATGATTGAAAACATTCTGTTGTTAGAAACCCAAGAAGAGGTTATAAGGGCGGAATGTCGAAATCCTTGGTCCTACCCAGCAAAAGAGTGATTTTTGTAAACTGTGCTTCCAGATTCTGCATGAGAAGAACATAGTTATTCAACAGTGCAGAAAAATCAAAATAGTTCTGATTTAGCACTCTCCACTTTTGAGTCACCAATTGATCTCTGTAACCAGTTGTGCTATACTTCAGTATTGTGGTACATCAAGGACCTCCAACTGGAAAAAAATACGTAATTCTCTCTTTGCTTTGTCCAGTCCAGATAAGCAATCTGTAATATTAGAAGTGTGAGTAAACACCATACATGTTGGTAGAGATGAAATATGCAGGGAAAGAAGACAGATGTTCATTGACCCTTTCAGGGCCCCTTTCTCGAATCCAACAGTTTCACAGTAGTGTAAAGCCCACCATCATAAAACATCAATCAGATTAGAAAACCTGTAGTCCAGTCCTTGTGGAATTGATGGGCTGATGAATATACCTTAAAAGATGAAAATTGAGAGAGCTCTATGAAAGAGCCATTAACAAAATGTCCCACTGGGAGGCAGTGGCAAAATAACTTTATCCCATTCCTCCTTCATACATTTACCAATTAACAAGCAATTACACAAGAAAAGAAATTCTACCCTCTCAACATTAATATATAAATTCTCCAATTTTGAATATTCTGAGTTTAATCTGTTAATTTTTAAACATAAGATTCCAAGTTCAGATTAGAAAAACAAATAGAATTGAGAAGAGATTAGAACTGTGCACATTTTTCCAATAATGTTGGAACTAATTAGTAAACAAACATATCATCACGTTTAGGGCATAAAATGCTTTATTGTGTTTGTTTTTGTTTTTCTTGCAGAAAAGCAATGTAATTGTTTTAAAGAAAATCCCTTTTTGTTAAAAAAAATTATATTTTTCCTATTTCTGTTGCTGACAAAAATATACAATGAGAGACTACTGAACTGTAATCGTCGGGGAAGAAAATGGTTTGAACCTTTAAAGTTTCTCTCCAAGGATTACAAAGCAATATCCTTAAGAAAAAAGAATTCTGAATGCCTTCACATTAAGTCATGTGTATAGTTTTACTTCATTTCTAAAAGGATGGAAAAGATCCAGATGGAAAAGATCCAGAAAAAGACAACAGAACTTGCCTATGGGGGAAAAGTACGTTTGTGTTTGTTTAACATAAGAAAAAAACCTACCAAGGGGAAACGGAAGTATATACAATTAATCATAAGGTTTTTGAAGTTTGTGTGGAGATTTTCACTCCTTTATCACAATACTACAGCCTGGGTCATCCATTAAATCTCAATAATGTGAGATTCAGAATAGAAAAAAGTAGTACTTCTCCGCACAGCACATAGTTAAACTCTCGGCTTCAGTGCCACATCATGTGCTAATAGCTGCCTATATGAATGTTTTTTTTAAAAAAAGAACAAGACAAATTAATAAGGCTAGGGATTGCAACCATGTGCAATGGAAGTACATACATAGCCCTGCTACCTCAACCTTGGATTGAATACAGCCATAGAAATCAGACAAAGTGGCCTAGCACTTACTTGCACACTAGGTCCTTACAATCTTCATATGTTACCAATGCCGTGCCAACCAGTTATATTTTAATATTCATATTTGTTTGTGCTTTAATTTTATTTTGTTAAGTCTTGTTGCCCCATTGAGTCCTATTCTTGAAAGGAAGGGAGGACAGAAATGCAATACATTTTTTAAAAGTGCTTGGATAAATCCTCTATACACAAAATGACGTGTACCTTTATACAGTTATCATTGTCTTTTCCTTCTTCCTAACAAATATATTTGTCATTAGGTGACAAAGTGCTGTTATAGAGTGCCAGCTAAATTTGCATTTATGCAGGTGGTCCATTTTAGTTTTCTGATGATATGGATAATTTTTGTTGTTTTAATTTTGTTGCCCCTGATGGCACAGTGGATTTAACTGCCAAGCTGCTGAACTTGCTGACTGAAAGGTCGGTGGTATGAATCCGGGGAGCAGGGTGAGCTCCTGCTATTAGCACCAACTTCTGCCAACCTAGCAGTTCGAAAACATGCAAATGTGAGTAATTAACAGGTACTACTCTGGCGGGAAGGTAAAGGCGCTCTATGCAGTCATGCTGGCCACATGACCTTGGAGACATCAACAGACAACGCCAGCTCTTTGGCTTAGAAATGGAGATGAGCACCAACCCCCAGAGTTGGACATGACTAGATTTAATGTCAAGAGGAAAACCTTTACCTTTTTATCGTTATTTTTATTATTTGTTTATTTTCTGTTATATTAATTATGCTATGCATACTTACAGTGATTATAGAGGGATTTTTTCCTTTTAAAATATGTCTTTATATTTAGAATAAGGTTTACATCATCCTGAATTCATAATAACAGTTACAAGGCAAATAATAAAAAAAGGGGGGGGGGTCATATGTGTTTGTGACTCAATGTAGTGTAGTGACAGCATGGGACCTCTGTCCAGAGAGACCACTCAAATGATTCACTTTTAATGACATTCAAGAAAAAAGACAGGAAATGGGAGAAAACCAACTGTAGGGAGCTGTTGTATGAAGCAGCATGGCTCCTGATTTAAAAGAGATTAAATCAATGGATGATATAGATATCAAAGGCTAGTAGGTATGAGGCATTATGCCTCTTGATATCACTTGCTGGAAAATATGAGCAAGAGGGTACTATGTCAGCCCCTCACATTTCATGGGGCCACAGAGCCCCCATTAAAGTGGGGAAACTGAATATCACAACACTCAAACCCACCCACCCCCATGCAAGCTACAAGATCCTGTCCCACCAACTGCTCTGGCTTGGCACTTATTTATTTACAGCATTTATATTCCGCCCTTCTCACCCCGAAGGGGACTCAGGGCGGATCACGTTGCATACATAAAGGCAAACATTCAATGCCATAACATATAACAGAGACAGAGACAAGACGCAGGCACGGGCTGGCCTCAAACTCATGACCTCTTGGTCAGAGTGATTTGTTGCAGCTGGCTTGCTTTCCAGCCTGCGCCACAGCCCAGCCAGGGTGTGGTGCCAAGAGCTCCGGGGCAGAGAGTTCCACTTGAGATTTTAACCCATTTCGCTGTAATCCACCTACTTGCCTCACTCCATCTGCTGCCCTTCCACCTCTCTGACAGAGTTCTGCCAACAGTGCCAGCCCCTCATTCCTTTCCCATGATGAAGTGATGATTGAATGGGTGTAAAATCTGGATGATGCTTCATCATGGGAAGGAAAAGGAAGAGACAGATGAAAAAAGGAGTTTAAAATCTGGATGGCGTGCTTTGTGGTGAAAGGGAGGAGAAGAGAGTGATGTGCTTATGCTGTTGGCAGAACAGTAAAGGAGA
This sequence comes from Anolis carolinensis, assembly GCF_035594765.1. Lineage (NCBI taxonomy): Eukaryota > Metazoa > Chordata > Lepidosauria > Squamata > Anolidae > Anolis > Anolis carolinensis. The sequence goes on from NC_085841.1 coordinate 298,557,531, forward strand.
GGCTAAGGGGCCACAGATTTAGTGAGGCAAGGACATCAAGCTACTGAAGCAACCATTAAAAACTAATAAATAATCATAAAAGAGAAAGCTATGAATGTGAAAGGGCAGGACTGTATTTTGTTAATGTTCTGCTTAAGGTCTCTGGTTGTCCATGATAGCAAGCAGAAGGCTAAACTAGACAAGGCTCTTCTTTGTTCTCTTGGGGTTCACCTTTGTCTATATTCTAAAATGCCTGCTCCAGAGATTTACTGTGTTCTGTGTATATGCATAAATACATACACACAATGTCAAGTTCAGCACACAGACTAATATACAATCATTCTCAGTGAAGCCACAGCTCGTATCTCTGATTGCTCCTATTTAACTAAAAGAAAATGGCTATCGACCTGCATTAGGTTGATTGCAATTCTCAGACTCTGCATTTGCTCTGAAATATTAGGAAACAGCTAGGGAAAATCAATTGTATTTAAAAGATTCTGTGCAAAGTTTTACAGCCACATATTAGGAAACAATGTTAAGCAAATAAGAACGAATTGTTCTTCACTTTCATGGCAATTGTCCAGTCTGCCTCACCTTTGCTATTCACAGTAATTCAATGTGAACAGGAAATAAAAACAAAGATTTGTTGTGGCAATGTGACAACAAATGTATTTCAGATATTGAGCCTATACTGTTATAGCTAGCTATGCCTTAAAATGCATAAATCTAGTCAGACTTGAGCACCACAAGCCTCTGTGTGCCAAAATATAACCACACAAAACTGTCCATGTAGTCCTACCAACCATTTATCTTTTCCATCAGTATTTCTGATTCCTGTCCTTTATTTTTACTATGTAAAGTTTAAATCAAATGTCATTTCATAGAATCATAGAACAATAGAGTTGGAAGATACCTCATGGGCCATCCAGTCCAACCCACTGCCAAGAAGCAGAAAGATGACATTCAAAGCACCTCCGACAGATGGCCATCCAGCCTCTGCTTCAAAGCCTCCAAAGAAGGAGCCTCCACCACACTCCGGGGCAGAGAGTTCCACTGCCAAACAGCTCTCACAGTGAGGAAGTTCTTCCTGATGTTCAGGTGGAATCTCCTTTCCTGCAGTTGGAATATCATTTCCCAGTTTCATCTCAATCCCTCTTTCATCTCCTAAATTCATGCTTGCTTATTTATTTATTTATTTATTTACAGCACCTTTACCCCGCCTTTCTCACCTGAGGGGACTCAAGGCTGCTTACAATAAATAGGCAAAATTCGATGCCTGCAAACAATACACTAAACAGTTCATATAAAAACAACATAACATTACAGAACAAAAACACATTAATAACTGGAGTGGAGCTTCCGGGCCGTCTTCAAAGGCAGTCCCACGTAGAGCACACTGCAGTAATCCAAATGGGATGTAACCAGAGCGTGGACCACCGTGGCCAAGTCAGACTTCCCAAGGTACAGGCACAGCTGGTGCACAAGTATGAGTTGTGTGAATGCTCCCCTGGCACCGCCGAGACCTGAGGCTCCAGGCTCAGTGTTGAGTCCAGGAGAACACCAGACTGCGAACCTGTATCTTCAGCGGGAGTGAGACCCCGTCCAACACAGGCTGTAACCGTATACCCTGTTCGGCCCTGAGACTGACCAGAAGGACCTCTGTCTTGTTTGGATTCAATTTGTTCACCCTCATCCAGTCCGACACAGTGGCCAGACACCGGTTCAGGACCTGAACAGCCTCCTTATGACAGGTGGGAAGGAGTGACAGAGCTGGACATCATCTGCGAACAGATGACACCACATCCCGAAACTCCGGGATGATCTCTCCCAGCGGCTTCATGTATATTGTAAATAGCATGGGAGACAGTACTGAACCCTGCGGGACCCCACAAGTCAATGGTTGTGGGGCCGAGTAGGCGTCCCCCAGTGACACCATCTGGGAATGACCCTCCAGAAAGGATGGAGCCACTGTAAAACAGTACCTCCGAGCCCCATCCCGGCAAGGCGTCCCAGAAGGATACCATGATCGACAGTATCGAAGGCCACTGAGAGGTCCAGCAGGGACACACTCCCCCTATCCAGCTCCCGGCTAAGATCATCGACTAAGGCAACCAAGGCTGTCTTCATACTATGCCCCAGCCTGAAGCCAGACTTTGCCGGATCTAGAAAATCAGTGTCTACCAAGAATGCCTGGAGTTGTTCTACTACCTTGCCCAAAAAGGGGAGATTGGAAATAGACTGATAGTTGTCCAATTAAGTGGGGGTCCAGTGATGGCTTTTTCAACTGCAGTTTGATTACAGCCAATTTCAGGCTTGCTGGAATGATGCCTTCCTGAAGAGAGGCATTCATCACCACCTTCACCCACTCGCCCAATCCCCTTCTGGCTTCTCTCACCAGCCAGGATGGGCAGGGGGTCTAGGATGCATGTGGTAGCCCTCACCTCCCCAAGCACCTTGTCCACATCCTCAGGCTGAACCAATTGAAATGAGTCCATCAAAATAGGACAAGCAGGTGCTCTTGCTACATCCTTGGTGCCGTTAATATGGTGTCAAAACCAGAGCGGATCAAAGCAACTTTGTCTGCAAAGAACCAAGCAAATGCTTCACAGCAGGCTGCCGAGTTGTCAGGGATCTCGTCTTGAGGGATGGGATATAACAAACCTCTGACAACTCGGAACAGCTCCGCCGGACAGTTCTTTGCAGACGCAATATTAGGTGCAAAGAAAGAGTTCTTTGCAGCGTCTATTGCTGTGGCATATGCCCTAAGATAGGAACATAGCCGTGTTCGGTTTGACTCGCTTGGCTCCGAACGCCACACACACTCTAGTTTGAGTCAATAGGGGAGTCTAATGGTATAATATAAAAGGTAGAACAGTATAACTCAGTTCCATAAAGTGCAACAATCAGATTTTATCCAATAAGTGCTTAGTAAAGGTGGCTATGTTCTTTGAGGTTCAGTAGAGTGCTAGTGGAAGCACTTTTGTCCAATAAAGTGCATAGCAGATAGTTTATAGAGTAAAGTGTTTACAGATTGTTGGTTCAATCCAGTAAAGTGCTTAATACGCAATGGTAGATGGTACAAGCTACTTGCCTCCACACTTCAGCAGCGATGGCACAGCAGATCTAGGCCTGGGCCGGCATCAGGCGGCAATGACATAGCAATGTCCACCTGACCGGCACTGCGGAGGCAGGGAGGGGCACCCCCCACCGCCTCTACACCAAGCCCGGTCAGCTCAAGTAGCCATGGAGTGAGTGAGCCCCGCGGGTAGGCCAAAGCAGAGGCCAGGAGCCAGTGGGCCCCGGAGCAGTGGCAAGACGCAACAGCGACACGTCTCCGCACTGCCCACGCTATCCATCAGTCCCAACCGATGGACCCGGCTCCTGGCAAATGTTCTTAAATGAATGGTGGCTCATAGATGTTTCCAGGCTGCCTCCGGAGTGGCTCCGTAGATGTTTCAGTAACGGGCAACAGCCCCTGGAGCAGCCCTGAAGCCTGCCGATACTGACGCCACCAGAACCTCCAGGAGCGCATAGCCTCCGAGCGTCTTTGCACCACTGGAACACACCGCCCTCCGTAAGCCCAGGCAGCTCAGATTTCCACCAGCCACTGCCCAGCACCTCCCGAAGCACCCAGGAACAATGGCCACAAGTCACAGAGCACTTCCGACCTTAGCACGATGGTTCGATGTGAAGAATTGTTGAATGAAAGCCTTATTCAGAGTAGGCTTCCCCTCCGGTCGCCATCTTGGGCTCGAGACCCTCCAAGAAGGTCACCATCCGATGCCAGGTGGTGCGAGGGGTACAAAACTGGGGAGGCAGAGGCAACCCACCCAGCCTCGCTGCCCCTCAATACAGCAGGGCAGCAGCCAATTCAATCTCAGGGGGCGGGGATCAGGCAATGGAGAGGAAAAACGGCCACCCAGATGGAAATGGCAACCGCGCGGCTTCTCCCCAGTCCGCCTCCTCTTCCTGCAGCTCTCACACGGCTCAACCCGGCAGGCAAACCTCACTGGGGGGCCGACACCCCAACCCTCAACATATCAAGCAGGTTTTTTTGGGGGGATGGAAAACCGGGAGGCAGGGTTTAGTGGCAGTTACAGCCCAGGGCTTCTGCCTACTCACAAGTAGTCCAGAGACAGCAGAGCTGGATGGAATCCTCAGGTCTCTTGTGGAAAAGCTGAAGAATTGTTAATGGACTGGTAAGGGCTTCTTTTAAACTATTATTCAGAAAAGGGTGAAAATGTTGGGAGATGTAGTGGGTTAGAGAAAATACACAGAATAAAAGAGGAAGGGAGAAAGAAAAAGAAGGGATAGAGAGAAATATTAGAATGCCTGACTATTTTTACCTGAAAAGCCCACCCACCAACACTATTAGGGTTTTTTTGAACCCTCTTGAATAATTACTATGCATATGCAATCAATAAAAAAATGTTTCAAAATCATTACAAAATGGAGGGGCCATTAATTTAGAGAGGAATGGGAGCCTTTTTGGCTTTGCTTGGCTTGCTTGTCGTGAAAATGAAGCTGACTTTGGGAGGGAGTCTTTCAAGATTTACAAAATGCAAGCAAAAATGTATTGGGTAGGTTTTGAATGTAAAGTTTTTGGCACACGCCATGCCCACGTATCGGATATCGCTTTGGCTGTACAGATTTAAAAAATTGTCTAATAACTTACAAAACTTCCGAATTTTTTGCGCATTCCTAATAATTACACATTCCAACAAAACAAAAAAAATTTCTTGGTGTCTTGATTTTTAGTCATGTTACTGGGGTTATCTGGGGCACTGATTCAGAAAACTGCATTGGATAGACTGCATCGACTCTAGTTTCTTAGACATGCTTATCATGATTCTTTATGGGAGAACAGATAGCTACTGGTATATAGCATATGTTCTGTAACTCAAAATCTAGAGCTAATAAGGAAAAACTGGTGCTGTTTTTGGAATCAGTAGGTCAAATATACCCAGAAACAATTCTAATATTTGAGGCACCCAAATGTGTGTTGGCCAGTACTAGGGAAAGTCACTTTTGAACTACAATCTCTACTTTCACTAGAAAGTACAACCATTAGCTACTATTGGGACATTTTGGGCATTGTAATCCACAAAAGCAGCTTTTACAAAGTTTGAAAATAATCAGCATAAGGCTTAGACATGGGGCTGGCTCCTGAATGATAGCAATGCTAATACCACACATTTTTGGGGGGATAATAATATCCCCATGGATATTCTTTTGTCTACGTCAAGACGTGGTCTTCTAGCATTTTTTTTTTCTTTTAGAGCCAGGATGGTCCACAAAGAGTTAATGTCATAGATGGTTAATAGGGCTGTGCGATCGATGAAAAAAAAGTTTCAAAACTCATAACAAAATTGGAGGGCAGCAGTGTTTTGTTTCCAAAGTGTCATTAGTGAAAATTTCATTACTATAACGAAAGTATTGAAATTTCATTTCATAGTTTTTGTAAACAATATTTATAAAAACTACAAGAGCTATCTCCTTGAATTTTCTATACAATGACTCAAGATAACAGGGGATCTTTCCCCCCAACTTTCAGAAATATTCATATATCTGCTGATTTTAGGGAATTTTTTAAATATTTGACAAATACATATTTTTAAAAAGCCACAACAGCTATCTAATTTAATGTCTCTTGTATTAACCAATAGAACTTCCATTTAAGGATTTCTTCCCAGTTCAGCACTGATTTACTTACTAGAAGTATCAGTCAATCCTCCTCTTTACAGATTCAACAATTTATTAGAACTCTGACTGGCTGCTGCTATGGAAAGACAAATCTCTCCCCTATTCTGATTGGAACTTTCTGATGCTGAGCAGAATTCTGGGAAATGTAGTTTAGTTCAGGGCCTTTTGAATTCTCTGGCATAGGGCTCCTTGCCTTCTAAAACTACATTTCCCAGAATTCTGTGCTTTCTCAGTCTGTTTCCCAGGGAACTCTGCTTTCTCACTATGGCTTCCCTTTAAAAGAGAAAGGCAGCCTTTTTGGCTTTGCTATACTTGCTTGCACTGAAAATGAAACTGACTTTGGGAGGCTTCTGAGATTTAAAGTTTCAATTCTTACGTTTTTAGCATGAACCATGCCCGCACATTGGATATGGTGTCATTAGTATTAATTTAACAAATTTGATATGACTTACAACAACAAATGAAAAAATTGTCCTACTTGTTAACCCATCTTCTTGCACTGCCTGCACTAGTTATGCTGCTCATCTTACTTTCACTGTGTGCTCCCTCCTTGCATGTGATGACTTATGAGCCATGTAGTCCCGTTCCTAGTACTGTTGTGACAGATGAAGAGGAAAACTTGGGTTTCCCACCGTTTCTGCCAGATTTGGAGCCCTTGCAGCTGCAGGATGTTTGCCCACAAGAAGTCAGACAAACAAGCCTTGAGGAGAAATCTCCCCCATTTTCTCGCCGTCTTTATTATAATCAAGATAGACACGCGCGGGAGGCGACTCGCCGAAGCGCCCGGATAGCTGCCAGACAATTAGATGATTAAGTCTGTTCCCTTGGGAAAGTTTAAGGAGTCTTGCATCTGGACAGTATAGGTTTCGGTTCTTGTTCCCCAGAGGAAGTGTGCTTTGGCGGGAAAACAAGATCCTATATAGATGCTTGGCCACAAAGGATTCCTTGCGGAGTCAATTCGTCAGCTTCGGGAGTAGATTGTGTGTGGACTACGCTACTCCAGTTTCCAGGACCTTGTTCTCGTTCCAGCCCTGCCTTGTTCCCCAGACCTTGCCACGGATTTCGCCACGGACCCTGTTCTTGCTCCTCGCTTCCTGTTGCCTTGAATCAAGCCTTGTTTGCCAAGAATCTAGTTTGCTTCCTAGCCTTGCATTAAGCTCCATGGACTAAAGGACCTTGTCATCTCCCCTCACTTTGCTTGGCAAAGTGAGTGTTTCGGTTGTTGGATTACAACTTTGGACCTTAATATTTCATATTGGACATTGTTTTCTTGGACTAATTTTGACCTTTCCTGAAAGGTCTACTTCTGAACTATTTTCTACACTTGCTTTTATTAACTTTATATATTTCCTCAATAAAGATATTAGATAGATTCTGGCCTCTGTGTATGGTTATTGGTGCTCTGCAGCCTGGGTCCTGACAGTTTGACTCCGCCACCTTAAGCACCAATTAACCTAGGCCAGAATGTCTACTGGAACCGGGACGGGAGACCAACCTCTCAGCTACACCATCGCCAAGGATGAAGTGGACAGAATTCGAGATATGCTCCATACGCAGGAGGGAGAAATATGGGGTTTGAAGGAACACGGAACCCGTCTCCCTGCCCTGGCGTTGCCAACCAAGTTTTCTGGAGAAGCTTCCAAGGTTCATGTTTTCCGTCGTCAATGCCAGGCATACCTAGAAGCCCGTCATGCCGAGTTTCCCCAAGAAGACATCAAGGTGGCGTGGATTTACAGTCTCCTAGACGGCCCAGCGGCCAATTGGGCCACGGCGCTGTTCGATGAAGCCTCACCACACCTAAGTTCCGCGCAAAACTTCCTGAATCACCTTAAGGCGACTTGGGGGATCGAGGACAATTTAGAGGCGGCCGGCCACAAACTCCGGCGCCTTTCTCAAGGGGACAGGCCCTTGTCCCAGTACATAGCCGAGTTCCGAGTGCTGGCTCAAAACACCGGTTGGAATGACATAGCCCTCAGAGGACAGTTTCAGGAGGGTCTCAACATCGAGATGTTGGAAGAAATCTCCAAGGTGGATCCTCCAAACTCTCTTGAAGGACTTATTGACCAATGTTTACGAGCCGAAGTCATGCTTGCCAACAGAAAACAATGGCTCCGAGGCCAGAGTGGGAGAGCTGGAGCAAAACCTCCCGCTCCCGCCGGCATCCAGCCACGTCCAGTGTGGAGACCCCCGCCACCAGCCCCATACCCCAGAGAAAGCGGGGAGGTGCCGATGCAATTGGGCAATGTGCATCCCAGATTAGACGTTGCCGAGAAGGCCCGCCGCCAACGTTTAAACCTCTGTTGGTACTGCGGAGACGGGGGCCACTTTGCCAGAGAGTGTCCAGCCAAAAGAAGGCCCGCCGCTCGTTTGGCGGCGGCGTCCTCTGTGGAGATGGAGACGGCCGAGGCGGCTGGCGCAAAGCCGGCGGGGGAAGCCAGCGACCGGGCGTAGAGAGGCTCGCCAACCCGGTCAGAAACCCCACTCAAGAGCCGCCAACCGGGGTCCTATTTCTCCTAGTGGTCACCTTGTGGTCAGCGAAAAAAGGACCCGTCATGATCCATGCCATGATAGACTCAGGAGCAACAAACAATTTCATCGATAGAGAGTATGCCGACTCTCTGGGATTACAATATCACGATTTCAAGAACGCCCGGGTGGTGCAAGCCATAGATGGCCGCCCCCTAAAGACAGGTCCAGTAAGCCAATGGTCTGAACCCACCAGAATGTGGATAAGGGAACATATAGAAGAGATTTCCTTCTTTGTTACCGAGGTTCCTCACTTCCCTGTGATTTTGGGGATCCCATGGCTGACACTCCATGACCCTAGCATCTCATGGACCAACAGAGAACTGCAGTTTGCTTCTAAATATTGCCAAAACCATTGTCTTGTAGCCAAGGTCTGTCACGCCACAGACGCTGAATCCATCATCACCTTGCCCAAGAAATACTCAGACTTTTGGGATGTTTTCAATGAAAAAGAAGCCGAGAGACTACCCCCGCATAGGCCTTATGATTGTGCCATTGACTTGGTGGAGGGGGCCCCGATCCCGCGAGGACATCTCTACTCCTTGACTGAACCAGAGCAAGAAGCTCTCAGGGAGTTCATAGAGTCAAATCTTCGCAAGGGATTCATCAGACCCTCTCAATCTCCAGCCGCTTCCCCAGTGATGTTTGTGAAAAAGAAGTCAGGGGACTTACGTTTGGTTGTGGACTATAGAGCATTGAATAATATCACGAAGCGGAACCGCTATCCCCTGCCTTTAATCTCGGACCTATTAGACCGGCTTCGAGGGGCCAAGGTTTACACCAAGCTGGATCTTCGGGGGGCTTACAATCTAGTTCGCATCAGGGAGGGGGACGAGTGGAAAACCGCCTTCCAGACCAAATTCGGATTATTCGAGTCCCTAGTCATGAATTATGGTTTATGTGGAGCTCCCGCAACGTTCCAGCACTTTGTCAACGATATCTTTCAGGACTATCTAGATCGGTTCCTGATCATCTACTTGGACGATTTTTTGGTGTTTTCTAGATCACAATCAGAACATGAGAAGCACGTCAGAATGGTGTTACAACATTTGTGGGATCATGGACTATATGCCAAGTTGGAAAAATGCGCCTTTGATCTTGAAGAGGTTGGTTTCCTGGGATACCGTGTCTCGCCACAAGGGCTCTCCATGGACCCGGAAAAGGTTTCAGCAGTATTGGAATGGCGGGCGCCAACCAACAAGAAAGAGGTGCAACGTTTCTTGGGGTTCGCGAACTACTACCGCAAGTTCATTCCAGACTTTGCCCGCTGGTCTGACCCAATCACCAGCTGCATCCGTGGAAAACAGCCTTTCTGCTGGACGGAGCAAGCAGAGAAAGGGTTCCAGCAACTAAAGAAATTATTCACGTCCCAGCCAATTCTACAGCACCCTGATCCTAAAACCCCTTTTGTTGTGCAGGCTGACGCCTCCGATGTGGCAATTGGGGCTGTACTCTTGCAACCAGTGGGAGAACATCTTCATCCTTGTGCCTTTTACTCCCGTCAACTAACAGCCCCAGAGAGAAATTACACTATTTGGGAGAAGGAACTTTTGGCCATAAAAGCAGCCTTTGAAAATTGGAGACATTGGTTAGAAGGGGCCAAATTTCCCATTGAGGTCCATACTGACCATCGTAATTTAGAGCATCTAAGAACTGCCCGCAAGTTAAATCAGAGGCAGCAGCGCTGGGCTTTATTCTTTGAGCGTTTTGACTTCCAGATCCATTATGTAACCCCAGCTCAGACCAAGCAAGCAGATGCTCTATCACGGAAACCAGAGTGTGCTGCAGGGCGCAGAGAGACCTTTGAATCCCAATTGCTGCAGCCCGGGAACTTTGCCACGCTCACAGTGGGAAGCACCAAATCCACTCCAATTGAACCAACTCCCTCTACTCCAGGACCCCTTTGTGCTCAAGAAATTAGAGCCAGTCAACAAGCAGACGCCTGGGCTCAAGATCAAATTCGCCAAGGACTACGTTTTCCTTTCTCTCTTAAGGATGGACTATTATGCTACAGAAATCATGTCTACATCCCTCCAGGACCAGGCAGAGAAAAGGCTCTTCACCTGTGTCATGACTGCAAGCCAGCAGGACATTTTGGACTATTTAAAACCATGCATTTGATCCTACGAGATTTTTGGTGGCCTAAAATCCGCAAGGATGTGGAAAAATATGTTAATACCTGCCCGGTATGCCAGCGTTCCAAGACAAGAAGGGAGAAGCCCTCAGGGCTACTGCATCCCCTTCCTACTCCATCTCGTCCATGGGAGATAATTTCTGCGGATTTTATCACTGATCTACCACCTTCCCTTGGATTCACCACGATCCTAGTGGTGGTGGACCTTTTTACCAAATTGGCCCATTTCATTCCCTGCGAAGGCCTCCCCACGGCCAAAGAGACTGCAGATTTATTCCTTCAGCATGTTTTCAGACTACATGGATTGCCCAAGAGTTTAGTCACAGACCGTGGATCTCAATTCACCTCTCGTTTCTGGAAGGCACTACAAAAACTATTGGGCATAGACTCTCGTTTATCTTCAGCTCACCATCCTCAAACGGATGGGCAAACTGAGCACACCAATGCCACTTTGGAACAATACCTTCGCTGTTATGTAAACTATCAGTAGGACAATTGGGCTTCCCTGTTATCTCTGTCAGAGTTTGCCTACAACAATGGTGTCCAGGCTTCAACTAAGGAAACCCCGTTCTTTGCAAACTACGGCTTCCATCCACGTTTCTTTCCCCCTGTCTTTGAAACCTCAGAAGTCCCCGCAGCGGAAGACTGGCTACAAGAACTCACAGCGGTGCAACAACTATTGCTCCAGCAACTGGACCAAGCCAAGGAGGACTACAAACGCCACGCTGAGAGTCATCGCCAGCCGGGCCCCGAGATCAAGGTAGGAGATCGGGTTCTTTTGTCCACTCGCTTTTTGCCCTCCCACCGTCCCTGCCGGAAGCTAGATGCCCGTTTCATTGGTCCCTATCCAGTGGTGGCGCAACTTAACCCCGTGACTTTCAAACTTCAACTTCCGCGCTCTATGCGCATTCATCCAGTGTTTCATCGCTCCCTGCTCCTTCCGGCGGATGGTGTGCGCCCTGATACAGACCGGCCGGCCCCCACTCCTGTTTTGGTGGACGGGGAGGAGGAATTCGAGGTTCAGGACATTTTGGATTCTCGCTTCCACCGCCGCCGCCTTCAGTATCTCATTGACTGGGTGGGATTTGGCCCCGAAGAACGCTCTTGGGAAGACGCTTCCACAGTCCATGCCCCTGATTTAGCCCGCTGCTTCCATCAGGCCTACCCTGCCAAGCCGCGGCCCCGCACCTCGGGAAGAGAGCCCATTTTTGAGGGGGGCCTTGAGGAGGGGGATAGTGTGATGACTTATGGGCCATGTAGTCCCGTTCCTAGTACTGTTGTGACAGATGAAGAGGAAAACTTGGGTTTCCCACCGTTTCTGCCAGATTTGGAGCCCTTGCAGCTGCAGGATGTTTGCCCACAAGAAGTCAGACAAACAAGCCTTGAGGAGAAATCTCCCCCATTTTCTCGCCGTCTTTATTATAATCAAGATAGACACGCGCGGGAGGCGACTCGCCGAAGCGCCCGGATAGCTGCCAGACAATTAGATGATTAAGTCTGTTCCCTTGGGAAAGTTTAAGGAGTCTTGCATCTGGACAGTATAGGTTTCGGTTCTTGTTCCCCAGAGGAAGTGTGCTTTGGCGGGAAAACAAGATCCTATATAGATGCTTGGCCACAAAGGATTCCTTGCGGAGTCAATTCGTCAGCTTCGGGAGTAGATTGTGTGTGGACTACGCTACTCCAGTTTCCAGGACCTTGTTCTCGTTCCAGCCCTGCCTTGTTCCCCGGACCTTGCCACGGATTTCACCACGGACCCTGTTCTTGCTCCTCGCTTCCTGTTGCCTTGAATCAAGCCTTGTTTGCCAAGAATCTAGTTTGCTTCCTAGCCTTGCATTAAGCTCCATGGACTAAAGGACCTTGTCATCTCCCCTCACTTTGCTTGGCAAAGTGAGTGTTTCGGTTGTTGGATTACAACTTTGGACCTTAATATTTCATATTGGACATTGTTTTCTTGGACTAATTTTGACCTTTCCTGAAAGGTCTACTTCTGAACTATTTTCTACACTTGCTTTTTATATTTATATATATAAAGTTTTAAAGTTTTATAAAGTTAATATTTATATAACTTTATATATTTCCTCAATAAAGATATTAGATAGATTCTGGCCTCTGTGTATGGTTATTGGTGCTCTGCAGCCTGGGTCCTGACATTGCATTACTGATGTTTTTCATTTGCCCCATCTCTCTCCTAAATCTCATTCAGCTAAATCTCGCTAGTTTAAAATAAACTTTTTTTTTTAAAAAAAGGAAAAACTAATCACATTTTTTCTTTTTTGAAAATGTAACATAAAAATAAACAAGAAAACTGTGTGATTGCTTTGATTGCAAAGAGGAAGAAACAATCAATTAAACTGTCAAGAATGAACAAGAAATTACTAATTAACATTACATTTCGACGGTGCTGTAAGAAGCAGGAATCACTTTAAACACACCAAATGAGGAGACCTTTGCTGGCTGAAGGTTGCAAATCATAATTATGCTTCCATAAATCTGGATTGGACTTGCACATAAACTTACTTATATGCTTCTCCTCATAAATGTCATATAGAATCACAGGTTTATTTCTGGTTACCAATAATTAGAAAATCCTAGAGGCCTACATAGTTTGAAATCACTGGAACCACCAATCTTATGGAAGAAAGAGATAGTGACTGTCAGTCAAGTACCATCAGACTGGTTGTCCATAATGGACACAGAAGACTGAATAGAGTTAACCTTTGGTCTCTCCCAGCAGTGCTTTTCCTACCATCTCGAGGTTGTACTGGTCCTTGAAAATAATTATCTGTACATAGCTTAGTTTTCTCCTTTGTCGGTTGTACCCAGAAAAGCTTTCAACCTTTGGTGAAAGTATATCAGGAAGGCTGATTATCTAATAATGGCTCCAGGACATTCCCAGTATTTTCCTTTTCATCTTCTGAGATTAGACTCAGGATTTTACAGCTTTCTGTCACCATAATAAGGTAGAGAGGGGGATCTGAAAATCTCCTATACTCCTTAGATTGTCTCCCATTTTTTCTTGCAAAGTCAGTTCATTTATTTTATAGCCAACATCTCTCATAAATGGCACAAAAGCAAACTCACAATAAAATACAGGTTGAGTATTCTTTATCTAAAATGCCTGGTACTAAAAATGTTTTGGATTTTTTTGGATTTTGGAATATAGTATGGCCCTCTTATCCATAGATTTGATACTCAGTTTCACTTGCCTATGCTCCAAAAAACACCCCCCTCATATGGTCCCAATCCAAGGGGAAAAGCCGGGCATTAATAAATGTATATAGGCCTCTCTAGGTCCTTGTTTCTAGTACAAGTATAGTAAAAATTTAAGATTCAGTATTATCTGTAGTTTCAGGTAGCCACAGATTTTGAAACATATCCCCCACTGATATAGAGATCATACTGTATTTCCATATACATAATAAAATATCTTGGAAATGGGATTCAAGTCTAAACATGAAATTCATTTATGTTTCATATGTACTTTACAGACACAGCTTGAATTTGATATGCAACAAGTTAAAAATAATTTTGTGCATGAAATAAACTTTGTTGACCCTGAACCATCAAAAAGCAATGATTTCACTGCCCCAGGCACCCAGGTGAACAATCTCAGGTTTTGGATTTCCAGATTAAGGATATTAAAATATAAATACCTAAATCCAATTCCAATCAAGAGAGGATCAATGGAATTATATATATGTTGATTTGCCATTCTGTAATTGAAATTGATTGAGGTGTTATTTGTGATTGGGTTTAGAATAAAATGAATAAAAGCATTTTAACAAAATTAAAAACAGAATTTAAAAAAACATACCAGAAGAGAAACATAGCACCTATCCTGTCAGTTGCTAAAACTGATCACTTGCCTTGAATGAACAATCATAGAAACTATAGAAATGCCCCCTCATTGAGGAAAGTATCTGAGTATATTTGAAAGAGACACTATGGTCCCTAGGAACAGAAGTAATTGTCCAAGTAATTCTAACATAGCGTGTTTTCACAAGGATATGACAGGGTTTGTACAGTTCCTGTAACACCCTACAATGTCAAAATGTCACTCCAGTAGGAAAGAAAGTCTACTGATCCCATTACTATAAGCTGTTGTAAATTGAGAATTCTGGTATTTCTACTGTATCCATGTTCCAAGGATATTGGCTACATAGCTTTACTGTGATACTTCCTAACATTTGACAACATTTGCTAAGTAGTATGTGAGTAGCATTTTCCTCTGTTCGGTGATGAGTCAATCACCTTGTATGAAATACATTGAAATGATACATCATGGTGCCTTGAATTGACAATAATCATCTGATTTGATTTGGGTTGAAATTAGACCCAGCTCTCCCAGTGATCAAAAGTATCAGACACTATAATTTCTGAATTGTGATATCTCAAAATGCTCTGTTCAAAAGCACATTGCCCTCTCAAGCTGAAACTGATTGAAAGCATGAATCATAGTCGTTGAATGCTGCTATTTAAAGTTTAAAATAATTCAGTATCAAGCATAATTTGTTTTTGTCCTTCAACTGCTACAAACTAGTATTGAAGAAATCATAATATGAGAATGCTGGTATAAATTGGCCAGAGTTTCAGAAGTTAGCTTTCAGAAATAATGTGTTCTGTAACTCATTTCAAAGACTGGAGAAGGAATTAATTACTGTTAATTTTATAGGCCTGTAATTTGTTATTTTTCCATTATTCTTTGTAAGAGAAAACTTTAGGGTTGATTAAAGAAGACAAAACCTTTCCAACATCAAAAGTAATTAAAGCCAAATCTTAATCCTCTCCTCAAAAACACAATTGTTACCTCTTACAGAATTATCATTGAAAAGTAACTTCATAACATGTTTTTTTGAAGATTTTCTCACAGTGGGAAGAGCATTCTTGAAAATACTCATTGTTAGCTTTGAGAAGAAATTTTGTGAAGAATGATATGCCTATCTCTAAACTAATCTAAAGCATACATGCCAAAATACTCCCTTCATAACCAGCACAACCTGCATTATACCACCAATGGCAAACCAGGGAACTTTCCAACATTATATTGAAATTTCTTTTGGATTAGGCACCATTTACTTCACCATCACCACCCCCTCCAGTGGTGCAGCGGATTAAACCGCTGAGCTGTTGAACTTGCTGACCGAAAAATCGGTGGTTTGAATCAGGGGAATGGGGTGAGCTCCCACTATTAGCTCCAGCTTCTACCAACCTAGCAGTTCAAAAACATGCAAATGTGAGTATATCAATAGGCACCACTCCAGCGGGAAGGTAACAGCACTCCATACAGTCATGCCAGCCACATGATCCATAGGCCGGCATGATCCGTAGGCTTAGAAATGGAGATGAGCATCAATCCCCAGAGTTGGACACCACTAGACTTAATGTCAGGGGGAAACCTTTACTTTTACCTTTTACTTCACCAACAGAGCTGCAGTTTACTTTCACTGTTTTAGTATTCTACACCATCAACTAGAAACTGGTGTCTTCTGCGTCAGTGTGACAATGAATTTATCCTATGTTTTAGTTCATATTTACAAGAACTTTCCAAAATGAACAGCATGAGGGATAGGTTTTAAGCTTGGCCTAAATTCACTACCCTATTTAATACTACTAAATGGAATTGCAGCCTTACAAATAATCATAAAAGATAAACAAATATGTTTTTTTAAATATTACCACAATGAATCTGTTGGTGGTTTTTTTTTCAATTGAGCAATCAGAAAGAGAGAGAGAGACCTTCCGCAAATTCCTCATTCAATCAGCAAATCTGTACGCTAGACAGACACATATCATTCTCTGCAATCTAGAAGAAATTACATGAATGCTAAGGTACATCGGTGTTTCACAAGACTGCAAACTTATGATCACTGGTTCTCTGAATTTGCCAGGAGGCACCGTGTCAAATAAATAATTTAGAGTGGCTGAGCACCACAAGAAAACAAAGCAATCAGTCATCTTACCTACATTATTGATCACCAATAACGAGATGCTTGCTAAGACAAATGATCCTGTTATTATACCAGTGAGTTTTTAGCCTATCCACACTAAATCAATCATATTGCAATGCTTGTTGTTTTAGGAGATGCAAACATATCTATAACACCATTCTTTTGACTCTATGTATAGGATCTATATTATAAAGTACACATACTTTTTGTCAGTATTCAATTTCTCACTGGGCATTATCATCTTATGATCCTCTCCATCATTCATCTGTTGGCTTTAAAATGTCATCTATGTGTATATCTTTTTACCTACAAGGTCTATTCATTTGCAGAGAACAGTGAAATATGTGCCATTATAAATCATATTTGATGGATTATCAAGACAGAGGTAGTTCTGCTATGTTGCCCTGCAAAAGCATGCTATTTTAAAGCCTTTTATAAAACATTTTCACAATGTATTATTATTCTAATGCTTTAAACATAGCATTTCATAAATACTGTATGTATGTCAGCATGCAGCTGGGCATTCTGGAGTCATAACACTATCATGTCGTCATCATCACTCCATATACTTCTCCTAATAGATAATGAACGGACATTGAGATATAATAAAAATTTCTCTCTTTAATTTCCTGGTCTTTGTATTATATTAAGACTTTGAATCCCTTTGAATGCAGTTGGCCATCCATATCCATGGACCTTTTATCTATGGATTCAAATATTCATGTTTTCAATACACTCTCTCTCACACACACATAGAAAGTAAAACTTGATTTAACCATTTTGTCTAATGGACATCATTTTACTACACCATTGTATATAATGGGACTTGAGCATCTACAGATGTTAGTACTCACATGGAGTACTGAAACCAAACCTCTGCAGACAGAAACAGACAGCTGTAACTCAAATTAAACATTAAAACAACTAAGCAGCAAGAGTAATTTTTCGGGGCCACTTCTATTTATTTTTTTATTTATTTGCTATATTTATATCCCGCTTCCTCTTACCCTGAAGGGGACTCAACATGGCTCACAGTATGGCAAAATTCAATGCCGCATATACAAACAGGTAAAAATGCAATAGATCATATATAAAAACTGAATAAAAACATATAAATAGCATAAACCATTAAAAGCCATAAGACCAAGTCAGGGTCGTTGTTTGTGTTGCTACAGCTATGCTGGTTCCCTATTGCATTTATCCAAATGCCTGCTCACACAACAAGGTCTTTACTCTTTTCCTGAAAACCAGGAGAGAAGGGACCAATCTGATATTAGTGCAGAGGTAGTTCCACAGCTGAGGGACCACTGAGGGGCCACCCCTCCTTCCTTCCTTCCTTCCTTCCTTCCTTCCTTCCTTCCTTCCTTCCTTCCTTCCTTCCTTTTTCCCATAAATTAAGGATGAACATAATTAAGCCCACAGGCTACATGAAGCCCCTGAAACCCATCTTTGTAGTCTCCAAAGCGTCCACTACCCCCTTTAAAAAAAAATGAGTAATTTGGGAACATTTTTGTCTCTAACCCACACAGAGAACCCCCCAAACACAAGACATATATATGCTACTTTATCTCCACAGCACTCTAGGACCCCAAATACTCGTATGTCAAAATTAGAAGTATCCCTGGTCCCCACATGACAACACTTGCCATAAACTGATTAGAAAGGGCTTGGTCTTTTTTTAGAGAAAAATGTATTTTCATAGATTTAACCTTTTTCCCTAAATCTATTAATGCTAACTTTCCAAAACAGTGTCATTCAAGTGCCATAAGTTCATTAAGTCCCTATATTCCTCATTCAGATGCTCAGGTTATCTTTTGCAATTGCAATTTATGATCAAGTCTGTAACAGCAAACTTCGTATTAAATCATAATATTGGTTAAGAAAATTGCTCTTTCATGCATAAACCTAGAGGAATGATTAGACACTGCTTTCAAGTTGCATTAAGAAAACAGAGACATAGAAAATTTTATACATCTTAGCTGTGTCACTCCAGAAGGCAGCATTCTGCTTCCAGCCTTGCTCCAGTAAATGACCTCCTAATCAAAAGAAAGGGAGACCTTTCCAGCTATTTTCCATGCCTGAAGCTGTCCTCCTAAGGGCCATGTGTTTCATCATTTTCACATTAAGATTTGCTAATACTTTTCAAAAGTGATGGATGCATCCTCTGAATAACCACAGCTCTGCTCTCTGGTGTTTTAGTCATGGTTGTCAAATGGAATGATTTAGGTTGTGTTGCAGCTTAAAGACATCTGCACAAATACACTCCACCCTGCATTTCCCCCCAGGGAATACCAGACCTTGTCATAAGTCATTACTTTCTTTACATTACTGTCATTTGTTTTTTTTTTAAAAAAAGAGCTTCTCACTCATCCTTTTGCTTTGCTCAAACATAAACTAATATTTGCAAGTTGCATTCATTTTAGAGGGTAAGCTGTGTGGAACACTCAATGGCAGTTTCAGAAGTATTTATTTAAAGCTTTCCATAGACAGGAAGTAACTGGCAAAACCACCAGTTGCTCTCCACAGGAATATGTGTAACTCAAGTAAGCACAATAATTTTGCTCTCCATCCAAAATATGATGGTAAATTTTGGCACAACACTGGGAATTAATTCCTAAAGAAAATCACCTGAGATCCTTTTGTCCTACAGTTACATTGCTATTATTCCACTTTAGCTATCATAGCAATATCCTGTAGAATCTTGGGATTTATAGTTTAGGCAGTGAATGTAGACCTCAGCCCTGAACATTAGTGCTTGCTCAAACTAGAAGCCCCAGGAATCCATAACAAGTTGTCATGGCATTTAAAATGGAATCATATTGCTATGATTCTGCAGTATGAAAAAGGCCCCTGCTGCCAGGTAATGTCATTTTATTCTTCCAGACCTTGTTTTAGGTTTAGAATGATTTTTCTCTCCTCTGTTTAACGTTACACTGATTTTTATATATTTTATTGTTCATGAGTGGGCTTTTTTTCTTTTATTTATTTTGACTATTTTTGTATTTCCTGACCATGAAAGCCACCCTTATAATTCATTGAAATGAATGAATGAGTTGCACTTTGTATTTTAAAATGCAGTATTGATCCTTTGACTGAAGAACTAGTTTTTAATCAGAATGCTTCAGAAGAATTAAGGCTGGGAAATTACACATTTCTACAAGACTGGGGCACTTAGTGTTGCAGTGTGAAAAGCGAAAAATAAATCTCCCCATATAACAAACTAATTGGCTTTAGGTGTACATACGGGTATGTATGTGCCTTCAAGTTACTTGTTGATTTATGGTGATTCTATGAATTCCATAGTGAGTTTTTTAAGGAAAAGAATAACTAAATAAACCACAGCTGAGTATGCCCTTGTGTCATTCATTGAGTCACCATAAGTCAACAAGTAACTAGAAGGCACATACATACATACATGTGTGTACACCTGAAGTCAATTAGGTTGTTATATGGAGAGATTTATACTTTTTTGGATGATTATGTATGATGATTCATAGAGGTCCATGATTGCATGAGAAGTCTTCATGTGTAACAGAAGCACTCCTCTATGTGGGGAGAGTGACAGTGGGTCTAGAGCACATTCCTCCTGCTCACATATTCTTTAGAAATCTTTGTAGCAATGGTTGCTAGTGGCTCTCAAATGAGTGGTGAGAGTTTTAGCAAATACCTTAAAAGAGAAATTAAACAGCCTCATCACATTAGAACACTTTAAATGTGGTTTCTGCCTCCTGCAGAATTCTGGGGTTTGTAGTTTAGTGAAGCCCAGGAACTGTCTGGCTGAGCAGTTTAAAGAACCCTCCCTAAACTACAAGTCCCAGAATTCTGCAGGAGGCAGAAACTGAATTTAAAGTGGATCTATGCTCTAGTATAATGAGGTCCTAACCTGCCAAAACTTAACCACAAAATAATTTCAACACTCCATTAATTTCAGTACCCTGGATAGCCCCTTCATAGTTTTGATTTGCCCAGATTTGATTCATTCCCCATTGATTTTTAACCCCTTATTATCCTACTCCCTTTAGATAATACTGTATAACCAAACATACTTTAAAAGCATTCCTCCAATTCATCAATTCAAAAAATAATAAACAAGTCCCAATCTTTCTTGAAATTGGTCAAATATTTCTCTTTACTCGGCAGTCAATTTTTTCCATCTCAGCTAGTTTGCAGATTTTTGTCAGCCATTCTTCTAGGGATAACTAGTTCCGTCCATCTCTGTGCATAGACAATTCTCACTGTAGTTATCATATACTCTAGTAATCTTTCATTTTTTTATTTCTAGTTAATTGTATAGCATTCCCAACAAATAAAAACTCTGGCTTCATCATAATTTTAACCTTAACAGCCAGCTTTTCCAGCTGTTAGGAATTGTGGGAGTTAAAGTCCAAAACACCTGGAGTGCCGAAATTTGCCCATGCCTGTTTTAGAGAGTCTCTCTGGTGTCAAATGTCACCTATACACTATCTAATGCAAATTATTTCAAATCATTACTCAAAGTAAACTTCAATATCTTTGTCCAAATCATCTCCAATTATTACAGCTGAATTTGTGTACCCATATTTTTAAGCCCATTTAACCATACAGTCTTTCACTTGTTCTTCCTTCATTTGATATTTTAACAACAATCTCTACATTTTGCAATCAGATGATCACCCCATTGGTTTTTTCTGATCAAAAGAAATTGACAGCAAAGGAGGATAACAAAAATTAAAGGGAGAACATGCTCAGCTGTTTCAAAACAATGTCTTAATTTCAGAAAGAGCACTAACATTCTTCATATGGTGACACACAATCCTCTGCATGTTCTCTCTGAAGCAGTGTGCATAAACTTCAGCACATTAGAAATCTCTTTTAAAGGTCAGCATAAAATTCAGTGTGAATGCTGGTGGTGTGATTGTTATTCTTTTATTTGTTTCGATTTCTCCAAAACTGGAACTTAACTTGGTATACAAATTATTAAAATTGTTACAAATTAAAAACATACAAAAATGTTAATAAATGTATGTGCATTTTAAACCAATTAAATTCACTAAAAGGGAAGCTTTTTAAAAATCAACAGAGCACTACACATTTAAAAGCCCATTACAGTCAATGCCATGGAGAAAACCTCCAAGTAAAGGTTTTTCAAAGTCTGAGAGCAGTCACTAAGAAGGCCTTCTAACTTGTTTCCACCAAACATGCCTGAGAAGACAGTGGGACTCATATAGGACAATTTAGTCCTTTAAATAACCTGGACTTGCGCCATATAGGACTTCATAGGTCATAACTAACACTTCAGACTGTGCAGATAAATGAATTGTCAGCGGGTGAGGTTGCTGCAACAAATCTCACTGAGATGTCATCAATTGCCCTTCTGTGAAGTAAATACAAAAAGTTCAGTGAGACTTATTCCAAAACATGTGTACAAAGCACGATCTACATAGAAACATCAAGATCTATGCTGTTAGAGCCAATGGGAATTTAGTGAAGTTTGCTCTTCTAAATTGCTGAAGAATTGCTAGTGACATTATGATGTAGAAACTCAATCACCATAACTTGTCCATTAGAATATTATTCTCCTCCATATTTTCACATACATTTGTCTCCATGTTCTCTGTTTCAAGCAGAACTGACCTGTAGTTTTTGCAGGGCCAGCTTTAGATGTTTTTCTGTCTAACCAAGTGGTTCTCAGGGTCCCAGGTGTTTTGGCCTACAACTCCCTGAAATCCCAACCAGTTTACCAACTGTCAGGATTTCTGGGAGTTGAAAGCCAAAACATCTGGAGACCCACAGGTTGAGAACCACTGTCCTAACCCTACCTCAAAGAAAGGAAGGCACACTGACCCCAATGCAAAGCTATTTATTGTGTCACTAGAGATGGACAATTCCACAAGAACCTGATTTCTTGTTCCTAGCAATAAAAAACCACTAGAATGATAAAATGAATAACTCCCGAAGTTCTGCCCTTGTACGACACTCAAGATCAACTGCCGGAGGCACTGTCAACTGCCTCACTGTCACCATGTACTAAATATACATTCTAATTGAAGCAGCTTCCACATTTGTTTTTCAAAGGATATATCTGCTGATGGCTGGCATATGAGATCTGTATAAAAGCTTTGTACCATAAAAGGATAACCTTTGTCTTTCAGCTAAAAGCTACTCTTCTCTAACTAGGTCCTGCCATGCCCTCTTTCTAGTCTTGTACACATGTGTTTTGGTAAATGTCAGCACACAAGAAACATATACTGTTGGACCTCAGTTATCTAACCCTAACATTAGTAGGTCAAGTTGTAGGAAAAGCTTGACTGTGCTGTGCAAGCAGCCATGGACACTAGGCACAATCCTTTGAAATGTTGTTTTTCTGAACTGCAGCTCCTTGAATCTCCCAATCACTACTGGCATTGCTGGCTAAAGTATTCAGTTATAGTCCAAAAGAGCTTTTTTTTCTGAGTTCATACAAAAAACCATCACCATTTTCAAAGCTCTGAAAGGAGAGATAATTTCTTTTTAAGATCAGAAGGAACAAAAATGGTTTTTAGAACTTGGAGTTCTCTATCCCAAACACCTAATTCACTTGTATTGGGGTCAGAAGGAAACATGACTTTCCACATGCCTCTAGTCCACCTTCGTCTCCTTATTTCTCATTTGCTACTGTCTGCTATACATGGATAAATATCTCTCCTCCCCTCTATTTCACCTTTTGAACTGTCTCCTGAGTATACAGGTATTCTGGGCCCGAAAGCAGAACAATCCTCTACGATTTGCTACCAGATTACCACAAAGTCTGTCATAATTGGTTACCTTGACTCAGTCAGAACACAATGCTTTCGTTTTATCTGGTGCCCTTTTGAAAATTACTAGGAGTGTTTTCTGGAGAATGCTCACAGTCAATCCTGTCCTTGAGAGTTTATTTTAAAATCCCTCCAAGTGCTTGTACATTGTACACGACTGATTCTGAGTCATTCTCCTCAAGGCCAGAGCAGCAATGCCAGAAAAGAGAAAGTTGCCCACATATGGCATCCAGAGAAAGGAAGCCAAAGCCTGCAGTTATGGACTGCTCTATTTTTCAATCTCCACCTCTGTATACATTACACACAGGACCCTTCCACACAGCCCTATATCCCAGAATATCAAGGCAGAAAATCCCACAATATCTGCTTTGAACTGGGATATATGAGTCCATACTCAGATAATGTGGGATTTTCTGCCTTGATATTCTGGAGTATAGGGCTGTGTGGAAGGGCCCTTAGAGAGAGAGAGATGGAGGCAGAGGTGGGTTGTGTGTTGGGTGCAGAACTTATCTTTGGAATAAAACTCCCAGAATTGGCCAGTGACTATGATGGCTGTGGAAATCTGGGAATTATAGTCCCCAAAATAGCTTTTCTAACCTGCTTGTATTTGGTTGTGTATGCAGATATAGGGAGAAAGCTGAAGATCCCTTTATCCTTCAGTAAAATGAACAAGAAAATGTGCTTATTTTCTTGTTCAAATTCACCCCAGTGAGACCCTAATGCAGTAACAAATATTATCACTCACAGGCAGGCACCCACCGACAGCTCCAGCAATTGGGAGTCATCGGAAGATAGAGACATCCGGTCTTTGTGGTTCACTCTCAGCAAAGATGGAGTGGAAAGGCCCCTTGGGGATCCCCACAGCCCTGATGAAGGGAAGAGACAATGGAAGGCATAAGAGGAGCATGCCACTGCCACCCTTGCAGCAACTCTGCCCAGCCTAGCCCAAGCAGCCAGGTAGTCCTCCCCCCCCCCCACACATGGTTGGGATGTGCAATTCTTAGGAAAGGTGGAAGCAGAAGCAGAAGTAGCAGCAACAGGTGGGAAGGGGCACCTGATGCCTATCTGTACTCCGCTTCTTGCCCACCTCACTGCCCCTGAATTATCACAGCTGCCTGGCTGACCACTGCCTTCCTTTCCTGCTGCTACCCTGCTCTGCACTTACTTCAGGGCAAGAGGAAAAGCCTGTGGCCACCACTGCCATTGCTGCCACCTCCATTTCCCAGCCTAGGTAGAAGTTCTATCAGACCCAGCTGATGTTTGAAGTCACCAGCCAGCCAGAAGGGCATTCTGATTGGTGGTGGCGGTGGCTGGCCAGAGGGTTTGTGATCGACAGTGAATGACCATCCTAACAGATGTTAAACCCCCCCTATTGTTTCACCAGTGTTCTTGCACTATCTGAAACCCCCCTAATGATGCCACTGATTCCATCTACCCTATTAAATCAATTTCCTTAAAAATTGTTTGAAAAAATGGTTTCTTCCCCTCTAATTTTTTTCAACTTTCCTCTCTGTTGTTTCATTTTTTTAGCTTCAGATATAGGGCTCTTCCAGATGAAACAAATGTTGTTGGGAGATTTCAAATGTTGGTATAATTCTTGAGGTTATTTAAAATTGCCAAATGATATTTCTATTGTCCCAGACTATTCTCTTGCCATTTTAAGCACCAACTCCAAAACTTTATTTGCTCAAGTGAATTTAAGCCTAACCCCAAGACTTCTGGGAACAATCTGTTTCTTTTTCTTCTCTTTCTTTTTCTTTTCATGTATGTCTATTCTGTTATAATGCCATACTGCATAGTTGAAATTGCATTTTCTCACTATAACTACATATTTTTTAAAAAATTAAAAATGCACAGAGGGAATAACTTGCCCTTCAGACCATAGGGCACTCTCAATGAACCATGCACACACTTGCAATATTAAAGAAAATATTAAAGAAAAACAACTTTAAAGAGTCCTAATTTAGATCAAGAAATCACTATGAACAGTCTGCCAGAAGAATGGAACAAATGGATTCAGAGGCAACAAAACTTGACAAAACTCATCCAAATTCAAAGACCTATATCATTAGGACTCATGTTTCTTTAGAACAATCTGGAAAAACCATCATGTTGACTTCATGTGAAAAGGGTTTGTGATAGAACAGGGAAGAGGGGGATAAATGTGTCGAAAAATGTGAGTTCAAAAATATGGTTTTGTCTTCTTTTGCTGATACTCTAGCAGTATCTTTTTGGCCATTCTACTGACCACCAGCTGTCACCCACTACCACTAGCAAGAAGTCTATGTGTGTGTGCAGAAAAATACATTCCCTGTACAAAAAACTGATAATAATATTTCTGGACAGAAAATACTGTGCTCTGCAAAGGACACATTTGTTTTTTGTACAGAAACTGGTATTTTGTGCAAGGAGGTGAGGAGTACTTATAAGGGGTCTGATGGGCTATCAGATCTGAAATCCTGCAGTGATTCCCAAGCTTTGATTCTCCGGAATTCTTTTGCCAAGATGGAGTTCTGGGAGTTGAAGTCTCAAACACTTGGGAGAACCAAAATTAGGGAAGAACTGCTTTTGGAACAAGGCCATGCAGCCTGGAAAATTTACAGCAACCCAGTGAATCTGGCCATGAAAGCCTTTGAAAGAAACTGAGATAGAGCATCAGCAGCAGGTAGTTTTCCAGACTTTTTTGAAGACATTCAAATAAGAGGACCCCACTACTTCTGACAAGCAGTTGGTTCCATTGCTGAATCACACTCACTGTCAAGAACTTCTTTCTAATGACAACTGACATTTCCTATCCTGGAATGTAAAACCATTAGACCAGTGGTTCTCAACCTGTGGGTCCCCAGGTGTTCCGGCCTACAACTCCCAGAAATCCCAGCCAGTTTACCAGCTGTTAGGATTTCTGGGAGTTGAACGCCAAAACATCTGGGGACCCACAGGTTGAGAACCACTGCATTAGACTAGCTCTATCCTCTGAGGCAGCAGACAACAAGCTTGCACCCTTCTCTTTGGGAGAGCCCTTGAGGTATTTAAAGAGTGCATTCATGTCACCCTTCAATCTTTTCTTCACCAAATTGAATAAGCCCAGGTCCTTCAACTCCTCTTCATATGTTTGCTCTCCATACCTTTTATTCTCCTCATCACCTTTCTTTGAACTCTCTCCAACAGTACTCTTGATGACACCTAACCAATGCAGAATATATTGAGACTTTTACTTCCCTCTACTGTTACTTTCCTCATACATTTTTGCACAAAATCCTGAACAACTTTGAAGATTTGCAGTTTTTTATCAACTGTCTCACAGCAGGGAGAAAAATGGTTAAAAGATTAATCATTGCCTGTGTGAATGAAGTTTATGAAGATTTACATCCCTATGTATTACAAAAGTCATAGTGTGTCTCATGGAAGAACTCGGCCAATCTTTCTGTTTGCTATCCTCTTCCTGTACAGCAGCATTAGACCACTAATGAACCCTGGCATTTTAAACAAATTAGCTATTGATCAAATGCTACTACACATGGTGTCCTACTATCTGACAAGTTCCTGAAAAAGGAGCAGAAGTAACAAATTGGTTTTATTGATGAAAGATGATTTACAGAGCACCACACTAGTCCCGGTTACAGCTTAAAGGAAAGGGTAAGATTGTACCCATATGATAAAAATGGAAATCAGCTTATTTGTAGGAAAAAGAGAGAAAAGATGGGGCAGGGGACTGAAAAGCAGCACACAGACACCTTGAAGAAGAATGCAGAAGAAGATTGGTCCTTCCATCTGTCAGAACAAATTCACATTTAGAGAAATGACATTTCAGCATGTATATTTATTTTTCCATAGCACTTGGTATGCTGTACAAATAATTATATAATTTTGCAATTATTAATAAAACTATAAACAATATAGTATCAGTATCCACATTCCATTTTATTCACTCACTCTTTCTCAGCTGAGCTTTATGCTGTGGGGAACACCTTTAATTGTGTGGATCTTGTTATTTATTTTAATAGTGTGCTTTAAATTATGTCTTTAAGCCATTTTAGCCTTAAACTGCATTTGTTTTGTTTATCATTGCTAGCTTCCATGCATACTATTATTTTATAGAGAGGTGGGGGAAACTCAAATAAATACATAATAAATAAAATGAAAATGAAATATAAATTTTAAAGAAATGTCAAATGTTTAAAATCTCCTTATTTTTAGATTTAAGGGAATACAGAGCTAATTACATGTTTATGAGCAGATTCCTATGTAGCAGTGACTATACTTGAAACATTTATTATCAATGAAGTAAACATTGTATAAGTTAGATGTACTGTCATTGAGTACTCCATAATATTTTGATTTGGTGACAAGAAAGAAAAGAAAAATTCCAATCCATCTAACATTAGCTATGATTTAGTCCCATATAAATCAATGAGTCTGGTCTGGTTAATCTATTGCTCAAGTCACACTCTCAACTATTTTTCTAAAACAGATTTTCTCAAGTATCATCAGAGCAAACATTTTAAAAAGAATAAACATTTGGACATATTAAAGGAAAAGGGCAAACCCATGGAAAATGAAATAATGGAGTTCATTTCATTTTGAGAATATTCGTGATTACCCAATGGAGTCTTTCAAAATGATCCTCCCCCCCCCCCCCAAAAAAAAACCCTATGAAAACAGATGACTGTCATGATCCCCATCTCATGCCATCTCCGGACACAGAGTGCTGACACAGAACACATGGCCATGGGCCAAAAGGGAGGACAGGAATATGAACCAGCCATAAAACTCAATTGCCTGAGGTGAGGGGAAAGGGACTCTGGAATGTGAGAATGGGCAACCTCCAGGTGCCAGGACTCTAAGAATGATTTATAACACTGTAGCTAGGGCCTATATTGATGGGCAGTAGTTCGGCTTGTATTCCGAACAATAAAGTCGTATGGTATCTTCACTCATTGTGTGTCTTGGTGTATTCTTCCAAAGAAGACTAACCCACAGCAACATAGCTGGAGCTGAGAAGCCTTACAATGACAGAATAATATTGGTAGGGAGATATGTGTTTAAGAACACACTGATTTTTCCAAATGGCATCAGTCCCAACATTTCTCAGTTGCATAGGAGCCAGGTGGAGCTGTGTAGGTGCTGGACCTGTACCTTGGCTGGAGGAAAGCCTATAAACTGATAATAAATCTATTTAAAAATAAAATCTCTGTGGATTGGCAAAAATAGCATTTTCTGAAACTTCATTGCTTGGGAGTAGTTCTAAATCTTTCTGTCACTAGAAACCCAGATGGATTTCCTAGCCTGGATTTGAGTGGTCTGCCAGCTAAAGATTTTGCCACAGTAGTTCTAGCACTGGTAGCTTTGGGTTGGGATTATTACAACAGCCCTTAAAAGGCAATTCAGAAATTACAGCTAGCACAAAATACAGCAACTAGGTTGCTAATGTTGTCTAGAAATAATACAGGAACAACACTCATATACTTCCATTGATCCAGTGAGCTGTAGCCAGTCTATTAACTGGGCAGATTATTACACTAAGAATAAAGCTCTCCAATTCTCTTTGTTTTACAGTTTAAAGTATTTTAAATTGTTCCAATTTATTTAATTGTACACTGTCCCAAAATCTTATTATATCAAATGGGACATGAATATTTTTATTATACATAAATACATAGATAGGAACAAAAGCAAAAATTATTTTTTGTGTAGCAGTATCAAAGGCACTTCCCAATAGAGCTCAGGTTTAATTTGAAACTACTTTAAGACTAATCTAGGATCATGACATCTTTCTTCTAACAAAGTCTTATTAATTAACTCATTTTATTTCAGTATATATCCATTTCTACATAAAGTATTCAAGGACGATGGTAACAGATTGAAAACTAGAGAGGGTTCACATGTTCTTAGTGGTTATGTATAGAAAAGAGAATTTCAACACAACCATTAAAAGCAATGGAGCTATCTCCAGTTTTCACTCTGATAACCCTATGCACATGGAGAAAGGATTTCAATTTCACATAGACATTAAGGCTGTGCAAAACTTCATTTGTAGTTTGCCGTATCTATTTTGTAACATCCGTACATACAGAGAGATATTAAGAAACAGGAGGGGTGGCCACACAAAAAAACTTAAGATTTAAAACACTGAGCTATGACTTTTGAGAGAGTTATTTAAGTCTCATAAATGGCTCCAGGTCTCCACTGTGGGTGCTGCTTCTCCCCCAAAAGGGCTGAGTTTGATTCCCCCAAAGGACCCTGAGGAGGATGGTGAGACCAGAATGGAGAAGAAGCCCTGCTCTTTCCCTGGAGCAGGTGGGAGGGAGGGAGAGATGCCTGCCTGGATGTCTGGGAAAGGAAGAAGCTCCTCTGGCACATGAACAGTCCAGGGATAGACAGACAGAGACTACATTCACATTACACTTTAACATAGGAAGCGAGCAAAATTCTGGGAAATGGAGTTTAGGGCAAGGCCTTTGTGCCACAGAGGGTCCTCACCTTCCCAAACTACATTTTCCAGAATTCTCTTTATTGCCTTGTGCCACTTCCTTCTCCTCCTCCTCTTCCATGAAATATTTGATGGGGGAAAACCCATGTTCATTCTCCAAAGGAATTTCAAAATAAAAGGGGATTGTTGGAAGTTGAATCAACCCTGTAAGGTTGGCAAAGTTGAGAGGCAGTAACTTCAAAGTTTACCTAGTAGGTTTCCTGTTTTATTATTATTGACACAACGACGTTGTATGACACAGCAAACAAGATAGATATGCTGGATTTCGTTTCACAAAATCACAAGTCGAACACTTCCCAAGTGTCTAGGACTGTGTGATGTATTTTTGGATGATGCGTGCAGATCCCAGTAGGGTGGCCTTTTGCAGTTGGCAGATCGTAATTTTGTCAATGTCTATTGTTTCCAAATGCCGGCTGAGATCTTTTGGCACGGCACCCAGTGTGCCCATCACCACCGGGACCACCTGCACTGGTTTCTGCCAGAGTCTTTGAAGTTCAATCTTGAGGTCCTGATAGCGGCTGAGTTTTTCCTGTTGTTTTTCATCAATGCGACTGTCACCTGGGATGGCAACATCAATGATCCAAACCTTGTTCTTTTCTACAACTGTGATGTCTGGTGTGTTGTGTTCCAGAACTTTGTCAGTCTGGATTCGGAAGTCCCACAGTATCTTTGCGTGTTCATTTTCCACAACCTTTGCAGGTTTGTGATTATATTTATTATTATTATTATTATTATTATTATTATTATTATTATTATTTCAAAGGCTGGATGGGCATCTGTTGGGCATGATTTGACTGTGCTTTTCCTGCCTGTCAGAAGAGGGTTGGACTGGATGACCCCTGGGGTCTTCTAGTGAAAAAGTATGTTAATGTTGGTTAAAATTCCTTAAAAATCAGTCGATGTGCAAATCTTTCTGACACTTGGAGGGAATGATGTCTGGTTATGTTGTATAGTTGAAAATAGAAACTCAATGAGATAGCTCTTGTAGTTTTTTATGTTTGAATCCCATCCATGGGAGAAAAGGGGGATAGAAATGAATAAATAATAATAATAATAATAATAATAATAATAATAATAATAATAATAATAATATGTTGTTGTTGTTGTTGTTCATAAAAACTATTTAAACTCCCAAAAATCAATGCATGTGTGAAACATTCTGAAACTTGGGGAGGGAGGATAACAGTGGTAAATGTGTTCCACTATTGTAGCAGGTTTCATCCCAATAGCTCTAAAAATGAGGGAGAAAAGAGCCCCGGAAGCTCTCCCCTTGAGTAATTACTTAATGGAAAAGTAACAAAAATGTCATTATTTCATTATAGTTATGATATGGACCAATTACAATACACTTTAGAAACACTTTAGAATCAATTCATACATACACACTAAATTAATAATGAGCATTGAAACATTTTTTTTCATTGATCACACAGACCTAATAGACATGGATGACGTTTTTGTTGCCTGACCAAAAAAGGTATCTTTTAGTTGAAGAACTCCATGAAGCCAGAAGCAGTGAAAAATGATGATCATTAGGTTAAGGGCTATTAGAAACAGAAATGGGAAAAAGTGGTTAAAATTAACTAGTCTGGTAGTAATCCCACTTCTCCACTGAGGCTTCCTGAGTCAGCAAACCTACAAAGTAGCTTTGTTTTTAATACCAGTCAGCTAATATTGTTAGCCAATCACCCAGTATTCTGCTGGCCTGTCCATTAAAGTTATATCCTGTCAAGTCTGGAAAGCCATGCAACTATGAATCCTGCCATGTTCAACCATCAAGGCTGCTTTCTGACAGGTTCACACATAATGCCAGATTCCAATCTGTCTTCAGTATGGAACAAACAGATTTCATATAGGTTGGACCCTGGCCTTGAAATAGTTTTTTTTTTTAGATGACAGTACCCTCAATATATTCCTGTAAGGATGGCCACCAGCCACGATGGCAGGAGAAATTTGGGAGCTGTCAAAAGAAAAGAAAATTCTGTAATCTCTTACTCTGACCTATAACTTTGTTGAGTTATTTCCTGCCTCTGCCTAACTTGCTAAGGAGCTCTATTAAGAATCCAAAGCAATGGTAACTCTACCTTGTCACTGTAACTATAAATCATTTATTTCAAAGTTAAAGGTGATACTCTGTTCTACAGGTCATGAATCATGAGCCACATATTTAAAAGACATTTCCATGTAAACAGCTTCTCTTAAAATGTCAGGTTCAGCCACAAGACAAAACACAGAGGACGCCTGGCCTATCTGTGCTAAAAAAGAAAAGAGAAAGAAAAAGAGAAAGAAAGAAAGAGAAAATGAAAGTATAACAGGAACAACAACTGCCATTCAAAGAAAGAAAATTAGGTTTCAGAGTAACAAAAGGGATAAACCAAAACAAGTCACAAACTTGCAAAGATATTTGCATGCTGTTCAGTAGCACACAACCTTTAACATAATGGAGGGCAGATTTACCAGGCAAGTCAAATTGATTGCTCTGAGCCTGCTTATAAGACTAAAATGTTTATAAATGGGATTTAATTTTAGTTCACCTCTATGAAGAAAAACAAAGGAAATCCTAATTACTGGTCCCCTAAATATATGAAGGAATCAATGGATAGCAATTTGATATTCAACATACAGTGCTCATTTTTCTGTGTTGCTGCCAAATCATTTAAGCAAGGACACATTATTTCTTTCTCTCCCCCCGCCCCTTAAAAACAGCATTTGGCTGGGGGGTTTTCAGATTAACACTGAAACAGATCAGTATGAATTCAGCTATTTGATTAAACACACAAAAACCACACAATGCTTTTTGAGAAGCACTCAGTTAGATGTCAAGGTTGGAAACTGACACCAGTTTCCACAAACTGGCCTGACTTTCTTCAAGAAGAAGGCCTGAAGAAAAGGCCTAAACCAGTTGTGGGTGACTGATTCCTGTTCAACTCATCATAAGAACACACAACGTCATTACCATTTCAGAGAGACTATACAAAACCTATATCATATTGTTCGTGATTACTGTTAATTTGAACAGTATAATAAGTTTAACATTTAACCTATTTGCTGAACTTATTCATTTTCTTTTTTGTATATAAGTGGGCTATTTGTGTTTAGCTTATCTACTAAGGAACCCATTTATATTGAATTGTCCAAAGCATTGCTTTGTTATGGCAGAGTGGCTACAGAAATTAAGTTTTGATGATAAATACAAGGAATCCTTAATTAAAGACAGATCACTATTTGAAGCTGGGGAATCCACCCCTAGTAACTCCAATAGAGAGACATGTACAAAGGAGCATGAGAAGTTGAAACATAAAGAAATTAGGTTGGACTTACATGCATCAACACTGGCAGAATACATTAGAGCCAATAGAATACCCAGGAGACTACGTATTTTCAAACCTCCAGGGATGTTTCAAGATGACAAATCCTTTAATTAAAAATGGGTGGCAATTCTCAACAAATACTCACAGAACTTGATGCTCCTACTTATTTCACATTCAAACGAGGAAATTGCCACCATAGGGACTCAATCCCAGGGCATGCTAGAGAAATTCAATTCTGATGAGCAGTTCAAAATTGATCTGGACACCCTCACGTGTAAACTTAAGGAATTTTCCCAACAACTTAGATCTTTCAAACTTAAAAAGTTTGAGAGGGACAAAAATGATTACAACAATAATAAAGTTTACCAATGTCTATACTCCAAACACTACCACTCTAGAAAACAAGTTAGGTTCAGTGAATTCACTTCTAAAGAAGACATAGGGTCTATGTCGGATAGCTCAGGACATAGTATGGCCTCAACAAGGAGGGACAACATTCGCATACCTAGTAGAGTAGGGCAAAAAAGTCGAATCCTTTGTTTGTCAGATCAAATTCGTTTGTTTTGTCACTTTTGAATCATGCTTCGAAGCAGGTTATCCCATCATGTGTATCCTGCAATATCGAACCACTATAGCCAATTTTTCTAATGGCGTTGTATGTTTTTTGGTACTTAAGCCAATAAGCCATGCATTTTTAAAGCATCCAAACTTGATTTGAGGGAGGTGCAGACTAGCCTGGGCTTTCCTTGCCTCTCTGTGACCAATCACAGAAGGGAGGAAGTCTCGTTTGTCTTTCCCCGTGGTTGCTTTCTATGGGCCTCTTAAACCGGGTTGCAAGAGCAAAGGGCATTGGTGGCTGGCTGCGATTGCTATTCCCTTTCCCCTTTCCCTGTCCTGGAGTGGTTGCTTAAACTGGGTTGCAAGAGGAGGGAGTCGGCATTGCAGGATCTCCTTTGCAAAACGCTTGCTCTTCCCCTTGGCAGCCTTCCCTCCTGCTTTTGCCAGAAGCTTTAAGTGGGGAAAAGGAGAGGGGGTCAATCCCAATCCATGATCCAGATCACTTCACTCCAGTTTTGTGCTGGCAAAACCCCAAACTAGAACTCTCCACCCAGGTTGGTGACTTCAGGGGGAGAAGAAAATTGAAATAGGCAAGGAAAGCTAAAATGTATATAATATTAATAGTATCATTCTGGGAAGGGAAAAGGCCAAAACCGGTTGTGGGCAGCTGATTCATGTTCAACTCATCATAAGAACACACAACGTCGTTACCATTTCAGAGAGACTATACAAAAACCTATATCATATTATTTGTGATTACTGTGAATTCAAACAGTATAAGTTTAACATTTAACCTATCTGCTGAATTTATTCATTTTCTTTTTTGTATATAAGTGGCTAGTTGTGTTTAGCTTATCTACTAAGGAACCCATTTATATTGTGTTTCTTCAAGTTGCCCCATGAAGACATAGATTGGAAATCTTCAGCCAGTGAACCCACTTGCGTATCCCATAGCAGTTGGTAACAGGGTGTCTAACCTAAACAGTTACGGTTGCCTGAAACACTTTTAAATGTCATCCATGGCTTCATCCTGCAGGATCTATAGACTGGTGAAATTCTCAAAATTTTGTACTGGAGGGATCACACTAAAGGTCGCTAGTACAGAATTCCAAGTATCTCATCCAACTGCAGGATGGAGCCAGAGCAGTTAGTGATATCAAACTATTATGAATGTGTATTATAGATACACTCTAAGCTGGAAATAAAAGTAACATTCACTTAGCATCACTGCAAGATTTTTCCAAACTTGCTGACAGTGGGTGCAGTTGGAACTCAGGAGGAAAAGGTTATCAATGTTGTCTTGCCTCCTGATCTCAAGCCCTTCCTCACAAGGCTAGTAACCACATAACCTCTGAAGATGCCTGTTACAGATGTGGGTGAAATGTCAGGAGAGAAAGCTTCTGGAACATGGCCATACAGCCCGAAAGATTCACAGCAACCCAGTGATTCTGGCTATGAAAGCCTTCAACAATATAATGTTGAGATAGCACCTTCCTTGCTTAGATATCAGAACATAGAGTGGGATTGGAATGTTTTTGTTCTCAATTTTCATTGGGCAAATCTCTTACCAAAGTCAATGGTGTGAACTGAAACCTTCATTGTCACATTACAACGTGGAATCAAGAAAAAAGTAGGACGTGTGCCACAGTAATGTCTAATTATGTCACTCTGTCATCTTATTTGGACTTTTTCTGGTATTTAAAACCAGATGAGCTCCTTTTATTCTTAGTAGCAAACTGAACACGCACAGAACAAATGAAGATTTTTCATGTGATTTAGCATTATGCGAGCAAAGAGGACAACTGTAAATTATTTTGCAATCTGCTCTCAGAGTCCCAGATTACCTTTTTTACTGTCTGCATTCATAATGATGCTTAATACATCTCCTGGAAAAAATACTGATCTCTTTTATCTTGTTTTAACTATTGGGTGGAGGTGCCATCTCTTCTGACACAGAGAAATAAATACATTCAAATGTAAATAAAACAAAATGTCTGTGGTTTAGTTTTGATTTTTTTGAAAACTAGAAGTCATAAAGTAAATATATTCCAAGGAAACAGAAATCACTGTTCATGAGCAGAATGGTTTTGTAGTAGAGTTTGAATCTAGTTGCTGTTTACACTATAAACAATATTTCTGTCTGAAGTTTGTGTTTCCTGAAAAAGATCAGAAAGGTTTGTGTGCATTTTAATTTGCTTTATGGAGGAAGAACAACTGATGGAGCTGCCATGTGTGTTGCCTGCTGAAGAGATTGTACACAGTTTCATTTCTTTCTGAAATATAAGTGAATGCATGGCTTGCAAGTGGGAATTTTTAGAAGTTTAACAATGGATTGCATTCTTAAACAGGGTCCTCTGAATAGCTCTTTTGCACATACTTCAAACACAGACAATGGGAAATGTTACTTTGTGGCAACTCTAGTCTGGTCTTTCCATACTTTGCCACATGAATGCTCAGATAGAAAGGGGAACAAGAAAAAGGGACCAAAGAGAGTGTCTTCAAGTTTTCCTCATTACTTTCATCAACAACTCCAGTTGAGAAAAGTTATCCAAGCTACTGCTTGCAAAGAATGTAACTGGTCAACATACCTTCACTGTTTTTCTCTAAAATCTACCAATTTCACCCATGTGTTCCAGTGTTCTTAATGAGGCTATGCAACCTAACATAGTTTATTGTATATCAGTGTAACGGCATCAATTGCCATTTGTAAGCCGCCCTGAGTCCCCTTGGGTGAGAAGGGCGGGGTATAAATAATTGAAATAAATAAAATAAATAAATAACATGTAGAAAAGAATAAGGATGCACATCAATGTTTATTTCATTGTTGCAGGCAATCAGAATTCATTTTACAACTTTCAATTTCATTGTGAGAAAGCTGTTGAAAGGTGTGCACAGTTCTGTAAGAATACAGTTTGGAGCATTTTGTGCAAAAAATGAAATCTGTGTGTATTTTCAAATGGAAACTTCTCCATGGAAAAGGATATTTCGGTGCAGAAAATTCTTTCCATTCAGAAAACTTGTGTTCTGTGCAAACAATACCTTTTTCTCTGCAGAAGTTCCCAGTTTCTGTGCAACAACCCCCCCCCCCACCACCACCACCACTACCACTGCTTTTCACCCCATTCAAAATAAATGTCATACAGAATAAAACTATGGCTCAGGAAGGTCAAAAGATCCTCATTCATTTAGGATTCTCCTCATCAGAGTATCTCAATATCCTAGAAAGCCATGTTTAAATGGGTTTTTAAAAATCATTTCAATTTTCTTTATCTTAGCATCATAGAATCACAGAGTTGGAAGAGACCATGTGGGTTATCTCGTCCAACCCCCTGCCATGCAGAAAAAGCACAAAGTATCCCTGACAGATGGTCCTCCAGCCTCTGTTTAAAAGCTTCCAAAGAAGGAGCCTCCACTACACCCCAAGGCAGTGAGT
This sequence comes from Anolis carolinensis, assembly GCF_035594765.1. NCBI lineage: Eukaryota > Metazoa > Chordata > Lepidosauria > Squamata > Anolidae > Anolis > Anolis carolinensis. The sequence goes on from NC_085841.1 coordinate 298,594,386, forward strand.
TCCATTTCTAAACAGCTCTTAGAGTGAGGAAATTCAGGTAGAATTTCCTTTGCTGTAATTTGAACCGATTGCTCTGACTCCTAGTTTCCAAGGCAGCAGAAAACATGCCTGCTCCCTTTTCCTAATGACATCCTTTCACATATTTATGCATCATATCTGCCCTTAACCTGCTCTTTTGAAGGCTAAAAATGCCCAGCTCTTTAAGATGCTCCTCATAGGGCATTGTCTCCAGACCTTTGATCATTTAATCACCCTTCTCTGCTTGTCAATGTCTCTTTTAAATTGTGGTGCCCAGAATTGGACACAGTATTCCACGTGAGGTCTAACCAAAGCAGAATAGAGAGGCACCATGACTTCACTTGATCTAGATCAGTGTGCTGCACCACATGTTGGCTCATGTTCAACTTGCTGTTCACGAAGACTCCAAGATATTTTTCACATGGTCTGTTGTAAATCCAGGCATCATCCATTCTGTATCTTTGCATTTCATTTTTTTCTGCCTAAGTGTAGTATTTTACATTTGTCCCTGTTGAAATTAATTTTATTAGTTTTGACCCAGCTCTCTAATCTGTTAAGGTTAAGATGGTGAAAGTTTAGAGCAGTGGTTCTCAGCCTGGGATCCCCAGATGTTTTGGCCTTCAACTCCCAGAAATCCTAAACTGACTGGGATTTCTGGGAGTTGTAGACCAAAAACATCTGGGGACCCCAGGTTGAAAACCACTGCTCTAAACTTTCACCATCTAGTTAAGAGCTATGCAAAAATAGCTGAAGTAGTTTTCTATAATTTGCAAGTGTTGACTTGCCCCATTGCTAGGACCATAGTCCCACCATTAGACAGTCCTAGCAATTAGGATCTGTCTTGGTCTAAGCCTTACAATACGATTAGTCATGCACCATGGGAGGCTGAGTTTGAACTTGGCAGTTTCCAAGATCAGATTACTGAAACAACAGAGCAGCTGTCCAGCCAGGTATGCAAAGCCAAAGAAAAGAATCAAAGCTTAGTGGAGAGAGGCAATAATAAACCAATAAGATCCATAACATAAGGAATTTTATACACAGCATGGTGGCTGTATCTCTTCCAGTAGCATTTCAAAGGGCTCATACCTGAGACTTTCATAGATAGTAATGGAAAATGTGAGGCCTTGGGCTACAAAGGACACTTTTGTAATATGAATTTGACACAGTTTCTGTTGCTGAAGTTTTAAATTACTTCTATACTTTCCTTACAAAAACAGACCGTTTCTTGAACAAAAATGACCCAGAAGGGTTGAAATAATGGTAAAAGTGTTCTTTTGTCCCCCAGCAAGTATTTGGGAGTGGGGAATCTATTATCTTGAGGTGACAATGCAGTTCCCTAAGCCTTGACACTTATCCACCTCTATTTTACAGGTGTCATACTGGACAAGGATATGTAAAAGATAAAGGGGTTGTCTCCAGATTTCAGCAAGTTCTACAGCAGCGTCTTGTCTTATAGCACTACATTTCACTTTAAAGGCCATGGCAACTTACTATGTAATACTGGGGTTTGTAACTTAGTGGATGACTAAGAATTTGTGGTTGAGAAATGCAATTGCCTCTGTTTATATTGCAAATCCCAAGAGTCCATAAGATGTTGCCATGGCAGCTAAAGACAAATATAATTCTACAACCAAAGGGTTCATAACTTCCATCAAATAGGATCTTCATAATCGTGGTGTCCACTAGACTCTTTAAGTGACTAGTTTTCAATGGATCTATTTCTCCAACATCTTTTTCCTGTTTTTATGTATTTGTTAGGTATTTTGCATTTTCTATCATAATCTCTACATGACATACATGATGATGATGTTGAGCATGCAAGCCCCCCACACTCACATTGCTTTGGCACCCAGCTGATCACTGCTAGGAGTTCCCCAGGCTCAAACAAACACTGCATTCCCACTTCGAAACAACCTCAGCAGCTCAAAAACCGTAGGCAGCCACTCTCAATCAAGGCTTTATTGTTTCAATAGCCGTCTTTGCTACTTTTTAACCAGGGTAATAAATTACATCCACTTTTCACTTTCACTCTCACAGCCTGCAAAAGCTCCCTCTTGCACCATTCTCTTGCAACTCAAAAACTGCCAAAAAAACCTCCCCACTTTCCGAGCTGTGGATCCCTGCCGGCTTGGCCAAGGTGGCTCATGGCTGCCTCGGGAACAAGGGGATGCAGTCCCGCAAATCATGGATACGGAAACCCTGCAATAAACCCCCATATCTGTGCTTCACGGATTCGCACCACACCAACACCAATTCACTCTCAAGACACTTTTAAAAACGAACTGCTATCTCACTTTTTGTCACAAAGACCCCAGTTCTCTTCCTTCAAGATGAATTGCTTCCCTTTTTCCTTTTTTAAAGTAATCTTTATTGAAGGTTTTCGTTATTACATCAATCTATCTAAGGGGAAGAAAAGGGAGGGTAAATAAAGATAAACAAATAGGGAAGGGATGGGGGTTGAAAAGGGGGTAGCCCTATAAGCTGGATACAATTATAAGGGTGTGAAGGGGCATTTCTTGTGGATCAGGGTAAGGTTTTAGATTGGGGAGAAGGGGAAGGGAAGATTAAGGGAAGATGGGGATAGGGGTCTGGAAGCAACTCCCGGACAGAGTCCCTATCTAAGATGGGAGGGGGGTTGGGGGAAATGGACTTCCGCTCTTCTTTCTTCCATCTGTGTCTTGTGTTTCATTATCCTTTCAATTCTTCCTGTAAATAATCTTCAAAATCAGACCAGTCCCGTTTGTCTCATTGCTTTCTCTGTATTTATTTTTATCAAATATGTTAATTTATCCATATTTTTAATATCCAATATTTTTTTCCAACCACATTGTTATTGTGGGACTTAAGGGGTTCTTCCCATTTTTGGCTATCACTAGTCTTGCAGCTGTCACAGCATATGTGAACATTTTTATCTTATTCTCTTTTTTCTTTTAAAGAATCTAGTTATTCCTGATTTTGCATTTCATATAAGCCTAACAAATAATATTCTGGCTTGCATTCCAAATCAATTTTTAAAATTTTCTTACATTCTATATGGATTGATTTCCAATAACTTTTAATATTTTTACAATTTCACCATATATGGAAATAAGACCCTATTTGTTCATTGCAACGCCAACATTTATTATCTCTATTTTCGTACATTAATCCCAATTTTTTGGGGGGTTAAATACCATCTGTGAATGGTTTTTAGCCAATTTTCTTTCAAATCAATTAAATAACAATATTTTTTTCCAAATGCTTTCCCATTCCTCCATAGTTATAGACTACCTATATTTCTGGACCATTTTATCATTGAATCCTTAATTATTTCAGATTCTGTATTCCATTCTATTAATTTGTTATGTCAAATCGTTATCATTTTCTTGTCTCTCTGGAGTAAATTATCCCAAAAATTATTAGACAGGTTAAATCCAATTCCTTTATCTCTATTATAACTTTCTTTTATTTGATGATATTGAAACCAGGAAATGTTCTTTTAATTTTTTTGGATTTCCTCTAATTTTTTAATACCTAAATTTTCTGGCGCTATATTTATTTTATTAATAATTTCTTTATATGTCGGCCAATTATTCCATCCAAGTAATCTTCGCTGATTTGCTTCTAATGGAGAGAGCCATAATGGTATTTTCTCATAAAAGTATCTTTTATATTTTGTCCATATTTTTATCAAAGATGATCTCACAAAGTAGTTTCCAAAATTTTTATCTATTTTCATTTTATCATAGCATAAATACCCTTGCCACCCCCACCGCAAATTAAATCCTTCAGTGGTCAGTATTTTTATATTTTCCAATTTAACCCAATCAGTTATCCATTCCAATGCACAGGCCTCATGATAAAGTTGTAAATCAGGTAGATCAAAAACCCCTCTCATCTGTGGGGTGGTCATCATAATATATTTTATTCGAGGTTTTTTTATTTTTCCATATAAATTTTGATAACTCTTTGTTCCAATCCTTAAATATCTCGGTGCCTCTAATAATGGGAATATTCCTAAACAAATAAAGCAATTTAGGTAAAACATTCATTTTAATAACAGCAATTCTCCCCATAAATTATATATTTAAATTCGTCCAATTTTCTAAATCTTTTTCTAAATCTTTTTTTTATCTTCCCTTTTTCCATGAATGAATTTCTGTCTATGAATGAGCATGGGCAACACATCCCAAATGGTTTCCTTGAACCTTTTATGAACTCCCAAGGTATCAGGGACCCCCTTTTCCCCCTCCTGCATGAACCCCTCGTTTCCTTGTGCTGTCTCCCAGTTCTAGGGGAACCACAAAAGCCTCCCGCCTGTCAGGCTGTGGGGGACCCCCGGGATCACTCGCTTTGCCCCCCCCCACGGGAAGCGCAGGGAGATCGAAGCCCCCTGTAGCACCTTGGATAACACTTGCGGCTGTCTTCCACCATGATGGAGATTCTGAATATCCTTTCTCCTCCATTAGGAACCCTATATGTGTCTTCTATCAATTTTATTATATTTTATGATTTCTTATAAAGTGAAGCAAGTGACCTCATTGTGAACTGTGGCCAGCACTCCTTTGACCTGGTTGCCACCAGCCAGCCCCAGATCCACATTCTTGCTTAATGGACGTATCGTGATCACCATCTGCAATAGCTCAATGGATTCTTTCTTAAGCTTCGGAGGGCAAAGCCAGACCACTTAAGAATTGAGCAACTGTTGGACATTTTAATCATCTTTCATGAATGGCATATCCCCTCTGCAGAGAGGCAGGTATTCTGCAGCTGTTCCAGGACAATGCCATCTTCCTTTCCTGGATCCTGAATCACCTAATCCCATCAGGATCACCAATTCTGCTGACTTTTGAACAATGGAACTGACATTGAGGTGTCAGACCCCATTCAAGGGACTTGTTATTCCAATCTTCTTATCAAGAGGACAGGACAGGCATGTAGGGCCCAAAGGCTCTCGCCAGGCCACCTGACAATAAACCCAGGATTGGGTCATTCATAATCCATTCATAAACATGATCTCCTTTGTATTCTCTGCTGCCGTGCCTCCATTTCCCCCATTGGCTAGCCAGGGAGAGATGTCACAGGCAAGGCTCATGCTCTCATTGGCTGAGGCGCGCGAGCCCCCTGACTGCTCCTCCCAGCCTCTGATGTCAGGGATTCCCCTGATCAATCAACGTGAAGCCAGCCAGGTGGGCGGGAGTGGGAAATTCAAAGGAGAAAAATGTATAAAATGTGGATTATTTTGTATATTGGTATGCCAGTTCTTCTTGCATCCTATTGCGACCATCATCCTGCTCCACCTGGACCAGAAATAAACTCAGTGGCCTCTGCTTCGAACTTGGTGATACTTTTATTGGGAAATAGGAAAATCTTTTTTTTCCTCTCGGGAGCTTGCCAGGTGTGGTGCAACCCTCCATCTGAGGTTTTCTGCTGGTCTCCACATCTAGTGAGACCTTTAAATCTTTGATCTCGACTTCAATGACATTCCTTCCTTCCCAATTCATTTTCATAGCAATCCTGTAAGCAGGCCCATAGCCGGGGGGCAGGGGGTTGTATCAGGCTAAACAAAAACCTGGTTTACTCATGAATTTATCTGGTTAACCAATTCATGAGTAAACCGGGTTGTTAAAAATCTGAAACATTTGGGGGGGGGGGGTTTGAACCCTTAACCCCCTCCCCCCCCGGCTACAGGCCTGCCTGTAAAGTGCACAAGACTGGAAGAGTTTAGCATTTGCATGTCAATTGCAGTAATTATATGGCCCACCAGATATCATGGGGATTTAAGTCTATGGCATTTATCTCCAGCATAGCTAAAAACATCATGAAAGGGGGGCATGTTCCCACCTTTGCTCCATGGGATTAGAACCTGGATCTCCAAAATTTAGCCCAACAGTAACCACCAACCTTTAATACCCCACCACCTGATCTGATTCCTTAAACTGAGATGTTAGGACAACTATTTCTTAAAGCAATTAGTTTTTAATTATACCATTTCAAAATTTGGCACAGTCAATTAATTACCACCTCATACTAATCTGCTGTAGTAGAGTGACTCCTATCAAACAAAGGTTACATGTTGCTCACATAAAGAGGAAACTGGAAATGACCTGAAATGCTGAGGTCCCAAAGTACAATCTTCAATGGCTTGACCTCTGATGTTGTAATAGTAGTAATAGAAAGAATTCAAGCAAGGTCATGCACTTTTAAGTACCTTTTTCAAGAAAAATATTACAAAGGGATTAAATATATGTTTAACTTTCAGACTCTCTCACTGAAGGTAATGAGACTTAAAGTGCTGAACTTTAGCGAGGTCTTGTTTCTATAGATACATAATTACTGGTGGAAAAACAGCACCACAGATATCTAAGAGGAACAAGGTTCTTCTCTATTATGTACAGTAAGAAGGGGGAAAGAATTAAAAAACTGTCTTCAATTCCTGACGTTTCCTTCTTTATTTAAAGCATGTTTTACCTTTCTTTCAAAACTGCAGTCTTTTTGTTTGTCCCAGTACTTTTTCTAAAGAAAACATTCACACCATTGTAGATTCCAACACATGAACTTTAAGCACAAAACTGATGAGATTTCCATCTTGCTAAATTCTTTGATGCACCATAACCAATAACATATACTTGACCTTGCCAATCTGATCACTACATAGTGGAACTGCAGATAGGAACATGCCCTTATATAAATAACGATCCTTACTTGCAGCTAATGTACTTGTGTTCTTCTACATGAACATACTTGGGTACTCTTCACAGAAAATTAGTTTTAGGCAAAAAGGTAATTTTTTCTCATTAATGTAACACTTGAATATTTTATACTCAGATTAAAAACATTTCCAGTCTTTTACACTCTCACTTTGCAAACTGGATAGAGGTGCTGGGAACTGCAGTCCAGGACATCTCAGGTTTTCCTAATTAAGAAAAAGGCTGGTGTAAGGTTACACATATGTTATTTTCTAGCCACAGATACCGAGAAAATTGTCATTCTATGTGGTCAATCAAGATGGTGGGAAATCAAGTTGAAATGCCACAGCTCATACAATAGCTTCAATATGTGATGTATTCTCAACTTGCCAACATGGGTGACTTCAGAGCCTAAGAAATAGAGTGCAAGACCAACCTGGGCTATCACCTGGGCTCAAGAATGTCTTAATTCCACAGCATAAGAGTAACTGGGGGAAAGAGGGTTGAGAAGATCATGAAGATTAACATGCAAAAAGGGAGAGTTTGTGTAGAGAGATGTTTAAAATCAGTGCCGATATTCTATACCAGCAACGTAGTCACATCTGTAGACATAAGTAACATTTCTTGGCCCAACACCCTACACAGACTGTAAGGTAGCCAGATTGGGTGAAGGAGATCTGGTCAGCAAACAATTGGGTTGCAAAGATGGTATTTCCATCCCTTGTGCCATTGAGGAAAGCTGTGATACAGATCCTGCTTCTGACTGTTACAGTCACACTTGCTGACTGGAAGGTGGGGGGGGGGGGGGTGTCATCTTCCTTGTGCTGTGAATGGTTACAAATCCATAACTACAATATTGAATGACAGTCAATGTCATTTAAATATTACCAAGTAAAAAGGTAAAGGTTTTCCCTGACATTAAGTCCAGTCATTTCTGACTCTGGGGGTTGGTGCTCATCTCCATTTCTAAGCCAAAGAGCCGGCGTTGTCCATAGACATCTCCAGGTCATGTGGCCGGCATGACTGCATGGAGCGCCATTACCTTCCCACCGGAGCGGGTACCTATTGATCTACTCACATTTGCATGTTTTCGAACTGCTAGGTTGGCAGGAGCTGGGGCTAACAGCGGCCGCTCACGCCGCTCCCCGGGTTTGAACCTGGGACCTTTCGGTCTCCAGCTCAGTGCTTTAATGCATTTTGCCACCGGGGCTCCTAAATATTACCAAACTGATAGCTATTTGCTTGGAAATGAAGTTTTAAGTAAAAACCATCCCTGAAAGTAATGTTTCTATGTATGAGGTATGTCTCTAGATATAAATAATGGAAAGATATGGCCTATGAAAGTCTGAATGCATTATGTTTCCTCTCGATTAGAGCCTTTGCGATAGTTTTTCATATGCTTTAGGGGGTGGACAAGTCTGGACAAGTACTACATGTAAATTGTCCTTCTGCAAATAGCATGTGATGAATCCCAAATAATTTTGTATTTGTCTACAGCTTCTGAGTTGTAAATAGCAAAGAATTGGTCTGTCTCCTGAATGTTATTTGCCATTGGGACCAAAATCCCTTGATACCTTTGTAAGAAGCATTTTCCCATCCTGTATTTGATCTTGTTGCTTTGATATACATCATTCTAATGCTTGTGCGAAATTCAGAACAAAAACAACACACCCAATATTCAAAATACAATTGGTTCCAGATCACAAGGGGATTGTTTTTAGCTTTTGCTGCACTCGCTATCAATAATAAGTACTACTAGATTGTGGGTGATATTCAGCTGCTGAAGAGCAAATATTAGTCTTGATAGACAGGATTAGATATAAGGATATAGTTTTGCAGGAAAGAGAATTCATGCATTTACTTTCTTTAAAAGTTTTAAGTCCTGTAAATATCCAATCATTACACAAAAATGCACCTATTCTACATATTGCTCTTCCTTACACCAAATGAATAGATGTCCATAAAGATGTCCTCGTATATTGCTGTTGTTAACTGCCATTAAATTGATACCAAAATGTGTAGTTTTCTAAGTCCTGAGGAATGCCTGGCAAGCTCGCTAACTGTGAATGGTGAACAGGAATCAGGAACTGAAGACCTCACCAGGATGAAGGCAAACTAAAGAGACTTTATTCCAATTGTGCAAAAGGGACATTTATATAGCATGGATGCTTGAAGGGTACAAGTGTAAAATGTATTTACAAGGAGACATCTTTATACATCCATTCACTGACATTGTCCCATTTCGAAAATTCCCTCCCTCTTCCCTGATTGGCCAGCCCAGCAAAGCTGGCCAGCTTCCTCCTTGGCCTCTGATTGGCTGGGAGCCAGTTCCAAACCTGTGCTTTTACTGATTGGCTGAGGTGCCAGCGATGTAGCTGGGGATCTCTCTCAGCTGGGCTGGGGAGCCTTGAGACCTCTATGAGCCAGGGGAGAGGGTCCAAAGGAGAGAGTGTTCTGGGGGCTATGCCAGCCCCTTGAGTGTGTGACACCGGAAAGTGGCAAACAAAGAAATGTCTAAAAGCTGATCTGACAGGATTAGGCAGATACAAGGTCCTGTCAAACAACACAATGGGCTTGTTTGTCCCAGGCATTTCCTTGTACCAGAGGGCAAAGGAAAAATCCCAAAGATATATATTTGCTGATGGGATAGCAGTCACAGTTTTGGTCTGGACATTTGTGTTGCAGATGACTGAGATCCCCAGTGGAAAACTGCTAGGCCATGACCGGATAGGCTCCTGCTGGGATGCAGGAAGGTCCTTTGTTTCTGGTTTCCACCCAAAGTGTGGATAAGGTGTCTGGAATGACTCAAGAGAAGGGGTTACTGGAGTACATGAGTTCACATACATTTGCCTTCATTTTATAGAGTTTAATAATGATAAAAAATAAAGAAATAGATACAAATAGACTTTGTGTGGTGCTTGGTGTGAACCACTTATAAGGAGGGAGGAAAGGGGTGAAGAGTGGGGGTCTCTCCATGGCTGAGCAGCAGCCGAGGGGGTCATCTGTAGTATTTTGTTATAATTTTTAGCTCATCTGTTCATGCACACATTCACAGAGGGGAAAAAAGAACAAAATAAAAATAATGGCGAAATAGGAAGGATACATAGTAGCAAGGGAAGGGGATACAAAATAGCATGGGCTCAGGAAATGGAGGTGCTTGGGTTACTTTGCGGCCATTTGGCAGGCTTCCTAGCTGGGAGGGGGAGACGATCAACTGGCTGATCTCTGCCAAAGCTGGGGAGATCAGCTGGAGTGGACTGGCCCGAGCCAAGTGGGTAGGTCAGAGGCATGTGCCTGTTTGTGTGTGTGTGTGTGTGTGTGTGTGGGGAGGGGGGTTCAGGGGCCATGTTGGGTGGGTTGCTGCTGGTCCTGGGAAGACCATGGGAACAGAGGATGTTTCTAGTTCATTAGGTCCTCTGTCCTTGGAAAACCTATATATCATCTGTTCAATTTATGTATTCTTTTTATTAGGGGTGGGGTTGGGGATCTTCGATATCAAAATCCACTTCAACTTATAGTGACACCATGAATAAGAGACATCCAAGAAACCTTTATAGAAAAGTCTTTAGGGAACAATTTGTTGTAAAGTTTATATGTATATGGCTTGAAAAGGCCAGTTTTAAAGTGTTTTAAATGTTATGTTTAATGTATTTTATATTATTCAAACTATGTATGCTTTTAATTTTGAAATGTTTACATTGTTTCAATTCTACACCACTTGGTGAAAAAGGCTTTGCAATCAAATTCTACACCACTTTATGACAGTTCCCCAGATTCTGTTTGGTTGAATTACCAGAGTGTGCATTGGATCTGAAGAAGTTACACATTTAAATGTGTCACCTTGACAAAATGCTTAATGCATAGCTAATTCCTCCTGGATACCAAAACTGGCCTGTGTCTTCTGGAAAAGAAATGTGAATGATTTTAAAGTAAAAGGAGAGGGAAGGAGTCTCAAATATCAAATACTGCACAAAAGAAAATGGCACAGAGGAAAACTAGAAAGTGAGGAAGATATTTTTGACAACAACAACAACAACAATTTATTTCTATTCTGCCCCTCTCCCCGAGGGGACTCAGGGCAGCTGACAACATATAACAATAAACAATAAGCTAATAGAAACAATAAACAAAAAGATCAAAAAATTTATATTAAAACAAACAATAAAAACAATTATGTTATAGAGCATAAAACATAAACTGATATGGATGTACGGGACTGGGTACCCTTGATATGAGCTGGCCATTGACTGTAATAAAAGTTTACTTACTTACTGTGAGTTAAATAATAATATAAAAACAATATTTAAATCATTACAACATTAAAATAGCCCAACCACTGTCTTAGTCAGATTCAATGTAAGATTTCCTTTTGGTCCTCTATCCTATGGATCATACAACTTCTAGTCATTTTCAAATGCTTGCTTCCACAGACAGGTTTTCGAATCTTTCCTGAAGCCTGATACATTGGGAGCCTGCTTAATCTCCCTGGGGAGGGTGTTCCAGAGGTGGGGGTCACAACCAAGAAGGCTCCCTCCCTCGTCCCCACCTGTGACGAAGGCGGGACCATAAGGAGGGCCTCCCCAGCCAATCTTAAGGCCCGAACAGGCTCATAAGGGGAGATGTGGTTGCCTAAATAGGTTGGATCTGAACTGTTTAGGGATTTGTAGGTAATAACCTGCACTTTGAATTGAACCCAGAAACAAGTCGGCAGCCAGTGGAGTTGTTTTAACATGGAAGTCGTATGTTCCCTATAACTTAAGAGCTTGGCTGCCGAACTTTGAACAAGCTAAAGTTTCCAAGCCGTTGTCAAAGGCAGCCCCACATAGAGTGCATTAGAGTAATCTATCCAAGATGTAACTAAAGCATGGACCACTGTGGCCAATAAGGTTTAACTCCCAACCAGAGAATACCTTTAACACAGAGGTAGGAAAGTGTTCTGGGCACCGGGACCATATTTTATCTCTTGTCAGTCCAGTGCCATTGTAGCTTTTATTTAGGTGCCAAGTTAAAGAGTGCCTATTTTTAAAGCCTTTGAGCTTCACTAACTTTCTTCAAATGCTATCTACAGGATTTTGGAACTGTTTTGGTCTTTTTAGCCTGTATCAATTTGTTACTAGTTTAAGGATATGTACATTCTTTTTATTGTTTCCAATTATTTTGACCAGCTAGTATTGATTTTACCTGTACCTCACTCTGAAATCTTTTAATAAAGAGCAGGAGATAAATGCATAGCTGATCAAAAGAAAGAAAGAAAGACTTGCAATATAATTTTTGGCAGAAAATCACACATTTTTGTTTGTTTGATGAGTTTGGGGGGGGGAGGTAAAACTAAGCAAACAACTTTATGCAATTTTGCCACACTTTAAGCTATTTGGCAGTAATTTTCCACCTTTAAAACATTTAAAAATTTGAGGGATTTCAGGACTCCTTGGGCAGTTAGAGGGATACGAAAAGGAGTTAGAACCTCAGATGAGCCATAGACGGCTCTTTTCTAATCTCACTTTGACTATTTGGCATATGTCCACTTTTCCTCCCAGTCACATTGCTTTTGGAACAAATTCAGAAAGAACCCTCAGAGACTCCCTCTGTAATTTCTGTGACTGCCTGCAACAACAGACGTAATGGTGCTACTCAGGACTTTTAGGAATGGCTCAAGATAGAGGAAGTGACTTCACAGGAAGCATCTTTCAGCTGGGGTTTTGTGGAGATAGCATGCATTCTATCTGTCCCAATTTAGCAATCCTAAATAATCCCACTTTTTCAGATGCTTTAAGAATTTACCATTGACTCCCTTGTCCTCCCACTATCCCCCTTTGTCCGCAGTTTACTTCCATTGGTACAAACTGAGTTCAGAATGAGTTGTTTGCACTCAGCTAACCCAGCAAGGGGAGAATTTTGCTCTTTCCACAGTAGGCTCAGACAAAAGAAAACTTTTACAAACCCTCCTAGCTTCTAAGTTCTTCCTGATTCATATTTTTTGGGTTGTGGCTGGGATGCGGTATTATTCATTTTTATGCCAATTTGTACTGTGTTTTATTGATTTTAAATTTGACTTTTTTGTAATGTATTATTTTGATTCTAACTGATGTTTCCATTGTTTAATATGTGATGTAATTTTACCTCTATTTTATGTGTTATGGCACTTGTACATGCTTCTGTAAGCTGCCCCGAGTCCTTCTGGGAGATGGTGGCAGGGTATAAATAAAGTTGTTGTTGTTGTTGTTGTTGTTGTTGTTGTTGTTGTTGTTGTTGTTGTTGTTGTTGTTATCTTGGCAATACTGATTATGCTTGACCATGTATGTTCCAGTGTAAATGGTATGGGATACCTGAGGGCACAACGATCCAAACAGCTATATTTTGTATATTTTCTGGTCATGATTTTGACCAGAAAATGGGCCAAGATTTGTAATTGGGGGGGGGGGTTAACTAGAGTCTTTTACCAATGCTAGGAGGCCCTGGAGGTCTACAAAATGGGAGCTGTCTTAATACTGAGTTTAAAAGATACCTCACAACCTCTGAGGATGCCTGCCATAGATGTGGGCGAAACGTCAGGAGAGAATACTTCTGGAACATGGCCATACAGCCTGAAAAACATACAACATCCTGTGATCCCGGCCATGAAAGCCTTCGACAACACATAGCTTGTAGCCATTGCTTTCTTTTCAGAGGGTGGGTTATAAAAAGAAATGAGCATTAAAAATTACTTTAAAAATTAATTTAATCAATTTATCATTTTCAAAGACATTAGTGTTAGTCTAAATGATTTGATTTGAAGAACCTTTGAGATTAACTGTTAGAAAAGGGTTTATAGAATGAGCTATCACAGACAGAGTGTATTTTGAATCTGAGGAAGTAGACTTGAGTCTGTGAAAGCTTATGTTGCAAATTTCCTTCTCTCCGTTAGTCTCAAAGATGCTACAAAATTCCCTTGCTATCCAGAGATTTTTTTCCCTTCTCCAAGACTGGTTGTGAGAGTGTGCATATTATCTTCTGGTTCCCCATCATTGGTAAGAACAAGAAACCCCCTTTTCAAAATGTGCTAATGTTCAGGACACAAAATGCATATCTTTAGAAAAATGCAGTCTTCATCCCAAAAGGCATACAGATCATTTAGAAATACATTTTTTAGAAAAACTGTGCACCAAGATATGAATGGATTTTCTTGCAGGGAATGGAAAGTCAAAGACATGCAACTTCACATGGAAGAAGAAGACAGATGTGATTTAAAGAAAAACAACTAAATAAAGTCTGAGAGATTTTCACATCCCTGTTTAATATCATCATTCCAAACTGATATCGGTATTCATTGGGTCCCCATAACCTGAGCCAAACTTTCCAAGCAATTTCGTGACTGGAAAGTTAAAGAAAAGATACCCCTTCCCACTAAAGCTACTGACCAAGATCCTATTGAGAGCCAACATAGTCCCACTTCAACTTAGATAAGCTACTATCTACAAAGGTTTGTGCCATTACAATCATTAGTCTTTTTGGTGCTACAAGTTTAAATCCACCCAGAAAGTGCTGTAGTTAAAATACTTCCTTTACACTCTACAATGTGAACAAGCCAGGATGAGAAGATGTTTTGATCATGGAACAAGTATAAAGCCAGCTGGCTACACCTTTACCATTTCTATCTAAAACAATTAGGTGAGAGAAGTTTTGTTCTCACTTGTTATCTAAGAGTTCAGCTGTGCTCCTGTTCAGAACCATCCCTCCAAGCACTTTTTAGTTATCTCTATTTCAAGGTTGGGAGATTAATCATTAATCACAGAGAGATTTGAGGAAACCAGGGCAAGGTGACTGTGCAATCTCTTCTCCTTGTTTTACAGAGTTCATGAAATTGCTCAGCCTTTTCTTCTGGAAAGATGTGAAAATGCCAGATATAAGCAAATGTCATGTTGTAAACAGAGCCCCGTGTTCTCATAGCTGTTCTGGAGGCACCCATTTCAACTGGCCACACCAGCAAAGCTTCCGTTAGTCATTAACATCAGCCTATGGTTTCTGCACAGAACTCTTTTTACACAACATGTAGATGATGGGTTCTACAATTTAATTTTGCACAGTAATTGAGCAAAGCAAACCTAACCATACATCCCCCTTTTTTCCTGACTGTTCTGGAAGAAATCCTTCCCACAGGAACAAGGAACTGATGAGAAATGTTCCTTGGTTCTCTGGCTTTTTTTTCATTGTAATTTAAGTTCGAGTCAGATAGCTAGTTTAGTCTGTCTTTTCTATTTTTCAGTCCCCCCACCCTTTTCTTCCATCACTCCTTTTCCTTATTTTGCCTCCAGTTTGCTTAGGGGATTGCAGGAATTATACCCCACCTAATAGTCCTTCTCCTACCCTGTTTCCCCGAAAATAAGACATCCCCAGAAAATAAGACCTAGTAGAGATTTTGCTGAATTGCTAAATATAAGGCCTCCCCCGAAAGTAAGACCTAGCAAAGTTTTTGTTTGGAATTATGCTCACCAAACACCAGAGCATGCAGGATTCGTAAATGTACATACATGAAAATAATGCTGTACATGAAAATAATGGTAGTAACAAGAAATTCTTGCTAGGATTCACAGTTTGTTTGGTTATGTTGGTTTGCGATGACATCCACTGTACAGTATATAATAAAAGTCCATTTTTTTGTTCAACAATAAAAGTGAATTCTTCTTCATGGAAAAATAAGACATCACCTGACAATAAGACCTAGCACATCTTTGGGAGCAAAAATTAATATAAGACACTGTCTTATTTTCAGGGAAACATGGTAGGTCACACCAGAGGGAATAACTGGAGCCGCATAAGAGATTTGTGTAGTAAATTTAGTTTGCTGTGTATTGGCAAATATGGATTTTTTTTCTTCTGTCATTCTCATAAAGATTTTGTACACTTTTGCAGCCCTTTTTTAAAAATGTGCAAAACTTAATACTGCAAGTAAATATTCCCTTGCTGTTTGGTGTAACATGGTATGGGTTGGTTTTGCTCTTTTTGATTAGTTAGCTGGTTAGGGTCTTGCTGTGTGTTGCTGTGTGTGTGTGTGGGGGGGGGGGGCAAATGCATACTTCCTTGCAGAATGGGAAAATATACCGTTTTATGCAAAGTGCAGAAGATACACTATTGATCACCAATCTCTACTTCTCCTGTTGCTCCTCCCTAAATGATCTGCTGATGGAGCTTCAAAACTAAGTGAAACCAAAGCACTAGACTCTAGGCTTACACAGAACAGTACCCAACCAAAATGAAGACTAAAACCAGCCTTTTCCAGTCATGTCCACCAGCCAGTGGCCTCACTTCCCGTTGGCTAACATTCTCCACTCCTATCTGGAGCCATAGGAAACAGCCTGCATCTCTGGAAGGACGTAGCAGTCAGCTGCATCAACTGAGATGGTATTCACTGCATCTCGCTGCTGTCACCTGCAAAAGTGCCCTATTATAAGTGATGGAGTGCAATTGATATTAACTAAAGAAGATATGATAGTTTTTAAAATCACTGTGTGTCTCACTCTCTTGTTAAGAGGAATTGTTTTGACCAAAAGCTTGTCAGTTACAAGATTTTGTTCCCATCTGTAATCTGTTGGCCTGTTCTCAGAGAAGTTAACTGTGCTTGGAAAGAAGGTCTTCCTTTGGCTTAGCTGTGCATATATTGTTTTCTAGGTAAGTGCTCTGCCCACCCATCCACACTGCAGAATTGTACCACTTGACATCACTTTAACTGCCTATGGGATCCTGTGATTTGTAGTTTGTTGTGGCTCCAAAGGTCTCTAATAGAAAAAAGATAAATATCTCACAAAACTTCAAATCCCAAAATACTATAGCATTTAATAGTGGCTGTCAATCTGGTTTCAAACTGCATAATTCTGTAATGACTGGGAGAGAGATCCAGTTCTGGAAGTTCCAAATTGCTCCTACAACAATTCTGGTCTTGGGACTGTCCATTATCTGGGAGGAAGACACTAGGGGGCACTAGAGAGAGAAGGACAGTCTATTTAAGGGGGTTGGGAGAGTTGAAGAAGGAAGACCATTTGCCCAATTTTTGCCGGTTATTCTCCCTCCCTCCTTCCCATATCATAAATTAGGGTTGTTTCCATGAAGCAGACATGGGGGGGGGGGGACAGAAAAACATGGGGAAATTATTTTCCTCCTTCAACCCACCCTCCACCCCTAGAAAATGGACTATCCTTTTCTTTCTAGTGCCCCCTAGTATCGTCTGCCTGGCTAATGGAACAGTACCCTGGTCTTGATGAAGTTTGTGGAGATACAAAGTAGCAGTATGTGAGACACACACACATCAAAAAGCACAATTTCCTACAATGTACCTGTAAGATAACTTGCTCAGTTAGATATTCTTATTGTGGGTGGTTTGGAAGAATTGCAAACTATATCAAACCATAATGATGATTCATATAATCGGAATTCTTCATTTCATCTGAGAAATAAGATTGGCTATGCCAAGTTTTCAGGCTCTTCTGAAAAATAAGGAGGGTAGGGGCCTGCCTAATCTCCCTGAGGAGAGAGTTCCAGAGCCAGGGGGGCCACTATGGAGAAAGTCCTCTCCCTCGTCCCCACCAACCGCGATTGAGCACCCACCCTTTTTTCCTTGGTCAGCCCATAGGAACTGATGAAATATGTCAGAGAGCAACACTTACAACAGTGGTTCTCAGCCTGGGGTCTCCAGATGTTTTGGCTGGTAAACTGCCTGGGATTTCTGGGAGTTGTAGGCCAAAAACATCTGGGGATCCCAGGTTGAGAACCACTGACTTACAGAGTCATCCATCTCTACCACTGGGGACACAAGTCAGCAACAAGCATGATCCCAAGGCACCCCATACAATCACAAACACGCACCCTCATTCACGTTCTCATATAATCTCAGATTCTATGCACTACTCACTTCTGGTAATTATCTTTTGTTTCTTTTAAAAATCTATAAGTTGTTACTCATTTTTTATTCTGATACAATATGACCCCCCATATCCACTGGGGAAACCTGCAACCATGGGTAACCATGAGCCCTATAGTTTGACTATACAAGGGTCTGAAGCATACTATAAAATCTCACTGGGGGACAAAAAGGAAATATTCCCTGGAAGAAAATATTTTTGGAGCATTTTAAGTATAACCATGGATATCAACTACACAGATAAGGGGGGTCATACTGTGTTCTGATTTTTCTTCCTCCTACACTTAGCATTTGTATGCAAACCACTGTTTCCCTTGTGTGTCCTTCTGTGTCCATGGAGAGGGAGCATGTCAAATGGGTCTGGCATGCCTTTCAGAGAAGTCCTGTGGAATCTATCCCCAACCCTGATTCAAATCTGAACACCCTTTGTTCAGATCAAAGACATGAAAGAACAAATACAAGGGATGATTCTGCTGTTAGGCAGCCAGGGACAAGTAGTACAAGAAGAAAACAGAATGCAGAATGAATGAACATCTACAGAGTATAAGCATAAGTACACAAAATGCTGATTTAAAATGGGCAGGATTTATACATGTCTTCTTTAATTGATGTTACTGGATTATTTAACATAGATTTTCTGAACAAAGCATGAATCATGGCAAAGAGGAACAGTTGGCAGCATTTAAAATATATTTCTTCCATTTTCTAAATAATTTGAAAAAAGACTCTTGTGCAAAATTAGGATAATTTTGCATCTGGTAAACAAAATCTCCATCTATATAGAGATTTATAATGCAAGAGAAGAAAATGGGTGAAGGGGGAATTTTCAGACTGCCATGCAATAATTGTAAGATTGGATAGAGGTTGGGAGTGATAAATGACAAATTTAGTAACCTCTAAAAATGCCGGAAATCCACTGATAAAGAATCCCTGGCAGATGCCCATTCAGTCTTTGCTTAAAATTTTACAGAGAACGAAATTATACCACATTTCAAAACAGAGAGCTCTTAGGACATCATCATATTGAGGTCCTTGATGTGGGGGACAGTGGGGACCCGTAGGGCACCAGGCAAATTGTGGACAGCGGGGCGAGTCTGTCACCCAGCACCCCATACCACCCGCACCACCCGCTTGCCCAACACAGGCTGGAAAGCACAGCATAGTTTTCTGGCTTGATCCTGTGTTGTCCCCACGATTCCTAACCTTTTGTTGTATACATTTTTATTATGATATATCAGAAAAAACAGCATACAATCTTCAAGATTCAACAATCAAAATACAAGTATTATTTCCCCTGTCCCACCACTTCCCCACTCCCACCCGTGAACCACTACCCATGACTTCTGACACCCCATCATATGGAACTATTATCTAATAAAAATCTATCCTTTTCATTACACCGCATTCAGCTATTTCAAAATCTATTTTGTCTTCTTTTTTAAATACCCAAAGGCCAGTCTCCATTTTCAAGCAAATTCATCTTTGTTTCCTCCTGTTACCCCATTGGAAGCCCCCAGATGGCATAGTGGACTAAGTGACTTGAAGGTTGGGTTGCTGATCTGAAAGCTGCCAGGTTCGAATCCCACCTGGGGAGAGTGTGGATGAGCTCCCTCTATCAGCTCCAGCTCCATGCAGGGACATGAGAGAAGCCTCCCACAAGGATGGTAAAAACATCAAAAACATCCAGGCGTCCCCTGGGCAACGTCCTTGCAGGCGGCCAATTCTCTCACTCCAGAAGCAACCCCAGTTGCTCCTGACACAAAAAAAAAAACCCATTGGAGATCTTCCAAACATGGAAGAAGATGCCTTTCTGAATTTTGCATCTCCAACATCCCCCCCCTCTTGAGATTTATAAATTTTAGCCATTAATTCAGGAGTTTTATTTCTATAGAACATTTTTTACATGTTTTCTCTGATAGAACCCTCTATTGAAAATTTAAATCCTTTTTTCCCATAAGTATTTTCAATTATCCAAATCTATATTTTCCCTAAGTCTCTGGACCAGGAAATCATTACTGTTTTTATTTTATTGTCTTCCAGATTATACTCTAGAATATATTTGTATAACCTGGACATCAATCCTTTGTTTTCTTTGCCCAAAATAATTTCCAACTCTGATCTCTTTTTGGCAAACTCAGGTTTATAGTCTCTCCTAAGTATATTCTGTAATAATTGATGATAATGAAACCAGTCATTTATCCCTAATTCTTCTCCCCTTTTTAGTTTCCATTGTCCTTTTTCTTCAATTAGATATTCCCTATAAGTTCTCAGTTCCTCATTATATGTTGGTGTTAGCACTGCTTCCAAAGGACACATCCATAAAGGGATGTTCTGCTCTATCCCTTCCTTGTATCATTTCCACATTGCTAGAAGGCTAGCTCTTATGGGATGCCTACTAAAATCTTTTTTATTCCTAACCTGAACACAGGTAGTCTCCTCTGTCCAAGTTTACCCTCCTACCATGTTCCTTGATGCAGCTGGCACAAAGTCTTGCTGGAAATAGATATATGTTGTGGAATGAGACCCAGTGGGCTTGTGCCAGCCGCATCAAGCAAGTGTTATAGGATGGGGAATTTAGGTAATGTGATGAGGTCCTTAGTGTCAGAAAGTTTTTACATTTAGTCAAAATTGCTTTCCATTTTTTTATATCCAAACTCCAGGGCAGTAGAAAACAAGTTTGTTCCATCTTCTATTTGACATACCTCCAAAATACTTGAATAGGCTATCCTATCACCTCTCAGTCTTCCCTTATCTAGGCTAAACATACCAGGTCCTTCAATCACTCCTTATAGGGTTCAGTTTGTAGACTCTTTACCATCTTAATCATCCTCATCTGGACACATTCAAGCTAGTCAATCCAGTTTGCCCTTCATTTTAAAGGGGATAAGTGTGTTGAAAAGGGGGAAGGCACAAATTTAAATTTTTTACCTGAGAGGATAACCCTGTAGGAATCTCTAGACCTACAAATGGCCACAGAAGTATTCTCTCTAGAAATCTCTAATTTTTCCAGTATATCTTTATCAGAAGTTGATCATAGAGTCATACTGGAGGACCTAGAAATTCTTAGAGAGAACATATTGATGAAATCCACTAATAATCAAATTTTCAGAAGTTAAATTTGCAAATCTGGAGAGCCAGCTGTACCCTTTTTATAAATTGAAAATAAAACTGTATATGTATGACTCTACAGATCTAGGGTCTGCACCTACAAGGATCCAAAGCTCTTGACTTAGGGAGAGAGTCTACATGAATACAAATCATATGCTCACTGAGTCCAATTTGATGTTTAGATAAAGATAAGGAAATGAGGAGATTTACTCCCTTCCATGTGTTCAGATGAATTTGCAACAGAGTCCTTCATGTGGCATTATAATGTAGTCAGAAGAGATTTAGAGGTTCAAACTCTCAGTCACCTCAGTGCAATATAGCATAGAGATTAATCATCACTTGCTTCCACACATTAAATCAACATCTTGTCTATAATGCCCATCACCCTCAGAATGGTATTATAATATGGTGTGTTTCTTCTTAAGGTAAGTTGGGTGGCTTTGAAATTCAGTCTCTGCTACACATATAATCATACAAATCAAAACCATGTACACATTTGGAATATGTAGGAGTGACATTTTGTTTTCCTTTGAATGCAAATTGTAGTATCAACAGAATGGAAGGAAGAAATTTACTAGTGGGGGAATTTTTGCTGGCAGGGTAGTTTTTACAATTGTTGTTACTAGCAGTCACTAAATTTTACTCCTTGCTGACAGCTCTCCTCCTGAAGATTGCGCTTTGTCATCTACCTTTCAATTCTTCTTAGAAGTGATGAAGCCATTTGTGAATGTCACATAAATCACCCTGCAGTTTGTTTATTGCTGCGCTTGTTCATGATGGTATCAAAATGAGGTGTGCAGCACACAGTCCAGGACAGAACAGTGGATTTCTTAAGGACCCAGGTGTTGTGACCCTTTTATGGCTGGCTGTAGGATTCATCGTTGCCTTTGATAACACCTTTTAACTCTGAATTGAACTGGTCAGATACCATGAGCTGCTTACATGACAAACCAAGGTTGTAAAATCACAAATTGAGATCATTAGAATTTTCCAGGGACAAATGATTTTGTGGCCAGCAAACTACCTCACTCATGAATAAGATAATAACCTCTCCTATTCTAAAACTCGCTTCTGAATACTTTCCTGTATATCCCAAAGAGTTCCAAAAACCTAACCATGGATCAAGTTCTCTCTTGCTTCAGTCAATAAATAGAAGGGGCCAAAATACAAAATGAAATTCATGATTAGTCCTAGATAAACAGGGCCCACAATGAGATTTATGATAGTTAGTAACCATAGTAAAGGTAAAGGTTTCCCCTGACGTTAAGTCCAGTCGTGACTGACTCTGGGGGTTGGTGCTCATCTCCATTTCTAAGCCAAAGAGCCGGCGTTGTCCATAGACATCTCCAGGTCATGTGGCCGGCATGACTGCATGGAGCACCGTTATCTTCCCGCTGGAACGGTACCTATTGATCTACTCACATTTGCATGTTTTCGAACTGCTAGGTTGGCAGGAGCTGGGGCTAACAGTGGGTGCTCATTCCACTCCCGGGATTTGAACCTGGGACCGTTTGGTCCGCAAGTTCAGCAGCTCAACGCTTTAACACCCTGTGCCACCAGGATCCTCAGTTAGTAACCATACACCCCATCCATTTCCAGATATGTACTGTAAGGACAGCCAAGATAGGATTTAACCTGCAATTTCTTCTCCAAGGTCAACAAGGTAAAATAAATGCTACCGGTACTGCCAACTTTGCTTGCTGACAAATAAATGGAAGTTGTGGAAAGAACCTTTGGAGTAGCAATGCTACGGAATTTGATTTTAGGAAATAAACTATGGGATATGATTTAATGTTCCAAACAAATGGTGCTGTCCTCTTCTTTGCATCATGAGGTATGAGATTACTCCAGTCATCAAATCAGAAAATAGATGATGGAAGTAGCATTGTAAAGAAAAAGAAGTGTCATCACTTTCTTTCCCCACTTTCAGATCCTTTCTCAGATACAGTACTACTTTCCCTTATTGGTAGTTTGAGATTAGATAAGCACTAGTTCTTAATGGAAGTTGGGATGTGGGGGAAGGTGCTCTCACAATTGACTAAGAGTACCTTTCTCACTGCTTTGTAAAAGGTTGCTAGAATTAATGTGACTGTTTGTGCTTTTTTCGTTTCAGCATATTTGACAGATAGACTACTAGCTTTCATGCAATGAAGCTGAAGTTATTATCCTGATGCATTCTTGGGACAAGGAGCTGTGAAAGAGAGCTGTCCTTATGTTTTTGCAGTCTCAGCCTCTGGGCAAAGATTCCCAAATATGGGCATCTAAATATTGTTGAACTGCAACCCCTAGAATAGTATGTGAGGGAATAAGTATAGGAACCTTTGGTCTAAAGTCTTCACAGTTATGCTAATATGAGGTCAATAGGGACATTTGGCCCACCATGGGCGAGTGAGAAGGAGAAGCATGGATTACCTAATACTTGGATCAGAGTTAACAGGTGAAGCTTAAATGTGGCAATCTCAGTGAGGAAATGCATTCACTGCTCATTTTAATTTTAATTTTAAAGAAGCTATTAAAGATCCTAAATATATTTCAGGGATGCAATTCACACCCTTCAATAGCTCCCTTAAAGTTCAGGCTGAGTCCCCTTCAGGGTAAAGAAAGGCAGGATAGAAATGTCATAAATAAATAAATAATCCAAAAGAGAGTGATTACCCCACTGATATTGGCGCCACTAGCTTCCATTGCTGCTTGGATGGCTCCTTTGTACTGCTTTACCAGATCCTGCTCTCCAGTTGCCCTCCAACTTCAAGCAGTCTTTGATGACACAAACTTCCTTGACCCATTTCAAACCAGCTTCAGAGCAGGATACAAAGTTGAGACTGCTATGGTTGCCTTAGTGGATGATCTATATCTTAACATTGACAAGGGGCGTGTGTCTCAGTTGGTGCTTCTAGACTTCTTAGCGACTTTTGATACTATCGACCATGGTATCCTTCTGGAATACCAGGGGGGTGGGAATCGGAGGCACTGTGCACTGTGGATCTGGTCATACCTATCAGGCAGATTCCAGATGGTGATGTTTGGGGATAACTGCTCCTCAAAAAAGGAGCTGCTGGCATCCTACAAGGTGTCATTCTATCCCAATGCTTTTTAATATTTACATGAAACCACCGGGAGAGATCATCCATAGGCATGGGGCAGGGTCTTATCAGTATGCTGATGAAACCCAAATATATTTCTCCATGCCTTCAAATGCAGCTACAGCTAAGGATTGTCTGTCTTCTCTGAATGAATGCCTGGAGGAGGTAATGGGCTGGATGAGAAAAAACAAAAACAAATGGAAACTTAATCCAAACAAAATTTAATCCAGAAAAAAACAAATGAAAACTTAATCCAGATAAAACAAGGGTCCCAATCTGGGAATGGAGGTGTATCAACCAGTCCTGGATGGGGTTACACTCCCCCTGAAAGACTGTGTTTGCAGTTTGAGAGTGTTCCTGGATCCGTCTCTCCAAATGTCAACCCAGGTAGATGTGACAGTCAGGAATGCTTACTATCAGCTTCAACTGATCTGCCAGCTGCACCTAGATATGAAGGATCTGAAGATGGTAGTGCATGCCCATGGTTAACTTCATGACTGGACTTCTGCAACACGATCTACATTGGGCTACCCTTGTACCAAGTTGAGAAACTCCAACTGGTTCAAAATACAGCAGCCAGACTGGTTACAGGAACATCTAGGAGTGAGAATATTACACCGATCCTAAAATTATTCCACTGGCTGCAAATTAGTTTCGGGGAAAAGTACAAGGTGTTTGTTTTGACTTTTAAAGCAAGTAGTGTTCCCTCACTACTTCGCGGTTCACTTTTCACTCCCTCTCTGTTTTGCGGGGGGGGGGGGGGATAATTTATTTATTTACGTATTTACCCTATTGCTGCTTCTCCTCCTCAGGGCTGCCCCCTTGCTTCGTGCCTGCCATGTTTCTCTGGCTGCCTTTTCTCCTGCAGCCAGGGAAGAAGGAACACCCTCAGTCCGGTGAGTGAGCGAGCGAGGGAGGGAGGGTGGGTGAGAGAGTGAGAGAGCGAGGGTGGGCGGCAGCGGTGGCAGCTCCTGCTTTTGCCGCCTCTCCAGCCGGGCCATGCTGGGAAATGTGGAGGACTCAGAAGAGGGGGCGGGACACGTGGAGGACTCCACCCCCTCTTCCAAGTCTTCCACATTTCTGGCATGGCCCAGCTGGAGCGGTGGCAGAAACAAGAGCTGCTGCCGCTGCCACCCACCCTCACTCTCTCACTCTCTCACTGACCCTCCCTCCCTCACTCACTCACTCACTGGGAGGAGCGGCATTCCTTCTTTCCTTGCTGCTGGAGCAGAGGCAGCCAAAGTAATATGGTGAGCACGGAGCAAGGGGCCCACCAGTGCTGGTAGGGAAAAGCCACCTATTAAAATAAAGTATAAATATTAAAATAAAAATAGTGTCCCTACTTCGTGGATTTTCACTTATTGCGAGTGGTCCTGGAACATAACCCCCATGATAAGTGAGGGAACACTGTATATGGTTACCTACAGGATTACCTTCTCCCATACAATCCAGCAATTACTCCAACTAGCCAAAACCCAACAGGCAATCCCCCCCCCCCCATAGGACCTTTTCATTGGCTGCTCCATGACAGTGGAATGACCTGCCTGTCGAGCTCCGACAGCTGGATCAACTGTTGGAATTTAAGATACAAGTGAAGAGCTATCTCTTCCAGCAGGTCTACCTAGACAGTTTTAATGGTCAATTTTTAAATCCACTGTATGTCTTGTTTTGGTTTTGTATATTTTGATATGTATTTCATGGAGGTATGTTTTAATATGTGTATTTTTTTAAACGATCATGTGTTTATTTATGTTTTAGTAATGTTGTAACCCACCTTGAGACATGAGGAGAGCTGGGCAAGAAATAAAATTATTATTATTATTATTATTATTATTATTATTATTATTATTATTATTATTACTACTACTACTACCCCATTTCAATGGTTCAGGTTTACACTCCTCTGGCACTAAATATAATCTGGGCTAGAGTAAGCTACCTGGTTCTGAAGCTTGGTTGGTTTTGGAGATGGAAGATGGTGGGAAGGGACAAGGAATCCAGAATCCTTTCCAAACTTGCATTTGGAAGGGTTTAAAACTTTACCTCTCAGAAATCTATTTTGTCATATGGGTAAACATAAGGCCCATTCATTTTATGGTAGATCAATGTTTGTCAAATGGTATCTGTTTTACAGATCACATTTGTTTTATTTCCTTATTTTTATTTAAAACACTTTTATACCACTGTTCATAAAACTTCAATGCTGTTTACAAAATAAAACACTAACCACATCCAATCAACAGGACAGATACATAAAAAAATCAACAGACAGCAGGAGGATCGGCACAACAAATAAAACAAGGGCATTTGGGCAATCTATATTGTAGCCAGCACAAAAGATTAGTGTTTATTATTTAGTTGCACCTGGAACAAATTATGGGTATGCTTTCTCCAAACCAAGAGCTAGGGTGCAGTTAACTTGTGGTTTATACCTTCTTAACACGTGATGCATAAAAATCCATTTGGGTGTATATCTCACTTTGGACAGCACCAGGCTAACCCCATAAACATTCCTGGTTAGGTGCTTTTTTTACTAAATAGAATCTCACAGTACAGTTACATCCTCATTATATATGATATTAATAAATGTGCTATTGGAACAGTCTGCTCTTTTAAGTAACTCAGCTAATCTGGCACATTATGCTGGATTTATATGGCAGCATAAAATCTTAGGGCAAAGCAATCACACATCTTGATAATGATAATCCAGATTTACAGTCACTTCAAAATTTGTAGAACAGGGCGAGGGGAAAGAAAAAGGGGAAAGGAAAGGTTTGATTACAAATCACTGCAGTATATTTGATCAAGCCTAATTCCTATTTAGATTCTCACAACTAACTCTATTGCTGTGAAATTATCTCCCTAGTGAATGACTCACCTTTCCTTCTTCGTGATTACAGGGAAGGAGAAGGAATTAGTGCAATCTTGATTTTGATGCCTGTGTGTGACCAGAGATCAAACTGTTTTCTCCCATTTCTTCAGTGGGAAATCTGAAGATGAAGGAACTCCCAGGTTCATGAAGACAGAACAGAAAAGTTTGCTCTCTCTATTTCCCTCCTATAACTTCCATTGAAAATGCATAGGTAGACCATGCAGTGTAACAATGCTCTGAGTTGGGTACCAATTTGGTGGCCTCCATGGCCTGAGACCAGGAAGCTTTGCACCAGAATGCACCACATGATGGAGACATGGTCTAGAGCCATTTCAGGTTCATTTTGCATGACCCACTCTCCAACCTTTGGTACAGGGTGAATCTTGCTAGTTCCTTTGCGGTGAAGTAGGATTTGTTTCCCTTTTCATGGGGCTTTTTGCCTACCCCCTGCTATATCCAAGGGACCCTAGAGAGGTGTCAATAAATAGCTTGTCTCTTGACATATAAGCAGGGGAAAACTTTAAGAATTTGGTGTACACCTTTGATACTCTTGGTGATAAAGGGTAAAGCTCTAGCATGGCCTCCATAAGTCCCAATATTTGGGGGATGGAGGAGGAGAATAGCATGAAGCTGAACCTGGAGGCTTTATTTTCCTTACAGGATATTAGGACTTGGATGGGAGTGTCCTCTTGGTAGGTAGTCAGCCAATTATTGGAATGCCCTTGGGAAGGCTGAGGAAAAATTCTAGGATGAATACATATAGCTCAGGTTGCTCCCAGTTTTTTGCTTCTTTTACATTTAGTTTACTTAAAAAGGATAAACATCAAATAAAGTGGTTTCCATTTAATCCAACTCTTTGTGTCTTGGCTTGTAATTTCAGACTTGATCTTCAAAGGATCTAGGCTTCACTGTCAATCCACATTCTAGAGTCAGATCAGGAACACAAAAAGGATTTCAATTCCATGACCCAAAGCATCTCCTAGCATGCCCTTGAAATACCCCCAAAGGCTCCTTTTGTACTCTCAAGCACTGGAGCTTTGCCATTGGAGACATTTTCTCTTAAAGTCTCTGCCCTATATGAAATATTTTATTTTTGCATAAGGCTGCTAAAAGTTAGACATCAATCTCTGATGTTATTTCTCAAATTAAAATCAACATATCCAGCTCCCATATGAAATTATTATTCAGCTCCACAATTTCAGGCATTGCAGAAATTGCAGTAATTTCTACCTAGAACTCCTATATTTGCTGTGTTTGCATTCACTCAATAACATTGTCTACCCCTCTTCTTGTGACATCTCAGCTGTTTTTCTAAATGCTTAGTTGGAGTTTTAATTTACTGCAATGCAACAAATTTGGACTAAAGGATAATTTCATTTCAGGGACAGTGATTTTATTTTGCAGCTTCTGTAGTTAAATTGCTCTATCAACTCACAAGTAAGCCCAACTCAGCTCCTTGAGCTTACTTTGATAACTGGATTTAGAATTGTAGTTTCAGACTCCTTTACAGTTCAGCAACCTTCATTTAGATCAATATTCCATATCCTACCATGATTGACATCAATGTATTCAGCCACTGGCATCTGCAACTTCTATAAAAGTGGGCATTTAAAGTTATACCAGTGCTCCCACCTTGGCAGCAAGCAGTCAAAGTAAAATGCTAGAATTGGGTCAAAATTAAGATGTGACACTTTACTTCAAAATTTCTGACTTTTAAAATATTTAACCAAATTTGTATATTCAAAGGTTTGTTTTTCTTGCTGCTGCTGCTGTGTCTTAAAGTCATTTCCAGCTTATGGCAATCCTAAAGCAAACCTGTCATGAAGATTTCTTGGGGAAAATTGTTCAGAGAGGGGTTGCCACTGATTTCTCCTGAGGCTGTGATAGTATATGGGCACTAAGCGTCTTAGTCCAATGAACAAAATAGTACACCATTCTTGTTTTCAAGGGTTTTTAACTCTCCAAATTTGAAGGTTGCTTGGTAATAGTATAGTATTTTGTAATCTGATTCCAACGACAGCTGACTTGCAGTGGTGTTTATTGTGTAATGTTATTCAATACATAACATATAGTAACAGACAGTGAACAATTGTAAGTGTATGAGAGTTCATGTTTGATACCTGTTTGAATTCTAAGCACCCCAAAATGCCCATAAGATGAAAATCTTAACAATCTAGCTTCTGAAATTACAATGTTACATTTAAATTTATATTTTGCAATTGAATTTTCTAATTCATTTGAAAACTGCATCATGCTTCTGCTCTAAGGAGCTTGTCTAGCTCCTTTTTTTTCTCTTGGAGCAGTGAAGACTGAATGTGGAAGCAATGTTACAGGTGCCCTATCACAGAATGATGGATCAATCAGTAAAATTTCCATTCAGATATTTCTCTCTCTTTGGCCCCTAGATATTCTCTTCCTTCACTTTGTTGAGCATTTGTGCAAATCTTTCCTCTTTTCAACATGTGGAGGGCATTTGTCTTCACCTGTTTTCAGATCTACTCTGATCTGTACACTGAAACTCTCAATCTAGTGCTGTATGAAGAATTTGGTTCACCTTTCAAACCTTTCCCCCATAGTTTCACCCAGGTCTCTGCTATTTTTTCTTTGATGTATATTCACTTGCTTAGACTTCAAGATCATTTTTCTTTCAGGTGATTTCCCACATTTTCTGGAGTCAACTGGTGTTTTTATACACCAAGGGAAAATATTCTTTCTTGCAGTTCCATCAATATGACTACACTATCTAAAAAGGCAGAGGAACCTTTTTGTGAGATATGTTGGACCATGGAAATTCAGTAATGTCATTTTCAGAGTCTTATTATGACTGTGCCAGAGAAGCTCAAGACTGAAGGTTTGTTTATTTTCATTAAAGATTTTGACTCAGCTCCTTAGTTGCTAACTGCAATAAAAGAAACCTTCGAGACATTACAGTATAACCACCGTATCTGCTGGAGATATATCCCAAGACACTATGTGGATACATGAAACTGCATAAAGTAAACCCTATAAATTAACTATATTTAGACCAGAAGCATACCATAAGATAACAGGAAGAGGAAAACAAACACTTCCTGGAAGAAATACATTTTGGAACATGGGTAATTGGAACTATGGATATTGAGTCCATGAATAAAGGTGATATCGAACTGTATCTGTATAGGTTGTGTTTCATATATGTACATTGTTTTATATTGTCTTTTACATAATTTTGTGAGCCACTTTGGGCCATTTTAGGGAGAAAAGTGGGATGATATTATTATTATTATTATTATTATTATTATTATTATTATTATTATTATTATTATCATTTCCATTTGCTTTGTTGACTAAGCCATACTTATGTAATCTCGTCATGCCTATTTAAACTTTTTCCTCTTTTCTACTGAGGTGTTTCATGGGGGCAACTAACAAGCATCTTGATTTGGAGACCCATCTTGCTTGTTAGGTTCTATGTACATTTGGGACATTAAATATATTTATTTATGTAAACCAGGCCTGCACAACTTGGAAGTAGTAAGGGGCTGAAATCAAAATAGGCAAAAACTCTTTGAGCCACAGATAAGTGTTTAGCACCTCATGGTAAGCAGGCTATCTCAGTCTGGCAAGGCTCACTCAGCCAAAGATTTGGAGTTTCATGCTTTTTTAAGGACAACCTCAGTGGCCTGAGGCCCAGGGATTTTTAATGATAAGGATAAATGTCATTATTTACTATGCTTATTTTATATAATCTGTGTAATGTGTTTATGCGATATGTTGTTTGTTTGTTTGTTTGCTTGGACTGGGGGATGATGTTGTGCTCCTGTATTATGTAATTTTTGTTTTTAATCCAGTTGTTTGTCACTTTGAGTTCCACCTGTGGGCGAAGAGTGGGATGAAAATAATCACAATAATAATCATTAATAATAATCATAATAATAATTCAATCAGCCATTGCTTCTTTACCATCAAATCCAAAGTATTGTCAGAGTAATTTGCAGCGCAGCAGTAGTTGGATGGAGTCAGTGAAACGCAGAATGAATAGACATCAGAAACGATGGTAAAACTATATACAAGTTTTACTGTAAGCAGTAATAATCAAGACAAACAGATTTGCAGACAATGGACACAGGACTTTCACTCTCAGCAGACAGCACTCGACTCAGAACTGAACTGATGTAATCAGTAATGCACACACTTGTGTCTGGACACTCAAGGTCATCACAGCTTCTTAGTAATTAACTCTTTCCAGACTATAGTACACTCTGGATGATGCAATCAGTATGCAATACAGGCAAGACACAAATTTCATGTAAACACTACCAATACACAAATCCCACATTAACAAGTATAAGTCTGTAAGGCACAGGCTTAATCTGACTGGTCCTGGACATACCCAAAGAACTATATTTCACACATAATCTTTTCAGGGAAGCACCACCCTTTTAAACTCATTCCAGGGAAACACCATGCTTTTTAACTTACTACTTTCCAGGGAAGCACATTCAGCCAGCAAATCCAGGCAGGGACAGAATTAATGGCTGGGCAAAAGACAGGGTGACGTCACTATTTGAAGAAGGGAGCTCCACCTCTGATGATACTACACAAACGAACTCGAGATGATCAAACTCCCCTTATAGTGATCAAGCTCCCAGTGACCTTCCTCTAACAGAATTATGCCTAGAGGTCCCACAGGCTGCAGCAAAGCCCTCTGCAGGATGGATCCAATCCATGGGTCCTATGGTGTGCGGGCCTGATTTAAACTAAAGCTTGGAAGTATGACTTATAAATGTGATGTTTAAAGAACATTCCAGTTCCTCAAAAGTACCTAAAGTTTTAGTTACTTAAAACACAGTGCAACAAACCACCACCTGTGATATAAAATACTTCCTGTCCAGCATGTCATTGCCTGAACACCTACAATAAAGCATGAGTTAGCAACAGAGCACATAGCTTTAGAAATAGCTCAAAAGTTACAGGTAACCCTTCAAAAGGAGTGATAGTATCATGCATCTCCTCAGGCAAAGATCTAAGGCTGATGTGAGTTTTCTTGGGCTTCAAATCAATCGGCATTTTTTAATCTTGCACTTTATCAAGATCTTGCTTTAAGCTTGCAATTCCCTTAATGTTATCTGAAATGTTTGGAAGCAACTTTAAAGCCCCCATTAAGCCCAGACCTCTCAAGGCTGCCACTGTAAGAACAGCTGTCTCAGCTGCTTACCACTGATCTTGCCCTCCTCCATGGTCACTATCCCACTCGCCTGGGCTCTCTCCTCCTACCCTCTCCTCACTCCACTCTTCACATCTGCCCCAGGGACCTACACACCGTTAGTACTCCCTCTTCCTGCTCTCCTCATCCTATTTTGTAATACACTCCCGCGTGAGTGATTGAGGGAATGTTCATGCAGCCATCCCCAGCATTCTGCTTGTTTGATTTTCTCCAGCAACCAAAGATTTGATCACAGACTAAGCCTAGCCTAGCTAATAGAATTTAAGATGAACACCAGTGTTTTTGAGGTCACTGTTAAAAATGGTGTTGGGCAGCAACAGAGGTGGTAGCAAATAATCAGTAAATAATCAAATCCACAATTGTTAAACCTCTAAATGTAGAAGACTATCTGCATTTATTTAAAACTATGCAGATATATCATTGAACTGCCAGAACTGAGAACATATCAGGCCCTAGAGTAGTGGTTCTCAACCTGTTGGTCCCCAGATGTTTTGGCCTTCAACTCCCAGAAATGCTAACAGTTGGTAAACTGGCTGGGATTTCTGGAAGTTGTGGGCAAAAAACACCTGGGGACCCACAGATTGAGAACCACTGCCCTAGAGAATTAGCCAATGGAATTAGCCTCGGGGAGAATTAGCCTCGGGGAGAAGGGCGGGGTATAAATGCATGTAATAAATAAATAAATAAATAAATAAATAGAACAGAAGAAGTCATTTGTGCTTTATAGCCATTTCACCCATCATGAGGTCATGCAGATGTTAAGTAAATATTTTCTTGGATGTGGCTATTTTTCCTTTACAGAATATGTTAGTATTTTGTAAAGGACATATCACATATAGCTTGAATATTAATATATGCTATGCATATATAAGATAATAATTACTATTAACTTTGGTGTTTTCAACTTGAGGGGTGGGAAGACATAAGTGAATGTGCTTTGTGTGGTATTGAGGTGGAAATTGTGATTCTTAATGTGTCAGTTTGTGTTGTATTGTTTTAGTAGACGTTATATAGATGTTCTGTTGTTGGTATGACTATTTTTGGAATGTATTAAACTATGAATATGTATTAAACTATGAATATGTATCTTTAAAAATGTTTTCTTGGATTTTGAATGGCATAGATTGGTATTGCTATTCAGATGAAGTGGTTCTCAACCTGTGGTCCCCAGACATTTTGGCCTTCAACCCCCAGAAATCCTAACAGCTGGTAAACTGGCTGGGATTTCTGGAAGTTGTAGGCCAAAACACCTGGGGACACACAGGTTGAAAACCACTGAGATACAGCATGTTTGCACCATGGGCCAGAGTTTAGTTTTTGTGAACCTTTTACTTGTAATGACATGGGAATTTCTTCAAAACATTTTTTTTGGTATGGAAATAAGCTTGCTTAGGTAATCCCTTGTTGTCTGAGTACGATTGTCTTCCAAGTGTAGTGTCCTGGCAGTGGTGACTTTGGAGCCCTATTAATGACTAGATGACTAGATTGGAAGGTTTCCTCTTAAATTAATATTTTGTTTACTGATCAGCAAAGTCTATTTTCCCAGCCCTGTCTAGAAAGATTCTAGCCAACCAATTTTACCCTGAAGCATAGTAAATTAAATCGTAGATGCCACTTTGAGTGAGACAATGAGACAGTCCTGTAGCCTTTTGTTTCACATACAAACTATGATGGTGGGGGGACATCAGAAACTTAATTTTGGATGATTTTGGTATTCACAGGATGCCCTGGCACCAAATCTCAATGGATACCAAGGGCCCACTGTACATATCTCATCATACCTCACTTTTCATAGGTGCTGTGAGATTATATGTTGCTGCCAAAAGAATTAGAATTATATGGCTGACATAACGCACCATAATGCTTCATTCTTCCTTCAAGAAGAATGAGGAGAGTAACTCACATTTTTTCCAATACACCACTATCTCATATGTTCAATTTAGAAGTGATTTAAATATGTGTTCTACTTAGTAACATTAAAAATGAATGACAATGGGAAAGCAAGATTTCTTGGCTTCTTCTTCATATTGATAAGAGATACAAATGAGAACAAGCAAGTGACAAGTCTACAAATGGCATTTTTTGTAGAAGAGCGCCGTGAATCCTGTATGAAAGCTCCTCACTTTCCTATTAGAAAACCTTCTGAACTTTTAAGGAAATTGAACTTCATGGTGCTATTCATGGTGCTGGACACAATCTCCACATAAGTTCAGCTCCTTGGAAAGTTTGTTTAAAGTACAGAGTCCAAAGCAGATTCATTGGTCCATTAATAGCAGAACCGCAAATGTCACTGGGTGAGTTTGGTATGAACTTTAAATGAGATTCCTGAGGTGCTGAGCCTACTTGAGGGCCATGGAAGTTCCTTGAATGTTCATATTAATTCACTGCTCCACTGACATGAGAGCCCCAATCTGCCAACTGAGCCCAGGGCCAAGAACACATAACAAACAATATGTGAGAAGTGGCCGTTATGCATATGCTGACATACTTGTAGAGATTCCTCCATGTAAACAAAGATCCTGAGGCAATAACCAACCTTGTGTACTACATCTCTAGGTATATATTACTGCAAATACAGAGCACTTTCTCACATAGATCAAACTTACAGAGCTAGCCTGAGAGTGTTCATGTGAAACCCTCTAATATGGAGAAGCAAAAGGAAGTCACCACCATGACAGCTGTATTTGCCCTTTAGGAAAGTGAAAATTGCTAATTCTCAATTTTCTTGTTTTTCTCTAAATCCAGCATGCATTTTCTTCCTCTCCTTATTTTATATAGGGTTGTAAAATATGGGCTTTTTCCTTTCCACATCAGTGTTATATACATTTTTCCAAATATTCTCATTTATTTATTGGATGAACACATCTTTCTCATTGGCTAAAGCAGGTATTTGTAACCTTTTGTCTTCAGTTGTTTATATTTGTTTTTGTTTGACCATTTTAAAATATGCACCATGTTTTGTGTGTGCTTTATTTCTTCACAACAACCCATATGCTTCACAAATGTGAAAGTTCCCAAGGCGAAGTGCATTTCTGCTGGCAAAAGGAAGGTGCAAAAAGTTTTCTTTAAGAGTGTTGTGAATCCAATGGGATTCTGAGAACATTTGTCCTAGCAAAACCCCGAGTGCACTGAATGAGGACTTTTGTCTTCATGAATAGTTACTGCATACTAGTTGGGAGCAACAAAAAATAAATAAGCAACCCAACAGGGAAGACAGATATTGAAGTGTAGCACAATTTCTTTCATTCCTCCCTTCCACTTCAGGGCAAAAATATCATTTGTAAAATGCCTGTGTGTGTGTAGAGAGAGAGAGATTGAGAAAAAGAGAAGGGTTGGGTGGGGGAAGGTTAGAGTCCTTTCTGTGATTTAGATTTACATTTCAGTCCTGCTAATAAATAGCCTAGTGAAATAGCGGACTGCTCCCCTATTGCAGGTGTGGGAGTTATTTACTTTCTAATCTTTTCCCTCTTAGTCCTGGCTGGACAAGAATGAAAATCCTTGGCACTAAGTATTAGGAGAGATGGCAACAATGCAGGAACCAATTTACAGGGTTTCACTTGGCTAGTTTTCTTCATTTGACTCCTATTAGCTTTGATAATGTATCCCCACCATTAGTCAGCCAGAAAAAGGAAAAAGCAAAGTCTTTGCAATACTCAGGTGTTTTTGTGTGCACACGCGCATATATGGATTTGTTCCTGGAAGCTCCCAGATTCTCCACAAGCAGAGAGACAGAGAAACAGAGGGGGGGGGGGGGGAGAAAGCGAGAGAGAGATTGGAAAAAGTTGAGTCCTTCAATCATCCTTTTTCTCTGTAATAATGTAACCAAGTCATGGAACCCGACTGGGATAATATCCTACACTTTCTCAAGAAATCTGAAATAATCCTTGTAGTGGCTTATCTAAATTCAAACAGACCAAAAGATAGAGACTCCAAGCACCTTGGGTCAGTTTCATAGTCCTAGTCTCAGCAGACAGTCATGACACATAACAGTTAAACAGATAAAAGGCATATATAGGCTTCTAAGATAGGAAATGCATGCAGTGAGTACTCCTATTTATTGATGAGAGAATGCAGCAGAGTCATGGGGTCCTTTGACTCTGTAGCACCATGATTCCACTTTAATTGCTATGGTTCCATCCAATGAAACCCTAGGATTTGCAGTTTAAGGTCGGGTTTTTAGAATTCCCAGAGAGAGAATTGTAATGCTCCAGCAAATTATGGAGCAAGGGAGAGGGAGGAAAAAGAAGAGAATTGCAATAAATACTACTATAATGATTGTTGCATCACTAAAACCTATGCAGATAAACTTGCCTAAGTTCTGTCATATACACAATTATTAGCGATAAAGAGGGACCTCTTTTTCCTTGCCATGAGTCATTCTACCTTCAAAATGCTGTATTTTCCTGACAACCTCTATCATTATGACTAATATATGGTATAAATATGCTACCAAACTTTTGAGTGAACTACATATGGCCTAGCAGTCTTCACAATATCCATGACAGGGCAAACATTGATGCCACTGTGAAGAGTAAAGGAAAGTTTCTCTTTGAAACAAGGAGCTTTTCAGTTTGAATTTCTGCCAAGTTCCTATCTCAATCCCAATGCAAGATGTGCCATGAAATATTCTGACATTTTCTTTCGACTTTAGGCAGGAGAACAAAACAACACCCCAGTGCCCTGGTTAAGCATCTTTTGGCTAAGCTGATGCTGTGGATCCATCAAATACTGGCTTCAACGAGGGTTTTTGTTCACAACTCTTTCATTTGCCCATTTTTCTCACTTGCTGAAACAAGAAGGATTCCAGATATACAAACAAGGAAGGGGGAGACTAAAAGAGGAAACAGAAAGGGAAAATCACTCTGGATTTCTAGGCAGTTACAGGTGCAAAAAGCTGGAGTCTGGGTGGCAACCTAGCAACCTTGTTCTGATCAGTCTCATGCAGTCTTCTAATGGAATGCTCTGTTTGTTCTCCTGCGGTTAATCTCCTGTGCGCTATTCATCCCATACAGTGTACATGTTCCACTCCACTGCACATTTGGCCCAAGGTAGCAAAAGTAAATACAGATTCTCTCTTTAATTAAAGCCCCTCACATTTATGCATTAGGCAAATATCATAGTTTCCCTTGTGGCGCTTTAGGACATCTGGCAGACTTAAGACAACTTCTGGTTCCATCCGTCCCATCAGAATTACCTGTTACTAACAAAGGAAACCCACATACCCCAAAAGCTCTCAGGTAATCTAACAGACCAGAAATCTCAATTTGTCCTCCCTTCTCTCTCTCCCCCCCCCCCCCCCCCGCCAACACACACTCATACAAGGAGGAAGAAAGGAGGGAAGGGAGGGAAGGAAAGAAACTGATAATCAAATTGATCATAAGTTATGTGCTTGGGTGAACAAAGTATAATATAAAATCCAAGCTCAGGTCTGTAAACTGCTTCCCAAGGTAAGAGAAGGAAAGGTCCTAATTCTGATGACAGCAAGTAAAACTTGGAAAAGTTATATTGGGAGACAAGAATCTTGTTGGTATAGTGCATCAGCTACTTGGGTGCAGCAGCTGTGAAAAAGGTACCACTCTAAGGGAAATATAGGCCAGTCAACACCAGAATATTTGTGGGGTTTCCCCCAGGTCCTCAGAAACATATTGCATTGATAACATTCCAGCTTTATACTACAGTTTCTCAAATCCACTGATCGGGCTTACTGCTAAATGCTGGTAGTTGCAATCTAAAAATTTAAAAAGTATTGTTTTAAAGTGTTGTCGAAGGCTTTCATGGCCAGGATCACAGGGTTGTTGTATGTTTTTCGGGCTGTATGGCCATGTTCCAGAAGTATTCTCTCCTGTCATTTCGCCCACATCTATGGCAGGCATCCTCACAACCTCTGAGGATGCCTGCCATAGATGTGGGCGAAACATCAGGAGAGAATACTTCTGGAACATGGCCATACAGCCCGGAAAACATACAACAACACTATTGTTTTAAAGGTATGTAAATAAGTGTTCAGTAGATGTTACCAGATCCAGCATTGCATCAGTAGGCACAACAGAATTGTCTGCTTACAGAGGGTAGAAAAACAACATACTGAACATTTTCAGTGACCATGATATGCTGAATTATGCTTAGAGAGAGAAATGAAAAAACAAGGACAATGGACTGGCACATCTTGGAAACAGGCATTGAGGTTGCTGCTAGAATCATGAACAGATTGTGTATGCTTACAGTCTAAACATTTTCAGTAATCACGAGACCTATTTTTTAACTTAAACTTTCTATAACTGTATCCATTTTGAAGATTGCAATTTACTTCAGCCTTTCAAGGTCATCCCAACAAGAAAGAATGCGTCCCAGGTGGAAAGGATTGTTAGATTCATTTCCCCTGGCACTGCTTGTTTATAACCCAACACCTAAAGCCAAGTGCGAGACAAGCTTGCAGAGAGTTTTTGATGTTTTCAGAGATCAAAGGCCAAAACCTGCTTCTAAACATATACTACATTGTGAAGTTCAAGCTTGAAAGGGTTATGAGCAGGAAAAGCAGAGGACGTTCATAGCTTTGGTCTCCGTCTCCCAGTGAGTAATCAGTAATAGTATCGTGCTGCTTTTATGATGCAGTAAAGGGCACTTTAAGGTCTAGTGGAAAGTGCTTTGAATATTTTATTGATTTTTTATTTCTTTTCCACGAATATGAAATTACCACCTTAGAGCTCTTGAGCCAATTGCAAGTGGTATCTGGTCTTAAATATTTATTTCCTTTTGTATCTCTCCAGTCCTACATCATCTTTAAAGCCATTTCAAGCAGGCAGCTATTAAAACTGAGCAGGGCAGCAGAAGAGGAATGGTTACATTTGCAAAGGTGCTCTGCAGTTAGATTTGTCAGCCTTATCATATTTACAAAACTTTCCATTTTGGAGGCTATAAGGGACTTCCTGATTGCTCCTAAAAATAACAAAAACGTTGTTGCTGTTGTTGCTGTTGCTCCTTCTGCTATTGCATCTTTGGCTAATAAAATATTCAAGGGGTCTGTTAAGCAATTTCTTCTCAGATTGACAGCTCTTTAGCCTTGAATATGTAACCCAGGGAGGTAGTAAATATATAATCAAGCACACTCTGTAACCCAGAATCCTGTTAAGCTGAATATGGCCACCAACTCTTAGGATTTTCACCCCAAGATCATCAAAGAGGATAGAGCGATGGGTAAGCATAGCATCAAGAGCAGTTAGCAAGTATTTTTGTCTCTACAAATGTCACTTTGGCCATCATCTTACTAGATTAGCCCTAGGAACATTTTATTAGCCTCCCTCTCCACCTCTAAATTTGTAAAAAGAAGGTTAACCATGCTGACTCACTTCACAAGATGTAAAGAATGCAAGGTTATCTATGTGGAATAGCTTGAAGGTGATCATTGTGCCAAAATGTGTGTGATCGCATCTCAAACATTTGGAAGTAAAACAAAGGCACACACAAATATAAAGCACTTGTTCCCTATCGGGGTGGAAGGGGCTGTCCTATTCTTGGGTAGCAGAAAACTGCTGTGAGGCATAGCTGAGAGCAATTTCTTAGCCTACCAACATTACCACACTGTTTTTGCAGTGTACTGACACACCGAGAGAGTTCAATAGTCTATCAAAAACAATGGAAGTGTTATGGAATTGAAGCCAACCTCATTTTGTCCTGGGCATGAAGTTTTGTAACTCCCAGCTCTGCAGGGTTCTAAAATTACCTCCTAACAACAGCAAGGGAAGGATCACATCAATCTGCCTTTACATACTAATTCCACAACCCACTGCATCCTCTGTTGTACAGCCTCTCTAGTAAGGGGAACAACATGGGACTATTTGAAGAATTCTTGGCTTCAGCAATGGTAAAAGTGCTGTGACCATCAAAAGATTTTCACTGACATGCTAATAGGGGTACTTTTCTATCCTGTGCAGAAATACAAAATGAAGTACCTTTTGTGTTTCTGCGAACACTTAGAAACAAATGCGGTCATTGCTAATAGTCAACACGGATTTACCAAAAACAAGTCATGCCAGACAAATCTGATCTCTTTTTTCGATAGAGTTACGAGTTGGGTCGATACAGGGAATGCTGTGGATGTAGCGTACCTGGATTTCAGTAAGGCCTTCGACAAAGTCCCCCACGACCTTCTGGCAAACAAACTAGTAAAATGTGGGCTAGACAAAACTACGGTTAGGTGGATCTGTAATTGGCTAAGCGAACGAACCCAAAGGGTGCTCACCAATGCGTCGTCTTCATCATGGAAAGAAGTGACAAGTGGAGTGCCGCAGGGCTCCGTCCTGGGCCCGGTTCTGTTCAACATCTTTATTAACGACTTAGACGAAGGGTTAGAAGGCACGATCATCAAGTTTGCAGACGACACAAAACTGGGAGGGATAGCTAACACTCCAGAAGACAGGAGCAGAATTCAAAACGATCTTGACAGACTAGAGAGATGGGCCAAAACTAACAAAATGAAGTTCAACAGGGACAAATGCAAGATACTTCACTTCGGCAGAAAAAATGGAAATCAAAGATACAGAATGGGGGATGCCTGGCTTGACAGCAATGTGTGCGAAAAAGACCTTGGAGTCCTCGTGGACAACAAGTTAAACATGAGCCAACAATGTGATGCGGCTGCTAAAAAAGCCAACGGGATTCTGGCCTGCATCAAGAGGGGAATAGCGTCTAGATCCAGGGAAGTTATGCTCCCCCTCTATTCTGCCTTGGTCAGACCACACCTGGAATACTGTGTCCAATTTTGGGCACCACAGTTGAAGGGAGATGTTGACAAGCTGGAAAGCGTCCAGAGGAGGGCGACTAAAATGATTAAGGGTCTGGAGAACAAGCCCTATGAGGAGCGGCTTAAAGAGCTGGGCATGTTTAGCCTGCAGAAGAGAAGGCTGAGAGGAGACATGATAGCCATGTACAAATACGTGAAGGGAAGTCATAGGGAGGAGGGAGCAAGCTTGTTTTCTGCTGCCCTGCAGACTAGGACACGGAACAATGGCTTCAAACTACAGGAAAGGAGATTCCACCTGAACATCAGGAAGAACTTCCTCACTGTGAGGGCTGTTCGACAGTGGAACTCTCTCCCCGGGGCCGTGGTGGAGGCTCCTTCCTTGGAGGCTTTTAAGCAGAGGCTGGATGGCCATCTGTCGGGGGTGCTTTGAATGCGATTTCCTGCTTCTTAGCAGGGGGTTGGACTAGATGGCCCATGTGGTCTCTTCCAACTCTACTATTCTATGATTCTATGATTCTACCTAGAAGAGCCCCAGGATGTAATGATCAATATGAGGATGCAATAAGTACCCTTATGTCCATCAGATACAACATTTTAATTTTACTGTAGTTTTGTTTGAGCAATGTAGACAATATTACTTTTAATAGAGCCTGTGTTTAATTGTATTAAACACAATTATATTGTAGTTCTGCCTGAGCAACACAGACAATAGAATTCATTATTACATTTAACAGAAAATGTATTTAATTTTCTAGTAAGTAATCTCATTAAAATTGAAATGGGCTACTGATTTTTTTTTCTCTTTCTCTCACTCTTCCACAAAACAAATTACGTTTGGCTGTAATGTTTTTGCCAAAGAAAGCTGTCCCTATACAGGGTTGTTGTATGTCTTTCGGGCTGTGTGGCCATGTTCCAGAAGTATTCTGGAACATGGCCACACAGCCCGAAAGACATACAACAACCCTGTGATCCCAGCCATGAAAGCCTTCGACAACACATGTCCCTATACAATTAAGTCTATTCACTTTTAAAAGAAAGAACTGAAATGGGGAAAATTCATGAATTTCATTTTTAAAGGAATGGTACTCCCATGGCCTCAGCATTGTAAACAGTTAATTAATCTATTTCTGAAGATAAGGTCTAGTGAAAAACTTAAACATGGATAACTGTACAGAATACCGTTGGGCGTGCACACATGCAATATTGCAGTCATTGTTTGTTTCCATAGTCGTCGTGTCATTTAACCCAGCCATGTCACTGCTTTCTTGTAATCAGCTGGAAGTGGTATTAAATCAGAAATTCTTCACAGTCATATTTCCTGTGGTTAATGTATGCATGAGTATACAATTATCTCACTGCAACATTAATGGGATATTTTTCATTAGAGATGTTGCCAATACATTGATTCCTGTTGATTGCAGCTGGAAAATAAATAACTAATTGTCTAAATGCATTATCTGTTTGTTTCAATCTTGAAGGAAGCAATGAATAATTTTAGTAATTCTTTTCTCTCTTTAAGAATGTCTTGCAGGAAGGGAGGGTGGTGAATGTTAGTCCCATTACCTACATCCTTGCTTGGGAAAGAAAAAAAGTTCAAACCTTCAAGATGAATGATGAAAGTCTGGAGGAAGATTCTAAACACAATCAGAAAAATCCTCTGTGATCACAAACTCATCATGACCAGGGATTCCAGTTGCAGTGGGACTTCTCTAAGCATGTTGATTTGAATGCACTTTATGCATACATTAAGGTTCTGAGTAGAAACAGTGGAATATACATAAAAGAAAGCCTGGGAAGCCAGAGCCAGTGAACAAAATCCCCAGCTTTCTATGAATTTCATGCATCCACATAAAATGGCTTTGTAAGTGCTATCTCAAATCCAAACAGTGTGGGATTTGAGACCTCAACTACCAAGACAGATTTTCCCAAGATAGTCCTTTTGCCTCCTCAAACAGAATTGTGAGCAATTTTAGCTATGCCTGTAAAACATTTAAGACTGAATACTTCCAAAAATATTAAATGTTTAATTTGGCAGAAGGATAAAAAGAATTAAAAAATAAACACCCAGCTATTTTAACAGGACATGGTTTCTATTTCTTCTTTCCCATTTTTTTTTCTTCACACTGGTTAATATAAAATAACTGGTAGTTATTTGGCCCAGTTGTTGATTTTTCGCTGCTTTATCTGTTTGCCATGGCAATGGCTTGTGGCAGATCATTTTCTTTAGATTGTTGACTTTTATGCTCCATGGTGTTTCCACAGTACATTCTCAGCTCAAAAAGGAATGCTTAGTTAGACACACAATATAATATATATTACTACAGAACCTCTGTATGTTTAAGTCGGGCAGACAGATTTTTTAAAATAAACACACTCTGTTATCAGCATCCTACCAAATGAAGTTAATTCCCATGTTGTGACAATGAAGTAGGGAACTAATTGCATTAATATAAATAACAATAATAATATTGTGATATTTCCATAATATACACTTGTTTAAACTAACAGAGACCTTGGTGCCAAAACATGCATATTATCTAGTTTTGTGTATTTGACTTTTGGATATTTATAACTGAAATACGGGTTACACCCCCCCTCCCACACACACACACACTGCAGTTACTTCCTGCTGATTTCTACAGTATTGTGGGGGCTTTAGCACGTTGAGTTATTTAGTATAGAGCTCTGTAGCAGATAATTGTAACTACTTTGTCAAACTACAAATTGCAGGAATCCATAGGATGAACCATGACAATTCAAGTGGTACCAAACTGCTATAATAGTGTTATTTCACATACACTTTCCGAAAATGGTGCAGTGGATTGATCTGAACTTTGAAGTGTACCAGAGGTAAATTTGAGGACACTCTGTAATGATTCTGTGGCAGAAAGAAAATGAAATGGCTTTTTCTGGTGTGTTTCAAGTTTGATGATTCGCTTCCAGAAGTTTGACATTGTCTAGGTTGCATCCCCATCCCTCTTCCTACAGGAGACTACTGGATGCAGATAGGCTGAACCTCATGCAGCCTGGGAAAACAATCTTCATTGGGAACACTAATGGCGTTTCCGATCAAAAACCCCTGCTTTTCCTATGCATTATCCCACCCGTCCTTGCCCATTCTGGTCCTTACACCCCTACCCCATCTCTTACCACAATGTTCTTACAATAAAAAATTAGTCCATCCTGATGCTAGCACAGTCTTCCAGCAGCGCCTTCTCCTGGCCTTGAGATGTCATGGCGAAGATTTATGGTGAACCCATTAAAAAGCAGAAATCGCCTCCTAGCACCCACAAAGTTCCCTGCTTCGGCTCCTACAGCATGACTGGAAAGGGCTGGCCATGTCATTTGTCAGCACATCACTTGGCAGCAGCACAGAGCTCCATTAATCTGGAGAGCAGATTGCCCTGGGTCAGATGCGGAAAAAGAGTGAGTTTGGGAGTAAGGTAGTGGTTTGAGTGTTGGACTAAGGCTCTGGACACTTTGGTTTGATTTCCCACTCATCCATTGAAACCCACTGGGTTTCCTTGAGCAAGTCACACTCTCTTAGCAGAAA
Source organism: Anolis carolinensis (assembly GCF_035594765.1). Lineage (NCBI taxonomy): Eukaryota > Metazoa > Chordata > Lepidosauria > Squamata > Anolidae > Anolis > Anolis carolinensis. The sequence goes on from NC_085841.1 coordinate 298,638,525, forward strand.
ATCCTGTGATAGGTTTGCCTTAGGATTGTCATAAGTGGAAATGAATTCAAAACACATAATATTTATTTATTTATGTATTTATTTATTTTTATTCAACTTATATGCCGCCACTCCCCTAGGGATTGAGGCAGCATGCACAATGAGGATCTCAGTCTATGGGCCTTATAATAAAGGACAGGCATCCGGGAGAAAAGATGGGGCAGAGGGAGAATCTGTTGCCCAGCACACAACTCCCTCTTGACGAGGTTTTCCCCATCCTGGCGAGACCCTGTGCTGGCTCCAATGGAGCCAGCCATGTTGGGAGGAAGTATCCATGATGCTTTCACTCCAGTTGGAGGCGGGACCTCCGCCAGAAGTTACATGACTGGGATCCGTCCATTAGACAAGGTGAAGGCACTCCAGGATGCTAAATTATCCCTGTCTGATGAGGTCAGAAATCGAAGAATTCAAAATCATGATAAGAATAATTAAAAACAATGCAGCAAGCATAATTCATTTAAAGATCTTTCCACACACCAAATGTGTCTTGCTGGCAGAAAGAGAGGAGGGAAGAGGCCAGTTTGGTGTTCCATAGCAGAGGACTTCATAGCTTGAGAGCAACCACTGCGAAAGGTCTCTCCTGCATCCTCATGAAATATGCCTAGGAAAGTGGTGGGACCAAAATGTAATCAGAATGCATGGCATCAATGTGATCCTACAACTTGTTCCATCTGAAAAAAGTAGCAATTTTCCGAAACGCCATTTCTAAAGATCCTCCTATAGGGTATATTTCTTTGCTCTCTTGGCTTGACATTCCTTCCAGCAGCTGCCATTTAAAACAGTTTAAACTGCTGCATGATAAAAGAGCCTGGAGAAACCTTTTAAGTTTTCAAAAGAACCACTTTTCCTGATGTCCTTGTCCAGGACATATCTGCTCGATGCTAACGGTGTTTGTTCTTCTACTGCCACATTTCTGCTGGTGCTGCAATTGTATTAGAATAGTTTGTGAAGCGCTTCAAAATCTTTCAGGATGAAAGGCTCTATATAAATGTAAAATATTATTAGATAAGTAAGTTAAACAGTAAACACTTTATTGATTCAATGCCCCACAAAATCTTAGAACAATTATGGCAAATAGGTTTGGAGCTAAGACCCATCACAGGAATCAAGATCTGGCTGCAGGCTTGTAAACAAAGGATAATGATAAATGGCAGCTTATATAGATATTCAGGCAGGCTTGCCAGCAGTACTACCTTTAGTCCTAGCCATAAGGAAAATCACAACACGCACAGTGGGTAGGATTTCTGAATTGCAGAACAAGAGTGCTGAAAGGTAAAGCATACTACAAAGGGGTGAATCTCTTCTCAAATAAGTTACTTTTTTCATGCACCATTATTAAAGTCAGAGAAGCCCATTCTTAACTAGGTCAACAACCTAGCTTGAGGCTGGTAAAGTCACAGGTTGCCAGAAGTCAAGCCCTGAGCCTGATTTTCCTGTTTTTGTGGATCGTCTCCAGACAGGACACAGGTACAAATTGTACAGCTTTGGTCACTTCAGCTCAAGACAAGAGAAAAGGAATATGTGCAATTTTTTTCATCAGCTAGAATAGCAGTTTGCTATAATTTACAGAGCTTAATTGAATCACTGTTGCAACATGCAAAGACTCTCTGGCAGATCTATGTATTTGCTAAGGATCTCATCACACTTACTCCCCCCCCCCCATCCTATGTCACTTCCACGATGCTGGGAGGACAGAGCCTGCTAGAGCCCATCACATGACGCAGGGCTGCTTCCAGTAGTGCTCAGTCCTGGAAATGTCCTAGGATTGAGCCGAGAGGACACAGGAGGCTTCCAGTATTCTCATTGATTAGAATTGAGTGAGGGGGGAGGGCAAGCGGGGACACTTTCCCTCGTATGATGGGGAAAGTGGCCATGCCACAATGTGGGGCTAAATAAATGTTTCTTATCTTATGTCCCTAACTAGGAGAGAAGGAATTATGTTCTCATTCCATCTTGATCTGGAAACAGCCCCTTTAACAAAGGAGTTTATTGCATGAAGCCACCATTCTCTGGCATTCCTATGACCTGGGATAATGACTGCTCATCAGCATTGCCACCTTTTCTTCACACTGCTACTGGTGACATTCAACTACAATGCCTTGGTAGTGCAAGGCCAGACTTCTGGGTAGGCAGTATAACTCTGTCCTCCTGCTATACCACTCTCCCCCTTTTAAAATATACTTCACAATCATGTGAAGTTTAGTAGTGTTAAAAAAATTAAATCCTTCTTTTTTTCAGAAATGGGAGATGACAATCCTGCCTCCTGATGTGACCAGCATGCCACCATAGAAACACCCAGACCTCATCCCAACAGGTAAGTTCCAGGACTATGGCATGGTCTATTGATGGGGTTTGCTTATCAATAGGAGGAATAGCTTCATTGTAGGGCAATGGGTTTTGCAAGATGTTGTGCAATAGAGTCTGCCACCAAATGTGATGGTCCTGCTTCTGTTTTGGTTTCCATCTTCATGCAGTAAAGTCATAAGAGTTCTGTCTTCAGTCCCAAAGAGGAAAATAAATTATTTCTGTGTGGATGTGTACATTTGAAGGACAAGCTGTGAGCAATTCTTGTTAGTACTTCCCTTGTTCTAAGTTTCTAGTCCCCAATCTAAAGGCCCAAAACAATTCTGAACTGTCAACTCTATTTGTGGCCCTTCAAATTTGGATGATATAGTATTTCCTTTGCCTGTCACCATTGTCCATATGGGTAAAGAATAATGTGAACTAGAATGCTGCAACACCTGGAAGACCATGGGTTCCCTGACCTATCTCAAGCCACTTGTATCTCTGTAATAAGAGATTTTATACAATATCTGGGATCTGGATCTCAAATTGAATTTCACAAAATTCACTCTGTATAAAACACAAATTTGTGTATAAATAATGATACAATTTCACTTTGAAAATTTTGTGTTCTGTTATCAGAGTAGCTTCAATCTGTAAAATGGCCAGATTCACTCAAAACTAAAATATGGATAAACATATGTTTTAGGTACTGTTTCTCAAAGTATAAGAACAGACATAAATATATATATTATATGAAAAAGGCATGACAAACGTAAATATTATGGGAAAACAAATACCACCTTAGTTTAAAATCTGAGAATGACCTGGCCACTAAGATGTCCTCTGTTTCTACAACCATGATATTTGTGATTCAGATATTGCAAATCTATTGAATTATATATCTATATACTGTCCATTCTGGGCTGCACTGCTTCATGCTGAAGAAAAAGGCTAATATTTTAGAGCTTATTTCTGTGTGCAAAAATCTACCTGCTTTAGAGAGAAAGTATATTGGGAAGATTAGTCCCTCTCATATGCCAGTTTGTCACATGTAAAAGTACTGTGAGTAGGGAAAATAGTCAAACACACAATTCCAAACCTTAACATACAAGCCAAATACTGTAATCTGAACTTTGTAAGTTTTCTCATGCCATATGTGAACATTTGACTCAAACCAGTTGTCAGGCATTCACCATCATTTATGTGATTGCTCTAACCTAAGGGCCTTTTACCACCACTACCCTGCCAAATGATAACCGAGATCACATGAAAGCATGGTCTGGGACAACAAAATGAAGCAGGACATAGGCTGATAGAATTTTGCCAGGAAAACTCTCTGTGCATAACAAACACGCTCTTCCAACAACCTAAAAGACGGCTTTACACATGGACTTCACCAGATGGTCAACACCGAAATCAGATTGACTACATCCTTTGTAGCCAAAGGGGGCTGACATCCATCCAGTCAGTGAAAACAAGACCTGGAGCTGACTGTAGTTCAGATCACGAACTTCTTATTACAAAATTTAGAATCAAACTAAAGAGAATGGGGAAAATACACAGACCATAGGATGGACAAGAGATCTCTTCCAGAAAATCAGAAACATCGGAGGCAAATTTCAGGCAAAAATGGGCATGATCAAAAACAAAGATGGCAGGGACGTAACAGAAGCTGAAGAGATCAAGAATAGGTGGTGAGAATATACAGAAGATCTGTATAGGAAGGATGATAATATACAGGATAGCTTTGACGGTGTGGTGAGTGAATTAGAACCAGACATCCTGAGGAGTAAGGTTGAATGGGCCTTAAGAAGCATTGTTAACAACAAGGCAGCAGGAGACGACAGGATCCCAGCTGAGTTGTTTAAAATCTTGGAAGGTGATGCTGTCAAGGTGATGCATGCCATATGCCAGCAAATATAGAAAACACAAGATTGGCCATCAGATTGGAAAAAATCAATTTATATCCCCATACTAAAAAAGGGAAATGCTAAAGAATGCTCAAACTTCCGTACAGTGACACTTATTTCCCATGCCAGTAAGGTAATGCTCAAGATCCTGCAAGGCAGACTCCAGCAATGCATGGAGCGAGAGTTGCCAGATGTCCAAGCTGGGTTCAGAAAAGGCAGAGGAACCAGAGACCAAATTGCCAATATCCGCTGGATAATGGAGGAAGCCAGGGAGTTTCAGAAAAACATCTACTTCTGCTTTATTGACTATTCTAAAGCCTTCGACTGTGTGGATCATAATAAACTATGACATGTTCTTGGTGGTATGGGGATACCAAGTCACCTTGTCTGTCTCCTGAGAAATCTGTATACAGACCAAGTAGCCACTGTAAGAACAGATCACGGAACAACAGACTGGTTCAAGATTGGGAAAGGAGTACAGCAGGGTTGCATACTTTCACCCTCCCTATTCAACTTGTACGCAGAACACATCATGCGACATGCGGGGCTTGAGGAATCCAAGGCTGGAGTTAAAATTTCTGGAAGAAACATTAACAACCTTAGGTATGCAGATGATACCACTCTGATGGCTGAAAATGAGGAAGAGCTGAGGAGCCTTATCACCAAGGTGAAAGAAGAAAGTGCAAAAGCTGGGTTGCAGTTAAACGTCAAGAAAACCAAGATCATGGCAACTACACCTATTGATAACTGGCAAATAGAAGGAGAAAATGTGGAGGCAGTGACAGACTTTATATTTCTAGGCGCGAAGATCACTGCAGATGCAGATTGTAGCCAGGAAATCAGAAGATGTTTACTTCTTGGGAGGAGAGCAATGGCCAACCTTGACAAAATAGCGAAGAGCAGAGACATCACACTGGCAATGAAGGTCCGCATAGTCAAAGCAATGGTATTCCCCATAGTAACCTATGGATGCGAGAGCTGGACCATAAGGAAGGTTGAGCGAAGGAAGATAGACGCTTTTGAACTCTGGTGCTGGAGGAAAATCCTGAGAGTGCCTTGGACCGCAAGAAGATCCAACCAGTCCACCCTCCAGGAAATAATGCCCGGCTGCTCACTGGAGGGAAGGATATTAGGGGCAAAGCTGAAGTATTTTGGCCACATCATGAGGAGACAGGAAAGCTTGGAAAAGATAACGATGCTGGGGAAAATGGAAGGAAAAAGAGAGGCCGACCAAGGGCAAGATGGATGGACGGTATCCTTGAAGTGACTGGCTTGACCTTGAAGGAACTGGGGGCGGTGACGACCGAGAGGGAGCTCTGGTGTGGACTGGTCCATGAGGTCACGAAGAGTCGGAGATGACTAAATGACTGAGCAGCAGCAGCAACCCTTCCATAATTGTAACACTATGATTGTAGCACTATCATAGCCATAACAACATTCTATGGCAGCAGCTCTCGACCTGTGGGTCCCTAGATGTTTTGGCCTTCAATTCCCAGAAATCCTAAAAGCTGGTAAACTGGCTGGGATTTCTGGCAGTTGCAGGCCAAAACACCTGGGGACCCAAATGTTGAAAACCACTGTCCTATGAGATCCTGGAATTTGCAGTCCAGGGTATGCATGCAGGATTCCCTTCCAGAGAGCTCTAATTCTTCATCAAACCTCAGGATTCCATTGGATGCAGCCATGCCAGGTGAAATGAAATCGCAGTGCTATAACTGTGTAGTGTGGAAGGGCTTCTGGACATTTTTCTACCATGTGGTGTAATGTAACAACGTATCTACTATAAACAGCCACGATTCTCTCCTACAGCACTTTCTTTTAGCTATCTGTTTCTGAATTTACTACATGATCTGCACATTTTGGTGCAGCCTACAAGTGTGATGTTGACATCTCTTAGAATGTTTGCACAATTCTAGGAAATGAGTATGCAGGTCTGAGATTCTTTTCCCTCCAATACACTTTTCTAATAGTGTTTGTGCTGTGTGTGCTATACCACCTGATAAATACCAAATTCAGCATAACCTCCAAGTGTTCTCCTCAGCTGGTAAAACACCAGCTGACTTCTATTGATCCCCAAGCTAGCAATTTTGCTGGTCTGTTCCCTTTCTGAATTCTACCTTTCCCTAATAGGGGATGAATGCTTTATGTGATTTGTTGAAAAATATGCACACTTGTCTTAACTGGATTCAGAGAAGTGTGATTTCCAAATACAACAATTATGAAATATTGAAATTAGTATTTGATCTTATGAAAATGACTTGTTAAGCTGGTTGTTACAAGGTGATAGTTTCCTTAAAAGTAAATAAATAAGGCATACTTTGCACAGCACACACAAAGAAGCCACAAGAAAAATAGAAGAGAATCTGAGTTGAACTAACAAGAAGAAATGTATTTTTGGTAATTTTTAAATATTGGGGGAGGCTGCTGGAATGGTGCAGGAGTACACAAGCCAGAAGGTAAGGCCAGGAATAGCAGAGACAGAGAGTCAAAGAGGTGAACTAGAAGAAGAAGGAGCTTTTTGTTTTATTTTTTTAGGTGCAGGAGAGAGTACAGAAGCCAGAAAGTAGGGCTGGGGAAATTTTCTCCATGAGGACTCAAGCGGGTCAGGCTATTCCCTAAACCTATCCCACATTCAGTCAACTTAAAGCAAAAAAAGTCCTCTAAAAATATTTAAACAAACACACCAAAAGCTCTTTTAAACTCACAGCCCTCTCCCAAAAAATGATGTTCACACTCCTCCTAAGCCAAATTACCAGTAATATAAAAGGACTATAAGAAAGATATTAACTAAGAAAATAGAATGCAGAAGAAAAAGGTTGGAATTCTCAAAAGGTGATCCCTAAGCAAGCACTAAGAAGCAGCGAAAGCACTGAAACAGAACACTGAGCTAGCTAGCACACATACTCTTTCTTTCAAATGCCAAGACACCACAGAAAAATGGTGAAGCTCGCCCTAGTGTATATATAGACCAGCTTTGCAAAAAGACATATGATCCACTTTCTTCTTCTGATTGGCTCTGGCAAGGCTAACAGGAAGGGGGAGAGGTAAAACAAGATGTGCACGGCTTCTCTTCTCACATGGCAGTCAAATGCAGCCAGGTACAGCCGAATATCAGCCGCCACATATCCCATTATTACCAGCCTCCAGCTGCCCTGTTGCCCATCCCATTTCCAGGGATCCACCTGACAGATCACCCAAATCCCACAAGTATAGTATATTAAAATGATATCGTGCACATCCCTAATAATTATTCATATTATTAATTGGCATTCTATTTCTAGAAATGCAACACATTGTTTCATTATTTTTCTACCAGTATCTTTCAGACAGGATACCATTTCCAAAGTAATTACTCTTCTGTGATAACTAATAGAATAATGTTTGAAGTGCAGGACTTGGGATTGAGAGACCCAGGTTAAAATTCCTGTTTAGCCATGGAATTCACAGTGTGAACTTGGGCCGTGACTACCTTTAAGCTAATCTTACTGGGGAGTTTGGGGAGTTAATGGAGAAGAACCATATAAACTGGCCATCTACATTTCTGATCTAGTAAATAATAACAGCAACAGTAACAAGTGATGTCATTCATAGGCATTTCTAATGGTACTGTACTCTCATCAGATCACCACAGGTGTATTTTGTTTAATTTTGTTTTCCATTACTTGTTTGAGGTTGTTATTGCTGCTGCTGTTTCATTGGTGGCAAAAGGTATAGATCCATGAAAACATCACAGGAGGCATAATCAGATTCACAGGCAAAAGTGCAAAGAAAAGTAAAAACATGTTTACAAGCCACACCTCCCTCCCTCACATTATCTCGTATTATACTGATTCTCTTATTCCTTGCGCCATCCTATTGCACTTCTGACTCTTCCCTCTTCTTCCCTCTTCTTCCCTACACAGTTTGAGTGCAGCCTCAATTCACTAAACAAAACCTTGAAAATACAATAAAATAATGCCTGATAAAAGGGGAAAATCAAGGCAAACAGTCCTGCCTTTTGGAAGGGTTCATACCGTAGAAGATTTAAGTTATCTATAGAATGGATTGCTGTGAGTTTTTTTGGGCTGAATGGGCATCTTCCAGTAGCATTCAGAAAACGTGGTGAGTTTTTCAAGGATCAACACCAAGGTTGGAGTAGGTAATATGTATTAAGAAAAAACCTCATTCTGGTGGTCATTATATGCTGGCGCTCATTAAGGCCACTAAATTTGGGCCACATCTGGTGGATTATAACTGGGTGTGTTTTGGGATACATGATGTTCTCTCCCTTGGGAGTTGGAGAAGCCATGCTCTCTGCGTTTATGTGATGCATACAAGGCCTATGTAAGTTTTGTTACTCTGTAGGATTTATTTTTGATGTAATGCCACAAATTTATGTTTTTGACTCTGCTGAATAAGAATAAATATATGTTTCTTCTTTCATCTGTGTAAAGCTACTGTGTCTTTGATGGACTACATTCCACATAAACTGCAACAAAATATATATTAAATAAATAATGCAGACATTGTAATGTTAAATGATACCAAATAATCTTCTCAGCTTTCAAAATAGATAGGGTCTTTGTACTGGATCTAGAGAAAGTCTAAGAAGTGGTACCATTTGACTGAGTTATCCTAACCATTTAACCCTCTTGAACTCATTTAATCCCTGTGCTATCTTTCTAGAAAAGAAGAATTATGAAGGCCAACATTTTATTATCAAATAAAGTATAAATAGATTCTTTTTAAACTGAATGCTCAATAGATTGAATCTACATTTAAGCTCTCACATGGAGCTTTGGCTTGAATGCTGCACCAGTTATTCTAATTCCCACAGGAATTAGATTTGATTCCCCTATCCAAAATCTCATTAAGTATTCAAATCACTTATGGCATAATACACTGTTCAGTAAGAGTTGGGTGAGCAAAAATACACATACATTTATTCCACAATGTTGTGCGTATGTAATTTGTGTTTGTAGGTATACCAAGATGCTTCTTTATAAAGCTAATGTCCTTCCAACTCTATTGGACCATCTGCAAAGATCACTCTCGACTTCTGGAAAAGATTCTGTTGGTGTTGTCTTGGAAAAATCTTGCAAATCTCTTTGAATGGCAGAAGGACAAATGTCATCATTCTGGAAGAAACACAGACTACCAGTACTGAAACAATGATTTGCCACCATCAACTTCAATGGACTGGACACGTTATCTGAATATCTGATCACTATCTCCCAAATCAGTTACTCTGTTCTCAACTTAAGAACAGAAAATGGCATGTAGGTGGACAACAAAAGTGATTAAAAGCTAACCTTAAAAGATGTGGTATAAATAGCAAGAATTGGGAAGCCCTGGCATTCTAGCATTGTAACTGGAGGTCAGCTGTTACCAATGGTGCTATGGATTTTGAAGAGGCACAAATACAGGTTGAAGGGGAGAAACACACCCGAGGAAGGCATGTCAAGTAAAACTTTGTGATGACTGATTTCTATGTCCTGAATGTGAAAAACTGTGTGGATCCAGATTGAGTTTTACCCATTCTCTATGTTGTGGTCATAAAAGTTGTATTTCATTGATATTACTATGTAAATAAGACTTGTGTCAACATCCACATTGTTCACTTAAAGTTGACTACAGTGTGTGCCTTCATTGCACAAGTGAGCTGCAAGAAGATCATGGGCCATTTCTACACAAAGTGCAATTGATGTGAAATTGCTTCTCTCCGTTACATCAGGAAAGATTAGTAGGCCATGATGGTGAATCAAGAATCCAACTTATTTATAAAAATAAAATTATCTTCTCCACCTTGACAGAACTGAATCTAAACAGAAAGGAGTCACAAGTTCATACACTCTAACAGTTGCCAAATTACTAATGCATGGTGGGAAAATACCATCAAATTAACACATTCAATAGAAGTTTTGACTGTAGGTTAGGTGTCAGTTGATCATGCACAAGATAAGATAAACAATTTCCCAGTCCTTACTAAGTAACCTATTCCCCAATGCCCATTCTGTAGGCATCACAGGGAATGAGATATATCACATAACCTTCCCTGTTGCATGATGTGATGAAGTAGACTTATGTCTATGGAAGGGAATGCTACCAATTTCCTTCTCTCAGTTAGTCCCAAAGGTGCTACAAACTCACTTTCAATAATCTTCACAGGGTCAGCTTGTCTTTGTGGAGAAAATTTTCTGAGACCAAAATATATAATCCAAATAATATACAAGAATGTTCCTGGCTTAGACCAGTCAAAGCCATGTTAATTCCCCTTTACACTCCATTACAGAAATGGAGAAGCCCTTGGTCATACCTCATTATGTATTGTCACGTGTCACCACTGACAGATACGTGTTTACAGCTATGGATCAAGAACAACTGTCTTATCTATTATCTTTCAAAAAACATTTGTGTCTGATTAGTGTCATAAAAATACACTGGCAATTCAAATGTTAGAAGGCAGTTCAGGCTGGTCTCCCCAGCATGACTGATTCTAAATAAATGAAACTATGAAGGTTATTTCTGAAAGTTTTTCCTACTACTTGAGTGGAAAGTTCAGGATCTGTAAACAAAAGCAGAGCAGGACACAGCAAAGAGAATAACATAGTGAACATATAGGGTCTGATGTGTTTTTCCATTTATCTTCAACTTGATGAAAGAAGGTCTCTAGTAAGTGAAGGATGGGCTGGCTATAATGAAGCTGTCTGCAGAAATGAGAGTCGCTTGTGCATGGCCGACCACTCTAAATTACTGCCAACTGCCTGAGCCCAAGGACTCATCAATCGTCCCAAATACACCTGCTGGAAAGGGTAATGTGGACTATGGGGCAAAGATGTCATTATTCTACACAAGATCCTTCCACTGGTTCTTCATCATCTCATATCTCCTTCTACATAGCTGATCATTGATCAAGTCCTGTTATTTCTCAAAGTATGGAGCCACGTACATATAGCAACATTGTTTTTTATTCTCGCAGTTCACATCTACCTCTGAATTATTTCTTTCCTTTCTGTATGAATGATTGCACCATATTAAAACTTCCAAATGCCACCCTGCATGCTACCTTCAATACAATACAGATTGTATGGTATTGGGAGCATGTTTTCCTTGGCACATATTGCCTTGAGCTTAGAATCATTCACTGTATCTCTACCAAAAAAGTGAGTGGCCAGATCAATTCTACTTATATCCAGCTGGGATGGGATCAGGTGTTTTTGTAATTGCCAGATCCTCCTTAATTTTGAAATTGTACCCATTAATATATATAAAAAGCTTCCACTGTATTATTTGAGCTTTTGCTGGGTTGCTGGCTCAGAGTATGCATCCTTCCTGGTGATATGAATACTTACTTACACCAACCAGTTGGTTTACAATGTGTCCCATTTATAAATTGTTCTACATTTAGGAAGTGAATCAGTAACAGTGTTACAAACCATTATAAAATCAAAATATTTTAAAAATAAAACATCAAAGAAAACTTATTTTATATTCACTTTTAATTATGATCTGTATTTTATCATTTTATCGTTATGTTTTTATGTATATTTGCTTCTGTTTTTATGATTGCATATGGCATCAAATATTTGCCTTTTGTATGTGTAAACCACCCTGAGTCTCACTGGGAATTGAGAGTGGGTTAAAAATAAACATTTATTATTATTATTATTATTATTATTATTATTATTATTATTATTATTATTGAATTAAAAATACCTTAAGCAGATACTACAACTCTTTATTGATTAGTCAGTTTTGACCATATCAAAACATGTAAAACATACAAAACGTACACCCTTACCCATACATACAGTAAAATCATGTAAAACAGTAAAATCATGTAAAAACAAGGCATCCTGGCCTACTAGCCTACCATCCCACTCCTTGGTAGTTGTGCAAGTACATAATAAAAAGATTAAAATTAAGATTAATTATTCCCTTAAGGTAAGGTTTAAGCGGGGGCAAGGGTAAGTAAAACTAGTGGCTTGTCCATAGTAAATTTTAAATTTGGATTTTGTTATTGGCATTAATATCACAGCTGTCCGCTTCCATCTTCTTGCAGATGGCCAGCGCTTTTTGTGTAAAAAGGGTCAGTTTTAAAATAGAGTTTTTATCTGAACCCCGCAGAAGGATGTGCAGTTTCTCCTTATTCTCTAAATGAGTGTGGTTCTCAAGCAAAGGCTGTAAATAGAAAGATTGAATCCTGTTGTAATAGGGGCATTTTAAGAAAAAGTGTTCCGAGTCCTCCACTTCTGCATCTGCCTCGCGGCACCCACAGGTTCTCTTTGTATAAGGGATATTCTGGCGTCTACCTAGCTTAGACTTAATGTCGAGTTGCTCAAATCTAGCCTGGGTAAAAAGTTTTCTAATATATAGTGGGAGTGTAAAAAAGAGGTAGGTTTCCATGCCCACATTACATTTAAATTTAGCCAGGTATGGAGTGGCTCTAGCTTGTGCTATGATCATAAGGTCATTTTGTGCCGCAGTGTCAAGGGCTCTTTGGTAAACAATTGAGCACACTTTAGCCCCAAAATTTATTAGCTCGAGAGGGGAAAAACCTAACTTACTGACAGTGTGGCCGAGTTTGCTTAGCCATGATGATCATTCTTTGTGGTTTTCTTGCTCTAATAGGCATATGGCTGGGAGTCTATGTGGTTGCATTTGTCTTATTTTGTACCACCAATTGAGCTGCCTCTTCATAATTACTGTGGAAATACCTTAAGCAGATACTAAAAGAATAGCTATATTAAACTTCAGACCTACTAGTAGCACCTCTTTCCAATGACTTGAGAGTACATTGAGACTGATCAAGAAGATATGCTTTCAGTACTGGTCCCCAATTAAAAGCTTAACTTCAAAACATGATACTAAATAAGAAATATTATGAAGGAACTGATTTTTATTTAATCTAGATAGCATCAGACCTCCAATTTGTTGCCTTGATTCTATTTGGATTCTCTGGATGAATTGTACTGATAGCATAGTTTGTGTTTCAGAACTGGGTGTTGTTCATTTGGTCATTTGGCACCCAAAACTGACCTAAGTTACTGCTGCAAGACAAGTTTCACTGGTGGCAAATGATGCAGCAGATGCTATACAGTACATAAACATTTCAGCCCTTTCACTGGTAGGATCCAGCATATCCTCACATCCAGTGTCAAAACTGGGCCACTAAGCAAGCTATTCTACCTAAACAGCCCCCAGCCTGCAATTCAGTCCTGTACCACTGGCTATATAGAGCAACTAAACTAAGGTGCAAATTACACTCACACCCTAGGTGGGGTCAATGAGAAATTGATTCCCAAGGTTTATATAGCCCAGAAGCAGAGCCGGCCCTAGTTATTTTTCAAGTGTAGGCAAACAGAATTTTGGAACCCCCCCCCCCAAAAAAAATCACTGAAAAATAAAAGCGTTGGATAAGCAAAAATGCTGGATAATAAAGAAGGATTAAGGAAAAGCCTATTAAACATCAAATTACATTAAGATTTTACAAATTAAGCACCAAAACATCATGTTTTACAACAAATCAACAGAAAAATCAGTCTCTACTGCGCCCCCGTATGTTTGGCGCCCGAAGCGACCGCTTAATTCGCCTCATTGTTGGACTGGCTCTGCCCAGAAGCAAACAAATAAATCCAAAGTTAGCTGAGCCCCTCCATGACCCAATATCAAGCCAGTTCATAACAGAAAAACCACTCTTCATATTTTTCCCAGTCTTAAACTATCCTTCCATTGTCATGGTCCGACCATTATCTGATCAGTTTAAGACTCACCACACCCGTAAACCTCCGCAGGGGTGGTGGACCCTTTAAGATGGTCCGCCCCAGGAGACTTGTGGATCCTGAGGGATTCCTGAGGTCTCTTGGGGATCTGTCTGCTATGGAGCCTGACGATCCTGTCGATGCCTTGGTCGCTCGCTATAACAGTGAGTTGTCCAGGGCTATAGACATGATCGCCCCTGAACGTCCACTCTCGCTACGTGGAGTTGCCCCAGCCCCCTGGTTTACTGGGGAGCTGGCGGAGATGAAACGTGCGAGGAGGAGACTAGAGTGCCGCTGGCGGACAACTCGTGATGCATCTGACCGAGCACGGTCTAGAGCCGCTATTAGGGCCTATTCCGCGGCGTTGCGAGCAGCCAGGAAGGCTTTCTCGACTGCCCGCATCGCGTCTGCAACAACTAGATCCTCAGAGCTGTTTCGGGTTGTTGGGGAGCTCCTCCACCCTCCTCAGGCTGGGGGGGCACCTGACATCCCGGCAACTCGGTGTAGCGAGTTTGCTCACCATTTTGCAGACAAAGTCGCTCAGATTCGTTCCGACTTAGATGCTGGCCTTGTTGCAATGCCAGGTGAGGTAACCGAGGCTTCTGTCTGTTCGATCTTGTGGGATTCGTTTCAGCTTGTGCAGCCTGATGATGTGGACAAGATTCTTGGAGCGGTGAGGGCGACCACCTGTGCCCTTGACCCTTGCCCATCTTGGCTTTTAAAACAGGCCAGTGGTGGGTTGGTTGATTGGTTTGTGAGAATAATTAATGCCTCTTTGGAGCAGGGTAGATTTCCATCTAATCTAAAACAAGCGGCGGTGAGACCTATCTTAAAGAAGGCCTCCCTAGATTCGACCAACTTGCATAACTACAGACCAATCTCCAACCTTCCATTTTTGGGCAAGGTCTTGGAGCGGGTGGTTGCCTCTCAGCTCCAGGGATTCTTGGATGATACGGATTCTCTGGACCAATCACAGTCTGGCTTCAGGCCTGGTTTCAGTACCGAGACGGTTTTGGTCGCCTTGGTGGATGACCTCCGCAGGGAGCTGGACAGGGGGAGTGTGACCCTGCTGGTTCTCTTGGATATCTCAGCGGCTTTCGATACCATCGACCATGGTATCCTTCTGGGACGTCTCTCCGGGATGGGCCTTGGGGGTACTGTTCTGCAGTGGCTTCAGTTCTTCCTAGAGGGACGTTCCCAGATGGTGAAGCTGGGGGACACCTGCTCAGACCCCTGGCCATTGTCCTGTGGGGTCCCGCAAGGTTCTATTCTGTCCCCCATGCTTTTCAATATCTACATGAAACTGCTGGGCGAGGTCATCCGGGGTTTTGGAGTTCGGTGCCATCTCTACGCGGATGACACCCAACTCTACTACTCTTTTCCACCAAAATCCAAGGAAGCCCCTCGGATACTGGATCAGTGTCTGGCCGCTGTGTTGGCCTGGATGAGGGCGAACAAGCTGAGACTTAATCCTAATAAGACAGAGGTCCTCCAGGTCAGTCGAAAGTCCGATCGGGGTATTGGGTGGCAACCTGTGCTTGACGGGGTTGCACTCCCCCTGAAGGCGCAGGTCCGCAGCTTGGGGGTCCTCCTGGATTCGGGGCTGACGCTTGAGGCTCAGGTGTCAGCCGTGGCCGGGAGGGCCTTTGCACAACTAAACTTGTGAGCCAGCTGCGACCATACCTCGAAAAGTCTGATCTGACTACGGTGGTCCACGCCTTAGTTACCTCTAGACTGGACTATTGCAATGCGCTCTACATGGGGCTGCCTTTGAAGACGGCCCGGAAATTGCAATTAGTTCAGCGCTCGGCAGCCAGGCTTCTAACAGGAGCAAACTACAGGGCGCGTTCTACGCCTCTGTTTAAGGAGTTCCATTGGCTGCCGTTTGTTTTCTGGGCCCAATTCAAGGTGCAGGTTATCACCTACAAAGCCCTAAACGGTTTGGGACCCACCTACCTTAGAGACCGCATCTCCCCCTATGAACCTGCACGATCTCTTCGCTCTTCGGGGAGGCCCTCCTCTCGCTCCCACCACCTTCGCAGTTGCGGCTGGTGGGGACGAGAGAGAGGGCCTTCTCCGCTGTGGCCCCCCGCCTCTGGAACTCACTCCCGAGAGAGATTAGACAGGCCCCCACCCTCCTTGCCTTTCGAAAAAGCCTTAAATCCTGGCTTTTCCAGAGGGCCTTCGATGACTAATTTTTGGGGGTTGATTTGTCTGCCCATTTAATTTATTTAGAGAGTGTTCTGCCATGATTATTGATACCTTGCTGAGTACTTCTGCCACGAAGCTACAGAAGCCCTTTATTTCGGCCTAGAACTGTTTTATCTCCTTGTTTTTAACATGTGATGTATGTATTGATTGTATGACTGCTTTTCATGTTTGATTTTACAATGTGTAATTTGTCACTGTTTTTATTATTGTTGTGAGCCGCCCCGAGTCCCCTCGGGGAGATGGGGCGGGATATAAGAATAAATTTATTATTATTATTATTATTATTATTATTATTATTATTATTATTATTATTTTAAACTATGAAGGTATTGCAGAAAATATCAAACATAGTCACTTGTAAAATGAACTATTTCTGTACAACTGAAGAGCAAGCTGTTCATATTTGGCTATGATGACAATAAGGACTCTAAAATCCACCAGCCTAATTGCATAATGCATAAAATAGATGTGTGTGTGTGTGTGTGTGTGTGTGTAAAGAAATCAAGCAGCACCTTTGAGAATAATTGTTTTTTACACCTTTCTAATCCGATCACTCAATACTCAAAATATAATATTGCCTCCTTGGGTCCCATACTGGGAAAAAGATGGGATATTAAATAAATAAATGGAATGGAATATATTCATATTAGATTGTGCATTAGTTAGTAAAGGTGGGCACTACCAAATAAACACCACTATTATTTCCAGGACACATATTCAACAGGTATCAGGTGAAGGAAAGAGGAAAGCACTGTAATAAAAGGATACTATTGCTTAACTAGCACATTATTATCAAAGCACTGTGACAGGAATTCCTAGATATTTTGTTTTAAAGGCTGAAAAAGGTGAAAATCGGTTTCTGAAATATTGCACAGGACAAAATGTGATGCATGATCTGTGAAAGAGAAGGGAGAAAAAGAAAAAGAGAATCCTAGAATATTTCAAGAAAATGGATGCAACTCTGGAAATCAAAACTAGAAAGTCTCAATATTTGCTGAGACTTTTTAACCATTTTAAGGCACAGTTAGTGTCCAAATGAGGTAATCAAAGATAGAAAGTAATAGCAATTATTTTACTGGCTGGATAAAGTGCTATGATGACAGGAATTGGTACAAACCAAATCAATGATTTTTCCATTCACAATTCATATTTTTGTATGTGTGTGATCAAGGGAGGTGGGGACAATAATCACAGAAAGAAAAATGTTTTGTGTAAATCAGCCTGAGGAACTATCGTGTAGAAAGGGGATTTGCAAAAGGTATTGGTCAAGAATACTTTCTGAAGTGCAAGTTGATAAAATAGATTTGAATGCCTACTGACTGCAATTTATTTTGCCAAAATAACATCTCACTATAGAATAGAATAGACTAGTTTTATTTGTGATTGTGCTATTTCACAATGAAATGGCACCCCCCCCCCCGCACACATGACAAAATAACACACCCATCCCTCCACACCACCACCACCCCAATGCCACATCAGTGCGAAACCACAGAGTTTAACATAGCCACAGCTCTAGGATAAAAGCTATCCTTCAGACTGATTGTCCTTGTCTTTGTCACCCTGTACCATCTGCCAGATAGCAATAATTCAAAAAAAGAATATGTTGGGTGAGGTGGATCCCCAAGAATGCTCTGAGCTTTATTAAGGCAGTGGGAATTATAAAGTTCTTCCAAAGAGGGGAGAGGGCAACCAATGATTTGCTGTGCAGAAGTGGTGACCCTTTGGAGCACCTTCCTATCTGTCACTGTGCAGCTACCAAACCATGCACAGATGCAGTAGGTTAGGACACTTATAGCACAGTAGTAGAAAGTCACCAGCAGTTTTTCATTCAGTTGGTGGTTCCTTAGGAGTCTCAGGTAGTACAGTCTCTGCTGCGTCCTCTTATCGATCCTCCTTCACAGTAACACCTGGAGCTATAAATCTGTAGATTGAGATGGAAGCAAATATGGTAGTAGTAGTAGTAGTGGATAGGGCTCTAAAGTGAACTTTCTCCTTTCATACATAGTCCAGTCAGAGTCAGACCTTATTTGGAAATGTTTTGCTATGAGAGTGTGTGACTGTTAAAGCCTACAGATCATTAGTTGAGTTTCTGTAGGCTAGATGAGATTCCATGGAAGATTTAATTTGACAACTTGCTCTGCATACTGAACATTTCTGTTAACACAGTATCTGTTCTGTCACTGTTCAAACTGAATTAACTTGTCTCCTGCCATTGGGCTGCACTGTGACTTATCACCAATGTTTTTAAAATATTTTACTCCACCAGCTGCAGCCAAGGCTGCCAATGAGTACATCAGGCTGGCCACTCATGGTTCCATAAGCTGCAAAAGCTTAGATGAGTCATTAATGACATTTGGAGGCTGTGAAGGAAAATGTCGAAGAGAAATGGAAAGTAATTGCCTTAACATTGATTAAAAAAAAATTGAAAAACAAATGGAATGTCCATAATCAAGAGGAAAGCAGCTTCAATGAGTCACAAAGGCAAACAGGAGCCAGATCAAATTGAGGACTAGCAGTTATTCCAGTCACTAAGCCTGCCATATGAGAAACTCTGGGTATACTCCATAGCACAGTCCAGCTGTGCCTCTAAAAATTATCACAGTTTGTATTATGATAGCAGGCATGATCAAGACCCCTTTGCAGACTACATGACAAACAACATGCTCGAACTTGCTGTTGGAAGAGAAAACATCAAATCATTCTAAATTCTCCCCATTCATTTACTCCCATGCACAATTTCTTAAAGAGGCATTGATGAAAACACTAGCACAGTCAGTTTATATATACTATTATTGGAGGGGTGGAAATCAAATGACTTTCAGGGAAAAACAATGGGAACTCCTGGAAACAACCACCCAGTGAATAACAAGAGGCCACTGTAATTCAGTTCCCAGGAACCCTTAACAGCATAGCCAGTAGCAAACAAATCTGGATTTCAGTAAGGTCTTCAACAAGGTCCCCCATGACCTTCTGGCAAACAAACTAGTCAAATGTGAGCTAGGTAAAACTATGATTAGGTGAATCTGTAATTGGCTAAGTGAACGTAACCAAAGGGTGCCCAACAGTGCTTCTTCTTCATCTTGGAAAGAAGTGATGAGTGGAGTGCCACAGGGTTCTGTCCTGGGCCCGGTTCTGATCAACATCTGTATTAATGACTTAGATGAAGGGCTAGGGGGCATGATCATCAGGTTTGCAGACAACACCAAATTGGGAGAGATAGACAGAAGACAGGAGCAGAATTCAAAACAGTCTTAACAGATTAGAGAGATGGGCCGAAATGAACAAAATGAAATTCAACAGGGACAAATGCAAGATACTCCACTTAGGCAGAACAAATCAAATGCAAAGATACAGAATGGGGGACGCCTGGCTTGACAGCAGAATGTGTGAAAAAGATTTTGGAGTCCTTGTGGACAACAAGTTAAACATGAGCCTACAATGTGATGCAGCAGCTTAAAAAGCCAATGGGATTTTGGCCTGCATAAATAGGAGTATAGTGTCTAGATCCAGGGAAGTCATGCTACCCCTCTATTCTGCCTTGGTCAGACCACACCTGAAATACTGTGTTCAATTCTGGGCACCGCAATTTAAGGGAGATATTGACAAGATGGAATGGATCCAGAGGAGGGCAACTAAAATGATTAAGGGTCTGGAGAACAAGCCCTATGAGGAGCGGCTTAAAGAGCTGGGCATGTTTATCTTGCAGAAGAGAAGGCTGAGAGGAGACATTATGGCCATGTAAAAATATGTGAGGGAAAATCATAGGGAGGAGGGCGCAAGCTTGTTTTCTGCTGCCCTGGAGACTAGGACGTGGAACAATGGTTTCAAACTACAGGAAAGGAGATTCCACCTGAACATTTGGAAGAACTTCCTCACTGTGAGAGATGTTCATCAGTGGAACTCTCTCCCCCGGAGTGTGGTGGAGGCTCCTTCTTTGGAGGCTTTTAAGCAGAGGCTGGATGGCCATCTGTTGGGAGTGCTTTGAATGCGATTTTCCAGATTCTTGGCAAAGGGTTGGACTGGGATGGCCCATGAGGCCTCTTCCAACTTTATGATTCTATGATTTTATGAAAGGGTATTTTAAATACTACAGATATGGTGGCAAGAATAGCAGGTAATCCCAGAGCTAGATGTCAGCCCTACAAAGCTCTCATTAAAAGGTGCTGCTTTCCATACCTCTTCTGAAGCTCAAACCATATATTGGCATCCAGTTTTGGGTTGTGCCAGCTCCAGAAGCAAGTTTACTTTGCTTTGAGAACACCAGAACTAGTGCAAGGACCAGCTTAGATCTTAGGTTTCATCCCTATGCCCGCCTCTGACAAATATCTTTAATTATACCTTGTTAAGAAGCTCCCACTCCCATATATCCATATTAAAACAAGCAGCCATTTGAGGTAATTTCATTTTCTAGTAGTCTCATTAATATGGTGCAAGCATGAGATTCATCCACAATAAACAAAGCTTAAAATGAATTCATATTTTATATGAATTATGTTCAAATGGGATTTTATGGAACGGTTCAATACTTCCATAGGAAGGTACATGTGGAACCACATACCAAATCCTTGTTATAGTGGACATATGCCTGTTCTTCTTCCAGTTTCTGATTGTTGCATGTTTCTTAAGCCCTAGGGAAATCAACAGAGTGTGCTGGATGCGCCACAGACTTTCAGAAGAGACATTTCAGTCAATTTGCGAGGCTGGATGAGAGAGAAGATTAGCCAGGAAAAAGGTCATGTTGTATTCCTTTTTGAAAATGTCTTTTCAGGGGCTTGGTGGCAAATTTGAGCAAAACCAAGTCAATGGTAACCATTTTTCCTACCTTTCACCTGGTGACCATTAATGTCATTTTTCAGCGATGGCACTATATTATAATGTTGTATTAGTCAAACTAGCATTTTTGTGAGAAAGAGTGGACCTAACTGGCAAAAGTAATTTCACACCCCAGTATAGCAGTCTAGAAATGAAAAACTGCATACCTGAGGATCTGGAAAAAGTACCCGTGAGCTTTGTATCCCCCCTCTCAACACTAAGTGTGTTTATTTCCCTTTACCTAGGCAAGATGTCTGCTGCCATGCCTTCTCATTTAGAGATCTTTTGGTCTTTTTCTCGAGTGTGGCTCAAACTGTTAAATAAACTCTGAAAAAGAGATCAACTAGAGACCAGACACTTCCCTAGAGAAAAAATCTTGAGAAAGTTGTTTCACTAGAAAGTATACAAGAAGGTAAGAAGTAAAGCTGTTTCTCTGGAAAGGGCTTTTGTGTCTTTTTGTACCTGAAGCACGATGAACGGTTAACATCTTGTGTGAAGAAATCCTTCTGGGTATGAGCTCAAGGCTTGTTACTGGTCTTTTTTTCTCACACTTAAAACAAAGGTACCCAAGGTATACTTCCCTGCTTGAGACTTAATAATGACTCATTCTAACTCCTTTCACACATATAGATAGGAAATTTCACATGCTAACAGTAATTACTTGATGGCACACAGTCATGACATCATTACAAACTGAATGCCCGATTGCTTCTCCAAGGCAACTTAATGAACAGAGAAGAATCAATAGTTGCAAATGATGGGGTAAGAATGTTTTCATTCCTGGTGTAGTTCTATCTTACTTGACAGCAGTAGTTATCCAGATCTGTAGAATAGAGAACTTGGGTTATGCTTAACATTATAAGAATTTAAATGAATATTTAAATGTATAATTATGTATATTTTAATGTATATTCTTAATTTTATTGTAATTTTTAATCTCGATGGAATATATATATATGCATACATATATATATATATATATATATATATATATATATATATATATAGAGTAAGCCGCCCTGAGTCCCCTGATAGTTGAGAAGGGCGTGGTAGAAGTGATGTAATAAATAAAAAATAAATAAAAATAAGAATCCAGTGTCTTGATTTCCATATTCTGTAACTATCCCAGTTTGGCAAGGCCATCCCAATTAATCCTCTGGCATCTGTTTCAACTGCTCTTAAATGTTGCAATTCTCTCTCCCCCTCAGCTTACTTAGGTAAAGGTTTCCCCTGACATTAAGTCTAGTCGTGTTCGACTCTGGCGGTTGGTGCTCATCTCCACTTCTAAATCAAAGAACTGGCATTGTCTGTAGACACCTCCTAGGTCATGTGGCTAGCATGATTGCGTGGAGCACCGTTACCTTCCCGCAGAAGCGGTACCTATTGATCTACTCACATTTGCATGTTTTCAAACTGCTAGATTGGCAGAAGCTGGGGCTAATAGCAGGAGCTCACTTCACTCCCCGAATTGGAACTGCCAACCTTTTGGTCATCAAGTTCAGCAGCTCAGTGGTTTAACCCACTGTGCCACCGGGGGCTCCTCTGCTTACTTAAGCTGTTATAAACTGAGGAATCTATCCCACAAAGGTGATAAACCAGCATTGAAGCAGGATTGTCACTTTTGGTGACGTTTCCTATTGCACAGTATCATATGCAACCCACTGTTAATCTGCCACCTCTCTGCAACAAACCTGTCCCCTGATATTGATGGGAAAATCCATCAATTGTTCCTGATCATGCCACATTCCCATCACTTATATTCTGCTGTGAGCACGGCATGCTAGCAGAGACGTGGTATCAGTGAGCAGTATTGTCCTCTTCTCTAACTCTCCCCCTCAAACTAATTCATAATGGTTTTTTACGTAAACTTCACTGATCTTGCAAAATTGCTTTTACAAAATATGTTAAAAAATCTGGAACAGCAGACCCGCAAGAGGATAAACTAACCAGAACTAACCAGAAGTGAAGCCACTAATCATTAAAGCATCACAGTTATAAAATAAGTATTTGTTAGACTTGATATGCTATTTTTCCTAAATATCATAATTTGTGCAACTGTGATTGGTGATTATCATACTTAACAACATTACCAGAGGCAATACCCTGTTACATGAGCAGGAGCCATACATAGATGTTAAATCTAAAAGCCTGTGATCGTCCATACCTGCTCGCCTTGCATAAGAAACAAGACCTGCTATTCATTAATGCCCTCATTGGTATAAACACAACCTAGACCAATTAAGAATCAGGGCACACTACTGTTCCCAATATATGTGAGCCTTCCCCCAGTGTCTTCCCATCCTTCTCTTCAATCCCTTTGCTCTGCAAAAAAAACCCTCTCTGAAGTCACAAAGAGAGATTCTGATAAGCTATCACCATGTTAAATGACTCCCCGAGGACCTCTAGAGGAAAATACACACAGACAAAGCCCTGCATTCACGCATAAGAATTTGATAAAACATAGAGCCGGCTCTCTCCTAAGAGGTACAAATTCAGACTACAGGCTAGACATAGCTGATGTGGCAGGAACCTTGCAAATTATCCTAGGACTCCAGAGGTTTTGGCTGCCTTTCTTTCCTAATTGGTGTGCTTGATTACTTCTGGGGATTTTTTTTCCTTCAGTTTACTTCATTGAATCTGAATTTCTATCTCGAAGAGTCAATTTCAGTAATTCTTCAGTGAAAAGGTAATTGATTTCAATGTTAAGTTTAGTTCGCTATATGAAGAAATAAATGCCCATTACAATGTCAGATTTTGTCTCTTAATAGCCTTCCCATAGATGAGGGAATTATGTCTATAAGATTTGTGGAAATTGTGATTCTATATTTTAAAAATCAAGCCTGTTGACCACCTTCTCTTCTGCAAACATTTTGCTGATGAAAGCTAAAGAGAATTCATCTGAAAGCTGAGCTAATTGGAAAGAGAGCCTAAGAGTTCATCTACATCTACATAAAAGTCCAGAGCCTGTCTAAAGTAGAAATGCTCTGGACTGGCCCTGGAGGCCACAGAGCTGTTCAGAGGCTCTTTTGCCAACCCACAGCAGCAGTAAGGATGAATCTAACTGGGCTGAAACTGGTTTGATCCCTCTGGACTCCACATTTATCTGTCCTATTGCCCTTGTCACTGCAGCAGCCAGCCAAAGAGTTCTGGGGAGCTTCTGACTGTCACTGAACACCTTTGCTGATGTTAGCCAGGATCATCTACCCCTTCCTTCTCCCTAGTTAAATGTGTATTTTTGCTGATGTCCTCAAAGACTGCTGGCAATGACCAGAAGATTTTCAGAGCTCTTCAGCCAGCTTCCAGAGCAGTAGGGTGACATGGCCCTGATCCATCCCCCCTTCCCTGTATTGCTGTCCCATTTTAAGTGTTTTGATTTTAATTTAAAGTATCATTTAATGATTTAATACTTGTGTATTTTACTTGTTTAAAATGTTTAAGTCCCATTTAGGTGAAAAGTGAGATAAAATCAAATAAATAATAAAACTACAACACACCGAAGTAGTAATATTATTTATTGTTGTAGTATCATTATCACCACCACCACTGTTATCAACTATATACTCCCCCCCCCCCTAAAACTGGAATAAACAGTACACCACCAAAATCCATAATATATCTCAGCTACTCATCTTCAGGTACTTCAGGTGCACATTGCAGATAGAGCCTCCCTGGGATTGCTTGCTGCCATCCAGAGAAATCTGGAGGGCAAAACTGAGAGTTATTAATACACACATGCAACATCTCACCCAGCCAGGTCTCTGTGATATCACTGAAGGAGTGGCTCTGTTTGTTGTCCCTTCTAACAAAAGACCCACCCCTTCAAAAGTCCCATTTCTGTAGTGCAAATAAAAATGTAACTGAGTGGATGGAAGATTGCCTTCTGAAACAGGATCTAAGTCCTGTAAGATTAAACAATTCCACTCAGAAGCAGAGGTCTATCTTCCTTCTTAAAGTTTTCTGTTGTCTTCCTTAGTCCTCCCTAGCTTCATAAAGTTATGTATAAACTGTAGCAACACAGTAGTCATGCTATTACAGACCACATAGTCAAGGCTCCCGAATTGGATGGAAAACTGTGCCTGCCAAATCAAGATCTCAGTCTGCAAAGAGAAGGGAGTCCCACTGATACGACACAAACATATACATGTGTGTATTATTGTGGCTGAAGAACTGCCAAGTTTTGCCACAATGTGCAGTAGCAAAAATGATATCTCAGCAGAGGAGTAAGGGTCCAAAGACCTTTGAGATTCCCACTAGTCCTACAGTTCTGTGATTCAATCAATCCATTTTCTGTTGTTTTCCTCAACAAAATGCTGCCTTGATCCATCAGGGATCAATAATTTTGTTTCTTCTTCCAGTCTCCAAGGATCAAACATTTCTCCCAATTTTCTGTTCCTTGATATTTCATCAGTGGTGCACTTGAATTCATAATTCCTCATGCAGTTGTAATACACATTGTGGTTTCACATGCAGTTTCAATACATTATGGAGTTTGAAGTTTGGGAAATATATAAACATATGGATTTGAATTGCAACCATAGTCTAATGAATTTTGTAAATCTGAGTCTGCTGAACCCCCTAAGACATAAGGCTTAAGTCATCCTCACATATGGGTATTCCATTTCATTCTCACCCACATATAACCATGGGGTTTGTGAGTGTTGCAGCTGTACAAACAATTCATCACTGTCATATGAATGTCAACATTCTAGGATTTGATGAAACCACAGGAGGAAAACAGTGAAACACCACATGAATACAGGATGTTGATTGCCTTGGCAATGAAAATATTAAAGTATACCCATTCATGGATGAACATGCATATTTGATTAAAGTAATGTCGATTTTGGTCAGGCTTCCTGTAATTTTCAGAATAATTTCATGCCTTGATGAAGCCATAATTTTGACATAAATATTGTTCTTAATGAAAAAACCTCTCCGCAGCATATAGCCCAGTTCTACTGCAATGAGACCATAATGCCTGTGAAAACATAACACAAATCAAGACCTATCAGTGGGTGCAAAATGACCAATTGGATCTATTGATAATATTTCATAAATGCAGAATGTCATTTTCTGAGCATAGATTCATTCTGGTCACTAGGGCAAGTGACCCGAGTCTAATAAAAATGATTAGAGTCTCTTTTTGAACAGAAGAGGTTAAGGCCTCCATATTATGGATAATTACACTATGTAACATGTTTTTTTTATTCCTGGGTTATAAATGTCATTTCCTAATTGGTTATATCACAAAAACATGAAAAAGTGTATGAAACTGCAAAAACTTGGTTTTTGCGGGACATCCTGCAACCCCTTTTGCTATAGTTTTTCAATGAATATCTCGAGTCTCAACCAATTCAACATAGATTGTGGCAGCCATGACAATGAAGTTTCTGGCATACAACAAATGCTTTCAAAATAAGTACCACACATTTAAACAGGAATAACACTTTCAAACCAGGAACAGATTTTTTTTCAAATGTTGTTTCCTAGTGTTATCAAAGAGGAGAACCCATAATGGTGGTACAGCATTGATGACTAGGGGTGTGCAATTCAGTACATAACCATGCCATTTTCAGTCCCATTTTTAGCTAACTTCTCTGTTTTCTGGGAAATTGCTGAAATTGGGGGGGGGGGCACAATGGGGAAACTTTAGAGGCTCGTTTCTCAGTCGTTTTTAGGCCTATCTGCATGAAACCTATCTCTGTTGTAGACCACATTTACAACTGTAGACCTGCCAAGCTTTGAAACAATTCAACAATCTCCTGATTTTTAAAAAATTATTTTAAGTTTTTATCATTACATTTTTAAAAATAAGACAAACCACAAGAGAGGGTTCTGAGAACTGTAGTCGCCAGTTGTGTCCATTCACAGCCAATCAGAGCATGGACACAACCAGGCCTTTTACTGGCTGAAAAACAGAGAGAAAAACTTCAACTCCCATCATGCCTGAGGCTTTTCAATGCCTGCCCCAGGCAAGTGCAGTTGGGAAAGTAAGTTCCCAGTAAGACCTTCTCTGGAGGAGGGGCCTAGGGAAATTTTCCAGAAGAAATAGACGCTGCTACTGGGAGGAAGAAAGAAGATACACTGCTTCAGGTGCAATGCAATTAATCCCCTCATAACCAGGAGTCCCCACAGCAGGCCTCTATCTCAGGTGCAGTGTAGTTAACCCCATTATCTTCTGTAGCCAAAAAAATCCAGCTCTCTTGATTTATTTCAACTGGTCCCCCCCCCCCCCCGGTCCTTTTTTTCAAGGATCTAGCAAATGAATTCCCAAATTATCTGAATCGGTTTCTGTCCAAACGAATATGTACACACCCCTATTGAAGAACACAGTCTTCAGCGTTGATGAGCATAGTCTCCAAGTCAAGGTTAGGAAAGGCTGTCATTATTTCTACTCTAAATTTGCAGGAAGTGAAAGGCAATTTGTTCCTGTATGTTGTGCAAAAAATACCCTGTGCAAATTGCCTTCAATGTTGTTCCAAATTGAAGTTTGGGTCAATTAATCAGGTTTATAAGAAAGAATTGCCAAGATCACTTGGTTATCCTTATCTTCAGGGAAATAATATTTGGGGTTTCAGCCTCTTGGTAGGTACCCATTTCTTTTCCCCGAATTACCTATCATCACACACTGCAAATATATGAGAGAGGTTTAGATATGAAAGAAGAGAGCAGTGGTTTTCTGTATTTCTCAAATAGCTCATGTAATATAAAAGGACAAAAATAGAGTATTGCTTGTTACAATTCAGGAAAGGGGAATGTTTCTGAATGTGGGAGTAACTTCCAGACTTTCTGTGAAACTGAGCTTATAATGCATGCTTATTCCCGAAGAGTTTTGCTTTTCATGCCTGCTAAGAAATATCCAGTTTGGTCAGAATTAGCTTTCCTTGCCCTGCCCGCTCGGAGTGGAGGGCAATCTGCTGGATCCCAGTGAAAGAGGCCAGCCAGGACTACTTTTATGGGTGCGGGGCTGGTTATTACCAGGAGCAGCCCCAGCAGCCTCTTCAATTCACCCCACTGTGCCTTTTGTTTTCCTAACCTGTGCTTTTAGGCCATTTCAGAAATGCAAACCAGAAATATTTCTTTAAAAAATGTTTTGTATCCTGATTTAGTATTCCCAGAACTATCAATTCATTGTTTGTGGCATTAAGTTTGTTTTGAGAAATACATAAAAGAACAGAGGCTCTTAATATTGTTACAAGAAAAGGCTGCTTTGGAACTAACAAGACTCCCACAGAGCAAGACTGCAGCGAGCAGGGATAAGGCAGCTTCTAACTTTCTTGGAGGAAAAAAATAATCCATTTTATTCTGGTCTTAGGTCAGGGCACAAGAACAAAATGTATTCGATTTCCCTGACTTGATGGCCTGGTCTGAGGGAAAGACGGGGGAGTGAGGATGTGATGTTTTATTGATCCTCTTGGCTCTTTCAGTGTATTTTGATCCTATTCACCATGATATTTGTAGGATGGGAATAGAAGCCATGGTGTAAGGGTATTTTTCTTCTACTTGCATATTATAATGGTTTTTCTTATGCATTCTATAACTAACAAGCTACAGGGTTCAAGAAAAGTGCATTCTATTTCCCCATGTCCATATTACCTGATCAGTTACATTTTGTCTGGAAGCTATTCACTCTGTTCAGTGTTTGGTTGAACTGTTGGTTGAATTGTCTTTGATTCTTTTCTTTTTTTACATTTAACATGCAATTTTAATCCTTGATAATAGCAAGATCTAGAACGATGTGTATCATATATACTACTCATGTATAAGTCAACCCTACTATCTGGGGTTTCTCAACCAAGATCCTTGGACCCCTTGGTTATCACAAGACACTGAGCTATAGATATAATAATTTTTATGCAGATAGTCCCTGAGACCTGAAATTCATTTCTACTCAAGGTCTACTCAAGGGTAAAAAATCTTTTGAAATGCTGCTTTAACCAGTATACCATACTAGCTCTCTGAAATATGTGTTTACTATGTAAATAGTCCCAAGGCAGAGACGGAAATGTGGTGGTGGAATCTACCAGAAAGACAAGCAATTACACAATTAATGTGCTTCATTTGCAAATTAATTTACACATTGTACAAGATAGGTTAATCAGATTTGGAGTACAAGAATATAGCAAGCTTGTGTTCTTTTCCTGCATGGCAAGGAGTTGGATATGATGGCTCATGTGGTCTCTTCCAACTTTATAATTTTATGATTCTATGTTCAACATCTATATGAAAATGATTAGATAGCAAGACTTCCAGAATTGTGTGATACCTGCTATAATGGTATGGGAAACGGCCAATAATGTTCTGCTGGATGAATCATTAATTTCCCAACCTGGGAATTAGATAAGCAACCTGTCCTGAATGTCACCACAGTTCACCTGAAGGTGTAACAGGAGGCCCTCCATATTTGCTTGGGTTAGGTGCACAGACTTCAGCAAAAGTGAAAAAAGTGTGAATAAAAAAACACTATTTTTTATCCTGAACTGCAATCCTGAATGGTTCCTGCATATAATCTGAAAACATTCTTGGATCCATCTAAATTTACCTTCTTGTGCAAGGGTAACTTTCCCTTTAGAGGAAAGTGCCTCCTGCCTAAGCAGTTCTTGGAATAATGCCCTTCAAAGGAAGCACTAACTTTAGCTCATTTAATAACTGCTTCTCCATGTTTCCAGTATCTTCAAGTAATTCATGTAGTGAAATATTATGACTATGTTGCTATAAGATGTTTTCCGAAGAACAATAATAGTTCTTTGCAAAAAAAATGATTTTATTTTTTTACCACCTTCTGGTTGAAATTTTCTTCAGTTTTTGTCTTTCCTTCTATTACATTTCAGTAAGCATGAAAAAAAATCTGATTGGTCTCAACTGAGCTTCTGAAGCACTAATCACTACCAAAAATGAGAAATGATCCTTGACTCTATAGTTAGGGAACTTAGATGTTTTTACTTCATTATTTTTTACAATGCTAATCTGGTTCAAAAAGACAGTGAGACAATTGATATATTAATTTATTTAGAGGGGAGAAGGAGCAGGAACAGAGGAAAGTCTGACACTTTGGAGGGTTTAAAAAAAGAAACATCATCCAGAAATAGTTTGGGGATAACTCATGGTTTGTGCTGAAGAGATGTGCCGATCACTTGTTTGCTTGATCCAAGATATCACAGAACCAGTTAATGTGTCTTTAAAACATAGGATGCTCTAGTCTGCCCTGAAAGAGAATATTGTGAGGCAACTCCTAAAGAAAGCTTCCCTAGACATGTTAGAATTACGTCAGTTACGTCAGGCTAATAATAACCATTTTTGGGCAAGGTACCCAAGTGTTGTAGCCCAGCCTCCATCTTAGCTGTCAGGTAAGCCTGAGGTTGGGCTTCTTCAACCTGTGATTGTCCCTGCACCTGGCTTGTCAGAGGACTCTGGGTGTGGGCCTGAGATTCCTGTTCCTATGCAGCCAAAGTTTGTCCCAGTGGATTCTGGGACCAGAGACATAATGGTTTCAAGCAGGCAACTTGAACCGCATTCCTCAAAGGAATCAAGGTTGGACCTTGTTTTACCAGATGGGCATTCTAGTTAGGATTATGGAAGTGATAACGTTAAGGAGTTTGACAGACGGAGGGTGATTAATCAGCAGAGGAGAGAAAGGGAGTATGTCAGATGGAGCAACCGTTTGTTATTGAAATAATGAGCAGTCTTCTCATGGAAAGAGACCTTGAGTTTCCCTTAAGAAGGGCTGCTTTCTCTGAAAGATTCAGAGGTGGTAACTTTGCTTATTCAAGAGGGGAAGATCTCTGCTTCGTGGATTCCATGTTATTTCCTGCAGTTTTGTACCTTGAATTCTATTTTCAGCCTTGTTCTTGTTTCTGGTGATTTCTGAGTATACAGATGATGTTCCAGTAACCTTGCAGTTTGAATTTATGCTCCAGCCAAGATCCTTGCCTTATGTTCCAGCATAGTCCTTGTACCTTGGAGTTTTGTTCCTGTGTTCCAGCTTCGGCTTCCTGTGTTCCAGTTTGACATATGCCTTGGGTTAATCCTTAATATTTTGCTTGGACTATTTTGATATCTTTCTTGGGACTAACTTTGATATCTGGTTTGGACTATGTTCTCTGCGTGACTTTTCTAGACTCTTGTTTCAAGATTTTCAAGTACTTTGTTCTTGTGGATTGAAACCCATTCTATTGACTCTGAATTTTAATTTGCTATTGCTTGCATATAATCTTCAATAAACAGCTTGCTTGCTTATATTCTGGGGCTCCAGTGTGGTTTTGAAGTGCCTTCGCAGCCTAGGGGTGCAACACCAAGAGTATCTGTTCAATTCCATATTCTCTTGGATGACACTGATTAACTGTACTCATTTCAGTTTGATTTCTGGCTTGTTTTGGTTATGTCTTGTTTAACCTGATGCAAGACCTGTGCTGAGCAAATAACAGCAAGAGTACAGACAGTCCTCAAGTTACAAACATCTGACTTACAATGACTCATAGTTAAGAACGGGGTGGGACAACAGGAAGTGAGAAAAATCTACCCTTCAGAAGGGAAATCCACTTCTAAAAGGGTTATCACAGGGAAAAGGGATCTCCACTGAACCCTTATCACCAATCCTTGTTTCTACAACAAGCCAAAATTTTCAAAATCCAATTGCCACAGGTGCAGTAAGTGTGGTGAAATCTTCTAAACAACACAGAAAATAAAACAAACACCACAGGGGTGTTAACTCAGGAATTCTGTGGGTCAGAATTCTAAATATCCCTTCCCTTACTGTAAATCCAAGTTAAATGCCAGTTAAAGTGGAATCATAATGCTATGGTTGTGTAGTTATACCCACAGTCAGATATAACCCAGATTCTCTCTGGCTGTCCTAACTTAGAGCACTGGATTGATCAGCATGAGAAAAAGGCTACTTGTCTAGATAGGTTTTTGATGTGACCAAGCAGGACCAATTCCTATTTTCTTGTCAAGATGGAACAGCTGACTGAAAAAAGGAAATATATATATTACTAATGAAATAGCATAGAAGACTGATAACTGAGCTAGGACTACAACTAATGATAGGGAAGACACTTGATGTAAGAAGAGGGGGAAAACTCACAGGCCACTTTACATTTCCAATGATAGATAGAAAATTTATTCAGTAGCCTCAGATTAGATACTTGGCCATTGCTGTACTAGCATTCAAAAGTTTCCCTGGTATCAGAATGTGATTTGTTTTTCTTTTAATGTATAAATATGTGTACAGAAATGAATTCTCTACTGTCTAATTTAGCATAAACTACATATAAATTGCTTATAGTATTTATAAGCTTATAATAAAGACACTAATTTATTGTTCAGATTACCTGTGACACTTAAAACATTAATTAAATGGAGAGATATTTCAGACAGAAATTTAATATTCACACAAGATTTCATCTGAGAAACCAGACACCCAGAAACAGAAAAAGTTGAATTAAGCTTGAAAGCTTAGTTTTAATACTTATGACTCCCTCTGAGCTTAATGTATTTTTCATTATATTATGATAAATCTTTTGTCAGTTAACCAACATATTACAAATAGCAATTTCAAATATACTAAATTCTATAGCTAGTTAACATTCCTGAAACATTACTGTTTTTATTCATGTTGGCCAAAGAAGAGTTGATATGACATAGTAGCTAACCATATGAACTTTGAACCGCAATGTCTAAGCTGAAAGGCCAATGAGGTTAGGCTGCCAAAAAGCAAGCAGTAAGTTGAACCTACATAATGCTCTAGCTACTTTTCCATCATCAAACTTTTTCATCATCTTACCATTCTGGCTTGCTTTTGTGAAGTGGAAGGACTGCACTAAGATTACAGTTACTCAGCATTTTAGGAAAACCTGTTTGGAAAAAAACATTGTTTTTCTTTTCCAGGTTGTACTTTTGACTTGAAGTTTATCCATGTATCATCTAAACCTCAAGGACATTTGCTATTCAGGAGAAAATGGAACAGGACACATTACATGTACTTTTAAACATCATAAAATCATGGAACTGAAAGAAAGACCATAGAGTCACCTCTCTTATTACAAGAATCCAAAGTTGAAGAGATTGGATGGATAGTATCAATCCAACCTTTATTTAAAAGCACCAAACCCATAAAACCACTGATGAACAGTTAATATCGGGAAGTTCTTCCTATTTTTTAAAAAAATTAATTGGTTTGGGTCCTATTCTCTGGAGAAGCAGCAAACAAGCTCACACTATCTTCCACATGACAGCCCTTCAGAATATCATATTAACAGTCAGTCTTTCTTTCTCCAGGCTAAGCACATCTACCTCCATCAGCTGTTCTTCTTATTGCTCAGTTTCCAGATCTTTTATCGTCATGGTCGCCTCCTCTCGATACATTCCAGCTTGCCAAAAGCCGAACTCCAGTGTCTAGGGCTGACCAAAACGGCATAAAGTAATAGTATTTTTCCATTAGTTCAGGTAGCTTTTGAGCCAATGACTTCAAATTACTAGAAAAGAGGATTTTGACTAAATATTTGGAAGAACTTCCAGATGGTACCTGTCATTCAACAGTGGAACAAATTATTTCAGCACATGGTGAATTCTTCTTTGTTAGGGGTTTTTAATCAAGAACTGTAGTAGATGTAGTACATCACAGAAGGGCTTTAGTAATAGTAGAGTCTATGAATTATAACTTGATGCTAGAAGGCTCAACTAGATGCTATGATTTCCTGGTAGGGTATACATCTCAACAGTGTCTATTCCTGTCAAATATAGCAGCACAGAAAATACTTTGGCTCCTGTGAAAAGTGTGAAAAGGGACCAGATTTCTCAAAAAGATTTTTTTTTTAAGCCCACAATAGCACAGGGAGAAGTGTGGTAAATGTGAATGAAGAAAGAATGTGGAAGGTAAAAACCCAAAAATACTTTGGAAGGAAACTGAATGTAGCTGGAGGCTTATAGCATGAAAATTGCATATTTGATTACAAAGATTTGTAGGTTTGGAACAGTAAATGAGGCAAGGTAAAGTCCTTGCATTTTCAATGTGAATATTTGTTGGCCTCAGTTTCTCATCCATTTACTGAAACATAGACTGCTCCATAAAGCAATGGATTGGCTTTCAGTTACATTTTCATTGCATTTGAAATACCAAATGGCTCCTAATCTAAGTGATGCTGGTGATTTTTTTTCTTTTTTTTACCCCAAACAGAAGCATAAAACATTGTGCTCAGCATCCAAGATTATTTCCTTTGCACTGAAGAAATAAAGAGACAATTATTTATAACTCAATTGTAATGGCAATTTCCTGTTGGGGGTTAGAATTGTGATTGTACCCAGGAATGTAGATATTGGGGGGGGGGGGGATCCTCAATGCAATAGCTTAAAGGCACGTTGGCCAGTTGCCATTGTTTCACCTGACGCCACCTATGACCAGAGCATCACACAGGAGTCCAGAGTAAAGGCAAACAGTTTCTTACAAAAAGCACACAAAAATATATATAGCAAAAAACAGTAATAAGGAAAGAAGGTGTAAAATCCAAATAGTCAGCAATCAAATGTCTCTTGCAAATCAAAAAGCAAGACAGATACAGAATAGTTCAAAATCCAAAAGCAACTTTAGTCCATAGGCAAAACTTGAACAAGGATAATCAGCATGAACATGGATAGCTCCCAGAATACTTGAATCTCAAAACCAAAACAAGAACTAGAGAACCCAGGCCTGACTGTAACGTCAAACAGATTGCCTGAACTGAAGAGCAAAGCGCTCACAGCTCCAAATGTATAGACATGAAAGCATTACGACTCCCCTGGATCTTTCACTTCCCATGTAGGCATGTTGAGAGACATGTTGACCTACGAAGCTGGCAATCGGCTCAAATTTGCAGGTGAGCCTCCTGGCTTAGGTCAATGTCACCAGGTGTGTTCCCATGAGAATTTCTCATCAATTCATCTCCTTAGCTACCCAAAAGATGATTGACTCACTGTGGTGGTGAGGAAGCTAGAATGCAACACTTCCTCACCACTTCACCCACAGGTGAGGTGGGGCCTCGGCTTACTTCATATGATGGGATCCACAAAGATCTGTCACTGAAGAGGATCACCAACATGATAAGGGGCAAAAAAAAACCCAGTATGATGAGGGCACAAGAGAATGAACACACTGCAAATTTAAGAATTCAATGTCTCACTATCTGAGAGCTGTTCGACAGTGGAACTCTCTCCCCGGGGCCGTGGTGGAGGCTCCTTCCTTGGAGGCTTTTAAGCAGAGGCTGGATGGCCATCTGTCGGGGGTGCTTTGAATGCGATTTCCTGCTTCTTAGCAGGGGGTTGGACTAGATGGCCCATGTGGTCTCTTCCAACTCTACTATTCTATGATTCTATGATTCTATGTAATACGAGAAATTTAGGAAAGAAAAAATCATTTGGGTGGCAAAATGGAGCAATGGCCCATTTTGCCTTATGACAACTCCATCCTTGAAATGTTTTTAATGGTCCTAACTATTGCCCTCTGGCCACTGTGGAAGGCAGATAGAAGGCTCTTTCATCTGACCAGTACGTTTATGTTTGAGGAAGTATTATAAATCTGGGCAGCCTTATTTTTTTAGTTCCTACATTAAAAGCACCTAATTTAAACTTTCTTCAAAAAGAGAAACCCTGTCTCCCTGGAATTCCGTCAACCTCAATTTTATAGCAGAATTAACTTTGACAATTTATATGCTACCAAGGCCATTCTAAGAATATACCAGCCCAACTCACTTAGGTTGTGAGACCTCCCCCCATCCACCCAGCACTGCCTTTCTGCTGTAACAAGGACAACAAGTTTGCTGTTCTCTCTGCTCATGTCAAAAATGGATATTTTCTACTACTACTGTAAATGGAAATGTAATATTTCTGTTTGCCATTCCAATTTCACAGCTGAGTGGGATCTACAGAGAGAAAATTCTAATAAAACTGCAGAAACATTTAACATGATGACTGGCAGATAGGAAAAGTGTCTATAGCAGCTCCATTTTTCTGATTATGTTAACAAAACATGGCATGTGCTTTTCTAATGTACAGACAACAATTTGATTTGCAATTTAAATCTGATGACTGAAATGATGATTAGATGACTTTTCTTTTCTATAGGCTTGGTTTACCAACTGATCTGTCTAGTGCCGAAATTGATATTTTTGTTCCCACAGATTGACGTTCCTGACTTGAAATTTAATTCCATTTCACAGAGTACTTCCCAAAAATGGTTATGGGTAGTAATATTCAATACTGAGAAATCATTTCAATACTTGATTAAACAATTTAAAAAACTATACAGCATTTAAATCCATGCAAAAATGCCTTCTGGAAGTAAAAATGGTAATGCCAGATCTTGAATATATTAAAGAAATTGTTCAAAGATGGAACACCAGGCACAATCCAGCCAAAGTGAATCACCTGCATGGTCTACTGATTCAGTGGGGAACAACTCACTCTTCTGTTGGATTAATTCTACCCTGGGTGCACTTTTCCTTGCAACTAACACAGGAGTAGAACAGAAACACAGTTCTTCTAGAATACTGTCATCTGAAAAATCATTTTAAAACCAGCCTCAAAGTTTACTTGTGTCTGCATTAACCAAACACTAAAATCATCATCATCATCATCATCATCATCATCATCATCATCATCATCATCATCATCTCAACTTCAGCAAGTGTTGTGGTACCCACCCCCCAAGTTCAGTGGGATAATATTTTTCCAAAAAAAAAAAAAAACCTGGCCAATTGACATTGATTTAATTCCCACACCAACATTTCTTTCTGAAAAGCAAAAAGAGCCCATGTTGGAATTGATTGTTTTTCCAGATGTTGTTCAGCTGTACTTTCCAACATTTCTCTCCTTTAACTAAACTGGTTAGGGCTATTGAGATTTGCCATTCAAGAACATCTGGAAAGACACATAATTTTTACTCTTGGCTTTGGAGAAACAAATTAAAATCTCAAGAAATCTTGGTATTTTTGCCATTGGAATATTGTAATAAATGAAAAATATTGTGACAGAAAATCCCCTTCCAATTAAAAGAAGCTAATAGTTCATCCAGCCATTAGCAAAATGGAACCTGAGCCTCCTCTCTATGACCTATGTGGTCCTCCATGCAACCCAACAACTGGTACCAGAGGGCGTAGTGCAGAGTTCTCGCTTCCCACCTACTGAGAGTTGTTGTCCTCTTAGCAGAACCAATCAAGTCTAATCTTGAGCATCGCTTTGTTTTCTGACACATTTCACTCTCTTACATTGGTGTCCTTGGGAAATTTCCTGGAGGTGGAGCTACCCAACAGAATCCCATCAGTTCTCAATATTTTTAACTTAAAGCCCTCTTTCTTGAAAATCCTGTACTGCTGCCTGAAATATGAACTGTTGTTGTCTCCTAATGTGTTGGCACTTGGAGGTCCATCAGGACTGTTAGCAATACATCTGAAGATCCATTTTGAATGGAAGCCTGATTGAATTCCAGAAGCACTTTTGTGAACATCTGAAGGAGATGTGTTTTGCCCATTCAAAGGGACTGCCTGATATGTTGTTTGGAATGAATACTATTTCTTTGAACACCACTAGAAACACTTGATCAGTAAAACGGATTTCCCCACCTAACACTGGGTAATAAATCACAGCTCTGGTGGTTAACTGATGATACTAATGATAGCAATTATGTGAAGAGATAATGCACTGCCTACCAGAATTGTACAGACACAGACACTGCTGGAAGGAGTTGGGGAAGAAGGACTGTAGCAGCTTTCTTTTTGACATTTTTCATTTTATTTATTTTATCTTTATTCCCCTTCTCTCCAAAATGAATCAGAGCAGCTCATACATAATTCCAAGCAGTATGCCAAAAATGATTTAGACTGAACTATGCTGACTCTAGAAGACCATTGAGTAATTCCAGGCACAGGTGAGATGTTCTGTGATTTTTTTTTTCTCCACTGGGTGACCCTGTTCCAATTTCACAGGCAGAGGGTCAAAATGCATTTCAAATAATAATGTTGGCAGGTCTCACCTCGGGCAGCAAGGGGAGAACAAGGCATAATGATAAAGCTCTTGCGTCTTCTGCTAAATGTGTGGGGCTAAAAGCCGCCTTTGTTACCTGCCAGTTCTTATTTATGTTATATTTAGGGTTGGAAGAGTTCTCCGCTGTTTTGACACAGCAGGTGAGCTCAGGGCACCTTCTATTGTGCAGCATTTTTAACAGACTGTGGTAAATGAGGATAAATTCATGAACAAATTACCTAGCGGCAACAAAAGAGAACACCAAGTTCATTCTACTTTGGGTCCCAAAGGTCTCTGAAGTTGGCCTCACACACTGTGCAGGAAACTTGATGTGGGAACAAGCCATCCTTTTAGTGCTTAGTTCCCAAGGCATGCAGGAATTTAAAGGGAAACACTAAAAAATTCGGTCAAAGCTAGGCAATTTGTGCCCCTCCAGATGTTGAACAATCATACCCCACCAGCACTATTCACAGAGCTAATGGTGACAGGTGATGACAGTTTAATTTTGCCATCGGGAGCAAAAGTTGCCAATTTCTAGTTAGGCACTACATAGTACTTCTAGCCCAAATTTCCTCGAGCGAAGTCTGTTAAGAATATCTGATAAATACATTTGCACTGTTATGGAAAATACATTACCATCTTTTCTAAAATACCAGTTGTTTGTTGCCAGTGGCACATCTCTTGGTTACATATTGACAGGATTACATTATTGTGCTGTATATTAGCTGCCTTGGAAAAATTCCCTAAAACTTCTGTTGGTAAAAGGAAATGTAGCAAGATAGTTAATGGGGGCTTACTACCAAAACCATTCTGTTCCCCTGATGCAATATTTCCACCAGCTTCTGGTCCATTTCTGGGAATAACTCAAAGTTTTGTTTGTGATCTATAGACCTCTGTACTATTTGAATGAGTGTATTTTTCTACATAGATTGAATGTCCCTTATCTGGAATTCCAAAATCCAAATTACTTCAAAATAATAATAATAATCCAAAATTGTCCACATGGGTGGCTGAAATACCTTTGCTTTCTGATGGTTCAACATACACAAACTTTGTTTCATTCACATAATTTTTACAAATACTGTATCAATTATCTTCAGATTCTGTGTATAAAACATAATTTTCATCTTTAGATTGGGTCCCATTTTCAACATAGCTCATTATGTACATATATGCATATACAAGTGTTTGAAAATATTATTTATTTATTTATTTATTTATTTATTTATTTCGTGTCAAAAGCATTGCATAATAAATACATTTAAAAGTGATGAAATAAAGGAAATCACAAGCAGCTAAATAGTTTTAGACCAAAAGCGGGCAAAAGCGACCGCATTGTCCATAGCTTTAAACAACTCCTCCTCCGTACATGAGGCAGAACATTGTGGGCAAGCATACATATGCGGAGTTGTTTGTTCTGCTCCACAGTGACACAAGGTGGAGGATTGCTCCAGGTACTGCCACCTTGCCAGGTTGTTTTTTGATCAGCCCACTCTGCTTCTGAGTCTGTTTAGGGACTTCCAAGTTGCCCATTCTTGGTTTGCTCCTGGAGGAAAGTCCCTCGTGGAGGGCCATCCAGTTGGAATTGCCAGGTTTGGCTGCCCAGACGGACACTCTTGCTGCTGCTGGAGGAACATCAAGTGGAGTAGTGGTTCTCATGAAGGCCTTCCTTGATTTGAGTCTACTGGGAGGAGGCTGATAGTCATGCAGTGGATGGCTTTCACAATGTTCGACCTTATTTCTCTTGCAGTTAGCAGCAACTTCCTGTCGCACGTCAGGAGGGGCAATACCAGCTAACTTGTAGATGTAGGTGATGCAGGATCAACAGAATCCTGTGATTATTCTGCATGTTTCATTCAGTGCTATGTCCACCTGCTTCGCATGGGCAGATTTGTGCCAGACAGGACTCAGCACTTGAGAAAGATAAGGCCAGGGCTGATGTTCTTATTAATTGTGGGTCTGCACCCCATGCACTGCCAGTAAGTTTCCGCAGGATGTTGTTGATGGTGCTGCTACTTTGTGCTTGGTGTTCATGCAGTATTTCCTATATGTTAGAAAATATGAAAAAAAAATATGAAATACATGACACTTATAGTCACAAACATTTCAGATTCAGGATGTTCCATATTATTTGCCTGTTTGGATTCTGAATTCTTTAGGACAGGCTCTTGTTTCTTCGCCACTCTCAGCACATTTGAAGTTAACAAGAGAAAAAGACTTTGCTCATGGCTACTTCCAGGCTTCAGAATTTCCTCATGGCTTCTTCCCTCTCTGCTCTTCTCCCACCAACAAGTGAAAAGTTTTCAGTTCTTTCAGACCTTTTGAAATTGACAGTGAGGGACTTTTAATGCTGTATTGTTTAGTTGATTTTTTTCAATATACTGTCTTGGAATGGATTTCAAAAGTTTTATTTAATCATTTTTAAAATGATCCCCACACATGGGATTCTTTAAAGAATTTTAATTTGTTTTGATAAACTGCCTTGGATGCTACTATTGCCAAAAATGTACAATATACATTAATGAAATAAAAAGTGTTGTAACCATTAAGGCCTTACATGGCTTGGGTTCAGGTAACCTATGGGGTCAACAACTCCTACATAATCTGCCCTGTAGGCTCAGGTCCTCTGAGGGACATTGCCTTCAGTCATCCAGGACTAGGCTGGCAAATGTCACCGAGAGGACTACCAGATGATGGCATAACCTGCCAGAAGAGATTTGACAGCTCATTATACTATCTCAGTTTAAAACAGCACTAAAGACTTATAGGCTTCTCTTGATGATTTTTACATTGTAAAGTTTCCATTGATTGTGTTTAATATGTATTGGTTTCATATGCTCTTTTCAATGTGTTATATGTTTAATTTGTTATTGTCCCTTGCTTTGATTCATTGATCCCATTCTTGTTGTTCTTGTTGTTGCTCTGCAGGTGTTACTGGACTGAAATTTCCATAATTCCCTTATACTTACTGGTTATGCAGTTGATGTTATAGGTTGTCCTGGTCTAAACTGACCTCCTGCACAGTCCCACAGATGCAAAGGATAACTGCAAGCCAGAAATGTATGGACATAGACCTCAGTTTCCATTCTGCTGCAGTTGAGGACTAAGCCAAATGTTTCATGAAAGGTTTTTTTTTTTTTTTCAGAATGAGTGAGAGACAAGGGCGAATTGTGTATTTCTACTTTTTTCCTTTTCTTTGCTCATATTGCAATTGCAATCTCATGTCTGAATCTGACCATTTCAGAGCCTTACTACTTTACAAGTATCAGTCCTCATTAATATAACCTGCTTAGTAGTGACCTGGAAAAATATGATATTGTATGTGTTTGATATTTGGCCAGTAGCATCTTCTAAAGATGAAGTGATGATGTTTTAAAATATTTTGAAAAATAGTTGGATGTTTTCCCCACTCCTCAAAAAATATCCCAAAATATATTGTTTGGAACTTATACAAAGTTCACTCTGACAGTCGGCTGTTAAGGATCAAAGCTTCATAAGGCACATCAAAAGGTCAAAACATGCATTAAATTGTGCACTGAAAATCAAAGCTTTGCCATTTACAGGCTGATGGTTAGATTTCCGTTACTGTGGAAGTAGGGTCAAAGGCATGATTTTATAGCTTCTGATAGCAGTACAATTTAGATCTGCACCACAGCAGTGCCTCATGCTAGAATTGATTTTATTCAGAGACAGAATACAGAAACCACAAAAGAATAATACATTTATGGACCAACTGAAATATACAAAATAGATCATGCACACTTACAAAGCTCTGCTGGCTTCTTCCTCAGGTAAAAGATGTTACCTACACAGCACCTAAATATTTTTCAGGATGTATAGAAGCCTCTAGGGAAATAAAATTTTGTTCTTTGCCTGAGAAAGAAAGTTTAGGAATGTCTACTAGAGACTTCTAGTGCAGTAATTTAGGAGAGGGGACTAGAATTCTGACAAAGAATTCTAAGTACCACACCAAACTGCAAATCCCAGATTTTCATAAGATAGAATCACATAGTATTTAAGTCTATTAGTGTAGCCACATAATGCTACTAGTTGCTTGTGTGGCTAGATTCCTGGCATTCTGAGTCACTGTCTCATCTCTGTCATTGCTAGGTTCACATATGAAATTTATTGTCCACCCAATCCAACTATGTCCCTTAATGAGATGTTGTATCAGGTTTGTGTGTGTTTATCTTAATGACCATATCTGTGACTCACATCAAGATCATCGGACACATCAACATCCTACGGTAGTTAATGTGTATTTTCAATTATTCATGAGTAGATTTGTAATGATAGAAAAAATCCGCTGCTTTTTCCAAGCAACCATTTTTTCCCAATTTTCCCAATTAAATCTCTGTAACAATCAGAGGCGGTCCAACCATAAGGCGAAATAGGCATTTGCCTGTGGCGCCATCGTCCCGGGGGCACCATCGTCCTGGGAGGAGGGCACCACTCTCCACCTCCTTCTCTTTCGGGCCTTCCAGCGGCCGCGCTGGGCCTTCCGGCCAGCGCAGACCCACCTTCGCACCACGCAAGCCCACCTTTGGGGCCTTCAGAGATTGTGAGGTCTGTAGGAACTTGGAAGCTAGGTATGTGGGGTTTATATATCTGTAGAAGGTCCAGGGTGGGAGAAAGAACTTTTCTTTGAAGCAGGTGTGAATGTTGTAATTAATCACCTTGATTAGCATTTAATGGCCCTGTGGCTTCAAGGCCTGGCTTCTTCTTGCCTGGGAGAATCTTTTTTTGGGAGGAGTTAGCTGTCCCTGATTGTTTACTGTCTGGATTTCTTCTGTTTTCAGAAGAAATCCTAACAGCTAGTAAACTGGCTGGGATTTCTGGTAGCTGTAGGCCAAAATACCTGGAGACCCACAGGTTGAGAATCACTGATTTAAGATATTAAATAAGATATGTGCAGTGTGCATAGAAATTAATTATTTTCTTATTTTTTCAAACTGTAGTCCAGCCCTCCAATTATCTGAGGGTCTGTGAATTGACCTTCTGTTTAAAAAGATTGAGAACCCCTGGTATAGAATATGAACCCTTGGAGAAGTATAACAACTGATTCAGTTAGGAGATAGTCTCCAATTGGAAACTTTGTGGAAAGATGTGCCAACTCTCTCTGAAACTAACGTCAATAAAACAAGTGCAAGTAGACACAGGCAGTATTCAAGTTAGAAAACAACCAAAATGTTTATTAGGTACATTGAACTATACTCTCTAAACCTATAAATATAGATTACCCAAGTCCTGCAGGAGGCAAATCTCAGAAGAGCTTGAATAAAGAAGAAAGGGGAAAGAGAAGAAAAACACAGGGGTCTCTTTGTGACCACAGACCCCTGAGGGTTTCTGAGGTTAGATAATCTCACTGTCTAGAATTCAGTGGTTCCCAACCATTGGTCCTCCATGTGTTTTGGACTTCAGCTCACAAAATTCCCAACAGCTGGTAAGCTGGCTGTGATTTCTGAAAGTTGAAGCCCAAAATAACCAGAGGACAAAGGTTGGGGACCACTGGTCTGGATACAGTGATTGCTGATGCTGTCGCCATTTGATTTATGGTAACTCTGTCAAGGGGACACATTCAAATCTTTATGGTATTAACAGCTCTATTGGGCTCTCACAATTTCAGTTTCCATGGCTAGGTATATCTATCTGTAATCCAGTCTTCTTTTCCTACTGACTTCTACTTTACCAAGGATTGTTGTGAGCATATGGGGAAAACATGAGAGAAAGTGTGAATAGAATATAAGAAAGCCTTATACTGCCTATAGCCTCCATTGCTCTAATATGAAATGAGAGTGGAGATGAAGAACAATTGATTAGAGCTTGATTGGAGCAGTCCCTTTCAAGAGGAATCACTCTAACTGTCATAACTCCATCCTACAGAATCCTGGGTTTTGTAATTTGGTGAGGTACTTAGTAGTCTCTTTTTCCTTGATTTAATCCTCAGGTTTACTCTCTATTACTCTGACACTCTTCACATGGTATCCCATTACCTTTCACAATTTCCCAGAAAAAAATGTGTGACAAAACAACTTCGGAATATAGTCAAAACAGAAAAAGGTATAACAAGGAAGAACATAAAAGCTATAAAAGGTTACATCAGTTTGCTTTTATCTGAACTTCTTGGAAACTGCAAAACTCTGTTCCTTTCCCCCCGATGAATTCACTAAGCA
This sequence comes from Anolis carolinensis, assembly GCF_035594765.1. NCBI lineage: Eukaryota > Metazoa > Chordata > Lepidosauria > Squamata > Anolidae > Anolis > Anolis carolinensis. The sequence continues at coordinate 298,682,688 of NC_085841.1, forward strand.
CAAACTACTTTTGTATTTTGTACTCAGCTTGCAGCAGTTAAAATAAGCTGTAGACAAAGAGAGAAAGTAGGAGTAGTGAAAAACTGGGACATTTAAAAGGCAACTGAACAAATGAAATACTAATATTAATTGGGACTGTCCCTGCCAAAATTGTGATAGTAGGAGTATATAGTACTTTGGAAAGTGTGTTAAGGGGTACACCAAGTATTTCACCAAACTATAAATCCCATTATTCCACAGGATAGGATAGGGAAAATAAATTAGTCTCAAACTACTTTAACTGTGTAATGCAGATACATTCCTACGTACTCATCAGACGAGCTACTTTTTGGTGGCATGTGCCAGTTCTTCTATAGTTTTACAATGGAGCCTGCTGGCTCTCGTCCCACAATGTACAACTGGCAGGAACCGAAGCATGCCACAACTTCCTGTGTTGCTTTGGATCAACAGAGGGAATCCAGGCAGTGGAGGCTTCAATCCCTGGGATGAGGTAGGGGAGAAGCCGGGTGATGCAGGGCATGGGGCAACAGGTTCCCCACTTCCCACACCAGGCACCACTGGATTTGCCGCAATGCATGGTAATTCCAGGGGCCATCTGATGAGGATGCTAATTCTCCAATTTCCTATTAGATGGCATCCCATGTCAACAATACTAATCTCCTTAAGAGTTCTAATGCTATTACGATTGAAGAGTTCAGTTTCAGATTATTGCTGCAGCAGAAGCAGTTCGTTCTCCCAACTGAGAACACAATTTGAAGCTTCTGCAGCATAAAAATTCAAAAAGCATAAATGTAAATGTAAATAAGACCCAAAAATGCAGACTGAAAAGTGAGAAAGTGTTTGCAAATAGATGGGAGGGAGCAACAACTTGAAAAGTTTCTGTTATGTAAACATCCATACTCAGAAGTCTTAAGTAATCAGAAGTGGATGTAAAGCATTCAGGAAGAACAAACCTCCCCAAATAAATAAATAAACTGGCTAGACTCAGTGTAAAAGAGCTATCAAAGGGAGTCTTGCAAAGCTGTCAGTTGAGAGTGTAATTCCCACACATCTTCACAGCATCATTCTAATCTCCATAAATTGTTTGTGAGATTTGTGGTGCGGCTGCTTGTCATTGAAGCCAACACTTGCCCCAGTTCTGAAATGAGGGCCTATTCATGTTTTTAAGAGAAAGAGGGGCCATTTACACTGCCAGAAAATGCAGTATAGATATCTCATTACTGTGGGGCATCCAAATGACACTGAAACTAATGAAGATTAACTTGGGCTAAACTTTTTAATGTGGATTACACCCGAGTTTAAAAAAAATACCTCCCTTAAAGTTCCAAATCATTGCAGGTATTGAAGGAGTAGAAACTGCCACCTGGTATAGCCAGCACCATCCATAATCCCAATGGCATCCCTACCACAGGCAGCTCAAGGAAGTAGAATGGCAGTGCCACCCAACCCTCCCTGCCTCATTTTACCCCCCAAACAAAGAGAAAGCCTCTTTATCCTGTTCCTCCTGTATGGTGCTCAGTGGTAAGGCAATGGAGCTTTGGAGAATGGAGAGGGGCTTCCCTCTCCAAAACTCCATCACATCATTCCTGATTGTGGTACAGCAATAGGGAAGCTTCTTGCAATGGTAAGGAAGCTCTCTTTTTGTTTTGGGGGCAAGTGGGGACAGGGAGGCTAGGGTGGTATTGGCCATGCCTAGCTATTCTATATGGCCCCTTCTACACCCTCACCAATAAGGCAGGGTTTTGCACCTGTGTATGGCTTCAAAATGTGGTTCACTCCAGCCTTTTTAATGCCAGTTTATTGCAGCTCCTAGTGTGGTATTCCAGGCAACTCCTGCATTATCAAAAAATAGGAAGGTTGTCACTAATGTGACCTGTTCTCATGTCTAACCATTCAATCAACAGTTTATTGACCAATGTAATAGGCTCAGACATAATTAAAACACAGAAATCCCAGAAACTGGAAAGTTTACTTTTGAAAAGTGATTTTTACAAACTTACTTAAATTCTCTTCAAATTGTCTTCTCTTCACTTTTCTCTTCACTTTTTTATTTTCAAAAGTAGTCATATTGATTGTTGCTTGCAAAATGTGTTCCCTTCCCTCCCACCACCTCATCACTTCAGTACATACAATGCAAAGCACCTCCTAACGTTTTCGTGATTCCACATCTCCATCACTGTAGAAGTAATTAAAATATTGCCATTAACACTGGAAAAAGAATAGTGCGTTATCAATTATTATACTACTGTTGTGATGCTATAAGCTATATGTTTATTATTGGAGAAAGGAATCAATCACAAGTAGCTATAGATGGCTCTTCTCATTTGCATGTTTAACCTTTGAATAATTTAATTCTTTGCAGATTTGGTTATCTCGCTAGGAATCTCTAGGTTCTCCAGTACAACTCTATGGTTAACCTCAAGTAGAGGTTGATCATAGAGTCACATTGGAGGGCCTGGAGATTCTAGACAAATATTATCAAGTTCAAAAATAAATTAACAGTTTTTTCACTTTTGATGGTGCCTTGGAAGAAAATTTCTGATAGTTTAATCACCATTCATTTAGAGGGAACAGCAGATCTTGGAGATTGCAGCATAGTTCCACATACTTCAGTGAAGCTTAGCTCTTCTTCCGGTCCTATGTATATTAAGCGGCAGCTGTATTAATGTCAGAAAATATGTTTACTATAGGAGTGCTTATTCAATCTATTGTCCAGATGCTAACTGAGGATGGACAATGCAAGGCCCTTGATTGCCTTTCCTAGGATTTTTTTCCTCTCCAGAGTGAACTTTATCAAGGGAGAAAGAAGCAGAAAGAGAAACTATGAAGCAAAAAGAGAACTGTTCAGCAGTGGAACCCTCTGTCCCAGAATGTCGTGGAGGCTCCTTCTTTGGAGGGTTTTAAGCTGAGGCTGGATGGCCATCTCTCGGGGGTGCTTTGAATGTGATTTCCTGCTTGTTGGCAGGCAGTTGAACTGGATGGCCCATGAGGTCCCTTCCAACTCTATGATTCTATGATTCTATGAAACATTGGGGGAAGCACTTAAGAGAGAGGCAGGGATAGCCGATTACTGCCCTTCTCCTCAAATCCTGCATAGTTTTGCTTCTGCATGTTCAACCATTTGCTATAGCCATTTGACAACACTGGAACTACCATGGCTCAATGCCATGTGGATGGAACCTTCAACTATTTGTTTCCCTCCCTTTCCTGAGAACTTGCTAAGGACCAGAAGCCAATGGCTCTGGTTCACAATCACTGCTTTGTGTAACACTAGTTTAAGGAGTGCATCATAACCACATGAAAGGTGGGGAATATAGTGTAAATTAGCTTGTTGGAAATGGTTGTTCAATGCCTAGAAGGCAGTGTTTCATCCTTTTTCATTTGTTTAGATGTTCGTACCAAGTCAATGCAGCAAAAAAGAGCAGAAGAAAGAAAAGAGAATGAGGACAAGAAGAGAAAAGGACACTGTGATTCTTTGTCTCCCAGACTTGCCTACTCTGTTGCTTTTACCAGGAACAAGACACAAAACAATGCCCTTGAACTACAGATTTTTAAAAAACTACACTGTAGTCGTGTGTCATCTCCCTCCTTGTCATTTCACTTAGCTATTCTTTTGTGAAACTGCAACCTTTCAGAAATACAATGCTGACACTGACAGCCGCCCCTTCTCAGTGATGCTGTTATTGTATAACCATCCTAACACCTCAATTTCAGCCAGCATTTTAGAGTGATGAGTGCTTTTATGTTGGCATGATTTGGATGTTTGTCTACAGTTTGGAAATGCATTTTATTGAGATCTTCAGAAAGAATGAAAAGTGAGTGTGACTTTTCAAAAGCAATTTTACACAATACTGGTAGAGAACATGCCAACTTTGCTGCATGAAGCATTCTTGGCTGCTATTTTTCACTGAATCAAACACATTAGGATTTAACATGGTCATAATTTTAAAAGATACCCCTTTGTTTATATATATCCAGTTTCTTTGCACTAATAAAGAGAAAAGTTGCCCCAGGATTTCTTTCATTGTTTGTTTACACAGCTCTTGAGCTCCACTGTCTGGCAGTGATTTAAGTTCGAAATAGAAAAAGTTAAATCATTAGCTTGACCGTTTTACAGGGACGTGGTAAAAAAAGATGTGCCTCGGTTCTCACCAATACCACTCTTCCTTTTTCTTTGCCTCTGGGTTGCCTCTGTAGTCTCCTTCTCATTTGGCAGCAAAAGAACCAACCCCATGTTGTCTCTTTCCTTTGTTTATCAGAGAGAAACTTAGTTTCACCATGAAATTGTGTTGTGATGTGATGGACTTGATGAAGGCTAACAAGCTGAAGCTCAATCCAAACAAGTCAGAGGTCCTCCTGGTCCATTGTGAAGTTGATCGAGGTATAGGGTGGCTACCTGTGCTTGATGGGGTTACACTCCCCCTGAGGATGCAGGTCCACAGCTAGGGGACTCCTGGACTTAGCACTGATGCTTGATGCTCAGGTGTTGGCGGTGGCTGGGAGGGCCTTTGCACACTTAAGACTCGTGCCACAGCTGCGACCATACCTTGAGAAACCTGACTTGGCCATAGTTAGATCTGAATTGGACTACGGCAATGCACTCTATGTGGGGCTGCCTTTGAAGATAGCCCAAAAACTGCAACTAGTGCAAAGGCCAACAACCATGTTGCTACTGGAGCTAATTATAGCATGCGGATGACACCTCTATTGGAGCAGCTCCACTGGCTGCCGATAAGTTTCCAGTCCCAATTCAAAGCTCATATTATTACTTACAAAGTCCTAATGGTTTGGGTCCTGCCTACCTTTGCAACACTATTTTCCCCAATGAACCATTGTGGACCCTAAGATCTACCAGGGAGGCCCTTCTCTTGCTCCCACCACCATCACAAGCACAGTTGGTGGGGATGAGAGAGAGGACCTTCTTGGTTGTGGCCCCCTGGCTCTGGAACTCCCTCCCCAGGGAAATCAGATTAGCCCCCTTTCTGTACACCTTCCACAAGGACTTGAAAATCTGGATGTTCCAGTGTGCTTTTGAATGACAAGTCTGCCTAGTCCTAATTTATTGATTAGGTTTTTTTCTATAAATTACCTCAGCCCTGATCCTATAGTCTGCGTTTTGTACAAGTCCTGGCCCTGCCATCTCGATTCTGATTATGCCACCATTTCCTGGTCACTGATTATTGGTGTTGATTGATGCATTTTTATGATGTCTTTACTCTGCTGGTTTTAATTGTTTTAATTAGATTGTTTATATGTTATTATGTTTTTAATTGTGTCTTAGCTTGTAATACTTGATTATGTTGAGCTTGGTTCCCATGTAAGTCACCCCGAGTCCCTTCAGAGAAATGGTCGAAGGATATAAAAATAAAGTTATTATTATTATTATGAAGTTGTTGTGGGCAAATGACAAAGGGAAGGGCAATGAAAGCAATAACTGAGGTACTTCTTCCTTTCCTCAGAAAAGGACTGCAACTTGTCCCCACATTGAGGGGAGGTGGGGAAACTGAGACTATTGCACTTTACTGCTTGCTCTGAAGAAGTGGTTCTCAACCTGGGGTCCCCAGATGTTTTTGGCTTACAACTCCCAGAATCCCAGCCAGTTTGCTAGCTGTTAGGATTTCTGGGAGTTGGAGGCCAAAAACATCTGGGGATCCCAGGTTGAGAACCAATGCTCTGAAGGAAAGGCGCCCTCTCACAAACCCTGAATGCTAAAACCTATCTGTGGCCAGGAGAGGTTTAGTATATTTTAATTTTGGCCCCTTACTACTGTCAAGTTGTGCAGGCCTGCTCTACAGTGTAACACAAGGCAGAGATAACATGTATCTGAATCTACTAATAGTCAGCAAGGGTTTGTAGTATGGTGAAGCACCAGCATTCTGGCAGAGAAAGTTAAAGACCTTGCAAAACTACAACTCCTGTGATTCCATAGCATTGAACTGTGGCATTTTAAGTGGTGCCAAACAGCATTAATTCTACAGTGAAGATGCACTTCTAGTTTCGTCATGGTGAGTAAATTTGTATTTCTATTTTACTTATATATAATTGTTAAATATTTGTTTATACATACAGCTGAAATATGCAAATGTTATACACATCAGTGTTCCCTTCTTCCTTCTTTTTGGAGGTGCAATTCCTTGTGTGTGTGTGAGTGTGTGTGTGTGTGTGTGTGTGTAATAGAGAGTGATCCCTTCCATGCGTATCCTTACCAAGAAGGGAAGTCTGGCTTTGTTACATTTTTTTTATTCTTCCACAAAATAACTTGCTTCAAAGATGTTGAAAGTAGATCTTTTTCTTGCAGTACTTGTTCAATCACTAGGCTGCCCTCAAGCTTTCACAGAGGTTACAAAAATACTTTCAGAGAGAACCACAATTTGAAAACGTACATGACCTCTGTGATCTACATGGGCCTATTTGCAAAATCTCACATATCGGTATAAAGGTGAGATAAAATGGGGCAGTCACACATAACATTGGCAAAAGTCTGTTACAGTGATGATGGGTTGTTTTGTTGTTCTAATTTTTCTGTCTTGCTTAAAGCACACCCACAATCTGACAAGGTGAGTGGGTAATTGTTTTTTCTCCCATCTCCACACTTTAGGTCCCATTTGCTTGTCATTTTCTGAAGTCTATATGGAAATACTGCTAACAGATCTTAAACAACTCTAAATTGTGTTTTTCTTAGAATGTTTTCACTTTGTGAAAAGCATTTCAGTGAATCGCTAAGGAGAGAAGCAAAATCCATTCTGACAGATAGATAATTCACAGAGGAAAATAACTGTTGCAAGGTACTGGTTGAAGCCTGAACCTGCTTGTTGCTGTTTTTATTTGCATGCAAAAAATATGCAGGCCAGCAATGTCAAATGCTTAAAAGAGAAGATTGTTATTAAAGCTTTTGTTAAATGTAGCTATACTGTTAAATTGGCTGTAATCCTGTAGAGCAGAACTTTAGAAAAATAAAGTAAGGTTTACCAGTCAATTATAAAATGATTGGTCCCTTTGAACACTGTTCTGTTTTCAAGGTGCTCTTATTTGATGTGTACCTTTTAATATTAAAAGATTTTCCCCAAACTCCTTATTGTTGTGCCTTGTAATGAAAGACACCTTTGGAGATCATGGGATAACTGTTTGCAGGATGACTTAATAAATACTAAAAAGAAAGGCACCCAATGCTGTCAAATGATGAATGCATAAAATGGATTTTGAATTTGAACTGCAGTCAGTACCAAGTTGTTGTCCTCACAGTTGACAAATGTAAGAGAGACCACAATATTTTGTAATAGATGTTTATGATTATAACCTGCTCATCAATTCCTGGCTGTTCTTGTCAATTTTCCTTTTCCTGCTTCCATTTGTTCCTTTTCCTTTTCTCCATCAAAAGACTAAAATGTAGTGTCTTGCACCTCTGCTTACAGGAAGATGGTTTTGGAGTTCTTGTTAGGATCATAGCCAAGTGATAACAGATGACCAGTGATATAGTGTTATAGGAAGGAAGGCATGAGGAAATGAAACAAAGAAAGTTCCTGGTGTCTGAAAAAGTACGGCTTTATTTTCAGTTGGCCAACTGAATTAGAACCTGCTCGTTGTGCCAGGAAGACAGGGCACCGAACAATAAAATTTCCTCTGCTTGTATATTCTTTATGATTACATACATGCATCACATAAGCATCATACAGATATCACAATGTGCATCACAAAATTTTCCTTTTACATTGCTCCTAATTGCATATTTTTAACTACAGGACCATTGACCTTCAATAAGCACATTTATCTAAGACAGTGATTCTCAATCTGGGGTTCCCTAGATGTTTTTGGCCTTCAGCTCCCAGAAATCCTAACTGCTGGTAAACTGGCTGGGATTTCTGGGAGTTGTAGGCCAAAAACATCTGGGGACACCAGGTGGAGAACCACTGATCTATGGAGTTTCCATTAGCTTACCATCCTGTACTCTTAGCACCAGGATTTTTTTTTTGTCTGTAGCAACTACTGATAACAAGAAACTTCCATTAATCTTAAGATAAGCTTCCCCTGGTATGGGGCTTCTGGCATTTACCAGATGCCCACACATTCCTTTTCACAGACCCTGGGCCCCTGCAATAGGAAGAGAATATATTTCCAAATGAATTACCTGCAGAAGTGTTTCTGTGCTGTGCTTTCTATGTATTTATAATTCTTATTTCTAATATGATTACATTCAATATATGTTTTCCAGTACAAGTATTATGTATTTGCATTATGTATTCATCAATATAAATGGTTAATTTGTATTAGAATCATACAGTCTTAGAGTTAGAAGAGACCACATGGGTCATCTAGTCCTGACATTCAGGAAAAGCCAATCAAAGTACCCCTGACAGATGGCCAGGCAGCCTGATTGAAAGTCTCCAAAGAAGGAACTAAAAACCTATCTGTGACCCAAAGAGGTCTAGCCTATTTTAATTTAATTTTTGTTGATGTTGTTGTTGTTGTTTGCCCTCAAGTCATTTCCAACCTATGGTGACCCTAAGACAAACCTATAACTGGGTTTTAATAGCAAAGTCTATTATTAAGAGGATAATTTTTATATTAACTAGGCATTTTGAGTCAATGAAAAGATTAAAAGGCTTATCTTAGGGCCCTCCAGACATGCCTAAATCCCGAGAGGAACCAGGATTTAGTCCATGTTCCTCTTGGGATTTATGCCACAGAGTGGGTCAAAATCCCAGAATTTGGAGGTGGGATAGCTAGATGCTCTCTTGCGTCAACCAGAGATCAACCCAGGAGGGCATCTAGACAACCCCCAGTCCCCATTTCTCTCCTAAACTTATCAGAGAGGCCCTCAGACCTCTCAGATTAAGCTCCTGTAGCATCAAAAGGGAAAATCTCCCCTCCCTGCTGTTTAGTACAAGAGGCCTGAAGATGGAGGCTGGCCTCTCTGGTAAATTTAAGGAGGAAATGGGGGGCTGGCAGGAGAAAGTAGCCATGCCATCCCAGTTCTTTGGGCTCCTGGAGCCCAAAAAACCAAGATGGTAGTGGAGAATGACCCTCGACATCATGAAAGATTATCCTGAGACTCAATCCCCACATGGCCCACACCTGCAAAGATCCAAACTTTACTGAAAGTACTGGATCTTTTCATTTGTTTTTTTTAACTTGGGGTAAACCTGGAAATCAAGGTTTCCTCTGGGTTAATCCAGATTAGCCTAAAACATCATTTGGACTCCTCAAGCTAATCCAGAACCCATCATGGCTTTGAGTAGAAGTAGTTGCTTAGAAGCCCAGTTCTAACATTGGCTATAAGAGAATTTGGGAAACCATCAGCAAAAGAGTTGGGACCACTCTCTCCTATATACTATATGCTACATGATTTATCACCAATAAAGCCTATTTTATTTCAGTACAGGTTCAATATGACTTCCCCGGAACTCCAAAATCCAAAATTGTGTCACCTCTGCTTTCTGGTCTTTCCATGTACAAAAAGTTTTCATGCAAAACATTATGAAAAAATATTGTATATAAGATTACATTCAGGTTAAGTGTATATGAAACATAGAGGAATTTCATATCTAGTTCTATACCAAAGATATCTCATTATACATATGCAGGTATTCCAAAATTTGAGGGGAAAAAACAAAATACATAATACTTGTGGTTCTGAGCATTTCAGATAAGGAATAATCAAGATGTAACATGTGTCAATGATAAGCATCATATGAAGTCTCGAGGAGACCTGGAACTACACCTAGAACAAGACTAGAACATAATGTACTGTGATATGTAGTGTAAACTTCCTTTCTTATGCATTTTAATGTATTGGTAGATCATCCAAAGCTGGTTTTATATGAGAGTATTTTGATTTTTAGTCCCTGGATCCGGGGTGAAGAGAACTTTCTAATGTGCCAGTCTTTCTTCACAGTACTTCCTAATTGGAAGCTCCTGGTTCCTGTTGGTTTGGTGATGGTACTTGTGGTGGACAAGCATGGCAGAGGACATTGTCTCAGTGAAAATCTATCTAGCCATGCAGGAAAATACAATCAAAGCTCTCATGACAGATGACCATCCAGCATCTGCTCAAAAAATAAATCCATAAAAGGAGGTTCCACCAAGTAGTATATTCCACTGTGTCAGGGAGTTGCTCCTGACATTTAGGTGGAATCTCTTTTCCTGCAATTTGAACCCTCTGCTCTGTCCTAGTCTTTAGAAAGCAAGTTTCCCCCACTACGTGACATTATTTTAAATATTTTTACTTTACTCGAAGCTAAACATACCCAGCTCCCTAAGGCACTCCTCAAAGGACTTGGTTTCCAGAAGTTTGATTAGTCACCCTTCTCTGGAGATGTTCTAGCTTGTCGACATCCTTCTTAATCCTATGTTTATCAATATGTTTGTTAATTTCCACCATTTCCTCTCTTTGAGCTCTTTTTTAATTCCTTTTTCTTCCCCTAGCCCATCTGCAATCCCCCCCCCCATTCTTCCTTCAACCTCCATGTTGTTTCTTACCTGCTTGGCTTATCATTCCAGAAACTGTCCCTTCCTTAGAAGTTTCCTGCCATACCACTTCAAATTCCACCCTACATTCCTCAGCTTTGCCAGCTCCTAAACTTTGGCCAATGTTGGACCTGAATGGCACCATTCACAGAAAGGATGCCATCAGCTGCCATGATCTGCAGCCAGCACCTTTTGCCTCCTTTTGCCACTCTGGCAACCTACTCTTCTCTCACTCTACTGCAGGTGTGATTTTTGTGTGTGTGTGTGTGTGTGTCACACATCATGGTATCTTGGGCTAGCCCTATCTTGGGACTGGACTCACAAAAATCATTGTTTAGATTCCAAGTAGAGATGTAAAGGATTGATCTGTAACTGTATAATTTAGGGAATCCACAAACAATCCTTTGACAAGACTTATCAAAGTTATTTTCTTAAATTTTCCCCAAAAGATGCTGGTTTTTTATGTACACAGAACTTGAAATGTTAAGGTCTACTTAAACTGAGCAAATATGGTAGTTCTTTTACTGGACTACAATGCCCAGAATCCTGCAGTCAGCACAACCATTGAGAAGCATTTCAAAAATTAGCATTGTCTATGACATGTGCACAAGGGCCACTCACCTATGCAGAAAGGTACTGATATCGAGCTAGAATTTGGGGGCTTCCCTTCTAAGCAAGAGAAACCCGAAGCCTCCCCTGGCAGATTCGTTGATCCTGGCAAGCGGGGAGCCGCTACGAATCAGAGTTTCCCCAATAATCTCACCTGTAGACTGAAGAGAGAGCACCAAGTTGATGATTTATTCAATTCGGTTGAAAAGGATGTCAACCGCAATCGATCGCCGAGAAGACATGACAAGAAACACAAAGCAGTAACCTTTATAATACAGAAAACAGGGCGGCGAGATTTGAAATTCCTGCCACGCCTCCTCCGCCCGGCTTCATGCTGATTGGTCCTTGGGAGAGTGGTGCGAAGCCCCGTCCAATCAGAGGGCTCCCTCCGCTTCGGCTCCTCCACCAATCAGGGGTGAGGGGGCGGGCTGAGCCGCAAACAATGAATGGCCAAGAGGATTATGAATGAATCAATGAGTCAATATGCAAAAGTAAGCACAGAGAGCCTAGATAAGCCCTCGAGGCAACTTATGGATTACTTTGGGGGTGCAAATATACATACTTGTCTGGCAGGCTTTGCCAGATTCCAGTGAGTCAAGGGCTGATCAGATGAGCAGCTTTGTTTCTCAATGGATCCAGTTCAATGATAAGATAAATGACAGCCAGAATAATCCTTAGCTTTCCAAGGGCTGGATTATCCCCCATTGGAATGTAAAATAAAATCCGAGTGGTCAATTCTTCTTCTGAATGGCCTTGCTCCAAAATTTGAAAGGGAATAGCCAGGTCTATTGTTCATGCAAAAGGTATCTGACAGTGTCCTGGGGCGGGGAGATCCTCCCTGCCTGAGTTGCAGCTGTTTGTTGGTTTCTCGGGTCAAACTTCGGTCACTCTTAATATTTCAACACATAATACATATTTCATAATGGGAATGAAAAAAGGTCATGCAGGGTATACAGGATACATTCATGAGATCATACATCATGTTGTTCGATCACTCCCACCCACCCTTGAGTTCAAAGTTTAATTCATAAGCTTCATAGGAAAGTGTAGAGTCCAAAGGAAAGGAAGGATTCCACTCAGTGTTCGTTCTGTGGCCATGCTCGGCTTGGGGTTAGCCGGAGGGGTCGTCGAGTGTGGCAATGGTTAGGCCAGGGCATGAGAAGGCTTCTGGGTGACCCTCTTCGTGTCTAACATGCAGTCTGAACTTCGGGCGCCAAGTCTCAGCGTCGAGAACTGCGGTGCGGCAAGAGGGAGCTCATTTTGACAATCAGCTAATGTCCTTTTAAACTTCATTTGTTTTATTGAAATAAAATGGTTTCCCGCGATGGGGGGTGTCCCAAAGGTTAAAGGCATGCTTAGAATCAGTTCAGGGAGATGTGATATAAAATGGATGCCAACTCTTTAATCAGTAGACGGGGAGATCTTGGAGGTTTCCTCATCTGCGATTTGAAGAGTGAAAGCCCTTCAGCCGACTGCAAGCTGTTTGCAATCAGGCTGGAGGAAGAAAGAGGGGAATCTTTCCAGTGAGATTGCCAGTGAGAAAGGGAGAGTCCCTCATGCAAGAATCAAGAAAAGATACATAATAGCTACCAAGAGGAAGAATGGAATGATACTTTTATTAAGGGTTAGTTAATAGTTGAGGGCAAAGAGGGAAGCAGAAGGGAGGCATGTCATAAGCTGCTGTTGGAGCACACACACATTTCATGATTTGGTTGGTCCTAGCATGGTTCCTTTTGATCGGTGGAACTCTCAGCTGCAGGTCAGATTAGGTTGAATGCAGATGGCCGGTTTTGATCAATCACAGTACTGGTCTGCTATAACTTAACATTATCTCCACTGATTGGTGATAGCTTTCTAGAGTTTAAATAAAGGTCTTTCCCACTCCAGCCTGGATATGCTGCTCTTTGATCCTGGACTTTTGCATGCACATCATGCAATTTGCCACTATGATGAGTGTTTTTAAAAAGAGGTGGACTGCAAAAGCAGCATTGGTAGTGAAGGAAGAGAAATTGCAACACCTAAGAAATTATTTCACCAATAGTTCTTTAAAATCGTGTCCTGCCTGGCTGGATGCCCTTGGCAAACGGCATCCCTCTAGACTTCTACTTGCTCTCTTGTTTGTGGTCCTGGGGTTAATCAGCATCAGAGCTGAGGCCTCCAATCTCATGACTCTTAATCATGGTTTCAGGCATGAAGTATCCAAAGTGGCTGTAAATCATAATAACAGCTACTGCAAATTGATCTATTGAACTGGAAAACAGGCTTCTTTCATTGATGAGAAAAATAAGGAATGAGTTTGGATAAGGAAAGTAATGGAGTGCAATGTAATGTAATGTTTATTTGTTTTCCTTTTGGGATGTAGATTCCTTCAGCCATTTACATCTCATGCATTCCCCAGGCAGCTAAATGTCCTTCACTTTTTCATCGAGGCTGTAGCAATTTCAGGCACAAAGTCTAGAAGAATGTCATCCCCCCCTCTCTCTATATATATACAGTCACCTTACTATTAGATTCACAACATAATCTCAAGGACTAATCCAATATTCTTTCCACAACCCGCAATTCTACTGTGCTTAGTGCAGTTGGTTTATGCCTTCAGGGAGGAAAATCTACTTGTCATATCTTACAAACTGTTTGAGTTTTATATATCAGGCAGCTTTTCTTTTTCTTTAAGTAAAGTAGCATGCAATGGAAATATAAATTATGCTGCAATCTGGTCAATGAATTCATCATATACAATTGCTTTGTAGAAACAGAGAAGGTGGGGGAGTTAGTAGTGAAGATAAAGACTGGAATATCATTATAGTCTTGTGAGAGCTTCAGTTTAATAGTATTTGACAGGATTCAGCTATGTATCTTATGAAAAAACTGTAAGGGAAGTAGATAAAGGTGCCCTCCTGAGAAATAAATTGCTGCTCCAAAATAAACAGAAGAAAGCTCTTGATCACATATTTTGAGAGAAACCGATTCTACTGAACAACTCCATTTATATAATGAAATAATGGAAAGTACAGGAAATTATGAACATGTCAACAGTGTCAGCTGAAATATTTTATTGTTTGAGACAGGAATTGACTTTTCCTACCACCAAAGCTATGGTATCTAAGGCTGGATCTACACTGCCCTATATCCCAGGATCTGATCCCAGATTATCTGCTTATCCATCTGATTCAAATCAGATAATCTGGAATCAGATCTTGGGATATAGGGCGGTGTAGATCCAACTTAAGGCAAGGGAAGGCTCTGGAGGCAACTAATCCGACAAACTCCTCTCTGGCAAAATAAAGTATAAATTTCCTTCCATTTTCATGACACCCAAATTCTGAGGTCTATCCGTTCAATAGCAGGGACCTCCCTAGAATCATAGAATTGTAGATTAGGAAGAGATCCCAGGGGCCATTGACTCCAAACCCCTGCCATCCAGAAACACAGAACCAAAGTACCCTGAGAGATGGCCACCCAGCCTCTGCCTAAAAAGCTCCAGAGAAAAAGACTCCACCACACTCCAAGGCATCAGCTCTTACCGTCAGGGAGTTCTTCCTAACATTTTGGTAGAATCTTTTTTCATGTATTGCTCTCTTAATCAGATTGATATAATAGGAAGCCATTTAATACCAGATCATGTTGGTTTATTAATTTTAAGACATTTTTAAAATGGGCTCTTGTTCACTTATTGTGAAGTCAAATAATAATGCAATGAAATGCAAGGAGATATCTAAAATGAAATATCATTATGGTACAATGAAATGTAACAATGCAACATCAAAATGGTACTTGCACACACACTCCCACATCCACAAAGACCAATATAAAATGATGATACAATTCAAAATGAGCTGAAATGTGGTTTAAAAAAGAACTAACACCAAGCCTGAAATAAAGCAGTAGTAAAAACCGATGGTGCAGCAGGTTAAACTGCTGAACTGCTGAACCTGCTGACCAAAAGGTTGGCGGTTCCAATCTGGGGAGCAGGGTGATCTCCTGCTGTTAGCCCCAGCTTCTGCCAACCTAGCAGTTCGTAAACATGCAAATGTGACTAGATCAATAGGTACCACTCTAGCGGGATGGTAACGCCACATGACCTTGGAGGTGTCTACAAACACTGGCTCTTCGGCTTAGAAATGGAGATGAGCACCAACCCCCAGAGTCAGACATGACTAGCTGTCAGGACCCTGGCTGCAGAGCACCAATAACCTTACACAGAGGCCAGTCTCTATCTAATATCTTTATTAAAGAAATATATAAAATCAATAAAAACAAGTGAAGAATATAGTCCAGAAGCAGACCTTTCAGATGAGGTCAAATATAGTCCAGAAATGTATTGTCCAATATAAGATATTAGAGTTCAAAGTTTTAATCCACTTGACCGAAACACACACTTTGCCAAGCAATAGTGTGGGGAAATAACAGAGTCTTTAAAGTCCAATGAAGCTTGACAACAAGGCTGGAAATAAACTTGATTCTTGACTAGATCCGTGACTGGAGGCAAGACGAACATGAAGCATGAACAGAGTCCGTGGTAAAACCGTGAGACAAGGCAAGGCTTGAAGCTAGATCCGGAAAGCAAGGAACTGGGATTACGAAGTCCACACACGATCTCTCTCCTCAAGCTGATCAATTGACTCCGCAAAGAATCCCTCGTGCCAAACACCTATATTGGGTCTCGTTTTCCCGCCAACAGAACTCTTTCCCTAGAGAACGAGAAGCGAAACCCAACTCTGTCCAGATGCATGACTCCTTAGAATTTCCCAAGGGAAGCAGACCTAATCAGCCATTTGTTTGGCAGCGATTCTCAGGCTTCTCCGATTAACCTCCCTGACTCCCCTATCTTTAGAATAATTTTCCCTCCTGGAAAACGGGGGGGGGGGGGGGGAGTTCTGCCCAAGGCCTGTTTGGCTGAATTCTTGAGGGCAAACATCAACATCCTGCAGGTGAAGAGACTCCGGCTCTGGCTGAACCGGCGAAAACCCCATGTTTTCCTCTTCGTCTGCCACAATAGTACTAGGAACAGGACTACAAGGCCCATGAGTCATCACACTAGACTTCATGCCAGAGGAAAGCCTTTACCTTTACCTAAAAACCATTGATGTGCAAGAAGGATTGAAATAGCAGTTTTAAATGTCTTAGGTGAACAAAGGAATTAATGCCAGGTAAATTCCCCCAGGGAGAGTATTCTTTTTTAAAAATGCACAATAACAATTAATCTAACAAAATATATAGACACATTTCAATAGTATTGTAATTCATTAACATAATTAAGAATACTTCACAATAATTACCCATGTAGCCTAATATAGTTCATTTTGATTTGTAGAGATTCTCTAGGGTTTCCAATAGAGGCCATTCATGTCATATTATCTACTAACTACCCAGGTTAAAGTGAAAAGCTCAGGGATTGAAGGTAGTGTAAAAAGCATATATTCTGCCATAAAGCTATAAATTCCTTCCCCTAAGCATATGACTGCCTAAACCCAGATTGGTTTATCAATCTAGTAAGTCTTTCCTTGGAAGATACAATTGATGACTTTGTTGGGGAAATGCCACATTTGGCATAGTAATGGCAGCTAGAGAAACTTGCAAACCATGGCTGGAAAGAAAAGGCCACAACTTTATTAGATACAGCCAAGTGGTATCAGCTTGAAAAAGAAACTAATCTCTGTTACTTACTTATCTGAATTTATTTTTTTTTTATTTTTTTTAAATCAACATGTTTCAGCCTGGACTGTTTATTGGACTTCTTCGGGGGCTATATTTAAAGTAAATACAAATGCATATATTAACTTATGAATTTTGAGGCAATTTTTCTGCTGATTCAAAATATGTCCTTTCACTATCTATTTGTGCTCCTTTAATGTGCAGAACAGAGGGTTATATGCATACCTTTCTGGGTCCTATGCTCTCAGCTTCTAATAAGGTAAAGGTAAAGGTTTCCCCTGACGTTAAGTCCAGTCGTGACCGACTCTGGGGGTTGGTGCTCATCTCCATTTCTAAGCCGAAGAGCCGGTGTTGTCCATAGACACCTCCAAGGTCATGCGGCCAGCATGACTGCATGGAGTGCCGTTACCTTCCCACCGGAGCGGTACCTATTGATCTACTCACATTTGCATGTTTTCGAACTGCTTGGTTGGCAGGAGCTGGGGCTAACAGCAGGCGCTCATTCCACTCCCAGGATTTGAACCTGGGACCTTTTGGTCCGCAAGTTCAGCAGCTCAGCGCTTTAATGCACTGTGCCATCAGGGGCCCAGCTTCTAATATTTTGGTGCAAAACCTACTCATGAAGATGACTTTGTTCACAGGGAAATTTTGACTTGACTCCTCATGAGTTTTTCTTCACCCATTTTTTTCAGCTGCTCATTTTCTTATGGATTTGGAAGTAGTGTTGCAGTTCAGCTAGCATTTTACAACTTAAAACTTAATACTAGTAGTTGGGCCTTTCTGATAGGCCCTTGTATTACAACTGCAAGAGAGACTGGATGGGGTCTCATGCCATCCCACGCACTATCCCTCCTTCCCTCCTCATTCAGTGGGAGAAAGGGTGGCAATATGCCACAACACATGTTGCCCCACCAACCTTTTCCCCATCATACAGGGAAAGGAGGAGGAAAGTGAGTGTTGCTCCATAGGAGCTACCCAAAATACACTTGCCTTCCCATAGTGGTGGAGGAAACACCTTTTGGCGCTTCCTCTCCATTTTGGGAAGAATGTGGGCAGGGCCTTCCATACGTCATGTGATGATGCAAGGAAAGCCCCGTACAAGCTGTGAATAAAAGTGGCAAAACGAGTCTATTTTGCCCTGTGTGAAGAGGTCCTTAGTCCAGCCTACATTTGTCTATTTCTACATGGTAGAGGGCTGGATTAGATGGATTTTGTAATACTTTTCAACTATGAAGGTTGGCTCCTGAAGTCAGAGATGATAATTAGAATAAACACAGAACAGAGCTGTGCGTGTGGAAATCAAAATTTAAAATCCTTATTGCAGGATGATGCAGCTACTAAAGGAAAGGAAGAGACCATTCTAAATTGCCCTGAAATCAAGTATTTGGATCCAAGATCTGAATCAGATATATTTTTTTGCTCAGAATGTAATTCTCAAGTTTTACCTGCGCCCCTCCAAGTCAAATGTATTACAAACAAGTATGCATAGTGAAACCTGTAAAGAGGGGGTTTAAATTTTCACTAAGTTACTTCTTAAAGGTTGCAATAAATAATTTCAGCAGTTTTCTTCTTGCAATGAGAAGGTTTTCAAAAACAACTGTTTTTGCAGGCTACTCTGCTTCCAATTCGCATATGGTTGTTTTGCATGGAAAACAGCATTTTCCACACAGGAAGCAATATTTTCTGTATAAAAATAATATTTTTGTGTAAAACAATAATATTTTTACACAGTAAGTCCCAAACTGTGAAGATTCCCATCAGTTCAGAGCCTTTCTCATCAGAATTTCTCAATGCTCATAAAACATGTTTTTCAACTGCCCTTATTCCCTTTGGGAAGAGAGGGTGAGTTAGAAATAAAGTTTTATTATTAAGTTTTATTATTCAACCATTTTCTAAAAAATTAGATTCAAATATTCTTTTCAGCCCTTCACTTAAGCTTGTCTGTGATTTTGTGTCTTGAAAATTAGGGGGAAATAGGAATAGTGTTGCCCATCAAGTTAGTGCAGTGGTTCTCAACCTTTGGGTCCCCAGGTGTTTTGGCCTATAACTCCCAGAAATCCCAGCCAGTTACCAGCTGTTAGGATTTCTGGGAGTTGAAGGCCAAAACATCTGAGGACCCACAGGTTGAGAACTACTGAGCTAGTGGCTTGAAAATGCTCTGATGAATTGAAACTGATAGATGCCTGATCTAACTGAATGTTGAGATTAAAATCTTAATTATCTTTCCCTGAGGATGCAAAATATACAAGCCCAAACAAAACAAAACAAGCCTCTCAAAGAGAATAAGGAAATATTACCTTTAGACCCCAACTTCTCGGTTCGTCGTGGCAAGGAGATTCTGGGCATTGGAGTCCAAGAAGTAACTTTTTCAAAGTTTAAATATTCTAGACAATTTTAAAACACTTGAGATGTAAAACATGAACTAATTTTGAAAGCATGAGTCAAAGGGCAAATTCACACATTTTTATGGTATCCCTGTGACTTCCTTCCAAGGAATATAATGCAAATACATGGCAGATGTTTGTATATAGGTGTTGGCTACATCTGCTCATGGTGACAAATATGCTTTTGCTATAGCTTTTTCTGTTATCTGTGAAACAGCGCTACAAAACTGAGCACCTTGTAAATTTAACCTGAAGGAAGAATTAAAATTATTATGCGGAAAAGAAAATGGTTAATGGCACAGGGAGAGGCCTCGATTCTAAACACATTTTGAGCCAACTTTAATAATAAGCAAACTTGTCATCCTTTTCTAATGTATTTTTGTTGCTTTACAAGTAATTTTATGATTAAAGAATTTCTTCAGGCATCATTTTAAAGGAACCTGAATGCAAATAAAATTAAAAGTGTAAAAAGATAGCAGTGACTTTACACAACAGACTGTTCATCTTTTCACCAGTGTTTATTGCTTGCAAACAAAGGAGATCATTCATGTGTTGTTGCTGTTAGCTGCTGTCAAGTTGATTTTGACTTATGATGACCCTATGAATCAAAGACCTCCAAGTCATCATCTATTTATTGTCTTCATCGTCCATTTTAATGTTATGTAAATCATTTGTAGTTGATATTTTTGTTTGTAAATGTACAACTATAAACCTGCCTCTTCATTTTTTTCCTTGATCTTCTTCAATAATCTATTTCTGTTCCTACTCTTACCACTTCCCATTCCCAATCCCTTTTTCTGGCCGTTTTGTGCTTTCATATAAACTGTAAAAAATATTTGTTTTTTTCCCTATGGTACTGTTTTGTCTAATAAAAATTATTTTTAAAACATTACTCCAAGTCTTTGCTATTTTCTGCTAGTAGAATGGTGTCATATGCATATCTAAAGCTGTGGGTGTTCCTTCTTCCAATTTTTATTACTGCTTCCTCTGAATCTAATCCTGTTTTATTTATATGTTCAGCCTACATGTTAAACAGATACAATGATAAAATGTGGCCTTGTCTGGCCCCACTGGTAATCAGAAACTGGGTCTTTTTAATCCACATGGGTTAAATGGCTGTGTAGAAGCAGCCACAGTCCTAGGCTTTGCTATAATCTATAAATAGAGACTGATTTACTCCTGAAATTCTTTTGTGCACACCATTATCCAACATATGTTTGCAATACGATTTCCTAGTGCCTGTTCTTTTCTGGAACTCAGCTTGGACATAAGTGCATATATGGTAAAAGTTTTTGTTGTAGAATTTTGAGGATTGCTTTGCTTGAATGGGAGGTTAATGAAACGGTTGTGTGGTTGTTGCAATCACTAGTGTCCTTTTTCGTGGGGATTCAATCTGTGGGCCATTTTTTGCATATTTGTTGATACATTTTGGTTAGAACTAGAGTAGATACTGCTTCTAAATGAAAAATAAGTGTTCTACCTGTGGATTCTTCCTTTGAAAATGTAGGAGTGAGAGAGTTTCTCTTTTCTTCCAGAGCACATCAAGGAGAAGGAGAATGATCAGTCCAGTCACTAGAGTAGTTTCACTGAATCAATGGGATTTCTGTCATTGTTGCCTTACTAATCATTACGTTTACTTTAGTTGGAATTAGCAGTTGGAATTAGACCAATAACATCAGAACTCAGACAAATCACTCTTTGGAACCTTCAAAATCCCTAGCCATTGTGAGCAGCATCAACAAACACTATGACTAATAGGACACATTGGTTCTGAAATAAATCATTTTGTGGCCGGAAAGAGTCTCAGATCTATAAAAATTACTATTCTTAGGTCCAATCTATTCATGGAGATGAAAAAGGCTGAGCTAGTTCCTGCTCTAGAATAATCTGAACTAAATATCAGTGCCTGGAATTACTGTGGGATACAGCTCTATAGTGCTCTTATAAATTTAGATGCTCCATTTATCCAACTTTCTATCTCTCCAAAAGCATTTTAAAAGCCTTCAAAATCTACACTAATGTTGTGTACCTCTATTTTAGTTACTACAGTGTGAAGCATCTAGGCCAAAATTTCTCGTCAAGCATCTGCCTAATAATTAGCTCCTCAGTAAACATTGCTTTGAATATATTTGAAGAAACTATCAGCAATTCACACCTGATTTATTTTCTAATTAAACCAGACTTACAACAGTCTAATTCTTTTTGGGAGGAAAAGGAAAAGAATGTTAAACTATTGCAGAGAAGTACCTTAACTAATAGCATATAGCTTTCCTATCTCTTCAGTTGTGGATATTCCTTTTCAAATCCTACTAATTCTTAATATGTTGTTACCTAAAGAGGGGACATTTCTCAGAATTTGTTATGTCCTCCAGGGCACCTTTATGCTAACTTTTGTTGGAAGCATGTCTTAAGGACTTTGAAGGACTTAAAAAATTCCTAGGAAAACCGTATTTTGTCAGGTGTGGATATGTAAAACCAGTCCCATGGGAACTATAATTGCAATCACTTGCAACTTTTTCTATCTATTTTGATGCTCCTGGGGAATAAACATTGTTCAAAATTTCTTGTTTGATAATGTAAGTCTTCAAATTCACAAAAGTGCAAGTATTGTTTACTCAGATGTTAACCACAGATAAAGGGTTAGATCCAACATTGTTCCTACAGGACAATGAAATGAATGAAATTATTAGTCAAAAACATAGCTAAGTCCCACTGAATTCAATAGATTTGATAAAACTGGATTTAAATGCTGACCATTTATAAATTTGCCAGATCCTGAGAATTAGGGCGCCTGAGATTTTCAACACTGTTCATCTATCCCAGGATCTGATCCCAGATTACCTGCTTTGAACTGGATTATATGTCCACACTGCCAGATAATCTGGGATAAAAAGATAATCTAGGAGTGGATTTCTTCCAATGGGGCTTAGTCTGCTTCTAACCAGGAGGGGAGGGAATGCACTCAGGAGTGGGGCTTACACATGTCACATACACACAAATATAGAGCAAATTTTAAAAGCAAAACTACTAAAACATAGATTTAAAATGCAACCTTTTCCTTTCCCAGAATGATACTATTAATATATATATATATATATATATATATATATATATATATATATATATTAGCTTTCCCTGCCCATTTCCAATTTTCTTCTCCCCCTGAAGTGGAAAGTCAGTCACACACCAACCTGGGTGGAGAGTTCTAGTTTGGGGTTTTGGCAGCACAATAGTGATCTGGATTGGGATTGATTCCCTCTCCTTTTCCTCCTTTTCCACCTTTCCTAACTTAAAGCTTCTGGAAAAAGCAGGAGGGAAGGCTGCGAAAGGGGAAGAGCAAGTGGTTTGCAAGGGAGATCCTGCAGAGCGAGCAAACAAGACTCCCTCCTCTTGTAACCCAGTTCTCTTGCAACCCGGTTTAAGAGGCCCAAAGAAAACAACCACTCCAGGATGGAGAAAGGGGAAAGGGTTCTGTCCTGAATAGCAACCGCAGCCAGCCACCAATACCCTTTGCAAACGAGACTCCCTCCCTTCTGCAATTGGCCACAGGGAGGCTGACCTCCAATTGGAGGTCAGCTGTAACCAGCAGTGCTGCGGAGTTAGAAGAGGCACGAACGGGGGGGCCTAAGGGAGAAACGTGCCAAGAGGAAGGAGCATCAAGCTAACCCTGACCGGGTCAGCCTTCCACCTGGAAACCGATGTCCTCACTGCGGGAGAATATGCGGGTCAAGAATAGGTCTCTTCAGCCACCTAAGAACCCACCCCCAAGACACCAAGGATGGAAGACAATCATCCTCGAGCTACGAGGGATCGCCTAAGTAAGTAAGTAAGTAAGTAAGTAAGTAAGACAGGGAGGCAAGCCAAGCCCAGGCTAGCCTGAACCTCCCGCAGACCAAGTTTGGATGCTTTAAAAATGCATGGCTTATTGGCTTAAGTACTGAAAAACATACCACACCATTAGAAAATTGGCTATGAAGTGGGCATCTTCACACCTGCAGCAGGAACGATGGGTAGTGAGGTTGTCCATTACATTTTTTCAGCCTCTTTCTCCATGTCAACAACATTTGAAGGCTTGCTGTCCCTTACAAAGAAAATAAAGATAAAAGGACTGCAGCTGATCTTATAGGAAAAAGTGCTCCTGGGGTTTTTCCCCATCTGTTACTTAAGTTTGGTTCTTGTCTTA
Source organism: Anolis carolinensis (assembly GCF_035594765.1). Taxonomy (NCBI): domain Eukaryota; kingdom Metazoa; phylum Chordata; class Lepidosauria; order Squamata; family Anolidae; genus Anolis; species Anolis carolinensis. Next base: position 298,705,983 of record NC_085841.1, read on the forward strand.
GTGAATGTTTCCACACTGTCATTCCCTTAAGCAAGAGAAAGGAGACATAAATAGCTTTTTAAAAGAGACATACATAGAGAATGCCTTCCCTACACACTGCCTCAGAGTGTGATGGAGTCTCCTTCCCTGGTTCTTAAACAGAGGCTGGACAGCCATTTATTGGAAGTACTTTGGTTTTGTGTTCCTGCATGTCAGGGGATTGGACTGGATGCCCTTGTGGTCTCTACCAACACTATATTTCTATGATTCAGTCAATAGCTTTTCTAGATCAAAGGAGCTTGATTTGTAGTCTTGAGCAGCCAAAACCACCCTTGGATTGCACTGGCTGATGGTTATACAAAATCTTTACATATTCAGGTTCACTCAGAAAATTTTAATATATAGAAACTTCTGTTGGCCCAAATACACTATTATCAGTTGGGGGGCTACAGGTGCATGCAACACCTGGGCCAGCCTGTGGCGCAGCTGGCTAGTAACCAGCTGCAATAAATCACTACAGACTGAGAGGTCATGAATTTGAAGCCCAGGTCAGGTTAAGCCCCCAACCATTAAATAGCCCGGCTTGCTGTTGCCCCAAAAGACAGTTGCATCTTTCAAGTAGGAAATTTAGGTATGCTTTATGCAGGAGGCTAATTTAACTAATTTACAACACCATAAAACTGCCAGCAACATGCCAGAAAGGAATGAGGAAGTACAGTCACTAGTGGAAGCAACAGCTCCCCCTGTGGCCGGAATCATGAAGCTGGAAATGTTAAATGCCTCTGTATGTGTTTGTATGTTGTTTGTCTGAATGTTTACCATATATGTTCATTGTAATCCTCCCTGAGTCCCCTTCAATGTGAGAAGGGCGGAATATAAATACTTAAATAAATAAATGAATAAATAAAACACCCTTTTCTTTATCCAAGCACAAAGTAATGATATTTTATAAAGCCCTACACTGCATAGGTCCTGATTACTCGAAAAACCATATATGAGCCTGTTCCAGCTCTATGTTTTTTGGGAGAAGCCTGCCTTTCCATCCCTCTACTTTTCCACAGTTTGGTGGGAACAAAGAAATAGGCCTTCTCAGTGGCTGCCCAACTTTGGAGCACTCTCCATAGAGAAGCCATGATGGCTTACATCACATAAGCATCATACAGACATCACAATGTGTGTCACAAAATTCTCCTTTTACATTGCTACTAATTGCATATTTTTAACTACAGGACCATTGACCTTCCATAATCATATTTATCTAAGGCAGTGGTTCTCAACCTGAGGTCCCCAGATGTTTTTGGCCTTCAACTCTCAGAAATCCTAACAGCTGGTAAACTGATTGGTATTTCTGGGAGTTGTAGGCCAAAAACATCTGGGGACTCCAGGATGAGAACCACTGACTTATTCTTTGCTCTCCATCCATGAACATTTTTCTATTCTATCAGGACTTTAAGATCAGGCTGTGATAAGCTAATGTTGTGCTGTTTGTTGATTTTTAAACATTGAATATTAAATGGCTTCAACTCTATAGATAACTTGTAATGACCCACATATAGAAGCCAACATGGTATAGTGGCTTGAGGATTGAATTATGAGTCTGAAAGACCAGTGTTCATATCACTGGTCACCAAGGAAACCCATTGGATGACCTTGGACAAGTCATACTTTCCCAGACTAAAAATAATGTAAGGGCAAATTGCTTCAGAACAAATCTTACAAAGAAAAGCTATGCTAGGTCTCCTTAGAATCTCCATAAGTCAAAATAACTTGAAGGCACACAAAATAATTGTGTGTGTTTGTGTCTTTTATGGATGCTTTTGTATGGGATTAATATGGATGAGTTTTAATAATCTGTATGTAACCTTGAAATTGGAGGAAAGATGGTGATATTGATAATGATGATGATGATGATGATGATATCTTCAAAACTATCAAAAGGGATGAGAAGAGTTTTCTCTTTTTCAAAAAGAAATGCTGTCTTAACAGAACAAGACAGCTTGCTGAGAAATGAGCAGCTTTCATAAGAGACATAGAGTACTTCACTTTTTGATGAAGTTTGTGAATTATGGAAACTACATCCCAAAGCAAAGTGTTCCTTGTCTCATACATAATTAGAACAAAAAAAAATGGCTCTGCACAAAACGACTACCTTTTCCATTTTTGAAGCAAAGCACACACACAGAAGGAACAGTGTGACTGGCAAATGAAGAGGAAAGACTAAAAAAACCTCATTGATAAGAAAGACTGCAATTTAGAGGAATTAACTATCACAGCCATCACAGTTTTCCACACTTGCAGAGGAGGCGAAAAGAACTCACACCAAAAAGGGTCAGTAAATGACTTTCCATTTCAGAGAAGCAGGTAATAACTATGTACTTTTTATTCTCATGCACAATAATGAGACGAGCATGAATTTATAACACCAAGGAAGAACTGTCTGTTCCTCAAGTGATGAACGTCATGGCTGGTTCTGAATCCCATGAACATACCACAATTTCACTGCACTGAGGGTACTTGACTATTTATTTTTGTCCCTTCCCAACACAGTTTTCATGCGACATTCACAAAACTCTGAGGAAAATTGAAATGTGGATTGTCTGGCTTATGTATATACTATAATTTATAAAACACCTGGATCCATTTTGTTTCATCTTAGATCTTAGGCAGGGAACCATTTCGTACCAGGGATTAGAATATTTTCCTTCTGCAAGGCAGTTAACATCAGAGGGCATGACTTCCTTTCACAGGACTGAACACCCTGGATGCGGTGCCAGGTGGAGCTTTTCTACTCAAGTCCTACTCCCAAGTAAATTGTTCTGCAATTCTCTGGTAATAGAAAGCAGGTGACAAACCAAACCTTCTCAGATGCCACAGTTAAGTCTGTGTCATACTTGACTGAGATATCCCAGGTTTCCTTATTGCTCTTTTCCAACTGGATAAATGTAAGGGAGAACAAAACCTCAATGATTGGGTGTCCAAAAGTCATATGGCTGAATCCCAAATGGAATTTACCATAATTATTGTGCTTGCAAACCTTACTGAAAACTTTCTTCCACAGAGAGAATGTGGGGCAGGTCAGTATCTCCATCTTATACTTAATCAGTTATTCCAGAAGATGCCCTCAATTCTTTTCCAAAAGAGGACAGAGATAATTTTGAGGGCGAGGAATTTGCAGAAAGGATGATGCATCAAAGAAGAACCATCCCCTGGATGCCTCATGGGTCAGATTCAGATCCTTCATGGTCTGTTGGCCAGGAGTTCCCTTCCCAGTAATAGATGATAGCAGCAGCTGTATTTATAAACTGCAGTCTCCTTAAAAAAGGGACAGCTTAGAAGTTAAAACAACTCCAGTATAAGTGAAAACCTACAAAAGGTCAACAATCACTATTTATAAAAATTAAAATATTTTAAAACATACATTTCAAACTAATCAAAAAACACAGTTGACAATGATACAGTGCAGCATTCTCCTAAAGCCCTGAGTGGAATTAACTGTCACAGTTACTGATGGTTCAACGCTGACAACTAAAATCAGCCCAATCTAGCATCTGAGATGACTTCCAAAAGCCTCCCCACCCCACCCCCTCCCCAAAAAAAGCCTTAAAATAAAAAACTTACCAGCCGCCATCACACTGCTCTGGCAGGCCTCCGGGTGCATAGAAATAATGTGCCAGGAGGCAGAGGGCCAGAAACGAAATCGCTCCCCCCCCCCCCCAGTGTGTCATTTCTATGTGCCAGGGGGCCTGCTGGTGCAGTGTAACAGGTTTTGGGGTAAGGTGTGGACACAGAAATGTGCACCAAAGTGGTATTTTTAACCCTCTTTGGTGTGCATTCCGGTGAAGTCTGTAAGTACCCTAAGTAGTTGATCTAGGATCTCAGCCCCCTTCTTTCAAAGTCTTCTTTTTCTGAAAGCATGTATATACGTACACACCTGCCAATGGAAGGATAGTAAGAAACAGAACATTTTGTTCACAACGTTGCAGCAGCCACCAAAAAAGCCTTGGCTTACATTCCCACCAGCCATACTTGAGAAGATGGTAGAGAAGACTCAATCTGTCAAATAGCTTTAACCTAACCCATATAAGACTTTATAAACCAGGAGTTTGAATTGTGTCCAGAAACAAACTGACAACCAGTGGAACTGTTCTAACAAGTGAGTTTTATGATCCCTGTAACCAGCCCAGTTATCAGTCTAACTATGGCTCTCTGTACTAGCTGAAGTTTCCAAACACTGTTCATAGGGAATTTTGCATAACTAAGGCATGTCACTATGGCTATAGTCTCCAAAAGAAGCCTGAAACCTTCTTCATTGAACTGCTCCTTGAATGAACAGAAGTATCTCTGCCTTGTCTGAATTGGTTTCAGTTTTTTCACTCTTACTCAATTCATTGCCAAGACGTTGGACTAGATCCTAAACATCTTCCTTGGAATTCAGTGGAAAGGAGAAAGAATGTCGTGTCATGAACATACTTGTGGCATCTCACCTTAAACTCTGAACAATTTTCCACAGCAAGTTCATGTAGATGTCAAATAACATCTGGGACAAAATAGAGCCCTGAGAGATTTTTTACATCAACCATGAAGAAATGAACCGTAATCCCCCACACAACCTTTATTTGAAAGAAGGTGTCACTTTTCTATATAACCCTGGCATATCCCTAAATCTTCCTCACATTCCATTTCTTGGTTGTTACAAGAGAGTTGTCAATTCATAGGCACTAGCATGTCTAGAAAGTTAGCTGCTTTGCCCGAAGTAGAATGCAATCATTTCCCCTCATTACCTTTAATGGTGAGACTCAGATTATTCTTTACGTATTCAATAGATGCTTGGCACACGTTCTGGCTTTAGGGCTCCCTTTTTCTGCTCTCATTGCTGTCTAAATCTGTCTCTAGTTCCAAGAGCTGACTAAATGCCGAGCAATGTATAAACCACATAAAAGCTTTCTGAAGGTCAAAGGGAGAGAGTTGTGGTTTTCACACCCTTCCCTTCTACCCATCACCTTCAAATCGAGCAGCACTTCTCTTAATCATTATCAGCAAGACAAAAAGTTATAGCACAGAGCAATGGACCAGAATTTCACACTCCATTTGCACAATAACTCAGAGGGTTTCTAATGTGGTACTTGCTGACCCCACCCCTTTTCATCCCCACACTTCGGCAAGCATCTCTGCAGCCATCACTGAAATGCATTTTGGCGCTGCTCCCAGGGCAACTTAACTATTTATGACAGCCTGTCTTGAAGTGCCTACATGAACATTAGGATGTCCACGGCAATCTGCAAATTGACCCATCCATGTGGCATTTGGGATCAGATGGAGAGAGCTGTAATAATGTGATGACGGTTAGGGTGGATGTCATTTTTAATTTATCCATTCCCCTCTTCCCTTCATTCCAGGCTCCTGCGGTGATGGCAGCTACAGCAATTCTCTCTCAGATCTTTTTCCCAGGCTATGTCAAGTTGCGAAATTTCCTGTATTAACTGATGCTAATGACCTGAATCGGGTTTAGACTATTTTATTACACACTCAATCAGGCAATAAACTGCAAATACAAACTCTCCCTCCCCCCACCCCATTCTGCACATGGCATCTTCCTAAGGACAATAAAACTGTCATGCCGGACCAGACTGTTTACTGGTTGTTGCTGACTCTAGGAAGAAACAAATGTGGGTTTCATGTAGTGGTTTATGTATATTTTTGGCACAACTTTTTATATTATTCCACAAGCCAGTCAAAGAATCATAAGGGCCCATGCAAGAATCTATGGTATGACATCTATGTCTGCAGTACTAGTACGCCTACCCATGGTTTTATTTACCCACATCTGACAAAATATCTTATGTCCTCTCTAGACATTTTATAGGTCCTCCAGCATGACTCTGTGATATGCTTCAGCTGGAAGCCATTCATTCAGCAGAATTTGCTATTACCCACAATTTCACAAGGCCTGGAATGGGAGTCCCATCACCCCATACATTTTTCCTAATTTTCTTGTTGTTGTTGTTATTACTGTTATTTTTACTATTGTCAGTTTTAGATAAAGAAGGCTACCTGCAGATAGTACATAAAGTTAACCATAAGGAAAGAAGTCTTCCAACAGAACTAACTCCAGGCCCTTCATTATCTTTTCAGACTCAATTGAGATGTGCAGATGAACAGCAAGGCTTCGTGACTAGAATGTGAGAGATCAACACAAAGAGTTTTCATTTTCATTTTTTTTCTAGTTGACTCACATCATGTCCTAAGGAAATGTCTTTCAACATTCTGTATCTCGTGGACACTGACATTTTACTCTCAGGTTGTTTGAGCTCATTGGGCCCCCTTTAACCTTTAAATTCCCTTGGTTGGTACAGAAAGCCTTCACTTGCTAGTGTTATTACAAAATCAATACAAAGAAGTAGAATGGGCAAATTCCAGCTGATAAATATTTGTCTTTCCACCAATTAATTGATTAACTGATTATGAGGACATTACAGATTGCAAAAATATCAGTATCAAGGTTTGAAAATACAGAAAACATTAACAGGTAATTTGAAATGGCAAACATATATTTTTTAGGATAAGCTTTCAAGGCTTTGGGTTCACTTTATCACAGGGGTCACCAAAGCTTATCCCACAATAAATCTGTTCATCTCTAAAATGTTAATAAGAATCTTTACAAAGTATGTCATTGCTAGAGTCTTGCAGAAACTGTGGATGAAGTATGGATAAGTCCAAAGTGAATAGTATTATGATGGGGGTATTTTGCCCATCTTAGAACCAAAATGAAGAAGGCTAGTCCCAAGACCTCCAAAACAAATCCAAATCATAGAATTATAGGTATTATTTTCCCCCAGCTAATTTTTTAACCTTCCACAACTATCTTCAAGTTTTGGAAATGGAGCAGGGGAGAAAAGCAATAAGAAGATAGACACCAAAGTGTAGTTCTGTGACTGAACACTATAACTTCCAAACAGGGGCCCTTTCACATTGCATAATTGTAGTACTTTTACTCCACAGTTGTATCCCCACTGCAAAAGCCCAGAGTTTTCATGAAGGAAAACTATATTGTGATGTTGGGCAAGGCCCCATGTGAGTCGCCCCGAGTCCCTACGGGGAGATGGGGCGGGATACAAGAATAAAATTATTATTATTATTATTATTATTATTATTATTATTATTATTATTATTATTATTAGGAATTTGTCAAAGATATTTTCTGGAATTTATCTTGCTCTGTCAATCTGGCATCACAATACTAATCTTCCAAAAAAGGCTTCAAAACCACCACCAACTGATAAAGCCCTGTATCCCATGGAAGTAAATTCACTGGGTGATTGACATTGGCTGGCACCCTATTGATTAAGTTTCCATCAAAAGTAGACACATTGATACAGTATATACTGTTTGATTTAAAAAATGGCCCAAAAACCTGGCTCAACCTGAAGGGGAAAATGATAGCACCAGATCCTTGGCAATTACCTACAATGGCAGGGACAGTGGAGGGGGGTTAGTGAATTCACTTTGGATCTGAGTTTGAATCTTAAAGGTGTGATCCAAAATGCACAATTTATTTGAGGGTAGGGTTCAGTACTTTGGGTAGGTCTTTCAAACTTTTGACTAAAAGCCACTATGATTTGCCATCCTGCTAACATAGAAGATACTGTCACAGTACGACTGGATTGAAAGGACTGAATTGAAGAAATACACTAAAGAAGCACAGATATCAAATGCAAACAGAACAGAGGTGAAAAATGGAAGGGCAAAATACTACAGAAAGAGAATTGCAGTCACTCAGGGTGAAAAATCTCAGTGGTGAGAGAGATTAGATACCTAAATTAGCAGCTACTCCGCCAACTGAAGCTGGACAACCATATAATACAGTTACATACGGCAGATTAACTGCTAGGGGTGTGCAAAACTTCAGATGCGGGATGTAAGTTGTATGTGTTTCAGTAAAAACGTACATACAACCCATGTTATGAATTCAGCACCGCACGGCCCCCACACACAAACAAATGAAAGCACCTTTTTACAGAGATTTTGTAAGAAGTTTGTTACTTTTTGTAAGTCGCAGTGAGTTATCTTCTTCTTCAGTGCATGCAAACTCTACTAGGTGGCAAACCTGACATGTCACATGCTTTCCTCAGCATATCAGGGCTGAGGGAAAGGAGAAGGAAGGTGGTGGTCCTGGCATTTCCTTTACATTTTGCATGTGCCATACAAGCTTAGCGTAGTTTGCCTCATTGTAAGATTCTGTTTAGGATCTCCACAGCTCAGTTTAGGATTCTTTAGCAAAAGCTAGAGAAGGAACACTACAATATATTTATTGGTTTTATTTGTATAAACTTTTAAAAATTCCTTAAAATCGGTGGATGAGTGGCTCTTTCTTGGCAGGAATGAAGCCCTGCTCCTGTTTTGTCACTGTGGAGAAATTCCAAGAAATACCTATTTTGTTTTTGCTTTTTTAAAAAAAAGTGGCCAGGGTAGGGGCTAATTTGATCTCCCTGGGGATAGCCAGGGGACCACCATCAAGAAGGCCCTCTCGCTCGTCCCCACCAACCGCACTTGTGATGGTAGCAGGAATGAGAGAAGGGCCTATATGGCAGATCTTAGAGCATGTTCCGGTTCATAGAGGGAGATACGATCATGAAGATAAAAAGGACCCAAGCCGTTCCATGACGAAGATAAGCAGGACCCTAAAAATAGCCTCCACTAATCAACTAATCAATCAGCTATAATAATATTTATTAGCCATCTTTATAATAAAAATTTGACGTGACTGCAACCCATCACTTCTAGTTTAAATAGTATAGGAAAAACCTTCCTTGTCAGCCATACAACAAAGCATTTTCTATTTGGTACTGAAAAGGGATGATGGGTTAATTGGATTAAAACCTGAATGTTCACACATAAATTAATGAAATCAAAATTGGCTGTATCTACAGGAAACAGAATTAGGTCTGCAACAACAAACATAACTGGAAATGTTGATTTAGCAATGAAAAAGGCATTATTACAACAAGCATAGAGAATAAAATAGCAAATTTAATAATCTCACCATGTGAATATATAGAACAAGCCCATTGAAAACACTGCTCGTCTTCATCTGTCTTTCTTTTTAAAACATTTCATTATATAAAGAAAGGATACCAGAACTTCAGATTGTCAGTAGACTGTGTCTTGTTTTGTATGATGAAAATGCTTAACTGATTATGGCTATTCCAGTTTCAAAAACCTATGTCTGAATAGAGACATGACAGAAGCTTATCAAAAGGACAAAGGATGCAGAGGATGTGAATAGATGAATGTGTGATACTCACTATCAAAAGAATAAAATCTTGAGGAGCTCCAATAAAATTGTCAAGCTGAGTGAAATAGTGAAGCTCCTAAATTTTTCAATCCAGCTCCACAAAACGTTATTCAAAACAGAGAAATGCTTTACTCCAAACAAAGTATAGCAGAACTTGGCTAAGCTAGTTTGGGGACTACACGTTCTAGATGCCATCAACCAATGTGACCAGCTAGTAGCTATATTGTCTGGTTTGTTCTGGGCAATGTAGTCCAAAACCATTTTTAAGCATTAGTGTGTGCACGCACAAAGACACACTGCTAGTAGAGACAGTTTGCATACTGAAAATCTTGATTACTTTTTGAATTGCTGCCTTCTATCTTTCCTTCTATCTATGTAGAAAGTGGAAATTCTTCATCTCCTATGTGTCATTCATTCATTCATTCTAGTACAGTATCAATCAAGAAAAAAATGTTTTTGGCTTCTGCTTCATACTTTTGTTCCAGAGGTGATAATTTTTTGGCACATGTGATTTTACATATAAATGCCAAGATTGGTATTATTTGCTCAGCACATTAGCTATATTCAAATATTTGAGACTGGCAATGGAGTCACTATCTCTGATGTTCCCCATTGTATTGAAGATTAGAAAAAGATATAACAAAGGATTTAAAATTCAACAACTATTTTGGTTTTAAGTAGATACAAAAGTTGCAAAATTCAAATATGGAGATATTATTTGGACTTCATAATCCAAAAAAGGCTCATCTTCTTGAATGTTTCTTCAGATTTCACAGAATTGAATTCAAAATAGCAAGAGCATATTTTGTGTTTTTTTTTCAAATTTAGGTCATCTCTCTTCGTTTTTGCTGATCATCCAGACAAGGACAACCATTCTTCCATCAAGGGACACATTTTTTCTGCTGTAATCTGTGGAATCCAAATTGTTCTTCATGGGTAATCTGCTAGGGCTAAACATGGACTGGCAAAAGCCAAAAGCAGGTGAGCTTGCTCTTTTCTTTTTCTCAACCTGCTTGACATTCCTCTCCCTTCCAGAGTTTGGAAACATTAATGGTAGTGATACAGACTTAACTTAAAAATGTTAATAGAGTGTAATAAATGCTTTTACATGTTACAAAATTGCATTTGCAATTTAAAAGACATTGTTAAATGTTACAACCCCATTTTCAGAAATTCTGATAAGTGAAAATAACAAGAAAGATTGAGATAGCATTTTTGGAGTGGGATTTTGTGTTCAAAATAAACAATTTAAAATTAATTGCTAGATTCATCATTTGTGACGGGCTTTTGAAATTCGACCAGTGACCACAATGACCCAAAAGCCGGAGTTGGCCACTGTGGTTAGGACACTTAACATTTGGAGTCTTCATTCTTCTGAATATACTTGGTGTGTCCTTTTTGCTATTTGATTTCCCCTTGTTCCTTAGTTTTCTTCTTTTTCCTTTTATTTTTCCCTTGTTACTCCAGAAACAAAATGATTCTTCCTTCCAAACAGAAGCAATTTCCACAATAGTTCCTCTCTTATTTAAGGACCCAAGATATACTTTAGATGAAAGATGCTACAGATTAAAAAAATACAAGTTACAGTATGTTGTGATCAGGAAATAACAATTTCTCACACTCGTTTTCTCAAGTTTATGGAAAAAGATAATATGTGCCATCTGTGCTGTTGCTGTGAGATTTCTAAAGATGTTGCCTGTTGCCACAAAGCTAATGTGGCAACTTATTTCCCTGTTGGTGTAGCCCTTCTGAGTGTTCTCCTAAGATTCTTTGTCACATTTTCAGCTTTGATTGCTAGAAGGCAGCTTTAGCCCTTATTAATAACAGAATTCCTAACACTAGACCCCATAGGGAACAATAATGATTCAGAATAATTTTCTTCTAACTACAGACCTGAAGCAGTAGATAGATAAAAGAGGTCAGACTTAATCACACTGTTGTTGTCTAATGTTTATGCCAATGGCAGTAAAGAGGACTGAGGCTCCTTTCACATCTTGTATCAGCCCCCACCCAAAAGGCTGGAACAAATAATTTCTATGACCTTGAGGCCCCTGGTAAACAATTGTTTCAAATCACTAGAACTTGAAAAAGTTACTTTTTGAAGTGATGGGATTTCTCAACCAGCATGGCACTAGCATTAGGGTTGTCAGGGTTTCAATGCAGTCATAAAACTACTGTTCTTGCAGAAGTTACTTGATTAGTTTTGGTCAAGGAACCAAGTATCCAAAAATATAGTTGTAGTGGTCTTCTACTTGAACAACAAAAGACAGAGAGACTTTTGTTCTTTTCCAAATAAGCAGAAAGGTTTTTCTTTCTCCTTTGTTGCAGCAGTATGCAAAGTATATACAAAATATACAAACTTTACAGCTTCCTCTTCCTCACTACACACAGCAGTAATTCTCCAAACCACCACCCATCCCTCAGGAATTCTTATAAACCCTCATCCAACTACAACCTATATGCATCCCTCATTGCATTAACCACCACACCCTAATTACAGTGTCCTAACTATTTTACAAGTGGTTAGGCAAGAAATATTAACTCTTCTATCACTTAGACCACTTTCACACTGCCATATAATCCAGATTATCAAAGTAGATAATCCACATCATCTGCTTTGAACAGGATTATATGAATCTACACTCACATATAATCTAGTTCAGAACAGATAATCTGGAGTTTTATATGTCAGTGTAGAAGGGGCCTTAAAAATGTCAGCGAATTTCCAAATCCTGACAAGGATGCTGGAAGTTTTAAACTGAAAAGTAATGTCTGCTGCCCAAAAATAACTGTACCAAGCTGTAACGAAAACATGTGTATACATCTGCCCATGGTCCCACATCTGATTTGCATAGGCCTGGATCAAGAGGCGTCCTTCCATGAAGTCTTCTTAGTGTGAGGACTCATGGGCCTTGTAGTCCTGTTCCTAGTACTATTGTGGCAGACAAAGAGGAAAACATGGGGTTTTCGCCGGTTCAGCGAGAGTCGGAGTCCCTTCACCTGCAGGATGTTGATGTTTGCCCTCAAGAATTCAGCCAAACAGGCCTTGGGCAGAACTCCCCTCCGTTTCCCAGAAAAGAATCTTATTCCAGAGAAAGGGGAGTCAGAGAAGCTCAACGGAGGAGTTTACGTATCGCTGCCAAACAAATGGCTGATTAGACCTGCTTCCCTTGGGAAATTCTAAGGAGTCACACATCTGGACAGAGTTGGGTTTCGCTTCTCGTTCTCTAGGGAAAGAGTTCTGTTGGCGGGAAAACGAGACCCAATATAGGTGTTTGGCGCGAGGGATTCTTTGCGGAGTCAATTGATCAGCTTCAGGAGAGAGATCGTGTGTGGACTTCGTAATCCCAGTTCCTTGCTTCCCGGATCAAGCTTCAAGCCTTGCCCTGCCTCGCGGTTTTACCACGAACCCTGCTTCATGCTTCATGTTTTGCCTTGTCTCCAGTCACGGATCTAGTCAAGAATCAAGTTTATTTCCAGCCTTGTTGTCAAGCTTCATTGGACTCTAGGACTCTGCTATTTCCCCACACTATTGCTTGGCAAAGTGTGTGTTTCGGTCAAGTGGATTAAAACCTTGAACTCTAATATCATTTATTGGACAATACATTTTTGAACTATATTTGACCTCATTTGAAAGGTCTGCTTCTGAACTATATTCTTCACTTGTTTTTATTGATTTTATATATTTCTTTAATAAAGATATTAGATAGAGACTGGCCTCTGTGTATGGTTATTGGTGCTCTGCTGCCAGGGTTCTGACACTTACTACAATGCATGCAAAAGGTTTTTTCTGACTCAGAACAAGATCTGTGTGCAAAGAAAGAGACAGAAATTAAATCCTAAAATATGTCTTCCGTTAGCTTCACTCTATGACCCTATGGTAAAGGCAGAAAAGAAATATCCGTAGCTTTATATTTCTTAGTGTAGGACAATAATTGTACTTTGGGGCAAATAGTGGAGCCATAACTGATCAAATACAACGTTAATCCCCCCCCCCCCAAACAACAACCAATTTTATGCAGTTACACTAAATGTTGGTTACATTACCACCATGAAAAGCAGACAGGGAACTAGAGGTAAGTGTTTTTCAGGTTTTATGGTTAAAATGATTCCATTAAAAGGGGGAATGAAGTCATCCTCAATAGTTTTATGGTTTCCTCACTCTGAGTTTAAATACTGGTATATTTCTACCTGGTAAGATATAGAGAAAGCAAAGGTGTTTTCTCCTTTGCACCTGCTGCCCAGGTGCAAAGCAACTTCAAACAATATCTCAGTAGAAGAAATGATCCTCCGAAATCAAATTTTAAAAAAATTGGAAGAAAAGAAATGAAGAGGTCACAAAGTCCTTGCAAAGAATTATATGGAATTGTTTGGAAGTACTAACATTTCATCAGTTGCATTGCTGCCAAGAATCAAAATGGTGGCTTCATATGTTAATGGGCAAAAGCAACTAAGGTTTATTGGGAGGTAATAATCTCCTTCACTTTACTTAATGAATCTCAGGTGATTTCGGATGGCTCCATAGAAAAATAACAGGAAATATCAATTTTACTGCCATTTCTGTCCCCAAATATTAGTAGGTGAACACAGCACTTTCACAGACATAATTCGTTAGTATTTATAAACTACTTTGAAACCATAGGAAAGAAGGAGGAGTGCAAATAGAAAAATGTTGTTTTATTAACTTATCAAAGTCTTAATAGGGATGCTACTTGTATAATTCTACAATGTTTTAATACATCTTTCATCAGCAAAACTACATTGGATAACACAACCCTGTTTCAAAGTCTGAAAGTCCCAAATTTTGTTCCTAGTCTTCCCAATTTTATTTTGAAATCCAAACACATTTTGTTTATCCCAGAATATTTTCTATAGACTGCTAGCCGTTATAGACACTTTCAATGCCAGCTCCCCAGGTCAGTTTATTTTAGCCCAGTATAAAATCAGAAAGAACAGAAACAAAGCTTTTTGCAGTATGGGTGTGGCCCTTACTCCCCACCCTGTTCTTCTTCTTCATTTATATTCTTTTATGTTTACAAGTATCCTGCAAATACATTTACATTAGATTACACTATGTAACACAATTTTTGTTCCTGGGTTATAAATGTCATTTCCTAATTGGTTCTATCATAAAAGACTTAGAAAAAGTTCTGATTTGAACTTGAGTGTCTCCTCTCCTAATTCTCCATCTTAGCATCTTGCCTTTGCTAGCAGATAGGCACTTGGAGATGTGATCTCCCTGGGATAAAAGGGCTCAGAATCAGGAAGCATGTAACCCAATGGAAACACCTCTGGACGTTTCACTTTGGAACACTTTGACTTCATCACATGAGAAATTTTCTCCCTCCTAGGATGCTACCAGGACAGAGCCTGTTCAGAGACTGCCCTGAGAACACAGATGGCTACCTGTGTTTTCATTCAAGAAGCCAGGGACAGTGCCAGATGAAGCTGGGCACAGACTGGAAATGCCATGTGATGGTAAAGAGGCGATGTGGAATGCTGTCCAATGGTTTCCCTCTGCTGTCCCCTGGCTTATGGACCTTCATCTGATGAGGTCCTTGGAGAATCAAGGTGGTCTTGGTTGACAAATGCATAAGAGCAGTCGCTCCCAACCTTTGGGTCTCCAGGTGTTTTGGACTTAAACTTGCAGAAATCCCAATCAGTTTACCAGCTGTTAGGAATGGTGGGAGCTGCAGTCCAAAACATCTGGAGGCCCAAAGGTTGAGAACCACTGTATTAGAGTCTGGCTCTAGATCCAACAATCCATTGGTCCTTCTGATCTGCCCATGTTCCCCTTATCCACGTTCCTGAGCAAAGTTGTGTCATGGCACCTATACACTAGCTAAATAAGATACAAAAGGTAGAATAAAGAACAAATGTTAAGTATTATTTAAAAGTCAGAAACAGCAAGGTAAATCACAGCTAGGAGAAAGAAAGCAAAACATGTATGTTGTGTTTTAAAAGCAGTTTGGTCTCTGGGTATGAATTGTCATTAAGAGCATTCTGTTCCCTTAGAATCACAAAGCAATTTGTTAGGGAGGAGGGTAGAAAATTTATGGCCAAAAACCACTACTTTGTAAGGCCTGCTATGTTGGTGTATTTTGGTGTAAGGGTGAAACGTTGAATCAAGTTTTTTTCTGTTTGGTTTTTGCAACTGTGTATTCTGGCATGCTTTCCAGCAGCACACGGGTTAATGGCAGGCCAGCTTGAATGATAGCCTGCCTAGCCAATAGGTCAAGCCTTCCGGTCTCAGAAGGTGGACAGGAGATTCGTCATTCTGCTTTGGAATGTGGGAGTTGCCGGCAGAAGAGCTTCGCTGATGATCGGCAAAGAGAGAGGACATGCTTTGCCTTTGCTTAGGGAAGCATGTATCCTATGAGCGATGGACTTTGTAGTTGTATATAGTTTGTATATAATAAAGCCTTGGAACTGCTGTGATCAGCAGAATTACGACTGTGGTGTCGTTTGTCGGTGCTGCTTAGCCAGATACTTAAGCAGTCTGATGGAGGATGGATTGGTGAGAGGCCTGACTCACCAATAACTCAGGGTGGTTCGAAGCTAATTAACCCCCCTGATATTCTAGACCAGGGGTCCTCAAACTTTTTAAGCAGGGGGCCGGTCCACAATCCTTCAGACTGTTGAGGGGCCGAATTATCATTTGAAAAAAAAAATACAAACAAGTTCCGATGCACACTGCACATGTCTTATTTGTAGTGCAAAACAACAATGAGGGAACAATACAATATTTTAAAATGAAAACAATCTTAACCAACATAAACCTATCAGGATTTCAATGGAAAGTATGGGCCTGCTACTGGCCAATGAGATAGTCAAGTTAATTCGGATTGTTGTTTGTTGTTGTTGTGTGCCTTCAAGTCATTTCAGAATTTGGGTGAGCCTAAGTCTAAAATTAATTATTTATTTACTTACTACATTTATTTACTACATTTATATCCCACCTTTCTTACCCCAAAGGGGACTCAGAGCAGCTGTATGTACATACAATATATTATATTATTAGCATAGCACAATATTAGCATTATACATTACTATATTGAACTATACCACTATACTGTAATACTATATGTAATATATAACATAGAATTAATATTATTATATGGTATTATTAGTAGTATTATATTGTATAACATTATAATATTTTTATCAATATTATATGTATATACAATATATTATATTATTAAAACTGATATAAAAATGTATTATAAAACTGAGGGTGGGGGCCAGGTAAATGACCTTGGAGGGCCGCATCCGGCCCCCGGGCCTTAGTTTGGGGACCCCTGTTCTAGACCTTGATCAGCCAGGACAGAATGAGAGAGCAGATTCTTTTGCCCCACCTATTCATTTATTCTATCTATGGTGATAATTTCCCCATAATCTTCAATGAGAAGCCACTTCACAATGCTAATTTCAAAGCTATCATGGTTTTATACCCATGCTGGGGGATCAGGAGTCCTTCCACAATTCAGTCATACAACCCACAATGCTTACATAACTCTACAGTGCCCCCATCTTTGCCTTTACTCTTGTCAGAACACTATGTAATGTAAATAGAACCTCAATTGGGTGGACTTCCTTCTCCAAGTACAGGTCTTTCTCCATGATCTATCTTCTACAGAAGAAAAATACTAGGGGAATCTTCAGTTATGAGATTGAATTCTAAACATAGAAGTCTGTGTGTGCATGCATGTGTGTGTATACAGACAGACAGACACACACACACACACACACACACACACACACACACACACACATGCATACAATGAGGATAAGCCTGAGGAAAAAACAGCTCCTTAAAATCCTATATGTTATATTTTGCTAGTGAAGTGTGTGGATTGGGGGGGGGGGTCACTTTTTCCTGATATTCTCTGGGATAAGTTGGAATTCTCCAAAAGACTTAGAAAAATATTTTCAATGAAATATAGTATCACTAAATATTGCTGTTATAGTGGTAGAAGAAAGTAAATTCCTGTATTTACTTTTTAAAAATAGCTGTTTAAGAACGTTTTCACATGTGCTGCTGGAATTTCTGCAGATCTCTGCGATCCTGGTGGTGCCCACCAGGAAACATGGGGTCCTGTCACACCATCCCAGCTTCCCCTCTACCTCATCAAAGAAGCACGAAGAAGCCAGCTATCCCTGTTGATTTGTATTGAAAGATGGGGTACCTCCTGTTTTTCACCACCAGCATTTTTTTGGCAGCAACAGGGGTTTTTTTCCAGTTTGGCTAGAGCTGCCCCAAAAGTTCTTCTACAGGGTGTGATAGGAGCCATTGGGATCCATGGCAAAACTACCAAAAAACCGTTGCAGCCGCTTAACTTGGGTCCGTGTAAAGAGGCCCTAAGGCAGTGGTTCTCAACCTGTGGGTTCCCAGGTGTTTTGGCCTACAACTCCCAGAAATCCCAGCCAGTTTTCCAGCTGTTCGGATTTCTGGGAGTTGAAGGCCAAAACATCTTGGGGGACCACAGGCTGAGAACCGCTGTCCTATGGAGACCACTCTGGGTCAAACCTATTTATTTACTTTTGACTCTAAAGTGCTTTCGAGTTAAAAAGCACTATTGTGCTCAATGAACATAGTGTATAGTTTAACCCTAAAATTCAGTTGTGTTAGGAAACAAAGCTACATGCTTTCTCCCTGAGAATGTCACAGCAGGCGAAGAAATATCATCTTAGCCATTCAATTAAAATGGTTGTGTTCTTTCCCATAATCAGTGGCTCACAGGTGAACAGACTTCGAAGCTTCTTTACAGAATGTTTTAATCACTGTTGACTAATCAATATCCAGTCCTCGTGAATCTATTCCTCAAGCCAGCATCTGTTGCCTCAGGAATATTTTCTGTGCAATGCACTTGACAGTTTTATTTATTTGTAAATAGAAAAGTAAGTCAGTGATAAAATAACAAGTCTTAGGAGATACAAGCAAAAGAAATCAACTCCATACTTGGAAATGTTCATAGCTGTTATTCTGGGGAGACTATCCCTTCTTTGCAAACAAAGCCAATAAAAGGTAGGGAACAAATAATTTGTTTACTATCAGAGGCAGCAGCCTTGTGCAGGGCTATACAACACTATACAACATACTTATCTATCTACGCAAAGATTCGGCTCAAATTGTCAATGTTCTATAGCCTGAAATATGTTTGATATGTCCCTTCAGAAAAGCCTAAATCTCAAGTTTTTGGGCTGGGTGCATAGCATAGAATCATATAGTTGGAAGTGTCCCCTTTCCGCTTTGTTCTGAATTTTAAAACACACTCCAGAGCAGGCAGGTGTCTATAGTGCTTTTCATTCTGCGTACTTCATTTCATTCTGTGATGTGGTTTAGATTTATAATAATTATAATAAAAATAACAACAACAACAACAACAACAACAACTTTATTTTTGTATGCCTCCAACATCTCCCCTAAGGGACTTGGAGTGGCTTACATGGCGACAAGCCCAATCAGATCACATTTACATCATAGAATAAACAATTAAAACACAAGCATCATACTAAAAACAGATTAAGCAAGCTGTAGTTTAAAATAACATAACTATAAAAACATAAAAAATATTAACAATTATCTGTGAGCCTTTAAGAGGTCCAATCCTAGGATGTGAAAGGGCGACTATCGAACTCATTAACATTAGAACTGATAAAAAGATGTATATATCAGGAAAAAAAGATACATGGGGTAAGAACACAAGGTAGGGAAATAATCATGGGATGGAAAACAATTGTAAGGTTGGCAGGGCAGATTTCAATGTGAATAGGGGCCAGGTTATAAAGGTTATTTAGGGCTCATTGAAGCACATTAAGGGGTTTAACTCAGACTTCTCCCTGACTTTGCCTTAATTTGCACTGCAGTGCATTTTCGCAGTGTGTGTTTTGTACCCACCACAGTTTGAAGCTATCCTTGACCTGGATTATACGGTTAGCATAGATGACTCCAAAGACACCCTAACCAGGGTGTCCTGAGAAAAAACACAGGATCAGAGATATTATATGTACTCTATTGACTATCAACCTTTTTCAGTTGTGATATTTAACATTGCATTAAAAAGATTTTAAGAAATATGCCCAACTTGGGATGTTTTAAAAAGAAGTGTATTTTTTCCTAGGGAATAGAATAATTTTGACTACCATAAAATCAAGTCCTGTTTTTTATTAGAGTTAAGATGGATTTCAGCGCAGTATTAATTAATCCAGGTACACGTCCCTACATACAAATGAGGGTTTAAAATACCACAGATTCTGTTAAGGAATAATTCATGCATGTGTATATGGGTGCTTATTTCAACATCTGATGTTTTAATAAATGCAACTGGATATAAGAATCTTTGTTTAGTTCCGCACATGACTGTATTTGTTTATGATTACTTTAGCAATAAATGGGTTTAAATGAGAGAGAGAAATTGTCGATCTTCTTTTGGATTTTGTTGCTGCTGCTACAAGTGCTATTATCCAGATATCAAGCAAGAGATGGGCCACACAATTCACTATTGATTTGAATAACAATACTGATAATACTCTATACAATACTGATAATTCTTATAATCTGGTGGTGAACTGTAGCTCTAGCTTTCACCCAAGATGTATAGCTATTTCCACAGGGATGACTTCTTCAGCCACTGTAAAACAACGTTGTAAAGTAAACTTGCTTAAAATGAAAGCCTTCCTCTAGGTTTATATTTATAGTTGTGGAGTTCTGAATCCTTGTGTTGTCAGTTTGTATATTTCTTTTGAAGCTCAATCATTTATTTTCTTTGGGTGGGTAAATGCATGGGTAAGAATGCATGGGAGAAGAATGAAACCAAGGAAGGGATTATTCTATTTACATTTTTACCAAAATGATATAACTTTGAAATGACATGACATAAATTCGTGTCATAAGGATATTTGTTTTACGCTAGCAAAAATATAAAACCCAGGATCCTAAAAAAAGTCATAGATTTTGATCCCTGCCCTAAAACAATTGAACTTCTGCTTGTGGCTTCAAAATAAACTTGTTCAGTGCATTTGAGAGAATAACAAAGCTTGTACTATAATAAATCTGGTAAACTGGCTGAGATTTTTATTAAACATACCAGCAATTATGAAATTGTGTTAAAAAGATTTCTAAAAATATGAAACAGCAGAAGTTCAGGTTATGAGGTTATGTAGAAAGAGTCATGTAGGATCAAGGATTGCTGATTCAGCAGCATCATGCAAATACGGAGATGTATGATAGAGAGGGTGCTCATACCAGTATGTTGCCACTATTGGCAATTGCATGACTGTCTTGGAATAGTAGCCTCATAAAAGTCTTATAAAGAACTGTTTCTTTAACCACACCCCTTTTCTTCTTTTTGTTAATCAGATAGATAGATAGATAATCAACAGATGTAAAGTTAGGTTAATTAGAGCTAGAGTTCTAAAACGTAGGCACCAGGAACAAACTCTAGGATAAAGCGATCGAATTCATCTTCTGCTTGTGAATAACCAAAAGTATTGAAAAAGTTTGCTTATGGATTTTAATCAGATCCAATAAGAAATTTTGTATGTCCTTGTATTATAATTTGTAGAGCATTTTTTAACTTCTCTCTTTTTCTCTCAATCATATTATCTTTTCTGTATTAATGAAATCTTTGTGTGTTGGTGCCTTCAAGTCACCTGTTGACTTATGGCAACCTCATTAATTTCATAGTGTTTTCTTTGGCAAGAAATCCTCAGAGGTTGTTTGACCAGTTCCTTCTTCTAAAATATAGCTTATAGCAGCTGGTATTATTAGTAGTCTCCCATCCAAATTCTAACTAGAGCTGACCCTGCTTAGCTTCCAAGTTCAGATAGGATCAGGTGCCTTTAGTATTGCTCCCTCCAATGCTCCCTTAAAACTAAGTAGGCACTATCCCTTTCCAAAAGGTCCCAGGTTCAAATCCCGGGAGCGGAATGAGCGCCCGCTGTTAGCCCCAGCTCCTGCCAACCTTGCAGTTCGAAAACATGCAAATGTGAGTAGATCAATAGGTACCGCTCCATAACAGCACTCCATGCAGTCATGCTGGTCACATGACCTTGGAGGTGTCTATGGACAACGCTGGCTCTTTGGCTTAGAAATGGAGATGAGTACCAATCCCCATAGTCAGTCACGACTGGACTTAACGTCAGGGGAAACCTTTACCTTTACCTATCCCTTTCCTAATTTCTTTTCATTATTAATTTTTGGATATGCATCCACTCTTTTCAACAAGATCTGTTCTTTCTAAATGTAATCCTTTTAATGTATAAGATTCTTCCCTGGCATTTGCTGACCTTAAGATCTATGCCAGTGTATCTCTGCACAACATGCTAATTCAATCTACTACATTATGTTTGCTAATTGTTATTCCAAAAAACAATGGTTGGTAAAGTAACATATTATATATCAAAAGCAGACTGGGAACAAATCCATTGTAAGCCTTGCATTCAAGCTAGAGGAGGTTTGTTAAGCTTGCTGGCATCTTCCCCACTGCCATCCCCAAAAAAAGAAAGAAAGAAAGAAAGAAAGAAAGAAAGAGAGAGAGAGAGAGAGAGAGAGAGAGAGAGAGAGAGAGAGAGAGAGAGAGAGAGAGAGAGAGAGAGAGAGAGAGAGAGAAACGGTGCCAATGAATCATGGCACAGCAGAAGGGACCTTACGAAATGGTGCAATTCTTCACTTATGTGACATTATTGATTACCTTTAGGAAGACATTTAGCAGGACGGTGAGTCACTGTTGTCCTCACAACTAGGTCTTCACACTGCAAGTCTCAAACAAATACTACTACACCTGTTTGTTATTTCAAGATCAATAGACATTGCTTCATAATAGAAAAAAAATAGTTTATCAATAGGAATTGACCAATGTGTAACAACAAAGCCATAGTTATGTAGATTTAAAAACACAAAATAAACTTTCATATATACAAGGAAAAAGGCTGATTTGCCAAACCTTCTCTGCCTGGAAAGAAAAGGGGGGTATTTCTGGTTAAATGATGAAAAGAAGTCTGTTTTTAACAACAAGGTTCAGCTTCAAAGTAGGCAGATAAGCTGAACGTGTCAGCCAGCAACAAAAAGGACTTTAGTGACCCAACTTCCATTTGATCAGTGTGAAGTCTAGTTATATAAATGCTCTCAACTGGCCCTGGAGGCTGTTCATATTGCCAACATTTAAGAAAGAACAGTGAATCTCTTATCGCACTTGTTATTGAAGATGCCATTCCCAGAAGTGGTGAAAAAGTTTGATGCCCAAACAGCAACACGAGTCAATTAGGGAAAAGATTTATGGTTCCAGCCATCATTCTTAATAAGCTTCATGTTTGATTGAAAACCATCTGTACCAAGCCTGCATAAGAGCTGCCCAGGAAAGCCTACGGTGTGCTGAAAAGCCATTTTAATTTACCAAAGACATGGTAACTCCATGTTGTTAACAGTCCTAAACAAGTTGCAATAATGGGATGGGTTGCCATACCTAGCTTATGTTGACCATATGGGTTACTGGTTGTATATATATCTGATTATCATTTGCTGGTCTAACCTTTGTGAAAATGAACAGTCAGTTCTTACATCAGATTGGGCAGGTTTCTAGTATGCTTGCTCCATGTCTGCCATGTGGAAGATCAAACCTGCTTTCTGTTGCACCAGAAGCACTGAATTCAAATTACAAAAAAGGAAATTCTAACTAAATATTAGGGAGAACATCCTGATGGTAAATACTGTTTGACAATAGAACATGTTACCTTTGGATATCAAAGTCAGGATCATCCCAGCCATAGATTTTCTGATCCCTACATAGGGTTGTTAAGGAAGTTGATACAAAGAAAATCAACTCATTTGAAATGTAGTGCTGGAGGAGGGATCTGCAGATAAGAGGGTTGAATGAAAAGTAATGCCTCCATCTTTATAACTCCCCAACAGATGGCAGTACTGGTATGCGGCAGGTACTGGCTTGTTCAGTAGACTCTCCTCTACAGTCCCATTTGGCGGGAAGCCTTAGCATTAAACAGTTGTGTTGTTAAAGTGTGAAGTATGGAACCCTGTGCAGACGATCGGTCAATGCGACTTAAGCAACATGCAGTCATTGAATTCTTGACAGCAAAAGGTGTCACCCCAAAGGAGATTAATCAGAGAATGCAACCTATTTATGGTAATTGTGTTGATGTGAGTACTGTGCATTGTTGGGCGAGTAAATTTAAAGATGTTGAGGTGGGGACATCTGACTTGCGTGACAAACCGTTACTTCCATTTGGATGGGAATACAGTAGAGTCTCACTTATCCAAGCCTCACTTATCCAAGCTTCTGGATTATCCAAGCCGTTTTAGTAGTCAATGTTTGCAATATATCATGATATTTTGGTACTAAATTAGTAAATACAGTAATTACAACATAACATTACTGCATATTGAACTACTTTTTCTGTCAAATTTGTTGTATAACATGATGTTTTGGTGCTTAATTTGTAAAATCATAACCTAATTTGATGTTTAATAGGCTTTTCCTTAATCCCTCCTTATTATCCAAGATATTCGCTTATCCAAGCTTCTGCTGGCTCGTTTAGCTTGGATAAGTGAGACTCTACTGTATGTTAATAAATCAAACTCAGAAATAATCCTTAAAAAGTGCTCTTTAACTACCACTATTCACTTTTTGGATACATTTCTGCCAACAATGAACAAGTTTTCTGAAGCTGTCACGGAAGAAGTTGACACTCTGTTTCCGCAACCAGCATCTCAAAGTACCCATCGTGTACAGATCTTCTGATAGCCAAGCGAAGCAATAATGTGACCCACACATTCTTGTGAAATTCCGATTATGCTTGAAATTTCTCTCTGAGTGATACGATGATCATCCTGAATCAATCTGTCAACCTTTTGCTTGTGAAATCCGGTGGTTGCTGTCACAGGACATTCAACTCTTTGTTTGTCACAACCTCAGAGACTTTCCTTCAGAGTAGGTTTTTGAACAGATGGCCACCTGTCTGGAAAGCTTTTGTTATGGGTTTCTTAACTAGCAAAGACTAGGTCTTTGATCCTGTGCCTCCTTTGGCTAAAAACAGCAAGCATATAACCAGTAAAACCCTGAAGATTATAACAAATATGAGAGAGAGAGAGAGAGAGAGAGAGAGAGAGAGAGAGAGAGAGAGAGAGAGAGAGAGAAAACAAACTATTTGTGGGGTAAACACACAAGCAAGTATCAGTTGTAGAATTCCAAACCTCTTGGATCCAATTAATTTTCTACGCCCATTTCAATTGCTCAGGCCAAGTATTGGCACAGAAGTCACTTTAGCTTTCTGTCTGGATTTTCTAACCAGAGAGAAAGATTATAAAGTTGACCTTGGCCGTCTAAGCAGCTTTTGAAAATAATGAGCCATACAATCCTTCTCAAGTATCAGTGTGAGTTAAGACCTAGGTAATGACCAGTACCAAATGATAGTTTGTGAGATAGGGTAATTGCTGCTGAATGTATGCTTTGAGTTCATTCAAATCTCAGATCCAGAAGTGAATTAATAAAAATTTCTCAGCAGAAACAGAGCTTTTGCAAAACATACAGAATCCTGCAGCATAGTTAGCAATGTGAGATAAGACATTATCTCTCCAGAAATGCAGACACGGTATCTCCAGAAATTGCAGCATTTGTGTCAGTTCTCCTCAAAATCTTCCTATAGGAAATATACCACAGCGCAGAGAGGAGGAGAGGAGGAAAGGAAGGATGTAGTTTGACGTTCAAACTCAGTGATTAGATAGAGGAATATTGAAGGGATTGCTTTGAATCTGCTGAATGTTCAAGTCCTCCTTATGCCACAGTAAATGTTTTACCGATTACAAACCCCTGTGATATTATATTTTCTGTGCCCCTGTTGCCAGCTAATCATAAAACAAAACAGTCTTGAATGGTTTTTTATTCATCATAACTCCCAAGCTGTCCTTCTGAAATATGCCAAGTTTCTTGGCTAGAGATATTTCTATAACATGTCATTTTTGTTCAAATCCTCCCCTGCCTTTCCAAAGAAATATGGAGTTGAGTATAGTAAATGGAAACCAATCATTTCTGCATCCCCATCCCCATGAAACAATCTACTTCTAAACAAAATATTCCACCTCCTCTTCTGTAAATGTTCCCTTTTCTACACTGAAGCTACCTCATGCTGTATGTCATTTTAAGAAAAAATGACTCACCAAAATGTAGGATGATATGCAAACATTTTTAATAGAAACCTCCAAAAGTTAAGAGCTGCTCTGGCAAAAACAAATGAACAAATACACAAACACAAATATGCCACCTATATATATGAAACCTGGAAAATGTCCTAATGTAGATGGAAGCAGATTTATTCCAATTTTGAAAAGAAATTTAAAAATGATGGCCTTTTAAATATAAATATTTCCAGAT
The DNA here is from genome assembly GCF_035594765.1 of Anolis carolinensis. Classification (NCBI taxonomy): domain Eukaryota; kingdom Metazoa; phylum Chordata; class Lepidosauria; order Squamata; family Anolidae; genus Anolis; species Anolis carolinensis. The sequence continues at coordinate 298,731,636 of NC_085841.1, forward strand.
TATTCAAAAAAATGTACTTGTAGCTCTGAATTCCCAAATCAAGATTCACACAGGGACCTATGTTCCATGTATTGGCCATCCAGTGCAGTCCTAATTGAATTGGATTTTTTTTGTATTGCAGAATCAGAGTCTGGGTTGACTACAGTTAGCTCACATCCCTAGTTTCTTCCATAGACTCCCACAAGGTTTAGTCTCATTCTCTGTACTATTTAACATTTTTATCACACTAAAAGACATTACCTAGAGAGGTAAATCTAGCATTATACTCATGAAACCAAACTCTACCTCCCAACAGAGCCGGCCCTAGGTATTTTTCAAGTGTAGGCGAACAGAATTTTGGCGCCCCCCCCCCCCCCCCCCGCAACCAATCACTGAAAAATAAAAGCGTTGGATAAGCGAAAATGTTGGATAATAAAGAAAGATACAGGAAAAGCCTATTAAACATCAAATTACATTATGATTTTACAAATTAAGCACCAAAACATCATGTTTTACCACAAATCAATAGAAAAAGCAGTTCAATACATGGTAATGTTATGTAGGAATTACTATATTTGCGAATTTAGCACTAAACATTGAACAGGGCAGTGTGGACTTAGATAACCCAGATAGCCCTCACTATTAAAAAAAAACTCTAAAATCAGGACAATAAATAAAGAACAACACTCTGAAAACAGAAGAAATCCAGACAGTAAACAATCAGGGACAGCTAACTCCTCCCAAAAAAAGATTCTCTCAGGCAAGAAGAAGCCAGGCCTTGAAGCCACAGGGCCATTAAATGCTAATCAAGGTGATTAATTACAACATTCACACCTGCTTCAAAGAAAAGTTCTTTCTCCCACCCTGGACCTTCTACAGATATATAAACCCCACATACCTAGCTTCCAAGTTCCCACAGACCTCACAATCTCTGAAGGCCCCGAAGGTGGGCTCCCGTGGTGCGAAGGTGGGTCTGCGCTGGCCGGAAAGCCCAGCATGGGCACCAGGAGGCCCAGCGTGGCTGCTGGAAGGCCCAAAAGAGAAGGAGGTGGAGAGGGTGCCCTCCTCCCAGGATGATGGTGCCCCTGGGATGATGGCGCCACAGGCAAGTGCCTAGTTCGCCTTATGGTTGGACCGCCTCTGCCTCCCAATGTCAGCCAAATCAGGGAGAAGAGGAAAGCTGTATTTTTATTTGAGATAATTTAATAGGCTGGATGTGGCCAAATAAACTGAATCCTACTACAAAGAGAACCACCTGAAGCCTAACCCTGCCAAGACACAAGTGTGTGCTTTCCACCTACGTAACCGCGAAGCCAACAGGAAACTGAAAGTTACTTGGGAAGGCCAAGAGCTCGAACACTGTTTCCATCCTAAATACCTTGGTGTCACCTTAGACTGAACACTAACATATAGGAAACACTGCATGAACACCAAGCACAAAGTAGCTGCACGCAATACCATCCTACGGAAACTGACTGGCAGCGCATGGGGAGCAGACCCACAAGTAATAAGAACATCAGCCCTGGCCTTGTCTTTCTCAACTGCAGAGTATGCCTGTCCTGTTTGGCACAAGTCTGCCCATACAAAGCAGGTGGACATAGCACTGAATGAAACATGCAGAATCATCACGGGATGCCTTAAACCTACACCTGTTGATAAACTCTACAAGTTAGCTGGCATTGCCCCTCCTGACGTGCGATGGGAAGTTGCTGCTAACGGTGAGAGAAAAAAGGTCGAACATTGTGAAAGCCACCCACCGCATGGCTATCACCCTCCTCCCACCAGACTCAAATCAAGGAAGGGCTTCATGAGAACCACCACTCCTCTTGATGTTCCTCCAGCAACAGCAAGGGTGTCCCTCTGGGCAGCTAAACCTGGCAATTCTAACTGGATGGCCCCCCATGAGGGTCTTCCTCCAGGGGCAAACCAAGAATGGGCAACTTGGAAGTCCCTGAACAGACTCAGAAGTGGAGTGGGCAGATCAAAAGACAACTTGGCAAGGTGGCACTACCTGGAGGAATCCTCCACCTTGTGTGACTGTGGAGCTGAACAAACAACTCAGCATATGTATGCTTGCCCACAATGCCCTGCCTCATGTACGGAGGAGGAGTTGTTTAAAGCTACAGACAATGCGGTTGCTGTTGCCCACTTTTGGTCCAAAACTATTTAGTTGCTTGTGATTTCTTTTCTTTTTTTATTTTATTTCCATTATTTGAAATGTATTTGCTGTATCAATGCTTTTGACACGAAATAAATAAATAAATAAACTGAATCCTAATAAGGCAACTTGTGTATATTTGGCTCCATGGTTACAGAGGGAATGATTCAACTTGCTTTTGATGTGCTGTACTTTCTCTAAAACACAGAAAGTTCAGGTTTACACATTTTCTATTAAGGTATAAAAAAAACTGGGAGAGGTTTTCCAAGGATCAACGCGAAGGTTAAAGTAGACATATGTGTAAAGAAAGAAAGGGTCCACATGCAGGTATTTTGCATGGGTTAATTGATGCAAGTGATTTCTCTTTCTGCAATCAACAGGGTATAACTACAAAGGTTTGAGTACACCATTCAGAGCTCTTTACAAACTGCTGTTGAGGGTGTTGAGATCTGCTATTTTTCTTCTGCAAATGATTGATATAATGCTCTTTGGAAAGGATAATTTGTTTTATAAGTTGCTGAATTAAGCTATATTTTATTTTGAATGCTGAAGGACTATATTTTCTGCTACATCTGGATAAAGCTGTGTATTTTTCTCTCTCTGAATTGCTGCTGTAAAGTGTAAAGGAATTTCTTTTTGCACAAACCCTGGTGTCAGTTTATCTTCAAGGGCACTGAAGTTGGACTTTAAGTTTTGGTGCTATAGACGAACTGGTTGTTTTATGGCACTAAACACAATATTTTCTTCACCCAGATTTCTCATTTGAGACACAGGTGGCCCTTAATGTTTCATCCCCAAAGATACAGAGTGCTTAACTTGGTATATCAACTACAATCCTGCCTGACAATAGTGTTCAATACTATGTGAACATCTCATTTATACTACCACCGTACATTGTCCACAGGACATTTTTTAAAATAGTCCAGAAGCTTCAGGAAGTTTATCTGCTTTGAGTCCCCACAGAGGTGAGAAAAGCAGTACAGAAATATATATATATTTGTGTGTGTGTTTCTGTACTGCATATATATATATATATATATATATATATGCGCCTGTATAAGTCCAAGCTGGGTTTAGAAAAGGCAGAGGAATGAGAGACCAAATTGCCAATATCCGCTGGATAATGGAGAAAGACAGAGAGTTTCAGAAAAACATCTATTTCTGCTTTATTGACTATTCTAAAGCCTTTGACTGTGTGGATCATAATAAACTGTGGCATGTGCTTGGTGGTATGGGGATACCAAGTCACCTTGTCTGTCTCCTGAGAAATCTGTATAAAGACCAAGTAGCCACAGTAAGAACAGACCACGGAACAACAGATTGGTTCAAGATTGGGAAAGGAGTATGGCAGAACTGCATACTTTCACCTTACCTATTCAACTTGTACACTGAACACATCATGCGACGTGCGGGGCTTGGAGAATCCAAGGCTGGAGTTAAAATTGCTGGAAGAAACATTAACAACCTTAGGTACGCAGATGATGCCACTCTGATGGCTAAAAGTGAGGAGGAGCTGAGGAGTCTTATCACCAAGGTGAAAGAAGAAAGTACAAAAGCTGGGTTGCAGTTAAACATCAAGAAAACCAAGATTATGGCAACCAGACTGATTGATAACTGGCAAATAGGGGGGGGGGAGCGTGGAGACAGTGACAGACTTTATATTTCTTGGCGCGATGATCACTGCAGATGTGGACTGAAGCCAGGAAATCAGAAGACATCTACTTCTTGAGAGGAGCGCAATGGCCAACCTCGATAAAATAGTGAAAAGCAGAGACATCACACTGGCAACAAAGGTCCGCATAGTGAAAGCAATGGTATTCCCCATAGTAACCTATGGATGCGAGAGCTGGACCATAAGGAAGACTGAGCGAAGGAAGATAGATGCTTTTGAACTTTGGTACTGGAGGAAATTCCTGAGAGTGCCTTGGACTGCGAGAAGATCCAACCAGTCCATCTTCCAGGAAATAATGCCCAGCTGCTCACTGGAAGGAAGGATACTAGAGGCAAAGATGAAGTATTTTGGCCACATCATGAGAAGACAGGAAAGCTTGGAAAAGATCATGATGCAGAGGAAAATGGAAGGAAAAAGGAAGAGAGGCTGACCAAGGGCAAGATGGAAAGATGGTATCTGTGAAGTGACTGGCTTGACCTTGAAGGAGCTGGGGGCGGCTGACAGGGAACTCTGGTGTGGACTGGTCCATGAAGTCACGAAGAGTCGGAAATGACTGAGTGAATGAAGAAGAAGTCAACCTCATGTATAAGTCAAGGGCAGATTTGAGGGGCCAAATTTATGGATTCTGAAATGGCCCAGGGATAAGTCGAGAGTCAATCCATGGCAAGAGGAAAGCATCAATGCCAACTTGGGGTCACCCCTGGCCACCACCACCACTTCCTCACCGAGACATTCAAAAAGACCAGAAGCGGTGCCAGGGTGAACTAAGGTCTCACCTTTTGCCACTCTACTAAGAGAAGGGGATGTTAAGTTATAGTACTCACATTGATCCCTAGATAGTAGATAAATGAACCCAGGGTTTTTTGGTTATTTTGTTGACTACAATTTCTAGACTTACATACAAGTATATATGATATATAAAAGCAAGAATGGGATGCCTCAGTGGGAACATGTACTGTCAGTTTTGAAAACTACTGTCTTGTTACTTTTAAGACCAATTCAAGCTGCTAGTTTTAACCTCCAAGGTGTTTCACACTCTGGGTTTCAAGTACCTTAAGAACTGCCTTCTTGCATCTTTGTCTGACCCAACACTAACATCTTCCACTAACTGCCAGCAACACCAGAGAGGAAGGAGACACTAACAAAGGCTTTTTCATCTATATCGCCCCAGTTATGGTAGTCTCTCCCTAAAGAGAGACACAGTATGTGGCAATCACTGCATTGTCTTTTAGGCACTTGGTTAAGAAATGCTTCTTCTCTCAGGCATTTCAATGATCATCTTTTTATATATTTTGCTTTGTATTCATATGCATTGGATGGATGCCACAGTTTAAGCACTGAGGATACATTTTTCACTTTGTTGCCTTAACTGATAACCTGCTTATTGGTGTTAATTGTTTGTTGATCTTATTGTGGCTGGTGTGTTTTAATTTGTGCCAGAAACCAAATTGTGTATAAACCTTAGCTGTTATCCCAAAATAACAGTTTGATAGAGGTTACAATCCTACACTCATTCATTTGAAGGAGGACTCATGAAGCTCTATAAGAACTCTGTTAACTTGATTTATATAGGTTTATGCTATGAACCAGTTTAAGTTTGTGGAACAGATATACTATTGGGAAAGTATGGGATATTTTAAACTATGTGCACTGTTATTAAATCTTTCTTGTGCTTATCAAGTGAAAACCATAACTACACACTCTCTTATTATTTCATGATGACTGGAAGAAAACGTCAGGTTTTCAAACCCTAATTTTTGAAATTTCATCAGTGCTGGGTAAAATGAGATTAGGAGAAAAACCCTCATTTGTTCTTGTTCTGGGTCAGCACTGAAGACAAGCTTTCAATCTAGTACTATTCAAATTTATACAGTGGTGAAATCATCAGAATAGCAGTTCTCCTTCAAATGACAAACCTTTTACAGCTCAAATTCAGGAAATGCAGCTTTGGTGCTTTCTCATCTTAGTGCCGATCACATGACTGCAGCAGAATCACACCAGGAATAGCACTTTTATTTCATTATATTACTTGGCCTCAAAACTCGTCCTTTTGGGAATGGTCTTATGGCCTCATAAACCAACAGGAGCAATTCTGAAATTGCTTAAATACAGTAACTATTAAACCTACAAAGTATGGTACTAATTGAATTGCTATATTGTAACAGATTTTGCCATATAAGAGAAATAAAAATGTCATTTTTTAAAATGCTGCAAACCCAAAACTTCCTATATCTATATCTGTCTATCTGTTCATCAGCCAAAAATGCTCCATGCGATTGGTGCTGGGAAATGTAGCAAGTTGTGTCTAGAGATCTTGTGTGTCATGCTCTGATTCATACTTGGCTTCCAAATACTTTTGTCTTAAAGTTAAGACTTTTATTGAAATGGTACTAACTTTACTGTGATAATAATAAAAGTCCTAAAGCTAAATAATAAAAGTGCCAGGGCTGAACATTTACACAAATGTTTCATGGTGTCTTCCATACCAGCTACTGATAAGCTGTACCTTTCTTTCCACCTTGAGTTCTACATTAGATCTTAGAAAAGACTTGTGCAATTGCTAAGAGTCTGTCTACACTGACAAAAAATCTGTTTGGTATTGCATTTTCCCAGTCTGCCTAGATCCTGCAGTGACCCCATTAATGCTAGACACATAACACATCGTGGTGAAATCGTGAATTCTAGCCACACATTTCACCTCATTGTTAGGAGGCAGTGCTCTTTTCCAATCCTTTGCATTATTTTCAGTCACATCACCATGGACATTCTGCTTCCACGCCCCCCCCCCCCCCAATGCATGCAAATAAACATATTTTCTATTAAGCAGGATGCACAAATACTGATATACTAATATGCAAATATCTGCACCTTCCTTTAAAAAAAATTAATATTCAACGCAGGAAAGAACCACTTCCTATGATTCACTTCCTAATTCTTATGGAATTATTACCTCCCACCAACGAGTTCTAGCAACCAACCCCTCTCCCAACTTCACAATAAAGCAATAAAGCAATGCCCCCAAAACTGGATTTTTTTGTTTAACAATGGGGTTAAAGGGGGTTAAATCAATTTTTGAACTGGATTATCATTATTATTATTATTATTATTATTATTATTATTATTATTATTATTATTATCATTATTTCTTACCTGTCTCTCCTCATGGCTCGAGGCAGGTTACAAAAGTTAAAACACATAGTTAATGTAAACATTCCATAAATACATATTGAAATGCATTTCTATAAAAAAAATACGTATTAAAATACACAGAACAAAAATGTAAACATGGGACACGAGTTTAAAATTAAAGCCCAAAGAACCACATTGTGAGCAAATCATCAAGAACACCATATGTTTAGAATCACAGCAATTTTTTCTACACTGTAGACAGTTTTTTTGTACATACACAAATGGAAGATAACCACTTCAAACACAACAGATCTAATCTGATTTTGGTAGCTAAACATATTTGGGAGTAATTAGTGTTTGGATGAGGAAGCCCCAGAAAATATCAAAAATCTCTAAAAAGGACTGAGAAATAAATCTTCCTGAAATCTTACAGAGGCTTTGCTCCTATGTAACCAAAATACTACAATGTGGACATTATGGCCTACATTGAATTATTTATTTCAGCTGGAGTTAACCCACTGAATCAATGGGAAATTAGTAAATCAACAGTAAGTTATATTAATTTATCTTGTTAAGACTAACAACCGGATTTAACTTTATAACTGAAATTAATAGTAAGACCACAGGAAAAGCAGTTGTGGAACAATAGGACCAACACTCCCAGGGAAGTGCAGCTTGTGTGTGGTGATAAATGGAACACAGTTTGCTACCTTAAGGGCCATTCCTTGTGAGAAAGACAGGTTATAAATCCAATACAGTTCTACCTCAGTTAACTGACGCAAATGTGTTCCTGAGCATTACTTCTTTAAAAGAAAATTTGACACCTGACACAGAAATCACCTAGAAAGAATATGGATAGATTCCTCTACTACAAAGCAAAAAAGCAGCTCATCATGTTTCAGCAAAACTAACTGATTAATGTATGTGAAATGAACCAATCAGTATAGCTAATACTTCCATAAGTAAACAAAAATAGAGATTGACCAGCATTAGGCAAAGAACTTTTTAACATCTCTGCAAAAAGATAAAATGTATTAGGCACCACACCTGTTTCAGTTGGTACAATCACTCTCAGGAAATGAGGATTTATCTGCATGGATTTCACTGGGAACTTAGTGCAATTTGTATCCAACTTGTAAGGAGATCCAACAACATGGATACAAATGACATAAGCTGTTCATAGGGAAACTTTGGTCTCATTCACCCAAGCAGATTCCTAACACTAATAGCATGCTGGTAGTCTCCCTCTCCATAGCCGTCATAGCTATATCAAAAAAGGTTCAGGGGCAGGGAGGTAGCTTTGCAGCTGTCCAAAGCAGGATTTGAGGTGTTATCATCATCATAGGCTATCACTCATGACTTAGTAGGAATGCCTTCTGGGAGTAGCATCTTGGTGGTGGGTCCGTAGGTGACTGTAGAGAGACCTAATCTTGATCAACATGTTCTTTCACAGTGAAGACATCTATTTCCAGATGGAAGGCAGTCCCAAAAAAGGTTGGCTTGACATGCCTTCCTCTTGACACATTTCTCCCTTTCACCCTCCATCTGTGCCTCTTCTAATTCCACAGTACTGCTGGTAATAGCTGACCTCTAGTTAGAATGCTCAAAGCTTCCTAGTTCTCTGTGTCTATGTCACAGTTTTTAAGGTTGGCTTTAAGCCCATCTTTAAATTTCTTTTGCTGTCCACCAACAATCCGTTTCCATTCTTGAGTTGTGGGTAGAATAACTGCTTTGGGGGATGTTGATTGGGCATTCGAACAATATGGCCAAGCCAGCAAAGTTGATGGTGTAGATTCATCGCTTCAATGTTGGTGGTCTTTGCTTCTTCCAAAACATGGACATTTGTCTGCCTGTCTTCTCAAGAAATCTGCAGGATTTTTTGGAGACTGATGGAAACATTCCAGAAGTTGAAAGTGATATCACAAATCACTCCTGGGTCCCCCTGTCTTTTTGCACATATATTCCTTCATGCAGGAGCAGAAGCCAAATGGCTCCTGGTGAGTTTACTTTTTATTCTGAAGACTTTTGGGGGCTGGGGTTGGATGGCCACATGTCATCCTGAAAATATTTGGGATGGCATGTGGACAGCCAATGGGCAAAGCCCATTTTTTTCCCTCCCTGTGTGGATTTAAACTCCCTTTGGAGCGGGTTTCTACCCAGCCGTTGTAACATGTGCCTGCTCTGCCATTAAGGACTTCAAATCGTGCTTGGTCTGGATCTTCACCTGTGGCCCTGCTGTAATGAACCTTACCTATTAGGCCGGGAATGAAGCCTGGGTAACAGTGAGTGAGGCAGGCCTCCATTTTGTAGAGGAATGCCAGACAGCCATCTTGAGTGTGGTTAGAAAGAGGGAGGAGCTTAGAGAGAGAATCCTAGGAATGGCCAGAGCAGATGGGAGGAGCCAAGTCTTAGAGAGCAGGAAAAAAAGCTTCAGTGAAGTTCGGGTTTGGGTTTTGGAGAGGAAAGAGCAGTTTGGAGTTTTGGTTGTGTGTGAGAGAACTGAGAGCTGTGAAACTGACAGGATAGGTCAGGCAGTTTGGATCTCTTGGGGGAGATAAGTCAAGAGATTGACTCTCACTACTAGGCTGGTTAATAGAAGGACTCTAGGTTAATTAACACCCAGGGGGCTATCTAGATTAGGTTAGTTGAACTTGTGACTATTCTCAGCAAATAGAGCGAGGGTTTCTGTGACCAATAGATAGTTTGGTTTGATTGGAACTGTATGAAACTAAGTGAAGTAATCTGAAACATACAACTAAGTTAAGCTGAAGAACTTCTGTAACCGTTTACACTCATGTACCTCTCTGAAGTAATTATTTGCCTGTTTTAAGAAAATAAATTTTTATTCTATTTTCAACTTTCAAAAGCCTCTACAGTATATCTTTCTATTAAGAAGCCTTTATAATAGTTCCAGCAATACAACAATTAAACACCACAGAAAAGCCTCATAGTAAACATCAGTTTGGGAGCCAGGGGGTGGAAACAGTGTGGGCAGGGAATGGGAGAAACTTATCTCAAGTACATTTAACAACAAAAATCCTAAAAGCATTTTAGGTTGGTAGCAGCTACCATTTTAAAAGAAAATCTAAAATCAAACTGACATCCCTCACCTCTCACATAAGGGTGCTTGCGTGTGTGAAGAGTGTAGAGTGAGGGATGTCTGTTATACTTGCCATCCAGGAAGACCCCCCCTGGAAGCATATGACTCCAACTTGCTGGTTCACTGGAACACACAAGCTTCTTCACCACGACAAGGTGACGAGGGGAGGTTGAGGTGTACAGCAGGGTAGAATGGGATAGATATATTGTTCCCACCCAGTTCTGGCAGACCATGCTGGATTTTCCGTAAGTGGAAGTCCTGTGCTAGATATGAAGGTAGTCTTGTCCAAAGCTGCCTAGTTACCCTGATTCCTACAGAGGCCCAGTTAAAAAAAGTGCTGGAATTGGTGATTAAACTGGGCCATGCCACTTCAGAATATAAGAGCGAGAATCTTGTGAATAAATACTTCCCTGTGTATGAGTATATGTATCCAAATCCTGTTCATATTTGTAAAACCCTATTATGGGGAGAGGTCTCTTCCCACACTATGGTTATTATTATATTCAGTAAGTTTGGGTTCTTTTAATAATTGATTGCTTGATGTTGGGTTGCTTTGGGATTGGGTAGATCTTGAATTGTGTTTATGCTTGCACTTGTGGTGAGGTATTTAATGTTTGCCTCTATTTTTTTTTTGTCTGTTGGAATCCGCCATAAGTACCCTTGGGCAGATAGAGGAGAATACAAATAAAGTACAGTGTTCCCTCACTTATCACTGGGGTTTAGATTCCAGGACCACCTACAATAAGTGAAAATCCACAAAGTAGGAGCACTATATTGATTTTAATATTTATATATTATTTTAGTAGTTATACACTATTTTAAGTCTTTATCAACCCATTGTGTGTTGATAAATCGTCTCCTTCTCCCCCCGTTTCCACTTGGGCTCCTTTTCTCTCCCTTTGGCTTCTCCTTCCTCCCTTCCTTAGGCTGTAAATTGTAATTTTTTATGATTTATGATAGTATTTTAGAGTTTATTGAAAAACCGCAAAACAGCAAATCCGCAAAAAGTGAACCGCAAAGTAGTGAGGGAACACTGTATTATTATTATTATTATTATTATTATTATTATTATTATTATTATTATTATTATTCTATCTCTTGATTGAGATGCAAAGCAGAGGGTAAGTTTTAGCCGATCCTCCCAAATATAGTCTTTCTGGGTGGTGGCGGTGATATACCTTCAAGTCATTTTTAACTTAGGGCGGCCATAAGGCGAACCCTTCATAGGTTTTCTTGACAAGAGTTACTCAGGTGGGATTTTCCATTGCCTTCCTTTGAGGCTGAGATAGGTTGACTTTCTCCAAGGTCACCCAGCAGGGATTCAAATCCTTGTCTCCCAGATTGCTTATCTAAAGTAGTAGTTTGTATTCAAATCACTATGCCATGCTGGCTTTTGAAGTGTTTGTGATACATTTTTAAAATGTAAAAACATTAAGCCCTGCAATCTCAGTCTCAGGAGGTACAGTCCTAACCTGCTGCTACCTGTTCACCTGCTGTTCATGTGAACTAGGTGTTTGTGTGCATATTAGAGCAGAAGCAGTTCTGGATCAGAAACTATCCTATTTTTCCACATCAGTTAAATTAAAGGACTGAATCATAAAACGGTTGAATTTCATCAAAGAACACAGAACTGATCTGTTTTCAAGCTGATTCCCCACAGTGCAAGTCTCTTCTGTATACAACTGAAATAGCATCCACAACGATACCTTCAAATTAAGCAAAACAAATCTTCGTATGTCATTCTTTTCCACATTCCCCCAGCTCTCCCTGGTACCCTGATAGACAAAGATGGAATTCATTTCCCAGTCTCCATTCACAGCAAATAAAGAATGCAATGTTCACTCTGTATCATTTTCATCTTTCATCTTAATTATCATGGTGAAGAGTACAGAAATCATTATCTTTATGATGATGAACGTCCAATTAGCATTTCCCATATAAATTTCAAATCATGAAGGAGGCTGTAATGGATAATGCAAATTCCTAATGGTCTTTTTTCCTGGCTGAAAAATTGAGGTGCTTAACAAAATGAAATTAAATCTGAGTCATTTTCAAACTAGTTGAGAACTTTAATTACTTGATAACGTGGAGGAAAGGAGGAGAGGTTGAAACTAAATCTTAAAAATGGGCATATTTTAAGAACACTCCCTTTTCCATTACGTTCCTTGTGTTTTTTTTTTCTCTTTGTGTAGGCTAGCAGTTGTCTGGTGCTGTGCTCAATACGTTTTAAATTATTGTGAAAACAGAGCAGAAGCTATATTTTTTATTAACTGCACTATTTGGTGGATTGGGAAATTATTACAAATAAACATTCTGTTTACCCATCTCTATAGGAGTTTAATTGGATCTCATCAAGCCTAATAAATGCAGAGCGCCTTAGAACATCTACCATTATTTCTGTCAGTTCATTGCTAAGCAACAAGACCAACCTCTGTTCCTCAACATACTTTGCCTTGTGTCTGCTGGAGAACAAATTTACTCAGGAACCTTTCTTTCTATGGATTATCTTGAACTGCTTTCCACTTCGCCTTTTCAATTAGTATTCCATCTTGGGTTCTGGACATTGAAGCTGAGCAATGTGCTTTATTTTGCCTGTGTATCACCCAAGTGCTCTGTTCAGAAAACAGTAATTGACACAGTCTAGGATTGCTAGGTTGAATGTAGGATAAGGATTCTGCCATGATGTAGATATGGTTGGGCGCAAAATATGGACATCGACTCCCTCAAACCAGAATTCTGCATCCCCTGTGATATTTTTCTTTGGTCCCCAGTTTCTGGCATAGCAGAGATAAGACATTGAAAATCATTTGCACCTAGAAACTTATACTTACTGTTTTCACATCCCTTTGCTAACTGCCTGTTGTTGTTTTTAAAGTGAAGTTTTATGTTACTGCAGTCCTACAAATTTGGAATAGAATGAAAAGTTTATTGGAGGGGTAAAATTCTTATTTGGAGGCAATGGCCCTATTCTTCCTACCTCATAACTATCTTCTAGACCCCTTATTGCTGCTGCTGCTGTTGTTGTGTGCCTTCATATTATTTACAACTTATGGCGATCCTAAGCTAAATCTACCGCTGGGTTTTCTTGTCAGGATTTATCCAAGGGGGGGGGGGGGTTGCCTTTGCCTTCCTTTGAGGTTGATCATGTGTGACTTGCCCAAGCTCACCCATGGCTTAGTGGGGATTCAAATTCACTAAGCAGTGTACGATAGGTAAATTGGCCCATCTGATGAGGTATCGATACACTCCAGAAACACTCTATTGACTTATATTCCTTCATTTATTCATCCACTTTTCCTTCCTCTTTCCTTCCTTTTCTGAATTCCAGATCTGGAAGATACTTGTTAGTCTTTTTTCTTTTCTTTTTTTTTACAATGTTGACCTTCCCTACAGTGCCCCATATATTTTGTCACACATAGATTTGGCTAAAGCAAAGTAATGTCATCTGTGTGGGACTGCTCTTGGAAATAACTTGGATATTAGGGATAGTGAAAAATGCAGTCATAACTGGTGTGGGTACATGGTCTGGCTTCAGGTGGCAGCACTAGACAGATTTTAATGCATTTCCCTTTGCCATGTCCCAGGGTGCATCTTCACTATAGAATTAATGCAGTTTGACACCACTTCAACTGCCATGGCTTAATGATATTGAATCCCGTGGTTATTTAGTTTGGTGTGATACCAGCATCCTTTGACAGAGAAGGCTAAACATCTTGTGAAATTATAATTCCCATTATTCCCATAGCATGGCAGTTAAAGTGGCCACAAGTAGAGGTGTGCAAAGTGGCTGAAATCTGATTAGTAATTCATTTCAGAGATTCAGATGCCCCCATTTTGTTTCATAAAGATTCGGAGGGGTCCTGTTCCAATTAGTAATCCGAATCTCCGAAGCTTTGAAATTGTTTTGTTAAGATTTGTACTGTTAGCAGCAATGGGGAAAACTTAGAGGCTCATTTCTCCATCATTTTATGGCTATCAGAATGCAACTTTAAGCCTTTTAAGTTTCAGAACATTTTGGCCATCCACTGATTTTTAGGAATTTTTAAAGAGTTTATATATATATATATATATATATATATATATATATATATATATACTACAATAGATATCTCCTTGAATTTCTGCACAATAAGACAACATAGGCAGGGAGTCCATCTTGCAAGATTCATTCACCTACTGAAATTTTTTAAAAAAATTTCAATTAGAAATAATTTTTAAAAAACTGCAAGAGGTATCCCCTTAAATTGTAGTGCAGTGAGATAACATCAGCAGGGTAGCAAGCCTGCCAAGTTTCAGAACAATCAATCTATCCACTGATTTTAAAGGTTTTTTTTAAAAAAAATTAAGCACATTTGATTAACCTACACTGGGGCTTTAACATGGGCAGCCTCGTTCTTCTGGCATGAGCAGAATTCTAAGAAATATAGTTTAGGGTGGGACCTTTTGAATACTCTACTACAGAGGTTCTTACCTTCCCAAACTACATTTCCCAGAATTCTGCTCACATTAGAAGAATGGAACTGCAGTTGGAGTTAGATAATTTCAAAAGAGGAAGGTTATAGACAAGCTATAAAGGGACTGAAACTAACAGAATTGTCAAAAAGCTATCATAAGTTTAAGTTTTAAGAAACACACAGAACCAAAATGGACCTCTAAACAGACGTCTTTATCTCTCTCATGCAAACACCACAAAGACATACAGACACTGACAGGAGGATACCAACTTTGCAGAAAGCTGCATGATTGGATTTCTTCTTCTGCTTGGCTGACAAGGAAAACAACAACAACATGCAGTTGCCTTTGTCAATCAAATCAGCTCCTCCTCACACCCCAGACAATTACAGAGTATGTTACATTGAAAAAAGGCTCTGAAACAACAAATATTTACTAATCTGTTCAAAAATTTTGGAGGCTTCTGTTTTGATTCTTAATCCTTGAAACTCCAATGCTTTGCACACCCCTAGTCACAAGCTGCATTAATTTTACAGTGTAGAGGAACCCGTAATTATAAATGTTCCACTTCAGCACATTTGTTCTCATGAGCATTGCATAATATCAAGCAACATACAGGTATCACATAGATACTTACATGTTTTGCCTTATGAATCACATAGTTTTGAATAACAATGGCACAAGGAAAGCATTAATCCTCCCCATTAGCCACCAGTACTATAGTTCTGATACAGAACAGAAAGCCTAGCTTTTCATGATCTATATATATAAAAGAGTGATGGAATCCTGGCAACCAACAAAACAACAAAACTAAAGGCCCCCTAACCTTGAAAATTGACAGCACAACCCCTCATCCACGCCTCTAGGTTGATACAACAAAAAGAAAAGAAAAATAAAGTCCTAATTAGAGGGAGATGAATAATTGTTTTTATCCAGTTGCTGCCAGTTAGAAGGCTAAGCTCCGCCCACTTGGTCTCCTAGCAACCCACTCAGCCCAGGGGACAGGCAGAGTTAGGCCTCACTCTTCCACTAGATTGAACTAGATTATCTTGAACTAGATTATCTTGACTCCACACTGCCATCCCCCTCGATGGATTGTCACCTTGCCGTGGTGAGGGGGCTTGCGTGTTCCGAAGAACCTGTGGGCACAACCACTGGAGTGATGCACTCCCAGGAGTGGCCGCAGGGGAGGTTCCAGACCAAGCACAATCCGAAGACCCAAAGACCTCAACGGCGGAGCAGGCGGAGGATAACATGGTACATGTTACAACGGCTGTGAAGGCGGAAGAAGGCTGCAACAGACTGAGAAGCCACTGTCGTTGTGTTAACCACACCACTGCTGGAACCTCACTCTGTGAAGACTGTGTGTTGACCGGCCGTGCACCGACCTCCACACATTAAAAAAAATCATGCACAGGCGTCTTCCAACAAAAATAAAAACAAACCTACAAAAGTCCCATGGCGATCAGCGAGTGGCGACGGGGGCAGGACTGTGAAATCTGGAAGCCCCTAGTCACAGACTGACACATGGGCGGTGGATATGGACTCAGTCGTTCTACCTCAAGGACCGAGGCAGTTGAGTAGTCCGGCAGCTCTATCCATGACTGAGCAGCCCTTTTTAGGATCCGCTCTGCTCACCCCACACGGGGAAGGGGCTAGAAAAGGTGCCCTAAACATAGTCTGCCTCTCCTACCCTGACTGGACTGCCGCGTCCAGAGGGGTCACCACTCTGCGGCCAAAAAAGAAAAATGAACTTTGGAACATGGAACGTACGGACATTGTTAGATAACACTGACAGCGAACGCCCCGAACGCAGGACTGCTCTCATTGCAAGGGAGCTGGGACGCTTTAAGATCGACATAGCAGCCCTTCAGGAGACCCGGAGAGCAGGAGAGGGACAGCTGAAGGAAGAAAAGGGAGGCTACACCTTCTTCTGGAAGGGACTGCCTGAAGAAGAGCGAAGAATACACGGAGTTGGCTTTGCGATCAGAAGCGACCTGGTGAAGCACCTGACTGAAGCACCCACTGGCATCAACGAACGACTTTCAACCCTCCGAATTAACCTTGCCAAAAACCAACAGGCAACCATCATATGCGCCTATGCACCAACTCTAGATGCTGCCGAAGACATCAAGGAAAATTTTTACTGTCAGCTGGATACCATCCTATCGGAGATACCTAAGGAGGACAAAATCATCCTCCTCGGGGACTTTAATGCAAGAGTCGGAAGGGACTCTGACCTGTGGCCAGGGATCATAGGAAAAGACGGGGTCGGAAACAGCAACTCGAATGGCATCTTGCTTCTCACCAAATGCGGAGAGCACAACCTTGTCATCACCAATACGCTCTTCCGCCAGAAAAACAAGCTCAAGACATCATGGAAGCACCCTCGGTCAAAGCATTGGCACCTCCTGGACTATGTTATCACACGTGCCAGAGACCGCCGCAATGTGCTTCTCACAAGAGCCATGACAGGTACTGATGACTGCTGGACAGACCACAGGCTAATCCGATCCACGATGGCTATCAAGATCGTCCCCAAACGCAGACTCCAAGGAAGAAAAACAAGGCGCAAAATGAACACCCAAGCCCTTCAGGAGCCCTCCAAACGAGCCCTGCTCCAAACAACACTCAAAGATCATCTACCCACAGAACACCCCGAAAATGTTGAGGAACATTGGAACAAACTGAAGACCTCCATCATCACAGCCTGCGAAGAAAGCATTGGATACCTAACTAAGAAACATCAAGACTGGTTTGATGATAACGACAAAGAGATCCAACAGCTGATTGATAACAAAAGGAAAGCCTTCCAAACATGGCAGAGAGACACCAACTGTGCTGCCAAGAAAAAGATCTATGCCAGTGCAAAAGCTGAGGTCCAAAGAAGGACCAGAGAACTCAAGAACATCTGGTGGACAAAGAAGGCTGAAGAAATCCAACACCTTGCAGATACCCATGACGCTCAGGGATTTTTCAAAGCCACAAAGATCATTTACGGACCAAGAAACCATGGCATACAGCCCCTACGCTCATCAGATGGAACCAAAATTCTGAAGGACAAAACATCAATTGCACTACGTTGGAAAGAGCACTACCAAACCTGCTGAATCGCAGCTCCAATGTGGCCGAAGAGACCCTCTCACAAATCCCGCAACAACAAACCAGGGATGAGCTTGCAGCACTGCCTAGTTTGGAAGAAGTCAGCAATGCCATCAGCCAACAAAAAAACAACAAAGCCAGCGGACCTGATGGGATTCCTGCTGAAATCTTCAAAGAGGGTGGACCTGAGCTGATACAACAACTCCACCAGCTCATTAAAAAGGTGTGGATGACCGAGAAAATCCCAGCTGACTTCAAGGATGCCGCCATCATCACCCTTTTCAAGAAAGGGGACAGAACAGACTGCGGGAACTATCGTGGTATCTCCCTTCTAACCTCGGCCAGGAAAATCCTTGCAAGAATCCTTGCAAACCGCCTTCTCCCTGTCTCAGAAGACACCCTCCCAGAATCCCAGAATGGCTTCCGTCCCTCCAGAGGAACAGTGGACATGATCTTCACTGCTCGACAGCTCCAAGAAAAATGCAGGGAACAAAACCAACCTCTGTACATGGCATTCATTGACCTTGCAAAGGCATTCGACACAGTGAATCGCAGCGCTCTCTGGACCATCCTCCAAAAAATCGGGTGCCCTGACAAATTTGTGAACATCCTGCGGCTCCTCCATGATGACATGATGGCAACAGTCTTGGACAGCAACGGCTCCCAAAGTGACCCATTTAAGGTGGAATCAGGCGTCAAGCAGGGATGTGTTATTGCCCCCACCTTATTTTCCATCTTTATCGCTATGATACTTCACCTTGTTGATGGGAAGCTTCCCACCGGAGTGGAAATCATCTATCGGACAGATGGCAAGCTATTTAACCTCAGCAGACTGAGAGCCAAAACCAAGGTCACCACAAAATCTGTTATAGAACTCCAATATGCTGATGACAACGTAGTCTGTGCGCATTCAGAAGAAGACCTACAAGCCACTTTAAACACCTTCGCAGAAGCATACGAGAAGCTCGGCCTCTCACTGAACATCAAGAAAACCAAAGTGCTCTTCCAACAGGCACCAGCTAATCCCTCTGCAAAGCCAGGAATACAGCTTAACGGTGTAACATTAGAAAACGTTGACCATTTCCGCTACCTTGGTAGCCACCTCTCCACAAAAGTCAACATCGACACTGAAATACAACACCGCCTGAGCTCTGCGAGTGCAGCATTTTTCCGTATGAAGCAGAGAGTGTTTGATGACCGGGACATCCGTAGAGAGACCAAGGTGCTTGTTTATAAAGCCATTGTCCTCCCAACCCTGCTCTACGCCTGCGAAACGTGGACTGTGTACAGACGTCACACCAAACTCCTGGAGCGTTTCCATCAGCGTTGCCTCAGGAAAATCCTGCAAATCTCTTGGGAAGACAGGCGGACAAATGTCAGCGTGCTTGAGGAAGCAAAGACCACCAGCATTGAAGCGATGCTCCTACACCATCAACTCCGCTGGACTGGCCACGTTGTCCGAATGCCCGATCACCGTCTCCCAAAGCAGCTCCTCTACTCCGAACTCAAGAATGGGAAATGGAATGTTGGTGGGCAGGAAAAGAGATTTAAAGATGGGCTCAAAGCCAACCTTAAAAACTGTGGCATAGACACTGAGAACTGGGAAGCCCTGGCCCTTGAGCGCTCTAATTGGAGGTCAGCTGTGACCAGCAGTGCTGCGGAGTTCGAAGAGGCACGAACGGAGGGCTTAAGGGAGAAACGTGCCAAGAGGAAGGAGCGTCAAGCTAACCCCGACCGGGACCGCCTTCCACCTGGAAATCGATGTCCTCACTGCGGGAGAATATGCGGGTCAAGAATCGGTCTCTTCAGTCACCTAAGAACACATGCCCAAGATACCAAGGTTGGAAGCCTATCGTCCTCGAACAACGAGGGATCGCCTAAGTAAGTAAGTAATAAGTAACACTGCCATATAATCCACTTCAGTGTGCATTTTATACTGCTGTTTAGAAGGGGCCTCATATAATCCAGTTCTAAGCAGATAATATAAAATTATAAATATACAGTAGAGTCTCACTTATCCAACATAAACAGGCCAGCAGAATGTTGGATAAGCGAATATGTTGAATAATAAGAAGGGATTCAGGAAAAGCCAATTAAACATCAAATTAGCTAATCATTATACAAATTAAGCACCAAAACATCATGTTATACAACAAATTTGACAGAAAAAGTAGTTCCATGCGCAGTAATGCTATGTAGTAGTTACTGTATTTACAAATTTAACACCAAAATATCACAATGAATTTAAAACACTGACTACAAAAACATTGACTACTAAAAGGCAGACTGCGTTAGATAATCCAGAACATTTGATAAGCGAATGTTGGATAAGTGAGATTCTACTGTAATATGAAATAATTACTGTGGTAATCCAGTCCAACCCAACTCTGCCACTGGATGATACAATCCAAGCACTCCCAACAGATGGCCAGCCTCTGAAGAAGAAGAAGAAGAAGAAGAAGAAGAAGAAGAAGAAGAAGATGATCATACAATCCTAGGGTTAGGAGAGACCCCTAAGGATCATCCAGTTCAACTTCCTTCTACCATGCAGGAGGACACAATCCAACCACTCCTGACCGATGCCCATCCAATATGTGCACAATAATAATACACATCGAATCATAGCATCAGACAGTTAGGAGACACCCCTAAAGGCCATCCAGTCCAACCCATGCAGGATACAATCCAAGCACTCCCAACAGATGGCCACCCAGCCTCCCAACACTAATAATAATAATAATAATAATAATAATAATAATAATAATAATAATAATAATAATTGACAAAATCACCATCTGCCAACTGCAAAAGGCCACCCTACTGGGATCTGCACACATCATCAGAAAATACATCACACAGTCCTAGACACTTGGGAAGTGTTCGACTTGCGGTTTTGCGAAACGAAATCCAGCATATCTATCTTGTTTGCTGTGCCATACAACGTTGTTGTGTTGATAATAATAATAATAAGTCAAGAACTGGTGGGATCACAAACCTGCAAAAGTATTGGAGAATGAGCACGCAAAGATACTGTGGGACTTGCAAATCCAGACTGACAAAGTTCTGGAACACAACACACCAGACATCACAGTTGTGGAAAGGAAAAAGGTTTGGATCATTGATGTTGCCATCCCAGGTGACAGTCGCATTGACAAAAAACAACAGGAAAAACTCAGCCGCTATCAGGACCTCAAGATTGAACTTCAAAGACTTTGGCAGAAACCAGTACAGGTGGTCCCGGAGGTGATCGGCACATTGGGTGCCGTGCCAAAAGATCTCAGCCGTCATTTGGAAACAATAGACATCGACCAAATCACGATCTGCCAACTGCAAAAGGCCACCCTACTGGGATCTGCATGCATCATCCAAAAATACATCACATAGTCCTAGACACTTGGGAAGTGTTCGACTTGTGATTTTGTGATACGAAATCCAGCATATCTATCTTGTTTGCTGTGTCATAATAATAATAATAAAATAATAATAATAACAACAACAACAACAACAACAACATCATACAATCCTAAGGTTTGGAGTGACCCCTAAGGATCATCCAGATCAACTTCCTTCTACCATACAGGAGGACACAATCCAAGCACTCCTGACAGATGGCCATCCAGCCTCTACATAATAATGATGATGATGAACATGATGATGATGATGATGATAATAATAATAATAGAAGCATAGAATCCAAGAGTTTGCAGAGACCCCTAAGGGCCATCCAGCCCAACACTTTCTACTATGCAGCAGGACACAATCCAAGTATTCACAACACATGGAGAACGTATAAATACTATACAATACTACACAGGGACATAGACCCCCCTCTACCCTCACCACTTTCACAGTACACAAACAACCAAATGCATATTAAACATAAAGACAATCATACAACAGGCATTCAATACCACCACTACTTCAACAATTTCTCACCAACATCACCAGACAATGCCACAGCAACACGTGGCCGGGCACAGCTAGTACCTTATAAAAAGTAAAATCTACTGTTCACACATCCCAAGTTGCATCCAGTCTGCCTACGTCTCACCTACATCATCATCAGAATTGTATGAGCCATATGTGCCATATGCACTTATCAATAACTAACATTTAGAGGAATTATGAATCAGATGTTTTGGCTTCTGCCTTTTTTTGGTGATGTCAGCTGAAATGAAGAAAAGGCCAGCATCCTCTCAGGGTGTATCTACACTGTAGAAATAATGGAGTCTGACACCACTTTAACTTCTATTTCTCAATTGTATGGAATCATGGGAACTATAGTTTTACAAGGTCTTTAGCCTTCTCTGCTAGAGAGTGCAGGTACCAAACTGCAATTCACATGAGTTTATGAGTCTTGACCCATGGCAGTTACAGTTGTGTCAAACTGCATTAATTTTACTGTGTAGATGAACCCTCACTTAAGGCTATAAGATATCACTGTAGTAAACTGGTAAACCAAAAATTTCTCTATTATTTCAAGCACTGTTGGATCATAGGGGTTTTCTATGGGAAATGCTGCCATGTTTGAAAGGCTATGTTCTTCAGAATGAAGATGTCTTACAAATGCTGATTCATTTTCTTCATTGTGATCGCAGACTTGTGTTTTCTGAGCCTTCTGCAAAGATCAGTGGTGTATTTTCTGGCATTCTTCTTTCCCTCCGACATTACACATTACAAAGAGATGGGCAGCCAAGCAACACCTAGCCAAAATAATAGAAGTTCTTAAAGAAGAAAAAATAGAGATGGAAGCTATTTGCTTTTGCCATAGCCTTCATGGAAGAGAAAGATGCTGCCTCTTTCCCTTTTCCCTCTACTGTTTTGCATGTTATTTGCGGCAGTTGAAGTAAGCAAGAACAAAGATGAGAATCAGGAAGAGAAGAGAAATCGCAGCCTTTCCAAAAGCAGCTGTAAAAGTGGGAGCCAAATGACTAATCAGGATTGTCCCTGCCAAATTGGGACAATTAGATGATATGCATATTATGTCTGTTGGCACTGAATTACACATATAAAACTGCTGGAATTGTGTTCTGAAATGGAACTAGCTACAATTCCTGTCCATCCTTGGTACTAATAAATGACACAACTCGTTGCTATTAAGCTTTAATGTTGATAAGTGATGTAACACAACACAAGAAGCACAGTCTCATAGTTGATGGCATAGCTAAAGGCAAACTAATTAGTAACCTCTTGGTAATTTTTTTTTGTCAAGATGCTAAGAAGGACAATGACTGCTTATTATTGCAGTAATAAGTGTTGCTGGTGTTGTTAGTTTTAAATGTTGCTTTATGCAGACAATTTATGGAACATCTGGGTCAACAGGGATGTGGTCCAGAAGTCTCAGCTGTCAGCAATACCTTAGATTAGGTGACTGACAGAAAGCCAACTGACCACTGAGGAAGATAGAAGCAGAAACATCTGATTCATGGTTTATATTATTTATATATATATATATATATATATATATATATATATATATTTGCTTCATTAACACTATAACCAGTTTTACAGTTTCTATATGCCTCTTGGAATCAAGCTCAGCCTGGTTGTTTAGCAGCTTTATTTGTGTATGTTTGTCTATGTGTACATGCACAAATGCATGCAAGCTACAAGCACACACATCCACCTTTTCAGTATCAAGGCATTATAATAGCTGAGATTCTCTAACGCTGCATCTATTCTAGCCAGAGGTCTTTACTGGCTGGCTAGAAACCTTGGAGGGTGATTTCCCCCAGTTCATACACTACAAAAATGCAAGCTAGAGGTTGTGGGTGGTATTTTAGACACTTTTTGCGGCTTTGAGTCATTTTACATTTTAGCTTAGGAGAGACTTTTTTATTTAACAGGCATTACAACAGGCAGTCATTTCCACTTTCTGGTTTTTTAAAAATACATCTCTTAGGCCAAAATAATCCAAGGGTTGCAAAATTTGGCAAAATGCCCCCCTCCTAGAAGGCATGGAGTGTTTCAGGATTTTTTTTTTATTTTGACATCTTGCAATACCTGAAGGATACAAGAAGACTATTGGGTACTACATGCATCACACTCTAGACCAGGGGTCCCCAAACTAAGGCCCGGGGGCTGGATGCGGCCCTCCAAGGTCATTTACCTGGCTCCCGCCCTCATTTATAATATAATATTTTTATATCAGTTTTAATAATATAATATATTGTATATACATATGGGAAGCCCCCGGTGGTGAAGTGTGTTAAAGCACTGACCTGCTGAACTTGTGGACCAAAAGGGAGCAGAATGAGCGATCGCTGTTAGACCCAGCAAATGTGAGTAGATCAATAGGTACCGCTCCAGCGGGAAGGTAACGGCGCTCCATGCAGTCATGCTGGCCACATGACCCTGGAGGTGTCTATGGACAACGCTGGCTCTTCGGCTTAGAAATGGAGATGAGCACCAGCCCCCAGAGTCAGACATGACTGGACTTAACGTCAGGGAAAACCTTTACTTTTTTCTATATACATATGATATTGATAATAATATTATCATTTTATACAATATAATACTAATAATAATACCATATAATAATATTAATTATATGTTATATATTACATATAATATTACAGTATAGTGGTATAATTCAATATAGTAATATATAATGCTAATATTGTGCTATGCTAATAATATAATATATTGTATGTACATATAGCTGCTCTGAGTTCCCTTTGGGGTGAGAAGGGTGGGATATAAATGTAGTAAATAAATGTAGTAAATGAATAAATAAATAATTTTGGACTTAGGCTTGCCCAAAGTCTGAAATGACTTGAAGACACACAACAACAACAATCCCAATTAACCTGACTATCTCATTGGCCAGAAGCAGGCCCACACTTTCTATTGAACTCCTGATAGGTTTATGTTGGTTAAAATTATTTTCATTTTTAAATACTGTATTGGTCTTTCATTGTTATTGTAGTTATTTTGCACTACAAATAAGATATGTGCAGTGTGCATAGGAATTTGTTCATTTTTTTTTTCAAATGATAATTCGGCCCCTCAACAGTCTGAAGGATTGTGGATCGGCCCTCTGCTTTAAAAGTTTGAGGACCCCTGCTCTAGACTCTGCTAATTCATGAACGATATTAAAATAGCTGAATGGTTGTCTGCCACACCTCCATCTCCCAACCATTCACGAAAAGGCTGCATAGAGGAGACTATAGTAAAGAAAAGGTAGGTTTGGTGCAGGATTTGGATAGAAATGACATTGTAATGACGCATATGTGATGCATTTTCTGAACCAATATTTCTTCCAATATTAGAATCTATAGCTGAACCTGTAATATTAAAATTTGTAATAAATCTGTGGGTTGGGGGTGGGATCAAGCCCTGGACTGTGAGTCCTACATATACTGCAGATATGTCAAGAGATGGCTTTTCTTCTGTCCCCTGAGATATTCTTTTTGGTGACCAACTCAGTGAGAACAGAGTTAGAAACTCCCACTAAAAAGGTATAACAATAAACAAAATAATAGTAATGTGTTGTCGAAGGCTTTCATGGCTGGGATCACAGGGTTGTTGTATGTCTTTCAGGCTGTGTGGCCATAATAGTAATTTAATTGTAAGAAATATCAGTCTGACTAATAAAAAAAACTTTAAAGGGACAGATGAGATCTCAGAACGTAACTGATATTGTCTTGATTGCTTCTGAGTTTCCTTGTTAATCTTTGACTTCTTAAACTGAGTTCCTCCAACCTTAAACTGGGGTTTCTTAAACTTTCAACATGTAATATTTTGCAGTCTCTAGACTCCTGGCACACTTTGACTAACTAAATGGCTGCAAAGGAGCTTCTGAGAAGGAGGAGAGGACTGCACTCTCCACCTCTTGGGAGCAGAGGGGTTAAGGTACAGAGTCTAACTAAGGTTTTCTCCAACAGAAAACTATACAGAAAATAACTAAACCCATTTTAACTAAGGGGAAAACTGAGGCTTGACAAAGAAAACAATAAAAACCTCTGTGGGAGCATGACAGCTTTCAAAAATATCAAACCCTAGAGACAATACAGAACACCAATTTAGAGATTGCTTACTTGGGGAACTAAGAAAAGGTAGCTTTATTGTGCTATAAATCCAAACGATGTGGCTCCTAAAAGCTCGCCTGGATATATGACAAAGTGCTGCCATTACGAATAAATAATTCTAGACTCAACATCCCGGATAGAAAAAGTGAAGAAATCCATAGATGAGTGGGCATCTGCAGCAAAGTTGCTTGCTTGCTTGCTTGCTTGTTTTATTTGTTTTCCAAATAAAACTCATTAAAATATTTTAATGGTAATTGGCAAGACTGCTCTAACACAGAGGCAGTTAAATGAGGAAGGGTCCCTTCAGCTAGCTGTCAGGCTGTTGATTGAGAGTGAAAGCATGGCTAATATATTTTCTAGTAAATCTGTCTGCTCTGTAAACATGCTGTGCTCTTTTGCACCAACAAAAATAAATGTGTTTCTGCAAACCCAGGTGTTTGTATTATAAGGTGCATGTGGCGGTATCATCTGTATTGGGAGCTGTAGCAGCTGGTCAGTAGAGTGTTAAATCCATTCTGGGTTTTAATTTGTAACTGAAAAGAGTTATCCAAGGTGCTAAATTCATCTCTACCTTGGACAGCTCTGATAAAGTTTGGCCTGAAACTTGGAGCAAACTCAGTGCCCCCTGACACAGGAGCTATAAGCACCACCAGTTAAAGCCCTAGGCAGAACTGACAATATGCGGTATTTGGAAGTGAAATTAAGGTCTTGTCCCAATGATGGTGGACTTTGGTAAAGGATAATAAACAATAGACCAGTGCACATCCCACTTTGCTTTACTCGTGTGGCAAATAAGAGTAAAAGCAAGGCCTTATCTCAGTACCACTACAGAGAAATGCCTGGATTTTAATTCTATTATATGGTGCAAGATTAAGATTGCATGCCTGCATGGGAAAAAAACAAATAATAATTGACATCAGTAACATTGTTTCAAGTACTGTCATGTCTTCCTTCATCATTCCACTGAGATATCAAAGTCTTCTAGTTAATAGTAGGGAGAGTGGGAATTAATATCTGATTACAGTGCTTTAATCATATAGCCATGTGTGCTGATATTAACATCACCAAGCCTGACATCAAATCTGAATCTCGAGCTGGGAAATGGCTGTTACACCTATGATGCCTTGCTGCTACTTTATTATCCTTTAATTTCTCTTGCTGATATAACATTGGAACACTAGCACTCAACACAGCAAACATGGATTCAATAGCTAAGCAGCAGAGGCTACACCAGATACTAACCTAATTCCAGAAACATCCAAATAGCAGGACACAATATCTATCAGAAGATACAGAATGTACAACCTAACATGTTAAAGCCAAGTAAAATCATTTTTCTGCAGCCTCGTTATTTCATTATGCTCATAAGGCATGATTAAGAGTCTTCACCAAAGCATGTTCATTTCAATATGTTTCATTTTATTGGCTGATTCCAATGTCAATAATAATAATAATAACTACTACTACTACTACTACTACTACTACTTTATTTTTGTATCCCACCTCCACCTCCCCAAAGGGAGTTGTAGCGGCTCACATGGGGACAAACCAGATCAAACATGGGTTAAAACACAATCACCAATTAATAAACATATCCACGTAAAACCATATAAAACAACATCAGCAGCAATTCAGAACCTGAATAGCAATGGTTACTAGAAATTCAGAGGGTCAGAGTTTGTGCATAGACTGCTGAGTAGGGCTTGATTGATGATGTCAGACAAACATAAGTATGGTGGAGAGTCATATCAGTAATAACATTAAAACCTATAGGACAGGGACTGTGATAAAGTGCAGTAGCTGGAGGTGAGGTATAGTTAGGCTGAGTATCTTGTGAGACTACTTACTCTTGTTCCTTATTTACTCTTGTGCCATCATTACAATAAATCAGGGGTGGGCAGACTCAAGCTTGTGTCAACCAATTTGTGTTTTGCTGAAACTTGGAATTCCAATTAATATAACCAGAACATATTGGAGAATAATATCCCATACAGCTTCTCTCAAAAAAATCTAAGAAATTGGCTTCATTAGGGTCTTATTGGTTTCATTTTGATTAATTGTTTGGTTGATTGATTGCCCAATTTGATTCCAACCAAATAAAAGCCAGGCACAATATGTCCCTAAAATCAATATTCCTTGCAATCTTCCTGTAAAAGAAGTAGTAGGATGATGTGCATATTTTTAAAATGATTTGAAAGACAGCATATTTATTTATTATTTATTTATTTGCAGTATTTATATTCCGCCCTTCTCACCCCGAAGGGGACCCAGGGCAGATCACATTACACATATAAGACAAACATTCAATGCCTTAACATAGAACAAAAACAAAGACAAACGCGGGCTCCGAGCAGGACTCAAACTCATGACCTCTTGGTCAGAGTGATTTGTTGCAGCTGGCTGCAGCTGGCTGCTCAACAGTCTGTGCCACAGCCTGAACCCATGTAGCATACATGTCTACAGAAAAACCGAATACGTACTTCAATCAATGATGGCATGCCTACTAGAAAACTTCACCCAAAATTGCATGCAATTTTTTTCCATTAATAAAATAAATCCACACAGAGTAGGCAATGAACATACTTGGAGGTGGGAAAACAAAGAAGTTCAGGGAAACAAACTGGGCAGATTTAATGATTTTTAACCTGGAAGATTGCATGAACTTTTATCATAACAAATTCAGGAATAAATACCTTAATGAGGGACCCAGTGTTGGACAAAGTGTAAAGGAGAGCAGGAATTTGCAGGATGTCATTTTAAAATCATCTGATTCAGACATTTGCTAACACATTTGTGAAGTTTTGCCTCAAAATGTTGCCTTATCATTTTTATCTAGAATTGGGTTGGTGCCCATTTTTATCAGATGTAGAGATAAATGTAATATTTGAGCCTATACTTTTCTTGGAATGTGTCTTCACTGGCACTTTAAGCTGAAGGAGACCCTAATCAATTCCATGGTGGTAACACAAGGCATGGTGCTGATTCAGCATAATGTAGGCAAAGGCAGCTTAACACAACTTTGAACTGCATTAACAGAAGTCACTGGGTACTCTGATGTTTTCCCAAAACTCTGGAGTAACCAGCAATTTTTGTGCCACTTCCTTCTCAGGAAGCAGCTGTGGATGACAAAGGGACAGGGATGGCACCTATCTTGCCCCCCCCCCCCGATCTGCCAGTTGTGATGCCTACTGAGCACAAAAATGGCACTGGACACAGCTCAGCACTTGGAGTGATGATATCTACAGTGTGGAGGCAATTGTTGCTTCGTAATTTTGGATATTATCACTCAAAACACTGAACTGTGTCCAGCACAATTTTGGTGCCCTGTAGGTACCGCAAAAGGCAGATTGAGGGGGACAAGATAATGAACACAGCCAAATGACACCAAACTGGTTCTTCAACTTCTTCACCCAGCAGGCCCCATCCAGCCACTAGAGTGATTTAGGGTTGCAGAGTGCAGTCTCCATCCAACTCCTGAGCCATCTTGGAGGCGTGCATAACCTCTGGTGATATTGATCAGGAGTACCACCACCTCCTGGCCCTTTGGATCACTATCACCTTTTCTGCCTTGTCAAGATGCACCCTAAATAATGGAGTTTATGGAGTTAGTGGCCTGCTAAACTTTCAGCCAGCGTTTGTCTCAAAACATTGATCAGAAACTGTAAAATAAATGCCTCAAGGTTTTTGTATTGATCCCAACAGGGCAGCAGACACTTCCGTTTTCAAATGTCAACACAATTGAATCTAAGAACCAAATAATTGCTCCAAAATTGAACATTTATTAAGAGAGACAGTATTCAGAAATATATAGAGGGAAAGAGAATTAAAACTGAGTCTGGGTGGAATTACAGCCAACTCTATCATCACATGTTGAACACAAGCAGCAGAAAATGTTTGTAACGGTAGAATATTAAGAACTGGAACCAGCTGTCAAGAATCATAGCCAAGGATAGCCTTTTCTATTGACAGACGTTGGCTCGCTAGTTTAAGTGCTTGCTGCTGAAAATGTAAAGCTCATGATTGCATGGTTATTGGTAGAGGGGATGGAACAGTCTTTTGTGTACACGTGCCATTCTAAAGTTTATTTTAAAAAATAAATCTCGTGAGTATTTTATATACAATTTGTCTTAATATATGAAAAATGTATGTATTTCATGATAAAAGTATAGAATATGCATTTCAGAAGTTTTTTAGCCACAATAACTCTGCAAAATTCCAAGAAGCGTAAAATCAGAAAAGTAGCAGCATTCTGATCTTGTCTTTAAGTTTGAGTGAAACAAGTCATGTCAGGGTGCATCTGTCATGCAAATCCAATAATATTCTATTAGATATCTGTAATATCCATCTCTAATCTCATGACAATTGCTAGCATTCTTTTAAAGAAAGGATTTCTGTCTGGTAATTTATTTGCTTTTTGCATACTTTTTGGTCTTCTTCCTCTCCTTTTTCTCCCTCAACATTTCCCTGAATATTACCTTTGCCACAAAATAACCATTCTTATCAAGTTTCAAAGTGTGTGGAAAGTAATGATATTGTGAAGGGACCCAATCTAGATTTTACCCATTTTAAACATATCTGTAGAACAATGTTTAAAGATGGTTCCATAATTTTAATTTAAGCAGACTCAGTTCACATCAATGCAAAATCACGCAGTTCAATATAGTTACAGCTCTAGGATAAAAGCTATCTCTCAGTCTGATTGTTCTTGTCTTTGTCATCCTGTACCATCTACCAGATGGTAATAATGTTTTTAAAAAAGAATATGCTGGGTGAAAATGATCCTTAAGAATGTTCTGAGCTTTCTTAAGGCTGTGGGCCTTCCAAAGAGGGGAGAAGGCAACCAATGATTCTCTGTGCAGAGCTGCTGACCCTTTGGAATGTCTTCCTATCTGCCATTGTGCAGTTACCAAACCATGCGCAGATGCAGTAGGTCAGGACACTGAAAGACCATAGTAGACTAGGACATTGGGACACCATAGTTCGAATCCCTGGTCAGCCATAAAAACCCACTAGATGATCCTAGGTAAGTCATACTCTCTCAGCCACAGAGGAATACAAGAGCAAACCCCCGCTGAATAAATCTTGCCCAGAAAGCCCTATGACAGAATCACCTTAGCGACTCCATAAATCAGGAATTGCTTGAAAGCACACACACACACACACACACACACACACAAACCAACAACAAATTGAAAAAGTTATAAGCAGAAGTAGAGCCATAGACAAAGGGCAAGATAAGGCCATTGAAAATAAGAATTTTCAGAGCTCACATGAATTTTTCCTTCATTCTCAATGTCTAGAATTGCAGAGAATGAGTCAGTGACAATAATTTACACCCAAAACTCTTGTATGACCTATGTTTGTATTCACTTGGTAACTTGTAATCATAGAGTTGGAAGAGACCACTAGAGCCATATAATCCAACTTCCTGTCATGCCAGAAAACACAATCAACCATACTCCTGACAGATGGCTATGCAGCTCCTGCTTAAAAGCATCCAAAAAAGGAGATCCCATCACCCTCAGAGTCACCATATTCCACTTTGTGCCTTTTGTGCTGAGGGGTAATAAATTAACATTATAAAAAAGGAAGAGAGGAAGTGAGGGAGGAAAAGGCTGAGAGCAGCAGGATCAGTGAATAGGAACAGCCCATGAACTTCTGCTGCATTTGGAGGAAATGTACACTGTCTTGGAAATATTCTCATATTAAGTAAATTTTCAAAGTTGTGGCTATAACTACACATTATTCTACACAGTTTGACCCCACTTTAATTGCCATTTCTTAATGCTATCTGATTCTGGAATTGTGGCTTGCTGAGGAATTAGCACTCTTTGACAGGGAAGGCTAAAGACCTGGTAGAATTACAACTCCTATGATTCCGGAGCAGATGGCATTAAATTTCATTAATTCTATAGTGAGAAGATGCACCTTAAGAGGACCTAAATTACCTTACCCTGCTTCCCTTGCACTCTTCTATTCAGGGGACCTCCTTAGCTTCTCACAAGTCCAAAAGGACCAAGGGGAGATCACTTTTAAATCTCTAAAATCTACCTGGGAATACTTTCCCTTCACATTGCAGATTCCCAGAACGAAACCCCTTTCTCTACCCTGTATGTGGGGTGGGGAGAATGCCAGTGTCAATGTGTTAGGGAAAATAATTTATTGCTTTTGAATCTCTTTCTCTAGCCTCTCCCTCCCCTTAGCAACCTCTGCAGCTTCAAACAGCTTTTAATTCCACCCCCTCACAGCCTTGCAAGCTTGTTATCCTACATGTACCTTTTCCACTTGCGAATCTCTACCATAATATTTGCTTCTTTGCTAGCCCCAATGTAACTATTGTATATATCTTGGTTGCTGTAGATTCAATAAAATTCTACTTTAAGAGAGTCTTGTGTGAATGTGGTTATTGTATGTTTGTGTCCAATTTAACTATTCTAACACATTATTTTTCAAAGTGAAAAGATCCCCAACAGGCGTGTGGCTTGGGATACGTCGGTTTTCCTGTTACTCGGATATATGTGGTAACAGCTGATTAGCAAGAAAAGGGGATACAGTATGGTTTTCATATCAGTTGTATTTGATCATGATAATTTAAATACCTTTTGATATCATAACTTGCCACTTTTGTATCTAGCTTTTTGTTGGTTTTTGTTGGTAGTTGTCCTGAATCCCAATTATGAGAGAAAGGCTGCCCACGTATTAAATCCTTATTGTGCATAGATTAACATTTCTCATAGGTCAATGCCCTTTCATAGGAAAAGAAAACCCAAGATGCCTCCTAAATCAATATAAAATAACAAACTTTTTGTTGTTGATTCAATAGAAAGGCAAAATAAATTATTAGTATCTATAGCATTTAAGACTAAGGCATATTCTGACTGGTGTATAAGATGAGAATCCATATACTGGATATATATTCTGCCTGGTGCTGTCTTCCATGATCTCAACTTTGTGGGGGCTCATATGTCATCTGCTTTTAGTTATTACCAACCTTTATATTGCATTGAAATCCTAAAGGGATAAACCTGAACATAACCATGGTGCCTGCAAGCCATAATTACTATCAGATAAAATGCATAAGACTGTGCTTGCTCCAATAAGCAACCTGCTGTGTCCACAAATTTGCCATGCTTCAGTCTGCTAAAACCATACAGAAACTCAATTAATAGGGGAAATTGCATTGCTTAATGGTACCCAAGATGCATCCAATTATTTTTTTCTTGAAATCCTTTTGGGGAGGGAGAGGGTTACACACTGACCTACAAAGACAAGGCCAATATCCATGTAATGACACTGTAACATGAAACCAGAGCTCCCTTGGATAATCCCAGCAAGGAGCAAGTAATCTTATCATCAGCTGCAATGGCCTCCATTTTCCAAATGGCCTCTCTGCTAATTGAATATTGAAATTTTGTCTGGTCAGTTCTTTGATTTTCTAAGGGGCCTCATCTCTTTATATGCATCAGATGGGAAGTTTACCAGCTTTTTTGTATTACTCCTAAATAAATAGGAAATAATTATAAGTAAAAATTATTATAACCATGGCTTTTTCCTTAAAAGCATTGCTGAAAATGGAAAGCCCTGAAGGTCAACATTGTAAAGACTAGTTAAGCAAGGCAAGTGGTCATATAATCTCCATCTGTCAGCAGGAAAAATACAGCATAGCTTTCTTTTGACAGATAGTCCAAGGCTCAATCAGAACTTTAGAGATTTAGAATGCATCAAGAGAAGAGTCTTCTCCCCGCTTCTCTCAGCTACCAGCACAGTCCTCTGGAGCCCATCACATGATGCACGGCTATTTCCGATGGGACTCCGTGGGGCTCCTTGCTGGCAGCATTGCAGCAGTGGAGCTCAGAGGAGTCAGTTGTACACCCGACTCCTCATTAAACTAGGCAACTCGAGCTGAAGAGGAAGCAGGAACAAATGGGGAAACATCATGGGAAGGCAGAGGGCGGACCCCGATGATAGGAAACAGAGTATGACAGTCCCCTCTGCTGCTCCATTATTTCCCTCGCTGTCCCCCAACTGATAAGGTCCTTAGATCAAAAGGAGCAGTATTGTGTGTTAGATTTTTGAAATATATACACTCATCATGATAGTCCCCCAAGGGAGAACAAAATGCACACAATTTCTCAACAAATCAGTTCCACCAGTTTTCATCTCTACCAGGGTTTTTTTGTAATGCTAATAGCTTTCATAGCTGATTGAAAGCCATATAATCCCCAAACACCTTCCTTCACAGCAGGAGTAGCTAACAATAGTAAACTCTCACCATATTGTCCAAAATTTCAGAGATAAAAAACAGGACAAACATAGCCTAGTGACATCAAAGTGTGATACAGATAAGAAAAATGTTTAATGAAGAAAACAACTTAGAAATGGCTGCATCAGTTTGATTTTGCCTGAATCTACTAGGAAGATTAAGGTTCCGCCCCCTCCTCTCCCCACTGCTGAGTTAATTGAACACAAATGACTTTTGCACTTTGAATTCAGCTTGCAGCAAGTGAAGAAAGCCAAGGATAAAACGAGAAAAGAGAGGAGGAGGCAAGAGCAACAAAATAATAATAATAATAATAATAATAATAATAATAATAACGACAACAACAACAACAACAACAACAAAGCATCAGCTAATGACCCAAAATGCAGACTGTGCAAGGAAACTGACGAAACCATTGATCATATCCTCAGCTGCTGTAAGAAAATCGCAGACAGACAGACTACAAACAGGCACAAATATATGGCCCAAATGATTCATTGGAACTTACGCCTCAAGTACCACCTCCCAGCAGAAAAGAACTGGTGGGATCACAAACCTGCAAGAGTATTGGAAAACGAGCACATAAAGATACTGTGGGACTTCTGAATCCAAACTGACAAAGTACTGGAACACAACACACCAGACATCACAGTTGTGGAAAAGAAAAAGGTTTGGATCATTAATGTTGCCATCCCAAGTGACAGTCGCATTGACAAAAAACAACAGGAAAAACTCAGGACCTCAAGATTGAACTGCAAAGACTCTGGCAGAAACCAGTACAGGTGGTCCGGTGATGATCGGCACATTGGGTGCCGTGCCAAAAGATCTCAGCCATCATTTGGAAACAATAGGCATTGACAAAATTACGATCTGCCAACTACAAAAGTCCACCCTACTGGGATCTGCACGCATCATCCAAAAATACATCACACACTTGGGAAGTGTTTGACTTGTGATTTTGTGATACGAAATCCAGCATATCTATCTTGTTTGCTGTGTCATACAATAAAATAATAATAATAAAGCAGTTGATTTTTTTCATGTCAGGAATGACTTGAGAAACTGCAAGTCGCTTCTGGTGTGAGAGAATTGGCCATCTGCAAGGACATTGCTCAGAGGACACCCGGATGTTTTTGATGTTTTTATCATCCTTGTAGGAGGCTTCTCTCATGTCCCTGCATGGAGCTGGAGTTGATAGAGGGAGCTCATCTCCACTCTCCCCAGGTTGGCAACCTTCAGGTCAGCAACCCAACCTTCAGGTCATCAGTCTTGCCGGCAAATGGGTTTAACC
Organism: Anolis carolinensis; assembly: GCF_035594765.1. Classification (NCBI taxonomy): domain Eukaryota; kingdom Metazoa; phylum Chordata; class Lepidosauria; order Squamata; family Anolidae; genus Anolis; species Anolis carolinensis. The sequence continues at coordinate 298,766,809 of NC_085841.1, forward strand.
CACTGCACCACTAGGGGCTCTGGTTGAAAAAATAGAATGAGAGGATAAACTGGGACTGTCCCTGCAGATATATAGGTGTAAAAATGAAAGGGTTCCCCACCCAAATAGAAAATGGGTCCAAACACCTAAACTGAAACCTCTAAACTGGGAATCCTAATCTAAGTTGATCCAAAGAAGCTGCCACTATGTGTACTAGATTAAAGCTTCTATCTGATATGCATCACAGAGCAGTGCCATATTTGTATCTGTTGGCTCAAACTGTTTTTTTTTTTTCTTTCTTTCTCGGAAATTCACCGATGCCTTGCAGGCCAGCTCGCAGACCACCACTTTGAGCAGCACTGCCTCATATCATCACAGAGCTGGCACACACCTTCTGTCAGTGCCTTTTTACACACAGCACACATGGTCCTTGTACCAATTTTCAGCAGCTGGAGCTGCCCTGATGATGTTGAATGTGGTTAATAAAGTGGCAGTCATGAGGTACTGAGTAATTTGCCCAAGGCATTTAGCAATAATTTGCTTGTTCTATAACCTAATAACCATTTTAGCCCCAAGGTACAATAAAACAGAAGTGCTAATTCAGTAGTGTTAGAAAAAGAGTAATTATACTGAGGAGGACGAATCCTCCTCTGAGCTTAGTCACTTGTGACCTATTGTGAAGGTGCTAGGGAAAAGCCAAGTGCTCTCCAATACTGAATTATTCATGGCTCTATCTGCTCTGAGGAGCTGCTGACAAAGGCTTCCTTCATACTTCCACTTGCAGCAGGCTTAGGCTACAGGCTCCTTGGAATGTTTCAAGAGAGAAGTGTTCAACGTATGAGTGCTCCAGTATTTTTTCATGTTCTGTCCATTTGATTTTTGATTGAAGGGAGACATTAGCTATAAGGGGAAGAAAGGAACAGAGCAGTTTCAGATGAAGCTCTTATCACCCTACCTCATTCATTGATTTATGCAAGGATTTCACACCCTGTCTTCCTTCATTTGTAATCTTCCCTTGATTTGTTTGTCCATTTCTTCTTCTATCATTTTCCTATTGGAGCCTGAAGGTACAAGATCCTGTATGATTTGAAAGGCCAGGTTGTTAGATGAGAGAGCACCAATGAATACCAGGTACTATATATTTCAGGGGAGGGCAATGACAAACCACCTGCGAGTATGCCTTTCCTAAGAAAAACTGAATGAAATTGGTAAGGTCACCATAAGTCAATAAACAACTTTAAGGCACGTGTACACATACAGGGGAAAAGTGCATTAGGGAGGAAAAATTGGAATGGCTACACAGTGCCTTCTCATTGCTAGCATGTAAAAATGTCCATCTATAAGAGACTTTAAATCAGTGGTTCTCAACCTGTGGGTCCCCAGATGTTTTGGCCTTCAACTCCCAGAAAGCCTAACAGCTGGTAAACTGTCTGGGATTTCTGGGAGTTATAGGCCAAAACACCCAGGGACCCCCCGGTTGAGAACCACTGCCCTAAATCTGTATTTTGTTTTTTTAAAAAGACACATACTAATGTGGGTGTTCATAGTATTATTTCATAGGACTGTAATGGCCACTGAAAAACATATGAGCCTACCCAAAATTTGAGATCTGTGAAGACCCAGTTGCATGTCCCAAAACCTTGCAAGGCTGGATTGGTGTGTATATATGACATGGCTTTCTCTGCAGAGAAAAACAAAGTGCTGGTCATTACCTATAAAGTCCTAAACGGTTCAGATCCAGACTATTTGCAGAACTGCATCTCCATTTACAAACTAGCTTGAACACTGGCACCTGCGGAGGAGGCCCTGCTCTCAGTCCCACCCCCATCACAAGCACAGCTGGTGGGAACGAGAGAGAGGGTTTTCTCTGGGATTGCTCCCTGCCTCTGGAATCCCCTCCCAAAAGAAGTAAAAACTGCCCCACTCTCCTCACTTTTAAAAAGTTACTAAAGCCTCATCTTTGCATCCTGGCATAGAGAGGAGGAAGACCAATACGTCTCAACATGTAACATCGTCTAAATATATTACACCCTGTCTAAATACTGGAATTGATTTCATGCCAGTTAGTTGTGGGTAATCGTGTTACTTTTAATTAAGTATTAGCTGTTTTAAATTGTTATCCTGCTTAAATTCTTAATATGTGATTATGTTTGTTAGGGTGGTCTAGTTTTAATTTTTGGATAATTGCTATTTGGTATTAAGTTCTAGTAATGGTTGTTTTATTTATTTATTTATTTGAGTTATTGTTTGACTTATTTTGTTTTCATGTAATTTGTTCATATGTTTCTTTATTGGCATTGAATGTTTGCCGTAAGTGTTAGAAACTGTCCCATCAGGGAGATAGGGCAGTCCACAAATGAGGAGGAGGAGGAGGAGGAGGAGGAGGAGGAGGAGGAGGAGGAGGAGGAGGAGGAGGAGGAGGATTCTTATTATTATTGGTAGACAAGTGTTGTTCAACATGGTCTTTGGTCCTTGAAACTGTTTGGGCTGTTTTCACTGTTTGGTTTAAATTATTTTTAAGAAGTACTTTTAGTTTGTTGTTGTTATTTTCTAAAATTAGACCTGTGTGGTATTAAATGTTTTTACGCATAATTCATCACTTCTCCCAGCAAGCTGTCTGAAAAGGTATAACTGTCAAGAAAGAAGGAATTTAATAAATGTATCTTAAAGTATCTAAATAATAGAAATAGTTTAAAAATAAGAAAGTGTATCTCTCAAATATAGAACAGTAATCCTCCATCGTTCAAAACATTTTAAAATAAATTCTCATAGTAAAATTATCAGACTAGACATGACAATACCCAAAGTTATTGGTCTTCTATAAGCATTTAAAACATAGCATAATGGTTGCCTCAGAAATAACTGAACAAGATACACACACACACACACACACACACACACACACACACACACGTGTATCTCAGTTAATTGAATAGATACATTCTTGGGCTTTACTTCTTTAACAGAAATTTTGTTACCAGCGATAGAGACAATACAGAAAGAGTAGGGATAGGTTTAGGTTCCTATACCACAAAAAGGTTTTATCACACTTTTTCTTCATAACTAATGTTTATACACATATGAAATGAGCCATGCATAAGTAAACAAAGATATTTTACACTTCTAGAGACCACTTCAATTTTTTCCAGCAGCATCCATTTTCTTACTATTTTTATTTTGGTAGTGAAGCATATAGATCTATGCTTTTTCAATATACCAGGGGAGATATCAGGCACTCTAATTTTCTTCCCATCTTTTCTTTCTGTTTTGCCTTTAACAGATACTCTGGAGTTATTCTGAAGGCAGCTGTTTACCTAGCCTGTAGAGATGTGCAAAATGGCAGAAATCCATTCTGTTTTCATTTTGAATTCCAGGTGCATTCTGTTTTGGGGAGGATTCTTGGAGATTAGGAGGGAGGGGGGTCGTAATTTGTGATCCAGACTTCAGATTCTGCTTCTGTAAAAATGTTCCCAAAAACAAAGGGGGGGGGGCACCTGATAAAACAGAACAAAAAAAGAATGGATTTCTGCTGTTTCGCACACCCCTACTTGCCTGTTATACATAAGTGCACACAGTGACAGCTGGATCACCTTGAGAAGAACCCCATTCTCTCTTGGGTCAAGCTTTATTGAATTGCTCATTGCAGTCGAGAACTAGGAAGCCCTGGCCCTTGAGCGCTCTGGCTGGAAGTGTCAGACCCCTGGCTGCTGGGCACCAATAACCTTACACGGAGGCCAATCTCGATCTAATATCTTTATTAAGGAAATATATAAAAGCAATAAAAACAAGTGAAGAATATAGTTCAGAAGCAGACCTTTCAAATGAGGTCAAATATAGTCCAAAAATGTATTGTCCAATAAATGATATTAGAGTTCAAAGTTCTTAATCCAATACCAAAACACACACTTTGCCAAGCAATAGTGTGGGGAAATGTCAGAGTCTTTAGAGTCCAAGGTAGCTTGACAACAAGGCTAGAACAAGGCTGGATTTAACTTGGTTCCTTAACAAGGTCCATGACTAAAATACAAGGCAACCGGTGAAATCCTGGAACGAGGTCCGTGGTTAAAAGCAAGGCGAGGCAAAGGCTTGAATGCTTGATCCGGGAAGCAAGGAACGGGGGTTACGAAGTCCACACACGATCTCACTCCTGAAGCTGATCTGTTGACTCCGCAAAGAATCTCCCGCGTCAAACACCTATATTGGGTCTCGTTTTCCCGCCAACAAATCTCTTTCCCTAGAGAACAAGAAGCGAAACCCAACTCTGTCCAGATGCAAGACTCCTTAGAATTTCCCAAGGGAAGCAGGCCTAATCAGCCTGTTGTTTGGCAGCGATCCGTAAACTCCTCCGATTTGCTTCTCTGACTCCTCTGTCTCTAGAGTAAGATTCCTTCCTGGGAAACGGAGGCGAGAAATGCCCAAGGTCTGGTTTACTGAAGTCTTGAGGACAAACATCAACATCCGGCAGGTGAAAGGACTCCAGCTCTTGTTGAACCGGCGGAAACCCCATGTTTTCATCTTCATCTGCCACAATAGTACTAGGAACAGGACTACAAGGCCCATGAGGCATCACAGGAAGTCAGCTATGACCAACCGTGCTGTGAAATTTCAAGAGGCACAAATGGAGGGCGAAAGGGAGAAACATGCCAAGAGAAAGGCATGTCAAGCCAACCCTGACTGGGACTGCCTTCCACCTGTAAAGCGATGTCCTCACTGTGGAAGAACATGCGGGTCAAAAACAGGGCTCCACAGTCACCTACATACCCACCAGCGGAACTCTACACCTGGAAGACAATCATATTTGCACAACAAGGGGTTGCCTAAGAGAAGGCAGTCAGGGAGATGTGATTCCCTTTCAATTAGCAAAGTAACCACAAGAAATTTGTGAAGCCCCCTCTTCCACCCCCTATTCCATCTTAGTAAACAGAGAGAAGGAGAAAGGGTGGAAACTTAATCTGGTTTCCTTTCATTTAGCGATCTGTTTTATCTATGGGTAAAATCCATTGTCATATTACCCATCTGATTTATCAGAGAAGCCAAGAAGGGAAAATGTTGATAATTGCCCCTCTACATCCTTTTCCAGTTTGATTAGCCAATGTCCTGAGTCTCTCTCATTCTCCCTCTTTCTCAGGCATAGCCTGACAGGGAAATGTGAAAGAGTCTAACAGTCAAAACGCCATTTATTTCTTTATCCTGCCTATTCCTGTTTCTAGAGCAAACTTGATTAATCACTGGTAGAGTAATTGCTGTTTTAGCTGCTTGCTTTCATTTACCAGCAATTGATCAAGTCTACCCCAAATCTGGAAGTTCTCCCCGTCTACACACAAAGGGAAAATTCCTTTTAAAATGTAAGGCTGTTTTTAATTTATATTTCAGGGGTGGGGGGATCTCTGTGTGTGTAAGTATGTATCTGCCAAATGGAAGAGCTAATTCAGTAGTGTTGGAAAAAGAGTAATTATATTGAAGAAAATGCACCCTCTGAGCTTAGTCACTTGCAATCTATTGTGAAGGTACTAAGAAATGAATACGTTATCTCTAACAAACTCTAAAGAGGTCCTCCAGTGCTACTCTATGGCAGAAGTTTACGCATGGTTAAAGACCTAGAAATTCCTAGATAGAAAAGAAGCAGTCTCCGAGTTACAAATATTTGACTTACAAATGACTCATAGTTAAAAACAGTGGTGAGACAACTGGAAGTGAGAGAAATCTACTCCTCGGAAGGGAAATTCACTCTTGAAAGAGTTATCATTGGAAAAATGTGTCTCCACTGGAGCTTTATCTCCAATCCTTGTTTCCACAACAAGACTTCCTATGCTATCCAAAGTATTAAAAAATACACATTTCTTGCTGGAGTTACACTTTTAAAATGTACCTGTTCTGACTTACAAATAAATTCAACTTAAAAACAAACCTAGAGAACCTATCCTGTTCATAACTTGGGTACTACCTGTATATCAATTTGATCCAGAAGCAATCATATCCACATAAGTGAAAGCTGCAAATGTGAAGGGCTGGTTGTATACACTTGAATCACAGACTAGAATAAAATATCATAACTTTCTCAGCATATTAAAAAACCATGATATTAGCTAGGATTTCTAACAATCTGTTTAATCCCAAATCTTTCCTGGCCACACTTCTTGAAATTTACTCAACCAGGGTATATACACAGTACTAGCACACCAGATTTACACCAGTAGTTAAATGGTTACCATTCCAAATGCTCTTGCAGGAAACATCCCTGTACTGATTTGAAATTTTATTTGCTACAAAAGAAGAAAAAATACTGAAATTCTTCCAGTCAGAAACAAGACCAAAGGAATTACAGACTATTGCCTGCCAATTATCTCAAGTCTAAATTAAGGAAGGAATATTTTTCTTCTAACCCAAATGACCTTTGATTACAGGCTCACAGCCCACATTCTGTGGATTAGAAATACTGAGCAAACATTCTTTGCTAAATCTAGGTGTCTGTTATTAGAATTATTTTGCAAATCACAGTATTCCAGTTTCAAACAACCCAGAAACCAAATACGATAATATTTGATAATGGTCTTAACAGAACATCTGCTTTATAGCATAAAAAGGACAAACTTTAATGTATTTTTAACTACTCCACAGTGCCACTTTAAATGGCAGGAAAAAAAGTTTTTAAAAGTGAGAACGTATAGTGATATATCAAGGTGATTCTACACTGACCCACAAAGTGGTCCTGGATGCTGGATCGAGCCTGCTTGGAAGCCCAATATAGATTCCCTTGGCCACCTCACAGACAGCAGGGAATCCACGTTACCAACATGCCACTGTTAAATTACCTTCCCCTCGTCTGTTGTCCCATTGCTGCAAATCCCAAGCTCATAATAGATGGAGGTCCACCTCAGTGACAGGTGTGACATCAGCTGAGATGCTGAAGTCAAGGGGGAAGAGGGAAGGAAGAACATGGGATGGACATATAAACAGTAGTGGTCAGTTCTGTCTCGAAACTAGCCCTATTGTTTACATGGGGGGTTATTGGGGAAACACTGGAGCAACTCATGACTTTTGTCAATGTAGCTCAAGCTCGCATTAAGTGGCCTTGTCCCATTTTGACTGGAATCAGCTCCATGTGTCATGTAGCTGCCAAGGAGCTGATTCGCAACCCCACTTTGGGATTAAGTGTCCATGTAGATGTGTCCATACTCCAACACTCAAACACTCATAGTACACTAGGCTGACTCAGTATTTTGGAAAATACTAGTTTAAAATTAGTCCCACCTGGTGAGTTAGAATAAAAAGCCTTTCGTTATCCCAGTAATTCACTGGAAATACATCAAAACAAGCAAAATATCATTTAGATTTCAGAAATAAAATAATATTTTACAGTAACACTTCTTGAGACCTCTCAAGGCAAAAACATTACACTGAAAAAATGTTTTTATTTTATTTTATTTTTATTTTGGACATGACCAAAAATGCCTACTTTTCCTATACAATATTGCAAGCACATATCACCTGCATTAAAGCAAATTCTCTTCAATTTCTAAAGAAAAACACTATATTAAAACGACTTTGGTTTCTGGGTTATAAATGTCATTTCTTAATTGGTGCTATCATAAAAACATGGGGAAGGTTTATTAAACTGCAAAAGCTTTGTTTTTGCAAGACATCCTGCAGCACATTCTGCTATAGTTTTTCAATGAATATCTCATAGAGTCTCCACCAATTCAACATAGTTTGTGGCAGCCACAAAAATGAAGTTTCTAGAATATAACAACTATTTTCAAAGTAAGTACTGTACAATTAAACAGGAAATAACACTTTCAAACAAGGATCAGATTTTTTTTCAATTTCTTCTTAATAGTGTATTATACAGACTACAGATCATCTTATCAAAATTTCAGAATACAATGTCACTTTGGATACATTAGTCCAAATATATTTTCTGTTTTTCTGGAAAATTATATTTCCAACTTAACCTCATATTAACTGATAAATTCACTTCAACAATTATTTTATGCATACTAATCGATACTCTTTCTTACTTGACCAGATAAAAAAGAAATGTTCCAAAATTGCAGCAACCTCAACCTCAAATATTGGAGAAAGGGAAGTTATGGTTGGTACATTTCTTGTTTACTTTGGTGGGAAGATTAATTAATTCACCCTTCAGTATTTTTCTAAATTCTATCAAACCAGCCTTTTTTCAACACCATACGTTTCCCAGCAAACTCTTTCTGTCTAATCCTTTACTCTAATCTATAGCAGCAAGAGCTGACAAGCCCAGATTTAGCATACTTTTAAAATATTGTCATGTTAAGAATAAAGTAATATTACATGGGCTTGCTTTAATAGCTGCTACATCTTCCTTGGTACAGTGCCAAATATTTTTAATATCCATATATTGAAAGCTTTTCCTCTTTTAAATTAGTTGGTCTGCCCTTTTTAACTCAAACTCTTAGATTGTACATAACTGCCAGATAATACAATTTCAAACAAAAGAGTGCTATCCTCCCTTCTGTTGGTATCTTGTAAAATGTTTCAACTGCAAAACCTTTATTTCCCCCTCTCAATCTCCAAGAAATCTACTATTTATAATTCTACATTTTCTCATTACTGCATGTGGAAATACATTTTAAGAATTAAAATAAAGCCCCTGGTAGCACATTCCTCCTGCTAATAAGGAATTGATAATAATCAAACAATCGGAGGGGGGGGGGGGGGAGAGAGAGACCCTAATTCTAGCATTGCTTGCACAATTACCAATAGCAGCAAATAAAAAGAAACAGAGATAAATGCATATAGTTAAACACATTGCCTAATCCAGTCAGGGTTAGCAATAAAGAAGCATTTGAGTCTCTCAGGATGTCTTTTCCGGGTTAGATTGACTGCAAGCCTCCACAGACTTATCTACACTATAGCCCACACTGAATAAAGTCACTCCTGATTGTCTACGTAATATTCAGAGAAATAGATTAATTTATCTATTGCTTTTGGTGCCAAATTCATGGCACCTAAAAAAAATTCTTTTTAATCTTCCTGTGAATCTTTGACCCTCCTAGTCAGAGAAGTTAGTTAAACTAACACCAAGTACAGTTGGCCCTCAATATCTAGGGAGTTTGCATCCACTACCATTCATGGCTTAAAATATATATTTTAATTCCATAAAGTAAATCTTGATTTTGCCATTTTATATTGTTATCGAACACCACTACCCCTTCCCCTATAAAAAGGGATCTATAGCTTCTCTTCTTCTTCTTCATTCACAAAGTCGTTTCCGACTCTTCGTGCCCTCATGGACCAATCCACGCCAAAGCTCCCTGTCGGCCGTCGCCGCCCCCAGTTCCTTCAAGTTCATGTCAGTTGAATAGGTAGAGTGAGAGTATACAGCCCTGCCTTACTCCTTTCCCAATCTTGAACCAGTCTTTTGTTCTGTGGTCTGTTCTCACAGTTGCTACTTGGTTGTTATACAGATTCCTCAGGAGACAGGCAAGCTGTCTTGGTATCCCCATACCACCAAGAACTTGCCACAATTTATTATGATCCACACAGTCAAAGGCTTTAGAATAGTCAATAAAACAGAAATAGATGTTTTTCTGTAACTCCTTAGCTTCCTCCATTATCCAGCAGATATTGGCAATTTGGTCTCTCGTTCCTCTGCCTTTTCTAAACCCAGCTTGGACATCTGGCAACTCTTGCTCCATATATTGCTAGAGTCTACCTTGCAGGATCTTGAGCATTAACTTACTGGCATGTGAGATAAGAACCACTGTATGAAAGTTTGAGCATTCTTTAACACTTCCCTTTTTTGGTATGGGGATATAAATTGATTTTTTTCCAATCTGATGGCTATTCTTGTGTTTGCCATATTTGCTGGCATATGGCATGCATCACAGTGACAGCATCATCTTTCAAGATTTTAAACAACTCAGCTGGGATCCCGTCATCTCCTGCTGCCTTGTTATTAGCAATGCTTCTTAAGGCCCATTCAACCTTGCTCCTCAGGATGTCTGGTTCTAGTTCACTCACCACACCGTCAAAGCTATCCTCTAAATTATTATCCTTCCTATACAGATCTTCTGTATATTCTCGCCACCTTTTCTTGACCTCTTCAGCTTCTGTTAGGTCCCTGCTATCTTTGTTTTTGATCATGCCCATTTTTGCCTGAAATTTACCTCCAATGTTTCTGATCTTCTGGAATAGGTCTCTTGTCCTTCCTATTCTATTGTCTTCTTCTACTTCCTTGGATTGCTTGTTTGAAAACAGTTCCTTGTCTCTCCTGGCTAGCCTCTGGAATTGTGCATTTAATTGGACATAACTCCCCCATCACTGTTTCCTTTCGCCTTCCTTCTTTCTTGGGCTACTTCCAGTGTCTCAGCAGACAACCATCTTGCCTTCTTGGTTTTCTATAGCTAGGGATCTATAATTTGACATCCATATAAAATGGTATAAAAGGGGTTAAGTCTTGGTCACCTTACAACAGGACTAACAGCACAAGGATCCCCTTCTATCCTGTTAGGTCTGTATAGATTTTTTCAAGGGGGGGGGGGGGGACAAAAACTGTATATGTAGCAAATGTGCTGAAATCTCAGCTACCAGAAACATTGACCTCTGCTTGACCTGGACTAACAAGTAAACTACCCTGGGGGGAGAGAATACATTTACATATAATCTAGCCTAGGAAAACATATCTAGGTCTCCAGGAAAAAAAACCAAGAAAACAACTGCTATATTTTATTTCTGCATAATTTATAGACTCATCGAATCATAGAGTTGGAAGAGATCTCATGGGCCATCCAGTCCAACCCCCTACTAAGAAGCAGGAAAATCGCATTCAAAGCACCCCCAACAGATGGCCATACAGCTTCCGCTTAAAAGCTTGCAAAGAAGGAGTCTCCACCACACTCTAGGGCAGAGAGTTCCACTGCTGAACAGCTTTCACAGTTAGGAAGTTCTCCCTAATGTTCAAGTGGAATCTCCTTTCCTGTAGTTTGAACCATTGTTCCACGTCCTAGTCTCCAGGGAAGCAGAAAACAAGCTTGCTCTTTCCTCTCTATGACTTCCCCTCACATATTTATACATGGTCATCATGTCTCCTATCAGCCTTCTCTTTTGCAGGCTAAACATTCCCAGCTCTTTAAGCCACTCCTCATAGGGTTTGTTCTCCAAACCCTTGATCATATTAGTCATCCTACTTTGGACACATTCCAGCTTATCAACATCCCCCTTAAATTTTGGGGATGTTAAATACTTGGACATGGTATTCCAGGTGTTGTCTGACCAAAGTAGAATAGAGGGGTAACATGATTTCTCTGGATCTAGATACAATACTCCTATTTATGCAGGGCAAAATCCCATTGGCTTTTTTTGCCACCACATCATATATACTAGCTGTATCTGACCACACATTGCAGTGGCCCAGTCTGGTGATATGGAAAATAAAGTAAAGAGAAAGTTCTGGTATTAAAATGTTCTATTCCGTGCTATTCAAGGTGGCCAACAATTGATTACCTTAACTAGGAAGCAGCCAGGCTTTGAATGTGCAAAGGTATTCAGTGATATTCAGCCTGGCCCACAGAGAATTCCCCTAGGTAGGAAGCAGCCAGGCTTTGATGCTGCATGGTTGTTCTGTGTTATTGCAGTTGGCCAACAGAGGATTCCCCATGGCAGGAGTCAGGCAGGTTGTGACGCTGCAGGGCTATTCAGTGCTATTGAAATTGTTCCATGCCTGCCCTAAAGGCAGGAGATTCTGGAAGTCAAGCAGGGCCAGCTTTGCTGAGTCCTTGAAGGAGAGCCAGCCAGGACTACCTTTCCGAGGAAGGAAGAGGCAAATCTCTTCTCTAATTTTCCTGGCCCAAAGGAAACTCTATGAGATCCACGCTAAGTGAGAGGTAAGTCCCGTCCACAGAGAGACCTACTTCAACTGAGGGCTTTCTGTCTCCCTCAAAAGGGGGGGGAAAGAGAAAGGGCAAGGAGGGAGGTTTGCAGGAGATAGGCTCTCAGACCCTCAAGCACTTCTGCCTGGCCCCGCTCCTCCGAAGCACATCCACCGCAAAGGTGAGGATGGGCAGGGCTACCTTCCTGCTGAGGGTAACTTGCTTGTACACACACACAGCCGGCACCTTCCCCTCCCTTCTCCTCCTCCTTTGGGCTCTGACTGGCTGAGGAGAGGAAAGGAGAGAGAGGAGAGTCCAGCATAATCCTCAGTAGGAGTCACTCCAGGCAGAGCAGCATAAAGTGTGGCCTGAGGATGAGGAGGAAGCTAGGAGAATAGCCCCCTCTTCACACTGAGAGGAGGATGGAGGGAGAGTTCTGTCACCCCAGAAGCGGCCTGACTGCCATTTCAGGGAACAGCCATTCCCCTGCAACTGATGGTTGTTCCTTTTTTCTCTCTCGTGAAGGGGGGTGGGGTGGGGGTGAGCCCATTTGCACATGCACTGTTAGGTAGTCTCTGTTTTGGAGTTCTTTCTGGTTTTAAAGTCTTTCTGTTTAATTTGTTTAGGTTTTCTAAGTGCTGGTCATACCTTTGATGTGTTGGTGTATTGTGGTCAAATTTGGTAGCGTTTGGTCCTGGGGGCTTGTTGTTAACTTGGTCCTACAAGTGGACAGTACATTTTATATATATATATATAGATTGCTCTCATTTCTCAAATCTAAAATGTATACCTTTACTTTTCCTTACACTTAAATATTAAATATCTTTTCGTTTCTGTCTAAACTGCCTTGCTAGGCCACAGAGCCATTGTTCTCCTGGGCCTGGATTTCATAATCTGACCATCCTGGACCCCTGCTGGAATGCCAGCACTCTTTTCAGATTCCTCCCCACCTGGCTGGGAGGAGATTTTCTGCTGCATCATCAAAGGCTCAGCCAATCCCAGGCCGGCGGGGGGGGGGGAGGGGGGAGGATTCTAATGGTGACAACTGAACAGACTATTTAGCTCCTTGCAAGATCACACGTTCTTTGAGCTTGTACTTTGAGCTTGTACTTTGGGACGCGAGTCCACAAGTTTCCATCCAGTGACCATGGGTGAACAATAAATACTCTTTCCTTGCCTTCAGCTGCTTTGGTGAATTAATTTTAATCTGGAACTTTGGCTATTAATTGTTAGCATTTTTTGCCAGGCAAAATACTCGAAGTATTACAGTCAAGATTCGATATCAATATAAGGGATGCCATTTTACTATGCCATTGTATATCATACTGGTAGTCCTGAAACCAAATCCCAGTGGATACCAAGGACCCATCGTATTTTACACAGCCAAATTCAATACAACTTGACTTACATTTTCATGCTTCCATGCCCATTTACACTTACTTACTGTCAAGCGAACTTCAATTTTTGGCAGACTTATAAATAAGAGAGCCCATTAGCCCTAGACCTCAACTGCTTTCTTAGATCTTGGAAACTCAAGGCAGCTGTGGCTTCCTTCCTCGACTGAATGTATCCACATAGGATTTTCAAGGTTAAAAAACCTCAGGAATGGTTTACTTCTACACAATATTAATTCCTTCAGAATGATCTGTGGTGCCACCAGTATCCTCCCTCACTAATGCTGCTGCCCAATAGTAATTTGGCAACTTTCAGGAATGGTTTACTTCTACACAATATTAATTCCTTCAGAATGATCTGTGGTGCCACCAATATCCTCCCTCACTAATGCTGCTGCCCAATAGTAATTTGGCAACTTTCATTCAGCTTCCCAAGAAAAACCTGTCTGACCTGGGAGACCTTAAAAGTAGCAAGGGTAACTTCAGTGCAGCCTCTTGCTTTGCTTGCATAGTCCTACCACCATGAACAATTTGTGTTCAGAGAGTGCACATCCATCCTACTCTTTGCTGTTCCAGCCAGAGTATGGGTTTTGATACATTTTTCATTGTCTCTCCTTTATACTGTGATGTGGACAAGAAGAAACTAAGTGTGGTTCATGGGTGGGCAAAATGCAGTCCCTGGGGGTCCCCAGGTACAATTTGTTTTCAGTGTAGATTTGACACTGTCATTTTTATTGTATTGTTTTTTGTTTCCTTTTGAGATATTTTTCAATATTGTGCATACTTTAATTTTAATGTTGATTTTTGTCAATACTGCACCTGCTTGGAACTGTAAGCCGCCTCCTCTAATTTGTGGGAGGAAAGTAGAGCATAAAGTTAATAAGAAATTGTGTGATCTCACCACCCCCATTATGTGATTCCCCACCCCATTTTTTTTTGTTTACAGTTGGTAGGAACAGTTGTTCAGATAGGTCAGGACCGTATCAGCCTACTGGGATGCCATCTGCTCCAACACTGGGAAAGGGTGATGGCACCAGTATCCAGGAGATTGGGTTGAATCAGATATGATGTAGCTGTCCAGACTGCCTAGAAACCTGATACTCTGGAATTTCAAGCAAACTAATGAGAACTGTCAAATTCACCTGAAGTGTAGCAAAATTGGTTTAAAGCCAAAAACCCAGGATACTCACCAAAAGCTATTGTACATCATGAAGATTATCAGTGGTGCATTCCCTGTGAATATGGAGGGTTTAACCCATGTAGACAAAACCTCTGAGGAAAAATTGAAGTGAGAAAGCTTCAAAGTATTGACTTTACCTAAATTTCTGACTACTTTTAATTAGAAACAGAGTGAGGTTTTCTTGCAATGTATTTAAAATATTGGAAATGGGTCAAGTCAGACTCTAGCTATAATCCATAGATTACCAAAGCCTCCCACCAAAAATGTGTTATCTCCTAAGAAAGCAATATATATTACTATCTGGACATTTGCTAAGAACCATGATGGTGGATTTAAACATCATTATAAAATATGAAAGGAAACTGATTCAGACATTCTGGTCATATAATCTCAGAGCTGATGGTTTATATTATTGATGTGTTTGCACAGAAGGATACATTCACGGGCTTTTAATACAGAAAGAAAAGTTTTATTGCTTGTGTGCAGCACAGCCTCTGCAATGAACTCAACTACATGTCTCTTTAATAAGAATTCAGCAAACCCAACACGACCGATTAATGTGTTTTCTTCTCAGCTCACAGGGGAAAAAACTCTGTTGTTAAGTTTGCTTTCATAGTCTTAAATCTTTATTCTACAATACACCCACCTATTCATTTCAGATGAGTGCCAGTACAGATAATTATCTAAAGTAGCAGTGTTTTATAGTACATTTCATAAGTATCTTGGAAATGAAAGTCATCTGCATTTTCTTTCAGAGTTCAAATTATCAAACATTTACTCTGCTGTGATGCTGTTTGTATCACAGATTCAGATTTTTAAAAGATATAAAGGATCCAGTTCAATTCTGTATATTTTGAGACATCTAGCTAATGCCTGTAAAATATAGAATCCTTCCCACACCCATCTCCACTACTCTTTACCAGATTCTGAGATAGAGCAGGTATTGTGATACCTCTGTGATCTGCATTTGGTAAAGTGAAAATCCGAGAGCACTCCTGCTCCATTAATGGTTGAACAGCAAGCAACACCTGCTAAATTTTCCCATTTAGCAGAGATATTAAAGGTACAGGATCCACTCCTGCCCCCTCCCCCCCCCCAAAAAAAAGATCTTGTTCTGATGACCTCACATCTACATCAACCAGCCACTGGGGGAGATATGTTGGCATAGCAATATATAGTCATACCTTCCTTTTGGCCTGCACATACCAATCACTTGGGGTAGCCAAAGTGTAATCTATGGAGTACATGCTGCCTCCAATGCTGATTTATGGTCCTTCACCTCTGATATCATGAATAGACTACATAAAGTCCTCCATATGTTTTCAATCTGAAGGATCTGGCATTCCAGCAACTAAATAATACTGCATTGCTGTCCTGGGCCTAAGCAAGTATAGAACTGATGACCTCAAATATCATCTTCGATCTCATCATACGGGCTAATTTGCCCATTCTACACCACTGATGCAGGGCATGGAGCAATGGATTCTTCACGTCCCTCGCTGGGACCCCACGGATTTGCCACTTTGCATGACAAATCTCGACATTAATGTGATATAGTCCTAGGGGAGCACAGTTTGCCAATACCTGGCAAAAAAAAAATTGGGGAGCAAAAATGTAAGATGCAAGCCTTCAAGGTTGCAGAGATGGGTAGAAATTGTTCATGTTAAAGGCCCGTTTGGGTTAGTCACAGATTTTCTGAGCAAGATAGTCAGTTTGGACATTGTATCAGCAGGTTAGAAGTCTGGTACATAAATCAGAAGGGAGTAAATCCAAAACATAGTCAGTCCAAATCTGAGACAAAACAGCATCACAAAATAGTACTGGGAGGCAACCAGATAAGTACTGAGGCTGATAGAGAGCTCTCAAGACATTTATGAAATGTCTTCAGGGCTACCTGTGCCTAATAGGCCTAATAGCATTTAACCAGCACTGGGCTTGGTGTTTCACCATCCATTCTTCAATGAAGGATGGAGGAATATCATTGTGACCATAAAATGTCTCTTTTTCCTTCTCCTCCTTCCCCCCCTTTGTCCTCAGCTTACTTTAGTCCCAAGTGCAAAAATAGTTTGTGCACATTTGCCTCATCAGTGGGGCAGGGAGATAATCCTGTCCTTCCCAATAGACTCAGGAAAAAGCAACTTCTGCAGTTTCTACTAGTTTGTGTGCCATTAATAAATTTAGCCATCTTGCCCATGCACTGGTGCAGTTTGGTGCACACGTATCCAAGTTTTCATCAGTGAAATGTTTGGATATAAGTAACATCTAGATTCTCTCTCGGATTCTCTTTTTTTTTCTCTGTGTGTGTTTCAGAAATCAGAATCTATGCATCTTCAGCTGGAGAAAGAATTTCCCATAATATTTGCCTATAACTAAAGCGTTAACCAATAACTCTATGGGATGGGCAATAAATCAGTTGCTTGCTTCAGATTGTTCCATACTGACAGCAACATCCAAATCATAAATGTGTTGGAATCAATTTACCAAACATGACAAAAGACAGATGAATTTTGACAACAGTTGTTAAATATCCGGTGTCACCAATGGAAGCATTAGTGGGGCTTTCATTTCCTTTCCTATAAATGTGCAGTGCTTGGCACTTTCAAACCATAAAGTTTATTCTATGTTTACTGCAGCAGTTGTATAAAGGCATTTCCAGCTGCACAGTTATTTTGGAGCTGAATTGGCTTTTAAAAATTGAAAAAAAAAGAAAAGGGCACAAGTCATGCAGCCATGTGCCACCCTCTCCCCACCCAGCCCTGTATAGAGGTGCCAGAATAAAAACTGGAGGGGGATCCTGTTCCTTTAATGAAGTCAAAAAAGGGAATTTCAAGACATGTTGCTTGATATCTGGTTGTATGACCAGCAACATCTGCTAAAGTTTCCTCTTCTACACAACCATTAAAACTTAAGGAGTTCAGCCCAGATTTCAATCTCAGAATGAAGTTACGGATCTTCCGCCATTTTCAAAACCTTGCTGAAATGAAGGAAATTGTGGGGATCTCCTGACCTTTTCAACCCCGTGGGGGGTATTTTATCATTGTAGCAGATGAAATCTGGACTGAGCTACATGAGGGGACAGATCATACAGGTGTTAGGACATTTGTGGGTGTTCAGGTCTAGCAGATCTAGCTAAATGAGAAGGGATCATAATAGCCATCTAATCCAAATCCTGCCATGCATTTCCAAAGCTGGAAGTTTAAATCCTCAAACTATCCCATTTCTGCCAATAATCACTGGCAGAAAGGTCTTCTCTGGATCTTACAGTTTAAGATTGCTATGCTCCTAGAAGTGCTTTTGACTTCTTTTCAATGGCATTGCAATCTTCTTTTCAAGATTATCTTTATTCCTTTGCAATTGTTTTCACTTTGTTTGAGTATAAATTAGTTCTCTTTGTTGAAATCCCTGAGGGAGGGAAAGGAAGAGATTCCCCAGAGCTTTGCAGAAACTGCTGGGAGAGTTTTAATTGAAATCATTCATGTGAAAATATGCCTTCTAGCTGAATAATTTTATAGTAAGGTTGTTGACCATTTCCATGTTTCTTTAGATATATGATATCAAAATCTTCCCATTGGGAGTTCCTTATCAGAGATATTTGACTTTTTGGAGACAGAGGAGAAAGAGGAGGATTAATATGCTTTGGTGAATGAGCATTAGATTAGAACAGAATTGGAATATACTTCATTGGAATATGGTTTTTAAACAGAGGCTGGATGGCCATTTGTTGGGAATGCTTTGATTGTATCGTCTGCATGACAAAGGGTTGCCCTGGATGACCCTTGTAACTTTTTCCAACTCTATGATTCTATGGTTTCTAAACTATGCAAATCTACTTAGAAGTAAAAGAATGCCAGCATGGTATAATGGTTTGAGTTTTGGACTATAATTGTGGGAGATCAGGGTTCAAATTTCAACTCAGCCATGAAAACTCATTGCATGGACTTGATACTTCATCACATTTACTAAATTCCACTGAGAGCGACACTTAAAATCTGGGAAGCCACTCTGCTCATGTGATGACTCATGAGGCTGCAACCCGAAAACTTTGCCACGCTCACAGTGGGAAACACCAAATCCACTTCAATTGAACCAACTTCCTCTAGCCCAGAATCCCTTTGCGCTCAAGAAATTAGAGCCAGTCAACAGGCAGATGCCTGGGCTGAAGAACAGATTCGCCAAGGACTACGTTTCCCTTTCTCACTTAAGGATGGGCTACTATGCTACAGGAATCATGTTTACATCCCTCCAGGTCCAGGCAGAGAAAAAGCACTTCATCTGTGTCATGACAGCAAGCCAGCAGGGCATTTTGGACTTTTTAAAACCATGCACTTGATCCTACGAGATTTTTGGTGGCCCAAGATCCGCAAGGATGTGGAGAAATATGTCAATACCTGTCCTGTATGTCAGCGTTCCAAGACACGCAGGGAGAAGCCGTCAGGGCTACTGCATCCCCTTCCCACTCCTTCTCGCCCATGGGAGATAATCTCCGTGGATTTTATCACTGACCTACCACCCTCCCTTGGATTCACCACGATCCTAGTGGTGGTGGACCTTTTTACCAAGTTGGCCCATTTCATTCCCTGCAATGGTCTCCCCACGGCCAAAGAGACTGCAGATTTATTCCTTCAACATGTTTTCCGACTACATGGATTGCCCAAGAGTTTAGTCACTGACTGTGGATCTCAATTCACCTCTCGTTTCTGGAAAGCGCTACAGAAACTATTGAGTATAGACTCTCGTTTATCTTCAGCTCACCATCCCCAAACGGATGAACAAACTGAGCGCACCAATGCCACTTTGGAACAATACCTTCGCTGTTATGTAAACTACCAACAGGACAATTGGGCTTCCCTATTACCTCTATTGGAATTTGCTTACAACAATGGTGTCCAGGCTTCAACTAAAGAAACCCCGTTCTTTGCAAACTACGGCTTCCATCCACGTTTCTTTCCTTCTGTCATTGAAACTTCAGAAGTCCCTGCAGCGGAGGACTGGCTGCAAGAACTCACAGCGGTGCAACAACTCTTGCACCAACAACTGGATCAAGCCAAGGAGGACTATAAACGCCACGCTGACGGCCATCACCAGCCGGGTCCCGAGATCAAGGTAGGAGATCGGGTTCTGTTGTCCACTCGCTTTTTGCCCTCCCACCGTCCCTGCCGGAAGTTAGATGCCCGTTTCATTGGTCCCTACCCAGTGGTGGCGCAACTTAACCCCGTGACTTTCAAACTCCAACTTCCGCGCTCCATGCGCATTCATCCGGTGTTCCATCGCTCCTTGCTCCTTCCGGCGGATGGTGTATGCCCTGATGCGGGCCGGTCGGCCCCCGCCCCTGTTTTGGTGGACAGGGAGGAGGAATTCGAGGTTCAGGACATTTTGGATTCTCGCTTTCATCGCCGCCGCCTCCAGTATCTCATTGACTGGGTGGGTTTTGGCCCCGAAGAACGCTCTTGGGAAGACGCTTCCACAGTCCATGCCCCCGACTTAGTCCGCCGCTTCCATCAGGCCTACCCTGCCAAGCCGCGGCCCCGCGACTCGAGGAGAGGGGCCATGTTTGAGAGGGGCCTTGAGGGCGGGGATAGTGTGATGACTCATGGGCCTTGTAGTCCTGTTCCTAGTACTATTGTGGCAGACGAAGAGGAAAACATGGGATTTCCACCGTTTCAGTCAGAATCGGAGCCTCTCCACCTGGAGGATGTTTGTCCTCAAGAATGTAGCCAAACTGGCCTTGGGCAGAATTCCCCCCCGTTTTCCCGGAGGGACAATTATAATAGAGATAGGGGAGCCAGGGAGGCTAATCGCCGGAGCCTGAGAATCGCTGCCAAACAACTAGCTGATTAGGTCTGCTTCCCTTGGGAAATTCTAAGGAGTCATGCATCTGGACAGAGTTGGGTTTCGCTTCTCATTCTCTGGGGAAAGTGTTCTGTTGGCGGGAAAACGAGACCCAATATAGGTGCTGGACGCAAGGGGAACTTTGCGGAGTCAATTGTTCAGCTTGAGGAGAGAGATCGTGTGTGGACTTCGTAACCCCAGTTCCTTGTTTCCCGGATCAAGTTTCCAGCCTTGCCTTGTTTCACGGACTTCCTTGGACTTTGTTCATGCTTCATGTTTGCCTCGTTCAAGTCTTTGATCTAGCCAAGAATCAAGTTTATTTTCCAGCCTTGTTGTCAAGCTACATTGGACTTTAAAGACTCTGTCATTTCCCCACACTTTGCTTGGCAAAGTGTGTGTTTCGGTCAAGTGGATTAAAACTTTGAACTCTAATATCTTATATTGGACAATACATTTCTGGACTATATTTGACCTCATCTGAAAGGTCTGCTTCTGAACTATATTCTTCACTTGTTTTTATTGACTTTATATATTTCTATAATAAAGATATTAGATAGATTCTGGCCCCTGTGTAAGGTTATTGGTGCTCTGCAGCCTGGGTCCTGACAGCTCATCACATTAGCTTGGCTTCAAGTGTAGGATAGAGCATTCTTTGCGTATTTTAAGCATGGGGGCCACCATTTCAGGAGGTGGTGGGGAAATTGATTATTTCAAATTATCAGGATGTTTGGCCAATTCTGTAATGTGATGGCATTCATAATAATAATAATAATAATAATTTTATTTTTATACCCTGCCCCCATCTCCCTGAAGGGACTCGGGGCGGCTTACATGGGGCCAAGCCCAGTCAACAACAATAAAACAAAGCGATAAAACACATCAAATAACAATAAAAACAAGTCATTAAAATCACATATAGGGACAGAAGATAAAATCTTAGATAAAATCTGGAGAAACCTGATTTTCCTCCCAGGTTTAAAATGAAACGTTTTCCCAATTTGTGGGAGGGAAAATTGTAGGAGGAGCCAAAAGTACCCTTGTTAGGGAACGTTCCACCATTACCTTTTGCTCACCAATTTTTTAATTTAAATGCCATTTATTATTATTATTATTATTATTATTATTATTATTATTATTATTACAGTAGAGTCTCACTTATCCAACATAAACAGACCGGCAGAATGTTGGATAAGTGAATATGTTGGATAATAAGGAGGGATTAAGGAAAAGCTTATTAAACATCAAAATACATTCTGATTTTACAAATTAAGCACCAAAACATCATGTTATACAACAAATTTGACAGAAAAGGTAGTTCAATAGGCAGTAATGCTATGTAGTAATTACTGTATTTACAAATTTAGCACCAAAATATCACAATGTATTGAAAACATTGACTACAAAAATGCGTTGGATAATCCAGAACGTTGGATAAGCGAGTGTTGAATAAGTGAGACTCTACTGTATTATTATATTATGACATGTCTCCATGCTGTGCAATCCTAGGAATCATAGTTTTCCAATATCCATACCCTTCTCTTGGTGCCTTTGCAATATAGAATATGGAATGCACCCCACTTCAACACCATAGCTCCATACTATGTGCTACTGTGAGTTAAAGTTTCCCAAGGTCCATACCCTTCTCTGGATGCAGCTACACTGGAGAATAAATGCAGCTGGACCTTACTTTAAATGCCATGTCTCCATGAGATGGTCTTGGGAACTGCAGCTTCCCAAGGTCCATGAAACTTCTTTGGGTGCATCTACACTGTGAAATGAAGGCAGCTGGACCTTACTTTAAATACCATAGCTTCATACTATGTAGTCCTGGGAGTCATAATTTTACAAGGTCCACACCCTTCTCTGTGGGCAGGAGAGAGAGAGAGAGAGAGAGAGAGAGAGCAGCACCACTTTCCCTCCCTCCCTCCTTGCTTCTGGAATTGAAGACACATAACAGCTGACATTTCAAAGACAGAAGGGTTTTTCCCCCACTATGAAGACAATGGAGGAGGGATGGTGGGCAGGGCCAACTCTCTGCAGTGTGATGGGAACTCTACTGAAAGAATACTGAGTAATACAAATAGATTTAACAGTGTGATGAAGGTAGGGAAATCATCAGTTTCATTCCAAAACTTATGACTGAGCTCTACTCTGCCAAACACTTCCTGTGTCTATGTGATAAAGTGGTTGGACAAATTCTCCCAGCCTTAGAGGGAAACAATGACAAACTTCCCTTCAATAAATATTTTCAAGGAAATCCAGTGATAGTGTAACCATAAGATGGAGGTGATTTGAGGGCGCATAAGAACAGAAAGTCTTTTGAACTTCCGGTGGCGCAAGCATGGCGACAGGTCGGGATCGCTAAGGGCTCTTGGCGATCCAACCGCGAGGGGAAGACCTGGTAGAGCATCAGCTCCCTCTCACCCCACTGATCGAGTTGGGGAGAGACGCCACAACCGCTCGACTTTCGAAGGCCCCAAAGAGTCTCGCCCCTCAAGGGCGAGGATCGAGAGGGTCCGAAAGGGGCGGCTGGCGGGTCACCCTGCGGGAAGCGAGCTAGTCTCGTATATACTGCCAGCCACTTGCGCCTGCTAAACGGACGGCAAGAAGGAGAGGGAGGTAGGAAGATCACCCCCTACGGAAAAGTAATCCGGGAACGACTGCCTTAATCCCAAGTCAAGAAAGGACAAATAGTCAAGGATACAGTCTCCGTTAAGGAGACAAGCAAGCGAGGAGCGGTAGGAGCGGGAAGAAGGCTCGGATCATAAGGAAGAAGCGGAGCAAGGGGTAAGCAGCATAACGATATCCTACAAACAAAATAAGAGAACTTAAGAACTTAAGAAGGGCGAAGAAGGAGTGGACTGACCTTGGCCGCCATATTGGTGGGGTTTGTTGTGTCTACGAGCTGCTTCTTGTAAACAATCCGAGGAGGAAGAGCCCCCGGCAAGCGGAACAGGCGGAACAGGCTAAGACCGGAAGAAGGAAGAAGGCAAAAGGTCCACGCTGGGAGCGGAGGGGACAGCAATTGGGTGCACACATCCAGGAAGCAGTTGCCGGAGGACTGACTGACGGAGGAGGACCCAGTGCAAGGAAGCAGAGCTATGCTTAAAAGACCCGCCGAAAGTGGCAATAATATCAACAAGTAAGGGGAAAGGAAGTTAATGATCCAGACAGGAAGCGCGGAAGGGACAGCACACTCGGTGTGTATGCGGCCAAGGTAAAAGTGGAACCCCCACAGTACTATTAATTAGAGTATGGATTGGAGAAGAGTCTCTGCTGTTTGTACAAGATCAATCAGGCCAAGTTATTAACTGAACAAAAATTAAATGAACTAAAAGACGGTGGTCTGATGGGAGGTGAGCAATATATTAACTGAATTTAATTGGGAATTATCTCATGGGAACTGATGGAATGACCCCGCACCAATTGTTATTGAATTGCTATTGAAGGGCAGGAATTAATCCCCATTACACCTCAAAAGAGACAGAGGAAGCCACGCAGCTGACTGGACTTAAAGGTTTCCTCCAGAGGGGCTGGTGGGAAGGCTGGAAGGAGTTATTAGGCTGGTGGTCTAAACCAACGCCAATATTACATCTAACACATCAAGGTAGAACAGCAGCTTAGACCAATTCAATACCTACAGACAGCAAACTAATAAGGCAGGTGAACCAGCCTGCTCACCGGTCACTTTAGACAATCTGACAAGATGGCGGTGTCAAGATGGAAATCGGAAAAAGAGGTCAAGGACATGAAAACCAACCCGAACCCTCGCAGAGGATCTCTACCGGATGAAGGATACATGAAAGACATTCTACGAGAGGTACAGAAGATATCCGAAAAGCAGGATTTATTACAAAGAGAAGTCCAAACGATGGCCAGGAAACAAGAACAGCAAAATAGAACCCTCCAAGAAGAAATGTCGGATTTGAAAAGAGAATTGAGGGAGGAGATCGGATCAATGAAAAAAGAAACCCTGAAAAACTCAAATGAGATAAACGACTTGAGACTGGAAAACAGGAAAATTGACATAACTCAAACAAAACTACAAAATAAAATTGTCAGTTTAGAGGAGAAAAACAAGAAGCTAGAGAAAATTCAAGAAAAAATGGAGCTTCGGGAGTTAGAATATCAATTGAAATATAGGAATGTCCAGGAGGAATTGAATGAAAACACCGGATGGGTGATAACACAACTAACGGCAAAGCTGCTGAACTGCACTGAACAGGAGGCATGCGGGCAAATAGATCGGGTCTACAGAATCCAAACAAATTACACAAAGAAAAACAAAGCAATCAAAGATGTGATAGTACACTTTCTAAAGAAAAGCACAAGGGACGAAGTTCTGAGAAGAAGTGTCACCAACCCAGTGACATATAAGGACAGAAGAATAACGATCCTGAAAGAAATCCCCAAAACTATTATGAACAAAAGGAAAAAATATTACTTTCTGACGGATTTGTTAAAATCGCTGCAAATAAGGTATAGATGGGAAAAATTTGAAGGACTAATGGCAACATATAGAGAGGAAAAGATATGGATAACCACTGAAGAAGATGCGAAAGAATTCTACAAAACACTGAAGAGAGATATGGTCCCTAGCAAACAATCCCCGCAAACAGAGATGGGGAAATACCCCACTTCATCAAAAAAAAGAAGATTCTTTTCTCCGAGAAGTGAGGAATCAGCAGTAGCGCAGTTGGAAATGACCACGGATCAAGATAACGAAGACATGGAGGCGGAGAGGGCCCAGGAAGACGTCGCAGAAGACCCCAATGATGAGTAAAGTTAGTCTTTCTTGCTTCTCTAACAATGTGAACGGGCTGAACTCTCCCAGTAAACGGAAGAGGTTATTTAATAAATTACAGAAAGGGAAATTCAGTGTCATAGCCCTGCAGGATCATATTAATTATCTGGAAAACACAAAGTTAGGGAAGGTATTTGTTTCGGCGGATGTACAAAAAAAAAGAGGGGTAGCGTTATATATAGATCATAATATTAAAGCAGAAGAGCGGTTCAAAGACAGAGAGGGCAGAGTAATCGCAGTTAGGTTGGATACAGAGGGGGAGAAAACCCTCCTTGTTAATATTTATGCCCCCAACGGTCCGAAATCAAAATTTATTAACAAACTAAAAGACAACATTAATAAAACAGAGTTTGACCATTTAATAATATTTGGTGATTTCAATGGGGTGGTGGACAAGACGCTGGATAAAACCTTCAAGGCCAAGAACAGTAAAGCTGCCAGCTCCCTACCAAAAAATTTTACGGCGCTGATGGACGAGTACGATCTGGTAGACTCATGGAGAGAATTCAATCCGGACTTAAAAGACTACACGTACTATTCTAGTAGACACCAGGCGTGGTCTAGAATAGACATGATCTGGTGCTCTAGATCAGTTTTGGTAAAGACAAATAAAACTCAAATTCTGACCCGAGACTTATCAGATCATTGTCCACTAACTTTAGAAATTAACAGGAGGTTTACGACAAGGAAGTGGAGATTAGATGATAATCTTATAAAGCAAGAAGAGGATATAAAAAAAATCAAGGCCATGACTAAGGAATATTTTAAATTTAATAATACCCAGGAGATGAAACCGCAAATAGTTTGGGATGCGTACAAAGCGGTGGCGAGAGGTTTCTTGATTAAACTAAACGCGGAAAAGAGGAAACAGAAGGAAGCTTACTGGAATAAGTTAACGAAAGACATAGAAACTAAAGAAAAAGAATTAAAAGCCAACCCCAAAAACTCAAAAGTTAAAAGAAGTTTAGATCTGCTAGTAAGACAGAAAAAAAGCAGGGAGCTGGACAATTTAGCAAGACAGATGAGATGGATTAAACAGAACAATTTTGAAAACGCAAACAAACCGGGTAAGTGGTTAGCCAGACTAGTGAGGAAAAAGAAACAAAGCCAGCTGATTACCAAAATTAGAGCACAAGATAGGGTTATACTGTCAGACGAACAAATCAGAGAAGAGTTTAAAATATTTTATGGGAAATTATATACTAAGGACCCAATAGATGTAGAGAAAATATCGGAATACCTAGGGAACCAAAAGCTTGACAAAATCACAGACGAACAAAGACTTTACCTGAATAAAGACATTACAGAGACAGAAATAATTGAGGTTATTAGGAAACTGGATAACAATAAAGCACCAGGGCCGGATGGCTTCACATCAGGATTTTACAAGCTACAACTAGAAGAAGTAATTCAATCACTAAAAGAAATAATGAATCGAGCACTTCACAATAAGATTATCCCCGACTCTTGGAAGGAAGCCACAATTATAATGATCCTAAAAGAGGGAACAGCCCAAGCGGACGTGAAAAATTTTAGGCCCATTTCTTTATTGAACAATGACTATAAAATCTTTGCGAAAATCATGGCTAATAGATTAAAAGATTTCCTAGAAGGATGGGTAGGAGAAGAACAAACTGGTTTCCTTCCTGGAAGGAACATAAAGGACAATGTTAGGGTCATTATTGATTCAATCGAATACTATGAACAAAACAGCCAGAAAGAGGTGGGCCTACTCTCCTTGGACGCGGAGAAGGCTTTCGATAACCTTAATTGGGATTTTTTTTAAATTGGTAATTCGGGAATTAGACATGGGATTCTATTTTCAAAACGGAATTGAAAGCATCTACAATGATCAATGGGCGAAAATCCAAATTAACGGGCAAGATACGGGGAGAATTGTAATTAGCAAGGGTACTAGACAGGGCTGCCCCCTGTCACCCCTAATTTTTATCATGGCTTTGGAGATTTTGCTGAAAGCAATCAAAAAAGACGACAAACTTCAAGGGATTAGGATCGATAGACAGAATTACAAATATCGGGCCTTCGCGGACGACCTGATTTGTATTGTTGATAGCCCGAAACAAAACATTAAAAACTGGCTTAGGAAATTAGAAGATTTTGGGGCAGTGGCGGGCTTCAGATTAAACAAAAACAAAACGGTGATTCTTACGAAAAACATGTCAAATGAAAATCAAGAAGTGTTGAGATCTATCACAGGCCTGGAAACACCGTCAAAGATCAAATACCTGGGAATCTGGCTCTCCGCTAAGAACAATCAATTATTGAATTTAAACTATACAGCAAAATGGAAGGAAATCAAGCAAGACCTAGGGAATTGGGCAAATTTGAAGCTCTCGCTGTTGGGTAGAATCGCGATTATAAAAATGAATGTGCTTCCCAAACTAATATATCTATTTCAAAACATTCCGATTATTAGGCAGGTAACAATTTTTAAGGGTTGGCAAAAGGAGATTTCAAAATTTATCTGGGGAAAAAAAAAGCCGAGAATAAAGTATTCGACTATGATTTTACCAAAAACGCAAGGGGGTTTTGGACTTCCAGATTTAAAATTATACCATGAAGCATGTGCGCTCCACTGGGTAAAAGAGTGGATTAAATTAGAGAAAATTAAAATCTTGACTCTGGAAGGACATGACCTGAGAAGGGGTTGGCACAGTTACCTATGGTATGATAAAACAAAAATCGAAAAAAAATTTGGTAATCATTTTATAAGATCTACATTATTTAGGACCTGGGATAAATATAAAAACCGCTTTCATACTAAAACTCCCCTCTGGCTTTCCCCGGTAGAAGCAAACCACAGAAGGCTTTTGGGATGGACCAACTGGCCCACCTATAAAGAAATCCTAAGCATTGTACCCAATGCTAAAGATAATCCCCAACTGAGAGATTTAACAGAGATTCAATCATCACACAAAAATGTTTCATGGTACCAATTTTTGCAAATTAAAGAGGCATTTAAAGCAGATAGAGTGACTGGTTTTGACCTTGACCCGAACTTTTGGGACAAATTTCTTCAAATAGACAAGAAGAATGTCTCAATACTATATAAGAAATTATTATCGTGGGCCACTGAGACAGAAGAAATAACCAGCTCAATGATCCAATGGGCTCAGAACATAGGTAGACCAATACAGCAGCATGAATGGGAATCAATTTGGAGAAGGAAAATGAAATTTACATATTCAATTGATATGAAAGAAAACTGGTTAAAAGTTATTCATAAGTGGTATTTGACCCCAAAAAAGCTAGGTTTTATGTATAAAAATGTCAACAACAAGTGTTGGAGATGCAAAGATCAAATAGGCTCCTACCATCACATGTGGTGGAGCTGTAGAAAAATACAAAAGTACTGGGCAAATATATTAGAGGAATGTAACAAAATTTTAAAAATCAGCTTTGTATATAAACCTGAGCTTCTCCTGTTAGGGCTTTATGACTCCCATACCAAAATCGATTATAATACAGACAAATTGTTTACCCTTTTTATTACGGCAGCCAGAATGGTGCTAGCAAAAGAATGGAAATCCGATAAAGCCCCTACCAAAGAACTGTGGATAGACAAAGTGTTGGATATAAAGGATATGGACTACCTAACTTTTATGATTAGAAGAAGCAATGGGAAGGCAACGAAGGCAACAGACTGGTCCTGCTTCGAGGATTACTTGAAGTCAAGAAAATGATTATGATGTATTATAAGGAAAATAATGAAGAAGCCAACGGGAAGTCAACGCCCCTCACTCCCCCTCCCCCGCACCCCCCTGGATGGTTTCCTGCATGCCTCCTCCCACTCTCTACCCCCCCCCCCAATTTCACCACCCAACCCCCCTAACCCCATACCCCTTTCCCTTCCAACTTCCTTCCCCTACCCTATCTGATTTATAACATTTGGAAATATTTTGCAATAAAAATTATTTAAAAAAAAAAAAAAAGAACAGAAAGTCTTTTTGACCCCAGTAGGGTAAATTTAAAAACAAACTTATAGAAGAATAAATTCTAACTAATGTAACAAATGGGTTTCAGTTGACCTTGCTTAGTCTTCAGACTATTGTTTGTTAGAAACATAGAATCATAGAATAGTAGAGTTGGAAGAGACCACATGGGCCATCTAGTCCAACCCCCTGCTAAGAAGCAGGAAATCGCATTCAAAGCACCCCCGACAGATGGCCATCCAGCCTCTGCTTAAAAGCCTCCAAGGAAGGAGCCTCCACCACGGCCCCGGGGAGAGAGTTCCACTGTCGAACAGCTCTCACAGTGAGGAAGTTCTTCCTGATGTTCAGGTGGAATCTCCTTGTTAGACTTATATCTTGCTTTTCAAGTAGTGTCCTCAAAGCAGGCAACAATACTAATTAACACCTGAACAGATTAAGATCTAACATGAGCTCACCCTATGTTTGAACTCTTGACATGATTGTTCATAGCAGATAGCATAAACAACAGCTTGCTCCCATTTCCCTCAAGACAGCCCAATCTATATAGTTATTGGGTTTGATGGGCCCACCAAGAAATATCCATGCACGCATACAGAATGAACAGGCATTTCAACAAGTCTTCCATACAGAAGAGAGCAAAACACAAACAAAAAGCAAACTATCCACCCACCCCCTGGTAAACCCTTCACATTAAGAAAGCACAGACAGGCTTTATAGTAAAAATTATGTAGCAGAGAGTGGAAAGGGTAGTATCCTTCCTCCCAGGGCCGGCCCCACCATAGAGGCCACGTGAGGCGGCCGCCTCGGGCGCAGGTCCCCGGGGGGCACCTTCAGGCTTCCCCCGCCCCTGCGGGGGGGCGCTTTTCCCCACCCCCTGTGTGGCGCCAGTGGGGGGGCGCTTTTCTCCACCCCCGCTTAATATTTTAAATTATCTCCGGCCGGCCCTGCTTCCTCCAGTCACTTTCAGAACTGGGCTGACTAGTTTTATTGCTAGCCTAATAACAAAGAAGATGTTCAATCTGTTGATAATTTGATTCTAATTAGAACTTCAATTCACAATGCTGGAACTGCACAAAAATGCATAAATGAAACAGCAATTAACCTTTAGTTCTGAGCTTATTTTCTTTTTCTCAACATGGGTCAGTTGCCATAGAGATTATACCTATGTGATTTGCAGATGTGACTCAAAAGCGGCCAGGATGGGCATCTCAGTCTCATCACAGTGTGGTACCAGGATAATTAAGAATCTGTTATATGCAAAGAGAAAGTTGATCTGAAACTCAAGGGGGAAGGCAGGAGGAAGGCAGTTAAAGGAGAAAAGGGAGGGGACAGATGAAAGACTTGGAAATGCTCATAAAAGAGACCACTTTCATTGGGACTAAATGTCCTAGATCAAATCCTTGGAGACAATTCACCTTGAAATTGGCACAGCTCTTATTGCCATCTGCCACGTAGCTTGTTTCCTGTATTATTATTTTTTGCTTTATAAAATAATTACTCCAATAGATTGTATATTAAAGTTTTTGTCATGAGACAAATTCTTCAGAATGTTTCCCTTGTGACAGTGGCCTGCCTCCAATCATCACCAGTGTCTTGAATATGACAAAGACATTGTGTAATATAGATACTACTTTCCAGCATTTGTGAGACAAGATGTTCAGCCAATTAAGTCTGCATCCTTTATGCTGTCTATATCTCTGCAGACTTTCGATTTCACAGTCAAATCAAGGCCCATTCCAACTTGTTTCCACACCAAGGGAATCTAGGCCAAACTACACGTGATCCACAAAGCCTATATCATTTGCCACCTGAAGGGGAAAGTAGCTGAGAAGGAATCCATAGTGGAAAGAACCCCATGTCACATGCTGGTTTTCAATTTTACCTTGGAACTTGTCAAAGACAGAACGCCGTCAAATAGAGTACAACACAGTTTATTGAGGTTACAGAACTAAAAAATGCCCATAGGAAACAAAGAACTAGGCAAACACTTGTCTTCAGTGTGAAAAGTAACAGAAACAGCTCCGTTTGAATTAAAACGGTTCGAAAGAATAAACCGGATTAAACAGGAGTTTAATCCGGATTAAATCAAAAGTGCTTACTTCAGCCTGGCAATTTAAACAAACAAAAGTTGGTAAACAGAGGTCAAAATGAACACAAAAAACTGGCAGCAGATTCCTCTCTACTACTCAAAAGCTACAGATGAGTAACTCAGGCTGTTTACTCCTCCGTGCAACGAGCGAAATCCAGGTCCAGGCACATCAATCAGGGTAACGGCGGTCAGCAGGGTCCCAATCCGGTCCAAGGTCGAAAGCCAAGTGCAGACGTCTAAAGTTCCACAAGTTCCACCGATAGCCACAAAAGGGATAGTCCAAGGTCGTAGTCAGTCAGTCAGTCCAGCGTCAATCCAGAGTAGGTAATTAATGTCCGTCAAAAAGACGACGGAGGTCCAAGCTATCAAGATTAAACACAAGTTGCACAGAAAAACCCCACACAGTTCCTCCCGCCGTCTATGCCCAGTGTCCTTGGTAACTTACGTATCCAGCAACGAATCACACCCGTCTTCAGGAAGTTCCCCAACAAGAGCCCAAGCGTTCATCCAGATTACCTTGCCCAACGCAATTAGCCATTGATCCTAAACCCCATTTTATCCCAGTTCATAACTCCTCATCGCTGTCAGCTGCTATCCTAATTCCAGGTGCCTCATCATCATCATCCTCATCAGAGCTAAAACACCTTTGACTACGCCCCACAGCATCCCCAGCTGTGGATCCCGCTCCATCCCTCCAGCCCGTCCATGGGTCTGATCCTGCAACCCGCCAATCGTCTCCCATACTATCATTGCCGGTGACACCCAAATCCTCCCTTACACGAGTCCACTCCATGTCATCCTCCTTTGAGCTAACCATCTCTTCCTCCATTCGCTCGGTAAAACCCTCAAATGAGTCTTCATCTGTTGGTTCTGCAAATAAGTCCCGGAGCCGTTTCCTTTCGCGCTCATCAAAAGAGTCTGACTCTCGAGGAGTCTTACGACCCCGTCTCCTAGTATCGGAGCCAGAAGGCTCAACCATAACAGAACTTTTCCTTTAGGAATGAATTACACTTGTTGTGTGCCTTCAAGTCTTTTCTGACTTAGGGTGACCTCTAAGATAAGCCTATCACAAGGTTTTATAGGCAGGATTTATTCAGAGGGGGATTGCCTCTGGTGACTTGCCCAAGATCACCCAGGAGGTTTCCATGGCCAAGTGGGGATTTGAATCCTGCTTCAATCACTACACCATGCTGGCTCAGACAGCTACAATAATGTTGAGTAAATTATACTTAAGCCAATATCCTACATGCCCATGTAATGCATACTTACAGCTCTGTATCCCCACATCCCTTTGCTAATGTTGTTTACTGGTGGGGAAGTAAAGGGAGTCAATTCAGAGCAGCTGGTTTCAGATCTGGGTGGGAAGAAATACTGTGATGACATGCTTTCAAATAGAGTGTGTGCACCTTTTCTTTCCTCCAGGAGCTCACTGTTATCATATTTTTTTTATTGTCAGCATCACTCCATCTCACCATTAAGAAGTCCCTGCTGTGGGTTTGCCAATAACTAAGCATGGGAGTAACTATCTAAACTGTACAGTTAGGGCTTTGTATGACTTTATTTCAGATATGCATTTACTGTTTCTTTTGTGGTAGTGAATTGGAAGCAGAAAAAAGAGTCCAAAACAAATACTGAAGGATGGAGAAATTCACAAGATAATCATAGTACTTTGTACTCTATGAGTCATTGGTTTTTACACTCTCACCATTTTTCCTTGCCAAACATCTTTTACCACTGTGGGATCCAGTCATTTTCACTTGCAATGCATCAGAAGAAGAAAACCAAATCACACTACGTTTTTTATATTACACCAGGGGAGAGAGGAGGGCAGATGGTTTCTCCCACTGATCTATTGTATAGTAGTGAGAATATCCCCCATCATCTCATCATAAATGGTATGATATCATGAGGCAGCTTCTATCACCAGATGCATTTTGGGCAACAAGAGCCAAGAAAAGTATTTCATTAGAAAGAACTGTGGCCAGCAGTTTTCTACGGTGGCAAAACCTTTTAAGAAGGTAGACATGAAAAGAAGATAAGACTCTAGGTTCCCTGCTGCTGAAAGTCATAAGATTTGTTTAAACCCTTCTTCCAAACATGCAAAAAATGCATACCTACCTTTATAGCCTGACAAAATGGCTGTGAAAATGGAAAAACTCTTTAAGATCAGTCCTTCTCTTGAGCATGGCATTGGCCAAAATCCTACATCATGCAAGCAGTGCATAATGCTCCAGCTGCTGAGTTCCATATTCTTCACTTATCCCAGAAGCTGGTAAGCCCCAGGATAGGCCACGAATGAGGCAGGGAGGGGGAAGCAATTTAGCCAATGATAATGCAGGTGAACTTGGCTTTGAGGGGAGAAATGAGGGTGCATTCAGAGGTGGAGTACGTGTTCCTTTTCCTTCCTCTTGGAGCCTGCATGTCATGACTTGAACGGCCTTCTTCCCCACCCCACTGTAAGCAGTCCCTCCCAAGGCTTGAAAGCTATAGGAAGGAAGGAAGGAAGGAAGGAAGGAAGGAAGGAAGGAAGGAAGGAGGGAGGGAGGGAGGGAGGGAGGGAGGGAGGGAGGGAGGGAGGGAGCACAAAGAGATAGTCTTTCCCAAACTCTGGAAGCTGAAACTTCTGGGAGTTGAAGTCTGAAACACACAAAGAGCTAAAGTTTGGGAATCATTAGAACCTAGTAGGCTTGCTCAAATAATTCGTTTTCCCCGTTAACCGTTATTAATTCGTTATTTTCGTTTGTTTTGAAGCAATTTTGAAGCATTGGTTGTCCACACGTCTGGATATCGCGGTTTCGAATCGCGAGAGGCCGTTTTTCGTTATGTCGTCGTTTTTTTCGTTATGAAAAAAAAGCTTTTGCAAATCACCCAAACTCCCACCATTCAGGCCCTTTCCTTTTGCCCCTCAGCAAAAGGGGCGTCACGGGCTCAGCCAATGGGAGGGGGCGAGGGGGAAGGAGGCCGAGGAGGAGGAGGAAGACGGAGGGGGGAAATGGCCGCCCCCGCCGCCGCCTCGCCTCAGCTCAGGCCTGGTGTCTCTCTGTGAGGCGGGAAGGCGGCGGATGGAGCCGGGAATGGAGAGACCGAGAGAGACAGAGAGGGGCCCGGCGGTGAGGTTTTGACGTCTGTGCGAAGCTAGGCAAGTGGGGTTTATATATCTGTGGAAGGTCCAGGGTGGGAGAAAGAACTCTTGTCTGTGGGAGGCAAGTGTGAATGTTGCAATTGGTCACCTTGATTAGCATTGAATAGCCTTGCAGCTTCAAAGCCTGGCTGCTTCCTACCTGGGGGAATCCTTTGTTGGGAGGTATTAGCTGGCCCTGATTGTTTCCTGTCTGGAATTCCCATTTTCTGGGTGTTGTTCTTTTACTGTCCTGATTTTAGCTTTTCTGTAGCTAAAAATGCATATAAAATTGATTCTATAGGGAGGATAAATGATTGGATTTCAACTCCTACAGCTTAGCTTTCTCTGCCAATAATGGTACCATATCAAACTAAACCTCCCAAGATTCTTTAGCAGTGAGCCATCTTGGATATTGTAAGGGATTTATTATTATTATTATTATTATTATTATTATTATTATTATTATTATTATTATTAGACCTTGCTCCCAGGAAGGTGCCTTCGCTGTGGCTCCCAACTTATCTATATCTACCTTTCCACATATTCTCCACATTGTGTGTATGTGTATGTATATTATATATACATGAGCCCCGATGGCGAAGTGTGTTAAAGCACTGAGCTGCTGAACTTGCAGACCGAAAGGTCCCAGGTTCAAATCCCGGGAGCAGAGTGAGTGCCCGCTGTTAGCTCCAGCTTCTGCCAACCTAGCAGCTTGAAAACATGCCAATGTGAGTAGATCAATAGGTACCGCTCTGGCGGGAAGGTAATGGCACTCCATGTAGTCATGCCGGCCACATGACCTTGGAGGTGTCTATGGACAACACTGGCTCTTGGGCTTAGAAATGGAGATGAGCACCAACCCCCAGAGTCAGACATGACTGAACTTAATGTCAAGGGATACCTTTACCTTTACCTATATATACACACACACACACACATTATGCAGGGACTATATACACAGTATATATCACACACACACCAATTTAACAAAGTTTCAGCCACAAAAACAAAGTTTCTGAAGTAGAACAATGACTTTCACAGTAAAGACAACCCAATTTAACAGGAAATAAGACTTTCAAACCAGGAACAGATTTCTGCAATTATTAAAAAATGGTTTATTATAAAAGCTATGAAAATTCACCAAAAATCAGAGGATAAGGGAAACGTTCCAAATTTTGGTGAGCTATCAGTGTTAAATGTGTTCTACCACTGTACCAAGTTGGAAGAAGATCACTCAAAAAATGAGGGTGGGAGAGTCCTGTAAAGTCCTCTCCCTCTGTGCTATTTTTGGGAATTGCGCATGCGCGTCCGCCATTAACGAATTAATTTTGAAAATAATGAATTTTCATTAATTTCGAATTTTTTGGGGGGCCAAATTCGGAAATACCATCAGAAACGAAAAGCTGCCCCCCTCTAGTTTTGAAACGAGTTTAGAATCAAATTTTTCGTGGATCGATCAAGCCTAGAACCTAGCCTTCTGAAGTCACATGAAAACAAAACATGCATGAATGTAAGACACACTCCTAAATATGTCCTTAATGGGATCCCAACCCTTGTTAGCCAGGGCAGGCAATATAGTACTCTCCTGCTATGTAGGATTACTATGTTGCCTATCCTGGCCAATACAATTCCAACCAGCAGTGCTAGGGGATTATGGAAGCTATAGTCCAAAATATTGTGATGGTGCCAGCTTGGCTATCTCTTAGCTTTTGTCATCTTGACACAGCAACTGAAGCATGGGAGGCACATCAGCAATACAGATATATCAATATAACTGTAACAGGGCACTTTTTTAAACATCTCAGCTCCTTTGAACTGAGATTAGGATCTGTTCTGCAGAATTCCATCTACAATCAAATTCTGTATCTAAGGGCATTTGGGATTGCTGGCACCAATATGCTTGATTGTGTTTAATATCTACATAACCAATCAATTGTCTCCAGTTGTATGTGTGATGACAATTCTAGCTGGAATGTCTCAATGATATGGATGAGAAGGGTAAACTTGCCACCTGGGATTGCTTAATGGATGTTGTAATTAGCAGCACCAATTAACTAATTGTTCACCTGTTAGGAGATAATACAGAAAACAGCCAGGCAGCTTTCTCGTGCTGTCCCTAATGGCTTTGTGAAACTGGTGGCTGGAACAACAGAAGCATTAGGGTTGTTTTTCCCGTTGTTCTTTGAACAATGAGCTCATGATTCTCGTTTTAACAGCTCCTATGCAGATAAGATAGACAAGCAGACATTTCTGGGCTTCTCTCCACAGCAATGTCTTTAAAATATTGTCATGCATTTACTTTTTTAGTTGTCATGGCCAGCTCTTTTAAGAGTTGCATAGAGGTTGCCAGGAGGATGCATTTTCTCTTTTTCTTATTAAAGTGATACAGAAAGGGGAAAAGCAAACTAGCGCCATATACTAGGGAGGTAAAAATACCCACAACTTTTCTCATTCTCAGTGAGAAAGGGCATCTAGACACAATCCTTCTGGAAAACACCTAACTTGAGGTTTTGTACAAAAATTGTACGGTTGTGGTTTTCCCCAAAAGCAAATATTGAATAGAAAAAAGTAATGTTTTAGTAAAGTAATTTATTTTGCCCAAAATGTGTATGCAAATCTGATCTCTTCAACAGAGGACTTGTCTCATTATCTTGGGGGGCCAAGTTGGTAAGTACATGAGATAAGATCTTCTCAGGAATAGCATTCAGTTGAAGAATTACTTCTCAAAAGAAGCTAGGTTGCTGCATCCCCTTTGAGATCCTGGTAGGTAGCCAGGACCACACTATTTTGGTCCCTTGAGACTCTGGTAGATTAATGAGTAAGTACTTTTTCCAAAACCTTTTTAAAAAATGCCCCAAAGTGTAAGAAATCATCCAAAAATGGACATAACCACATAATTTTGCCCAGCAAGGAGATGGCGATGGAAAATTATTTAGTGAACAGACAAGATTGGAATGGAAATAAGCAAAGATTTATATTCCTATAGTAAATCAGCACTTTTACTTTTACCAACTCAGTTACACAATCTGGTGTGCATGTTTTTGGGTCTTCTTTGATCAGAAATGTATTAGAAAGTAGGGAAAGGGCTCTTTCTCATATCGATAGTAAGTTCATTTGCTGTGACCTGGGAGGGGTTCCTAATCAGTATCTTTGCACAACCCAGCTGCACACTGCAGCCAACACAATAATGTATCATGACACACATTTTGGAAAGCTTTGGGTCACAGAAAATCATTGGACCAAGACACAATCTGAGTCACAGTCAGAAGCAGCCCTTTTTCTTATTTACATGTTAAATATCCAAATGAGATCCAAATACATCTACCTCCATGCAGAGGAAATAACCACAAAGCAAGAAGGCAAAGCATCTGATCTACAAGATCTCTTTGGCTGGGATTCCAGTCTAGCACAATGACAATTCTGTTTGTTCTGAGGAATGAATTTCTTTGGGTCCAGTGCGGGATAAGGACAATATCATTTCAGGAAAGGTTACTCTGTGCCAGTGGTTTCATCTAATGGAGAGAATTGAGGTAAAAATTGGGGACATAAATGTAAGAAAAAAAGAAAAATGTACAGTGCCCGTTTTTTTATTATTGCATATGACCAAAGGAAAAATAGGCAAAGAAATTCTATCTGTTCCTTCCATATCACACACTTTTGGATCTGGCCCCACCAGCATCTGTCCTCAACATGTCACTTAACACCAAGTTTGAACATTATTCCTGAAAAGTATGCTTAACTATTAGCAAATATGTCAGATAAAGTAAATTGAAGGTTGTCCCCCCCCTTCCCAAACTAAAACTTTATTTTTATACTTTCCTTTCAGGGTTTTTTTAAAATCTCATTTATTTTGAACCCAGAGCTTATCATTATTGATTTTTTTCTGCCTTTTAGAGTATAAAATGCTAGTAAAATTTATTGCCTTAAAATACTGTTTGGAACTTACCTAGGTCTAACTAACCCCTATTTTAAAAAAAAAAGCAATAAAATTACCTCTGATAATTAGTTTTTACACTGTTTTAATCAATTCTGGCAAACGGAAGCTTAAAAAGTGATGAGCTCTTTAGCAAAACCTTCCCTGAAGTACCCATGCAGGGAAATTGCATTGTGGATATTCAAGGTTGTTAATGGGTCCAGGTATCAAAGAACAATTCTCGCAATTTACCCCAATGAGCCGTTGCAGAGATCCAAAGAGGAAGGAAACTGGAAGGATGAGAAGGAAGTGCTATATTTTTTTCTCTGTTTCCATGTTTGTCTGAGGAGGGAGAGAGATCTGAAACAAACAAGGATCAAG
Organism: Anolis carolinensis; assembly: GCF_035594765.1. Lineage (NCBI taxonomy): Eukaryota > Metazoa > Chordata > Lepidosauria > Squamata > Anolidae > Anolis > Anolis carolinensis. Next base: position 298,805,301 of record NC_085841.1, read on the forward strand.
CTACTTGCCAAACAGACATTAAAAAGGCAATGACCAAAAAAACACAAACTGCATAATTTACAAATAGCACTTATAACAAAACTTTTTCATTATGGAATAGCCTTGTTCAAAGGTTCCAACTAGGCATGCCTCCTTTAAGAGATTGTAGTTTACTTCATTCATTTCACTCCTTTACTATCCTGCACCTAATAACACACTTCAATAGCACTTCATGGCTATTGAAGCCTGGCTGCTGCTAACAGCCTTCAAGTTTACCTTGACTTATGGTGATCCTATGAATGAGAGGCCTCCAAGTCAACCTATCTTTAACATGGCTTCCCTACTTGAGCCTATCCATCTGGAATTGGCTTTCCTCTTTTCTTACTACCCTCCACTTTACCACACATTATTGACTTTTCTAGGGAGAGTCCAAGCTGAATTTGTTCTAAGATCCATTTTTTCTATCCGCAGACATCTTCTTCTGCACCATACCTCACATGAATTGATTTTCTTCCCATCATCTTTTTTCACTACACAACTTTCACAACAACACATTAAATGGGAAGACAGTAGCATGGCCAGTGTTTCTCAAACTCTGCTCCTCCAGGTGTTTTGGACTTCAGATCCCACAATTCCTAACAGCTGGTAAACTGGCTGGGATTTTTGGGAGCTGAAACACCTGGAGGAGCAGAGTTTGAGAAACACTGGCATAGACAATCCTAATTTTAGTATTCCCTGATACAGCTTTACACTCCAGGTTTGTGTATATCTCCTTCGAAGCTGTACAAGACATAGCTGTATAAAACATATCAATATTTTTTGCTTCTCATAGGGAAAAAATGGCAGTGCTATCAGCTGATGATTTCATCTCAGTGTGGTGAATTCACATTGGATTTTAGGGTGCCTTTGCTCTATAAAATTAATGCAGTTTGACATCACTTTCACTGCAATAGATCAATACTATGGAATCAGGGGAGCTGTAATTTGGGGAGGTACCAGAAATCATTGAAAGAAAAGGCTAAAAGCCTTGTAAAACTACAATTCCCCACAATCCATAGCATTGATCTACAGCAGTTAAAGTGTATTAATTCCACAGTGTAGAGACTCCCTAAAGGGAGCCTATTCCAGGAACTATCCATAGTGCTGAACCTATTCCCAACATATGTTCAGCATCAAGAAAGCTCCTGGAACTGCTGTAAAAGCCAGTCTAAATTCACTCTGCTGGTGTAATGGAACAACAGTAGAGTCTCACTTATCCAACACTCGCTTATCCAACGTTCTGGATTATCCAACGCATTTTTGTAGTCAATGCTTTCAATATATCGTGATATTTTGGTGCTAAATTCATAAATACAGTAATTACTACATAGCATTACTGTGTATTGAACTACTTTTTCTGTCAAATTTGTTGTATAACATGATGTTTTGGTGCTTAATTTGTAAAATCAGAATGTATTTTGATGTTTAATAAGCTTTTCCTTAATCCCTCCTTATTATCCAACATATTCGCTTATCCAACATTCTGCCGGCCCGTTTATGTTGGATAAGTGAGACTCTACTGTATTAGCTGCTACAGTTAAATGGCACTCGGAGCCAGTTGAGATATTCTGGTTGATTTACATGGGTATAAGGTCACTTTCCTCGCCTTGTATAAGAATCCCAGCCATTCTCAAATAAGCAAAGTAATTGCTTTCCATGTAGTAGAGAAACTATCAATTAACTATTAACTTGTCATTTGCAGGTCTATGTGGATGGCACAGCCTTGCCTTCTTTTTCTTACTGACATTTGATGCCCTGCTATTTGCTTTCTTGATGGGACCAGGGTCTCTTGGGTGTGAAAAAGGAAGAATCAATGTGACACACCCATTAAAATTAATTGCATGCAAACATTAGAAGGCAGCCAACCATTTAGGTCATGAAATATGGATAAGGACTTTCTGAAATCCATTTATATTAAACTACTTTTATGATAATATTTAACTTTTTGGCATTAAATATTTAATGCTCTTTTATTTCCTGCTTGTGATGAACCTTGAGGCTCACCCATGTACATGATGGAACAGCAAAAGGGACATTTGCCACACATTTCATAAATTTCAGCAATAGTAAACCAAGTTCTCTGTCCTGCTCCATACAGGGATGAGTCATTTCAATTTAGAGGTAGATGTGTGAGTTTTTTAAACTAGTGTGAGACAAGAATCAAATATATAATATTAATGGCTATGCGTTTACACTTATCTGAAGGAAAATTCCACTATCACTATAATAAGATTACGATCCTTCACAAGGCAATATAGTATTAGGACATCATAGGGTATTTTGGCTGTGACAATCAGTTTAACCTCCCCATTTGGATTTGGTCCTGAAACATCAAAGAAAACTGTGAGCCTTATGGTTTTCTGCACAGGAAGAAAGCCGGGGCATTGCACAGAAAAAAAAATTCAAAGTATGGGGGTGGCTTCACAGAAAATATTTTTTCTCACAGAAAACAGTTTCTGTACAAAAAAAAAATCTGTGAGGAAAACACCCACACATTTTGTGTGCTTTCCAAGGGGAAAATAACCTACTTGGATTGTGTGAGAAGCAAATCTATATCACTCATTGTCTTTGGAAAGGATGCTGTTTCTTCATTTTTTCCTACAACAGGAGAAATATGGTAAAATTATTTGAAGATTTATATCTCTAGATCAGAAGCACATAATTTGCATTAGTCCTAACAGAATGGGCAAAGTGACAGTCTTTTTTAAGCAACAAGAAAGAAACTTGGGTTTTAAAGGCCTATTATTTTGCAAACTCCTCAAAGCTTATGCACAAACAGACTAAGTGACATTCACACACAGGTCCATGAAGATATAGACCCATACATAAAAATTCTCTGTTTCAGACACTGAAGCCTCCATTGACAGAGATTCCTATGAGTGCTACAATCCTTTCCCTCTGTAGCACTGGGAATTGTAGCTTATCTGACATCTTATCCTAGGGAAGACCACTACCATCCCCCAACATCAATTATTGGATCTTGGGATCCTGTAACCAAAAATGAGATGCTTAGGAGCAGTGTTCAATCAGTTCCTCCTGTCTTGTAACCATTCTCAAAAGAAAACAATGCCCACAAACAGTAAGGGAGTGATATTTTGTAATCAGATATAATCCAAGACAATGGAGCTTCCAGAATCTATCTGTCTGTTTATTTTATATGCCATCTCTCTCCCAAAGTGGAATCAAAGGCGGATACAGATAAAATTAGTTAAAACATTTTAAAAAAATAAAGCAGTACTGCGCTTTCCTGCTTTAAATATTAAAGCAATTTTTCTTCCAGTCCATGCTGTCATTATCTTAGCTCTGAGACTATTCTTTGTGGTCCTGTAATCTCATTCAGTGCCTAACCCTTAAGGCATCAGATTCTATCTGATCTTGGAAACTAAATAGGCTCAGTCCTTGCTAGCATTTGGATGCGAGACCCACAATGATTAGCAGGTGCTTTAGGCTGGCAAAACCATCTCTGAGACTTTCTTACCTAAGATAACCCTATGGAATTCATGGGGCTGAAGACACACATATATATACACATGCACATCACCTCCAAACTAGGGGGAGCTGTGGTGGTGCAATGGGCCCTTGTGCCGGCTGAACTGCTGATCTGAAGGTTGAGTTGCTGACCTGAAGGTTGCCAGTTTGAATCCGCAAGACGGAGTGAGCTCCTGTCTGACAGCTCTAGCTTGTGGGGACATGACTGAAGCCTCATCCGGGTGTACCCTGGGCAAAGTCTCTGTAGATGGCCAATTCTCTCACACCAGAAGCAACACGCAGTATGTTCTCAAGTCGCTTCTGACATGAAAAAAAAAATCCTCCAAGCTGCAGGTTGGTATGATATTACTGGCCATGGTACTGAAACTGGTACAGTAGAGTCTCACTTATCCAACACTCACTTATCCAACATTCTGGATTATCCAACGCATTTTTGTAGTCAATGTTTTCAATATATCAGGATATTTTGGTGCTAAATTCGTAAATACAGTAATTACTACATAGCATTACTGCGTATTGAACTACTGTTTCTGTAAAATTTGTTGTATAACATGATGTTCTGGTGCTTAATTTGTAAAATCATAACCTAATTTGATGTTTAATAGGCTTTTTCTTAATCTCTCCTTATTATCCAACATATTCGCTTATCCAACGTTCTGTCGGCCCGTTTACGTTGGATAAGTGAGAATCTACTGTACTTTAGAAGTCACTAAGGTTTTAAGAATGAGAAACTACTAATTGTGAATCTCCACAAGATGGAATCTGATACTGTAACACTCATTCTCTTCACTAAGACTGCAGTCATCATCATACAATTCCACAAACACACAGTGGTTGATCAATCACAACAGATTCTGATGTTTTTGGTTTCTTCCCCTGTCCTGTTATTTTTGTACTACTGTGCCTGGTCCTGAATCAACTTGCAGCTTCAACTTTAGTTCTGGAGAACTTGTAGCAGTTGTCTAATACTTTAGAAGTCCTAATACAGGGTATTGCCCAACTCTGATCTTGGCAAACTGAGGTTGCCCTGTACTGAGTCAAACTATTGGCCCATATCGGAATATGGCTTTGGACAAGATTCTTTCTTACAAATCACTGTTATTACTTGGGGTTTTCCCATATAGGTACTAATTGTAGACCCAACCTTACTTAGGGGGATGAGGATTTTCCAAGCAACATGGTGGTCTTTCTTTTTAAATATGGACAGCATGGCTGTTTCTCAAAAAATTAACTCCTAGTCCATTCACCATGCCTGTTCCAAGCCATCATCACTCAGGGCAGAACAGGGGATCTTAGATAAAGCAGGATAGGAGCCCTTCTTTGAATGACTAGACTATCTTCAGAGACCTAGCTACTCCTTTATTTTGCCTGTGACATGTCAATCCCAGCATTGTGTATATCAAAAGACCTGTCAAAATAAATGAAAACCTTTACCTGCCTCCAAAGGACACAATGGATAGTGCCAGTCTACCTTCTCTAAAAGGGGGATTGGGGAGCCTGGAGGACAGTCACTGAAAAGGCCCCCATCATATGCTCCCACTAAATGTGCCTGTATTGATGGTGGATAGAGAGAGAGTCCCACTAAAGATCAAGAGTATCCTCCGGCACAGATTGTAACATTTTCTGCACATTGCTGTTAATATTTTGTGACCCTAGAAATAGACAAACAGTGTCAGTGTCTTCACTTCCCCCCAAAAAATTCCTGTGTAACTCCAAAAAGAAACTTCTCCAAGCTCTGTACTAAACATATTGGAGCAGCAGTAACACCTATTTCCACATTACCAAGTTTTACACCAGAAGACAGATATAATGCTTTCCAAGCAAAATTTTCAGCCAACACAAATGCCTTGTCAGACACCTCAACACTGCATAAAGAAAAGACTAGCACAAAATTTCCTTGCATATACTATATATCAGTAGTGGCTCTTGCATAGGAATCAGTGGTTCTTATCTACTATTCACTAATGATTAATTTATGATTCATGTACCTTAGTAAGGTAAGAAAGTTATTCCTGCTGCTTCATCAGATTTGAACTGTTAAAAATTGGTAGTTCTCCCGCATTGATGTTCTTCTAGGTTCAGAAGACTCTTTCACTGCTTTTAAAACTTCTGCCAGGCATTTTGCAGTAGTATTACAAATTCTATTATAACTTTCCATTCCAACATGTAACAGCTGTCTAATTTTTCCAACTATGTATTTCAGCTTTCTATCAACTTTCCAACTGCACATCCCCCCCCCCCCCCCCCCAGCTCCATGCTTTCAAGAAACCTTCTGCCTATATATATGTCCCAGATTCTTAGCTTGGAGAAATTAAGTTTCAGTTGACGGGTTCTGGGAGTTACAGGCCCAAATAACTTTACAAAAATTTTGGTGAAAACCTACAAAAACACCTCTCTTTTGCTTGCCATGTCACAAAAAGGCTTCTCCTACCAATTTACTCTTCTGAAGCTATACCAAGACAAAAAGGATAGACTAATGGCATCAAAAAAGCCAATTTTTAAATCTAGTGAACACAATGATAACTTTCCCATTGTAACCATGGTAGACTCATGTCTGGATTAACCAGTTTTCTTTAGAGTTTTACCTTTTCGTTTCATTTCATTGAGATGAAGGATGAGAGTGATATGGAGTTTTGAATTTAAAAATGGCAGAATCTTAGAAATTTGTGAAACCCATCTTGCAATAGTGATTGTAAACATATTTTGCATTGTTCACTCCAGCTTCCTGATTATTAAGCATAGCACACTGTATTACAGCTGCTTTTGCTGATATGATGATCAAAACCCTGTAACACAAATTACATTTCATTAACAGGAAAAGGTTAAGGAACGCTCCAGTAGCTCATAAACAATTCTTGTGTGGAATGGAGATGGAAAGCGGCTGGCATTTATACTGTTGGCATCTCACAAGCCTGGAGCAATAACAGGATAAAGCATAGAGATGTGGACTAGGGAGGAGAGAAAAACTCAACAGTCATCACTTAGAGACCATCTTAACACTGAAATGCAACCCATTGATATAACATTGGTATAGTAAATATAATAAATATTCTTTTAAAAAAAGAGATATTAATTTGATCTGCCATCTGCACCCTGAAATGGTATAGCTCCAATAAGCGTTTGCGACATGGTTTCTCTGCAAATGTAGAACAGCTTTCATCATGGGAACCTGACTATTTGAAGAAGTCATTAGCTAATGAGAGAACCCACAGGACTGTACACAGAAGAAGCACACATGATTTATTCTCATTTGTCCAAAGAACTCTTGAAGAAGAGATGTATTACATTGCTTAATAATTATATATGCTGAAATGCTGCTCATATTGGTCATTTCCTTATCAGTCCATACGCAAAAGATAAATGGAGTGGTGAAGTGTGACAGGCTAGTATTTATTTATTTATCTTATCAGAAGCGAACCAAGGGTACTTTAAAAAAACAAAGTTAAAAACTTGGCATTATGCTAAATGTCCTTTGACAATTAGTTGGCCACTTGAAGTGCCTCTGGTGTTGCTATAAGAAGGTCCTCTATTGTACAGGTGGCAGGACTCAGACTGCATTGCAGTAAGTGGTCTGTGGTTTGCTTTTCTCCACACTCACATTTTGTGGACTCCACTTTGCGGCCCCATTTCTTAAGATTGGCTTTGCATCTCATGGTGCCAGAGCGCAGTCTGTTCAGTGCCTTCCAAGTCGCCCAGTCTTCTGTGTGCCCAGGAGAGAGTTTCTCATCCGGTCTCAGAGGACATGAGAGAAGCCTCCCCGCAGGATTGTGAAACATCCAGGCATCCCCTGGGCAACATCTTTGTAGACGGCTGATTCTCTCACACCAGAAGTGACTTGCAGCATGCAACCAAAAGCTCTTGTAACTGCATATATTAAAAGAGTGGGAAGACAGAACACAGAAACAATATTATAGCCATATATAATGATCTGTGTACATGATTAGTAAACAGAACTAAAATATATAAAATGAGTGAAATGTTTTGCTTTTGTTTTTTTCAGTTGTTAAACTCAAAACTGAGCTGCATCCAAAATGGCAATTTAATAATAATAATAATAATAATAATAATAATAATAATAATAATAATAATAATTTTATTTCTTATCTGCCTCTTCCCATGACTTGAGGGAGGTCACAGCACAGTTAAAAACACACAAATACTATAAAAAATTCTACAAACACACGTTAAAATTCAATTCCATAAAAGACACAGAACAAAGCATTTCTGTAAAATGCACATGAATCACACAGGACAGAGACCAAAACACATAACATGAGTTTAAAATTCATATTTTAAACTGGGTAGGCTGGGTAGGCCTGCAGGAAAAGATTGGTCTTTACATTTTAAAAAAAATTTCAACAGCTAATCTCTTACAGCAAGTCGTTCCACAGTTGTGGGGTGCCTGATGAAAAGATCCTCAGCGTGGTAGTTGCCAGTTGTGATGACTCATGGGCCATGTAGTCCCGTTCCTAGTACTATTGTGGCAGATGAAGAGGACAACTTGGGTTTCCCACCGTTTCAGAATTGGAGCCCTTGCACCTGCAAGATGTTTGCCCACAAGAAGTCAGCCAAACAAGCCTTGAGCAGAAATCTCCCCCGTTTTCTCGCCGGGATAATTATAATCGAGATAGAGGCGCTAGGGAGGCGAATCGCAGAAGCGCCAGAATTGCTGCCAGACAATTAGCTGATTAAGCCTGTTTCCCTTGGGAAATCTTAAGGAGTCATGCATCTGGACACAGTATGGGTTTCATTTCTTGTTCCCCAGGGAAAGTGTTCCTTGGCGGGAAAACAAGATCCTATATAGGTGTTTAACCGCAAGGGAATCCTTGCGGAGTCAATTCGTCAGCTTCGGGAGTGAGATCGTGTGTGGACTACGCTACTCCTGTTCCTTGTTTCCAGGACCTTGTTCTTGTTCCAACCCTGCCTTGTTCCACGGACCTTGCCACGGACCTCGCCACGGACCCTGTTCTCGTCTCTTGCTTCTTGTTGCCTCGAATCAAGCCTTGTTTGCCAAGAATCTATTTTGCTCTCCAGCCTTGTTGTCAAGCTCTATTGGACTAAAGGACCCTGTCATTTCCCCACACTTTGCTCGGCAAAGTGTGTGTTTCGGTTATTGGATTATAACTTTGGACTCTAATATCTCATATTGGACATTAATTTCCTGGACTATATTTGACCTTTCTTGAAAGGTCTACTTCTGAACTTTATTCTTCACCTGTTTTTATTGACTTTATATATTCCTTTAATAAAGATATTAGATAGATTCTGGTCTCTGCGCATGGTTATTGGTGCTCTGCAGCCTGGGTCTTGACACCAGTCATGTTCTGGCTGGTTGGAGCAGATGCCCCACAGAGGACATAAGTGTGTGGAGCAGATTGTAAAGGAGAAAGTGATCCTTTAGGTAACCTGGACCCAAACTATGTAGGGCTTTAACGATCAAAACCAATACCTTGTACTTTGCCCAGAAACGAATTGATAGACAGTGAAGCAACTTTAGGATAGGTGTGATAGGTTCACTCCTGGATGTTCCTGTAACCAATCTGGCTGCTGTATTTTAAACTAGCTGGAGTTTCAAACTTGGTACAAAGGTAGCCCAATGTAGAGTGCATTGCAGAAGTCCAGTCTAGAGGTTACCAGTGTGTGCACTACCATCTTAAGGTCCTCCAAATCCAGGAAGGAATGCAGCTGGTGTATCAGCCAAAGCACTCCTGACTGTTGCATCTACTTGGGCTGACATCTGGAGAGATGGATCCAGGAGCATTTCCAAGCTGTGGACACAACTTTTCAGAGAGAGTGTAACTCCATCCAAGACTGATTGACACATCTCCATCCCCAGATTAGGACCCTTGGCCTTTGTTTTGTCTGGATTCAGGTTCAATTTGTTTTTCCTCATCAAGCCCATTACCTCCTCCAGGCATTCATTCAGAGGAGACACGCTATCCTTAGCTGAAGCTGTTTTTGAAGGCATGGAGAAATAGATGTGGGTGTCATCAGCATACTGACAACACCCTGCCCCATGAATCATAGAATCATAGCATAGTAGAGTTGGAAGAGACCTCATGGTCCAACCCCCTGCCAAGAAGCAGGAAATCGCATTCAAAGCACCCCCAACAGATGGCCATCCAGCCTCTGTTTAAAAGCTTCCAAAGAAGGAGCCTTCACCACAGTCTGGGGGAGAGAGTTCCACTGCCGAACAGCCCTCACAGTGAGGAAGTTCTTCCTGATGTTCAGGTGGAATCTCCTTTCCTGTAGTTTGAAGCTATTGTTCCGTGTCCTAGTCTGCAGGGCAGCAGAAAACAAGCTTGCTCCCTCCTCCCTATGACTTCCTCTCACATATTTGTACATGGTTATCATGTCTCCTCTTAGCCTTCTCTTCTGCAGGCTAAACATGCCCAGTTCTTTAAGCCTCTCCTCATAGGGCTTGTTCTCCAGACCTTTGATCATTTTAGTTGCCCTCCTCTGGACATATTCCATCTTGTCAACATCTCCCTTCAACTGTGGTGCCCAGAATTGGACACAGTATTCCAGGTGTGGTCTGACCAAGGCAGAATAGAGGGGTAGCATGACTTTCCTGGATCTAGATGCTATACCCCTATTGATGCAGGCCAGAATCCTATTGGCTTTCTTAGCAGCCGCATCACATTGCTGGCTCATGTTTAACTTGTTGTCCACAAGGACTCCAAGATCTTTTTCACATGTACTGCTGTCTAGCCAGGCGTCCCCCATTCTGTGTCTTTGCATTCCATTTTTCTGCTGAAATGAAGTATCTTGCATTTATCCCTGTTAGTTTCTCTCTAGTCTGTCAAGATCGTTTTGAATTCTGACCTGTCTTCTGGAATGTTGGCTATCCCTCCCAGTTTGGTGTCATCTGCATGCCTACGGATGATCTCTCCCAGTGGCTTCATGTAAATACTAAAGAGTATTGAGAACAGAATGGAACCTTGTGGTACACCACATAAATGCTCCTTTTTTGAGGAGCAGCTATCCCCAAGCGCCACCATCTGAAACCTTCCTGAGAGGTACAACTGGAATCACTGCAGCACAGTGCCTCTGATTCCCAGCTCCTCCAGGCATTCCAGAAGGATACCATGGTTGGTGGTATCAAAGGCCATTGAGAGATCTAGAAGCACCAACAGGGACACTCCCCCCCTGTCAGTGTTAAGATGGAGATCATCCATTAAGGCAACCATAGCAAGTCTCAACTCTGTATCTTGCTCTGAAGCCGGTTTGAAATGGCTCAAGGAAGCATGTGTCATACAAGATTATATGAGTTAAGGTCTAAGGGACCCAGGGAGGGCTTTTTCAGCAGTGGTCTGAAAATTGGGAAATTACATATAAGAGCAAGCCGTGTAAATAAGCCCTCAAACACCAAATACTAAAATTCCCCTGACTAATTCTATGAATAGACTAGCAAAGTGTCTTGCTAGGAAGCCTAGAAAAACCTAAACTGCACTTCCAGTATCTATAATGCAAGATATTTTGTACAGATAGTTTGTTTAGTTCCAGCTACTTACTGTGATAGCACTTGAAATTTTGACTGGTTGCTTGTATCTATGGCTTGGTTAATGATACACAAAAGTTATCTTTGGCTCAAACTTTTAAGTTTTACTTTCAAATTTATAACTTCAATAGGATTTTAGACTAGATCATTCATTCTTAAATGTTACAAATATTTGTTCTACTATAGAAGGAAGACAAATATGCTTGTATCAGCTCAAGGCATAACCAAACTCAGACTATGCAGTAGAAGCCAAAACCATTTGTTATACTCTATCTGACAGAGCAGGTGTACTTGTTGAATGTCAAGGAGACATTGCTTTCATTTTCCAGGTGCATCCTCAGCACAAGGATGTGTAAGAACCTGCATGTCCTATTTATCTCGTACTTAGAAGTAATCAGTCATTTCTTAGTATTACTGTGACATGTATTACAATGGAGCAAGAAACTTTGGGTCACAAGCACCACCCAAAGGAGTAGCCAAGGAAAGTACTATGAAACTAACACACCAGCATAGTTCTGCCTAATTTCTGCTAACCACAGTAGCTTTTTGCTAGAATGGTTTACCATATATCTTTAAAATAATCAGAAAAATATGTGGCAATCCATATGCACATGGTATTATGCTAATGCTCATCATTATAGTTGCTCTACAGTTGCTGGATAGGTATTGTCCCACTCTGAAAATGTCACAAAAATGATTCAACATTTCATGGGTGGAGGAGAGAAAATAAAAATTATTTTCCTGAAAGTCTTGGGCTTCCATTTTGAACACATTCACACTCAGAGAATGAACTCAATGGGATTGCATCAGTAGATGTGTTGTTCCTGTGCTGAAATCCAAACACAATGCACATTTTATATGCACACTACATACCAGTAAGTATAATATTTTAATATCACTTTAACTTACTTGCTTCTATTCTATCAAATCCTGGAATTTAAAATTTCATGAGGTACTCCTGTGCCACAGAACTCTAATGTACTAGTGCAGAAAAGTTCACTAATTTTTTTCTGAGGGCTTCATCAAACTACAGATCGCAAGATATATTTCAGTTTGCACAGACTGAGGCTGTGGGCAGCTCCTTAGAGAAATGGGCATCACTGCATGCATCTCACATCCATGCTTTCCTGGCTTATAAATCCAGGCCCAAGGGGGATGGCTAAATGGGTAAGGGGAGCAGTGACTGCCTCACCATGGAAAGGCAGAATTCCATACTGTCTAAAAGAGGTTGAGACGAGGCCTCTATTTATTATTATTATTATTATTATTATTATTATTATTATTATTATTATTATTATTTTTAAAAACCTCCCTGAAACCAACTGCACTATATAATTACTGGCAGTTTCCAATATCTATTGGTGAGGAGCACAGTTCTAGAGCACATGGTGGCTTTCTACTTCCAAGGACATCTGGATGTGATTGATTAGATTATCCATTCATTTAATTTCTTTTCAGATCTGGTTATGGGAGTGAGGCATTTTAGGTCACCTTGGTAGATCCCTATACAATAAATTAGATAGATGAAGTGTGCCCCTGTTGGCTCCGCTAGACCTATCAGTAAATTTTAATACCATCAACCATAGTATCCTCCCAGGCTGATCTCTGGGATGGAACTTGAGATTTTGATATACAGTTTTCCAATCCTTCCTGGAGGGACAAACTCAAGAGGTGATAGTGTGAAATTTCTGTTCTCTTTGCTGGCTGTTGTACCCCAGGGTTTGGTTTTGTCTCCTATACTATTTGACATTTACATAACACTGCCAGAAGAGGTCATGTGGAGTTTTGGAGGTTAGCATTGCCCAACTCAATCTCTCTTATCAAACTCTGAAGAAGTTGTTCCTGTGCTACACCAGTGTGTACACCAGTGTATGTTCTCAGTTATAGTGCTGATCAGAATTTCTTAAACTGTGCTCCTCCAGGTGTTTTGGACTTCAGCTCCCACAATTCCTAACAGCTGGTAAGCTGGCCAGGACTTCTGGAAGCTGAAGTCCAAAACACCTGAAAGAGCAGAGTTAGAGAAACACTAGTCTAGATGAAAACAACCACATTTACCTTTAACCCACTTGGAAGGCACATTGTGGATTCAGACTATGCTAGATCATATTACACTCCCCTGAAATTTCAGGTTTGCAGATGCTCAGGTTTCATTGATGGCTAAGAATGTGTTTGCACAGCTAAAATTAGTGCACTAGCTGCGCTCCCTGGGATTTCAAATTTGGCGATGGTAACACATGACTTGATTCCATTCCAGTTGAATGACAGTAATCCATTCTACATGAGGCTGGCTTTGAAAACTGTTTAGAAATTTCGGCAAGTTAAAATGCTGTTTCCAAGCTGTTGGCCAGGGCTGGTTAAAGGGGAAATATAACCCATCTGTTGAAACAGCTTCACTGAATCAGGTCCCTATTGTCTAAAAGATAGTGTCTCCCTATGTAAGCCAGCCTAAATTTTAAGATCTTGCAGGAAGGCTTTCTATCAGTTCCATCACTATCACAGGCCGCTTTCAGACACTTTAATCCACACCAGAGGGTTTTAAAAACCTGCTTTGGCACAGGTTAAAGTGGATATGCCTCCCTCTAAATTGCACACTTTCCCGGGGGGTGTCCAGATCCCTCCTGGTACCTTCCAGGAGGGCACCCAGACACCCAACACAACAACCCCCAATAGGCCTTAAAATAGAAAATAACTTACCCATCTGCCATTATGCCTTTCGGCATGGTTTTTGGAACATATCAAATAGTGCTAAGAGATGGGGGGAGCAGCAATTTGGCCACCCCATCTCTTAGCTCTTCCAAAACCCATTCCAAAAGGCATAATAGTGACCAGGTAAGTTTTTCTTTTGTTTTAAATGTTTTAGGGGGGATTTGGGGAGGGGGTGGGTTCCCTCTTCTCCTCTCCGGGCCCACTGGGCCGAAAAGGCAAATTGGGCAGTGCTGACTGAATTGGGCAATGCAGTCAGTCCCCACAGGGCCCATACTCCATTAGACATGGGTCTTTTAGGGAGGGCGTCATTCTAACCTCTCTAGGGAGGGAGTTCCAGAGCCTTAGCACTGCCACTGAGAAGGCCATCTCTCTTATTCCCACCAGCTGTGCTTTAGACAGTGGCGGGATTGAGAATAGGGCCTCTCCTGATGACCTCTGGGTTCGTGTGGGCTCATAGGAGGAGATGAGGTCTAATAAGTAGGCTGGGCCCAAACTGTTTAGGGCTTTATAGGCTAAAGCCAACACCTTGAATTGAATCCATAAACAAACTGGTAGCCAGTACAGTTGTTTTATGAGAGGGGTAGTTCTTTCCCTATACCCAGCTCCTGTAAGCAGTCTGGCAGCTGACCTTTGAACCAGTTGAAGTTCTTGAACACTCTTCTGGGGCAGTCCCAAGTAGAGCACATTGCATTAATCCAAACTGGATGTGACTAAGACATGTACCACCATGGCCATGTCAGGCTTTTAAAGGTATGGATGCAGCTGGCGCACGAGCATTATCTGTGCAAAGGCCCTCTTAGCCACTGCTGACATCTGGGCCTCCAGGGTCAGTGCTGAGTCCAGGAAGACCCCCAAACCTATGCCATCTGCAACCTTTTCCAGAATGGAAAGACCTAAAGATGGTAGGGCATGCACTAGTAACCTTAAAGTTAGACTTTTGCAATGTGCTGTACATTGGGCTACCTCTATACCAAGTTTGGAAACTCCATTGAGTTCAAAACATGACAGACAGAATTTTTACAGATACATCTAGAAGTGAGCATATGACACCTATACTACAATCACTAATTGTTTGCCAATTTATTTCCAGGCAAGTACAAATTGCTGGTAATTACATTTAAAGCCCTATATGGTTTGGATTCTGGTTACCTACAGAATCGTCTTCTCCCGCATAATTCATCCTGTACATTTAGATCCATTTGCTTGATTCAACCAGAAACAGCCTGGCTACTGTCAACCAGAAGACTTCTTCATTGGCCACTCCTGGACTGTGGGATGACCTGCTGAAAGAGATTCGACAGCCACTGTCGAACTGTCAAAATGTAAAACACAACTAAAGACCTATTCCTTCTGACAGGCCTACCCAGTCAATTTTAATCTATGAATTTTAGTGTTTTCATTTTTATTATATGCTTTTAATATATGTATTTTATGGTCTTTTGTTTTATCCATTTATTTAGCTGATGTATCTCACATGCTGTGAATAGATGTGGGTAGCAAATAAAATGTATTGTCATTTTGTTGTTGTTGTTGGACAAAGACCCTTTTATCTGCTTCAGCTGATTCAACAGCTACAATGTTAACTAAACAAAGCCTTTACTACTGGCTGTTGTTATATGTCAAGGATAAGAATTGTCTGACTCTCCAGATGTTGGACTACAACTCCTAGCTTTAGCTATGCTGGTTTGGCTGATGGAAGTTACAGTACAGTGATTAGTGGAAAAGCACAAATGCCCACCTTCTGGTCTACTATGTCAAGCCCTTTAATATACATGGGGAACATATAACATCAATCCTGAAACAGCTGCACTGGTTTCCAGATTTCTTCTAGACAAAAGAAACTAGTGATTTCAGTGTTTTAGGAGATTGAATCCATGCTGGGTTTTATGCAGCTATTCCTGATATTAGAGGAGCTATCCAAGATGCTGAACCCCATTCCTGAAACAGTTCATTATCTTTGGCTAGCACTTCTAAAACACAGCACGCATTCACTACCCTGATGTAACTAAGCCTATGACCATTACTGTTTCCAGGGATGAGGGAAAGAGATAGTAAATCTTTACATAGGTTAGAACCAGTCATTTAAGAATTGTCCCTGTCCATATGATCCTGGTCAACTTTCCACAACATATCTGGAACAGATTTTAAGCTAAACAGATTGCAATGTCCTGGATTTCCCTGGATCTCTTTTTTAAATCTTGTGTTTACATTTGCAAACTTGTAATATTCTGAAACAGAGAAGAATTTGAGAACCTGTTACATGATCTGATGGTGTTAGATGGTATTTTGTGAAGGTATCACACTGTCCCATAAGCACATTTTTCCCATATTAATTCATATTTGGGATGAAATTTAAGGAATTCATTTTAATATTATACTGAAATGTGTTGTTTTTTAATCTACAACTCCAGAGACCTATGTTGCCTGAGAGACTTCAGAAAGTATAGTTCAAAAACACTACTTTGCCAAAATCTGTATATATTATGTGCATTCATGTCATTGTATAAGGTATGAATAAAGTGAACTTGTTAGGCCAAAGATAATCTTCAAAACCATAGACATTTAAAAAGCAGTTAGATAAATATGTTTACATTTGGCTCACTTTGTAAGGAAAAGACCCAATTACTTTAAAAAATAATGCCTTATCATAAAAATATAGGAAAGTAAGGACATGTGGGGTTGGATAAAAATCCAGGTTTTAGAAACAGCAGGGAATAAAGGTACCCTTAATGCAGTAAATATCTTGACTTCTGTCTCTGAGTCATGGATGAAAGAAAGCTTAACACATCCTGTTAGGAGCACCTGCAGTGCAATTGTTTATGTAGAACAAAACAGTTAAATAGATACAAGATGGTGGGGGAACGTTTTTTACAATATATTTTCCTCTACATGGGACCTTTTACAGAGCTTTAGCTCCACTTACTGGCTGTAAATTAAAGTCCTGAAACCAGAGCATCATCACAACTCTGTGAGAGGGCAGATGTTTAACTAGATGCAGCATTTGTCCAAAGTAAACTGAGAGCTGCTTATCATGGTAAGGACCTTCCTGATGGGAGGCCATTTATATTATTCTTTATTGGTTTCTCTCCTTATCATGTCATGTATTAAAAACCTTTGCCTATGTTAATGGTCTCGACTGAAGAAAGAGTCCATCATGGCATCATATGCATCTGCTTGGAATTAGAGCTTTAAAATCCCCCTATGAACAAGAAACTGTAAAACCTAGAATGACAATTTAAAGGAGGAGTGCATAGGATCTGGAAAACTGCAGATCACCAATGATTGGTGTTTTTCTTTTAAAATGGGAAGCTATCACCTGGAACAGTAGAAATTGATCTGGTAAAGAAGGTTTATTGTGAGTTAACTGTAGCAATGTGGGCAAGTCCTGGCATGCACATGCCAATGCCTTGTGTGATGGAAGAAGCAGGTAATGTGCTTAGATTTAACTGACATGCTGGCCATGGATTTAAAATTATGTTTTGTAACACCCTGATGTCTTCTAAAAGCTTCTCTCTCCAGGACTGTACTCAAAATGGTCATTAAGAATGGAACCAATTGCACTAATGGGAATCTTTGATACACTCAGATGAATCTGTTTCAGGATAAAAAGCCACACAGCCGAGCAGCTGGAGTCAAGGAGGGGTGGGCCCATCTTTGTCTCTTCCCTGACAACGTAATTGCACACAGCAGGGTCATAAGCAATTTGTCTGTTGCCTGCCCAGGAAGCCTCTTTTCTATATTAAGCCTTAGCCATAGGGGTCTATATAGACATTGCTGTTGGATACTGAGCTAAGGAAGCTAAAACGTCAATAGACAGAGAGAGCCAGACAAGGCCCAAACCTATTTGAGCCTGCAGGGTTCAAATGCTTTCACACTGAGCTCTTGTCTGTCCTGCAGAGCTTTAAAGATTCAGGTAGGACCTGAGGCCAGCTCCCTGTGCAGTCGAATGTTATCCCTTTAGCACTCCACAAAAGGCTTGCTTGCCCTGTTTTTCTTAAGGTCAAAAAACCTCTTAGCTGCTCTCCCACTTATTATTTACTCAGATGTAAAGGGGAAGGGTCCTTATTCAAACTGGAGTCACCTTGCTTAAACCTTTGCACCGGTGGTGGCTGGTGGTCCCCATGTCAGTAAGATGGTTATTTCACTCTGGCTTTTAGTTGAGACCTTAAACTTTAAAATGAATTCACATTTAAAGTTTAAAGGTGTTACCCAAGGTGCTGGGCCTATTTTGAGCTTGACTATTCATGTATAGTCCTTCCTCCACATTTCCAGTTTTTACTTTTGTGGATTTGATTATTCATAGATTTGATTAAAATGTTCTCTATATAATTCTCTAGATCATCTTTATTCATGGCTTTTCATTTTTATGTGGGTCCTGTGCCCTTATCCCCAGCGAATGTGGAGAGCTGACTGCAAACTGAAACTCAGAAAAGACTTGGCACTGAGTGGCAAAGAAAATACCAACAATTAATGCTCCTCATAGCTGCACCCCTCTGAACCTCCTTTCCATTAAAAAAATCCTATATTAGTGCTAATTGATTTTTTTCCTTTTTTCTTAACCTCTTTGCAGACAAGAAAGTTTCATAATAAATTATTGAAGGAGCTTTAAACTTCCTCTTCCTATCCGTGGTATAGAATAATAAAGTCACAACTGAAAAACAACCTCTTTAGTCTATTCTAGTGCTATTCAAAGTTGTGGTCCATGGACCAGTGCCAGTCTATGAGACATTAGTTGCTGGTCCACAGCAAGTTTCCAAGAAAGAAAACAAAAGAAAAGAAAAGGAGAGAAGAGAAAGATTCTATCCGATGGAAAACTATGGTGTTTGTCCCTGGCACATTAAAAATGAAAGATAGCTGGTCGCCCACATCAAATAGCCTGAGCTATCTAGTCAGCTGATCAGATAAGCAGAAGCAAACAGAGCTTCTCTCTGCTGAATTAGCCAAACTACATATTACATGGAAAGCTAAACATTTTTTTAATCTAGCTTGTAATGGAAACATTGTGGAAGATAAGAGTGTATGTTTTTGAGCATGACAGGAAAAAAATGAGAGAGATGCCACTCACTGAATACATGATCAAACTGAGTCTTAGAAAAAGACAATATGGTCTGTCCTATGGTTATCTTTGAGGGTCTAACCATGTGGAAATGGACAGATAACTATAATCCTTAAAGTCTTATTACATTTCTATTTTTTCCCCACATTTTCCCTTCAGCTTATCTCTTTCATTGTTCAGTGTTTGGTCACTAGTATATATAATCTCCGTTAGAGTGTTCTTTCATATAATCTTGACCCTGATACTCTGTCATCTAAAGTCACTGCAGAAAGAAAACAACTGTCTTTTTCTCAAGATCTCCATTTACTGGTAGAGTTCTAACTATACTTTTATCAGGCAACACCTTCAGAACTGAAAAATATTTGTTGCTGCTCAAAATGTAAACTTTATTCTGTAAATAATAGATCATACTCTACATTGCAATTTTGCAACATGTACTGATGCTGCAGTTACCTGCTGTTCCCCAGATTTCCAATGTGTGCCATTGAGAACTCCTTGGTAAGACTGCCAAACTCCAAAGAATGGCAAGGTCAAATCTTCCAGGCCCGTAAAAACAGCAGAGGGTCCATCCAAAGCAAAGTGGAACATTACAAAATGATTTGTTCTTGTGACTTGGTCTCTATTGAAACACTTCATCATTCTTATATGATAATATATGGATGAAATACAGGAATTCCATTTTTTCACAGCATTCTCAATGGCAAGGGTGTTATAAAATTCCATATCTTCTGAACAACTCTGATACATTATTTTGTGAGACTGTTGCAAATTTTATCCTTGAGATTAGTAACTTTTAATTATGTTTTCTTTTTATCTGTGATTTCCTCTTCTTATATATACCAGTGTTGTATGCCAATTCTGTTGTTGTATGCCAATAAAGGCTGTGTGAGTGAGCACTACTATTCTAATTTTTATCTCTATTCTAATAGCTCCCAGAGTGCTGTTGAACTTTAATAGTATTAGTATCCCATTTTGTTTAATTTACCTGAGCCTATCAGATAGAAGCATATGAAAATTTTAAATTTGCACTTCCATCTTTTTTGCATTTGGGGAGTCCATGAAAGTTCTGGCTGAGAACTCAAAATTATGAAAACAGTACTGCAGCTGACAACTCTGATCCATCTATTATACAATCAAATCTCCCAAAAGTAATACAATTTTCCTCCAGTAGTATTTGATACCACAAATACTGAACATGTTGGGGTACAGCTCCCACAAACCTTTAACATTTAGCCATCTTTGGGTGGAATTGACTGAAGCTGGCCAAATCACCCAGAAAGCCAAAGATTCCTCTTCTCTGCAATTCATATTATGACCATCCCTGCAGAACCTTAACACCTGTTTCAATCCTAATTTTACATTGTTTGTTGAGCTTGTCACTTTTCCCTTTAGTCCTCAGTAGCAAACTTAGTATCCAACCTGGGTGGCTGCAATGTTCAAAGTTGCCAGCCAGATTGCTTTTTCCATTTATAGTTTGGAAAAAAGTGCATTTCTGCAAAATTAAATAGTTCAAATTTTTCAAAGAGCAAATGTTCAGATCATTGTGGTTGCTCAACCCTTTGTGAAAACATGAACAATTTGTAAGTAAAAAACCACAACCTCTTTATCTATAGCTATACATATGTGTAGTAAGAAGCCTTGACACTGGGGAAAAGACTGAATAGTAGTAGTAGTAGTACAGAATCATAGAATCATAGAATATAGACTTGGAACTCCAAGGCAGAGAGTTCCACTGCTGAACAGCTCTCACAATTAGGAAGTTCTTCCTAATGTTCAGGTGGAATATCTTTTCCTGTAGTTTGAAGCCATTGTTCCGCATCCTAGTCTCCAGGGCAGCAGAAATAAGCTTGCTCCCTCCTCCCTATGATTTCCCCTCACATATTTATACATGGCCATTGTCAGAACCCTGGCTGCTGGGCACCAATAACCATACACGGAGGCCAGTCTCTATCTAATATCTTTATTAAAGAAATATATGAAAGCAATAAAAACAAGTGAAGAATATAGTTCAGAAACAGACCTTTCAAAAGAGGTCAAATATAGTCCAAAAATGTATTGTCCAATAAATGATATTAGAGTTCAAAGTTTTAATCCACTTGACCGAAACACACACTCTTGCCAAGCAATAGTGTGGGGAAATGTCAGAGTCTTAGAAGTCCAATGAAGCTTGACAACAAGGCTGGAAATAAACTTGATTCTTGACTAGGTCCGTGACTAGAAACAAGGCAAAACGTGAAGCGTGGAGCAGGGTCCGTGGTTAAACTGCAAGGCAAGGCAAGGCTCGAAAACTTGATCCGGGAAGCAAGGAACTGGGGTTACGAAGTCCACACACGATCTCTCTCCTGAAGCTGATCAATTGACTCCGCAAAGAATCTCTCGCGCCAAACCCCTATATTGGGTCTCGTTTTCCCACCAACAATCTCTTTCCCTAGAGAACGAGAAGCGAAACCCACTCTGTCCAGATGCATTACTCCTTAGAATTTCCCAAGGGAAGCAGACCTAATCAGCCAGTTGTTTGGCCGCGATTCTTAAACTTCTCCGATTAGCTTCTCTAACTCCTCTGTCTCTAGAATAAGATTCCTTCCTGGGAAACGGAGGGGAGTACTGCCCAAGGCCTGGTTTACTGAATTCTTGAGGGCAAACGTCAACATCCGGCAAGTGAAGGGACTCCGGCTCTTGTTGAACCGGCGAAAACCCCATGTTTTCATCTTCATCTGCCACGATAGTACCAGGAACAGGACTACAAGGCCCATGAGGCATCACAGCCATCATGTCTCCTCTCAGCCTTCACTTCTGCAGTAGTAGCAGCAGCAGCAACAGTAGTAATAGTAGTAGTACAGTTGGGTCTCCATACCCATGGATTCTGCATCCATGGATTCAATCACCCACAGCTTGAAAATATTTTTTTTAATCATTCCCAAAAGCAAACCTTGATTTTGCCATTTTATATTAGGGACACCATTTTGCTACACTATTGGCTATAATGGAGTGGTTCTCAACCTGTGGATCCCCAGGTGTTTTGGCCTACAACTCCCAGAAATCCCAACCAGTTTATCAGCTGTTAGGATTTCTTGGAGTTGAAGGCCAAATCATTTGGGGACCCACAGGTTGAGAATCACTGCTATAATGGGACTTGAGCATCCACAGATTTTGGTACCTACAATGGGTCCTGAAAGCAAACCCTAGTAGATATATCAAACAACCAATATAGGGACAGTAGTAATATCCATCTTTGTATTTCTGCACCTACCATTTTTTATCCATATAGTCTACTTTGAGAGACAATCAAATCTCTTCAACAGAAAAGAGTAAATGAATGTGATGATTATGGTTATGGTTATGGTTATTTATGTGATGTTCTATCTTTTTGTAATAAATGGCACCTTGAAATTATTTTGTTTCCTCTATGAATTGGGATTCCTAAAAGGTAAATTTTGTTTTCTTTCTTTTATTGCAAAATGGTGATATTTTCCAATAAAATAAAGAAAAAATGAAAGAAAAACATTTATGAAAGTACTAATTCAGCACTACATTCAATTCAACTTTCATCTCATTAAGGAAAAACAGTATTTGGAATCTAGGTGTGGAAGCAGCTCCAACTCCACATGGACTTATTTGGCAGTAAGAGGGATTGACTGAAGTTTCTAGTAACAAATGTGTACATGTAACACAGTGCAATTCAGAACCCTTTTCTTTGCTGCCCTATCTTCAAAAGAATACTGAAAGAATTAGTTCTGGGTTTTTTTAGAAAAAAAAACAATTGAATAATAGAAGGCACCTGTAGGTTTTCTTGGAAAGTGTAATTGAAAACAAAGTGCACTTGGCTTCTTCTTGAATCAAGGTTCACTGGAAGAAAGGAGCTGCCTTCACCACTAAATGTCAAAGTATTCTGGCCTACAGATGAGGTCCTTTATCTACAGTCTTGAGTGAGATAGGAAGAGGGTAAAGGTTGGGAAAAGAATGAGAGAACTAAAAAATTGAAAGCTGAACCTCTTAAGGCACTAAGATGCAGCTTTGTGGAACATCTTATTATTGAACCTGATCAATTGAACATCGTGCCAAAGTGTTAATGAATAGAGAAAAAGAAGCAGCTGAACCATTTTCATGGGAGATTGGCAACAAACCATATCCATGGCCATTTCACTGCTTTTCTGTGTTCACTGTTCACCAACTTGACAAAAGCAGAGATCAACTTTTCTTGCTGAATAAAGAAGCGTTTGGAGACAAATAATGACTATTCACAATACAATCTCCTACTTCTGGTGGCATTTAACCTGCAGACCATTGTGGTAAGAAAACCCTAAACTATCAGAAAAATGCTAGCCTCCTTGTCCTTATACTCTGCTTGAAGAAAAGCAGCAGATTATTTGTGTTTACTGTCAAAATGAAAGATTTCCCTGGGCTACTTGTGTACTCTTACTTGTCATATATACATCTATCACCTCACAACTTTTGCCCCCATAATCCTTTCATGTCTGTTTTTACTTTGGTTTTCTGGTATTCTTGTTATTGCTCCTGTTAAGAGACCAAGCTTATTATAAAAAAAATCCCGAAAGAAGAAGGGAATCCCAGGGAGTTTTTATGCCACATGCATTTGTTCCAGTAGCCATATTGATTTCCCACATTGATTGCCCATATGCTGCCTGTAGAGCTTTGTGGCTGAACTTCCAGAGGCAGAAAGAATTATAGGTCTTCCCACTGTCAAGTTCATCAGGTACATGGGAAATGTATGGGTTCTTTTCTGTAATAGGCACTGTGCAAAATAAATAAATGAAGGGTCAATAATGGATTTCCTGAGCTTCTTTGACATCAATTTATTAACCAAAAATCCTGGTTTAGAGTTCTCCAAGTTTCTCATAACTCTAAGCAAGAAGTAATATGCTTGGCTGAGTTCTAATTTATGAGAAACAAAATATGAAATTTACATCCAGCCATGTGTTTCCACAGAACTCTTAAGATGGCAAAGTCTGATAAAATGGATTTTCTTATTTTATATGAACATACTGTACCTGAATCTACTAGTCCTGACAATAACAATAAAAACTATGAAGACTGAAAGGTGAAGAATGGAAGAAGGAAGACATCAGATTTTAGCTGCCCATACCACTATCGCCCTAAGTCTGTTTTAATCTGAAATTCAGTCTGATTCAAAATGGAACCACACATGTTTCTATCTTTGCTATAGCATGCACTGGAGCCCTAATAGAAAACCCCACACACTGTATGGGACTTACCATACCAACATACCTCTGGGGACATTCATGAAAAGTTCGCAAATATCATGAAATATACTACAATCATAGAACCATAGAATTAAAAGAGACCTCATAGGCCATCCAGTCCAACACCCTGCCAAAAAGCAGGAAAATCTCATTCAAAGCACCCCTGACAGATGGCCATCCAGCCTCTGCTTAAAAGCTTCCAAAGAAGGAGCCTCCACCACACTCTGGGGCAGAGAGTTCCACTGTTGAACAGCTCTCAAAGTAAGGAAGTTCTTTTTAATGTTCAGGTGGAATCTCCTTTCCTGTAGTTTAAAGCTATTGTTCCGTGTCCTAGTCTCCAGGTCAGCAGACAACAAGCTTGCTCCCTCCTCCCGATGACTTCCCCTCACATATTTATACATGGCTATCATGTCTCCTCTCAGCCTTCTCTTCTGCAGGCTAAACATGCCCAGCTCTTTAAACCACTCCTTATAGGGCTTGTTCTTCAGACCCTTGATCATTTTAGTCGCCCTCCTCTGGACACTTTCCAGCTTGTCAACATCTCCCTTCAGTTGTGGTGCCCAGAACTGAACACAGTATGATTCCAGGTGTGGTCTGATCAAGGCAGAATAGAGGGGGAACATGACTTCCCTGGATCTAGACACTATACTCCTATTGATGCAGGCCAGAATCCCATTAGCTTTTTTAGTTGCCGCATGACATTATTGGCTCATGTTTAACTTGTTGTTCACAAGGTATTGCTATCGAGCCAGGCATTCCCCATTCCGTACCTTTGCATTTCATTTTTTCTGCCTAAGTGGAATATCTTGCATTTGTCCCTGTAGAACTTACTAGATCAAAAAAATCATGCCAAAATACATTTCTGTTCCTAACTAGAGAAAACTCATTGAATGAATAAAAATCACTATGTTGACATCACTCTCACACATTTTATGTCCCTTACCATATCATAATATCTTCCTAGAAACTCATCAAAATTCATGGAATTTATAAAATCAAAATATTCAGGCTTAATTCCAATTGTAATCCTAATTAGAGTACACTCACTGAATCAATTCAATTTATAAATGTTGACACCACATACACTTTATGAAACTAGATTAAAATATTCAGGTCTAAATCTAGGGTTAGTCCTAATAACAGCAGATTACTGAATCAATGGAATTTACATAATTGTTGACACCACATACATACACACACACAATTTATGGAAATTATCAGAACAAAATATTCAGGCTGTGATCCAAGTTTTAGTTTTAGATGAAACAAATCAATGTAATCAGGGGAATTCATAGAAATGTTGATTTAAGTAAGTTCCAATTGATTCAAGGAGCTTCTACACAGGCACCATACTGCAGCTTGACGGTGACTCAAGGTCAGGGTGTCTACAAAATAAACATCCCCAATGCAAGCTGCAGCATGCATCAAGACAGAAACAGCACATTTCAAAAACTCACCAAAAAGTCTGGAACAAGACAGATAATGTGCTGCAATTGGTCAGAGTATATCCCATGCAGGGCTTGAAACCAGAGTCATCCCAAAGGGACATGGAAATGTGCATCAGAACATCTCAGAGGACTGGTTAAGGGGGGAAAAATCCTGCATTTTCTGGTGGCTGTCTAGCCATGGATACCACAGTTCTTGGGTTTGGTTCTGATCCACAATCAGTAAGTACTGTTATCGCTGTCCCAGTCTCAAACTGGTTCCTAGGGTGTTTGTCACTGAGCAGTGGAACCAATTTGTTTTAACCCCATTCCAATCCCAGTTATAGTGTCTGTGTAAAATCGCCCTCTATTTATCTACTAAATTGAATTTAAGCCTTAACCATCTAAGATGTTACAGGTCCCATCTACACTGACTATTTAATGTAGTTTCAAAGCCATATTGAAGAAAGTAGTTTCAAAGTGCAGATGATTAGGAAATTCTGGAACCAGTTTGAGGCCTATATGGTGATTTCACAAACCACAGAGCATTGGTGCACATTAAAGGCTTTCTTTTATGAGCTTTTGTGGAAGTTTGTTGTCGAGTCACCACAGTTGGAAGCTAGGTTCAAACTGCATTAAATGGTCAGTGTATATGGGGCCATAATAATTCAAATGGTAATACATATTGCTTCTCAAGCAGCACAAGAAGGTGCTTCTCCATTCCATGAATCAAGAATGGTGAGTCAAATCATACTTTAGCACCAGCAAAGGGTTACTATCCTCCACTGAACCAGAGAGTAGTAAAGTAGCAGACAGTTTTTGAGAACAATATTGGTCAACTTGGAACACCGGCCATCTCAGAACAATATGCTATACTTAGCAAATCAAGTAAGATAAACTTTAGGTAGAAGCAGCAGTTAAGTTGCTAATATGTAAAAATTCAGAAAAGTAAAACTGCAACAATGATGACCCACTTCTTCCCCCACTCCTAAGGCAAATAGACTTAGTAGCTTTGCCAAGAGCATTTAAGATTCTGCTGACTCCTTAGCCCAAATTCCAGTGTCAGCTGTACATAAGGAAAGAAGGAAAGGGTTTTGTGGGAGGTTGGGGGTAGATGGGTGAGTTGTGCCTCAAAACAAGAGCTATTTACAGTTCCATAAGCATGTTAGAGATGGCTGAGTTTTCAATGCTAGGCTTGTTCGAATACATTGTCGGTCTTGTAATTGACTGTCAGCTTGATTTACAATGGCAGCTGTGATGGGTTTGGTGATTTCATTCCAAAAAGCTCTTTGAAATAAGTGAGGGGAAAAGTCAATCCACTGAAGCAACTCGATTTGTTAATATCATCAAAGTCTCGGGAAGGGTTTAGGTGCCACATCAGCTCCAAATACACTTGGCTCAGAAATGCAACAGCCTAGGAAGAGGCAGTTTATCAAACCAACCACAATAGAAGTTGGCTTTAGGGATAGACAGGCAAAAGGGTGGGGTGTAGGACTAAACAGTCAGGAAGAGGAATTATGATTAAAACTTCTTATAAAGTTATATCCTAACCCTTAAAACATTCCGGTTTCTTGCGGCTGTGAGAAAGGAACTTGTATACAAAAAGATGTTTAAACATCTTAGGCCCTTTCCACACAGCTGAATAAAATCTCACATTTTCTGCTTTAAACTGGAATATATGGAAGTTTGGACTCAGATAACCCAGTTCAAGGAGCCCCCGGTGGTACAGCTGAGCTGCTGAACTTGGTGACAGAAAGGTTGGTGGTTCAAATCCGGAGAGCGGGGTGAGCTCCCGCTGTTAGCCTCAGCTTCTGCCAACCTAGCAATTCGAAAACATGCAACCTTTACCTTTACATAACCCAGTTCAAAACAGATATTGTGGGATTTTCTCTCTTGATATTCTGGGTTATATGGCTGTGTGGAAGGGCTCTTAGTTTGTGATATCTCTGTTGATTCAAATGCACTCAAATTGGGGAAAATTCCTGGTGGATTTATACATTTCTGTTTTCCCTTGATGTCATGGAGAAAAATTCACTATAGGAATAAAATGCGGAATTTTAAAGATGATGTTTCTGCTTTTCTGCTTATTAAATTAATGAGACTTCTGAGTGCTTAATGTTGCATAGATTGTGCCCTTTGTTTGTAATTTATTTGTAAAAGTCCAGTATAGTCAGGCTATTGCTATTTTGTTCAAAGTATGCGGGGAAAAATGTTGTTAGACCTAACCATTACACAGTGAAGGTTACAATACAGTTTAAAGTCTGCTTAGTGCTTAAGGTTGAAACCAGGGGCATCTGGCTATTTAAATCTATTATTTTATGCATGGGGACAAGTACCTTGCTTTTTCTTTGGAAAGATAAGTTCCAGGGAAAGATAAGATTCTGCATATTCTGAGATAACTACCAGAATCTTTGCTAAAAGCTCTATTTTTGTGATTTATGTTGCCATTGTAATGTTACAAATGGCTAGTTCCCTATCTTTCCCCTGCATTTTGAAGTTCATAAGAGTTCTTGGTTCTCCTTTATCCCCAAAGTGCAAAGTACATTTCTGCTCCAGCACTAATATAAGTCTAGTTCAGTTGAACAAGTGATTCTTTTTTCATTCTCCGAAGTGCTGTCTCTTAATTTGTTTAATTCTGGCTCTACATATTATAACATACCTGCCAAAACCTAAGGGAGCTCATTAAAATGCCTTTCTTCTGCCCTCCATCCCAGAGGAGAAGGTAGGACAACTGTATTAATTACACCATAATTAGATCCCAAAGTCCCATTAACATTTCCCAAAAGGCACTTAGCCATGAGACTCCCCCCATTTAAAATCCCCAGGTAGAAATGTTATTTATTTTGCTGTCTGCAACACTCTTGGGATTGTTGTTTTAAATAGTGGGAAAGCTGTGCCACAGCTGTGTAATGCTACTGAAGTAAATCTGTTGGAGATTTCCTCAAATGGTCTCATTAGAGCCATGTGAGAACTGAGATAAATGTACCAATAATGATAGTAGAAACCAAAGTGAGGTGAAGAATATTCTTGAACAGTCATAATATCAACATAATACTGATGAAAGAGTTCTGGGTAACGACATACATCAGAACCATAAAGAAGCAAACAAAGACACAGAGGATAAAATTATATACATACATACCCATTATTAGAAAAGCTTTCCTGGTCTATAAAATATTGTACAATTAAACAAAGTATAGTATTAAGTCACATTTGAATTCTAAAACATTAAAAGTACTTTTTAAAAGAAGGCACAGTACAATTCTGTTGAAAAGTCTGCAAATTGTCTTTGCCACAATTGTTGAAAGCCTGCCTGTTAAAAATGTCTTTGCTTGCTGGTGGCAAGATAATACAAATGAGATTAGCCTGGGGTGATTTCACACTACACAATTATAGCACCATGATTCAACTTTAACTGTCAAGGTTCCATACTATGGAGTCCAGGGACTGGCAGTTTATAGGAGGAGCATTCAAACTTCTAATTCTAGTTCCTCATCAAATGAGAAACCGCATAATTCCATAGGAAGCAGGCATGATAATTAAAGTATTTTTAAAGGGCTTTTGGAGAGGGGAACTCAACAACCTGGGAGCAGTCACTGAGGCCCCTTTTACACTGCCATATAATCCAGATTATTAAATCAGATAATCCACATTATCTGCTTTGAACTGGATTATATGAGTCTACACTGCCATATAATCCAGTTCAGATTATATAATCTGGATTTTACATGGCAGTGTAGAAGGGGGCTGAGAATGCTCTCTTTAACCTCTCTACCAAAGATGCAAAAAGAGGGAAGGGCCTCCGGTGGAGCTCTTACAGTCCAGCAAAGTTCTGATGGGGCTCTTATAGTCCTCCATGCCTTCATTTCTCTTAGTGCAGCTTCTATGGTTGATCAGTTTCCTGACACTGTATGCTCATTTTTGAGGTAGGTGTTTATAGGATCCCTTGATGTCCTCCACAACAATGGTTCTTAACCTTGGATGCTCCTCATTGCTTGGACATAATTCCCAGAGCCTGGGGCTTCTTTAAACCAAAGGTTGAGAATTACTTCTATGGACCAACCTAGACCTTAGACCAGCCTTCTTCAGTGTGTCCACAGCTTTTCTCCTGTTACATCTCTGCAATTCATAGAATCATAGAGTTGGAAGAGACCTGTAGGCTAGCCAATCCAACCCCCTGCCAAGAAGCAGAAAAATCACATTCAAAGCACTCCCAACAGATGGCCATTCATGGACTTTTACTCCAGAACTAGAGCTAGCACTGGCATAGCATTAAAGAGGGGATCTACACCCTTGCCACCCAAACCTGACCAGCATGACGGCCCCTTCCATTCCATCTCTATCATGCTCACAAATTCTGTATGTGTGGATTTACACAGATAAAAGTATTATACTCTCCAAGAATGCTTTTTAATTATAAAAAGGCTCTGATAAGAATAGCAGATTTAAGAAGAAAGGATGGCTGACTTTTCCTGCTCATAGTTCAAGGGAGGTAACAGTAATGAAAAGCAAGAGACAACCATAGATCCCCAGTGATTATTGGGAGCTTTTGAAATATAACTTGAATTAATATTCTATAGTCCCCATTTTACAAAACGATAGAAACATCTGAATGGCAGAGCCCAAACAGATAAAACCAAGCCTTAGGTATACCTCTCGGAGGAACCATTAGTTTCTTGGTCCCTACATTTGAAGATGAGTTATGACTTTTAAGTTAATATTTTAGATGATAAAAGGAACTTGATTTAAAAAGAAATAAAAAGCAATCAAATGTCCTTGGAGGCTGCAAAGAAGTAGAACAAGGAAGACTGAGGGCAAGGTAATGAGGTCAGTTTCATCATTATAAACTAGAAGTAGTTCTACTAACATCACTGCAGTTTTGCTTGCTAAAACTACAGGCAGAACTTATCCAGAATCTAGCTGTTTTACAGCAAAAGCATGTTACAGCCTCCTAGCTCACTTGAGGCATTTATGCCCCACTTACATCACAGGGTTCCTGTCCTATGTTGGTCTATGGGCCCTTCCACACAGACATATAGCCCAGAATATCAAGGCAGAAAATCCCACAATAACTGCTTTGAACTGGGTTATCTGAGGGCGCATCCAGGCAGCCCCTTTAATACGGGACTTTCCGCAATAAAAAGGGCTGTCTAGATGATTGTGAAAAACACAGATTAATTCACCACAAACCAGGAAAACCTAGTTTGTGCTGAATTAATTTAATAGTGGGATTATTCCGCGCCTTCTTGGAAGGCGCAGGGTAGACTTACTACTTCCACTGTCTGAACTGCAGTCCCCTGCGAGGACAACAACCCCCTCCCCAAAAGCCCCTCAAACCCCTTTTAAAAGTAAAATAACTTACCTGGCCAGCATTTCCCTTCTGCTGGCCCTCTCCTGGTACATAGGAATGATACGCCAGGAGAACGGGGGGAGAGGGGGAGAAGAAGAAAATCACTCCCCCACCCCCCCGGCTCTCCTGGCGCATCATTCTTACTGCCAGGAGAGGGCCGGCAGAAGGGAAATGCCAGCTGGGTAATTTATTTTATTTTTGATGCTTTTTAAAGGTGTTTGGGGAGGGGGTTAGGGTGTCTGAGTGTCTCCCGGAAGGTACCGGGAGCACATCTGGACACCCAGCCACAAAAGCGCGGGTTTTTGCGGCTGGTGTGCAGACTACAGTCATCCCCAACTCAGGTTTTTTAAATCTGGGTTGAAGTGGACTTTTCCACTGTGTGGAAGAGCCCTGAGTCCACACTACCATATATTCCAGTTCAAAACAGATAATGTGGGATTTTATTCAGCTGTATAGAAGGGACCTCCAGAACAAGCAAGTTACATTTTTATCCGGACATTCTGCTTTTGATAAAGAGAGATGGAGGGGGTCATATCAACCTAGTATTGTCTTCCCTTCACTCAACCTCTACTTGTATAAGTGATTAAAGATTAAAAGTTAAAAGCAAAGATTAAGCATGGGCAAAATACTCAAGAGAGCATTGATCTAGCTGTGAACCATCTGTCTGGTTAATGTGGTTAAAAAGGTGTAATACTTCATTCATTTGTATTTACTTCCCCACAAATTACTGAGAGAAAGAGGTATCAATATATGTATATACCATTCCACTTTCTTGTTCTTACTTACAAGACTGGTGGAGTATTTTAACTTATGAGTCTTTTACATTCTCTCTTTTAAATATTTTGATTAAATCCCAATTAACCAGATTAATACTAATGCTAAATTTTAACAGCAAGACTGACCACGTTCATTATTCTTTAGTTGTCAAAACAATGACCAAGCACTTGGGTTCTATTTTAGTGACCCCAATTCAGCCTTGAACAAGTTCTTAGCAAGAACAAAGCACTTTTCTGACATTGGGATTAGATGCATCTATTTTATATCCACAAGCACTTCCAGCCACTTTCTTCCAGTGATGTATGGTATATCACTTTGAGAATCTTAATTGTGCAAAACATGGAAGTGAATCCAAAAGCAACAAATTAATAAACCACTGTCATAAAATCACACATGCTTTATCACAGTGGGTGTCACCTTTTGTTATATTGGTATAAAATACAAGTGTTCTGTTTTTTGTTTGGACACAGATTGCAAACAGAAAATGAAGCACTTATTCTATCTGAACCTGTTTGTCACTGCAAAATTTGACAATGCCTGTTATGTTCCCAAACTCTTTAATTGTCCCAGTTTGGCAGTGACAGTGCAGATTAATCCTCTGTCCTATTTTTTTCAGCTGTTTTTAAAATGTTCCACTTTTTCTCTTCTCCTCCTATCTACCCCCTTGTCCTCGGCTTACTTCAGTTGATTTAAATTGGATTTAAAGGACAAATACAATGTGTGCTCCATTAGATCATCAGAGGAAAAGGAGGGGACAGAGTTTTGCCCTTCCCAGAAGGCTCAGGCAAAAACAAACTACCACATCCTGTCCTAACTTGCATGTCCTTCTTAATTATTAATTTTACCACTTTGATCAAATTCATGTTGTTTGGCCACATATGCCCTGGTTTTGAGCTGTGAATTGTTGGAAGGTATATTTTCATGCAAGCACAACTCCTGTGGCTTGTCTCCATGATACTTACTTACTTAGGTGATCCCTCATAGCCCGAGGATGATGATCCTCCAAGTGTAGTATTTTGGCGGTGGATGCGTAGGTGGCTGTAGAGACCTATTCTTGACCCACATGTTCTTCCACAGTGAGGATATCAGTTTCCAGATGGAGGGCGGTCCCAGTCAGGATTGGCTTGACTTGCCTTCCTCGTGGCGCATTTCTCCATTAAGCCCTCCATGTGCCCCATCCAGGGCTGGCCCCACCATAGAGGCCACGTGACGCCACCGCCTCGGGCGCAGGTCCCGGGGGGCGCCGTCAGGCTGGGCGGGAGGCGGGGCACCGCTCTGACGGTGCCCCGCCGCCCAACCAGTGCGCCCTGGTCTTGTGGCTCCCTCTTTCGCCACCCAGGAAGGGGAGGAGGGATCTCATCCTCCCCTCCCCAGGCGGCGAAGCCTCTCTCTTTCGCCGCACGGGGAGCTGAGGATGAGATCCCCCTGCCGGCCCCGGATCCCCTCCTCCCCTCCCCGGGCGGCGAAGCCTCCTTCTTTCACCGCCCGGGAAGGGGAGGAGGGATGGGATCCCCTCCTCCCCTCCCCGGGCGGCGAAGCCTCTCTCTTTCACTGCCCGGGGAGGGGAGGAGGGATCACCTCCTCCCCTCCCCGGGCGGCGAAGCCTCCCTCTTTCCAACCCTGGCTGCGTGGGAGGCGGGGCCAGGGCGAATAGCATGGGAAGCGGGGCCAACCCTGGCCCCGCCTCCCACCCAGCGTGCCCTGGCCCCGCCTCCCACGCAGCGTGGGAGGCGGGGCCAGGGCACGCTGGGTGGGAGGCGGGGCCAGGGCGCAGGAGGCGGGGCCGGCGGGGGGCGCTTTTCAGCACCCCCGCTTAATATTTAAATTTATCTCCGACCGGCCCTGGCCCCATCAGCAACTGTTCAAAAAGCTCAACATATGTATCATGAAGTTTACACTGTTTGCAAAAACTTCCAAGCTGTAAAAGACTTATTATTGTGTTATTATTGTATTATTATTGTTTTATTGAATATGGTGCGCCGTGAGCCCTAAAATAAGGTCTGTGAGACATGCAGGGAAAAGCAGCTCTAGATTATTAAATATGCTTTTCTGTGGGTGAACAGTTGGTGACTATTGGATGGCATATGTTCTGTATCAGAAACTAGAGCTGATGTGGTCTATCCAATGCAATTTTCTGAATCAGCACCCCAAATAACCAAACCAATTATTTATTGATATTTACTTATTACATTTTTATCCTGCCCTTTATCAATAGATTTTAGGGTCACGGAGAAGTAAAATCTATGAAAACAAGTTAAAACTAATTGAACCAAGCAAAATCAAATTATTAAATGTATTAAATACGATTAACAAGTTAAAATAAAAAGATTGTCACAATTTAAGGCCGCATGCATGAGTATTTTGAAGTAAATCAGTTAGCACCAAAAGCTTTTGTAAACAACAATTTAAAAATTATTTGGTGTCCAAATGGAACTTCCAAGGGGAGAGCTTTGTTACCTCCCTATCCTCCAGATCTAGTTAAAGATACAGGCAAATGTTGTTCAGCTTGGTCGCATCATTTATTCAGAATACAGAGATTCACAAATTGGGGCATTAAGCAAGGAAATCAGGCTTTTTTATAGATCAGGCTTACATGTATACCTTACGGAGAGATACATATACCTAGCCCAATTGGAAACAGCTACCCAGGTAAATGAGCACAAGTCCCTTGCATGTAACCAATCAACAGCAGGAACTAGAGGAGGAGCATGGTTGCCCAACAGCTACTCCATTGAAAGCTGGCATGACTATCTTGAATGAGGAGACTCCATTTTACACTCTTGTTCTCAGCTTCCCACAAAAACCACTGTAGAAACAGAGATACAGTTGACTATTAAGAAAATAAAAAGACTAACTATACATGCTTTCACTTTAAAATAGATGATGGAGATATCAAAACTGTTAGATTTTTGGCTATTTTGGCTAAGTCATTAATCAAAATGAAGACTAGCTTTGGCCCCTTCAACACTGCAATATAAAATTGAGATTATCTGCTTTGAATGGTATTATATGGCAGTGTAGACTCATATAATCCAGTCTAAAGCAGATAATGTGGATTATCTGCTTTGATAATCTGGATTATATGTCAGTGTAAAAGGGGCCCAGGTGTGTGTAGTGATTTGAGTGCAGGACTAGGACTGAAGAGGATGGTTCAAATTCCTGCATGGCCATGAAAACCCACTAGCAAGTCACACTTTCTGAGGAACCTTCTACACTGTCATATAATCCAGATTATAAAAATCAGATAATCCACATTATCTAAGTCTACACCATTTTATAATCCAGTTCAAAGCAGTTAATCTGGATTTTATATGGCAGTGTAGAAGCAGGCTGAGCCTCAGAGAAAAACAAAGACAAATTCCATCTGAACAAATCATGCCAAGAAACCCCTGTGGTAGAAGGCCATAAAGTCGTCATCTTTCAATCACCAGTCATTTCTTCCTGTTGCCATTTTGTCTCTAGATGGAAATGGAAATACTTCAATATATAATTGGGATCTGGGGTGCTTACAGGACTGAGGTAGAGGTATTTTCATATTTTTGTGCAGGTTTTTTGATAGATTTTTTCCTGAAAATTGTGCCATTTGTGCAATTTTCCAGAAAATTGTGCCATTTTTAAAAGTACATCAGGAGGCTTTGCTGGACTCCATCTGGACTTTCTCTTCCATTAATGTTTTACTTATGTGGAAAGCAAGAAGCCTGAAGAGATATCTTTGTTCATAATACATTTTTCCATGCTAACAGTAGTCTGGATTTTTCAAGATTCTTGCTCATTGGAAGACCTTTCACACAAACCAGGACTTCTCATCTTCTGGCACATGCTTTCCACATAAGGTAAATGATAATAAAGGGAGCAGGATGCCCTTTCACTTTCGAGTTCAGGAAAGCATAGTTAGTAACCCTAAATCCTATGATGGATGCTTTCCAATGGAGTAGCTTCCATCAGTAGCATTGTGAGAGTGCAATCTTCTCTCCTCGCAGCAGCTTCCCAAAATCATGCTCCAGAAAGCTGGAACTGAGACATAAAAACATGTCCAAAATATTGTTATCTATTTTCCAATGTTGGAAGAAGAAAGGGATAGTTGGAAGAATGTGACTCCCTACTGCCATGGCTTTTCACTCCATATTTTATAATTGTGCCTAGTAATTGTGCCCAGCAATAATGCTTCTGTACCTGTGCTACAAGAAAAGATCCAAAACTAAAATCCAGAACATTGCAAAGTATTATGTCTTAGTGAACTACAATAAATTGCAGGTGAATTTGGCAAGAACTGGTATGTGGTTGCCCCTCTACCTCCACATTAGTTTTGTACTGGCACAAGATTCTATGGAAACAGAGAAAGCAGATTCCAAAAATACATTCCATTGCACAATTATTCCAGTCCAGACTTTTTTCCCTTCACCTGCTTCACTTAGAAAATTTATAGCTTGGTAAATTGAAGGGTACAAAGTTATAATCTGATGCTTGTAACACAGTGTTTCTGAATTTAGATATCTAATTAACTCTACCTGATTCATTTTAGTCACTTTAAGGACATTATCACATGAGGCTCATAACATAAGCTGCACCCTCCCCAACCACAAATGGAATTATTTGTTAAGGTATATTTAGTTTTAACATACCACATATACTCATGTATATGTGGGGAAAAAAGATTAAACAAGGACCCCCAAAACCTATGTTGGCTTATGCATGATCTGCTCAAATGCATTTTTTAAAATAGCAACCAGGGCATCAATGGAGACTGTAGGAGCCTCACTGCTGGACAAGGAAATCCTGAAAGAAGCAACTCTGCCTTTGCTCCCTTTCTCCCTTCCTCTTCCCCAAGCTCTCCTGGGTTTGAAAAACAAGAAAAGCAGGAGATAAAGCTGGTTCTTACAGGCTTTCTTAACACAGCTCTTAGGCCATGTTGAGAGATCCTAGAGGAAACAATCCTGCCATTACCCTCTCTCTCCCTTCCTCCCTGGGCTCTCTTGGGTTTAAAGCAGTGGTTCTTAACCTGGGGGTCCCCAGGTGTTTTGGCCTCCAACTAACAGCTGGTAAACTGGCTGGGATTTCTGGGAGTTGTTGGCCAAAACACCTGGGGAACCACTGGTTGAGAGAGCTCAGAAAGTCCCAGATTTCAGTCCGTGGTAAGAGGGCCTGGAAGAATCAACTCTGTCTTTGCTCTTCCCCACTCCAGAGAACCAATGATGCCTTTGCTTTCTTTCCCATCAAGCCTCGTTTGAGGCTTCCCTTCATTAGCAAAGACAAGTTGCTTTGCAAAGGGCAAGTACCAATGAGCCATCATTACCACCCAGACCTTGCAAAAGGCCAGTGGAGAGACTATAGGGTGTCAGTGTTTCTCTCCACAAAGTTATTATCAAGGTTATCTAATATTAAAGCTTGTGAACCTTTATAACCTTTGGTGTTCTAAATTACAGATTGCACTTTTTGCCACTGTGCATTACATTTAGCAACAAATACTTTTTTTGGTTTCAGGATTTTGAAAATAGAGGTACGCATTAGATTCAATGGTGCATTACACTCAAGTAAATACAGTATATACATGCCTGTAGCGAGGGGGGGTAGGGGTTCAACCCCCCCCCCCCAAATTTTTCAGGTTAAAAAAAAAACTGGTTTACTCATGAATTTTAACTGGTTAACCAAATCCCCATGCTTAGTCTATGAGACGCAAAAAATTAAGAGTCCCTCCAGGCACTATCTCAAGCAGTATTGACAGGTCTGTAGCTGCCCCCCCCCCCCCCCCGAAATGGCTGTTCCCTGAAATATATAATAATTTTGTGATATTGCTACATTCTGCTTTATGTACTATTGACTAAATGCAATTATCCCAACACAATTATATGCCTTTTTAAATGTGGTATTCTTAGATTTCAGGGATATCTTTATTAATGCTGTCTGTCGGAAGGAAACAGGTAACAACACCTTTACAATTCTTCCAATATCTTTCCGAGAGTCTGAGAAAACATTGTTTTTCTTTAGCCAGCCAGAAGCTTAAGCCTTACTAGTCTTTATGGTGGTTTTTTTAGCTCTGTAATGGTTGATTGTTATTGTCCAGCAGGGAGCACCAGGTGGGATCCAGAGCTGAGGCATCAGCTGCTTAAACAAGTGGAATGACTACCATTAATCTTTCCTTGTGATGCTCATAACAAGAAAACAGAGCGAGCAGAGAATCAACTCTCAATAAAAGAAGCGTCCTTCAGCCTTGCTGAGTTTCATGTCCAGTCAATATCAATATATATCATTCTCACAGATCAAAGCAGCAAAGGCTGAAGAATTGCCCGAACCAGAGACCTGTGCAGAGTGGACGTGGGAGCATTTCCCAGTCCTAAAGTGATCAAATCAATCTCACAGGAAAGGATTCTACCTGGAATCAAGGCCAAGGCCTGAGATGATATTTCATGTTGGGGGGGGGGGAGGACTTGGGAGGAAAACATCTGAAGGCATAGAAAGCCATCCCACCTGTATGTGTGTGTGTTACTATGTGCCCTTGATCATACAAGACTTATATGTTAAGCTTCATCAAAGTGAGAAAATTAACTTAAGGACATCAACAAAATGTAAATGTGAAACGTATGTTTGTTTTACCATAAATGTTTACATTCAATAGTATGTTACCCCAGCACAGTATATCACTCCCTTATGGTTCATAATACCAGTGATTTAACCAGAAAAGATCAGGGAGAAGTCTGGCTTTCCCAAAAAAGTGAAGGAAGTCCAGAGGGGTGTGTTTAGAAGATGTCAAAGCAGTATTTGTAGGCCTGAGCTACAATTTCCACCATCTATGGCCCTTTCTACACTGCCATATAAAATTGAGATTATTTGCTTTGAACTGGATTATATGGCAGTGTAGAGTCATATAATCCAATTCAAAGCAGATAATGTGGATTATCTGCTTTGTTAATCTGGATTATATAGCAGTGTAGAAGGGTGCTGAATTCTCAATTCTGGTTGTCTAATTTGCATATTGTATAAAACATGCTAATTTGCAAGTTATTCTGATTTGCACACTGATTGTGCAAATTGGACCAACTAATTGCTGTGCTTGCTTTCTTTCATCATGTTCCAAACTTCATACTATTTTTTCACTATTACAGAGACTGAGCATCCCTTATCAGAAATACCTGGGACCAGTAGTGTTTCGCATTTTGGATTTTTTTTTTTCAGATTTTAGAATACTTGCATATATATAATGAGATGGGACCCTAGTCTAAACACAAAATCCATTTATATTTCATATACACTTTATACACAGTATTTTTAAATCATTTTGTTCATGCAACAAAGTTTCTGTACATTAAACTATCAGAAAGCAAAAAATGTCACTCTAGCAACCACTCATGTGGACAATATTGGTTTTCAGAATTCCAGATTAGAGATACCCAACTTTCACAAATGATTTGAGAGAACCGGTACTGAATAATGTTTAAAGGACTGGACTTGGAATGGGAAACCTCAATTGTTGCAAGAAGCATTGATGTGAAAATTAATAGAGAACCATGTAAAGTGTATATGTACAATCATGTGCAGTACAAATGAATAACAACAACAGCAGCAACAACATTCTGGTACATATTCCTAGTTACATTTTCATTAGATCTTTTTTGTCATCAGTTTTTCCCTTGTGTCAAAAGCTATGGATCAGTGAAAATATCATACGATGCTGGGGATTGACTGCCATCTCATTCACAAGGCAAGATGCAAACAGCAGTAGTTGAAGGAAGAAAGCATGTCTGTTTTCCTGCAAAGAGACAAGGTAATTTCTTTATAAGAACTAGGACATGTCTAATTTAACTTTCATTCACTTATTTGACTTTTCATTTTTATGTGCATGCTAAGCAGCACACCTATGCTAGGAAGCCTGTGCTCACACTCAATTACAATAACAATACATTTTATTTCTTACCCACCTCTCCTCAAGGTGTGGTACAACATAGTTAAAACATAGATATAAAACCATTAAACAAATACATTAAAAACCTTGTGACACCACATCTCTCTCTCTATTGCATCTTGCTTCTTTTCATACCTACACCTCTTGTTTCTTGTACTCTGTCACTGTACTTCTCCCCTTGCCTTTGTTTCTTTTCTCCTTCCCTTGCCACATTCCCCTTCCTCCTAGTTTCCCACATCACCTTGTACCCTTCCCTTGCTTCTTTTACTTTGTTGCTCACTTTTCTCTTCTTACCCCCCTTGTCTCACTTTGTGCTTTTACAATATGCCCCTTCCTTTGTTTCTTGAACCATTCATTTCCCTTCCCTCTGTTTCTTTCCCTACCTAACCTTGCACCCTCACAATTTGTCCCTTCCTTTGCTTCTTACGCTCTGCCACTTGCACCACATCCCTCCTACTTGTGCATGTGTTTACTACATAAAAATTTCACAGGATAATGTTTTCACATTTTGCTGCATATCTCCACTCCCCTACAATCCTAGAGATTTATTTGTTTGTTTGAATGAAAGCTTGGAATCTGGGCCAGGAGGATACAAAGAAGTGCTGGATGGCATGCTTGGAATCTGGGTAAAACCTGATCCACTTGATGGTATGGCAACTTTAGCCTAAGCACAATGGGGACACCTGAGTTTCATTGGTCCAAGGTTAGCAAATGAAGCGGCAGATCCATATTCTTTCACCAGTACATTGAAATAGAGGCATGCCATTATTTTTAAGAATCTCCAATGCCCATCTTTCAGTCATTAAATCAGACAGTCACATTACACATATACTACCTTTCCATTTATATTATGTTCAACCAGTCCACAACAAATTGCATTTTAAAAAAACACTCCTAACTATATTAAAGGAAAATCAGTGTTCTGGTGTTTCCCAATAGAACTGAATATATTCAACCCCAGACCATTTATAAACATTGAAAGTAACTGTTTCAATATGGCTTTGGAGTTGTGGAAGTGATCCCTTGCTTTTTACTGTCAGTTAAGAGTTGTCTCTACTGAGCCATCTTCAAGTTGCCTGTATTTCTCATAAAATGATGTTTTTATCCATTGATATTTTAAAGTTTGTATTATTAAACTGCATGTATTAGTCCTCTGTATGGATTTCCTTCTCACATGAGATGTTATTGTACAGTCCATTTTAGGTTAAAAGATCAAGGATGTTGATTTCCAATATTCTTTCTCAAAAACTTTCTCTCCAATACATCTCAGTTTAACTTACAAATGCCCCATGATATGTTAGATATCTGGATAAGTTCATCACCCCACGTAGCCCCTTGCCTTTTCTAGGGACAGATTTAACTACCCCACTTCTGCAATATTGGCAGAGAGCCCCAGATGAGGATCCTCTCTGTCCCTCTGGAGACAGAGGAGCTGAAATTTTAGGTCAAAAGATTTCTTAATGCAGTTATCCTAGAGAGGATAATAGACTAGTTTGTTCAATGGGAAAATGTCCTGGAAGGACACTAGAATGGTATCAGGGCTGTTTCTTGGCTGATACAAAAAAAAGTTAAAGACAGAATCAGAAGCTACATTCCTCTTCTCTACCCAAAGATATCAAAAGATTATTTCTTAAGTATTACTATGAAGCTGCAGGCTTTAGCTGAATAAAGGAGTGAATTAAAGTAGAAAACCATGTTTTACTTAAGTTAGAAGGATATAATTTAAGATTTGGATGGCATATTTATTATGATATGAAAAAGAGATGGTCAATACAAATGTCAATAGACATGCTGTAAGAGCTAGTCTCTTTGCAATTTGGAAGAGGTACAAGGTGGGGATGGAGCAAAAAACACCTCTATGGCTGCGCCCTCTGGAAGTATTCAGTATTCAGTATTTAATGAGGAGAGGTGAACCTATAGGGAGTACCTAAGCAAAGAAAAAGAGCAATAGAAATAAAAAGGGAGGGAAGAATTAGGGCTAAACAATTGGTTTCCTTACTTCCAATTATATGATAGATTTATGAAAAATAATAAGATAGGATTCCCCCAAAGACAATCAGAATTGGAGAATATTTTAGAGAAGGAACTAATTTCCAAATATATATAAATACAGTAGAGTCTCACTTATCCAACATAAACGGGCCGGCAGAATATTGGATAAGCGAATATGTTGGATAATTTTTTAAAAACATTTTTGTGTCAGGAGCAACCTGAGTTGCTTCTGGAATGAAAGAATTGGCCGTCTGCAAGGACATTGCCCAGGGGACGCCCGGATGTTTTAATGTGTTTACCATCCTTGTGGGAGGCTTCTCTCATGTCCCCACATGGAGCTGGAGCTGATAGAGGGAGCTCATCCACACTCTCCCCGGGTGGGATTCGAAGCTGGCAGCTTTCAGGTCAGCAACCCAACCTTCAAGTCACAAGGCTTTTATCCCCTAGGCCACCGGAGGCTCCTGCTGGATAATAAGGAGGGATTAAGGAAAAGCCTATTAAACATCAAGTTAGATTATGATTTTACAAATGAAGCACCAAAACATCATGTTAGACAACAAATTTGACAGAAAAAGTAATTCAATATGCAGTAATGCTATGTAGTAATTATTGTATTTATGAATTTAGCACCAAAATATCACAATGTATTGAAAACATTGACTACAAAAATGCATTGGATAATCCAGAACGTTGGATAAGTGAATGTTGGATAAGTGAGACTCTACTGTATATCTTAGAATACAAGTCAGAAAATAATCAAATAAAAAAATGATTTTGTGGGCTAAAGGCTTAGAGGAAAATATTGTTTTGGAAAAATTGGGATATTTATTTTATATATTTTTATATATATTTATATATTTTAATAGCTGGATCCATCAGAGAAAATATGTATTAAATGTTTTATAGAAGTTATATAACTCCTGAGGTGATAGCCAAATTAGATAAATCCCACTGGGGGTAATGTTGCAGATGTAAAATACAGAAAAGTACTTTCTTCCACGCTTGGTGGACTTGTAGGCTAGTACAAATTTTTTGGGGAAAAAAGTAATTAAAGAAACAAATAAAATTATTATTAAAATGTTAGGAAAACCCCAGAAATGTGACTCTTAGGCTTATTTTGTGAAATAATTAGTAAAGAAGATGTAGAAATTTGTCAATATAATTTTGTTGCTGCAAGATTAATAACAGCAAAATCATGGAAGGAGGGAAAAGAGTTACTGTACTTATAAAGGACTGGAGAGGGAAATTATTAAATTATATTGAAATGACCAAGACTAAAATAGTTGCAAGGGGAATTTATTAATATAAAGATAAGGGTAGGTTTCTTTATGAGACATTCGTTCCACACTGAGTGGTGTTGGAAGTCATGGGTGGTGGTTCATGAGTGGGGGAGGGGTGGGTATGGTGGACAGATGTATCTGTATTATGTGTATTCAATTTTTTTCTCTTTTGCTTTCTGTATTTATACAATAATTTTTAAAAATATATATTATTTCTTCTTCTGAATTGCCATTTGTACCTCATGTTTTTATTTATTTTCTTTTTATTTGTGTATCAGTGGAACCCCCCTGGCTCTGTTTTGACCGGTTTTTCAAGAGAGGTTATAAAAGGCCCTTCCTGAATAAACACTTTGATTGATTTTATAATTTTAATATTTTTGAGCTGTTGTTTTTTTTCAATGTTTTTTAATACTTTAGCCACTTTTTAACTTTTATAATTTGTGAATTTTAAATATTTTTAATCTGTTGTAAACCACCTTGAATCCCAAATTTTGCAAATAGTGGGATATTGACTATTATGATAATGTTTTTATTTAATGACTTAATAATTTTATCTTTATGCTTTGTTTACTTCCTCCCTCTTTCAGCAGGTCATGTGATTGCATAATAAGTGAACTAAATTGACCTTCTTCCCACTTTCATTCAGAACGTCATCCAGCAGCTATCTCTAAATAGGCTTTCACCTCTGACATCAGAAATCACTAAAATCCTTTCTGAAACACCAAGCATAAACACAGTTTATTTCTCCCGAAGACCCAACAAGTAACAATGAATTTGTGTTATTCTTTCATTGATCTCATTGAATTTACAGGGGGAAAATCAGAACCGAAAATGTTACTTTTTGAAAGGACGTTGTGATGCTATGTATTTCTTTGATTATCCAACACATCATAACTAGTTAAAC
Organism: Anolis carolinensis; assembly: GCF_035594765.1. NCBI lineage: Eukaryota > Metazoa > Chordata > Lepidosauria > Squamata > Anolidae > Anolis > Anolis carolinensis. Next base: position 298,848,917 of record NC_085841.1, read on the forward strand.
TTATTGCTGCCTAGAAATAAACTCATTAGATTCCAGAATGGCAGCCTGTTGCTGTTACTGTTACTATTCTGTTATTAAAACATATAGGCAATGATCTCTAGCTCCCACACACTCCATCTCTGGGTATCATAATTCTCAAGAGGAAAGGTTAAAAATAACCATACAGAAGAACAATGGTGAAGCAAATGTCTGCTTAGTAACAAAAAAAAATCAAACTCTCTTATTTATTTCAAGTTAAGCATGTATAAAACATGGGTAGAATAGACAAAGGCAAAAAAGACAGGCTAAACCATTAAAAAAATTCAATTTCCAACTAATTTGAACCAATAGTGCATCTCTAATTGGCATAATACTCATAAGAATAGTTAACATCCCAGCCTTGTGATCACTCTCTTAGCCATCTCCTTTCTGGTTCCTAGCCAGCATCACACTATATTCCAATAGCACCCTCTAAGGCACAATCAAAAACAAAGATGGCAAGGACCTTGTCGCACCTCAGACTAGTTCACCTTGCTGTAGACACCAGGCCGCACACAGAGATAGTCTTTTGTAATTTTATTGAGCAAAAGCAGAATATATATAGTATCAAAGCAGACAGAAATATAGTTCCAAAGGTAGTTGTAAAATAGAGTCAGTAAATCCAATAAACCATAGACAAGAAGCAAGAGTCCATTTCCAAAGATACAATAATCCAAAAGTTACAAGGATTCTCAAACAGGAATATATCCAAAGCAGGAGTAGCATGAAGACATAGACAATCCACCCTGATGAAGCGAGAATTTGCTTTGACAAAGATTTGCTGTTCAACACACTGTTTTTAAAAGCAACCCAAAAATGCACTCTTTTTCCCTTCACTGGCCTCCCTTTTCTCAGCTAATCTAAAACTTCACCGTGGCATTCCTTTCAATTGTAAACAATCAGCCCAAGAGAGCAATGGGCCTTCAGACTCGCCCTGACTGTCAAGGCCAAATTCCCCATTACCATTATCTTGCACCTGAACCTGAGCCTGAGACAGATCAAGCTCATTATTTCCCATGGGAATGTTTCCTTGGTTCTCATCCATGACAGGCTGCATCTGGAGTTCATCAACAGGCTGTACTTCTGAACCAGCCTGTGTCTGAATTCCATAATTCCCCACGGCATCATCTTGAAATTCATCTTGCATCCCATCATCTGATACCTGCATCTGTAAACCAAAATCCCCTATATGCCAGCAAATATGGAAAACACAAGAATGGCCATCATATTGCAAAAAAAAAAATCAACTTATATCCCCATACCAAAAAAGGGAAATGCTATAGAATGCTCAAACTTTCGTACAGTGTCACTTATTTCACATGCCAGTAAGTTAATGCTCAAGATCCTGCAAGGTAGACTCTAGCAATATATGGAGCGAGAGTTGCCAGATGTACAAGCTGGGTTTAGAAAAGGCAGAGGATCAAGAGACCAAATTGCCAATATCTGCTGGATAATGGAGGAAAGTAGGGAATTACAGAAAAACATCTATTTCTGTTTTATTGACTATTCTAAAGCCTTTGACTGTGTGGATCATAATAAATTGTGGCAAGTTCTTGGTGGTATGGGGATACCAAGACAGCTTGCCTGTCTCCTGAGGAATCTGTATGACAACCAAGTAGCAACAGTGAGAACAGACCACAGAACAACAGACTGGTTCAAGATTGGGAAAGGAGTAAGGCAGGGCTGTATACTCTCACCCTACCTATTCAACTTGTATGCAGAACACATCATACAATGTGCGGGGCTCGATGAATCCAAGGCTGGAGTTAAAATTGCTGGAAGGAACATTAACCACCTTAGATATGCAGATGATACCACTATGATGGCTGAAATTGAGGAGGAGCTGAGGAGCCTTATAACCAAGGTGAAAGAAGAAAGTGAAAAAGCTGGGTTGCAGTTAAACATGGAAAAAAAACCAAGATTGTGGCAACCAGACTGATTGATAACTGGCAAATAGAGGGAGAAAATGTGGAGGCAGTGACAGACTTCGTATTTCTAGGCATGAAGATTACTGTAGACGCAGACTGCAGCCAGGAATTCAGAAGACACTTACTTCTTGGGAAGAGAGCAATGACCAATTTCGATAAATAGTGAAGAGTAGAGACTTCCCACTGGCAACGAAGGTTCACATAATTAAAGCAATGGACTTGTATGGACTACAAAGAAGGCTGAGAGAAAGAAGATAGATGTTTTTGAACGGTGTCGTTGGAAGAACATTCTGAGTGCCTTGGAGTCCAAGAAGATCAAACCAGTCCATACTTCTGGAAATAATGTTCTACTGCTCACTGGAGCGAAGGATATTAGAGCCAAAGTTGAAGTCCTTTGGCCACATAATGAGAAGACAGGAAAGCTTGGAGAAGATAATGATGCTGAGGAAAATGGAAGGAAAAAGGAAGAGGGGTTGACCAAGGGCAAGAAGGATGGATGGTATCCTTGAAGAGACTGCCTTGACCCTGAAGTTGCTGGAGGTGACGATGACTGACAGAGGGCTCTGGCATGGGCTGGTCCATGAGGTCACAAAGACTTGGAAGCGGGTGAACGAATAAACAACAAAAAGTCTGGATGTACATTATCATATAATCCAGTATCTGATCCCAGATCATCTGCTTTGAACTGGATTATATAAATCTACACTGCCATGTAATCAAATTCAAAACAGATAATCTGGATTCAAAAGTGGATTATATGGCAGTGTAGATGGGGCCTAACATTCAAATGGTTATCTTTCCATACTGGCTTTATGCAACATCTTTTCTCTTGCCTTTGTTACCTTATAAGCATTAAACCTAAACTTGTCACCACATCACCACCTAGGTTTCTATTGCTATATACATAAAGTTTGCCTATAATAGTCTGTACCTGGGCACTTCACTCCATGCATCTGGTAAAGCAGACTTCAGTCTATGAAAGCTTATGCTTTCAAGTTTTTTTCTCTCCGTCACCCTTAAAGTTTCTACCAAATACATTTGCATATTGATCCAGATTAAAAAGGTTATGTGTCTAAAAAGTACTGAATCACAACTACTACAGGCAAGAAAGTTACAGTGTTCTACTTCATAACTTAAAGTACTGTAACTAGTTTAATAAGTGAGCTGTTACTTCCAAGGCGGAACATTTCCTGGATTACTGTTTTCACATAGAATGATTAACAGCTGCTCATGGACCATTTCTTTTAGCATTTAGGACCTTGGGAGTTGCTTCTTAGCTCTACTGATACATCATAGTGTTAAATTTAGGAGTCAGATGAAACTTTAGGCAGACGTGTCCCCAGTTGCTGCCTCACTAGCGTTTTTAACAGTCACCTCCATACATCTTTCAAAGTCATAAGAATTTGCCTTATACTTCATCAAATGCTATTGCTCCACCAAGCTTGCAACTGCACACTTGGCTGACCTCCAAGCTTTCTGAAGTCTTTCACTCCTACTGCCTAACTGCACCTTTAGTTGTTATCAGACTTCACTCACTAGATATGAAACCATGATTCTACGATAGGCCTATAAACTCTTTATAACATATGACTTCCAGATGAAGGGAAAATGGAGCCTCTGGCTGGATCTACACTGCCCTATTTCACAGGATCTGATCCCAGGTTATCTGCTTTGAACTGGATTATATGGGTCTACACTGCCAGATAATCTGAGCTAAGCAAGAAATCTAGGATCAGATCCTGGAATATAGGGCTGTGTGGGAGGGGCCTCTGAGGGCCTTCTATACTTGCCTAAAGCTTCCCTTGGGGGGTGGCTAGATGCCATCCTGGGTCAAGCAAAGGTTGACCCGGGATGGCATGCAGCCACCCCCCAGCTCCCCATTCATCCATCAAAACTCACTTGAGGGGGACTGCTAACAGAGCAGACCCCTCCAGACAGTCTGCCTGATGCTTGGAAATGGCACGTCAGATGGGGGGGAGGGAAATCCCTCCCCTGCCACCTCCTGATGCGTCATTTCCAAGCATCAGGAGGACTGTGCAGAGGTGCCTGACATGCCCGCAGGCCCCTCCAGTAGGTTTGGAGGGAGGAATGGGGGGGCACCCTCCCGCTCCTTTGTAAACCCAGTTTACTTTTGATGAATCTGGGTTTACTTGAGTTGTCGTTTGGAGACCTCGGGTAAACCCGTTACCTATCACAGGTTTTGGATCTGTGTAGAAGGGCCCTCAGAGTGCTCTACCTCCCAGAAAGAACTCAAATGACAATCACTGGTCAGGGAGAGGGAAATACAAAAGTAAGACAAAAGTTCTTACTGAATTAGAGAAAATATGAGATTGACTACAGCAGCCTGTGGTGGTGCAGTGGGTTAAACTGCTGAGCTGCTGAACTTGCTGACCGAAAGGTCGGTGGTTCGAATCCGGGGAGTGGGGTGATCTCCCACTGTTAGCCCCAGCTTCTGTTAGTCTAGCTGTTTGAAAACATGCAAATGTGAGTAGATCAATAGGTACCACTCTGGCGGTAAGGTAATGGCACTCCATGCAGTCATGCCGGGCACATGACCTTGGAGGTGTCTATGGACAATGCCGGTACTTTGTCTTAGAAATGGAGATGAGCACCAACCCTCAGAGGCGGACACGACTAGACTTAATGACAGGGGAAAACCTTTACCTTTTTCTTTACAGCAGTCCCAGAAGTCCCAGCTCCTTGTATGAAGACTTCCAGGAGCTACAGCATCAAAAGTAGAGAAGGGAATGGGAGAAACAGCTTGCCCAACTGTGGGAAGCCAAGCCATTTTAAAACAGACTCTGAATTCACATTATTAAATGTTTAAAATGTAAAATTGGATCATTTGAAAAGGCTATCACTTCTAGGGGCCCTTCCACAGAGACCTATAACCCAGAATATCAAGGCAGAAAATCCCACAATATCTGGTTTGCACTGGGTTATCTGAGTCCACACTGCCATATATTCCAGTTCAAAGCAGACAATGTGGGATTTTCTGCCTTTATATTCTGGGATATAGGGATGTGTGGAAGGACCCTAAGTCACTAATTGTTGCAGATCTGTTTATGAAATCATAAAATATTTTGCATTTCATTCCTCAGCCATACACTTTTGTAGGGTAGCCAAAACAACTTCCTTCTCAGTTCAAGGAGCTTTCGTTAGCATTAAGCAAGAGAACTTGGAAATAGGTTTAAAACATATGGCTAATTCAGGTTTTGTTGGTAGCAGATTTGTCTGATAAGTGAAGTAGCTGTGGGTTCAGCTCAGAAGAGGTTAGAGCAACAGCCACTTGAATCCTCCAAAGAGCAAAAGTAATTCTAGTTGCATTACCAAGACAAATAGTGCAGTGAAATCAGTTCATATGGGCAAGAATAAGTCCCCAAAGGTTGACTAAGTAAATTTTCAATCCAGTCCAATCCAATCTCTATGTTCCCCAGGTGTGTTCTAATTTTGTTCTGGGCAGCATAATATGTAGCTGGCTCCCTCCATCTTGAATGAGTGAGCATCTCTTGTCCTCTGTGGATATTCTTCTCTTATATCTTTGTGACCCACATATTTTGCTATTTGAGACCTTCTGATTTCAAGGCACTAAAAAGGCATCTAGCTCTCTGCCAAATTCCAGGCTCAACAGCTGGAACTTTGGAAAACTAAACTGCATCTGATTTCCAACTATCCTAACTTTCCACCTATCCTAACTATTGCTTGGGCATTTTTAAAAGTATCTCAGCCACTCAGAATTAAGGATCAAACTCACTAACGTAAGTAGTTCATCAGGTTTACAGAAGAGACACATAATAATGGTCAAATAATGATCATAATAATGGTGAAAACACATTCAGAACATTCTGCAATCTGTGTACTGTTTTTATTGTTAGTGCTTTTGCTGAAAATTATAGGTATGGCAGAATTTATTCCACCTCACTCCCTGTGGCAACCATCCATGCGTCATTTGAAAATAAGCCACTTTTTTTTCCAGTTTGTACATTGCATTGAATTTGTAGAGATGGGAATGAGACTCACTTTCGACTTCTTATTCTTGGTGGAACTCAAGAACGAAATAACTTGGGATTCTTATATTTTATGTATTTTATTTAAAACAAAATGTCTTGAAATATTATCCATTTGTAAAGCAAGAAAGTGAATCCACTAAGCAAGAACAAACCACCTCTTGGCAGTGATGACTGGCTGGTGTTTGAGGCAGGAAGGTGCTTTTGCCTGTAAAGGTTATCAAGGAACATATGGTATAATGTTGTTGTCTCTTCACCTGCAGCTCCTAGTCTTTCCTGAATGATGGATGATGTCGCAAAATGGATTCCACAGTCATGAAGTATGCTTGGGACTGATAAGCCGTCTATTGCCATCTTCACTGTTGGGAATTTCTTAAGTCTGTTACATATGTGGTCAAGTCTAACTCTGATTTCTCTTTAAGGCAGTTAAGATAATACTATGGACGCTTGACCATGTTATAGGACTAAATAGAAAATGGATAAGACATCATTATTTATAGAGGTTTAGTGAGAAGGCAGGCCAGGCTGCTTTCCAGAAAAGCTCCTGGCAGGCTGAAAAGCCACAAAAGCAGCTACCTCTGCAAATGGCCACTTTAGAAAATGGGCAACAATAACCACATATTGCATGAAATGATGATCCTTTTTGTAGCAATGCCCTGAGAGTCATTTAATATCAGCCACTGAAGTATTCAGTATCTGAATCCTCATCTCCACCACCACCATCAGCATCATTCTTCTCTGATCATAGAGAATGTAAAAGCTATGTACTCTAAAATCTGGCAGGTTAAAGTCATAATTACAGAATTCTGCACTCAGGATTTTTTTCCATTGTCTCAACAGACTGGATTGGATTAGACAGATTAATGATACCGCCATTTCCACGGTGCCCATTCACTGCAAGCTGTGTTGCTTTGTAATTAACTTTAGAAGGATTACCAAGTGTCTTTATTGATGTATACCTCATAGTTAACTTGGATCCTTGAATGTTTCCTAGGAAGAGAGATAATATAACTCCAAAAAAACGAAGAATATTATTTCCTTCCAAACTCAAGGAAAAATGAAGGTTGTTTATAGAATCTTGCCATTTTGTTTTTATTCCCTTGGCTTTACTCATCATGAAAGCTATTTCCTTCTCTTCACCTCTTAGCCATAATCTTAATTTTTGTTCCCCATTTCTAAGACGAAGCGTTGGCATTTGTTGGTATGTTTTTTTGTTGTTGACTCAAGTCAACTTTGTTTTCTGAAGATCTATACATTTTCAAGAGCCCAACTGCCCTACTCAGGGCAGTGTCTTTCTTGAGTAAATCAATCCACCTGTAATGTGGTCTTCCACTTTATCTGACATTATCATCTCTTTCAGTTGGTTGTGCCCAAGCCAAATACATAAAATTATTCAAATATTTTAATTTTTTTACAGCTGACTTTAGGGTACATCTACAATGTAGAATTAATGCAGTTTGACACCATCTGCACTCCGTGTCAGAGTAAACTAAAGACTTTGTAAAACTGCCATTCCCATGATTCCATAGCATTGAGCCATGACAGCTAAAATGGTGTCAAACTGCATTAATCTGTCACAACTGATCATTGCATCAAAATCATTATGGGTTCTAATAGGAGGTCTTAGCTCTCCAGTTAGATTATTATTATTATTATTATTATTATTATTATTATTATTATTATTATTGACACAAAGACATTGTATGACACAGCAAACATGATAGATATGCTGGATTTCGTATCACAAAATCACAAGTCAAACACTTCCCAAGTGTTTAGGACTGTGTGATGTATTTTCGAATGATGCATGTAGATCCCAGTAGGGTGGCCTTTTGCAATTGGCAGATCGTAATTTTGTCAATGTCTATTATTTCCAAATGCCAGCTGAGATCTTTTGGCACACCCCCCCCCCGGTAGGTGCCACCTTGTTGTGGGGGCAGGGCTTAACTGTTCCAAGGATGCTAAGAGCTGAGCTGGTGGTAGTGTAACTACTGGCAGGTCCAATCAAGCCAGAGAGGTTTCAGCTGAGGAGTGGAACTAAGAGCACCTAACCCATTAGCGTTATGGAGAATCAAAACAAAATGAAGTCTATGCTGGCTTGGTCGTCGCCCAGGATAAAAAGGACCACGGTGGATGCAGCCGATTCTGGACATCCATCGACAAGTGGGCTACAGAATCAAAATACAAATGAACAGTCACAGAAGCAGCAGAAATATACATGCCAGAAAACTGCACAATTATTATTATTATTACTATTATTATTAATATCTCCCTTTTTCTCTCCACAAGGACACTCAAAGCTAGAGACAGAAAAGGAAATTCATTGCTTTATTGACTTCACACTTCATAAGGTTGACAAAAAAGCACAGCTTATTTTGCCTTGGATCTCTGTAAATTTCTGGAGACTGTGGAACACTTCGGAGAAAAAAGAAAGTAAAATTTCAGGAATGGGTATGTCTAAAAATGCACACATATGAGAAATGCATGAACAATGCTTACCTTTTGCAAAAATGTACCAAAATGAAGGTCTATATGACACTAAAAATACAGTCTTGCAAACTGATACAGAAGTGGGATGGAATACGAATGCTGGTATGAGTCTGAAAAATGCAACAAGAATGAGACTGACAGATTTTCACATCCCCAGGCACAGCCATATGGTAAAAGGCTTCCTGATGTACAGACATTTTGAATTCAGTTTCATAATGTATGCACCCAAGAGGAATGGGGCACATGAGAAACACCCATGGGGACAAGGACTTGCGACACCATGCCAGAAGAAAAGCAGAGAAAATGTGTCATCTTTATTCTATTCCATTCCGCTATCACTATCACTAGCAACTGCTGTTAACAAAGATCTAATGAGTGGGTGACAGCATCATGAGAGAACCTAGGCAAAATAATATGAGTGGTTCTCTTAGAAAAATAAACATTTTATTAAGTACAGCAGAGTCTCACTTATCCAACATAAACAGGTCGTCAGAATGTTGGATAAGCGGATATGTTGGATAATAAGGAGGGATTAAGGAAAAGCCTATTAAACATCAAATTAGGTTATGATTTTAGAAATTAAGCACCAAAACATCATGTTTTACACCAAATTTGACAGAAAAAGTCATTCAATACATAGTAATGCTATGTAGTAATTACTGTATTTACTAATTTAGTACCAAAATAACACGATGTATTGAAAACATTGACTACAAAAACACTGACTACTAAAAGGCGGACTGCGTTGGATAATCCAGAAAGTTGGATAAGCGAGACTCTACTGTAGTATTAAAGTTGTACTGATGACAGTTTATTGGTGTGAAGAAAGCTTTCGACCATTTTATCAAAATCCATGTGTACACAGAAAGGACTTACTAAGCCTATTTATTTACTCTCAGATAATATCTGTGCAACTGCGGTGAGGCGAAGAATGTGTTTGCTGTTGCCTTTAGAACAGAAGAGTGCTTTACAAGGTACCATAACAAGAACATCTTGAACAGAGCAACAATAATAGATATAAATAAAAATTGCACATGCATTGACAACCTCATCACAATTACCTAAATCAGCATCCTAGGACACTTTCACCCTGTCTTCTGAACCGAGCCCTACACTGGCCATCACATGACATTGTGTGACTTCTGTCAGAGGTTCTGCCCCCAACTGGGGTAGAAGCATCATTGTATGATTCCCCCACTACAGAGGGGGGATGGAGCCAGATGGAGCCAGAATTGAGTCAATCGAGTCAGAATGGATCTTCTACAAAAGGGCAACACTTCTCACATGTGATATGGGTAACATCGCTGAGAGGGAGCTGTGCACGGGGTGACATATTTGCCCCACTGACCCTCTCTTGTCTCGCAAAAGCCAGGCAAAGCAGGACGCTTCACTCGACATTTGCGATGAGGCCCTCAATCAGCATAAAACAATTAGTGATCAAGTTTGCTGAGTGTTAATTGGACCCATGTGCGCCCACAGGGCCTCCCTTGCTGGCTGTTGACAGTTTCCCGCAGCCTTTCCCGCCCTTTGACTTCTATCCTGAGGGATAGATTGGGAAAGGCTGTGGGAAACTGTCAACAGCCAGCAAGGGAGGCCCTGTGGGCGCACATGGGTCCACTGCCAAGGCGGCGGGACGTGTGGGCGAGGTGTGTGTTTGAGAAAGGGGGTGAGTCTCCTTCCCTCATTCCATCTCTCCCTCGCCGCCTCCACTTACCCTTCTCTGGATGACTCCTCCACACTCTCCTCCTCGGCCATAGCGGCCCAGCGGATGCAGATACTACTGCTGGTGCCTGCGGGTCCTGAGGAAGAGGAGGAAGCTGCGATGGCAGCCAGGAGCGTGGCAAGAGAGAGAGCGCGACCGTAGCAGCCATCATGGGACCCGCCCAGAAGAGAGTGCCGCGGCTCCACCCCCAGCGCCATAGAGCGTGCAGCGGCTAGAAGGGGCTGGAGAGGGAGGCCCTGCCCCACGAGGAGCACTCTTTGCTGATTGGCCCAAGCCATGGCATGAGCAGGGATGGGCGGGGCTTCCCTTTTCAAGCCCCGCCTCCTCCCGAGGAGGAGACTTTGGCATTGCTGGGCTGCGGGAAGGTGGTGGGAATGGCAGACCTATGCCCTGGCCAGGCTGAAGGCCCAAAGGAGCAGGAGGCAGGGGCACACATGCGCGCGCATGCAGGGGCACCTCAACTGCAGCCCCGGGTTTATGGCACCACAGGCAAGTGCCTAAATGGCCTCGCGGTTGAACCACCCCTGTGAAGATCTATAGTATTTTTCTGTTGATCAGAATGCAACAGACTAGTGTCCTCACCAACTCTCTCCAGTGATTTCCAGTCTGAGGCAAGATAATAACAGACCTTGCTTTTGACTGGAAATCACTTGCAGGAGGTGATGATGGTGGAAAATTCAATCTGCTGCAACCAGTAAAGAGGAGAACAGACCCCCACCCCTCACAGCAGCTTCTGCACAGTAAGTTAGGCAGGAGTGGGGTCAGTCCAGGAGACATTACATAGCTATGTAATTGAGGTGGTTATGTATCTGAGTAGATGATTCAGAATATTGACCTATTTTTGCATGGAACAAATGGTCATACCAAGAGAAAATTTTTGTCTGTGGTGTAGTAAGTTTGGCCTCTGTGCCCAAGTAGATGAGTTCTGGAATCTTGTTAACATAATACCAAAAGCTAATAGCTGTCTAGTAGCATAAAAGTTGGATTTTATTTCATGACATATCTGTATCTATAAAAGGTAAAGGTTTCCCCTGACGTTAAGTCTAGTCATGACTGACTCTGGGGGTTGGTGCTCATCTCAATTTCTAAGCCGAAGAGCCGGCGTTGTCCATAGACACATTCAAGGTCATGTGGCCGGCATGACTGCATGGAGCACTGTTACCTTCCCACCGGAGCAGTACTTATTGATCTACTCACATTTGCATGTTTTTGAACTGCTAGCTTGGCAGGAGCTGGGGCTAACAGCGGGCGCTCATTCTGCTCCCGGGATTTGAACCTGGGATCTATATCTATATCTTTAGTTTATTACTTTGTGGCTTGGAAAAGACATGAACATATAAGGGAGTTAATTTTCTCTTTTAGTAAACTGCTTATACAATTCTTAAATTTATGGAAGCAAATAGGGGATTTGTATTTCATACATCAACTTCTTTGTTCCTGTTTGCTCTATGAAACCTTTGAGAATCCATCTTCCATCAACCTCATCTTAAAAGGAGATTCACCTGGCCACCTATCCATCACGGATACTGGATTGTTGGCCAAGGGTAGTCTGGCTAAAATTTATTATTTTCAGATTTTTACGATTGACTGTGAGGGGATGGTGGATCTCATCATCTTAAGGGCTGGATTGTGTCTCTGTTGTATATTATTATTATTTATTTATTTACTATATTTCTACCCCATTCTATCTCACCTCGAAGGGGACTCAGAGAGGCTTACAGTTAGGCAAAATTCAATGCCACATTACAAATACAAATGAACAAATACAACGCATTAAGCAATAAAACAGATGAAACATATAACTTAAAACAGTTTGAAAACAGTTAAAACTGCTAATATACTAGTATACTATTAGTTGCATCAACAAAGCTTATTTTATAGCAGTAATGTGTGTTAGTGTTTAGAATAAACAAAATCTTGAGGAGTGCTAGAATTATACCCAGTTCTAGAATAGAACAAGTGGCAGGTACTGTTTCCACACTGTAAACAGGGCTGTCCTTGAGGATGACATGAAAGCTGCAAGTAGTACAAAATCTCTCAAACATACTGCTGTCAGGAACATCATATTGAAACCCTATTAAAAGACTGCAATGACTGTCTATACTTCACTGGTGTATTTTCAATGTGTTGATGTCAACTCTGAAAGTACTAAACAGAATATGGGTCCTTGATAATTGAGGGAGCATCTCTTGCTATGTGTATTTACATAACCTTGAAGATCTTTTCAGCGTGCTTCTTTGTGTCCCACTGTTGGAAACAGTACATTGTGTCTCCGTACACAAAAAGGCTCTCTTGGCTGTAATGCCTGAATTGTTGCCAATATGTTTGGACCAGAATGCCTACAAATATGTAATGAATAAAGTTAAACAGTATGTCACTGCCCATTCATTGCTGCTATTCCAACATTTCCCATAACAGCCTAAACTCGTTTTAGCGAGACTGTTTTAATATAGAACTCTAAACTCAAAACTCTTAGAGAAATTCTCTGTGGTGTGAAAGTGTGTCATTAGTTTCACACATCTACCACCCAGCCTTCTGTGTGGTGTCTTGATATTGTCCCTAGAGCACTCAAGGTTTCCAGTTAAAATAAAAGTAAGCCCGCATTCATATCTAGGAGAGAAATCAGCTGCCTATGGATTGTCTTTGCCTGCAAGCTTTTATTATGTACCTGTTGAGTTCTGACTGATAAATGCATCACCAGCAAAGAGACATAGGAGCTCTGAGTCTGTATTGTGAGAGCATAGATCACAATCAACCAGCCAAAGGCCAAACTGCTTGAGGTATTTTTGCTACAGAAATGCACAATACAAAGTGTTTTTTCTCATTAGTCTTATCAGCCATAGTGATGCACTCCTGCTAATCCCCACCTCCTGGTGTATAACCTGGTCCTTCCAAAAGCCATTTCCAATGGTCATGGATTAATGATATACAGAGCTTGAAGGGGGATAAGAGAAAACTGAAAAATGGAACACTAAACACAACAAAACAGAAGCTTCAAAGTTGCAAGAAGACTGAAAGGTCTCTAAAGAAAACAATATATTAGAGGCAACCTATGCCAGCCCACAAGTAAAGAATAGAAGCACATCCCCACCTTTTTTGGTTTACAGAATAGGAAAGTTTGCAGGCTGGTTCATTCACCATGGCCTATAGAAAATTCTCCGTTCACTGGGGAGGGGGATGAGGGAAGGGAGAATGTGTGTGAGGGTGGGGGAGTGAGGGGGGAGGGAAGAAGGGAGAGAGTGTCTGTATTTGGATCATAGTGAGGTTCAACATTATCCCATGTGGTTTGTTGCAGATGCACCAGTTCCAAAGGCAGAGGGTCTGGAAGAGAATATTAAAGCTAAAACCAGCTTCACAAAGTCAATGCAGCATGTGGCCATACAAACACAGCAAAGAGCAATGATGATAACTCCAATTAGTTAGAGCTAGTAGTCAGGTTCCTTCCAGCAGTCCTGAGGACCTTAAATCAGCCCACAGATGTGAACCCATCCAGTAATATCCTTTAGCTGACAATGTTGCACTGCATCATTTCCAGGCAGTTAGAATCACAGATTTAAGATTTATGAAACACTGAAAGGGAAGAACATACACACATTAGGTAAAATGAGGTTGGATTTACACCTCAGAGCAAAATGATCTGAAAATGCATTATTGAGTTAGCAGCCCTGAGCACACATTGGGAGGTTTAAACCTGAAGAATCCCTACCTTTTAATGCTCTTGAATTACACAGTACACAATCTTCCTGTACTGAATTCAGAAGAGAAAGGGAGAGGAGTCTGTTCAGCAAAATCATCATTTTTATGGATGCTTCAGAGCATACCTATCCTCTGAAGAGTTGGGGGAGGCAAGTCTGCATACCTGTATAAGACAAAAGTAAGTTTTGTTGTTACTTCCAGGTAGACACAAGATTTCACTTTTGTAGAGTAGTATTGAAGTCTCATTAACATTTTGTTATTACAGTGTCCACTATCTGCAATGGAATCTTCTATGTATGTATAATATGGTAGGGACTCCACAGCTATAGAAAAACATCTAGGCAAAGGTATAGAGAAAGATAAATAAATCAAATGCAAGTATATACCATAGTAGTTGTGGAGAAACATACAGGAGTGAAACATGAATTAAGCTTGATGAAATAACAGTGGAGGGGTAGAGCAGAAAGGATATCAGCAAATGAGGGGAAATCACAGGGGAAATTTGCAAAAAGGACAAACCACACCCCAAAACCAGAACTGAGCCCACCCCATACATAAAAAGGCAGATTTTCCAAGTAAACTTGGAATGAAAGTAGTGTAGAGAAACCCCATTTCAGTGGAATAATTGCTGTGAGTTTGGATCAGAAAAGAGCTTGCATCATGTGCTCTAAGAACAGCTACGCCAATATCACCCTGAATTTTTTTATGAATGTAAATCTGACCTGAGGCTTTCCTTCTTCTCTTTTTTTGAGACTTTGCTTCCAAATGTTTGTTATCATAGACATGAAAGTTGGATGGGATTCAAACCATCTACATTTGAGAGAACATCCTCTCCTTTATTGATCCATTTAGTTCATGGGGTCTTCTGAAGAGATAGATACCACACAGTTTTCCAGCCTGCTCTTCAAGTATTTCAGAGCAAGATATTTAGCACTATGATACTAACTATGGTGGATTGGGGACTTTTAAAGTATTTACAAATTTTTTCATCCTCAATGATAAAACGTGATTGATCAAATCACACGGGGAAGCCCCCCCCCCCCCCAGTGCCATTTGGTCAGCAAGTGTAGAGAAATGACAGACACACGGGGAGACTCTGTCACTCCGTGCACCACTTCAGCAAGGCGATGCTTCACCCATCACACAGGGGAGGCACCTCCCAAACAGGGCAGAAGCATGCTGGCTCCATTGGAGCCAGTACAACACAAGAAGGCCTCTTTGTTTGGGGAGAAGCATCCAAGAAGCAACGCTTCTGCCCCAGTTGGAAGCGGGGCCTTCACCAGAAGCAACTCAACGTCTTGTGATGACTGGCATGGGGCTCCATCCCCAAAGAAGGCTCAAAGTGTCTTCAGATGCTTATTTTGGTAAGTGTGATGGGTTCTGTCAAAAAATCTGTCAACCACCACAAAAAAAATTTGGCATTAGGTCCTGTTTATGGTACTAATTTTGTGAAGAGTTTTTCATAAATGGGAAATCCAATATATTTATATAAAATACACTTCCATGAAAATCCATTGCTTTGTGTAAAAACCATAATACTAGGTCCCAAAAAATAATGCTAAGATCTTGCATTAAAGGCATAACTACTATATCACAAATATGCTCCCTTTCCTGATCAAATCCATTAAGCCTACCTTAACAACCAGTCAGAAATCCTAAGTAACAGCCTTCTGTAGTCCTAGCAAGGAGCAGGAAGATATAACCAACCTCCTCCTGCCAACCATAGTGTGATGGGAGTGTGCTTTTCACACAATTGATCACTGGTGATCACTGGTGGGAGGGAGATGCTCACATCATCGTACAGCACTCTGCTTGCAAGAATTACAAACTCCATCACTTGGGATAGCTGACTGGCTCTTATGGTGGGTTTCAAGGGGATTTGCAATTAAGGCAATGGTACCATGATTGTAAATGTGAAAAATACCCAGAAGTTAAGAAGTCATGAGTCTACTTAGGCCATTGCAACTGTCTAACAGGATACTAGACAATATGTGTGTACACAAAAGAAACTATTCGTGAAATGTTAAAAAAAAAGTCCCAAATGTGAAAAAGCATTGAAACGCTCTCCTACCTTCCAAAAAAACCCTCTTGCAGTTTTAACCAGTGGATTGGCAGCCTTTGCAAATGTTTTATATCAGCACATGAAAATAAATTTATAGCTCCTGTCCCTGATAACAGATATGTTCCAAGAATTCCTATATTTAGATATAAATATTACTCATTTTTGCAACCTTTCCCAAGGTAGTTCAGCTTTGTTATCTGTTTTATTGAGACTCTGAATGTTAGAGCTCTAGTTTATGCATTATTTTAGTTTGTGTTGTATTACTGATGTTTGAAATTTCCACACGTGTTTTATAAATATTCATACGTAAATAAATACTCTTTTCCAATCACAAGTTGGAGCAATAGAAAAGGCTATCACAACATATTTCGTAGCTCTTTGTGAGATTAGTTAAACAACAACCATGCTGTTGAGTTCCGAAATATGTTAAAGATTTCCAGACTTACCGTTCTAGTACAATAGACAACTGCCAACTGTGTCAAGAGCCCTAATGTACAGTCATAAACCAATTAAAATGTAACACCAGGTTGAATTCCTAAAACTCAAGCTTTGACTGTATAGCATCAGTACCCAGCCACATGAAAAGGCATTTTGTAGGTAATTAGCTCAGATCTACCTCCTTCCATGTTGAGCGTTTGCTTAGCAATAATTCAGAAACAAAACATATTGTGGCCATGGGACCTCTGCCAAATTGCAGCAAGGTGATTTCTAACAAGGGAAAAAGGCTGTTGGTTGACAAGCAGTTACAAAGAATGCTAGACTATCCCAGCTTTTTCACATGTTGGCTGTTTCCCACCCACTTTCCTTTGAATCAGAAGCTAATTGAAAATTATGTTTTCTCATTCAAAGCCACTTTCTCCTCATGCATTGTTTAAAAGCACTTTGGGACCCTGTGGATTATTGGATTTCCAGTCTGTTTTGTATCCATTTTAGGGACATCAAAAGAAGGTCTTGTCAACAATATATTAGCAGAGCTTTTGGCTAGACTTGGCAGAAAATGTATAAGGGCTGGTTCGTGCGTTCAGAAGAATTGTTTGGTACAGCCCTCTGTGGATTCCAACCACAGTAGAACATGAGCTGGGTAATCCTATATGGCAGGCATGGAGAACCTTGGGCTCTCCAGATGATGATGAACTACATGCTCCATCGTGCCTCACAAATCTGGTTAGAGTGGATGGGAACAGGCAATTAACAACAACTGAATGGCTGCAATTTCCTGTTATATGAATTCATGGACTCATGAATTCTCTGGGTGTCTTTCCTTGTGTAGCAAAACAACACCAAGCACAGATGAAGCACTGGACTTGGAGGACTCCAAGAAGTGAGAAGGCATGACTAGTGGCTACTACTGTCTGACAAACAAAAATAGCCCAAAAGAAAAGTACATTCCTCTACCACTTTATAGAGGGCAGATACATTTATGTAAACTAACTACAAGAAATTAAATTAAGTACATGCACATTTGGCTCTAAAGGCTCTGTAACACGCTTCTCCAACCTTGTTCAATCCAGCTAACATGCCTAGTGTGAGGGCTCATACAGGCCTGTAGCCGGGGGGGGGGGGGGTCAACCCCCCCCCCCCAAATTTTCAGGTTAACAAAAAAACTGGTTTACTCATGAATTTTAACTGGTTAAGCAAATTCCCATGCTGTCTATGAGACCCCCCCCTTGAAATTTTTTTTTAAAAAAACCAAAAAAAATTCTGGCTACAACCCTGGGCTCATAGGAGCCAAAGTCCTAATCATATGGGAAGTACCAGGATGGGGAGGGCAGCTTAATGGGATTTGGACATGGATTTAAAGAAGGCATGCTTGTTGCAGAGTTAAACTGTTAATATTATACAAATAAAGAATCTTACAATATAGGAAAGAAATATCTCTCCTTTTTAACTAAGGTGCATTGGAAATTCATCCCAAATTAATTCTGTTTCTAGTGAGGGTCTCTGTGTTAAACCTGTTTTTTTCCAGAGAACACATTGATTTAGATTTAAATTAAAATCAATGTATTTTAAGCTTAAAATACCACTTAGGAAAGTCATCTAAATATGTTTGACAGAGGCCACACCAAATCCAAGGCATGCAAAATGAAATTCAAGAAATGAAAGAGAGAATCAAATACTATAGCACAGAAGGGAAAACTTTTCTGTCCTGCAGGTCACATTGTCTTACAGCAACATTTTCAGAGAACAGATGACAGAGGTTAGAGGGCCACTAAGAAAAAGTGGGCAGGGCCACAAATAAAGCAGTTGTGATCATCTCCTTTGCACTCTTTCCAGGACTCACAGCAGTATCGCAAAGGAAAGGAGTCCTTCCAATGCATCAAATGCTATCATTCATTTTGTTAACCTGGGCTATTTTTATTATATTATCATTTCATTGCACTATTTTATTGTCACTGATGATTTATTAATAGATTTTGTTGTTTTGTTTTTGATATATTGTGCTGTGTGCTGTTGTTTTTTAGGTGGGATTGAATCTTGTGAAAAAATATGAAGGTTAAATCCTCTCTTGAACAGATGCATGAAATTGAAAGGTGGCTAGCATATAGTATTATAAGTGCTATTTGTAGCCAGCTACTATGTGTATGTTTGAAGTAGAAAAGTTAAACAATCTTTTTGAAAAATAAATACAAAAAATGTGGACAAAATCAGAAAATAAATCCATTATTGGAGCTATAGCTACTGTACTTCACATTACCAGGGCTGGAGAAGAAAGACTAAAATAACTCTATTGCATCCTACTCTGACAACCACCTCCAAGGAAGGCCATTGGGTTCAAATTGGTTCCACATGCTTAAATTCTTCAGTCAGTTGGTGTGTTCTTTCCAAGCATATTTGCCTACTAATTGAATTCCTTTCTTCAGCTTTGCTGCTCTACCAGTTCCTTCAGACAAGAAAGGATCAACTGAAAATATATGGCAGGGGGAAAAGGCAAACTGACAGAGATGAACATGTTCTCAAATGCATAACAAAAACAAAATGAGAAGCTAAAGATACACACACTAACTTTCCACATGTAACCTTTCAAGTGACACCAATCCATCAAGAAGCATGACTATAAAATTGTTCCTCTGTAATGCAGAGAAAAACTGGCATCAATCTATGTGATGGAGAAATAGCGTGGAACTGAATAAATTAAAAGAAGTCAGCGTCAACTGGGGGGGGGACTAATATGGAGAGCTGGCATCCAAGGCCTTGACTCATTTCTCTGCTTCCTCCAAATATCATAAGCACTTTGGGAAATGACAAGGGCAGAATTTCTAAGCCTCTGGATTGGCATATAAATTTAATCAGCTCATAATAGCCAGCTGCATTTTGTCCAGCAGTGGCCTGATGTCACTCAAATGTAATTCCACTAAGGGAATGACATTTCTGCTTTATGCCCTCATCCCCAAAGCAATTCCCAGTGCACCTCTAATATCTGAACAACAAAAAATGAAAAGTATGCAGGGGATTACCACAGAAGGAAGACAAAATCCATTCTACCAATGGTATCTTTCTGTCAACAGCCAAATACATTTGGATACAGTTTCCCCACAGCAATTTCCTCTCTTGCTGTTGTTACTGTTGTCATTCTTTTATTCATTCCTACACAGTAAGACTTCCCTATCCATGGATTCTGTATCCTCAGTTTCATTCGTAGAGATTAAAACATTTAAGAGTTCAGAGAGAGAGAGAAAGGTTATTTTCAAAAGCAATTAATATAGAGAGTTAAGGTTCAAAACACATTAAAACATGTGAATATCAGCAAAACAAAAGCACAGTCCATTCCTACAAGTCTGACAGCATCTAAAAAATTTCACTTCCTGCTTCACATGGAGAGCAAGGAGGGAGCCAATCTTGCTTTCCTAGGGAGAAAATTCAAAGTCTGGAAGCAACTCTTTAGAAATTTCTCTGCCTTGTTCCCAACAAATGTGCCTAGAAGGTAGTGGGGCTGAGAGTAGAGCCTTTCCTGAAGATCTAAGATCTTTGGCTGGCTCATATGGAATCATTTGCAGTCTTTGCATTGCAACTCTTATCCTTAAGTCTAACAGTCTTACTCAGATATTGCCATTAAAACCTGATTTGGGATTACTGCAATACATATTTTTACAAATCCAGCTGTTTAAGAACAAAACAAGAGTCTAGCAAATATATTCCTTTTATGCTCTCAATGTACCCCAAATGTATACAACATGTAATCATAATGCAGGGGGGGGGGCATTAGGGGAAATTACAATGCTGTATTCTCATACTTATTTTTAAAACTATGGGGAAATAAATAAAATACTTGAAATAAAATATCCCAAAATGACAGGTACTGCAAACCAGAATCAGCACAGACAACATATTGTTTCATGTTCTAAATACATGTCAATGGTTTCTCCTTGCTTTCCATCCAAGGGATCAAAATATTTCTAGCAACACGTTGTTTGGAAAGGGGAATACGTTGCCTTTCTACAACAGGATGAGACTCTTTTCTCAGCAGACCATGGACAGCTCCTGCAAGTTAACAGCATAATATTGAGACTTCCATGGGTCAATGCCACTGCCAAGAACAATCAAATGCTTTTATTCCCCACTATAGATGAAGGAAATAAAGGAAAAAATGTATCATTTTTTCTCCTATCACAAATAGTTATTCCTTTTCCCACTCCATTGATCTTTGTGAGTAAAGTTCCTTTGGCTCTTTGATTGGTCTCTTAATTAAAATTGCTAGAGGCAGCCACTGCCTAGGAGGTTAATTGTCACATAGGGAATTCAATCATTGTTTTAAAAAGCAAAAGAAAGAGCCATCCAAAACAATAAATCAAGAGAAAAACAACAGACCCATTTCTTTTGTTGCTGTTTTTATTTGTCACCAAATTGACTTTGACTTAAGGCAATATTGTAAATGAGGGACCTCCAAGAACCCCTGTCATCAACTACTCTATTCAGGTCTTGCAAACCCAGAACCACACCTTCCATTATTGAGTCAATCCATCTGCAATGTCATTTTCAATTTTTCCTACTAACATCAATTTTACTGAGAATTATCAACTTTTCCAATGAGTCTGATCATCTCATGATGTATGCAAAGCCTCAGATGTCTAAGCCTCCGTTTAGCTATCTTAGCTTCTTGAGAGAATTCAGGCTTGATTTGCTCTACTCCATTCTCCCCCTTTCAATGTTGAACCATTCAGATGCTTTTAAAAAATGGTTGTGTTTTAGTTAGCATAAGTCCACAACTTTGCCTTGTAGAGTTGTACTATATTACAACAGTGCAGCTTCTAAGGTAGCACAGAGTTGACAAAATGGCACTGTTTCCCAGCACCGGTAACAAAGGGGGGAAAATAGATCCTGCAAGTTACAGAAATTTTCCAGTTTGCAGAAACTGATCAAGGACACCAAATTTCAAATACATTAGGAAAATTGTCAAATACCCATTCCATCTTTACTTAATGAGTGGGTACTGACTGCCATCTTCTGGGCAAAGAATCTATAAGAATCTAATTTTAAGCATATGCATTTTTAAGTCTAATCCACAAAACAGTTAGGCTGGCTTCTTAGATTTAAACTGATTTACTCCTACTAAGTCTCAAAGTGATCAATAAAGTTTCAGTCCAAAGAATCTTAAATTATAGATTTGACTATAAGGGTGCAATCCTAAATATATTTATTAGGAAGGAAATCCCCTTACATTAACAGCTAAGAAAGTAAACCACATACAATCAGCTTCATGTCTGGTAGCAGGTATACAGAATAGATTCATGCATAAACAGCCATTGCCTTTTAAGAATAAAGACTGTGATGTCCTTAGAGAAAAGTCAGTAAATGCATTCATTCAGTGGCCAAGCAACACTATAATTGGTTTTATTGAACAGGAAGAGAAGGAATAATAAGCAAAATATCATAACACTCTACTTTGAGCATATGTTATGCCCTCACTTTCAATAATTTATACAGTCTGAAACTTTTTATATTCAAAAGGCATAATATGAATACCAAATTTCCAGGGAACTGTAATAGCAGTTATTGGAAGCACTAGAGAAGGGAGGAATATAACAACTGTTTACAACTGAAGCAATGATAACAAGAAATCTGACCCCAAATTATGAAATCTGCAAAATTATATTAAAAAGAAGCTGCAGCTCTGTGTGCATGCATTTTGCCTTACATTAACCTTTTGTATGAATTTTCTCTGGAATACTGTCTAATCACACCCAAACTCCTTTCCTCTAATCTCCATAATCCCCTCACAATGAACTGGGAGACGTGAGGGGAGCACATAATGAATTTGTCAGAGTTTCTGGGTTTATTTTCTGACTTCCTTGATATTATCTAAGATATTGGTTGGAACGGCTTGGCTTCCAAGCCTCAAGTCAGCCTCACCTATTGAAATGGACATCATCCCCAAGCATCTATTGCATAATTTGAACTAACCGTATCATTCCCACTGGAGTCAGCCCGTTAAACTCATCAAGAACTCATTACCTAATGCCACACCACACTCCTTTTGGTTAGCACGTGTCTCAGAGGCAGACCATTAAATGGACTGACATTTCAAATGCTCCAATGACAGTTTGATTTTCCCAACACCAAAAAGAGCCAATCAGCAATTATGTCCAACGGAGTCCTGTGCCACTCAGGATGCGGATCCTAGCGGAATAGTTTCAGAACCTTAGATTCAACCAGAAAGAAATTAAGAAATAATATTTTTTCAAGACAAAGATATATTACAAATGGCACAAGCTCAATGCTGATGACTTGCTGCAAGTTGAGGTGCTTCACCATATCTTTCAAATGCCCTAAAAACTTTCTCAAAATCAGGTTCATAATTCAGTGTGGGCATTTACAAATCCTATAGCAGAAGTGGGATTCATGCAACCTTCCCAATGATTGTTTTGGGACAAAACAAATATCTCAGAAACATTGAATGAATATTAGGCCTTCAACAACACATATTAGGCCAATCTGTATGTCAATATTATTCCAAGTAATTCCCAGCATTGCTCATCATTGGCTATACTGACTATGGCTGATGCAAGTTGCAATCTGCAAGCATCTGGAAAGTCATACAATTCCCACTGGTCCAGCTGGAAAAGAAGATTTGTAAGTTTCTGCATTGGAGGGCTAATAGCAACCTTCTCTACATTGTGGCAAATGAACAAATGCTGCAACATAACCCTGAAACTGGCAGTATACAGCAACAGCAAATAGTGTTTTTGTCCCAAGACAGAGCTTGGAGAAGTAAACATTTGGACTATCTTCCCCATAATCCCCAGACAGCATGACCAGTGGCACACTGAGAGTTGTAAGTCAAAAAAACAACTTTCCTCTATTTAGCTTAGAGATAGCTCAAGAAAATAAATCCCTAGAACTGATCCACAGCGCCCATAAAATGTTCACCAGATAAATAATAGCACTAAATACACTGGCTGAAATCCAGGTGCTAGCCCAATCTGCAGTTGATTCATAGAATCATAGGGAACTTAGAAATACAGAATACATAAACTGCATTGACACAATGAATCTATTCAATGTTGGGACAAAATAATGGATTTCAACCATTCTAAAGTAAAGAGAAAAGGTGAAACTATGTGAATTATTATAGGATAATTCCCAATTGGGCAGTTTTCTGGACAAACATTCAGCACATGTGACAGCCATAAGCCTAATGAACGCTTGAATCTCTTTCAGACTCCATACATCAATACCACTTTGACTCTCAAGACTGCATTTTATGGATTCCTGGGATTTGTAGTAAGGCAGTAGAACTCTCTGACAAAGGATTCCAAATACAGAAGAGTCACACTTATCCAACATAAACGGGCCGACAGAACGTTGGATAAGTGAAAATGTTGAATAATAAAGAAGGATTAAGGAAAAGCCTATTAAACATCAATTTACGTTATGATTTTACAAATTAAGCAACAAAACATCATGTTTTACAACAAATTGACAGAAAAAAGCCATTCAATACACGGTAACGTTATGTAGTAATTACTGTATTTATGAATTTAGCACCAAAACATCACAATGTATTGAAAACATTTGTAATATTCTTCGTATGAAGGAAGCTCAACAGCCAGCAGAGTCTTGTAGGAAAGAGTTTATTCCAAACATTAGGAAGGCTACTGAGGCTTTGGGTGCACAAAAGCTATATATCCCAGCAATCAGTAGTTCTTACATTACAGCTGTAACAACCAGAGAGTGTGGCTTAAAGGCACAGTATACCACATCTCCCCTTCATACATAATAACTACACATCTGACAAGACAAAACAAAATACATTTTATAAAAGTGTTAAAAAAATCATACATCAAAATTACAAAAGTCTCTCATTAAAACTTGGCAGCTTCATTACATCACTAGACAGGTAAGAAAATATGTCTTCTATGGGGCCAGAGGTCACTAGTACTTAGCCCACCGTTGAGGATGGTCTTCAGCACCATCCTTCTAAGGAGTGTACCTTACAGGTTCAAACACAGGCCTGCCATGCGATGTCACATACGTTGGCTTTCTATTTGCTATTACATGTGCGTCATTTTTGTTCACAAACATCCCTTTAGAACCATTATATGTTGTATTTCCTTGAATTGTAGTTTCGGGTGTTTGGTTCCGTTGTTTTAATTGACGCCTATTACGCCGATATACGCGACCGTCCTGATTCTTTATTAGATATGACCGAGGCCGTTTACATTTTTCTATCACAACGGCAGGAAGCCATCTTTCTTTGCAATTATTGGATTGCATCCATACCAAATCTCCCTCTCTTAGTGGTTTGAGGGGTCTTGCTGTTCGATCATAAAAATGTTTTTGTCTTTCCTGAGCTCTTTGTAGATCTTGACGCACGTTAATAGGAATCCTAGGACATAATAAGTCAGTTGTTATGGGAAGTTTACTTCTCAGCATTCTGCCCATCAATATTTGTGCAGGTGAATATGATAGTCCTGTCACAGGTGTATTCCGGTACTCCAACAATGCTGCATACAGATCACCCCTTGCCTTTCCTACTTTTGTGTAAGTTGTTTTATAGACTGGATGGCTCGTTCTACCATACCATTAGATTGTGGATACCCCGGACTACTAAAGCATTGTTCAAATCCCCATTCTTTCGCAAATACTTTGAATTCTTGACTCGCAAATGGCATATTATCACTCACCACAATTAATGGAGTTCCATGTCTTGCAAACACAGATTTCATCTTGACAATTACTGTTCTTGCAGTTTTATCAGGTAAACTTACTACTTCTGGGTATTTTGAGAAATAGTCAATTACCAACAGAAAAGAGCGATTGTCCTGTTCAAATATATCCACTCCCACCTTCTGCCATGGCCCTTCTGGGATCTCATGGGCTTTAAGTGGTTCCTTTTGATTATTTGGGGCAAAACAAGCACACACAAAACAACTGCCAACAGCTGACTCAATATCTTTGGACATACCAGGCCAGTACATCAACTGTCTTGCTCTTTCTTTGGTTCTTTGAATCCCTTGATGGGACTCATGCAGCTGTGCAAGAACATTTTGTCTTTGGCTTGCCGGAATGATTATTCTTTCTCCCATGAAAAGAACCCCATCCCTATACCTTAGGTGATCTTTAACCGGCCAAAAAGATTTTGCTATTGGAGCCACCTTTCTCATGTACTTTGGCCATCCTTGGTTTAGGTATGTTTGAATCATCCTAAGCTGGGGATCACGTTTTGTTGCTTCTTGTATTAAACCCATTTTATCTGGGTGCATGGCTAATGTATTCACTTCGTATATCACTTTCTCATCTCCTATTGGATTTTCCTGACTTCCAGGGGGATCAACAGTAGCTCTTGACAAGGTATCAGCCAGATACATAAGTTTACCTGGAGTATATACAAAGTTAAGTTGATACTTCTGAAGCTGCAACAACATTCTTTGCAGACGAGCCGGGGCACTGCCTATTGGTTTTTTATAAATTGATTCTAAGGGCTTGTGATCAGTTTGAACTAGAACCATTTTACCAAACACATACTGATGGAACTTTTGTACTGCATATACAACAGCAAGCAATTCTTTCTCTATTTGAGCATAATTTTTCTCTGCAGAACTGAGTGCCCTTGAAGCATAAGACACTGGCTTATTATCCTGTAGGAGACATGCTCCTAAGCCATCTTTTGAAGCATCTGCTTGGATAACAACTGGTTTTGTCACATCAAAATACTGCAGTACAGGTGCATCGCACAACTTTTGCTTGATCGCCTCAAAAGCTTTCTGATGTTCTGGCATCCATTGAAAACTCATATTTTCCTTTAACAGACTTCTCAATGGCGCTGTCAACTCTGCCTCTTTTGGGATGTATTTTGCCAAATACTGTACTGACCCTAGAAATCTAAGCACTCCCTGCCTGTCATTGGGAGGTTTCATTTCTTGAATTGCCTTTACTTTCTCAGTGTCTGGCCTGACTCCCTCTGCAGTCACAATATGGCCCATATATCTAACAGAGTTTACCCTGAACTGGATCTTTTCTTTGTTAAACTTGATGTTTTTGACACGTGCTGTTTCCATTACCTGATGTAAAATCTCATCATGTTGTTTACTTGTCTCAGCTGCTATAATCATATCATCAGCAATCATATATACACCTTTTATATGCCCAAATGTTTCTTGATTTTTCTGTTGAAAAACCTCACTTGAGGATTTAAGCCCAAATGGTAAACGATTAAAACAATACCTTTCCCACAGCGTATTAAATGTACATAATCTGGATGATGCTTTATCTAGTTTTACCTGCCAATAGCCATCTTTCTCATCTATTATTGTGAAGATTTTCTTTCCAGCTAGGTGACTTAAAACTTCCTCAACTGTTGGGATGGTATAATGTTGTCTCCGCACTGCCTTATTTAGATCTCGCGGATCAAGACATATACGCAGAGACCCATTCTTTTTTTCAGTGATAACAAGACTGCTCACCCAATCTGTGGGTCCTACAACTTTTGTTATAACTCCCATATTTTCCATCTGATCAAGGGTATCCTTTAGCCTATCATGTATGGCAAAGGGCACTCTCCTACATCCTTGGATCACGGGAACCACTGTTGGATCAGTGTGAATGTGGTGATGTCCTTGAAACTCACCGAGACCCTGGAATACTTCTGGATATAAGCTGAGCAATTTTTCTTGTGTTAATAACCCCCCTGCCTGTATCAGATCTACCCTATAAATTAAACCCAAATTCTCACAAGCTGGTCTGCCTAATAATGGGGTTGTCGAGCAATCTGTCACATAAAACAACAGATTATACACTCCTTTTGCTGTTATACAAACTCAACTGCTCCCATTGGTTGTATTTTTGTTCCCCCATATGCAACCAGCACTACTTTACTCTTAGACATTTGTTTTGCACCAGGTATTCTAGAAAATATACTAAATGGTAACACATTTGCTTCAGCTCCAGTATCTAATTTAAACTTAATTATACAGTCTCTTATGGAAATATCAGCATACCATCCTGCCTTGTTTGTTATCTGTGTATCCTTCATTTCTTCATCCAGCTTTCCTATCATTAAATTACTTACATTCAACTCATGAATGTGTTGTCTGGCTTGTATATTCACAGGATTGGTCACCCTTGACCTGCATAACCTGGCATAATGATTTTTCTTGCCACACTTGTTGCAGGTCTTTCCAAATGCTGGACATCTCCGAGGTTCATGAGCTGTACCACAATAACCACACTTATTCTGATTTTTCCAATTGTCTCTGTGTCTTGACTCCCTGGTTCCCAGAGCTTGAGTTATAATCTCTTTGTTTTCTCCATGGCTGTCTTGTAATTCAAACACTCCTTCTTCCGATGTTATTGCCATGGTTCTCAGCTGAGCTCTCGTTGTCTCATCAACCCGGCATATCTCCACGGCCTTCTCAAGTGTAAGATCGGCTTCTTGTAACAACTTTTGTTTCAGTTTCTCTTGCTGTAAACTAAAAACAACTTTATCTCTTATCATCTCATTAACTGCCATTCCAAATTCACAGCTGGCTGCTTTCAGTTTTAGCTCAGCAATAAATTGCACATTTGTAACTCCAGGACTCTGCATATGGTTCCAGAAACAAAACCTTTCAAACACAATGTTCTTCCGAGGTAAAAAAATAAGTCCTAAACTGTTCCAGAACCTCTGCAATATCTTTCGGGTTCTCCTCGGCAAAAACAAATGTATTATATAAAGAAACTCCTTCCTCTCCCACACAATGTAGCAGGATAGCTATCTGCCGCTTCTTTGACACATTCTCAAGTCCCGCTGCAGCAAGATACAACTGAAAGGCCTGTTCCCACCGTCTCCAGTTCTCAGCCAAATTACCTTGCATAGCAAGGGGAGGAGGAGGACGAAATGACTCCATGTCTAAACACTCCTTTTTCGGTGGACGCTAGATTCCAGGTTGTAGCACAGGAGAGGTTTGTATCCCACTTCTGACACCATGTAATATTCTTCGTATGAAGGAAGCTCAACAGCCAGCAGAGTCTTGTAGGAAAGAGTTTATTCCAAACATTAGGAAGGCTACTGAGGCTTTGGGTGCACAAAAGCTATATATCCCAGCAATCAGTAGTTCTTACATTACAGCTGTAACAACCAGAGAGTGTGGCTTAAAGGCACAGTATACCACAACATTGACAACAAAAATATTGACTACTAAAAGGCAAAGTGTGTTGGATAATACAGAACGTTGGATAAGCGAGACTCTACTGTACCACATAAAACTTCAAGTCCTAGAACCTAATAGTATGGAACCATGACGGTTAAAGTAGAATCAAAGTATTATAATTATGTAACATTAAAAAAATCTTTGTTTAGTGATCCCACGTGGTATCATTGGTCCAGGGATTAACCAGATCAAATCCCAGGCAACCCTACAGTCATTGCCCCAAATCTTAGGCAAACCTGTGTTTCTATGGTTCCTTCTACACTGTCATATAAAATCCAGATTGTCTGTTTTGATCTAGATTATATGGCAGTGTAGACTCATATAATCCAGTTCAAAGCAGATAATGTGAATCATCTGCTTTGATAATATGGATGATATGGCCTATTTTATATAAATACTTCCTGAATTTCTTGTTTATTGCACACCAGACAATATGGAGCAATCCAAGGCAGCATCGCAAATTCAGTACCTTGCCAAACAAAATGTTGCAGAACATTGCATAAGATTTCTTTAACTTTTCATAAGGCTAGAAGTTAAACAAATTGTGCTAGGGGGGGGGGGGGGTTACTGAGAAGAATACTGTCACAATGCTGAAGTGACAAAGTTGGCGACTATAATAGTCTGAGAGAGATGTGATGGATTTGCCTCTGTGATGTGTTAATAGGTTTCAGGAACAAAAAAGGCAAGTCAGACAGTCAAATCAACCTGCTTTTTAATATACTTGCCATAGTCTGGCCAGTCCTTATCTCTAAGGACCTCATCACACATCACAGCTTGGATCCATTTTAAATCTACTTTAGGGAGGGGACTTTAAACAGCTCAGCCAAACAGGTCCTGTGCCTCACCAAACTACAAACCCCAGAATTCTGTAGGAGGCAGAAACTGGATTTAAAGTGAATTCATGCTCTAGTGTGATGGGGCAGTTGGTGAAACGCATTATCCTTGAGAGTCAGAGAAAAGAAGCAGTGCAAAATGCTTTTAAAAAATTAAATTCATTCTTGGGGGGGTCTGCTGGCTAAAATGTCAACTGGAGTAAAAAGGTATGCCTTTGAAAGATCCTAAGTGATCATTTATTTATCTAGTTTCTAGATGAATTATTTAGTCACCAATTTAGTTTCCTTTGCATTAATCTGTGGAAATGACAGCAAACGCTATGAGTATGAAAAATGTACAAAATAAGTATAAAAGATTACTGAAATATGAGCTACACTGAACAGCTTTCCTTAGAAACAAAAGTGGTAGTAGTAGTAGTGGTGGTGGTAGTAATATAACTGTTCAACTTTAATATTTCTTTGGGAACCAATCAAACAGATCAAAATTGCTTTGGGAAACCAGCATTCAAAGTTGGTTTTATAAGAAAAGAAATGCATAACGCAAAATAAAATTAAATAATTAAAAATAAACCTTTTGTTTTCAATTACTCCCTCCTTTAAATTGATGAAATACTAGTGTATCTGTTTAGCTGGATTAAGACAACTATGGATTCATACTGCCATCTAGCAACCATAAGTATTATTTGGTACTTTTTATTTCTTCCTCCTACAAATCTGTAGTATGTGCCAGAATCACAGTTAAAGCATCTTGCAATTATATTATGGTAATTCTCATTAAATATACATGATCCCCCCCCCCAAATTATATCATTATAATTTTTAAGCAACTCAATACCTTTGTTAGGACGCAATAAAATGTAACAAAAATGTACAGGTTTTCAAGTTCTACACATTCTTCATCAGACTTGGGGCTCTTCCACACAGCCATATAACCCAAAATATCAAGGCAGAAAATTCCACAATATCTGCTTTGAATTGAGTTATCTGAGTGCACACTGACATATATCCCAGTTCAAAGCAGATAATGTGGGATTTTATTCAGCTATGTTGAAGGGGCCTAAGTGGTATTAAAAATCAGAAGTGGAGGAAGAGAAGCAAGCAATCCAAACATTTTTTTTTATTTAGGTTGTACTCAGTCTAAAGATGGAGATTGCTAACTGGAGGAAAAAGGTTGTTCGGGTATCAGGAGACAGAAAAAGGTAGTAGAAAATATACAGTAAAAAGCTATATTAATTAGGTTTACCTTCCTAATTATATTAATGTTACTTATATATTATAGTAAAATGAATATGCTATTGAATAATTTATCACACTGAGTTAATCATAATATTGATATAGTAATTATATGTGTAATATAAAAAGCTATGTTAATTATGTTTACATTGAAAAGGAGACTTATTTAATGTTGTTCATTCTAAACTGTCTTTTTAAATTTACTTTTCATTAGTGCACAAAAAGCCTCAAGAGAATGTGGCTGGATTCCTGTTTATCAATCCCAAATAGAGTAGGCTCATCCAATCAGTCATTGATTGGCGAGTCAATCTAATGGATTTTTGGTGTGTTAACTAATGGAGAAGATCTCTGTAATCAGGAGTAATTTAGGCCTGAAAACGAAAAAATCCTGTACAATTATTGCTACTCTACCCTGCTCCCATATCCCTGTGTTGAGATTGGGAAAAAGGAAACAAGCTGAATTAATTTTGGAAAACCACAATTTCCTTCACTCAGGCCCTTTCTACACTGCCATATAATTCAGATTATCAAATCAGAAAATCCACATTATCTGCTTTGAACTGGATTATATGGCAGTGTAGACTCAGATAATGGGGATTATCTGATTTGATAATCTGGATTATATGGCAGTGTAGAAGGGGCCTTAGTAACTGCTTGGTTTGGTTCCAGGACTTCCAATTAATACTCAAATCCATGTATGTGTACCTTACCACATTGAGAAATTTCTCCTTTGTAGCACACTTCAGCCTCTTTGCAAGCATGGAGTGGCATTGAGCTTATCACATGTTCCAGGGTTGAAAAGAGGCACAAATGTCCTGAAAGGAGGGAACTCTGAACACATGCCAACAATCCTGTTCAGAGCGCCTACCTCTTATCATACTTTACTCCCATGGTTCCAACTGAAAAACAGGTGGGATGGGAACCATCAAAGTTTCCCATCCTGTTTCATTGCCCAGCCATCAGCAGTCTCTTACAGCATATGGGGTTTGGTGCAGAACAATTTTCTCGCATGGAAAGAAGTGTTTTAAACTGGTGTCAGTCTCCTTTAATGTAAGGGGATTTGGGCTGGGCAAGCGAGCTCTTGGTTTTCGGAAATTGTTGTTTCACCTGTTGTTTTTTTTAAAAAGCAATACTGACAGTGTGATGAATGTATTGCCAGCTTTTAGGTTTTCACGTATGAGTTTGGGGGGGGGGGGGGGGAGAGAGAGAGAGAGAGAGAGAGAACTCAAAACAGGACTGCTGATGATATGAAAGGGGCAATTCTCGATCTCTACGCTTAAAGGGACAGTCACCCGTGCTTTCCCCTCTCAATGTGATGAAGTCGTTCAAAGACCCATTTTATGCAATGGAGCAATGAAATGGTGTTCCATTTATAAAATGGCAAAATCCATTTTGGCTTTTGGTGTTTATATATATATATATATATATATATATATATATATATATATTCAAGGCATGGATGGCTGAATCTGTAGATATGGAAGACTGACTGCAATAAGGGTTGTACACCCATTATTAGGAATTCCAAAATCTGAAATCTCAAACAAGTGATTGAGGTAATGATACTTTTATTTCTGATGGTTAGTGCACACAAGTTCTGTTCCATTAATAAAATTATTAAATGCTACTATATACAATAGCCTTCGCCTGATGTATATAAATTGATGCCATGTAGGCTGGATCTACACTTCCCCATAATCTTGTTTGAAAATGTGATTAACTACATTGAACTGGATTATATCAGGCTGGGTCTACACTGCCGTATAGCCCAGGAACTAATCCTAAATTACCTGCTTTGAGCTGGATTATATAAGGCCCCTTCCACACAGCTGTATAAAATCCACATTAATCTGGATTATATGACAGTGTAGACTCAGATAATCTGAGGATTATCTGTCTGGATATTCTGGGGGGGGGGGCACACAGCCATATAACCCAGGAGCAGGCAGAGGAATTGAAAGAACAAAAGGGAACTTTACTTGTTGAGTTGAAGTCAAATAAACAGTTCAGCAATCATACAATGTCCTTGTAGTTGCATAGGATCAATAACTAATCAATCAGCATTCAAAATATATACAGCATAGCATACTTAAATCAGCTACTTGACCGTAGCCAGACAGCCTGCATATTTCTGTGCTCTCCCTCCAAGCTCAAATTCCAACTGACAAATCCAGCCATCTGCCATCAAACAGATACATTGTTTTAGGCGTGGCTTTGCCTCTGCAAAGCTGAGCTCTTTTGCAGAGATCTCCTGCAAACATCTTTGCAGGGATTTCTTTACACACACACACATAGCAATTTGGCGCAATACACACTGCCATATATCCCAGTTTAAAGCAGATTATGTGGTATTATATTCAGCTGTGTGGAAGGGCCATAGATTATCTGGCAGTGGAGTCTCATATATCCAGTTCAAAACAGGTAATCTGGAATCAGATCCTGAGAAATAGGGCAGTGGTGATCTGGCCTGAGTCTACACTGCCATATAATCCAGATCAATGCAGTTAATCCACATTCTCAAACTAGATTATAGGGCAGTGTAGATCAATTCCATAGAATCATATAATGCATTGAACTCCTATGAATTCATCGCACTCCAATGAATGCATTGCACTCCTATTAATGAACTGCATTGCACTGTGTTATAGGGCAGTGTCAATGGAGCCACAGTTAAAACCCATTTGGATTATTGTAATGTGTTCTATAGGGGATGCTCAGTCTGTACTGTACTGTAAGCATCTCGAGCTCTGACTGTTACCTGGGAAGGAATCCCACTGGAGCACTGCAACACACCAAAATACCTGGGAGTAACCCTGAATTGTGCTCTGACGTACCAGAAGGACTACTTGACTATCAAGCAAAAAGTGTGTGCTAGAAATAATATCATATGAAAGCTGACTGGCACAACCTGGGGATCACAACCAGACACAGTGAAAGTATCAGCCCTTGCAGTTTGCTACTCTGCTGCTGAATACACATGCCCAGTATGGAATACATCTCACCACAATAAAACAGTGAATGTGCCACATTATCACAGGATATTTATGCCCAACACAGCTGGAGAAATTATACTGTTTAGACAGTATTGCACCACCCGATATCCGTCGGGAAGTAGCAGCCAGTAATGAAAGGACCAAGACACTGACATCTCTGGCCCATCCTCTGTTCGGATATCAGCCAACATGCCAAAGACTTAAATCAAGAAACAGCTTCCTAAGATCTACAGAGATAATCGCAAGAACACCTCTGCAAACGAGAGTCCAAAACTGGCAGGCTAAAACCCTGAAGCTCAATAAGTGGCTGATGCTGGATGGGAAACTCCCCCTCTGGGTACACAGAAGACTGGGCGACTTGGTAGGCACTGAACAGACTGCGCTCTGGCACCACGAGATGGAGAGCCAATCTTAAGAAATGGCGCTATAAGGCAGAGTCCACAACATGCAAGTGTGAAGAGCAAACCACAGACCACTTACTACAGTGAGGTCTGAGCCCTGCCACATGCACAATGGAGGATCTTCTCACAACATCAAAGGCGCTCAAAGTATCCAGCGTCTGGTCAAAGGAAATGTAATATAATGCCAAGATTTTTAAACTTTGTGGGGTTTTTTATACATTATAACTGTATAATCAATTTGCTTATGACAACATAAATAAACGAATAAGCCTGTGTTGTTGAAGGCTTTCATAGCCGGAATCACTGGGTTGCTGGGAATTTTCCGAGCTGTATGGCCATATTCCAGAAGAACTCTCTCCTGACGTTTTTCACACAACAATGGCAGGCATCCTCAGTGGTTGTGAAAGAACTATTGCCTGTTTGAAGAAAGTGTGAATGTTGCAATTGACCACCTTGATTAGCATTGGATAGCCTTGCAGCTTCAAGGCATGGCTGCTTCCTGCCTGGGGGAACCCTTTGTTGGGAGGTGATTAGCTGGCCCTGGTTGTTTCTTGTATGGCATTCCCTTGTTTTCTGAGAGTTGTTCTTTATTTACTGTCCTGAATTTAGAGTTTTTAAACACTAGGCCAGATTTTGTTCATTTTCATAGTTGCCCTCTTTTTGTTGACACACGTCTGTGGATTTCAATGGCTTCTGTGTAGTCTGACATGGTGGTTGTTAGAGTGGTCTACTATTTCCGTGTTCTCAAATACTATGCTGTGTCCAGGTTGGTTCATCAAGTGCTCTGCAATGGCTGACTTCTCTGGTTGGATTAGTCTGCAGTGCCTTTCGCGTTCCCTGATTCATGTTTGGGAATTGCTGCATTTGGTGGTCCCTATTTAGACTTGTTCACAGCTGCAAGGTATATGGTAGACTCCTGCAGCGGTGAGAGGATCCCTCTTGTCCTTTGCTGAAGGTAGAATTTGTTGGATTTTCTTAGTGGGTCTGTTGATTATTATTGTTTTATCTTTTTATATTGTGATTGTATTGTGTTGCTTATATTTTGTTCTTATGTTGTTGGGGCCACTGCCCCATGTAAGCCGCCCCGAGTCCCCTTGGGGAGATGGTGGCGGGATATAAATAAAGTTTTATTATTATTATTATTATTGATAGTTTGTAGGTTGTGTTTCTTCATCAGTTTCCCTATGTGGTCAGTGATGTATGGGAAGAACATTTTTCCTCCGGGTAGATCTTTGTTTACTCTCGTGGCTTGTTCTTGAGTCTTGGTTTTTAATATTGGCTACCAGCATTAAAGCAGCCATGCCTTGAAGCTACAAGGCTATTTAATGGTAATCAAGGTGGGCAACTGCAGCATTCACACTTGCCTCAAACAGACAAGAGTTCTTTCTCCCACTCTGGACATTCCACAGATACATAAAACCCAGTTGCCTAGTTTCCAACACACCTCACAACCTCTGAGGATGCCTGACATAAATGTGGGCGAAACGTCAGGAGAGAAAATCCTTCTGGAACATGGCCATACAGCCCGGAAAACTCACAGCAACCCAGAGTAAGCATCGACTAGAAGGGCTACTTCAGCGCCCCTTCCCCCCTCCCCAGACACGCACACACTCTCTCCAGCTGCAGCGCACCCTCCGCGCCGAAAGAGGCCGCTATAGGGCACGCACGGCCTGCTTCTCCGGCGCCGGATGTTGCGACAAGCCTGCGCGGCTTGACACGGCGCTTCCGTTCGTAGTGAGGGTGGTGAAGAAAAGCTGTTGTCGCCGCCGCCGCCGCTGTTGTTTTCGCAGAAGCCGAGGGTTTGACAGGCCTGAGCGGGAGGAGGAAGCGCAGCCCTCGCCGCCATGCCCACCGTAGAAGAACTATACAGGAACTACGGCATCTTAGCCGACGCCAAGGAGACCGCGGCCGAGGTGGGGAAGGGTGCGGGGCCTGCCGGGTCGCTCTGCGCGGAGCTCCAGACGCCTGGGCCTCGTCTTCGGAGCGGGGAGGGGGGGGGGGGCAAGGGAGCAAAAGGCCTTGAGTAGGGTCCTTGCGGATTCGCGCCTCAATGAAGGGAGCCGGGCTCGGATTCTCCCCCCTTTAGCCCTGGCAGGCCTCGGTGCGGCCTCCGGTTAGCTCAGTGGAAAGTCGTCCCGGTCTGTTTTGCGGGGGGAACTGTCGGAAGCTCTTTCCACGTCTCCCTCGATCCCCGGGCTCGGCTACGGAGTATATTCTGCTCTTTCATGTGTTGGGAGCCAGGGCCGCCGCTAGATTTTGCTTGCAGCATCATTGGCGTGAATTCAAAACTGCTTCTACAAGCGCCTTTCGCGCCACGTGATGAGTATTGGAGCTAAGAGAGGTAATAAGCGTTTGTGATTGTAATAATAATATAACAACAACAACAGCAACACTTTGTTTATATTCCACTCTTATCTCCTTGAGGGGATTCAGAGCAGATTACAACATACACAGATAGGCAAACATTCAATGCCTTAATACAATGGAATAACAATCACTAATACACAGAACAAAGGTAAAGGCTTTCATCTCCGGCTTTCTGGAGGCGGTGCTCAAGTCTGGCCATGGGGAGGTGCTCTTGTTCCATTTCCAAGCTGAGGACCCTGTTGTCCGTAGACATCTCCTGGTTGTGTTACTGGCATGGCTGCATGGGCCCCTTTATTACCTTCCCAATGAAAACGGTACCTGTTGATCTACTCAGATTTGCATGTTTTCAAACTGCTAAATTGGCAGGAGCCATAGCTGACAGCGGGAGCTCACCCTGACCCACAGCTTCAAACTGCCAACCTTTAGGTCAGCAGATTTAATATTTCAATGGTTTAACCTGTTACACCACCGCAGTATTGGAAAGCCATTTCAATCTTTGCCAAAAATTATTATTATTATTATTATAAAATTGTTTTATTTCTTATCCGCCTCTCCTCATGGCTTGAGGCGGGTTACAAAACAATTAAAATACATTAAAACAGCTAAAACACTACAAATACACATTAAAACATATCTTCATAAAAGTTACATATCAAAACTTATCTCTGACATACATATTACAACAGGTAAAACAGAGATTAAACAAAGGACATGCATCCAAATTCAGGTTTATATTTAAAGACTGTCTGGCTAGGCCTGCCAGAAGAGACAGGTTTTCACTTGTGTCTTAAATTCCAACAGCTGATTTAGCTGTCAGAGCTCTACCGATAGGTTGTTTCACAGCCTTGAGATGGCCGATGAAAAGGTCCTCTGGTTGGTTGTTGCCAGTCGGGTTCTGGCTGGTTGGAGCAAATGCCCCCCCCCCCCGAAGACTGAAGTGTGTGAAGCAGATTGTATGGGAGAATGTGATTTTTTAGATAGCCTGGATCTAAACCATGTCAAAACCAACACTTTTTACTTGCCCGGAAACTAATTAGCAGCCAGTGGAGTGACTTTAGGATAGCTGTAATATGCTAATTCTTAGATTTTCCTGTAACCAATCTCGCTGCTGTATTTTGAACCAACTAGGGTTTCCGAACTTGGTACGAGGGTAGCCCGACCTAAAGTGTATTGCAGAAGTCCAACCTTAAGGTTATCAGTGCATGTATTAGCATCTTTAGGTCCACCAAATCGAAGAAGGGGCACAGCTGACGTATCAGCCAAAGCTCATAGTAAGCACTCCTAATCATTGCATCTACTTTAACTGACATTTGAAGAGACGGATCTAAGAGCACTCCCAAGCTGCAAACAGTTTTTCAGTGGAAATGTAACCCCATCCAGAACTGGTTGACACAGCTCTATCACCAGATTAGTATCTTTGATGGCAAGCACCTCTGTTTTGTCTGGATTCAGTTTCAGTTTGCTTTTCCTCATCCAGCCCATTATCTCCTCCAGGCATTCATTCAAAAGAGACACACTATCCTTAGCTGAAGCTCTTTTTGAAGACATGTAGAAATACTTTTGGATGTCATAAGCAACAGTGTGTATGTTGAGGTTGAAGTGATATCTGCTTGGTTCAAGGTCTCCTGTTCCTGAATTAAGTGTGATGGCACACTGTCCACAGGAGTACGAGTATGGTCTAACGGTTTGAACGAAGACCGGGATTGGCTACTGGCATAAAACCCTCTGGTTGAATTTGAACAAGCCATCCTTTCTCATCCTCATGGGAAGGCAGTGGCAAACCTCTTCTGAACAATCTTACCAAAGAATTAGATACATACCATGGTTTGGTTTGTGGATACTTTACTTTCCTAAGATACATTGAGATTTGACTTATATTGAAATCTTAAATTTAAAAAGTGAGTTTCCTCCTGCTGCTGCTGTAACAAATGGCACACTTCACAATTCTATCATTTTATTTTTGTCTCATCAGTAATATTGGTTTTTGAGGTCTGTGTACATCCTCATAACATAATACAATGCATTATCCTTTTAATTGTCTGTATGCTGTGATGCTTGCTCCTTGCAAATCTTGTACGTAAAATTATAGCCTTCACATGAAAATTATGTTCCATGAGTTTCTTTTAGTAAGTTTCCTTGGAGCAGGAAAATGTGTATACATATGTCCAGGATTTATTTAGGTTTGTTACCTAGCAGAAAAATCTGGAACCTTCCTGTTGTTTTAGACTGCTGTTGCTAGAGAAGAGGCTAGAATATGTTGTTTCATTAAACCTGTTGCCACCCATGAGGACCCATGTTGCAGAAGCTTCCAGCATTACAAGTTATGTTAATTTCCAATCTCCAAAGATGTGTTTATTTATTATTTATTTATTTACAGCATTTCTATCCTGCTTTTCTCCACCTTGGAGGGGACTCAAGGCAGTTTTACATATAAGCAGCTATTGAAACCTTAAAAACAATATAAAATTAAAATGAACATTTAAAATAGAATAATAAAATCCATTAAAACAATTAGAAACGTTTAAAAACAATACAATCATAATTAATCACATAATCCACAAATATAATCCAGGCCGTTTCTATAGTCATTGCTTGTCATTCCATATCTATTGCACCTGTAGACATAATCTTGAGTTGTAGCAGAAAGCAGTTAAGAATTTTTGGTGCTTTAAAGGTTCCAAATTAATCTTTGTCACAAGACAGGTTGCTTTAATTTACAAGAACAGTCCTCATATATTTTAACAAATGCTTTCTATGACTGTATAGATTGTAAGAAGAGCCCCTTTCTTGCATGCATTTATAATCCAAAAGTCTTGGGACAGGTGGCATAAGCTTGCTTAAAGTCTCAATTATTATTTTTAAATCCACAAATACGAAAACTTCAAAGATTATTTAATTATTTATTAGGTTAAATAAGATGCCCAGCAACTGAAGCAAAGGGGAAAGCAGTTGCATAGTTTAGGGATAGGCATCTCTGGGTGTTTATATAGCACATGGATGATGGTGGTCTGTTAAAACTTTAGAAATTGCAGTGGGTGACTGTACATAGAAAGAAAGAAAAACAATAGTTTCATAAACCAGTACCTTGAATTGTGCCAAGTGTGGATGCTTAAGCCCTGGATTGTTACGCTTTTCAAATGTCATTTCTATGAAATATGACATTATTCAGCACCACCTGTACCTTCTGATAACCCAAAGTTGGGTTTCATTGAAATATGTAGTATTGTCCATTTCTACATGGAAAAAAGTGGTTTTGATTTTTCTCAAATTTGGAACTTTAAAGAGTATTGACCACCCAGGTCCCTTGTGAATTCGTGTCATTTGGGGAAGCAAGTTTTCTGCGCCTCTTATTTGGAATTCTGAATCAGAAATAGTCCCAAAATTTAAAATTGACCACATGAGTGACTGACATCTTTGCTTCTGATGATTCAGTATGAACAATAATAATAATAACTTTGTATCCCACCCCATCTCCCCAAAGGAACTTTGGTGCGGGGGAGGGTTACAAGGTTTGTTTCATGCACAAAATTAAAAAAATATATATTGTATAAAATTACCACCAGGCTATGCATATAAGGTGTATATGAAACATACATGGATTTCATGTTTAGACTTGGGACCCATCTCCAAGATATCTCATACTATACATATATACAAGTACAGATATTCCAAAATCTGAAAAACTCCAAAACACTTCTAATTAAGCATAAGGGATACCAAACTTGTATTAACAACTATATGTTCTTTACAGTTCTTGACTATTCTTTACAGTCAGGCATTATTATTTTCATTAATCCTTACAACATTTTGCATCCTTAAATTATATAAAGCTAATAACTTCTGTTTTCTCTTTTAGCACAAAGATGCCTATCAAGTGATTTTGGATGGTGTCAAGGGAGGTGCCAAAGAGAAGAGATTGGCAGCACAGTTTATTCCAAAGTTCTTCAAACATTTCCCTGAGCTGGCAGATTCAGCTATAAATGCCCAGTTGGACCTTTGTGAGGATGAAGATGTTTCTGTAAGTGCCTTTCATCCTTGTATCCTGTTCCTTCTTTGATGTAATGCTTTTCCCCGTCTGAAAATATTAAAATTAAAAACATTATTCATTCAGGAAGTCTTAAATTAGGAGTAGCAGCTATGCCATCTATCATATTCATGTTGCATTGTCGTATTTCACAATTAATACCTTTGATTTAAACTAATGCTCTCTGTGGAGCAACATGTTTGTCCCCTGCCCACACATATAAGGCACTAGGAGTAGAAATGACCAGCAAAACACTGTAAATCACTCAATTACTTCTGGTGACATTTTCCTTGAGTTCTTGAAAATCTGAAGTCTTTTATGACCTTAATTAAAGGAGTACATTAAGAAGGGTTTTGAAAATCCTCACATGGACAGAAAAGAAGAAAGATGTGTCTCCCCCCATCTGTTTGTTCAGAATATCATACAGCAAGGATAAAATTTAATTCATTTCTTTAGTTGTTGAGTAAGTGTATGTGTGTGTGCCTTATTGTGTTTACAGATCCGACGACAAGCAATCAAGGAATTACCCCAGTTTGCTACAGGTGACAACCTTCCAAGGGTGGCTGATATCCTCACCCAGCTTCTGCAATCAGGTA
This sequence comes from Anolis carolinensis, assembly GCF_035594765.1. Lineage (NCBI taxonomy): Eukaryota > Metazoa > Chordata > Lepidosauria > Squamata > Anolidae > Anolis > Anolis carolinensis. Next base: position 298,889,914 of record NC_085841.1, read on the forward strand.
GAAAAATTGGTGTTTGCATTTGTACTCAGTTTGAAAGTTATAATCAAAGCAAAGATAAATATTGATTGCTCTAAGTTCCTTTGTCACTTTGGTCTACTCTGTTTTCTTTGCCAGTGTGCATTTTAAAAGACTTTCTGACCTTCATTTATATCTGGTCCTCTTTTCTTGGCTGTGTAGCATGCTATGATGGCCATTTATTAGCTGACCCTAATGTCTAGTATTAGGAGCAAGATAAGGCAAAGGTAAAGGTTTCCCCTGACATTAAGTCCAGTTGTGTCCGACTCTGGGGGTTGGTGCTCATCTCCATTTCTAAGCTGAAGAGCCGGTGTTGTCCGTAGACACCTCCAAGGTCATGTGGCCGGCATGACTGCAGGGAGCGCCGTTAACTTTCCGCTGGAGCGGTACCTGTTGATCTACTCACATTTGCATGTTTTCAAACTGCTAGGTTGGCAGAAGGTGGGGCTAACAGCGGGCGCTCACTCCGCTCCCCGGATTCGAACCTTTGACCTTTCAGTCTGCAAGTTCAGCAGCTCAGTGCTTTAACACACTGTGCCACCGGGGACAAGATTAATGACTACCAATTTATATAATCTGAGAACCACTGGTGACAGTTCTTGTTCTTAACTATCCTTAAATATCCTTTCAAAGGTGTCACTAATGTAGCCCTGTACCTGTACTCCCAGAGCTTTTAACTATAGGACAGCATATATGTTTTCTTGTGTTAGTGCTTATTAAAGTCTGGGGCAACTAGGTGTTACTCAACATTTCTCCCTATGAATGGAAGAAATTGAATCTATTGGTCCTGTTGTTTTCAGTTTTTAAAAGGAACATAGAAAAAGGTTGATTTTCCTCTTTCTTAAGAAAATTATTTAAAATCCATTAAAAGATGGTATCTTTATGTTTAAGGGATGGTTATATCCATATAACTTCCTCTGAGGGTAAGAGAGTATAAATTGCACAGGGTCACCAAATAGTTTTCCATTGCCAAGCAGGGATTCAAAGCTTGGTCTCCCATGATCCTGTTCCAACCCTCAAACTAGAAGACCACACTGTCTCTCAATAATGAGATAAGAATAATTTAATATCTTATTTTCATGGCTATGGAAACGAGGACACACATTCAGCCCAGAATATTCTGATTTAGTTGTGCTTGGCTTTGTTTTAGATATAAAGATTTTTTATTCTTCATTTTCTTCTTTTCCCTAGATGATTCTGCAGAATTCAACTTGGTAAACAATGCCTTGCTAAGCATATTTAAGATGGATGCTAAAGGTAAGTAATGTGTTTAGCAATGCAAACAATAATTGAATAATATTTAAATACATAAATGATAATGGTTCAGTAGTGCAACAACTATTGGAGAGTGTAATGCAGATCTGTTGGAATCAATTGGATTTTTCTACTGTGTTGGACTGCAAAGGAAATAATATGTCATCATTTTTTTTAAAGGAACATTGGGTGGTTTATTCAGTCAAATACTACAGGGTGAAGATATTGTGCGAGAAAGAGCAATCAAATTTCTCTCCACAAAACTCAAAACATTAGCTGAAGAAGTGTTGACAAAAGAAGTAGAAGAGCTCATATTGACAGAATCAAAGAAGGTAAATGTATTAATTTAGTTAAATTATAGAGGAAGTTATTATGGATGTGTGTTTATAATTAGACAGGATTATAAATGGCAAGATTAAATGAGATATTGTACATAAAGATAACTATGTTATTGACAACAACCATTCACAAAAAATGGTTGTGGATGATAGCACAGATTTATGGCAGTATCTGTCATAAATTTGTACATGTCATGTGATGAGAAACTGGTCAACATCCGGTGGCATGTGAATGGATCTACACTTAAGCATCAAATTTTGTCTGCTGCTCTTCCCATTTTCCCCTTTGGGTGTAGAAAACCCCTCGGTTCTCTAATGCAGATTTTGAGAACAGGCAGGGAACAGTGGAGAAGTGAAATGATCTTTCTCTCATCATTCCACTTATAGGATGTGTTCATCAAGCTTAATTGGATACTACTCAGTATTTCAATTTGAACAAAAGACAATAAAATCGAAACACTTCATGAGTTGCAGTTTAGTGGCTTTATGTTTCAGTCTTCCTCTGATGCTCTTTTGTTAAGTGATAGCATAACTATCAAATTTGGCTCTTGTTTTAAGAGAAATCTGGTGACTTTGATTATTACTTTTGAGATGTTTTAGCTCATGCCCTTGGTATGATTTCATGGATGAATTTCATGGATGGGAATGGAGGTGGGATGGCAAAAAGTGTATGTTATGCAATACTGTACTGCAGAGTCACTTATGACCGGATGCAAACCCTGATTGATATTTCCCAGTGGTCCTCAGTGATTTATAGAAAAAATGTTTTCCGTTCATTTTAGTTAGTTTTAGTAAACATATTGTAACTATGGTTACATTTGTATTTGCTACTTCTTTGTTTAATGCAACTTGAACATTGTTATGTTGCAACAGTAGGATGTCTGGATATCCATCCTGTGCTACATTTCTAAAGCAATCTTTCGTACCCTGACATAATTATATTATAGTCAATAAAACTTCCTTGAGTGTTTTATGAAATTATTTTGATTTATAAGAGCAATCAGGGGCGATGTCAAGGACAGAACGCCACAAGATTCAAAGTAACAGAGTTTATTAGATTACAGAACTCAAAAATGCCCGTAAAAACACAAGAGCCAGGCAGTTTTTGCCTTTAGGAGCAAAAAGGGACAAAAGTAAATGTTCAAAAGATAAACCGGATTAAACCGGAGTTTAATCCGGGTAAAAACAAACTGCTTGCTTCAGCCTAGGTATTAACAGAACGAAAGCCAAGGAACAAAAGATACAAAGAATGCAACTAATTGGCAGCAGATTCCTCTCTGCTGCCAGCACTGTGCTTAGAGTAACTTGCGTCGCTCCCACACACACACAGTAGACAGGATCTCCAACACGAGCAATTCAGCCAAGGATTGTAGAAGTAGAGTAGACCAGTTCCGTTCCGTAGATCAAAGCCAGAAGCAGACGTTTGTAGTTTTTCCAAGTCCAAGAAGGGGGGGAAGACAAGCCGTGGTCAGTTCAGTCCGGGTTCTCAAAGCAGGAGATGGCGTCCGTCAGAAAGACGACGGAAGGTCAAGCTAATAAGAGTAAGCACAGGTTTGCACAAACAAATGCCCACACAATCCCTCCCGCCGTCTGACCCTGGATTCCAATCAACTTACGTCTCAGCACAGGAAAGCACACAAGTCTTCAGGGAAGCGTCCCACACACACACACGGATCCCAAGCGTTTGCCCAGATTACCTTGCCCGACGCAATTTGCAATTGCTCCCAAGCCCCATTTTATGCCAGTTACAAATCTTCATCACTGTCAGCTGTCCTCCTTAACCCGGGCGTTTCCTCATCACTTTCCTCGTCAGAGCTGGAACACCTCTGACTACGCCCAACAGCATCTCCAGCTGTGGATCCCGTCCCATCCCTCCAGCTAAGCCATGGGTCTAATCCTGAAGGTCCCCATTCATCTTCTGTCCCATCATGACCAGTGGCACCCAATTCCTCCCTCACCCGAGTCCAATCCATCTCATCCTCCTCTGAGCTAACCAGCCCCTCCTCCATTCTCTCCGTAAACCCTTCGAAAGATTCTTCGTCAGATGGTGCTGCAAATATGTCTCGCAGTCTTTTTCTCTCTCGCTCCTCGAGAGTATCTGACTCTCGAGGAGTCTTACGCCCACGTCTGTCAGTAACAGAGCCATGAGGCTCAATCATAACACTATCCCCTCTCACAAAGGCCTCCTCCCCCGATGGCGGAGAAGTGGCAGTGATACCCTCCGCTATAGCACCACGACGACTAGAGGTATCAAGTTTCAACAGCGAACGATGAAAGACTGGATGGACCTTTAAACTAGACGGTAAACGCAAACGAAACGCAACGGAAGAAATCTTTTTAACGATAGGAAAGGGACCCAAATACCGAGGCGCAAACTTTCCCCCAGCCTGTTTAATATGTTTGGAAGATAACCACACCAAATCCCCTTCTTCCAACTCCTCCCCTGCCTGCCTGTGGCGGTCAGCCTGAGTCTTCTGCGTTGCCTTGGCTTCCAACAGTAAGCGACGGGCAACATCATGCAGTGCAGCCATTTCCGAAGAGCGATACACAGGGTCCGAAGAGACCACATTGGTCGACGGCGCCACACCTCCCCGTGGGTGAAAACCATAAGTTAGCTCAAACGGCGTATGCTGACTAGATGTGTGCACCGCATTGTTGTAAGCAAATTCCGCCACCGGTAGCCACTTCACCCAAGCCGTGGGTTGATCTAAACAAAAACAACGTAGATATTGCTCTAAGAGCCCATTAACCCGTTCCGACTGTCCATCCGTTTGCGGATGAAAGGCTGAAGAAACGTTTAACTTAGTCCCCAAGCACTCATGGAAATGTTTCCAAAAGCGTGACACAAATTGCGGAGCCCTATCTGAAATAATCACCTCGGGTGCTCCGTGCAAACGATAGATGTGCTTAGTAAATAGTAAGGCCAACGTAGGGGCCGCCGGAATGGTTGAACAAGGAATAAAATGAGCCAGTTTACTAAATAAATCCACCACCACCCAAATACAAGTATAACCCCCAGACTTAGGCAAATCTGAAATGAAATCCATGGAAATGATTTGCCATGGCCTGTCCGGAACAGGTAAAGACGACAACAACCCTCTAGGGCGCCCAACAGGCGTCTTACTCTGCTGGCAAACGGCGCAGCTGTCACAAAAGCGCAGAATGTCTTGCCGCATCTTTGGCCACCAATAGCTCCTGGTAATGAGCTGCACGGTCTTGAATCTGCCAAAGTGCCCAGCCATGGGTTCGTCATGGTGGGCTCTAATCACCTCCAACCTGAGGGCCCCCACTGGTACGTAGACCTGCCCCCTGCGTACCAATACTCCGTCTTGATCTTGTAGATGCGGCAGTATGGTACGGTTACCTGCTGAGAGCAGCATCAGTTGCTCCTGTGTCCACACATCATCCCTCTGAGCCTCAAGGATCTGGTCATGTAACCCGAGCTCATTATCTACAACACACAGAGAGGCAGTAGGCAAGATGGTCTGACATACAACCTGCTCATTGGTCTTAAACTCCGGCTTGCGGGATAAAGCATCGGCCCGCAAGTTTGCCTTCCCCTCTACGAACTGCACCTTGAAGTTAAACCTGGAGAAAAACAAAGCCCATCGGATTTGACGCTGGTTTAACTTCTTTGCTGTTTGCAAGTGCTCTAAGTTCTTGTGATCAGATCTGACCACGATCTGGTGCCGTGCCCCTTCAAGCCAGTGCCGCCACACCTCAAACGCCACCTTAATCGCCAACAACTCCTTCTCCCATATGGTATAGTTCTGCTCGAAGGGTGTTAGTTGCCGTGAGTAAAATCCACAGGGACGCAAGGTCCCTGAGGAATCCTTCTGAGACAATACAGCCCCCAACGCGTAGCTAGAAGCGTCCGCTTCTACCACGAACGGTTTGTCAACATCAGGATGGGTTAGTATGTTGTCCGATTGAAAACTAGACTTAAGTTGTAGAAACGCCTCGTGAGCTTCCCGCCCCCACACAAATGGCTGTTTCTTGCGCAGAAGCTGCGTCAAAGGTACCGTGAGCTTTGCAAAATTCGGAATAAACTCCCGGTAGTAATTAGCAAAACCTAAGAACCTTTGTACATCCTTCTTAGTTTTCAGCTCCTGCCATGAGTTGACGGCGTCAACCTTATGTGGGTCCATTTTAAGTTCCCTACCTGACACTACATGACCTAGGAACTCCACTTCAGGCACATGAAAGACGCATTTGGAAGCCTTGGCGAAAAGCCCATTAGCCCGCAGTCGGTGCAGAACCTGCTTGACATGTTGACGATGTTCTTTCTCGTCCTTAGAAAAAATCAAGATATCATCCAAATAAATCACTAAAAATTGGTCAATTAGGTCCCTGAACACATCGTTCATGAACCTCTGAAAGACCGCAGGAGCATTACAAAGCCCAAAAGGCATGACTCGGAACTCGTGGCATCCGAAACACGTGTTAAATGCCGTCTTCCATTCATCCCCTTCCCGTATACGGATTAAGTTATAGGCCCCCCGCAGGTCAAGCTTGGTAAAGACCTTAGCCCCTTGCACCCTTGATAACAGTTCCGAGATTAAGGGTAGCGGGTACCTATCCCGAATGGTGTATTTGTTTAGGATCCGATAGTCGCAGACCAGCCTAAGTTCCCCAGTCTTTTTGGCTACAAAGAATACTGGTGCCGCAGTTGGAGAACTAGATGGGCGAATAAACCCCTTGGCTAAATTTTCATCTAAAAACTCCCGCAAAGCTTGCCTTTCCGGTACAGTCAAGGCATACAGCCTCCCTGCTGGCAGTTTCGCACCTTCTGCCAACTTGATGGCGCAATCATATGGCCTGTGCGGTGGTAATTTGTCCGCTTCTCTTTTACAAAATACATCAGAGAACTCCCCATACTCAGCAGGCACTCCCTCCATATCAGCATGAGTAACGTTTAGAGTGCAACAATCCTGCCTCTTTAAGATCACTTTACGTGTTGCCCAATCCACTTGTGGGTTTACTACAGCTAGCCAATCCATCCCCAGGATCACATCATATCTAGGCAAGCTCGTAATATCCCACACAAACGTTCCCGTTACTCCCTGCACCTCCCACGTTACTGCTGAGGTTTCCTGGTTAACCACCCCAGTCTCCAGCAGTCTCCCATCTGCTCCCTCCACCCACACGTCGCATGCCTTGCGCACTCTAGGAATGCCATGCTTCTTAGCAAACTCAATATCTACATAGGAGACCGTAGCTCCTGAGTCCAGCAGTGCCAGAGTAGAAACAAGTTCCCTTCCCCCAACAGATAATGTAATGGGTACGAAAACATGCTTCCTCCCCTCAGTTGACTGCTTGAGGAGCCCTAGTGCGTTGGACTCACGTCGCACTAGGGCTGGCCTTTTCCCGAAAGCTGGGAAGGTTTCACATTACAATTTTTGGCAAAATGCCCAGCATTCCCACAGTACAAACATAAGCCCAGCTGCCTCCTACGGCTCTTTTCCTCTGTAGACAGTTTTTTAAAGACCCCAAGCTCCATGGGCTCTTCCCCCATCACCACAGGTGCCCTGGTTACATGCATGGGTGGCGCACACATTGCTTTTGAGTGTTTACGAGCCTCGAACCTTGCGTCTAAACGCAGCACCTTAGCTACTAAGGCGTCCCAGCTTTCAGCCGGCTCCAAGCGTGCTAATTCATCCTGGAGCATATCACTTAACCCGGCAGTAAATAAAAGCATGAATGCATTTTCCCCCCAATCCAGCTGGTGGCGATACAGGTTAAACTTATTTAAGTAATCCAAAACAGTCCCCTTTCCCTGTTTCAACCGATACAGAGCCCACCCAGCGTTCTCCGTGCGGAGAGGATCCCCAAAAGTATCAGTTAACAACTTTTTGAAATTATTCAAATTGTCCTTGACTGGGTCATTTCCCAAAATTAAATTAGTGGCCCATTGTCCTGCGGGACCGGTCAACAAACTCAAAATAAAAGCCACCTTACTAGTGTCAGTAGGAAAAGCATGAACACTGAGCTGAGAAAAATAAAGCTCCACTTGTGCCAAAAAGGTTGGCAACTTGCACCTGGTTCCGTCAAAGCGTTCAGGAGTCAAAACATGTCCTTTCACAGCAAAAGCTGTTTGGCTAACGGTAAAGGCCGTTTGCAATTGATCTACTTTGACTCTTAACTCATCCATCGTCTTCCTGACGGGTTTATTGCTGCAATAAACCTTTTATGGGCGTCGGGCAATCTGTCAAGGACAGAACGCCACAAGATTCAAAGTAACAGAGTTTATTAGATTACAGAACTCAAAAATGCCCGTAAAAACACAAGAGCCAGGCAGTTTTTGCCTTTAGGAGCAAAAAGGGACAAAAGTAAATGTTCAAAAGATAAACCGGATTAAACCGGAGTTTAATCCGGGTAAAAACAAACTGCTTGCTTCAGCCTAGGTATTAACAGAACGAAAGCCAAGGAACAAAAGATACAAAGAATGCAACTAATTGGCAGCAGATTCCTCTCTGCTGCCAGCACTGTGCTTAGAGTAACTTGCGTCGCTCCCACACACACACAGTAGACAGGATCTCCAACACGAGCAATTCAGCCAAGGATTGTAGAAGTAGAGTAGACCAGTTCCGTTCCGTAGATCAAAGCCAGAAGCAGACGTTTGTAGTTTTTCCAAGTCCAAGAAGGGGGGGAAGACAAGCCGTGGTCAGTTCAGTCCGGGTTCTCAAAGCAGGAGATGGCGTCCGTCAGAAAGACGACGGAAGGTCAAGCTAATAAGAGTAAGCACAGGTTTGCACAAACAAATGCCCACACAATCCCTCCCGCCGTCTGACCCTGGATTCCAATCAACTTACGTCTCAGCACAGGAAAGCACACAAGTCTTCAGGGAAGCGTCCCACACACACACACGGATCCCAAGCGTTTGCCCAGATTACCTTGCCCGACGCAATTTGCAATTGCTCCCAAGCCCCATTTTATGCCAGTTACAAATCTTCATCACTGTCAGCTGTCCTCCTTAACCCGGGCGTTTCCTCATCACTTTCCTCGTCAGAGCTGGAACACCTCTGACTACGCCCAACAGCATCTCCAGCTGTGGATCCCGTCCCATCCCTCCAGCTAAGCCATGGGTCTAATCCTGAAGGTCCCCATTCATCTTCTGTCCCATCATGACCAGTGGCACCCAATTCCTCCCTCACCCGAGTCCAATCCATCTCATCCTCCTCTGAGCTAACCAGCCCCTCCTCCATTCTCTCCGTAAACCCTTCGAAAGATTCTTCGTCAGATGGTGCTGCAAATATGTCTCGCAGTCTTTTTCTCTCTCGCTCCTCGAGAGTATCTGACTCTCGAGGAGTCTTACGCCCACGTCTGTCAGTAACAGAGCCATGAGGCTCAATCATAACAGGCGATGTGATTTATGATAATAAAGTACTGGAATGGACATAGGTACCAATATTCAAATCTCTGTGCAGAAATGACCTTGGTAGAAATTATCCTGAGCCGAAATCTTATAGAAATTTTGGGTTAAATAGCAGTTTGTATGCTGAAATACACTGTAAAACCAAATCAATTGTCATATATAAGGAGGAAAAATACAATTTTTCTACTTATTTCCATTAGTGCAATTATACATTATTTTCAATTTTCCCTCCTTTGCTTTTTTCCCCTTTAGGTTCTTGAGGATGTAACTGGTGAAGAGTTTGTTTTGTTCATGAAGATACTATCTGGATTAAAAAGCCTGCAGACAGTGAGTGGGCGGCAGCAGCTAGTTGAACTAGTGGCTGAACAAGCTGACCTTGAACAGACCTTCAATCCATCTGACCCTGATTGTGTGGACAGACTTTTGCAGTGCACTCGTCAAGCAGTTCCACTTTTCTCAGTAAGTATATACCTATAGTTTATGTACCCAATGTTGCTATTTATTAGAAATACTTACTGTTAGCTTTATGATTTTATTAATGGTCCCAGTAGGAAATTTATACCCGGGCAACGCCTGGTACCTAAGCCAGGCATTCGTTTTTCCTTTCCCCTATTATTTCAGAACTTTTAAAATTTTGCAGTCTTCTCTATTAAGTAGAAGTGGTGCAACTATAAAAATAGTTCTGATTCCTACTTGTATTGGAACAAGATAAGGATAAAAAATATCAAGATTTTCCAAAAGGTCCATGAAATTGTATTTTGGTTCATAAGATAGCAATAAGTCTTGTGACATAATGAAAATTATCGTATATGCTAGAGTATAAGCCAACCTGAATATAAACCAAAGCACCTAATTTTACCACAAAAAATTGGGAAAACATTGACTCCAGTATAAGCCAAGGGTGGGAAGTTTCAAAAATAAAAATAGATACCAATAAAATTACATTAATTGAGGCATCAGTAGGTTAAATGATTTTGAATATTTACATAAATCTCAAATTTAAGATAAGACTGTCCAACTCTGATCAAATCATTATTCTCATCTTCTTCAATGTCAATGTGCTTATGTATCCTTTTAATAATAATAGAGTAAAATAATACATGTAATAATAGAGTAAAATAATAAATGCAATAATAATAAGAAGAAGAAGAAGAAGAAGAAGATCAGAGTGAAATAATAAATGTATTAATAATAATAATAAAAATAGAGTAAAATAAATGTAATAGCAACAATAATAGAGAAAAATAATAAATGTACCATATATTCTCGAATATAAGCTGACCCAAATATAAGCCAACCAGGACCCTCACCCGATGATAAACCGAGGGGGGCTTTTTCCGTCTTAAAAAAAGGGATGAAAAACTAGGCTTATACTCGAATATATACAGTAACTAAAATACCATATAATTTCATGGACTGGAGTAATAAAGCCTGTTAGAAGATTATTCTACTATTAGAGTAAGGGCTCACTTTTCTTGATATTAATATAAATTATTTTCAAACAGTCCTCAAAGATTAAAATTATATTTACTCTCATTTGTGAAATTCTTTCTTCAGGAAGCTCAGATATTTGAAAAGTATTAGTAAACAGGTGTTTTAAATCTGCTCACATGGCCATGAGGAGGGAATCCTTTTTATCATTTAATAATAGTGTGTCCAGGCTCTTCCAAATATTAGTCTACCTGTGTATTAATAACTTGAATGTCTGAAATGGTTTGATCCATTGTGTAGGTGAATGGCTAACTGAAAATGCTATAGCTGCATTTGTATAATACTCCTGTTTGTCTGAGAATGTTGTATTTTTAAAGCTTTCGTGGTGTTTCTTTCATAAAAAATCAGGGCCATGTTTATCTTTGTTAAGATATATCACAAGCTTGCCCAGTTATCAAGATTTCTAGTGCTAGCTTCTATTGATTGAATTGAAATTGTGCAAAAAGCATGGGAAATTAAATTATTTTTATATATTCCACAGAAAAATGTTCATTCCACAAGATTTGTCACTTACTTCTGTGAGCATGTTTTGCCAAATTTGAGTTCTCTGACTACCCCTGTTGAAGGCCTTGATATCCAGTTAGAGGTAAGCTAAACTAAAATGTAATGACTATAACCTTGGTTAACTACACTTCTTATTATGCTAAGTAAACGCAGGAAGCAATTTAATACTATTTTGGATGTATAACTATGAAGCTTCCTTATTTCACTCCCTGCTTTTTATTTAAAAAAGCAGAGTCCCTTTTTTGAGTGTTTTTTAACAGAGGTTGGATGGCTGTCTGTCAGGAATATTTTGATAGCAAGAAGTTGGACCAGATGACCTTTTTGCTGCCTTGCCTCAAGTTTAAGGCCTATTTAGAGGATACAGGGTGTACCAAAAAGATCTCATCTAGCTTTTTAAAAACAGCGATCTTCTAAAAATGTCGTATCCAGTGACAAGCCAATTCTCTTTTTGTTTTCATTTTAGAATCTGCTCTATCTATAAAGTTGCAACTTTTAATTTTCCACGTATGGTCTTTGTGTTTTTCCCCTATTTCCAGGTACTGAAACTGCTTGCTGAGATGAGTTCCTTCTGTGGTGACATGGAAAAGCTGGAATCAAATTTAAAAAAGCTTTTTGATAAATTATTGGTAAGAAGATTGTTAGCTTAAAGGATATAAATATGACTTCATTAGAGCTCAGATTGTGTATTCAGTACTTCAGCAATTGAATGGTGCCTATTGTGACAAATAAATTGAAATTGAACTTGGATGTGTCATATAAAATAATTGTCTTAGTGGGATTATATAGCAGATCTTCTCTGCATGTAACATCAAAATATGTTAGAATTCATGGGTTTTGGTCTTTTGAGAATAGCAAAGCAGATATATGTTGGATGGCAGTTTAGAGATGATTAAATGTGTGAGGTTTTTTGCTTTCATATTGAACTGCAATGCTTCACATACTGTGGCTGAGTAAGTAACTTGTGTTTCACTCAAATTGTTGTTGGACTGCAACTGCCATTGCCTTAGTCGGTGCTGTTACGAACCTGATCTTTCAGAGAAAGAGCAGCTCCTTTCATAAAAGGCAGTGATCCCAATCCCAAGTTGATTTTGCTATCAGCCAGCAGCCTTTCTCTTTTGTGTAGATTAGGCCTCAGTCTCTTTATCCACATCCAGTCCTTTGCTGCTTTAAGACAACAATTCAGCACAGCCTCCTCTGCATCGATTGCACAGGAAAGATAAAAAATATGGGTGTAGGAATCACCTGTTTGTTTTTTACAGGAGTACATGCCTCTCCCTCCAGAAGAAGCAGAGAATGGGGAGAATGCTGGCAGTGAAGAACCCAAATTGCAGTTCAGCTATGTGGAATGTTTATTATACAGCTTTCATCAACTGGGACGAAAGCTTCCAGACTTCCTGACTGCCAAGCTGAACACAGAGAAAGTGAAAGATTTTAAAATCAGGTTGTGTGTTTTTTTTATTAATGAAGTAATTATTCCTGCCCAGAATTTAACCAAATAGCACTAACTGAAGTATAGCTACAGAGTAGTGCTCTTTTCCTCTGAAGGCTAGTAAGTAGCTGATTTTATTAGAGCAGGAGAGAGAATTCACTTTACTCTCAATTTTTCTAGTGGGTCAAAAGTTGGTTGATTAAATATTGACAGTGGGCACCTTTTTTTATTCTACTTTAAGAAGTTTCACCTTGATTTCAATGCTTGCTATTGCATAACTTAATCTTCAACTACTTTTGTTAGGCTACAATATTTTGCTAGAGGACTGCAAGTTTACATCCGTCAGCTTCGTTTGGCACTCCAAGGCAAGACAGGAGAAGCATTAAAGACCGAAGAGGTATGAGATTATCACACATTTAAAAATGCAAAGGCCAGGAAGACTTGGTACAAAACTTAGTTCCATGCATACATACAACACTTCTGTCATGAAAAAAACATAATTTATCGCTTGTTTTCTGACTCAAGTTTTCATGTTGCATGGGCTTTAATTAGCTTAATAAACCTGCTTCAGCAACACTGACTGAAAATTGGCCTGTTCTGAAACTAACCTGTTGTAAACAAATATCACTGATCAGACAAAAATTAAAGAAATGGAAGGTAAACAATGTTGATTTTCCTGGCAGATTTGGGAGAAAGGGGAATGTGTGAAAGAAAGTGTCGCGCTGATTCATTCTCAGATCACATAACAAGCTGAGGCTGAGGCAGGCTAGAGATCGACCTCTATGTGTATGAGTAGGTGAGGGGTTTAACCCACAAGTATAGTTTCAGTATAATTGATTTTTGTTCTAGCATTTCTCAGCAAACTATGTTTATAGTGATATGTAAACCAACTGATGTCTTCATTACAATATGCTCGCTCTATGTATGCATTTAGTTAATAATGCTCAGTTCATAATCATACTTGGCTCATTTCTATATTGAGTGGAGTGCCTGGGATCTCCTGTCCCACTTGAAAATCTGTTTGAAGGAGTTTGAAAAGATTTCTAAAATATACTGAAGGAAGGGTTGCAAAATTTTGGAACACCTTCTCCATCCATAATTGCCTGCGTAGGTTTAGAGTTGTAATTGGATTAATAATAGCCAGTTGAATCCAATGAAGCAGGACTGTAGATTGGACAGTAAAGAGACAAGGCAATTTCTGGTGGTTTCTCTGCATCCAGTGCCTATGAAAACCTGTTTGTGAGGCTTGGCAACCCCCCCCCCCCCCCCATGACAGTTTGTAAGATTATGTGAGTGTTGTATCAAATGAAGAAGTGTGTACAAAATACCACCCTGCCCTCTTTCTTGAGCAGAGACCTTTCGTTAGGTCCATGTTTATTCATCCAAGAGGATTCCTGTTTGCAGAAGGGTCCCTTCCAGGGTATCTAGGCAACAAGATTAACTGAATATTAATGGTATATATTGCTGTTTTTACAAATCCATTTCTGTATTGTTGGAAATAGGAAAAATAGTGCATTGCTTACATCACTGCAAAATAGGAAAAGAACAACTTTGAAAGAAACAAGAACTGAATTGCATAGTCTTTAAGGCAGTGTCTTGGGATATACAAAAACAAAATCCTGAATTAAACTGTTACAGGTGTATCCAATTTAGGGGGATAACCTGTAGTTGCTGCTTAGAGGAGGCTTACAAAAATATTAAATGTAGCTTTTAAAATAGTTTGACTTGAGAAATAAACAATATTCTCCTTTTTGCAGAACAAAATTAAAGTGGTTGCACTGAAAATTACTAATAACATCAATGTTTTAATCAAGGTGAGTACTTTTTGATTGTAGGGCTTGTGGCAATAGTCCTAAAACCAGTTTTATTATTTACTTAATCTTTATTTATCTAGTGCTTAGCAGACTACAGATGGTAGGGCAAACAAAAGTTTCAAAAAGGATAAATTCAAGCTTGTTTTGTTTTAAATAGGTTCTTTTTGGGCAATCTTGTTTCATGGTTCCAAGAAATTTGATTTCAGGAAATGTGAAAAACTTAAAACTATTTTTCTCTATACTCAGTTTCGGGGGGAAATCATCCTCTCATTTTATCTTTAGGATCTCTTCCATATCCCTCCTTCATACAAAAGTACAGTTACACTGTCTTGGAAACCTGTACAGAAAGCTGAAGCCGGGTAAGTATTGATGTGCTTTTTGCTATATCTATACTAATTTCTTCTCTGTCAGTTCCACTGAATCTTGTTTAATGTCATGTTAGGCTTTGTCGTCAAGGTAACTACAAAGCAACATGTTGAAATGGTTATGGTGAAATGGATACCGGTGTCCAAATCCACTCATGCTGTGTATTTACCTTGGCAGCCTAAATACAGTAGTTTGACAGAACAAGAAGCAAAATACAATATTTCATATTTACTAATGCACTTCAGCAAAATAAATAATACTTGCCTCATCAGTAATATCAATTGCCTCTGGCTCTATATTGATTTGCTTCCACTCTTTCAAAATGTCCAGTCTGTTTATTCACTTTAATTTGACCATTTAAGCTGACTCAGCAACCTTAGTAATCTATTCTTTCATTGGTGCCTTAGTCCATTTCCATGTTTGAGCAAACAATATTCTTGCTGTTATTGTACTGATCCTTATTTTATTCCTATTTTATTGCTTTCTCTGAAGGCAAAAAAGAGCCAGTGAAGACACAACTTCAGACTTGCCCGCAAAGAAGGCTCCAGCAGGACCAAAAAGAGATGCCAGACAGATTTATAATCCACCCAGTGGAAAATACAGCAGCAATTTGGGCAACTTTTCTTATGGTGCGTTTTACTCAATGTCTTCTTCGGAACAGGAAGAAAATCTTAAGCATTACTCATTGTGATACAATATGAATTGCCAGGCTACGCCTTGAATAATTTTGAACTTGTATCCATATTGGTGATTTTCATTTTCTACCTCTCTTGCTAATTTTTCATAATATTGCCTCATTATGACTTTTCTATAAATGTCAAATAATGGCTAGTATAGTATGTCTTTCTTCAGTCACTTCAGAACTTACTTTTAGATTTGCTGAGTGCAGTTCTTACCTCAAATTTTATTCACATCACCTTAAGAAAAGACAAATATAATAGGAAATAGAACCTTTGGATACCCTGAAATATATTTCTGAATTTTGCTTAGCTCTCCCTGGAAAAAGCTTTTTTGTGCTTGTATTCTGTCTGCTATATATCCTAATTCCCTTAGCATGAAATCCTCATGAGTGAAGATGTTGGAAGGATGGTGTTTAATTGTCTAATGAAAGACCATTTTCCCAGTGTCTTGAGAAATGCTTCCTTTTTTCTTGGGGATTTTCATTGAATGCTCTCCAGGTTATTTTTCTCTTTTTGTGCCATAGCATGAAGTAAACTGACTCCATTTTTATCCATTTTTAGCTGACTTAGATACCTTAGAGAGACACAAAAGAATTGATTGAAATTATTGAATTCAGATCAACTGAAAAGGCATTCGACAAGTTACTAGGAGCAAGCACATCTTTCTGCCCATTCATCTTTTTAATAGAGAAAAATCCTAGATAATATGCAGCTTCTTATTTTAGAAAAACTAAATATTTTTGTTATGGTTACAAAAATTATTACATACTAACGTGTCTTTTATGTGTAATTAATGCCATCAGTTTATTTTGGGAAACATATTGGCCAGATTCTAAGGGCTTTGTTAGTATTCAACAGCAATTACATGTTACATCTGAGTTTTGAGTTGCTGATTATAACTGTCCCAAAACTCTATAGGTATTCTGGATCAAGGAGAATTGATTATATGTACATATGGATTCACACTGAAGACACTGAAAGCTCTATGCAATTATAAAATTAAATTGGATAATATTAAAAATTATTTTCCTTTCCATTTTAGTAGATAATAGAAATAACTCAGATGACCGTGCTAAACTTTGCACCAATATTTCTTTCAGAGGAGCCTTTTGAGTGGCAAGAGTACACGATGCAGGGTTGTTATTACTATTGCTATTACCATGTCCTGTATTTTTCTCAATTCAGGACATAAAATGGCTTACAGTTAAAAGAAACATAGTTAAATGTTCATGGCACACAGAAGTTGAAGAGTAATTAAACTATCAAAAATTAAAATGACCAGTACTCACTGTGATGGAAGCTGATCTGATTCTTATTAGAGTTAATCCACATACTGTATTTCTTCAATTGTAAGACACACTTTTTCTCTATATAAACACTTCTAAAAGTGGGGTGCAACTTAGAATTGTAGTCAGGGCCATAGCCGGAGGGGGGGGGGTTAAGGTTTCAACCCCCCACGCCGAAACCTGTTTTACTCATGAATTTAAACTGGTTTACCAATTTATGAGGAAACCAGTTTGTTTTTTAAACCTGACATATTTTGGGGGGAGGGGGTGTGTGTGTGAAATTTTAATCTCTCCCCCCCCCCCCCCGGGCTACAGCCCTGATTTCAAGTGTACCTTATGTATTTTTGTCGGTAGTGGTGGTAATATTGAAATTAGGATGTCTTAAAGTTGAAGAAAAATGTTAATTTTGTTCCCATGTATATGATGATACGGAGAAATTTGAGAACATGAAAGAGTTCTACCTGCCAGATATATTGCGTTTTTTTTTTCAATTTTAGTTTTAATTTGTTTTTGAAAAGAAAAACTCGTGATTCTTCTTGCTTTACTTCATATATTTTAAATATATGCGCAATATGCTTGGTTTCCCTTTGTCCTCAGAGCAAAGAGGTGGCTTCCGTGGTGGAAGAGGGAGAGGATGGGGTGGACGTGGAAATCGCAGCCGTGGAAGAATCTACTGAAAACAGTGGCACTCAGTAATGGTGAGTGTAGTGGCACTTTCCCAAAGCCATTGAGGCTGAAACATCTTTTAAAGTTTGAAGGATTGCCTAGAAGGTGGTGCTGTTCGAAAGGACTGCCTTCCACAGAAGACTGATATAAATGTTCTTATACCTTTGTATGTATGATCTACTTTTCTAACAGACTACGAACTCACCTACAGTGAAGCAACAACTGTATTTTTGGATGTTTAACAGCTGGCATTTTGACTTTTTATTAAAGCATCATCAGGATTTATTCAGGAGAAGCATGGGTGTTCCATTGGATGCTGTTTCAGTAGAAATATTACATTCATCTTTAAATGCGGCTAGTACAAAGTGGACTCCATAATGTATAATAATATTCAGATTCTAAAGAATGGAGAGAAGAATTGAATTTCAAATCAATAGCAGCCTTTCTCCAGACAAAATCATTTTTGCAATAGATGGAGAAGAGTGATAATGAGCAGAAATTGACTACCAGTGGTAGCATCAACGATTTAAAAAATTCTCAGTTTTCAAAAAATAAAGCATTGATATAAAATACTCTTCTCTTTCCATAAGTTAATTCATTGTAAGGTGAATATGAAAGTGAATTTAAAACCACATCTTGCTCTTCTCCATGTATTGTAATACAGTTTTTTTCAAATGGCTTTTTAGTGTTCTTTAAATGGTTGTGTGCATGCACATACACAAAATACTAAAACTGCTACACATCTCTAAGACCAAGTATGTGATACTATTGCAGTTCTTTGGATATGGCATAGGAAATAACAATACTTCAACTGTTACTTAACATTTTGCATTAGTTTAGCAGCAGCATTTTTAATCAGTTCACTGGCTGTGACTATAAATATTAAACATGACATTAGACACTTAAAATGACATCTCAGCTGTACATCGTAAAGATTTCAAATATTATGAAATCTGTAATGATGAGAGAGATCCTTCAAATGAGCATTTCACAAATTTTATTTAAAAGAATATAGTCTTTTTTCAAAGTTTACCATGTATTTCTTGTTCCTTTTTAAAAAAACGGTGGGTGAGCATTATAGAATATTAATGTTGTATAGGAAAAAGAAATCCCTTCCACTGCAGGAGTATCTGAAATGGCCCAACTTTAAGCTTTATTTAAAGAACTGCAAGTTATTACTTCCCCTTCTCCATATAGTTTCACTAGAATGTTGATGGCCATCTTGCAAACCAAATCTTTGTACATAGGGTATTTCAGACATGCCCTTAATGTTTAACAATTTGTTTCTGAACTGAACAGAAATCCTGCCTTTAAAAAATTATAACTGCATAGTTTCCTTGTAAGTAAT
This sequence comes from Anolis carolinensis, assembly GCF_035594765.1. Lineage (NCBI taxonomy): Eukaryota > Metazoa > Chordata > Lepidosauria > Squamata > Anolidae > Anolis > Anolis carolinensis. Next base: position 298,908,480 of record NC_085841.1, read on the forward strand.
AGAAGCTTTTTCTGGTAAAACAAGTTTATGAACAAATTATTTGAAGGAACGGGTGAGTTCACATTTGCTTTTTATTTTAAAAAAAAGATGATTCTAAAACTGTCCATAACCAAAGTGACAGAAGAAGAAATAATTCTATCCGAATGAGATTTAATTTCTCTATTAAGCTCTTGCAGTAGAAAATGCCCAGTTTAAAATATAATTCAACAGTTTATCGTAAATTGATGCATAATGTTTTCTTGTTTTGGCTATTATGGCCGTTTGAGGGAACTTTCCCTAATGATGTGTAAGCTTAGTTTTTAAAGGTGTTTATAATCACTGTGCATGAATAGCTGTTGGGGAGGGTCCCTTGATCTACAAGTTGACTTCAAATGTTTCTACCCACAAATAATGTGCAGATTGTCCATAGAAATAGCTGAATATCATTTTGTGTTGCAGATGCAGTGAATTATTTTGGAGACATCCAATAACTACTTCCTTTTATTTGTAAATTCCCTTATTCCTCTGCAATAAATCCATTTTGTAATTTTGTTAGTGACTTGTGATTGGCTTGTTTCTTTTAAACAATACTCTGAACATCTACAAAAAATGTGCATTTTAAAATGTGTCCATGTCAGCAGTGCTGGGGTGTTCTCATAAGATGGTGTGGGCTTAAGCAATGCTAAAATTCACCTATTAAGAGTCTGGTTGTATAATGGTGTTTTTGTACTGAGTTCACTAGTCTAATGTATTTCTAGACTTGTTTTTGTAGTAAGTAGAAAAAGCAGAACTCATCAAAAGGAAATGTGTCATTTTTTCTTCCTGTGGATTCAGGGCTGTGATTTTTTCTCACTAAATCAACATTGTAGCTGGACAGCAAAATAAAGAATGCAGTCATGTGTAATTCATGAACTGGACATGCTGAAGGGAAACTAAGATTATCTCCCCTTGTGATAAACGTGATCATATGAGCATTGTTTCATCCAGTTAATAATGGCCACAGCAATTAACAGTAGATCCTCAGGGTTTCAGGCAGGAATTTCTTCCAATCCTGCCTAGACATAACAGTGATTGAACATGAGGCCTTTTAAATAACACCTGAGCTATGAAAAATACTGTATGTATAAAGAAATACTTTCTTAACCTGCCTCTGAAACAGCTTTCATGGTTTACTCTCACATTCTGGTTAAATGTATTCATAAATAACAATCATCTGTATTTCACAAAATTCTTGTGATTGTCAGTGACAAATTACATATTTATTCATTCCCCCTTTCCATGGTTGTACCCATTTCAATCAAGATGTTTTACATATATTTATATTATTTATTTTACTTTGTTTTATACCCTGCTCTCTTTCCCTCATTGAGGGACTCACACTCGGCTAATACTCAGCAACGATTCAATGCCATTCGAACCTAGGACAACATAAACTCAAAATACAGATAAATCAAACACACTGAATCACTCCCATTCCTCATTTCCCATCATATACAGTCAGTCAAAACTTTATTACAGCCCAAAGACCCAAACAGCTCAGCAGTAAAAGGTACACAAAGTGTGGACAGTTTAATAAACTGATTAAAACGCAGGACAATGCAGTATACAAGGTGCATATGAACTGGAGTGAACACTGCAAATAAATACAGAGGTAAGTTTCATCTTGAGTCTAATACATGTAGTTGTCTTCCCACATCATAATCCTATTTTAGCCTGTATGTCCCTTAGGAACACAGACACTTTTTATTTTGCCTGTGTAATTGTATGTGCTATGTATGCTAATAGCATGAATGAATAATAAGATAAATATAATTTATTAGGCATATTAGAAAGATCCATTTGATTTATACCACTTTTTTTAAAAAAAAAAACTCAGAACCATTTACAATAAAGAAGAGACACAGTAAAAACAGTTGTTCAGTCCTAATGAGACAGGTCAGGATCTGTTCCAAGAAGCAGAAAAAGAAAAAGAAAAATGCTTGGACAAATGGGTCTTTAGGAAACTGGAAACACTGTGCTGAGAGCTCATGTAATCTCAACAGAGAGATGATTCTTTGTTGAATTCAGTTTACCAAGACTATAGACTTCTACTTTGCTAATTAAAAAGTACTAGTGCTCTAAATTTGCTGACTATTTTTTAAAAATAGTTATTTTCTGTTGTTCATATGCCTAATATTGTCAAAGTTTAACTTCAGAGAAAAGGATGGGAGAAAGAAAAGTTCACTGGGTTGCTGTGAGTTTTCTGGGCTGTATAGCCATGTTCCAGAAGCACTCTCTCTTGACGTTTCACTCACATCTATGGCAGGCATGCTCAGAGGTTGTGCGGTCTGTTGAAAACTTAGCAAGTGAGGTTTATATATCTGGAAGGTCGAGGGTGGGAGAATGAACTCTTGTCTGAGGCAATTGTAAATGTGTGCATTGGATAGCCTTGCCGCTTCAAAGCTTGGCAGCTTTCCTGCCTGGGGGGGGGGGATTCTTTGTTGGGAGGTGATTAGCTCCTCTTGATTGTTTCTTGTCTGGAATTCCCGTCTTCTGAGTGTTGTTCTCAAACAGACAAGAGTTCTTTCTCCCTCCCTGGATATACCTCACACTTCTGAGGATGCCTGTCATAGATGTGGGTGAAACGTCAGGAGACAATGCTTCTGGAACATGGCCATACAGCCCACAAAACTCAAAACAACTGAGTGGATCCAACCATGAAAGCTTTCAACAACACAAGAAAAGTTCACTTTATTTTAGTTCTAATTAAAAACGGCTTTTGTCATGTCTAGGTTTCAGGCATAAACATCAAACCCCCCCCCCCCCCCAAAAATAATAAACATTATTGATTATTCCAACTCTGTATAAAAACAAAATCAAGAGGAAGAATCATTACTTCCACTCTTGATCTGAAAAGCATTAATTTGTGGAGCTGGGTATCAAAATAATGCAGCTACCCGAATCCCCTCTGCTGGCAGAGCTGAGAATTGTAGTCCAAAAAGTAATTAGATTGGTCCTTATTTCTATACGCGCGGCTGCAGCAACAACAACAACCACCGGGAGCCCCTCTATTCACAAGATCAAGAGAGGCTCCACCTCCAATCACCTTCAAGTGAAAGCACCAGGAAGCTCGCGATTGGCTGCCGCCGCAGCGCATCACGTGAGAGGGACTTTAAACGGGGGCCGTGTCTCCGGCCCCTCACCGTCCCGCCAATCACAGCGCTCCTATTCCCCGCCGCCCTCGCACGCCACGCCCAGTTTCGCCGAGGCCACGCCCCCTTTGCCACATTTTCCTCTCCCCCCAGCGCGGCGTTCTACCTGCGTGACCCAGCACTTCTCCTTCTCCGCTTTGGCTTTGTGCACATAGACATAGAAAAAGTATAGACTGCTACAGCCCATTATCACCTTATAATCAAGCATAGGCAAACTTCGGCCCTCCAGGTGTTTTGGATTTCAATTCCTAACAGCCGATAGCCTGTTAAGAATTGTGGGAGTTGAAGTCCAAAACACCTGGAGGGCCGAAGTTTGCCCATGCCGGCCTTAAATCAACACGTAACCGCCACGCTTCTCCGTTTAAGAATCCTAGCGGGCGTTTTTTGTTTATGTATTTGTTCGTATAAACCCAACTTTGCACTCCCTTGTGGCACTCTAATTTATTTCCCTTCCTAGATCTATGTTCCCAACCGTTGCCCGCCACATCCTTCCTCCCCCAAAATGGTGGCCTAGGACGTTCCGCTTCCGGGTGGCACGGGCAGGCCGGGCTTGAGGAAGATGGCGGCAGCGGCAGGAGTGCCCGGGTGGGGCGGCAGGGGGCTGGCGGGAGCCTCCCTGCGCTGGGGGCTCGGCTTGCTGGTGCTGCTGGGTTCGGCGCCTCCGCCGGGGGCCGCCACCACCCACTGGGTCGTCACCGAGGACGGCAAGATCCAGCAGCAGGTCAGGGAGGGAGAGAGGAGGGCTGGCTCGCGTGTGCGGGCGGTTGGTCGCCTTGGAAACCGTCGCCGTGGAAACGGCTCCCCTTCCTCGCCCCCCCCCGGACGTCGTCCCCCCCCCCGGGCTTGAGGGGCCTGCCGCCCTCTGCTTCGGAGTCCAGCTCTGTCAATGCTCCTCAAAGCGGGGCGCTGTGTGCCAGAGGGAGGGAGGGAGGGAGGTGGCCACAAAGCGAGCGTTGCCCACCTCAGATACCAGCCTCGGGTTGAGTATGTGGAATAATCCAAAATTGTCCACATGGGTGGCTGAGGGAGTGGAACCTTTGCTTTGTACTAGTTGAGTGGGTGAAAGGGGGAGGCCAATGCTTCCCTCAGTCAAGGCATATTTCCAACTGGCCTAAAAATGGCAGTGGTGAAACCACTGCTTAAGAAACCATCACTGCACCCCATGGAAATGGATAACTATCGAGTCTCTAATCTCCCCCGTTTTGGGCAAAATTCTGGAGCGAGTGGTGGCCTCACAACTCTAGGGATTTCTGGATAAAATGGATTACCTAGATCCATTTCAGTCTGGTTTCAGGCCCAGCCATGGAATGGAGATGGCTTTGGTTGCCTTGGTAGATGATCTAGGTAGAGAGCTTGACAGGGGGAGTGTATCCATGTTGGTTCTTTTGGACCTCTCAATGGCCTTCGATAACCAGCAACCATGGTATCTTTCTGGGTCGCCTTGCTGGGATGGCACTTGGAGGCACTGTTTTGCGGTGGCACCATTCCTTCCTGGAAGGTCGTGTCCAGATGGTGGTGCTGGAGGACTCCTGCTCCTCACAACCATTGTCTTCTGGGGTCCTGCAGGGTTCAGTTCTGTCCCCTTTGTTGTTTAACATCTTTTGAAGCCGCTGGGAGAGATCAGGAGTTTTGGAGTTCGGTACCATCTGTACGCAAATGACAGCCAACTCTACTACTCATTTCCACCAAAAGCCAAAGAAGTAGCCCAGATCCTGAACCGGTGCCTGTCGGCTGTTGTCGACTGGATAACGACAAACAAATTGAAATTGAATCCAGACAAGATGGAGGTCAGTTAGAAGGCAGATCAGGATATAGGATGGCAACCTGTGCTGGATGGAGTCACACTCTCCCTGAAGACACAGGTCCGCAGTTTGGATGTCCTCCTGGGCTCATCGCTAAGCCTGTAAGCCTAGGTGTCGGCGGTGGCCAAAAGGGCCTTTGCACAATTAAAACTTGTGCACCAGCTGCGACCATACCTTGAGAAGCCAAACTTGGCTATGGTGGTCCACACCTTAGTTACATCCCATTTAGACAACTGTAACAGGCTCCTTGTGGGGCTGTGCATGAAAAGTGTCCAGAAATTCCAAATAGTTCAGAGATCTGCAGCCAGGTTATTGACAGGTGCTGGACCCAGCAAGCATACCAGTCCCTCATTACAGCACCTACACTGGCTCCCAATATGTTTCCGAGCCCAATTGAAGTTGCTGTTTTGACTTTTAAATCCCTAAACGGTTCAGGCCCAACTTACCTATCAGACCACATCACCTCTTGCCAACCTGCTCAATAATTAAGATCTTCCGTACAGACCCTTCTCGCTTTGTCACCGCCTTCACATATACAATTGGCGACAATGAGAGAGAGAGCCTTCTCAGTAGCCTCCCCAGCTCTTTGGAACTCCCTTTACATTGGGATTAAAACTATCCCTTCCCCTTTATCTTTCAAGAACCAGTTGAAGACCTACCTGTTCAAGCAAGCTTTTGATGAATGAATTCAATTGCTAATGACAGCAAGGTTGATTTGCACTGAACTAAGCGAAATACTATTTAATTTATGAGTCTCCACAATAATTGTAATTGGTTTAAAATGTTTTTAATGCTTAATATTTATTTATGTATTATTTCTGGACATTATTAGGCTTTGTGTGATTTTTGTTTTGGAATTTATGTTAAATGTGCTTTGATTTGTATCGGTGGCGAAGTGCGTTAAAGCGCTGAGCTGCTGAACTTGCAGACCGAAAGGTCCCAGGTTCAAACCCCGGGAGCGGCGTGAGCAGCCGCTGTTAGCCCCAGCTCCTGCCAACCTAGCAGTTCGAAAACATGCCAATGTGAGTAGATCAATAGGTACCCCTCTGGCAGGAAGGTAACGGCGCTCCATGCAGTCATGCCAGCCACATGACCTTGGAGGTGTCTACGGACAACGCCGGCTCTTCGGCTTAGAATTGGAGATGAGCACCAACCCCCAGAGTCAGACATGACTGGACTTAACGTCAGGGAAAACCTTTACCTTTACCTTGTATTGTATTATGTTGTGAGCCCCTTTGGGTCCTGTTGAAGTAGTTCTCAACCTGGGTGTTAGCCACTTTGATTCTCCTTTTAGCGAAGTAAGCGATATATAAACAAATATAATATAATATATGTATGTATATTCAAAAATTGAAAAAGTTAGCTATCTTGTTCATCCTTAGTACAGGTTGAGTTTCTCTTATCCAGAATTTCAAAATACTCTTAACATCTGAAATTGTCCTTGGCACACAGGAAAGGCAGAGTGTTGCCCATATCAGCTTGAGGAACACTACTGTACCCCACTCAGGTTGAGGATCAGAAATAATCCAAAATTGCCGACATGAGTGGCTGATGGATCAGTGTGCCCAAATTCGTATGCAGGAAGAGGAATTCCATCTAAACATTAGGAAGAACGTCCTAGTAGTGAGAGCTGTCCAACAATTGAATATACTGCTTCAGAGTGTGGTGGAAGCTCCTTCTTTAGTGGCTTTTTGGATGGCCATTTTTGGGGGTGCTTTGGTTGTGCTTTTCCTGTATGGAAGAGGGTTGGACTCAATGACTCTGTGCCCTCTTCCAACTCTGATTCTAAGACTTTGTCTCGTGCACAAAAAATATTTTTAAAGTTGTGTATAAAAGTTACCTTCAGATTATGTGTGTGAACTGCATATGAAACATGAATCAGTTTCATTCTAACACCTGGGTCCCACTCCAAGATATCTCATTATGTATATGCAGATATTACAGAATTTGGGGAAAACACGCAACATCCAAAGCACTTCTGGTCCCAAGTATTTTAGGTTAGGAATATTCAATTTGTACTTGGTTCCCAGAGTAATTGTCACTGGAGGTAAAGTCTTTTCTGCTTCTGGCTTAAGCTGAGGTTGAGACTGCATCTCACTCCCTTCCATTATGAGATTCCCCTCCTTATATTTTCTATCTAGCAGACTGTCCATTAAGATTCAGTTGAAAAGCTCTCAAGTAACAGCCTTTCTTTGCTGCTTCTGTGCATCTGATCTTGCAAAGTGCAGGGCCTCTGGACATGGAAGACTTATTTAGTTATGAGATAATGCTACGAGTCCCTTCGGGGAGATGGGGCGGGGTATAAAAATAAAGTTATTATTATTATTATTATTATTATTACGTTAATGTCTGTTAATGTGTCTATTTCTTGTTTTAAAATGGCATAAGATCTTGTTTCTCCCCACATTACATTATGTAAATTCCCAAAATTAATAATGTGTTTCATGAATTTTCTTTCTGTTTATTGTAATCCTTTTGCCAGTTAGTTTCATTAGGTTGATCTAGCATCATGAGAGAAGATGGAAGATGTTTAGTCCACATAAATCTATGGACATCTTTCATGTCTCCCTTTTTTCTAAACTAAAAAGTATGGCCATGGAGAAGCTGCAGTCATCTAATCACTGAATTGTTACTGTCTATAATATTTTAAATCTCTTTCCTAATAATAAACAAGGAAGGGGAGATAAGAGCACTGCTAGATCAGTCTAAAGACCTCTCTAGTCCAGCATTGTTCGCCTACAGGAACAAATCAGATAGTGTGGGATTCAGTGTAAACCAAGAATATCTCCTGTAAAAGATTTTTTTATCTAAAGTACTTTATTGGAAGAGAGCTTTGTGGTTTTAATTTTATGGTTATTCCTATCAGTTTCACTTTTGTTCTCCTTACTCAGCTCTCAGTCTTTCATCATTTCACAAGACAGGGGTGGGTAAAGTGCAGCCACCAGGAATTAAAACTTCATTGCCTCGGTAGCTAATTTTAAAAAATATTGGAAAATATAATTCAGCAGTGGCTGAAGGTCCACACTTGACCTATATTTGCTGTAAAGAATGAAGAAAGTCTTGACAAGACTAGAATGTACAAAGTCCTATTTTGCTGAGGACAGATATATGACCACTCTTAGGTGACGAGTTCTGATAATACCAGTGCTGTTTGTATTGATTTACGTTAGGCATGAGCAAACTTTGACCCTCCAGGTGTTTTGTACTACAACTCCCACAATTCCTAACAATTCCAAAACAATCTGGAGGGCTGAAGTTTGCCCATGCCTGATTTACGTGAAGGTAGTTTAAGTTAGCAAAAGAAAGGGGCACATTTCTCTGAAGTTTAGCCTACGTCATCTAGTATTCATTGGCAGTGTTTGCACCCATGTACCAATCAGGGCTGACCCTGCTCAGCTACCATTATCAGATAGAATCTGGTGCCTTGAGAGTATTCTATGTTTACAGTCTGAAAAAAATCCTTAAAATATTCCCATATAGAATCTTTCTTAAGGTCAGCAGCCATGATATTCTGTTATGTTACATATGAGAATAATAGGAGACTAGACACTGACCAACTTCATTTGTTCCTCTTCCTTTGTTCTATTTTTCTGCTTCACTCTGCTTTTGGCCACCCCACCCTCAAAATACCAAAAATAGCAAGCAAACGTGGAATACCCTGGACTGATGGCAGCTTAGAGCAATTCATTTTCATAAGGTAAAATGAAATGCCTAGAATAGAGCAGTCAGTTTTTGTAAGGTGAAAATGAAATGCCTGTATTTGGCGCAACGAGAGTAAACTCAAATTTGAAACATCATCACATTAGTTCTTAGAAAAAGATTAGAAAAATCTCATTTGATTCAATATACTTGATAGCAAGCCTCAAAGATCTATCATGTGTTGTTCAGATTATTTAATATTAACTATCTTATTTTTAAAGAGAGACTTAACTAGAAACCTCCTTTTGAAAGTTCATCTTTCTAAAGTGTATTAGTAAAGTTTTTAAGGTTTGTCACATGCTGCTTATATCTACAGATGCTATTGTTAGGACACAGTTATGATGTTGAATTCTTGTCTTGGTACTACTTACAATGTTTTGAAAACCGAAAATACAATTACTTTTTTAAAAAATCTACTTTTTTCATCTACATTGCACCAGAGAGAAAATTTGAGGAGCACATTGTGGCAATGCTGATTATGAAATCTTGCGATATAATGTTCTTGGAATGAATCACAGCATGTTGCTTATTATTTTCAAAGAAAATTTTGTGTTCTGTATTAGAAAGAATTGGAATATCCATCAGTTCCTTAAGCAGCAATGGCTAAATAAGGCATTGGATATATTGCTTATACAGTAGAGTCTCACTTATCCAACATAAACAGGCCAGCAGAACGTTGGATAAGCGAATATGTTGGATAATAAGGAGAGATTAAGGAGAAGCCTATTAAACACCAAATTAGGTTATGATTTTACAAATTAAGCACCAAAACATTATGTTATACAACAAATTTGGCAGAAAAAGTAGTTCAATACACAGTAATGCTACGTAGTAATTACTGTATTTACGAATTTAGCACCAAAATATCATGATGTATTGAAAACATTGACTACAAAAATGCGTTGGATAATCCAGAATGTTGAATAAGCGAATGTTGGATAAGTGAGACTCTATTGTATAAAAATCTACTAAGTATGTGCAGTTTGCCAAAAATGTACCTGAAAAAGAATATTATGTGACCATAGATTCATTTTTTTTCTCATTAGTTGTTGTTGCATTATTGTGTATCATAGAATAATAGAGTTGGAAGAGACCTCATCCAGTCCAACCCCCTGGCAAGAAGCAGGAAATTGCATTCAAAGCACCCTTGACAGATGGCCATCCAGTCTCTGCTTAAAAGCCTCCAAAGAAGGGGCTTCCACCACACTCCGGGGCAAAGAGTTCCACTGCCGAACAGCTTTCACAGTGAGGAGGCTCTTCCTAATGTTCAGGTGGAATCTCCTTTCCTGTAGTTTAAAGCCATTGTTCCGCGTCCTAGTCTCCAGGGCAGCAGAAAACAAGCTTGCTCCTTCCTCCCTATGACTTCCCCTCACATATTTATACATGACTATCATGTCTCCTCTCAGTTCTCTTCTGCAGGCTAAACATGCCCAGCTCTTTTAGTCACCCTCCTCTGGATACTTTCCAGCTTGTCAATATCTCCCATCAATTGCGTTGCCCAGAATTGGACACAGTATTCTGACCAAGGCAGAATAGAGGGGTAGCACGACTTCCCTGTATCTAGACACTATACTCCTATTTATGCAGGCCATTGGCTTTTTTTTTACCACCGCATCACATTGTAGGCTCATGTTTAAATTGTTGTCCACTAGGACTCCAAGATCTTTTTCACACGTACTGCTGTCAAGCCAGGGGTCCCCCAATTCTATATCTTTGCATTTCATTTTTTCTGCCTAAGTGGAGTATCTTGCATTTGTCCCTGTTGAATTTCATTTTGTTAGTTTCAGTCCATCTCTCTAATCTGTTAAGATCGTTTTGAATTCTGCTCCTGTCTTTTGGAGTATTGGCTATCGCTCCCAATTTGGTGTTGTCTGCAAACTTGATGATCATGCCTTCTAACCCTTCATCTAAGTCAGTGATTCCCAAAGTGGGCACTACCACCCCCTGGTGGGCGCTGCAGCGATACAGGGCGGTGGTGATGGCACGTATTAGGAGACGGGGGTGGGGCCATGGGAGGGGAGGGGCCTCTTCCCAAGAGCCCAAGACAGGGCTGAGAATCTATACCTCTCCTGAGGCACTTGTTGGGACACAGAGGGTGGAGTTAGGGGCGGGGGCGGGGCCTCCTTCCAGGTTCCCGAGGCAGGGCTGAGCCTCTCCTGAGAGGCCTTTTAGGACTAAAGGGCAGGGCTAGGGGCAGGGCCTCTTCCCAAGAGCGCGAAACAGGGCTGAGTTTCTCCTTAGAGGCCTTTTAGAACTAAAGGACGGGGCTAGGGGCGGGGCGGGGCCTCTTCTCAAGAGCGTGAGACAGGGCTGAGCCTCTCCTGAGAGGCCTTTTAGGACTAAAGGGCGCGGCTAGGCGCGGGGCCTCTTACCAAGAGCGCGAGACAGGGCTGAGTCTCTCCTGAGAGGCCTTTTAGGATTAAAGGGCAGGGCTAGGGATGGGGCTTCTTCCCAAGAGTGCGATAAAGGGCTAAGCCTATTTATACCTCCCCTGAGGTGCTTGTTAGAACTCCTCTAGCCCCACCCCCTGTGTCCTGGCAGGCGCCCTGCCTCAAAGCTCGTAACTCCACCCATCCCAGTCCTGGCTGCCCATTTGTGGCCCCGCCCCCCTCCCAGCCCTGCATCTTGGACTAGGGGAGAAGCTTGGCCCTGCCCTCTTGAGCAGGAGCCACACCTACCCTCTAAGTCACGCCCCCCTTTCCAGGGGGCGCTGAGAAATATTTTTTTCTGGAAAGGGGGCAGTAGGCCAAATAAGTTTGGGAACCACTGATCTGTCATTAATAATGATATTGAACAGAACCGGGGCCAGGACGGAACCCTGCGGCACTCCACTCATGACTTCTTTCCAAGATGAAGAAGACGCATTGATGAGCACCCTTTGGGTTTGTTCACTTAACCAATTACAGATCCACCTAACCGTAGTTTTGCCTAGCCCACATTTGACTAGCTTGTTTGCCAGAAGGTCATGGGGGACCTTGTTAAAGACCTTATTGAAATCCAGTTATGCTACATCCATGGCGTTCCCCGCATCTACCCAACTTGTAACTCTATCAAAAAAAGAGATCAGGTTACTCTGGCATGATTTGTTTTTGATAAATCCATGTTGACTATTGGCAATGATCGCATTTGTTTCTAAGTGTTTGCAGACCACTTCCTTAATAATTTTTTCCAGAATCTTGCCTGGTATTGACATGTGGCTGACCAGACGGTAATTGTTTGAGTCATCCTTTTTTCCCTTCTTGAAGATAGGGACTACATTTGCCCTCCTCCAAGAACTCTCAAAGATTATTGCCAGTGGTTCCAAAATAACTTTCACTAGTTCCTTCAATGCTCTTGGATGTAGCTGATCCAGCCCTGTGGACTTGAATTTGTTTAGAGTGGCCCGGTGTTCCTGGACAACTTGTTTCCTATTTGGTGTTGGATTTCCCCCAATCCTTCGTCCATTCCATGTTGCTGAGGTTGAGGACGGCTTTCTTTTTTTTTTTGAGAAGACTGAGGCAAAGAAGGCATTAAGTAATTTTGCTTTTTCCCTATCCCCTGTCAGTATTACCCCATCTTCTCCTCGCAGAGGCCCTATCGCCTCCTTGTTCTTCCTTTTCCTACTGGCGTAAGCAAAGAAGCCCTTTTTATTGTTTTTAATGTCTCTGGCAAGCCTGAGCTCATTTTCCACTTTAGCCTTGCGAACCTTTTCCCTACAGGAGTTGGCTATTGGTTTGAATTCTTCTTTAGTGATTTCTCCCCTTTTCCACTTCTTGTGCATGTCATTTTTGAGTCTTAGCCCAGTTAGAAGTTCTTTGGACATCCATTCTGGCTTCTTTGCACTTGTCTTATTTTTATTCTTTGTTGGCACTGTTTGCATTTGCACCTTGAGTATTTCATTTTTGAAAAACTCCCATCCATCCTTAACTTCCTTGTCTTTTAGTATTGGTGTCCATGGAATGCTGCTCAGTATTTCCTTCATTTTTCGGAAGTCAGCTCTCCTAAAGTCCAGAATGCGTATTTGACTTAGTTTCGGCCTTCCTTTGTATTGCAAACTGCAGGAGCACATGCCCCTAAGGATCCAGCCACTTCGACTGCATTCATCAGGTCCTCCGTGTTTGTTAGGATGAGACTGAGAGTAGCCGATCCCCTTGTTGCCTCTTTTACCTTCTGGACCATAAAATGTCTGCAAGCCAAGCAAGGAATTTGTTGGACTTTGTACTCTTGGCCGGGTTTGTTTTCCAGCAGATATCGGGATAATTGAAATCGCCCATGACTACTATATCTCTTCTTTGTGCCTGTTTGGTCAGCTGTTGACAGAAAGCTTCATCAAGTCCTTCATCCTGACTTGGAGGTCTGTAGTAGACACCCACGACAAGATCTTTTTGAGTCCCGGTTCCCTTGATTCTTATCCAGATGCATTCAAGCTGGTTTCCCAGATTACAGTCTTGCATTTCTTCTGCAACGTAACTGTTTTTGACATATAAAGCTACTCCCCCTCCTCTCCCCTTTGTTCTATTTCTGTGAAAGAGGTTATAGCCTTCAATGGCTACATTCCAGTGATGGGAGTCATCCCACCAGGTTTCAGTGATGCCTATGACATCGTATGTGTGGTGCTGTGCTAAGAGTTGGAGTTTGTCTTGCTTATTTCCCATGCTCTGAGCATTAGTGTAAAGACATGTAAGCCCCTGTGACCTCCCCTCGAGCTGTTTATTTGGGATTATTGTGCTCTCTGTACTTGGTCCTTGCTGTGTTTGTGCAGCCACATAAGCTTAGTACTCACAGAAAGTCACCTGTTCTAGTTAGGGGCTAGAGACACCTATATAAACCAGTGTTGTCCTGGGTCAGGGCCGGTTCTCAATGGAGGCCCATGAAGCCGCCGCTTCGGATGCAGCCCTTGCTGGGCACACTCGAAGTGGCGGCGGCGGCGGCAACCATTGGGTCGCTCGCCGCGGAACAAGGAAGCACTTGGTATTCTCGCGAGATTTCGGGAGATCTCGCGAGAATACCAAGTACTTCCTTGTTCCGTGGCGAGTGACCCGAAGGTCGCCGCCGCCAGTAAGTTGAGGGGGGCGTAATTTCGGGAGGGGGAGGCTAGGTTTGCTTACATACTGTCCTGGGTTCTTTCCACTTGATTCCAGACTGATTTTTTTAAAGGCACTGTTTCATATAGAAGAAAATTATATCCCATCTTGCAACTGTTTTTCACTGTATCACAAAATGAAATTGCCTGTTCTTCATATTTGGAACAGTGCTAGTTTTAAGCAGTGAGTAAACATTATGCTGCAATCTTTGTGCCATTAGAAATGGAAGATCTGGAAAAGACTCTAGCTGCAGCAAGGCCAACTACCTGCTCCCTCAACCCTTGCTCCTCCCGATTGGTTAGTGCTGGGAGGGACTACGAGATCCCTTAAGGAACATCATTAACAGCTCCTTGGAACAAGGAATTTTCCCAGAGCGTCTTAAAGAAGCAGTGGTTCACCCTCTTCTGAAAAAACCAAGTCTAGACGCCGCCATACCTAGTAACTATCGCCCAGTTTCAAACCTTCCGTTTTTGAGCAAGGTGATTGAATGGACAGTGGCGGGACAGCTACAGCAATTTTTAGATGAGATTGCGGGCTTAGACCCTTTCAATCAGGCTTTCGTTCAGTTCATGGGACAGAGACTGTCTTGGTAGCTATTACTGACAAAATTCGTCGTCAGTTAGACCGAGGCGGATCAGCGCTTTTGGTACTCTTGGACCTTACAGCTGCATTTGACACCATGGACCATGACTTGATGATCCATCGATTGGCTATGTCTGGTGTACGAGGTTTAGCTCTTAAATGGTTCAATTCGTTTCTTCGGAACCGGAGACAGAGGGTGGAGTGGTTAGGCCAAAGCTCTGAGAGCTCCTGCCTTTGCTGTGGAGTTCCCCAGAGTGCTATCCTTTCGCCCCTGTTATTTAACATCTACGTCCGACCACTTGCTGGACTAGTGCGGAGCTTTGGCATAGAGTGCTACCAGTCTGCAGATGATACCCAGCTACTCTTGCATCTCGAACCTGGGACAACCACGATTCCTGAGAACTTTAAGCTGTGTTTCGACACAGTGATGGAGTTGGTTGCGAGCGAATAGACTAAAAGTGAATCTCGCAAAAAACAGAGATACTCTGGCCCGGCCAGCCACCAGAGTTAATCCAGTCACTGCCTGATATCGATGGGGAAGTTCTGGTTCCATCAGCTACTGTTAAAAGCCTTGGGGTTGTGTTGGACTCATCGCTGACGATGGAGGCCCAGATCACTGCCATAAGTGAGCAGGCCTTTTTTCATCTTCGGCAGGCAAGGAAATTGGCATCCTACCTTTCGACAGAAGCATTGGCAACGGTAATCCATGCAACAGTCATCACTAGGTTGGATTATTGTAATGCTTTATACACCGGCCTTCTGAAGATAAAAACCTAGAAGATCCGAATGGTCCAAAATGCGGCGGCCAGGCTGCTAGCGGGATCATCTATAAGATCCCATATTACACCAATTCTGAAACAACTGCATTGGCTACCAATAGAACATCGGATCTCTTACAAGATACTGATCCTGACATTTAGAGTTTGAAATGGCCAAGGACCATTATATCTTAGGAACCACCTCATTCCTTTTTTCCATCAGTGGTCACCTCGATCCTCCCAGGAAAATCTCTTATATGTACTGGGCCCTAGGGAGGTATACCTGGAAGCTACAAGGCGTAGAGCCTTTTCGACCTATGCTCCAATTCTGTGGAACTCATTGCCTCCATATATTAGAGCAATGTCGGAGTTGCGACCTTTTGTAAAAGCGCTCAAGACTTGGCTGTTTGGTTGTGCATTTAAGTAAATCAGATCTAATTTGCCAAATAGTCACTGTTGAATGTTTTTATATTGTGGAATGATATTTTAAATTGTAAGTCGCTCAGAGCACTCTGGTGGAGAGCGACTAATTAAGAAATAAAGTGAAGTGAAGTGATATTCTCTTTCTCTGGCTCTCAGCATTGTGGCCAATTGTCAGTTGCCTCCATCTTGGATAAAAAGGATTGAAGTGTGACACTCTGCAGGCTACATGGTGACTTGTGCAAGATTACAGTTAGTGTAAGTGAGTGGGGCAGCTGCTGTGGCATAGAAGAAGGGACATCAGATGGATATGATAGGATGGGGAGAGATCTGTGACATTGGTGAAACAGGGCAGCAGATAAAACTGCTTACTTGTGGGTGGAGAGGAGGCAGATCCAGAAAATAGCTACAGGACATCATTGTCACTTACAGAAAAAAGGCTGTCTTGAATTTATGTCAGATGTTCCATTCCGAATGTGTCCATCTTGTTTCTCTAGTTTCTGTCTTCGCACCATTGTAGTTGAAACCAGAACTTTGCTTCTAAAAATGCAGTATTGCTCTGTTCTGGGTTTTTTTTTCCTGCGGCTTTTTATAAATTCAGAGCTTAAGCAAGTTCTGTTTGACTGTATGCTGTGGACGTGGTCATTCTTGCTGTCTTGAATCCACCCTCCCCACAAGGGAACTAGTATACTATTTAGGGTTAGCAGAATTGCAAAGGGCTGAAACCCTTTGCTGTTTTGCAGTCTCATTCTTACCCTGCCTAGTGTGACTGTACAGATCTTTGTGCCTCTTTTGTTTTATCTGCTTTGTTTTAAAGGGTTAGGAAGAATATTGGGCATCTGAAACATGTGGGTGTATATTTCTGTATCATCTAGTAAAGGTAATACAAAACCCGGAGGATCAGGTAATGTGGTACAATTACAATACAGGTCAAAGCTGATCAGTGTAGATAGTTTATCTTTCTAAACTGAATCCTGATCTGGGAATGTCCAGGCAAAACATGTTACAGTGATGAAACTAACATGATACTAGGGTAAACAACACAATAATAAGGTTCTTCCTTTTTTACAAAGGAGGTATAACTGTTTTCCAAGTTAAAGCTGATAGAAATACCTCTGGCATAGCAGTCACCATGTGGCAGCTGAGATGCCAGATAACAAAAGTGAGATAAGAAATGTTTAAAAGTAGTAGGCTTAGAAGTACATTGAATGATAGTCTTTAGACATTCCTGGTTTTAAAGATTCTTCATTTTTTTAATGTTTTTGTTTAATCTTTAAGCTTTTTTCCATTAAATCTTGTCATAGTTTCTAAAGTAGAGTATTTTTTTCAGTGCTTCTGATTATAACTGTCATGCCTTTTTTTTCAAGTTCTGACTTAGTAATTGTCAAAACCTATACAACCACTGCATTTAGTGAAATTGTGATCATAGCACAGCCTACAGTCATGAGGTACCTCCTTGTCTTTTCAGAGTATTTCCTTAAGATTTGTTAGCTGTGTTTCAATGTTAGCTGCGTTTCAGTTCTGAATCTGGGATTCCCTACCTCAGTCCACAACATATAATGACGTATGTTTCAGCTTTCAACTGCTCAGCTCTCCTATCAGATATTACTCTTATTTTGTAATCAGATTGTCTTAGGTGGAGTCAGTTACAACTGCCCAAGATCCTATATTCTCAGGTTTACAGCTCAATATACAGAACAAGGTGTCTCAGCTGAAGTTTTATCACCAATCCTTGTTTCCACAACAAGCCACATTTTTCAAAATCCAATTGTCACAGAGACAGAAAGTGAAATGAAATCTTCTGAACAGGGGCACAGATAGCAAAACAAACACCACAGGGCTGTTAACCCTTCCCTATATTATCCTATATGTGTGTGTGTATTTATGTTTGTATGGCTGGAGTTACACTTTAAAATGTACCTGTTCCAATTTGCATACAAATTCAACAAGAAGAAACCTATAGAAACTATATTGTTCGTAACATGGGTACTGCTTGTTTCAGAATGATGGACCCAATTTCAAAGCAGTTTATTTAATAATTACAACATGTAATAATTACACAAAAAGTTAGCAATTGTTTAATAGGCTATCAAGTTATCAAATTTTACTAAGCACTTTGAGCCAGAAACAAGGTTAAAAAATATCTCTTCAAATGGAGACTATCTAATTAGACCTTGTTATAGCTGAGGCTCTTGGCAGTTTATGCACTGGGAGAGGCATCTAGTGGTATTCATTTGAAAATCTGGGCTCCACCTTTCAAGTGGAGTTTCATTCATGGGTAGTTCGAGATTGCAGAAATACAGCCATTTCACTTTGGGTCCATATTTTTGAAACACTCTTCAGTTATAGATACACACATATGCATACATATACATACAAATGCACACACATATTTTCCTTGCAATGTTCACCTTCACATTGTGTATAAGATTTAAAATAGATAAGAAAATATAATCACATAT
Organism: Anolis carolinensis; assembly: GCF_035594765.1. Taxonomy (NCBI): domain Eukaryota; kingdom Metazoa; phylum Chordata; class Lepidosauria; order Squamata; family Anolidae; genus Anolis; species Anolis carolinensis. The sequence goes on from NC_085841.1 coordinate 298,926,436, forward strand.
ACTACTAATGGAAGATCATTTAACCAATGTTAATTTTTTAAACTTGACTGGTTCCTTATTCTCAAATATTTCAATAAATTTAATTGGATACTTATATGAATTTATTTGGAAGTAAAACTCATTGAGAAAACCAGCATGGTGTAATTATTTGAATGTTCTATTATTACTCTGGAGACTAGGATTCAGATTCATGTTTGGTCATGGAAACCCACTTTGGCAAGTCAAATTTTCTCAGCCTCAGAGAAGGCAAAAACTACCCTCCTCTGAACAAATCTTGCCAAGAAGATCCCATGATAGGTTTGCATGAGGGTTGGCATAGGTCAGGCAATACTTCTTTGGGGTTGGGTTTGAATAGACATGCTTATGTTTGGAGCTTGGATATATTTCTCAGCTGTCGGCTCCACACATAATATATGTCATGTAGTAAGAAATAATTTAATCCTCATTATGCACCTCAGAAAATGATGGACTCAAATCTATGTTTTGATATAAAGTACTTACTTACTAAGGTGATTCCTCGTAGTTCGAGGACAATGGTCTTCCATCTCTGGGGTCTTGAGGATGAGTTCTTAGGTGGCTGAAGAGACCTGTTCTTGAGCTGCATGTTCTCCCACAGTGAGGACATCGGTTTCCAGGTGGAAAGCGGTCCCGGTCAGGGTTGGCTTGACGGGCCTTCCTCTTGGCACGTTTCTTCCTTAAGCCCTCCATTCGTGCCTCTTCGAACTCCGCAGCACTGCTGGTCATAGCTGACTTCCAATTAGAGTGCTCAAGGGCTTCCCAGTTGTCAGTGTCTATGCCACAGTTTTTAAGGTTGGCTTTAAGCCCATCTTTAAATCTCTTTTCCTGCCCACCAACATTATATTTTCCCGTTCTTGAGTTGGGAGTAGAGTAACTGCGTTGGGAGATGGTGATCGGGCATTCGGACAACGTGGCCAGTCCAGCGGTGGTCTTTGCTTCTTCCAGCATGCTGACATTTGTCCGCCGTTCTTCCCAAGAGATTTGCAGGATTTTTCTGAGGCAATGCTGATGGAATCGTTCCAGGAGTTGAGTGTGACGTCTGTAGACCGTCCATGTTTCGCAGGCGTAGAGCAGAGTTGGGAGGACAATGGCTTTATAAACGAGCACCTTGGTGTCTCTACGGATATCCCAATCATCAAACACTCTCTGCTTCATTCAGAAAAATGCTGCAGAGCTCAGGCAATGTTGTATTTTGGTGTCAATGTTGACTTTTGTGGAGAGGTAGCTGCCAAGGTAGCAGAAATGGTCAACGTTTTCTAATGTGACACCATTAAGCTGTATTCCTGGCATTGCAGAGGGAGTAGCTGGTGCCTGTTGGAAGAGCACTTTGGTTTTCTCGATGTTCAGTGAGAGGCCGAGCTTCTTGTATGCTTCTGCAAAGGTGTTTAGAGTGGCTTGTAGGTCTTCTTCTGAATGCGCACAGACTACGTTGTCATCAGCATATTGGAGTTCTATAATAGATGTTGTGGTGGCCTTGGTTTTGGCTTTCAGTCTGCTGAGGTTAAATAGCTTGCCATCTGTCCGATAGATGATTTCCACTCCAGTGGGAAGCTTCCCATCAACAAGGTGAAGTAGCATAGCGATGAAGATGGAAAATAAGGTAGGGGCAATAACACATCCCTGCTTGACACCCGATTCCACCTTAAATGGGTCACTTTGGGAACCATTGCTGTCCAAGACTGTTGCCATCATGTCATCATGGAGGAGCCGCAGGATGTTCACAAATTTGTCAGGGTACCCGATTTTTTTGGAGTATGGTCCAGAGTACACTGGCATATTCATTATGCCTTTCAGGAGAAGCAATTTGCTGACATTTAGCAAAGTTGATCTAACTTATCGCTTACAATATCTTAACAACTATATTAATGATTAACATACCTCCTCACTGTGAAATTTTAATCTTAATAATGTTACACCCTATTGATAAATTTACTGGTACTGAAAACCTTAGAGGGAGTGTCATTATATAGACAGAAAAATGTGGGAAGAGGGACTTTATTTTTCAAAGCACAAAACTCTACATTTAATCGTTTTGGTATATTCTATATTTTGATTCAATCTCTTACACACTTCTGAAAGTTAATTCATATTTTAATTTATAATTCAAATCAGATGCCCTTTTACTTTGTGTTTTTAGCTGTTTGTTTGCTAGCCTAAGCAAAAATGTAATGGTCTTAATGGTTTCCAGTTTTGCAGAAAGCGAATTTTGGTTTTAGTATTTCAAGTAATGGTCACTTTGTACTAAGCCAGCTGTATGATGATGATCATAGATATGAGCTGAGAAAGAACATTCTTGTGAGATAGGCCAGCTTGTAAGTGGGGCAGAAATGTAAATTGTCAAACATAGAGCTAACAACTTACCTTTCTCCATAAACAGCATTTCAGTGGAATTATTTTGTTTCTGCCATAATTTGCATTGCTTGCACATGCTTCTGTGCATTCGTGTGTGCATCCATTTGGCAAATAATTGTTTTTTGAAGTCTTGAAGAATTTTTAGGCCCTTCCATTCCTTAAACGTCTTACTGCTGTACTCTGAGTAGTAAATGACTAAATATTTTACTGTCTCCTTAAATGAATTCTTGATAAGCTCATTTTTAAAAGTTGGATCCTTTATTAAGTCTTCATCTTAGCAAGCAAAGTACATTTTTCCGTAGAATTTTGTTAGATGGTATGGGCTATAACATCTTAAATAGTGTTGTCTCTGTGGTGGAAGTAGCTGCTAAATCTACAGAGTTGCTCACAATATTGCAATTTAAATCTATAATATATAAATATTAAAATAGAATTAAACATACAAATCAGTTTAAAACACTTGAAATGCCTAAAAACAGTTAAAATACCCTACACACACCTCGGTTCACTCTTTCTCACTTTCTTGTTTAAATGCCTGCCTAAATAAATAAAAAATACCTTATTTATTGTATCTTTGAAAGTCATTTAGTTTAATCCCCCATTTCAAAAAAATCATTAAAGACATATTTTACTTTACTTGACATCAAATGATCAGTTCTGATCTGAACATTAATAATTGTGATTAGTATTTAAGGCCCAGTTGAGACATAGAATTCCTGATTTGTTAAGACATTTTTAACAAATGGAGCAAGCATTACTTTCATTCCCTTACGTGCACATCTTTGCATATTATTTGTGATTAACTTAAATTGCAGCTTCATCTAAAATGGGGAACTATGATTTAATGTTACTTTAACAACCAGATTCTTAAACTATGTTCAAACTGTTTTAAGATCCTGTTCAGTAAATGCACTCTGAATTGTAATTAATTTTTTACCATGAGGTAAGGACCTACCGTATTTTTCGCTTTATAAGACGCACTTTTTCCCCCCCAAAATAGAGGGGAAAAGTCAGTGCGTCTTATAAACGCAATATGACCTCACGTGGGCGGAGCTAGAGGGATTGTGTGGTTACCTGGGTGACCTGGGGAGCGCGATCTCGCTGCTGCCGCTGACAGTGTTGAAGAGCAGCAGCAGCGCGATCCTGCTCCCCGGCCACCACTGTCACCACACGCCAACCTCTCCCCGCAGAACAGAACAGCAGGTCCGCAATGCCGCCGCGCCTCACGAACACTAGAGGAGCCCGGCTGTCATACACGGCCAGGCCCCTGTAGTAGCTGCCGGCAGTGATAACCCTTTAGACGCCGCTGTCTGTACGTCCCTTTCAGAGGCCCCTACGTCACGGCCCTCTGAAAGCAGGCTGCGCGAATGAGTCGGAGCCGCCCGCAACACAAAATTTGGGGCAATGGGTCCAGCATGAAAGGCGCGCCGGGCGGCCCGAAAGAGCGGCCCGGAGGAGGAGAAGGACGAGGCAGGAGGGCCAGAGGAGCCCGAGGAGGAGGCACCGCGCCCGCCATCGGGCCCGCCCGGAGCCTGCTCTCCCAGGCGGCGGCGAGGAGGAGGAAGAGGCGGGCGCCCTCCGCGTGGCCAAGATGATGGTGCACTGCGCCGGCTGCGAGCGGCCCATCCTCGACCGCTTTCTCCTCAACGTCCTCGACCGGGCCTGGCACATCAAGTGCGTCCAGTGCTGCGAGTGCAAGTGCAACCTCACCGAGAAGTGCTTCTCCCGCGAAGGGAAGCTCTACTGGAAGAATGACTTTCCTCCTCTGAAAACTAGGTGCGTCTTATCATCAGGTGCGTCTTATAAAGTGAAAAATACGGTATGTCCTGCATTCATTCCTGTCTTGATACACTATGATTTAGCAAGCCAGGATTGCTTCATCTAAAAAGGCTCTGAGTAATCACATTTAAAAGTTGTAACCATGGTTATTTTGAATTCTCTTTCAAGGTTGATTCACCAATGAACTTGAAGCATCCTCATGATTTAGTGATACTAATGAGACAAGAAACAACTGTTAACTACCTCAAAGAGCTGGAGGTGAGTTGTGTAATAAATTAGTTTTCACACTGCATTGTATATAATTGGAAGTATGAAACACTACTTTTACCTTTGAATTATATTAAGAACATTTGAATGTATATCCTTTAAACTTGATCCCATGATATGCTGTAAAAGTGGTCCTCCAAATGTTGGATCAGTCCTTGCTAGCTTAGCCACTGATGAGAAGTGAGTAGTGGGGATCCTCATTATCTTTGTTTTTCATATGTAGTAATAAAACCTTTCCTCGTTATCGTAGGAAATAATGACTAGTTAATCATAACAAGTTTGCTTTGAAACCGAGTGCAGTTTCAGAAGTTGTGATCAGGCAACTGATTTAAAGGGTAGTGGATGTTTATTGCATGAGTCCAAGTAGCTTTCTGGATTCCAGCAAATGCTTGAGCCTGGCAAATTTACTGATAAAAATTTAGCTTCTACTAATTGGACCAAAAACTTTTTTCAGTGGCACAGTATTGGGGAAACAGTGTACTGGGGGGGGGGGGTGCAATTCAAAGAAATGGTCCATTTGATCAATGCCAGCTGCAATTCTGCAACAGGAAAAGAAACAACTGTAGTCAATAGATACACATATGATGCCAATCCTTGGCATACTGGAGAAAACACCTATCTTTAAAAAGCACAATGCCAGGGATATAAGATACCCTCGTAAGCAAATGTCCAGCTTCCCGCATTCTCTCTCTGTCTCTTCTCTCCACCTCCCACTTGTAAGTTGACAATCCAGTCTTTATGAATATTCTAAAACAGACATGGGCAAGCTTTGGCCCTCCGGGTATTTTGGACTTCAACTCCCAGAAATCTTAGCCAGCTTACTGGTTGTTAGGAATTGTTGGAGTTAGTCCAAAACTCCTGAATGGCTGCAGTTTGCACATGCCTGGTTCTAAAAGCTCCCACTCTCCCTGTGTTGTTTCCAACCTCCCTCAATAAGTTAACCCCTTTTTCAGAAGCATTTTGATATCCTTTAGATCATGTAACATAGTCAACTAATTTGCAGCTCAAAATCTGAGAAAACCAGATCCTTCCACCTGGTCTGGTCATAGAATCATAGACACATAGAATAATAAAGTTGGAAGAGACCCCATGGAGCATCTTGTTGAACAAAGTACCCCTGACAGTCAAAGTACCCCTGACAGATGGCTATCTGGCCTTGTTTAACAGCTTCCAAGGAAGAAGCTTCCACCACACTCCGAGGCAGGGAATTCCACTGCTGAACAACTCTTACAGTCAGGAAGCTCTTCGTAATGTTCAGGTGGAATCTCCTTTCCTGTAATTTGAATCCAGTTGCTGTTGGGGGTTTTTTATTAGTAAAGAAAGTGTAGTAGTGGGCTGTGTGATGTAGAAGTGCATCTTTGACATTTGGCAGGAAGGAATGGTACCCTGCTGCTGCTCCTGGAGAAGTTACAGGGCAGGGCCAGAAGGGGATACCTTTTTGGGAATTTTTTTAAAGGAAGTTTTATTTCTAGAAAGAAAATAAATTACTAGAAATAGACCCAAACATTACGAAACTTGATGGGCCAACAGTGGTAGATGTGTCCTCTAAGTGTAGGCCACCAGTGGACCTGATCTTGCCACAATTTCTGGCTGCAGACCAAAAAGGGCCATTTAAATTCCTGCTCGTTTACTGGAGGCGTGTGAACATGGATCCTTAGGTCCCCCAAAATTCGGTTAGAAGAAAGGTATTGAGGTTCAGCCGAAATGCACAATCCTAGTGGTTATTATTCAGTTATCAAGTCTCTTTGCTACAATGTGAGGAACTCTTTGAAATATTATTATTATATTATATTTGTATTCCGCCCATACCCCCGAGGGGACTCAGAGTGGCTTACAACACAATAACAATAACAATATTGCTTATGCAAACCATAAACAATAATTAAAATAAACAACAAAATTAACTTTGTAAACTAAGTGTTGTATGCAGCATCAATATTTTAAAAGGGTATTATAAAATCTATAGTTATGTCTACTGAAGATTGAAAACTAGAGCATTGAATCCAGGGAGGCATTTATAATAAATTTTATTTGTTACCTTCCTCTCTTCACAGCTTGAGGCAGGGTACAACATAGTTAAAACACACTGATAAAACACAATATCATTAAATGCATATATTAAAATACATAGAACAAAGATTAAAACACCAATATTAATGAAAGGTAACATTAGAATTCATAGTTTGAAATTGACTGAGTAGTCCTGCTGGAAGAGACAGGTCTTTATCTTTAATTGTGTCTTAAATTTAACAGTTTGTTTAGCTGTTGAATCGCTTCTGGCATGTAATTCCATAGGAAATGCTTATTTGCCCAGCTCCTCATTGCCAATGTTACACCTTCTACAGATGTAAACAGGCACCAAAAGTCTCTCTCAAGAGCTGGGAACCTCTTCAAATGATTTGAAGTATACAGTACATAGTACAGGGGACTGCAGAAGGAGAGGAAATTGGGAGAAGTGGTGTGGCTATTTCCTGCAAACAGCTTCTGCTCACAGAAAGGATCCTTCATGTTCCAGACATAATATTCTACATCCATGTGCAATTAGTTACTGTTCCGTGTTTGATAAGCATCTAGAAATATTTGCCATATTTTCATTGTCCAACTCTTTGTGGAAACAAAATGTATGAACATTTTTGAGAATATTCCTTTCCAAATGCTTGAAATTGTCATAGAGTTATGAGTTAATATCTGTTAATAATTTCTTTATTTTGAACATGTTTTATTTTTTGTACATCTTGTAGAAACAATTGGTTGCTCAAAAGATCCATATAGAAGAAAATGAGGATCGAGATACAGGACTTGAACAAAGACATAATAAAGAAGATCCAGACTGCATTAAAGCGAAGGTGCCCTTGGGGGACTTGGATCTCTATGATGGCACATATATTACCTTAGAAAGCAAAGATATCAGGTATGATATGACTAATTGTACATGAATGGAGAAGAGTTACAGTTGAAGGTGATGGGACAAATTCTACCTGAATTTAGCCCAGTTTTTATTAAATAAGGCATGCCTTTTTGGATTATTGAATCACCTTTGAATTGCCTTAGAGTTGGGAAGGGAGGAACCCTGAATAATAGATGTTTAATGCTAAGTGAATAAACACGATACCATTGAATGAAATTAGCTGTCTGTTAATGAGATGACATGTGCCAGAGTAATGGATTCCTGATCCCTCTACACCAGTGGTTCTCAACCTGTGGGTGCCCAGATTTTTTGGCCTTCACTTCCAGAAATCCTAACAGCTGGTAAATGGGCTGGGATTTCTGGGAGTTGTAGGCCAAAACACTTGGGAACCCACAGGTTGAGAACCATTGCTCTATACCCTCCTACTGTACTCTGTTCTGTTCATGTAGTCTCTAGTATGTATTATAGAGACAAAGGCATGCAGGCAGCAGGGCTGAGGGCAGGAAAAGCTTATTTATAAGAGCAGAAGTCAATTCATGACTGTGACAAAGAAGTAGTAGACTTGAGCTTTTATACCAGATTTTTTTGTGGATTCAATCAGTGACATTTAAGAAATATCTCTGACTATACAGAGATGCAGTCTATACAATAGTATTAGTAATTGCCTAGTTCTCAGGCTGTTGAAATTGAAAACAATAATGACTAAACGCACAACCTGTGCTTATAAAGCTGTGTCAATGGCTAAAAGCAGTAACTAGTAACATTTTCTCCCTATGTATTCACCATAGCAGTGACTACCAAAGTTTGTTTCCCCCCAGGTGTTTTGGACTTTAACTCCCAGAAGCCCCAGCTACCTTGACCATTAGTCAGGAGTTCTGGGAGATGACATTCAAAACACCTGGAGAACTAAAGTTTGAGAAACACTGAATTATAGTCATGTAGATTCTTATTCTTTATTGACTATTGGTTCAAGAGATGTTTCCAAAATATGCCTTTTGGCTGAGGTAAATGATATGTCCCTGGAGGATACATTTTGTTCTCTCAGAGGAATTAATGGCCATTCTTTTACTAATGCCTGGATGTGCGCAATTCTGTACTCATAGGTTCATCTATAGATGGGTTTGTTTAATTATTATCCTAAAAATCATTGTGGTCTTTAAATGGTACAATGGGGAACAATACTGATGTAAGTAGCAAAAGTATTGAATTGGAATCATAAATCTTCCCCCTCCCCTAATGGATTGGAGGTACCTGCTAATGGAAAGTGAATCTTATCTTTGTTGAGAGACACTTTGGGCCCTTCCATACAGCCATATAACCCAGAATATCAAGGCAGATCATTCACAATATCTGTTTTGAACTGAGTTATCTGGGTCCACACTGTCATATAATCCAGTTCAAAGCAGATAATGTGGGATTTTATACAACTGTGTGGAAGGAGCCTTTGTTTAGAGAGGGAAACATGTGCCCTTCAAAATACATCATTTAAAAGATTTTTATTGTGGATAATGGTGCAGCATCCTTGGGGAGAGACCTTCACTATTGTTTTCTAGACATACCTTAGTAATACACAGTCATGCTATTAATAAATGTTGAATTATATATTTGAAAAACAGTATTAGTTAAATTGGAATAAAATAGTGGGTATTTATCAGCATTTCTACATGACTTTATTTCATTTCTTAGTATTTGGTGATCTTTTTCATTGAAAACAAATGTACATTGATTTTTTTTTCAGCCCTGAAGACCATATAGACAGAAAGTCTTCTTTACCTCCAGACCTGGAACAGCCAGAATGTACAAAAATTCTAGATCTTCCATATAGTATTCATGCTTTCCAACACTTAAGAGTAAGTAATCAACTAGGTATATTTCTAGCATTCTATCTCCATTAAGATATGTATGTGCCCTTGCCCTTACTGGTACACATCCCATTTTCTTGTGTTTGCTGCCTCCTACTAGAACAAGCAAATGTCACACTAGTGCTTCTGGTCTGAAAATGTCATGAGAAGCCAGACCCCATTTCAATCTGTGTGTTGAATAAATCTGTTTTAGTTCATTTCGCCACTCCCACTAGGAGAATGAAATAGGTAGGTAGGCTACATGCTGGCAGGCATGTAGTCGGGGGTGGGGGGGGGCTTGAGGGGCTTCAGCCCCCCCGAAATTCTCAGGATGGTCTGCGAGAAGGCCTTACGTTTATTATTTAAACTGTTAGGTTTATTTGTATCATGATCTGATCACCATACTCAATATATCCCATATGCATGGGGGTATTGGGATAACGATACAAAAGGTTTGCTAGGATAGCTCAGACTCACCCCCTCCCCGAACCAAAATCCCAGCACCCCCTGAATCAAAATACTGACTACGGGCCTGCATGCTGGCATTCAGCTTTATGCAAATGCACCACAGTGTTATCACCTATGTAGTTTATTGCTTTGCAACATACTCATTGCTTATTTGATTGAGTGCATGTCCAAGTTTCACATGGAATAGTTATGTCTTAGCTGTCAAACAATTCTAATGTTCACAGTCCCTGTATAATGATATAGTGAAATACAGAAATGCTAGCAGAACAAGAGAACAGACCATTGAAATGTTAAATCAGTCCAGCTGGGTACTAGAAAATCCCATTGCATATACTAGTATGTCCAGTAACTTAGTGTCTCTCTCTCTCTCTCTCTCTCTCTCTCTCTCTCTCTCTCTCTAGGGTATTCAAGAAAGAGTTAATCTTTCAGCACCCTTGTTACCTAAAGAGGACCCCATATTGACTTACTTATCCAGACGGTTAGGAAGAAACATAGAAGAGATTGGTCATCGCATTTATGAAGGCCTCATGAAGGTATGATTACAATGACCACCTTGGCTTTGTTCAAGAAATAAGAATTTTCTAGGACAGGTATGGCCATCACACCCACAACACTACCCAATTATGTACCTCCCCCAACATGAACACATGCCAGCTTGTATTTATGTGTATGACTTGTCTAGGAATTCCTTGGCTAGGAATTGTGTGGCCTTCTATATACTATTGCCCTGGAATGTTCCTTACAATTAACTGTGTGGGCTAGAGCTGGTAGCAGTTCAGCAACAATTCAGTGGCATTGAATTCCCATCCCTCGCTTGGACCATGATTTACCCCTTTTTTCTTATTTTGTTTCTTTTTCACATTCATTTTTGTCCCCCCCCCCCATCTGTCTTTGTATATATAATTTGAAAAATCAATATTTGTTGTTTTTTTAATTGGTGGGCTGGCAGTTTTTCCGAACTTCATTAGGCAATGACAAAAAGACTTTAAAGGAGGTACGTGCATTAAAATGAGGTCCTCAGAGAGAAGCCGGTTGGTGCTCTTGGAAACCTCCAATAAGCACTAATCTGCTTCCAAACAATTCATGAATTTGTCCTGTGAATTTTTTATTTAAAGGGGGAGGTAGTGCTGAGGAGTCTACCATGCCACTCCAAGCAGGAGGTTGTGGTTCCCAGTCTTCCAACCCCTGGAAGTTGCCCACATATGTTCTAGATCACTGTTTCTTAAGTCCTGACCCCCAAATGGGATCTTCTTAGCTCAGTGCTAGGGGTCACAAAAATTGGCAATACTAAAAGGTTTCTGAACCCCACCCATTTACACAAATCTGTTAACAAGAAAGCACAGTGTTTACAGTGGAGTCCACAGAAAATGCTTCAGCTGCACTCCACAAAAAGGAAGAACAGCCTATTTAGCAATCATTGCAAATGCTGGTTTATTATCAGTAAATGTTTTATTTTTATACCTTTTTAATTTCTCAGGTGGAAAGTGATCACAAGTGGAAAAAGTTTAAGAACCTCTTTTCTAGGTTGTTTGAAACAGCTCTTAACATTTGTAATTGAAAATATTTGTATCTGCAATTGTTCCCTGCCTACTTCAGATTAGAAATGTGCTTATACTTGTGTGGACAGTTCCTGCTTGTTGGAATTAGTTTTGGATTTCGTATTTATTATGAAAAGAGGGTATTACAAAGAATGTGTTTGTTATGAAGAATTATGTTCAAAACCTGATTTCATCCACATCTAACAAAAAGCTTAGTCAACATCTGTCTTTACCGTTGATCATTTCTTTTAATTTATTCAGAATTCTTCTTCCTGGGTATTATATAATATGGCTTCTTTTTATTGGCGAATAAAGAATGAGCCACATCAAGTTGTGGAGTGTGCCATGCGGGCTCTACATTTTTCTAGCAGGTGAGACCTCCATGAATGAGAGAGATAGTTTTTACTGGCAGTGTCATTCGATGTATGATTGTAAATTAAAATAAACAAGGGAAGTAAATGCATGTTGATTAGGTTTGATTGAGGCATGCATGCATGTGATAAGAATTTTATTCTAACTTTTTGATGTACATGATCCATAGGGTCAGCTGACATCCTCTCTTGCCTGTGCCAGCTGTTCCAGATGTGTGCTGCTTATGTTAGCTAATTTGAACCAAATTGTAGCAAATGTTGTTAGCCTAATTTGACAGCTTTATACAAAACATTTCTGCACAGCCCACTTCTTTTTAACTTCTTATTTCTAGATGTAAACCCTAAGATAGCAATATAGATATGTCAAGTTTGGTGCATGAACAGATGCTTAATATTGACATTTAAGCTCATTAAGCCAAGTGCTGTCAATACCGTTGGCACTCTGTCCATATTTTCAGTTCCTCTGCCTGGTTTCCCCCTAATGCTATCATCTACAGCAGTGGTTCTCAGCCTGTTGGTCTCTAGGTGCTTTGGACTACAACTCCCAGAAATCCCAGCCAGTTTACTATCTGTTAGGATTTCTGGGATTTGAATGCCAAAATATTTGGGGACCACAGGTTGAGAACCACTGATCTACAGTAACTAGGTGCAATCATTCAAACATGGGTCTGAGCTTTTGACAGTTGTTTAGAACAAAAAAATTCATTTTTGCATGATAAGCTAACCTTTTTGTAAACTGCCTTCCTGGAGAAAGGATGACATAAATTAATTAAATAAATACAGAAATAACAAATCAACTGCTTATTGACAGTCTTATTTCTTTTCTCTTTCAGACACAATAAAGATATTGCACTGATAAACTTGGCGAATGTGTTACACAGAGCACACTTCTCTGCTGATGCAGCAATTGTAGTTCACGCAGCTCTGGATTACAGTGATGTCTTCACCAGCTATTACACTTTAGGAAACATATATGCAGTAAATATGAACTTATTTTCCATTTATTAGTCAAATTTTCAATAATTGGCGAGCTCTTTTCTTAATTAATGAGGGAGGCAGAATGATCAGGGCAACAACTATTTGTTTCTAGCAATCTCTGCTGAGGAATTAATCTGTAAATTGACAGATCATTATTTATCATTTATATGAATTGGGAGGCCAGGTTTGTTTTGAGCTGAAGTAGATAATGTTGTATTTAACGGAATTCCTCTTTCAAAACAGTTGTCTCACAAAACTGGTAACTAATGTGGCACAATTCAGAGTGGTATTTAATATCATTTGAATTTTATTAACAATCTCTTTAATCTCATTCCTTTTTTCAGATGCTTGGGGAATACAACCACTCAGTACTGTGTTATGATCATGCTTTACAGGCCAAACCAGGCTTTGAGCAAGCAATTAAAAGAAAGCATGCGGTTCTTTGCCAGCAAAAGCTTGAGCAGAAACTGGAGGCTCAGCATAGGTACTATATTTTGCTTAAAATCAAGGTAAAACACATGAATAGTTTTAGATGGACTCCCAGCCAGAGTGTTTCCACTCATGGAAGGCTTCGGTTAGTGGAATGGGAAGAGATGTAATTTTAAATGTTCCCTTCCTTCTCAATGCTTTCTTCCCTCCAAGCATAATTCTTCTGAAAGGTATAATAAAATAAATAATAAAACCTTATTTCTATACGGAGCCTCCGGTAGCTCATTGTGTTAAAGCACTGAGCTGCTGAACTTGCAGACCGAAAAGTCCCAGGTTCAAATCTGGGGAGCGGAGTGAGCGCCCGCTGTTAGCTCCAGCTTTTGCCAACCTAGCAGTTTGAAAACATGCAAATGTGAGTAGATCAATAGGTACCGCTCCAGGGGGAAGGTAACGGCATTCCATGCAGTCATGCCGGCCACATGACGTTGGAGGTGTCTACGGACAACGCCGGCTCTTCGGCTTAAAAATGGAGATGAGCACCAACCCCCAGAGTCGGACACGACTGGACTTAACGTCAGGGGAAACCTTTACCTTTACCTTTACTCATTCCTATCCTGCCCCATCTCCCCAATGAGGAGTCAAGGTGATATAGATAACGGTAAAGAGAAAGTGAAATTACTGACACAGGTATGTGTCTCTCCTTATAGAATCTTTCTGTTTATGACAAGGAACCTAATTTGGTTTTGCTCCTTGCTTACATTGTTTTTGTCCTATTAATATTTCTAAAATGGTATACAATAAATAAAAATAGCAACTTGAAAAACCTACCATGCAGTAGTAAGTTGTATCAGTATTATTTTAAAATACTGGAACAGGAAAATAATATTTAAACTAACTCAAATCTGCTTTTCTTTGATACTTAATTTTTTCAAGATCACTTCAACGAACATTGAATGAACTGAAGGAATATCAGAAGCAGCATGACCATTATTTGAGGCAACAAGAGATCTTAGAAAAGCACAAGCTGATTCAGGAAGAGCAAATCCTGAGGAACATTATCCATGAGACACAAATGGCAAAAGAGGCACAACTAGGTATTTTATATCATGAGAGTTCATTAACAAATGTGAAAAGCAACTATTGTTGTTGTAACAAATATGAAAGTTTAAAAAAGAATTTCTGGTCTGTCAGTTAAATCTGTGTATTCTCTTGTTCTTTTGTATATGTGCATGCAATCCCTGAACTCCAAGCTACTGTTACTCGTAGCTTTCAGGGCCATAAAGATAATATACCACAGATTTAAATGTAGGCGATGATAGTGGTCAGTTAAATTGTATAGCTAGCTTTTTATAGTTGTTTGCAGGTCTTTCATATTCTTAGACAGTGGCCTAGCTACTCCTGTATAAGATTACAAAAGCCATCTCATAGAGAACATAAATACTGCTTTTGTCTTGACTTTCCTGATTCTTAACTAGCTCTTCATACTGGAAACAGATGCTCTAGTTAAGGTTGCTACGTAGGTGCAAATATATTATTGATACCTTCAGTATGTACAATGTTCCTATGCAGAATAGAAATTTAACAAGTCTTTTTATTACTTTGCTGACACTAAATGCTGTCTGTGAATATCTTTATTAGTCTTCAACTTGTATCTTGAATGAATATACTGCAGGGAACCACCAGATTTGTCGCCTGGGAAATCAGCAGCACAGTTTGCATTGCCAGTGGGACCAACCTGTTCGTTATCATCGCGGTGATATGTTTGAAAATGTTGAATATGTCGAGGTTTGTCTACAAGGCATTGGCCTTTCTGCTTCTTGAGAACCTTCTTTTCTAGCAGTTTATACTCATGACAGTGGCTTTTAAAACAAAATAAGTGCACATAGGAATTTTCGCTAAGACATTTTGCTTCCTGGAGAAGCAGTACTCCTTTAGACCAAGGTGACCATTTGCCCACACAGATGCTCATCTTTTAAAAATAAAATTCTAATTTGTTTTTTTTAAATTAAAAGTGTTGTTTGGTTTCTGAATTCCTGAAGAGAGGCTGCTGTGAAACCAGAAGAATAACATCCATGCACTCTCAGGGCTCACTTGCCCCTCTTGTGTGATATCTTTTGTATGGCTCCTAAAACTATGAGTGTAACTTTACTTGGGCTGGAATACTTAGAACCTTGACAACTGCTAGTACTGATTAAACATATCCCTGGACATATTATCTATTCCTTGTGAAACCTAAGGCATTTTAATTGTTTTCTAATACCCATATTCACATTCTAAATGAGAATGCTAAGAGTGTGATGGCTTGTTTAATTGCTTATTGTTAAATTGCATACAAAATAAATATTTCATTGTGCAAAAATACACTGAAATCATTCCTTAACACTAAAAAAGAAGGCTAAAAAAGAAATAGAAATTATGTTGCTTGTCTATCCGAAAATTTTTGTCAGTCCATATATTTCTGTGATAGTGCCAGACTTCTGTAATATTCTAGAACTTTGCTATTATCTTAGAAATTAACTGGAAACATGTTGCAAAACTGGATATAATGCCACTGTTTCTAACTGGACTGTAGCAATTATTTTTGTAGAGGGATAGCTTTTGTCTTAATGGAATTTCCCTGATCTTCAGTTTCATGCTGAATATTTTCCATCTCTTTCTTTATAGTTTGGTGGTGATGTCTCCATTTCCAGTATGACGACCATGCATTCTGAGCTTCTTGCCAACCACAGTGACTTTAGCCACTCTTTGGAGTCTTCCCCTTTGGTCCATTCTGTCTTCTCATTATGGGGCTTGGAATCTAATGCTTACAGGGTAACTATGAAGATAGGGGCTATTCTCTTGATAGAGTTTCATAGCACACACTATTTATATGGCATGCAAGAGTGGGGATCAATATCTATTTATATGGCATTATTTATATGGCATGCAAGAGTGGGGATGTGTGAAGCAAGATTGTCATTCACTGCCTATTATCCTCCATAAGTAAGATAACTAAAAAAAATTGCTGATATAATGACAAGCCCAGTGGAATCACTAGGTGAGATTTCTCATGGCATTTGCTAGGATTAGTCATGTGTCTCCAAGCTACAGTCTCTTCCCTACATGAGGAGAAGGGTGAAGTATTTTTAATGAATGATCTTAGGCACCAGCCCAAAGCAGCATATGGGAATTCCCATTGTTATCACCAGTCATAGACCATTAGGAAAAGTGAAAATGTCTTTCCGGAGACTACAAGAGGGTTGGTTGTATCCTAAGAACCAAAAGCCAAAAAAAAATCCTGGGCTCAAGATAGCCTCAGATTCTGAATTGCATCATTCCAGCTTTGTACCTGCCTCTCAACTGAAATTTTCAAATCCTGTGTAGTACAAATCACAACAAAGCTATGATTTCAAAACCCGGTGCACAGATACGAAAACTAGCTTCTTGACACTAGTGAAATATTTGACCTGTTGTGACCATAGATGGATATTGATAACACTATGAATAACTGTCAAGAAAAGTGAAAACATCTTTTAAAAAATCCTCACTTGTTTATTTCACAATTTGAAAAATACAACAAAAACTAACAAGCAAGAAAAGTGATAGTAAAAAAGCACTTTGTGATAAACTAAGGAATATTTTCTTTCTAATCAGCAGAACATTATGTGGCCTAAAAGATCTGATTGTGTACAATCCTATCCAGTTATTCCTTCCCCAGAGGAACTACCAACCTATTTCTTGCATCCAGAAAACAGGGGACAAAGGTAAGGATGAATAACGAATATATGCCTGTGGCACTTTCCTAACGTGTTTTTTAATAGTACATTTAAGCATAAAATATAAATAATGCATGTTACAATGCAACTGCTACTAAAAACCAAGAATGATGATGAAAGCAAACTAAATTGTCCAGTAACTACTTTCCTCTGAGCAACATACAGCACATTAAAATACAAAATACACACCAGATAGCATTTTAGAAATGACAGTAAAACCAGTAGTAGAGAATAAAGATACCACAGCTTGTGAAACTGAAATAAAAGCACTAACAGGATAAGACTGCCAACCTTAAAAGCACTGTGAAAAGTTTTCAAAATTCATGGGGAAAATAAAGATATTAATTGGCACTGAAACACCATAATATAGATGCTTGGCTAGCCTTCATGGGGAAGGTGTTCTACCAACATTCTTGAGGAGACCTGAGTGTGGACTAGTTTGTTTTAAAAATTATTTCCATTATGGTGTGACCCACTCTGTTGATGTGATCCACTCTGTGATTCAGGAATAAGGATGCTGGTTAGTGTTAGTTTTAGAAGATTACCAAGGGAGTCTAACTTTATTTATTAAACTATGCAGAATAGTTAATAAGTTACAGTTTCTAGTTCCAAAACTGACAAAACCCAAGCTGAGTAATATCCGGCCAGGACCCATCCACTCCCAACTGAGCTTCTGAACTGTAACTAACTGACCCCACACACCTAAAAACAAATCCCATTCCTAAGTCTTTACCTTTACCCTCCCTCCTATCACAGCATTTTCTGTCCTAGGATTGGCTGCATTCTCAGCTTAGTACCTACTAGGAATGTGCGATCCAGGGAAAAAATGGTTCTAAACTCTCTTCAAAAGTAGGGGGTGCTGGCGCTTTGTTTCTAAAATCATTTCTGAATTTTGAAGCAAAAAATTTGAAACTTTCCAAAACTTCTGAACGTTGGTAATCAATTTGTTAATGGCGGACACACATGCGCAATAGCAAAAAACAGCACTGAGGAGGGGGAACTTTAGGGGATTCTCCCACCCTCATTTTTTGAGCTATCCTGATCAAACTTGCTACAGTGGTAGAACACATTTACCACTGTTAGCTCACCAGGACATTTTCCTTATCCTCTGATTTTTGGGGAATTTTCATAGGTTTTATAAAAAAAAATTTTTAAATTATTATAGAAATTTGATCTGGGTTTGAAAGTCTTATTTCCTGTTTCATTAGGTTGTCTTTACTTTAAAAATCGTTGTCCTACTTCAGAAACTTTGTTTTTGTGGCTGAAACTGTTACATTGGTGGACAGGACACTCAGCAAACCATAATGTGCTATTTATAGGACAATGTTCCTTGCGCAAAGACAAAGTTTTGACAGTGTAATAAAGTTTTGCTATGTTTTTGTGACAGAACCAATTAGGAAATGACAATTATCAACCAGGAACTGAAATCATAGCATACCATCAAACCACTCCCGACTGATGCCCATCAGCCTCAGAATAAGGAAATCTGTTCCTGGTTTGAAAGTGTTATTTCCTGTTTCATTGGGTTGTATTTACTTTGAAAGTCATTGTTCTACTTTGTTTTTGTGGATGAACTTTGTTTTTGTGGATAAAACTCATAATGAAATTCATAATGTTTTACTTATCCATGGAATTTTAGGGAATTATTACAGCTTTTTAAATCCGCTTTTTAAAAAGATCCTCTCTGCCTCCCCCTTGGAATGATGGGACATGCAGTGCTTTGAGGAGGCCAAAAAAAGAAAGGGCCTTGAACCCAGAGGATTCAGCTATGTAACATTGTGCTGCCTATCCCCAGACGCAAGGAGGGCAGTACACCACCAGCAGAGAGGGTTTTTGGAAATGATGGGACACGCAGTGCTTCGAGGAGGCTCAACCCAAACAAACAAACCCAAAAGGCAGAGAGGGCTTGAAACCAGAGAAGGATTCAGCTTTGTAACATCGCTGGGCTTCCCAGACTAAGGGAATACAGCAGAGAGGGTTTTTGGGAATGATGGGACATGCAGTGCTTTGAGCAGGACAAAGGCGTCAGATTTGTAAAACAAAATAATCCCTTTCCCCTCCTCAAACTTCCAACCCCCACTTTTGTCTAAAAAAAAATGCTTCTTCTTTTATTCCTTTATTTTAGATTTTTAAAACAAAAAAACAACAACCCCTTTCCCACCCACCTCAAAAAATGCCTTCTCTCTAAAGCGTCAACTCATTTTTTTCAATGGCTGCCACTGCCTTTAGGTCCCCCTGCAACAACAACAGGCCAGGCATGCAGGCACAGGCAGCAAAAGACCAACCACCCTCCTCACTCCAACTTCCAAGCCAGAATGAGCCTCGTGGCATGCAGCTGACGCTTTTAAAGGAGGACGACCAAACTCCTCCCCTTATGTGAACATCCACACCGATTGGGCAGGGAGGCAAGCCTAGGCTAGGCTGCTGCTCCCGACAAACAAGTTTGGTTGCTTCAAAAACGCTTTCTTATATATCCGATCTAAATTACGAGCCTGTTGAATGAATGGGCTTCAACGCTTCAGAATTGAGAGTTAATTCCAACGCGCTAATGAAACCCGTTCGAAAATAGGAATATATCCAATTTTATTCCAATTTACTATGATTCCGAGGAATTCGCCCATGCCTAGTACCTACTCATAACAGACCCTAGTAACACATTTACAAGATTACCTTCTTTTATTTTCTCTTTTTCTCTGTAAAAGTTCACAGGGCACCCGGAAGAGGACTTTTGTTTATGATTTTAGGTAATTTAATAAATAATAATAATAATAATAACTTTATTTTTATATCCCTCTCCCATCTCCCCAGAGAGGACTCAGGGCGGCTCACATGGGAACAAGCCCAGTTCCAAAATACAATAAAATACAGCATAATTAAACCAATGTAAAACAGGTAAAAATAGTATAATTATACAAACCAGCATAAAATATCAACATAAAACATTAGAACATTAGAGTCTGAACCAAATATACAAACTGTAAGATAAAATTCAGCAGACTCTACAAAAGGGAATTAAGGATCTCATTACAGAGTTCAATCAATAAGAGCGGGGTGTGATAAAGTGCAGTAGTTGTGGCCACTAATAACTAACCAGGACTATTTACTCAAATGCACATCGAAATAACCATATTTTAAGGTCCTTCCTAAAGATAGACAGTGAGGGTGCCAGCCTGATCTCCCTGGGGCCCCAGAATTCCAGATCCGAGGGGCCACCACCGAAAAGGCCCTCTCTCTCGTCCCCACCAACCACGCCTGAGACAGGGGTGGGAGCGAGAGGAGGGCCTCCCCAGAAGATCTCAAGGCCCGCGTGGGTTCATGGGGGGGAGGCGGTCACGGAGATAAGCAGGCCCTGAACCGTTTAGGGCTTTATAGGTAATAACCTGCACCTTGAATTGGGCCCGGAAACTTATTGGTAGCCAGTGGAGCTGCTTAAAGAGGGGTGTTGACCATTCCCTATAGCCAGCTCCTGTTATCACCCTAGCCGCTGCTTCTTCTTTTACTCCTTTATTTTAGATTTTTAAAACAAAAAAAAAGCAACCCCTTTCCCACCCCACCCCAAAAATTTGAAAGCAGGAGACCTCACACCTGTTCCTTGAAATGTAAATTACTGCTGGTTTTATTAGATTTGTTTGTGATCTGTATATTTGCTTAAAATTAATGTCTCTACAGTCTCAATCATGTGGTTACACTTGTATATTGATCATTTGATATTTAGGGCCCATTCCATACTTAACAACCCAGGGGAGAGTCATGCACAAACAGACGTCTATGAGCCAGATTGTTCTTCTATTACTGATGTGCAAAACAGTGATTCGACATATTTGTTGACCAAAGAACTAGGCAGTCGTCTAGATCTGGATGTAAAGATGCCTGATGATCATGCAAAACAAGTAAGATGTGTGTGCATAACTGTGCTGCTCTATTGTTAACAGATTACCTTCTCAATTTGAAAATATTTGAGCCATTAAAAAAGGCGTGAATTGTTTCAATTTGTACCCCGTCTATTTATAAGGTATGGAAACCAGCCCACTGTGATTACATTTTGTGGGCTTGCTTTATTCATTTCGCTACATGCAATATAAAGGAGCACTTTACTGTGCATCCATTGTTTTTTTTAAAAAAAAACTTTCCTGTCAAAGGCTTTGTTAAGTAAAGTATACCTCTACTCTGAAACAGTTGGGCTTCCATTGTGATAATACAGTTAAGAGCTAGAAGCTGGAACTAAGGACTTGCAGAATCCATGATTTGAATTTTGCCTCTGCTGTGAACTTAGGTGGTCTAAGGCATGCTGTTGCCTTTCAGTCTTAATGCTCCACTGACCCAGCCACATGGGCAAATATATTACAACTACAGTAGAGTCTCACTTATCCAACACTCGCTTATCCAACGTTCTGGATTATCCAACACATTTTTGTAGTCAATGTTTTCAATGTATCGTGATATTTTGGTGCTAAATTCGTAAATACAGTAATTACAACATAACATTACTACGTATTGAACTACTTTTTCTGTCAAATTTGTTGTATAACATGATGTTTTAATGCTTAATTTGTAAAATCATAACCTAATTTGATGTTTAATATGCTTTTCCTTAATCTCTCCTTATTATCCAACATATTCACTTATCCAACGTTCTGCTGGCCTGTTTATGTTGGATAAGTGAGACTCTACTGTACCTTGTAATATATAGTTGATTTTAGTCCTTCAGAATACCAGACCATAATTCTTGTCAGCAAGGTTATTGGTCATGCTCTATAGACATTGTAGTCCATAAAATAAAGAGAATTAGATTTAGATAATTATAGTTGAGCGACTCTTTGCATTAAAGGCTTGCTTTTTATATTTCCTGATGTTTGGTATTAAATATCTTTTGATGCAGATATTATACTCTCGTATGAACAATCAGTCAGTCACGCAGCAACAAATAGGATCATTCATCCATCATGCTATTGTAAAGGTGAGTCCAGATCCACCAGCTGCAATGTGATCTCTTTGTTTCTCTTTTTTATGAAGTTTGTGCCAGAGTAGCAACATCTGCAGAAGCCACTGTCTTTTTAATCATTCAAAGCAGTCTAGTTTAGTTAACTGTAAATAATTCTATCTTTGTCCCTTTTGGTTAGAACTGTTTATGATTTTGTTCCATGAAAAAAATTACCGTATATACTCGAATATAAGCAGAGTTTTTCAGCCCTTTTTTTGGGCTGAAAAATCCTCCCTCGGCTTATATTTGGGTCACGCTGAGCAGCGGAGCCTGGAGGCGAGGCTCTGAAGCTGGCTGTCCATGGAGGAAGAGGAGGACAAGCAGTGGAGGCTTCACAGGGGCCCCCAGGCACTATGCAGCGAGGACTGCTGTTCCGCCAATCCTCAGCCTCCTCCAGCTGGCGGGAGGAGGAAGAAGAAGAGGAGAAATGGCAGGGGCTGCTGCTCCCCTTTCTCCTCCTCCCAGTTCAGCTGGCCATCTTGAAGGAAGAGAAGGAAGAAGAGGAGGAACGGGGGCAGCACCCGCTCTCTTTCTCCTCCCACTTCAGGAGGCCATCTCAAAGGAGGAGAGGAAGAAGAGGAGGAACACTCGCTCTCTTCTTTCTCCTCCTCCCACTTCAGCTGGCCATTGAGGCAGGCAGGCAGCTGGTGGATCACAGGAGAGCGAGTCTCCTCCGTGCTTCCATTTCCCTCCCGTGATCCACCAGCTGCCTGGCCTCCCCTCCTCTTCCTCCCCCTCTTGCTTCCCAGGATGGAGACCTGGAAAGCAGAGAGGAATTGAAGTGCAGAGGAGTCGCCCCCTTCCACGATCAAGCAGCCCCTTCTCAGCTTTTATTCCCCTCCCTGATTTCCAGGTCTCCCTTCTGGGGAGGGGAAAGGAGGAGGAGGGAGAAGGAAGAGGAAGAGGAAGGAGAGCAGGCAGGTGGCTCTCCCAAGCAGCCCTTTCCAAAGAGCCAAAGGAAGGACCCCCACCCACAATTCCCCTCCCCAAGCTTTCCCTTTTCTCCCTTCCTCCCCATCTCAGTTCCCCCCCCCACACACACACACACACACATTTACAGCACCCCTTTCTCACCCCAGTCTTCCCTTTTTCTAGTTTCCCACCTACATATTCCAGGCTCTCTTTCCCATTTCAGTCTTGCCCCTTTCCCCACTGCAGTTTCCCACTTTTCAGCCCCCCTTTCCATCTCAACCTTTCCTAGTTTCCAGCCTCCCTTTCCCACCTCAATCTTTCTCCCTTCCCCAGTTTCTCCTTTCCCACCCCAATCTGTCCCAATTTTTCCAGCTATCCCCTTTCCACCTAATTTTCCCATTTCTTCAAACACCCCTTCCCATTCCAAGTTTTTCTCATTTCCAGTCCTTCTTTTCCCCCCTTCCCAAGTCAGCCTTTCCCACTTTTCTCATTTATAAACATACAGCACTTTCCCCAAAATGTATACTGTAGTTAAAATAATATATGGAGATTATTGTATTATTATTATTATTTGTTGTTGTTACATTTATTATTCTTATTAAATTTATTATTTTTCTCTATTTATATTTATTATGTTAATCTCTTGTTATTATTACATTTATTATTTTACTCTATTATTATTACATTTATTTTTCTCTATTATTGTTATTACATTTATTATGTTACTCTCATTATTGTTACATTTAGTATTTTACTCTATTAGTATTATTACATTTATTATTTTATTCTATTTATTATTTTTACATATATTATTTTACATTTATTATTTTACTCTATTATTATTACATTTAGTATTTTATTCTATCATTATTGTTACATTTATTATTTTTCTCTTATTATTACATTTATTATTTTAGTCTATCATTATTGTTACTATTACACTTATTATTTTACCCTATTTATTATTATTGGAAGGATACGTAAGCACATTTACCGGTACATTGAAGAAGGTTAGAATAATGATTTAATCAGAAGTGGATAGTCTTATTTTAAAATTACAGTTTTATGTAAATTTTCAAAAACATTTAACCTACTGATGCCCCAATTAATGTAATTTTATTGGTATCGATTTTTATTTTTATTCTTGTAATTTATCAATAGCTGCTGCATTTCCCACCTTCGGCTTATACTCAAGTCAATAAGTTTTCCCAGTTTTTGTGGTAAAATTAGGTGCCTTGGCTTATATTCGGGTCGGCTTATACTCGAGTATATACAGTATGTACCTCATATACAGTAGAGTCTCACTTATCCAAGCTAAACAGGCCAGCAGAACCTTGGATGAGCGAATATCTTGGATAATAAGGAGAGATTAAGGAAAAGCCTATTAAACATCAAATTAGGTTATGATTTTACAAATTAAGCACCAAAACATCATGTTATACAACAAATTTGACAGAAAGAGTAATTCAATACGCAGTAATGTTATCTTGTAATTGCTGTATTTACTAATTTAGCACCAAAATATCACGATATATTGAAAACATTGACTACAAAAATGGCTTGGATAATCCAGAACCTTGGATAAGCGAGTCTTGGATAAGTGAGACTCTACTGTACTTCTATAAGTTAACATCATGTTTAAGCCGAGAGCAGGTTAGGGGCTAAAATTATGGATCTGAACGATGGTCATTCCATGAGGAAAGTAAAATGCCACTTTCACTTTGGGGCCAGCAGCGCTGCCCACCACAGCCATTTTCCAGTTAAGACACTCAAAAAGAGCAGAAGCAGTACTAAAGCAGAAAGAGTAGAGGAGGGTTGGTGCTTATTTTAGGTTATTCTGGTCTCGCATTTTGCCATTCTGTTCAAAGAAGGGAATGGTAATTTTTTGATGTTGTTTTTTCTATAAGGTTTAAGGTACAGTACTTAAGTTGACCTGTGGATTACTTGACCCTGGTTTTTGGGACTAACATTTCTAGATTTATAGACAAGTATATACAGTAGATTGAGCTAACATCTTCTGCGCACAAAGTTGGGTAGACATGGAGTAAAATGAAGAGTATTTCCAAGTGGAGAATTTGTTTCTTTGTAATCTTACTAGCTAAGCATTGAACATGTCTTAAACTAATCTCAATAATAATTCCAATCATAATCAGTTTTTTTTCAAAGATTAATATCTATTGGTAGCTATGCAGTTTTCAGTTGATGAATACAGCAGGCAATTGGATACTGATTTGAAGTTCAATATTCCTCACATACATATCATTCGTAGTTATAACACCTGAGACAGCAACAGGGACTGGCACTGAGAGGAACATTGGTAACCTTTCTCTTTCTTGCTTGCTTACTTTCAGGCAAGGGAACCTTTATGGCTGGTGCTCAATGAGGCTGGCCTTTACTGGCGTGCATTTGGAAATGGCACCTTTGCCTTCAGTTGCTTACGAAAAGCTTTTAACTTGACCCCACACGAATTCCAAGATATTCCTTTAGTTAATCTAGCAAATCTTCTTATTCATTATGGTCTTCATCTGGATGCCAGCAAGCTTCTACGGAAAGCTTTGGCTATCAATGGCTCTGAGGTGAGTGTTTTTGCTTTGAAATTGTTCAAAAGAAGAAAAGCATGCTTCAGAAGAAGAAAATAATTTCAGAATCAGGCACAATAGTGGGATCACTTCATTACATTTGAAGTTTGGAAAATTATTTCTTGAATCGACTCGGAAATTAATATTACACTTCCCAGATTTGACAAAGTCATCTTTTATCTACAGTCCACCATTTACCTTTGTTCAATGATCCCTGACTGTCTGGAGAGACTCCTAGGGAGGCATGTGGTGAGGCTCTATTGGAAAAGCATTTTCATATCATTTCCCTTAGTATTCAAGCCAGTAAGCTCATTGGAACACGACTGAACAAATACATTAATATTAAGCAATATGTTATTGTTTCAAGGACATACATATTTTTATATTTTCTCCTATATCCTACACCTTATAAATTACAAAATTTTAAGAACTTATTTTGAATGTATACATCTGCTGCATGTAAAACAGTATCACAGAGAAGTATATCAACAAAACGCTTTTTGAGGCTTAAATAGATATGTTAATATTTTGCACTTTTAACCAGGATTCTCAAGAATATGGAAGTACTTGTAATATCCCAACTTAATTTGACAGCACATTAGTGTCTTTTCATAGAAAAACAGAGTTGGAAGAGACCACAGGCCATCAACCCCCTACCATGCAGGAAATGCACCATCAAAGTCCCCCTGACAGGTTGCCATCCGGCCTCTGTTTAAAAGCCTCCAAAGAGGGAGCTTCTACCACACTCCAAGGCCGAGAGTTCCACTGCTGAGCAGCTCTTATGGTCAGGAAGTTCTCTTGATCAGGTGGAATATTATTTCCTGTAATTTGAACCCATTGCTCCAAGTCCTAAGTCTCTGGGGCATCAGAAAACAAGCCTGTTCCCTCTTCCTTATGACATCCTTTCAAATATTTAAACATAATAATCGTGTCTCCACTTTTGGAAAAGTGAAACACATAAAATTAAGCAGTGTAGAAAACTCCTTTTTAAAATTCCTCCCCCTCTACCTCCTACAGTGCTTGGTTGATGGAAGTATTTTTTTTGTCTTTTAGCCCCTGACTTTCTTGAGCTTAGGTAATGCCTATTTGGCTCTGAAGAATGTCAGTGGGGCATTACAGGCTTTCAGGCATGCCCTGGATATCGCTACAAAATGTTTGGAATGTGAGAAGAGCCTGAAACTGATCCGCTGTTTGCAGTTCTATCCATTCTTGTACAACACCACTTCTTCCTCCTGCAGTGGTAAGCAGCTGCCAAAAAAGTCCCCAAATTAATAGCCTGTCTCTGTAACCCTGGCCACAGAAACTGAAACTTTTCTGTCTGTCATTGCTGACCTGATCTTACATCTACTCTCTTATGTCCAGCAGGGAAAGGGGACAATGCATAGATCTAACATAGAGAAATTATCAGAGTCCAAACCAAAACTGTTTTCTTTACTTTTTCTTTGTGATTTTCCATACAGTATCTGTGTATAATCTTCACTGCTTAATTTCAAGATGCATTCAAGAACATTGCTTCTATTATAGGGCTGTTGAAATATGTTCATGTTTATCGACAATATTTTTTGTTATCATTGTGTGCCTTCAGCTTGTTAACAACTTAGGCAAACACTAAGGTGAACCCGTGATGGGGTTTTCTTGGCAAAGTATACTCGGTGCGATTTGCCATTGCCTTAATCTGAGGTAGAAAGGGTATGATCTTGCCCAAGATCATCTAATGCAGTGGTTCCCAAACTTATTTGGCCTGCCGCCCCTTTTCCAGAAAAATATGACTCAGCGCCCCCTGGAAAGGGGGCGTGGCTCCTGCTTAAGAGGGCAGGGCTGAGCCTCTCCCCTAGTCCAAGATGCAGGGCTGTGAGGGGAGGTGGACGGGACCACAAATGGGCGGCCAGGACTGGGATGGGCAGAGTTACGAGCTCTGAGGCAGGGTTGAGCTATCCCTGTCCTTCAGCACCTTCCAGGACACGGGTGGGGCTAGAGAAGGGGGCGGGGCCTCTTCCCAAGTGCCTGACGGGGCTGAACCTCTATACCCTGCCCCCGTGTTCTAACAAGCGCCTCAGGGGAGGTATACAGAGGCTCATCCCTGTCTCGCGCTCTTGGGAAGAGGCCCCACCCCTACCCCCACCCTTTAGTCCTAAAAGGCCTCTCAAGAGAGGTATAGAGGCTCAGCCCTGTCTTGGACTCTTGGAAGGAGGCCCCACTTCGTTCCCTAGCTCCGCCCTCTGTGTCCCAACAAGAGCCTCAGGAGAGCTATAGATTCTCATCCCTGTCTTGGGCTCTTGGGAAGAAGCCACGCCCACTCCTCCAGCTCCGCCCCCTGTGTGTCCTAACAGGTACCTCAGGAGCTCAGCCCTGTCCCTGGCACTTGGGAAGAGGCCCCGCCCCTCCTCTGGCCCCGCCCCCGTGTCCTAATAGGTGCCATCACCGCCCCCCTGGATCGCGCCAGCACCCAACAGGGGGCAGTAGCACCCACTTTGGGAATCACTGATCTAGTGGATCTCCATGATTGAGCAAGAATTTGAACCCAGACAAACAACTGCAGCACACTAACTCATTCATTTATTTGGCAAATACCAAGAATCCAGGGGATTTTCTTGGCAGAACCTAGTCCAGAATATTGTCACTTTAAACCCTTGGTACATAGAAAATGCTCCTATATTCAAAGCAAGTGCTCTTTATCTTCAGAATCTGCAGTAAGTATTTGAAAAAGTTTAAAATTCTTGTTTAAATAAAGAAACGAAAAGCATAAAGTAATGTTGTGTCCAACACTGTCCACAACAGGTGTGATACAGTGTCACTCCTTAATAAACAGTTTCTTAGACATGTAATCAGGGAGAACTCTTACTCTGAATTAATATATTTATATCTATTTACCTTGTAAACCAATATGTCAGGAGTATCTAAGGCTGAAGGAATCTTTTAAAAAAGGTATTTTTCATGGTCTTAAAAATGGACTGTTGATTTAAGTCCCCTGCACAAATGCAGGATCTAGAATCTTGTTTCATCAGAATTTCAGTTCTCAGTCTCAACATAAATGTTCCACATTTCAGTTGCAGAGACATATTTGATTAGTTGTGCAGTAGTCCAGAGCACAAACTGACTGTCCATAGTCCTAACATCTTTATCTTTCCCCCACAACCACTCAAATGTGCTATTTGCTCCCGTTCCATTCTTCTTCAGTTTGTAACCTCAATCATCTTTTTTTATTTTATATCACCAATACTGCTATTCACACATTTTAAATTGTCCAGTTTCCAATTAGTCTAAAAGCAGAATCCAGGGAAACCAGAAATGTGTGGAACCCCCATAATTGAATGCTGCTTACAGATACTCAGTACCCATTCTCCCTAAATTATTCATAGTTTCTATCCTTCAAGGATCACACATGATGTTACTCTCTCTTGCGTATACACAAGTGTGTATTTCTGGGTTCTGTGAACATGCCAAATAAAAGGCCCCCTATTTGGAAATTTAGGATCATAGTATCAGCCAAAGAACTCTGCCTTTTACAACTAAGAATCACTATTGGAATGTGCAATTTTCATCCTCTGTTCTTGTATGTCTTTAGAATCAGACCTTTTCTTCTGTTATACTTTACATAAGTATAAATAAAACCATGAATAGATTTTTGGCTTTATTATATACAAGTTGTGAATATTGCACCATTCTACATTATTAATTGTTTCAGCTTTCATGACTTCATGAGAGCCAAATAAAAACCCTGTCCATCTTTTCATCAGAATGATGCTTGCAATGCAGGCAGTTTGGTACTAATTTAGGATCATATGCATTTTATTATTTGGGTTAATAACTTGGGTCTCCCCCAAAATATTTATGGTATGCCAGAGGGAAAATAAGACACAATGTGGATGCAGTATTGGAAGTTTCCATGTTTTGATTATCCCCTCTTCGCTGTTCTTCATATGCTGTGTTCCTTTCTTTTATAGACTACAAAGGTGGGCAACACTTCAGTTCATCTTGTCCATCCCCTGCTAATGTGAGAGCATTAGAACTTTGAACATGAGAATGATGTGGACATTTAATTGTTGTTGTTTTTTAGAATGTGAAATAAACATTCTGGTGAATTCAACTTCTTGATATTGATGATGTTGTTTTTTGTGGGGCTACTTCAGACGCAAAGAAGAAACTCTGGGAATTGGCCATCTTGTTTAATCATTATTTCAATGGGCTCAAAAGAAAAAGTCAAGCATTCAAACATTAGACTGTTGGCTAAAGATTAAGAGTATGGAGAACTAACTGAACATAAACTGCTACCTCCTTTTCCTTGCTCAGCACTGTCTTCTGCCAGTGGTGAGAATCATATGGTTCTTCAAAGGCCACTGAAATTCAGTTCCCAGCGTTCATCACTATTGGTTATTCTGTCTGTGGCTCCTGAGGCTTTCAGTCCAACAATATCTGGAATGCCACATGATTCCCACCCCTGCTTTTCTCTGGGAGCAACAGCAGTATTCCCAGATTTCAGGTAGAATCTTTCCAAGCCTATCAAAGATGCAGTGATTGAACTGGGAATCTTGTCCATGTAAAGCATGTACTCTGCTATTAAACTAAGACCCAGACCTGTATACATAAAAATATAAATTAATAATATAAATATTTGTGTTAGTTCACCCTTTTTAAAGTGCTTTTGGCCCTATACCTGCCATTAGTATTGAATACGGCACTATGGCAGCTAGTGAGATAAATAATGCAAGATAATTGTATTTTGCAGTGAATACTAAAACTTCACCCAGCATGCAGTTAAATATAAAACTGAGACAGCTGTAATATACTTCTTATAATCTTCAAAAGGAAGAATAACTAAAGTCAGTTTATTTCTTCTTCCTCATTCATTTCTCTAACTGTTGATATGTTGATTTTCCATCAATATTTAGAATGTATGAACATCTTTCCTATGTAATTTTTTTAAAAAGCTGCTTTAAATGTATTGTTTACCTTTCTCAATGGGCATCCTGAACTATCCTTCACAACAGATGTCCATAGCATTATATATCAAAGGTGACTGGTAAACATCTGTGTGGTTGTAGCAAATTTTCAAGAAGAGTTTGTTCTCAGCTATTTCACTGTAGCAGCATTGAAATGACTACCACTTTCTTAATGTACACTACTAAAATGCAGAATGAGAGTGAAGTAGTGGGGAACAAGACCAAAACTGGAGTTGTATTTGAATGGACTATGATCTCTTGTTCAGTTCTGATGACTCAGAACAGGTTTGTGGGGTCCGAATTCTTAAATTCTAAGTTAATGATTTTGAACCAGCTTCATTTAGGTGGATCTAAGAATTGAAGTAAAACTAAAACCTGGTTCACTCTTTTATATACATACAAAAATATAAAGGTCACTCCATGCATGTGATTGACATAGACTTAAGTCTATGAAACTCATGCTATCTGTCATGAAAGTCAGTGGCATTCCTCTGTAAGAAGTATGACTTGTATGTCTCAGACAGTTCACATATAGCAGAAAATTCTTATGTGACTTTTTCAACCAGGGTGACAGCACAAAAATGAAGTAATGTAGTATTTTTACAGTGGTTACTTTGCATAATCAAATAAATAAGTCTATTTAAGGCTTGATTGCAATCCACATATTAAGTGCATCACTCCCTATTAATTGTTTGGCATTACTTTATCTGACAAGACTTGATCAAAATTAGATTAAGGTTAAATAAAAAAACGGAATTAAATATTAAGTCTAATGGTGCATCACTTCCAGTAATTTTTAGTATACTTACCATGGATAGATTGGTTGCTATCATCATTTACATGGGATAAACATATTTGCATTGACTATAGTGAAAAATGAGATTCCCTATTTTCTGAGAACCTGAGAAGATAAACCAATCCTACCCACTGTGATGTGTGATCTTTTTCTGGCAAATGTTGTTACCACACACCTGTTATTTTGAAGTGGCACTAAAAGAAAACAGAGAAGTATGAGGAAAGGGATGCAGTACCAAAAGTTAATGCCTCTCTTCCATGATCTAAGAATACACATTGCCTATTGGACAATCTTTATGGTGTCTTCAACTGAGTACAGTACAATACCCCCCAAATGTACCAGGTTTTCAGTTTTCTGTTTCCTCCATCTAAAGTCCAGGTATTCTTGGAGAAAAGCAGTTAGGAAAAGAAGGCAAGCCTAATTTGTATTCAGCTATTTAGTGAAATATTAACACAATTCAAACAAAAAAGGTTTTACACATACAGTGTTCCCTCACTACTTCGCGGTTCACTTTTCGCGGATTTGCTGTTTTGCAGTTTTTCAATAAACTCTAAAAGACTATTATAAATCATAAAAAAATTACTATTTACAGCCTCAGGAAGGGAGGAAGGAGAAGCCGAAGGGAGAGAAAAGGAACCCAAGTGGCAGTGGTAGGAGAAGGAGGCGATTTATCAACACACAATTGGTTGATAAAGACTTAAAATAGTGTATAACTACTAAAATACTGTATAAATATTAAAATAAATATAGCGTCCCTACTTCGTGGATGTTCACTTATTGCGGGTGGTCCTGGAACCTAACCCCAGCGATAAGTGAGGGAACACTGTACATAAATCTATTTGAAAGTAAGTTATAATGAGCTCAGTTAGGCTGGGTAGAAAGACTGCAACCTTTTGCTTGGGTTAAACCCACATGAATATCATCAAAAAGTAATGGATAGCCATAGCAATTGTGTCCCAGTTTCTATCAATAACATATCTGTATTCCAGATTAATGAGAAAAAAAATCAAACATTAGTTTTAAGGATAGATTTGTAACTGACCAGAAAAACAATTTCCAAGCCAGATTGCAAAATTGTCTTACTTATTCCGGTGCCTTTTTACATTTCTTCCCAAAGATAAGGTAACTCTGACCCCCCAAATGTCAATGGATTCCTGTTCCCATCATCCCTAACCATCACAGCAGGTGGCTGGAGAAGACAAGAATTAGGAGTGTGATAATATATAATCAGTTGCCCTACCCTACTTAAACTTTAAGCATTTGTGTCCTGTTTTTCAATCTATCTTTCTGGTGCCTTCCTATGCCATGGAGGTATTACATTAGCTTTTCACAGCACATTTATTCTGTGTGTTTTTTGCAATAAAACTCAGATGGTTTCATAGAAAAGACTTATCTAATTGTAGGGTATCCAACTTTTCTTAATTTTAAACTTTATTGTTGTGTACCTCCAGTCATTCTGGACTGATGGCAAGCTGAAAGCAAATCTATCATGGAGTTTCTTTTGGCAAGATTTGTCGGGGGGGGGGGGGGGAGTTGCCTCTGCCTTCCTCTGAGGCTTAGAGAGTGTGGCTTGCTCAAGACTACCCAGTGGGTTTCCATGACTGAGTGGGGATTTGAACCCTTGTTTCTAGAGTCATAATCCAACATTCAAACCACTACACAACACCGACTCTCTATTTTGTGATATTAGTCTTTAGGTACAAAGAAGAAACACTGGGAATTGCGCCTTCTCCCATGTTTAATTATTGTTTTTATTTCAGTGGGTCCAAAATACTTTTAAAGGAATTAAGACAAGCATTCAAATGTTAGAGGGTACATCAAGTATTAAGAGTACCCAGAACTGACTTAAAATAAGATTTTAATACCCTTATATATTTATACAATGATTCAGTTCTCTTCTTGAAGAAATAAATTGCTTGACAAGAGCAAAAATGATGCATTTTTATACAAGAGGGCTTTGAAGAATCTGAACTTTTTAACATAGATTTCCCCCATGCTTTGGTTTTGGCTGGAAGTTCTATTTTATATGCCAACATTTCAAGTTAGAATAAAGCTAGCATGAAGACTGAAAAAATAAATTATATCATAACATTGTCTCCATTACATTTGCATAATTATAGTACGAAGAAAAATTGTATCGTGTTTGAAAACCACAATTACCAATCCCATCATCCGGTGCTTACTCTCCTATGAAACAAAATCAATGTGCACAGTCATTAGGAAGACTGTATCTTCTTTTCATTATGAGAGAACCACCTCTGTTGGTAGGGAACAGGGCTGGAGCGTACACTGTAAGTAGCTGCAATTACGTTTAGAAAACAAGTTTCATTCATATCTGCTCACATTGCATTTGGTATACTAAAGAAGATCAGTGCTGGTTGAACTGTGAGACTCCTCTCTACATGTTTTTCCTACATTCAGTAAATGAGTAGCACAGAAAGGGAAGTTTTTAGTTACATTTTAATATGACTAAATCAGAAAGTCAAACTGGGTTGATATATTATGTGTCTTTTTGAAGACACACAATATATCAACTTCGTTCGACTTTGTACAGTTCTTTGTGTTTACTTCTTACAAGTATAGTTGTTGTTGTGTGCCTTCACAATGTTTCCGACTTTCAAATGACCCATTACATGGTTTTCTTGGCATGACTCATTCAGAGAAAGTTTGCCTTTGCCTTCCTCTGAGGCTGAGAGTGTACAAGTTGCCCAGTATCCCAAAATGGCCTTCCTTTGCTGAGCAAGGATTCAAGCCAAAGGTCTTCCAGTATTCTAGCTGAACATTCAAACCACTGCACACTGGTTCTTCATAGAAGTGTAACAGGACAAGAAAATCACATATAGCTATTTTACAAATGGCCAACTTACACAATGCCATTTGACTTATTCTAAAAATGTCTTTCTTTCGTAAATATAGAACGTTGTATCAAATTTAGTATTCACTAAAGAGGAATCCTCCAGCCCCAACCTCTCAAAAGTCATTCCCTGGTATAGAGGGCCTTGAGGAAAGATTTGAGATTCTAGAACTTCAGTGGGCTTGTGTGTGTATCCACATTCCCAATCCTATCCTTCTAGCTTTTCATGAGAGTCTCCTGGCTGTTCAGAAAGGCTTGTGGTGGACAAAGAGGATTAAACAGCTGTAGTTGACTGAAGGTGATAATTCTTCTTAAGGAAGTGATAAAAGTGGCCACAGCAATACCGTGGACCCTTGGTATCTGCTGAGACAAGGGCTCCCATCAAAATATGTGGGCACTTAGGTCCCATTACTGTATGTACAATGCTGTAGGATAATGGTGTCCCTTATATGGCAAGCCACAGATGATAGAATCCATGGAAGCAGAATCCATGAATATGGATTGCTGAATGTATTGCACAGTTACACCAGACAGAAGACAGTACAGTGAAATTTTACCCATTTTCCTGAAGGAAAAATGGGATGTAATCTGGGAGAAAAGGCAGCTAGCCAGAGAATCCTGTCCATCTACACCCGTGAGATATCTCTGAAGAATTCATATGCAGCAAGTGCTATCTTCGCTTAAATTCATCATGCTTTTCATTCACTTTCTGTAAAATTTATGACACTCTTTCAAGATCAAGTTACATCTTCACAGATATGAGTCTGACAGTTCAAAATGTAGCACTGCAAGAAAAGTACAATTGTATTCATGAAAATAAAGGGCAAAAAATGTTTTTAAAAGATGACAGACGCACATTGGTAGCAGCAGCCTTCTGAGAGTCAGCATGGTGGAGTGGTTTGAGAGTTGGACTATGATTCTGGACAGTAGGGTTTGAATCCCCATTCTTCAATGGAAAGCCACTGGGTGATCTTGGGCAAGGCACAGTCTCTCAGAAGAAGGCAAAGACAACCTCTCCTGAACAAATCTTGCCAAGAAAACTCCATGATAGATCCACCATAGGGTTAAAGGTCAGAAATTATTTGAAGGCGTACAATTAAAACAAAGCAGCTTTCTGCCATCCAGACTTATTTGTGATTCATTTGTGGTTGTAGAAGTCTACCACTTGTGCCTGAACACTATCAAATTTGTGTTATTTTGTAATACAGCTTCTAAATAAGCTGGCGTTCTCTCTTTGCGATCAGTATGTCAACTACATAACCTGTTCTAGTCCTGACCGCATCACTGAACTGGAAAATGATTTCATATTTTCCACTTTGACTTTTAAGAGAAACTGAATGCTGCTCTCAAATCTGGATATACCATATTTACTCAAATCTAATGCTCACCTTATTTGGCTTAATTACATAGCCAAAAGTAAAGTGTGCATTAAATTCAATGGTGTGTTAAAATTACGCATGTAAACTTGCCAGCCTCAGCCTGATGGAGGAGCATAGCTTTCCACCTGTCCTCATTCATGAGGCTTTCAAAACTGACAGGGTGGTTTTGAAGGCCTTGTGAATGAGTCTTTTTCTCTTTTTTGCAATGTGCACCTTCAAAATTGAGGTGCGCATTACAATAAATGGTGCATTAAACTCAAGTAAATATGGTTCAGGTCCAGGATATTTAGCTGACCACATCCCTTTGTACAAATCTGCCCAGGCCCTGAGAACTTTTTAGCTGGCCCAAAGAGCTGCAGCCAGGTTGCTCACTGGGGCTGGCTACAGGGAGCAGACAACACCCTTGTTGCAGCAGCTTGACTGGCTGCCAATCTGTTTCCGGGCACAATTCAGAGTACTGGTTATGACCTTTAAAGCCCTAGACGGTTCAGGTTCAGGTCCAGGTTATTTGGCTGACTGCATCCCCTTGTACAAACCTGCCCAGGCCCTGAGATCTTCAAAAGAAGCCCTTCTCTCAAGCTCAATTGGTGGCAACGAGAGAGCTGGCCTTCCTTCTCAGTGGCTGCCCCTTGACTCTGGAACTCCCTGCCCATGAAAGCCAGAATGGCCCCCTCCCTGCTGTCCTTTCAGTGGCAGGGTAAAACCTTATTCAGGCAGGCTTTTAAAGATGAAGGTATTTAAGATCTAGTCAGGGGGTGCTGTGGTTTTTAACTTTGAATATGTTTTAATTGTTTATAACTGGGAAATTTTAATACTGTTTATATTTAATCCTGATTTAATGTTTGCATATTTGTGTATTTTAAATCATATTCTGATGCTTTTATGTTAAGCTGCCTTGAGTCTCCTGCAGGAGAGATAAAGCGGGGTAATATGATGATGATGATGATGATGATGATGTAGTATATTCAAGGGCCCTAAGTTGGTCATTTTCCCCCCTATGCTAGAAGGTAATCAAGATACCAATATGTAATCAAGATACCAAGATGCTCTATAAGTAGAATCAGAATTCCCTGAGAGGCATTGCAAATAGCATTTCCTAATATTTTGTTCATTTCAGCATAGGATTGTCACTAAAGCAAGACCAATTCTGAGTCTGGCCCATTGTCAACAAATTGCTTTGTAAAAGAACAAAATAACATCAATGTTAGGAAAAAATTTAATTGGAACTAACTTGGCTACCATTACTCTGGTTTGTTCTTGTTATCCATAGACAGAATAATTCATATGTAGAAGCCAATACTGGTGTTTTTTTAAAGTAGCTGGAGAGTGGTTCTACCTTAGGGTAGCTTGCTTGTTTAAAAAATAACATAGTGTGCAAAAA
The DNA here is from genome assembly GCF_035594765.1 of Anolis carolinensis. Lineage (NCBI taxonomy): Eukaryota > Metazoa > Chordata > Lepidosauria > Squamata > Anolidae > Anolis > Anolis carolinensis. Next base: position 298,962,962 of record NC_085841.1, read on the forward strand.
TAAAAAGAACAGCTGAAATAAGGATGAGAAACCATTCACACATAATAGGTTTTCCAATAAGCCACCAACGTTTCGAAGGTGTGTGCCTTTCACTCTCCTGTATCTTCCAAAGGACATCAAGTTATTTTTGAGGCACTAATTGAAATTCAAGGCACAACACCACGTAGCCTGCTGCTCTATATGTAGCATCAGAATACCCTGAGAGGCATTGCAAATAGCATTTCCTAGTCTTTCTTATCTGCTGACGATGTTGGAGAGCTAAATTTAGAAAATCATCTTCCATGTTGGGCCTCATTCCAGGCACTGCTGAGAACATACTGTGGTCTCTATTCACGTCACAAAGAGAAAAATTCTCTTGTATCCATTGACAAGAGAGGTGTGGCGGCTTTTAATGTAGCAGTCCTGCCACCACCTATCATTAATGGATTGATTGTATATTTTTGAATGGATTGGGGGTACTTTTCAGCAGCTCAGTTAGATTTTCTTATGAGTTGGGCTTTGTGTACACAGTGTCCAGTTCGTGCTACATACTGTTCAAATTTAACAGACATTTGTCCTCATTTTCCTTTTCATGATTTATTTAGTGATGGTTTATATTTCATAAGGGTAATTTTAGTGCTATGTACACTGGGAAAAGAGCATATTACGCAATGGTCAGATCTTAGTTTGCATGCAGTATTTTGCTGCTGCTTTTTTTGGTAATTGGTAAAATATCTCACAAGAGGAGAAATTTCAAATTAGGAACATTAAAGATAATTTCTTGTAATAAGTAAAACCAGTTTATACAGTCACACACAATTTGGCATAAGGGGGACACTATAAATTAACTGCAAATCTACACAGAGAAGTACTGGTTTAATATCAGCTTAGTGAACATCTTGTTGATATGTATATAATAAACTACGTTTTGGAGTGTTTTAAGCTACGGTCAGAACTTGGAGAAATTATTACTCTATAACTCTCAGCATCCCTTAACGATGCTGACTGGAAGACTAAAAGTTGTAATCAAAATAATTAATTCTTTCAAGTTCAGCATAGGGCTTATTACATTTTTCCACCAGTGTAAATGATTGAAACTGTGTATCACTTGCTAAGGTGCCCTACATTTCATTCTTACATGCTAGGAGCTCATCAAATAAATTGAGGAGGAACATTCACTGAATTTGCTTTGCGTATTTTTTCCTAAAATTTAGGTGTTTGTGAGGCTCAAATAGGATAACAGAAGTAAAGTAAATACAGGAAAGTGGTACTATACACTTAGAGCTGCCAGATATAATTTATTTTAAGGAATATCTTTTATTTAAGGACCATAAAAGCTCATCTGGTATGAGCATTAAACAGGATGCCAAAAATCCTGCATTTTCAAGCATGCTGACCTCAAGTTAAATGTTAAATGTTGGGTGCCTGGTGCCTCTTCCTGTTTGTGATTGTGTGCCACATTGATTGTAAAACAACTCAATATAGAAGTGTATTTGGAACATCAAAATCAATGTAGGGAAGAAAGTGGACTCGTCTTGCACTAATGTGAGATTTGTGGTCTAATACACTACTTAGTGTTGACACAGTTTCTTTAAGACTACTAATTAGGGTTATTATTGATGTCTAAAATGAGTTGTTGTGTTGACTACAAGTTATTGCACAGCAGTAAATTGATCACTTGGTGACTAGCATAAAATGATGGCTTCCATGTTTGAATGAGTCATCACAGTTCTAATACAATTTCCAGAACGATAACCCAATACAGTTTTTCTTCTCACCCACTGTTATCAAATGTAGAGCTTTTAAGTAGCTTAAAATGCCCCTTCTTTTGCTGCAAATTGTCAGCTGTGTGGTAGTCGAATAAAGTACATGCATATGAGTCAGCCTCTATTTAATTCAAATCTGTTGCCTTTTGTCTTTTTCTTGATCTCGGTGAAAAGTAGTGGTTCATCTTTTCTATCGTCACATTAGTATTTGGAAATTTATGGCTCAATACTATTTTCTTAAAAATATATATGCTTAGATATTTAATTGCTTTCCTAACCAAAGGACATATCCTATCTCCCTAATGATAGATCATCTCTTGATTTCTTAAACATCTGTAATTCACTGAAATTTATTATACACCGCCCCTGGACACCAGATTACAATTTTGAAAACAGTAAGAAAAAGAAATGAGGGGAAAGGAGGAATACAAGCTCTGGAGCAGCACTTCCTTCTCCAGTCCGTGGGGAGGCAGTCTCGTTTTGCTGTGAAGTTCTTCCTTGGAAGTAGGGGATTAATTAGAGCAGTGGTTCTCAACCTGTGTATCCCCAGATGTTTGGGCCTTCAACTCCCATAAATCCTAACAGCTGGTAAACTGACTGGGATTTCTGGGAGTTGTAGGCCACAGGGTGAGAACCACTGAATTAGAGGAAATGCTTGACTTCCAAATGTTTCAGAGCAGCGTAAGCAATTGCATGGGGGGCCAGTGGTCAATTAGGCCCCCCAACCTCCCATCAAGTTCCATTTTCCTTTACCATCCTTCTCAAAATGGTAATAGAAACGGACATAGTTGCCTCTATTTTGAGAGGAATTGCAAAGGAAAATGGAAGTACTTTGGGGTAGAATGGGGTTGCGGAATACTTGTGTGGGTGGGAGCATATTTTCATGCATTTGAAAGATTTTCTGTGATTTGAGGGCAAACATTGCACTGATTTTTTTTGTTTTACACAAGAGCTTTGAAGAATTTGTGGGAAACTTCAGATGATACAAAAATGGGGACTAGTTTGTGGCCTACCCTGTGCCCACTCTGTTTTAGTTATGGTCCAACAATCCTTTGAAGGTGTTGAATAAGTCTGCTCAAGAGTTGAAATCACAGCTTGCAGGAAGGCAGAATTTCAACATGCCTAAGATATAGCTGTCCAAGGCTGTTGGTCTTCTGACTGATGGCAAAGGCAAAACATATGTCCTTTCTACTCTGTAGTCCCAGGGTAAGCGGCAGATGGACTAGATTATTCTTCTTAGCAGTGAGGGAGGAAGCTAACTCTCTGCAGCTGTTGCTTCTTTTGGTTGATTGATTAGACCAAGTGACTTAGCTTTGCCTTATGTTGCTTTCCCAATGCCTTTTCTTGTTAACACATATTAGAACATGTTATGCAGAGATGTTCAAAATAATTCAAACTCAATATTACAGAGAATGTATTATTCAACTAAGCCAAAAATAGATTAAAATGACTTGATTACAGTGGTATCTTGCTATTGAGTTATGTTTGTGATTTTATAATGAATGTCTTCCATAGCTAAGTTACTTCCTACTGTTATTAAGCTGAACCCATGTTTGGTGTAATTAATGTGGTACATGTTGTTAGAAGCATCATACTTCCAATATTTGAGATCTCATTGATATTAGACTAGTGTGATGATACCAAGAAGTGACTCTCCATTATTCAGCCAGCCACGTTATTTTGTAAGGAACCTAAAGTTGTTTTGCTTTCTAAGTATAACAGAATTTTGATTAGTAATGTGGTCTGGAATTTTGGGGCTTCCTTCATCCTTTTCTATAATGTTGCGTTTATAAAAATTTCCCCTCAGATTATTTATCTACCTTTTATCATAATAAAAAAGTGGGCAAAGTTTCTTCCACTTGAAGTTATCACATTAATGGAATACACCAAACATATTTTGAAGTCAGTCTGGATCAGATGTCAGTGGAAAGGACTAATTTCAGCATCGGAGTCCAGTGTTCGCTATCTCCTATGAATTACACATGAAGCTGTATGCATATTGCAGACTTAAAAATATAAAACTAATTAAATATTTAATGACTGGGTGAGGAAAGAGAGGATGTAGAAAGAAAACATGAGGCTTGGATGCAGCACTTGAAGCGGGAGGAAACATCCAAGACAAATTTTATTGGATAGCAATTATATAAAGTTTGTTTTGTCTTAAAGTAGTATTGTCGTTCTCTTGTAAACAGAACCCCTATCTATGTCTTTTTGTTGTGTGTATGTATATGTATATATTTGCCCTCCCCAAATACCAGTGTATAGCCTACTTCAAATGGAATGCTAAATCATCATTATCAGATTTCACTAGAGGCAACTGATACACCTACAGGGAGGAAATTTGTCAGGGGAGAGCACATGTTCCATATCACTATCACACAAATGGTTTCACTAATCTACTTGCATGTGTGTACATTAAAAATAAATAACACATTTCCAATTCTTTGGGCTTTGTTATCATGGACAAGCAGGTGGTTCTGGTGCACTATATTGCTTTCTGTTCTGACATGACAAACCTCCTTTGTGGACTTTTGTTTAAGACTTCTGTGTCCTGAGTAGATCCATGTAGCTCTTTGGCCTATAAACGAATATGAGCCTCAGCATCAGGTTCAAGATTACTTGGTGTTACTGTAATGGAAAGAAGTGCTATTAAGAGTGAAGATCATCACCACTCCTGAAGTTGACCAACAGAGGAAATTGGTACTTCACAGGAGTGACTTGCCTCCGACGGAGAAGTTTTTCCTGTCAAAAGAGCCTCCCACATGATGGGAGGCCCCAGGGCTATTTGTACATGAAAAGCTACTGATAGTGGTTCTCTGTTCAGCAGTAGCAAGTTCAAATCAGATTGGGTTCCAAAAAATTCAAAAGTACTTTGTTACCATGAAGCGGAGTCTATTCTAGATCCATTTCGTGAAATAGCTGAAAGCTGGCATGGTCCATTCCTTTGTAAGCAATGGGAGCTAAACTGCTTACGCAACCCATCCCCCAACAATCTTCTGAGAGTGAAGGGGGGAACAACACCTTCAGACCTGGTTGAATCAAGCATTGAGGCTTTGGATGAGACATTAAATCCATCACATAACGTTCTCAACCCTTCTTCATTTATGTTCACTCTTCTTTGGCTCAGTGCTTTGCCTAGCTAACTTTTAATTATCAAACTTTACCCAGTGGAAGACAGTTTTAACATACATGGTATTTTGTGACTAGGAATTAATGATCTGCTAGGTGATTTTTCAGCCTTTAAAAATCACTCTTCTTGAACTTCTTTTGCAAACTGCTTTGGACATTATCTTCATTTTCAAAAGCAGTTGCTTTATGCCGGGGAGACCTAGGAGTCCAAATTATTTATATGTACTAATGGAATCATGTAGTTGTATTCTTGGTTATGTAATTATTTCTCATTACTAGCCAGGGCCTTTTTGATGGCATTTGCTGTAAGATTTAATTAAAAAGGCTGCACTATTTCCTAGAGAATTACAGAGGACCTTAAAGTTCCAAAGCCCATGACACAGAAAGTATCCGTCACACATTACACTTCCCAAGCTTAAATCATATTATTTAATTAATTATAGTTCTGGGTTGCTTTTCACCCAAGCTGATTTTTAGGAACTGCATTAAAATCAATTAAAAGCTACAGAATCCTGACTGCGCAGTATTCCATATGCAGAACAAAAATGTCCTCTTTGACCTGTGTTTGTTTCAGTCAGCATATCCCATCTGAATATGCATAGTGATCAGATAGTTCCAGACAAATCAAGCATGGAAAACAAACTTCATACTGCAAAAGAAAGAAAAGGGCATGAAAACATCACCATCAATTTTAAGATGGTTTTTGACATTCTATGTCAATCTAATATACCAATGAAATTTTATATATGTATATATACATATTGAGAGCTGACTCTGCACACTTTCTAAAGATTGACATTAATTTCATCAACAACCTGCCAGTCCAAAAACATTCTTTAAATTTCAATACCAAGAATGTTTAACTGTGAAATTAAATTGGTAAAATTGTCATCCCTCTCCATATTCAGATTAACTAAATGCTGTAAATTTGATGCTCTTCTACAACTCCAAATGTATTAAAACCTTAGGCTGCAATAAGTGTAAATCCATTTAACGTATTACTTACTCTTGAGTATACAAGAACAGAATTTCAAAAGGAATGATTCTGTTACCATTCCAAGTTGTCCTTTTCTTCTGATAATATTATTATCTTACAGAAACAACTGTGGGCTCTAAATGATAAACGGTGCATAGCATTGCACAGTAGTTATGTGTATTACAATAATGTAGGCTATGTAGCAGGAGTGGCCCTGCAGTAATCACTTCTACATTCAGAGCTTGGAGATTTGGTAGTTAATATTAAGCTATTAACACATATGAGGTTTTTTTCTTAATGTGTCTTAACTCTCTGAATTCCCTGATTAATGCTGAAGTTAATCTTATACTTTAATGAGTTCATTATTTATAGCATGTTAGTATCTGTTGCGGGGGGGGGGGGGGAGGGGGGTCTTCACCTGGCAGATTGGGAGTATCAGGAATGGTTAAAGATTGGGACTGGAACATACCTCCAGTGCTAGACATGTTGATTTGCTTGCTGTAGTTGAAACAGAAGTTACGCAATCCCATCCAAGAATATTTGAGAGTAGATTAAGAATTGGATTCAAGAGCAATTGAAGAACTTAGTGAGGTTGGAGAGGAAGAAAAATAGTCCTGAAATAGAATGGGCAAATTGTTTGTATTCCCTTTCCCTCAAGCAGCCACAGACCTTACTGTATGTCTAGTCTGTTACACCTGTTCCCATCAACCAGATTCTTCTCAATCCTCTTTTGATTGTATCTGGTTTTTATTGTATAATAAACAATGTTGTATATTATTTTGGGTGAGCTGCAGTGTACCCATTTGTAATCCTGAAGTGTGTTTATTGTTGCTTACGCAATACTAGGCACTTGATAATTCAGAGGAAAGTTTTCCGCATGTTTCCAAAACAAAAATTCCTTACCTCCCAGCTTCTCCATCTCACCCCCTCCTATTCTGCTTTTCACCCACTCCTTTCTTCAGCTGATCATAAACACTGGTGAGTTTGATAAAGTTTAAAGTTTTGAAGGGCAAATGAGAAGCACATGTGTTATGGAGGGAAGAGAAGATTGCTGCAGATAAGAGACAAAACTTAATTGAGTAGGCTGTGAGATTGTGTACCTCAAGATAGCATTTCCCATACTAACCGTTTGAAGTCCCAATGTCACCCAGCAACAAATTATAATGTTGGCTTTTTGCAGGTGAGAGGGATTGCACATCATGAAAAGCAACCTTAAAATAATAACATATCGCTTTTGAAAATGATAGTAATAAAATTTGCTCAATTCCATTCTCTGTAAATCCTATGGTCTATCCTGTGGTTCAAACAGGGAATTAATAATGATAACTTGACATATTATCTGATTTTCAATCATTTATGTTAACAATACTGAATTAATATCCCAGTTTCTAATATTTAACATTCAATTTTCAAACAACATTTCAAGCTCCATCTACATCTGTGTGTGTATATATATCTCACAGGCCACTGTCACGAAAAGATTCAAGATAACAGCCATACCAAACAGAAGTACTTTGACATGCAGGATTCTGATATTGTATTGATGGAAGAAAATCTTGAGTCATCTCCAGATGATTCAACAGATCTCATTCACAGCTCCACAAGAGAGTCATCTCCTTTGACCTTAGAGAGTAAGTGAATATTGGAATAACAGGGGTGGTAAATATGATCAATGTTTCTCTCCCCCCCCCCTTGAACAATTTATATCTGTTTTTTACCCAACCAATCAATATATCACTTATGTTTAACTATACTCAGCCCTCCACATTCACCAGGGTGGAGTTCAGTTCCCCAGTGAAAGTGGAACTACCATGAATTAAAAGTTATCTATTTAACCTAAGAGAACATCTCTTGTGGAATCTCTAGGTCCTCCACTGGGAAATTGGCCATAGAATTGCACTGAAGGTGCTACAAATGCCTAGAGAAGTGTTCTCTACAAATCTTTAAGTCCTCCAGCACACTTGTGTGGTCAGACTCTGGAAGAAGTTGAGGAACCCTCTGGAATATCATGGAGCTGGTTGTCAGGTGGCAGTGGGGAGAGGGAATTGTCTGCCACGACCCTCCAGCAGTTCAAAGACCCTTTTATTCACAGAATGGCTTTTTCCATGTGTGAAAGAATGTCTTCATATCCCACTCTTAATATACTGACTTCATGATTACAGAAATACTCAGTTTCAGTTCACATTGTTGACTCATGTGACAACACAGAAAGCTATCTTCTACCATACAACATACTAGAGAAGGGCAGAATAAAGCCCTCAGTAATCTTGGAACTTCCACTAGCCAGCATAACCCATAGTGAGGGATGCTGGAGACTGTTGCATTTTGCGCAGTGGTACCTTATTCAACTTTAAGCCCTTCATCTATTGAACAATTGCTTATTCTGGCTAGCTATAGCTCACTAGGGATTACTACCAAACTGTAGCCTCACCTTGAGAAATATTTATTCAGAAATCATTCACATAAAATATTTTCTCCTATTTAATATTCCCAGTGCTCTACAGTTCAACTTTGTATCCCCTATTTCAGAAATCCTCACATAATAGTAATAAGAATAATATTATACAACTGATTAGTAATTATAAGTGTAGTAGTAAATGTAGCTAAGCAAGTAAAAGTGGCTCACATCATAATTCTGTACATGAAACAAAAGATTAGCAAACACCTTACTTAAGACCACAAGGAATTTCTCTCCCCCCTCCCCTCCCCCCGATCATTTTCTTTGAGTAGGCAAATAGAAGGCAGAAGTGTAATGTTTTCTTGCCTCTTTGGAATGACATCAGAACATAATTATAATTCAACTTTTGATTCTCCATTACAGGCACTCTAATTGCTGAAAGCAATGGCTCAGAAGAGGTAGAAAGTTTGGGAGATGCTCAGATGTCTGAAGAGATGCTAGCCTTAGTAGATGAGTTTGAGAACTCTTGGCCCCTTGAAGGCTTTGAAGGGGCCCTCGAAGTTAAAGGGCATCGAATGGACCTGCAAGGAATCCGTGTCCTCAAGAAAGGTTCTCCAGATGGACTAGCTAGCTCCTGTTTTGGAGATTGTGGAGATGATGATGATGATGATGAAACTGAGTGGGTAAGAACTCTCATCAGCAAGTTCTTAATGTCCCCACATGTCTCAGGTCCTATTCTGGTTGGATTTTTACCAATGGGAAACCCATTTTGATAAATTATGTGGATTACCTGTCAGCTTTCAGATTTATAAGATTCTTTCCACTGTAGCTTTCAGTGCTGGAAATGTTACCCAACCTTATGTTAAACTAATTATTTTGCATGCTTTTGTTTGTGTAATTGATGCATTAAGATGCAAGCAGAATAAGGATGGCCAGAGAAACAGAAAAAGTAAGCTGCCTGGAAATTTCCCTTCAAATCAACTTAGTCTGCAAGAAGTCAGCTAACTCTTCATTTTTAACAGCACACACCTGCTATATTTGGTCCTCTTACCCCCACATGTTTTTCTTTGACAGATCACATTCCAAGTAAAACGTGTAAAGAAACCCAAAATGGGAAGTGTAGATCTACAGGAGCCTGCAGGAAGAAATGGAGAGGAAGGACTGAATGGAGAAAATGACAATGTTTACCAAATGGCACTGGAGATCAGTGGGCCAAAAATACCTTCTCCTGGGCCACCAGGTAGTAATTTCATTTTTTTTCAAGAACAAGAGTGGAACTTTTTTCACAACTTCTGGGTAGATTTTATTCACATATCAAGTGACTTACAATAAAAGATTACATTAGGAGATATTATGCAGAGTAGCCTACTGTCTCAAAGTGCTGAATAGAACTTACTTCCAGGTTGATGCACACAAATTTTCAGCCTCTTCTGTACCAGCAAAATTCTGTACCAGGAGAACAATGTGATTTTATATAGTTCCTTAAATTGCATTTTGGAGCTCCCGGTGGTGCAGCATGTTAAAGCGTGAGCTGCTGAATTTGCGGACTGAAAGGTCGCAGGTTCGAATCCAGGGAGTGGAGTGAGCACCGCTGTTAGCCCCAGCTTCTGCCAACCTAGCAGTTCGAAAACATGCAAATGTGAGTAGATCAATAGGTACTTCTCCGGCAGGAAGGTAATGGTGCTCCATGCAGTCATGCCAGCCACATGACCTTGGAAATGTCTACGGACAATGCCAGTTCTTCAGCTTAGAAATGGAGATGAGCACCATCCCCCAGAGTCGGACACAACTGGACTTAAAGTAAGGGGAAAACCTTTACCTTTGTCTTAAATTGCATTTATGTGTAATTCCCCCACTCTTTTCCTATCGTGAATATGTATGCCATCAGCCCACTCACAATTTACTTATTACCTCATGCCAAAACACAAAATCTAGGCTAAGGAACCTTTGACTTGCTAGATGGTTCATCTCCCAGCAGCTCTGCCCAGTGTGGCCAGTGATAAAGGGTTGTGGGTTCGAAGTCTGAACACCTGAAAGGCTAATGTTTCCTCACCTCTGCTGAGTCTAAACTCTCACAAAAGCTTCCAGTCTCCTTGTCACATGTTGGAGCAAGAAAGAAATAATCTGATTCGGAGACTTCCTCTAACTCTTGTAGACTGACTGTGGTTTAGCAGAGAAGTAGGCTACTACTAACCATTGTCCATGTTGGTTGGAGCCAATGGGAATGTAGTTTCTCACTCTTCAAGGTTTTCTCTAAACACAGCCTTTGAGCTTCTTGTCTTTTATGCTGATCACCAAGGCAGTAGTTTTGCTTCCATTGCTAATGTAGAAGCATTGTTATTATTTTATTGACACAAAGACATAGTATGACACCGCAAACGAGATATATATGCTGGATTTCGTATTACAAAATCACAAGTCGAACACTTCCCAAGTGTTTAGGACTGTGATCCGCCCTCTCCTACGGACAATGTTTGGGCTTTTTCTGACCAGATGGTCTGAATGGCTGACGCTCTGGGCCTAGAAATAAAACAAACTTCCAAAGCCGTTAGGGATTGTGACCATCTATGATATCCTCTACCTCCTACTCTGCCTGTTGCGGATTTCACCCTTCACTATTGAGGCACTTTTATATGTTAAAATGCACTACCTCCTCAGCTGTACTTGGTGGTCACAGTACCCCTGGGCCTTTTATTGCATATATACCTTGCACTTGGCCACTAACGTAGGCCACTCTATTTACATTGTTATTATCTCGATCTGTGCCCGAATAAGTGATGTGTTTGGACATTCAACTCGTTGTCGGGTTTGCTCTGTCCCACCAGCCTGCACTTTAGCTTGCTAGCCTCCACTAGTGTGCATTCACAGAGTACACGAAGAAATAGGACAAGTTGCTTATCAGTACAAGCTAGAAAAGACCACAGAAAACAAAGAAGGACAGGTTGCTTGCCTGTAACCATGTTCCTTTGAGTGGTACTCTGTGAATTCACACAAACCTGCCCATCCTCCCCTCTAGCAAACCTCTCCCTTTCTTGTTGCCTTTACGGCGTAGGAACTGGGGAGCAATCACCCAGGGCTGCCTTTTAGGCCCTGCAGGGAGGGGGTGGGGTTACTTCCAAAATTTGAAAGATTCAGCTTGGAAGAGTTTCCGTTGGAGCCAGTGCAGGCACAGTTATCTCCACTAGTGTGAATTCACAGAATACTACTCGAAGAAACATGGTTACAGGTAAGCAACCTGTCCTTCTTTGTTTTCTGTGGTCTTTTCTAGCTTGTACTCATACCAGGTTTTACTGAAAGGTAGGCCATACTTCTTACAAAGGTTCCAGCGCACCATTTCTGCTAGCCTGTTGTAACTTTCAATATCGTCAGTCTTTCTTGCAACCGCAAATGAAGTGCTCCACTGTCTCATCACTCTCTTTGCATAGATAGCACTTTGGGTCACTGTAGGGCTTATCAATTCTTGTTTTTATTGCATTTGTTCTTAAGGCTTGTTCTTATGCAGGAAAAATCAGGCCTTATTATTATTATTTTATTATGACACAGCAAACAAGATAGATATGCTGGATTTCGTATCACAAAATCACAAGTTGAACACTTCCCAAGTGTCTAGGACAAGTGTCTAGGACCGGGCTGTGGCGCAAGCTGGTGAGCAGCCAGCTGAGACCAATCACTCTGACCAAGAGGTCATGGGTTCGAGGCCAGCTCAGAGCTTGCGTTTGTCTTGTCTTTGTTCTATGTCAAGGCATTGAATGTTTGCCTATATGTGTAATGTGATCCGCCCTGATTCCCCTTCGGGGTGAGAAGGGCGGAATATAAATGCTGTAAATAAATAAATAAATAAATAAATATTTTCGGATGATGTGTGCAGATCCCAGTAGGGTGGCCTTTTGCAGTTGGCAGATCGTGATTTTGTCAATGTCTGTTGTTTCCAAATACTGGCTGAGATCTTTTGGCACGGCACCCAATGTGCCGATCACCACCGGGACCACCTGCACTGGTTTCTGCCAGAGTCTTTGAAGTTCAATCTTGAGGTCCTGATAGCGGTTGAGTTTTTCCTGTTGTTTTTCATCAATGCGACTGTCATCTGGGATGGTGACATCAATGATCCAAACCTTTTTCTTTTCCACAACTATGATGTCTGGTGTGTTGTGTTCCAGAACTTTGTCAGTCTGGATTCGCAAGTCCCACAGTATCTTTGCGTGCTCATTTTCCAATACTTTTGCAGGTTTGTGATCCCACCAGTTCTTTACTGCTGGGAGGTGATACTTGAGGCATAAGTTCCAATGGATCATTTGGGCCACATGGTTGTGCCTCTGTTTGTAGTCTGTCTGTGTGATTTTCTTACAGCAGCTGAGGATATGATCAATGGTTTTGTCAGTTTCCTTGCACAGTCTGCATTTTGGGTCATCAGCTGATTTTTCGACCTTGGCCTTAATTGCATTTGTTCTGATGCAATTGGCCTTAATTGCATTTGTTCCTGGGCTGCAAGGATCAGGCCTTCTGTCTCCTTCTTCAGTGTCCCATTTGTGAGCCATAGCCAGGTCTTCTCCTTATAAGCTTTTCCTTCAATTTTGTCAAGGAACTTTCCATGCAGTTTTTTGTTGTGCCAGCTGTCAGCTCTAGTTTGTAGTGTCGTTTTCTTGTACTGGTTTTTTGTCTGCTGTGCTTTGAGGAGTTTCAGATTTTTGACTTCAATCAAAGCAGGTTCTTCACTTTGCTTTACATATTCTGCCAGGGCATGTTCTTCTTTGACTGCTTACTTGTAAGAGTCCTCTGCCCCCTGATCTTCTAGGCCGGTCAACATCACTGCGAGGGTGCAGTGAATGATGAATGGTCATGAGTTTTCTTGTTTTTCTGTCCAAATTGTCCAGTTCCGCCTGTGTCCAATTTATAATGCCACCAGTATATCTTATGACAGGTATGGCCCAGGTGTTTATGGCCTTGATAGTGTTGCCTCCATTGAGCTTGCTTTTGAGAATTTTTCTGACCCTTTGTGTGTATTCTTTGCTGACCACAGTTTTCACATGTTCATGCCTGATGTTATCCAGCTGTAGTATGCCCATATATTTATAGGCCTCTGGCTGGTGACACTTTATTGTTTGGCCATTAGGCATATTTATGCCCTCACTTTCAATGATTTTTCCCTTCTTCAATGCCACTGTTGAACATTTGTCCAAACCAAACTCCATGCTGATATCAGTGCTAAAAATTCGGACAGTGTTGGTCAGAGACTGGATTTCAGTTTCCGTTTTCCCATACAGCTCCAGGTCATCCATGTACATCAGATGTGAAGTTTTGTGAGATTTCTTAGATGTTTGATAGCCAAGATTTGTTTTTTGTAAGATTGTTGACAGAGGGATCATGGCAATAATGAAAAGCAGAGGGGACAATGAATCTCCCTGGAAAATTCCTCTTCTGATGTTGACAAGTCCATAGCTTTCATTTCCAACAAACAGTTCAGTTTTCCAGTGCTCCATCATGTTTTCAATGAAGGTGCCAACGTTTTTACAAATCCTGATGGCGTCCAGGCACTTGATGATCCAGCTTTGTAGGAGTAAGTCAAAGGCCTTTTTGTAGTCAATCCACATCATGTGAAGATTAGCTTTTCGGCTCTTACAGTTCTCCAGAATCATTTGTCAATCAATAACTGGTCTTTTGTGCCCCTGCTTTTCCATTTGTTGCCTTTCTGTTCATCTGGCAAGATGTTTTTTTCTTCAAGATAATCTTGAACTTTGTCAGCTATGATGCCAGTCAGTAGTTTAAACATAGTGGGCAGACACTTTATCGGCCTGTAGTTTCCTGGTGCTGCTCCTTTTGCTGAATCCTTTTGTATCAGGTATGTTCTTCCAGTTGTTAGCCATTCACTGATACTTCCTGTCTGCATCATCTCATTGAATTGTTGGGCCATTTTTCCATGTAAACTAATCAGATGTGTGAGCCAAAATCCATGAAGTTGATCACTACCAGGCGATGTCCAGTTTTTGACTTTTTGCACTCGTTTGCTGATCATTTCAGTTGTTATTTCCATCTGTTCCATTTTGTTCTGTGAGAATTTTCCTTCAAACTCCTTTATCCACCCAGCGTTTTTGTTGTAGTTATTATTTTCCCAAAGTTCTTTCCAGAACTTCGTTGTTGCAGTTTTCTCTGGCTTTATGGTTATTGTGTCTGTTGTTTGGTTCAGACTCTAGTAGAACTGTCTTTGGTCTGATTGAAACAGTTGATTTTGTCTGTACTGGATGATTCTGGCTTCATATCTTTCAATTTTTCTGGCTGTTGCTGTAATTTGTTCTTTCATGATTTCCAAAGCTTCTTCAATTTTTCTGGTGTTTAGCCAGTACTTTCGGATCAGGTATTGCTTGATTTTGTCATTCTTCAGTTTCTTCTCTTTCATATTTTTCAGGTTACTTGCATCTGATCTAAGCTTTTTGATTTTCATCTCTAACCTGACCTTCCACTTTGGTTTTCCAGTTGATTTTCTTTGGGGCTGCCTTGGTTGTAGGAGCCTAAGCTCTTCTGTTATTATCACTGCTGTACTGTAGGCATATTGGTTTGTTTGTTCAATTGATGTTATTTGGACAGTGGAGAGTACTGTATTCACTTCTTTCATGAGAGGCGCCAGGTATCTCTTGGGCACTGTTTTTAGAGTTGGGAGACACTTTCTTATTGCATTATTATTATTATTATTATTATTATTATTATTATTATTATTATTATTATTATGCTTTTTCTCTTTAAAAAGAGACTCAAAGCAGCTCACGGTAAAACCAATACAATACAATTAAAACCTAAATATATACAAACATTTAAATGAAATTAAACATGTGTTATGTTAATTGTACCACTTCTAACTAAGGCCATCAACCCTAGCTGTTTCAGTGAGCTATCCTCCTAAAACAGAAAAACAATGGAAGGAACTTCTGTTGTTTTACTCGTAACATTATTTACTATTTTGTATGCTTTTTTAACTTGCTCTTTTCCAGGAAAAAGGAGAGACTATCTCAGCCTGGGCTGGCCAAGTCCTGATGAGTGCCTAAAACTCCGCAGAGTAGAGCTTACTACAGTAGCCAGCACATGGCTAGCTGTTTCTGCTAAAAATATTGAGTGAGTATTTTTGCTACGAACAAAACTAGGTCAGTGTATAAACTAGGACAGATATGTATAGCACAAAATATTCTTTCTGATAAGGTGGTACACTGAACGGTGACTATACTGCAGGTAAACTCTAGCCTTTCACCTACTCTATTATTGTTATTAGAGCTGATAATGTCATCTATATTAATCCAGGCTTATTCACCTAATAGCCTCTAATGTCAAATGTGTCATCACCTGCCAATAATATCGTCTAGCAGTTGATAATGCTTTAATCATATATTAATTGACTAATTCAGAAATTATCTGGAATCAGGAATGAGTACTGAAGTAGCTAAGCTACTGCCACCGTCACCCCAAAATTGGAAGGATCCCAGAAACATTTCTCCAAAGCGGGCAGAAAAATAGCAAATGCAGTTTTCAATATACTAAGTACAGGGGAATTAACATATATTTATGGGATCAGAACAGATTATGGTTGCCTCAAAGAAATAGAGAGATCGTATTGGCTAGATAGATGATACATGACCTCATCATTTTGTAGTGAAAACAGTAAATACATTCTTGGGAATTAAGTAGAAAGGGAATTTCAAATTGAGTTGAGTTTTTCTTAATTTCTGTAAGTGCGTTTTATGTCAATTGGTGTTGTTATTGATATTTATAAATGCTGATGTATCTTGTGTGTTTTGTGTGGCACCACCATGTGCCGCCCTGAGTCCGTTTTGGGAGATAGTGACAGGATATAAATAAAGTTGTTGTTGTTGTTATTATTATTATTATTATTATTTATTAATAGCATAATGCTTTGTATAAATTCAGTGTGATATCACATTGGCATGCATACTATGTACATTTCTAGTTGACCTATCATGAACATGAGATTATATAGGTAAAATTGTATAAAACAGTGGTTCTCAACCTGTGGGTCCCCAGATGTTTTGGCCTTCAATTCCCAGAAATCCTAACAGCTGCTAAACTGGCTAGGATTTCTGGGAGTTGTAGGCCAAAACACCTGGGGACCCACAGGTTGAGAAACACTGGTATAAACCACCTTGCTGGAAAAACCCTCATGGTTAAAAAAATAAACAGTTGACTGTGTGACAGCCATACATGTTTTGTTAGAAATAAGTATCACCATGTTTAGTGACACTGATTCTCCCTTCTCTGGAAATCTGAAATCTAAAATACTCAAAAAAAACTGAAAAATTTTGCCAATAGCCTCCCACTTTTGCCTTTTGGGGAAAGAAGCCAATCACACATCCTGGTAACTTGATATAGCTCCAATTCTTAGCATTTTGATTATGGTTTCTCAAAATTTCTTTTCTGTATTTTACTGTTGTTGAGTATTTACTGTTATAGTTCCAAAGTGACTTGCACAAAAAAATAAAAAACGGTATCCTTTTTTAAATAACTAATTGAAGAATTTAAAACTATGGGACTAGCAGATAAGCTGATGCTTCACTGAATCCCTTTTACTTCAACCTTCGTCTCTGAAGACTTGACTTATGCTATCAATATCCTTCTCTCTTCCTTTCTAGTATAACAGAGCACATAGATTTTGCCACTCAGCTTCAAGAACCAGCCATGGAGCCTCTCTGCAATGCCAATCTGCCTGCGAGCATGCACACCCTGGATCACCTACAGGGTGTTGCCAATCGAGCCAGTCTTCATTACTTGGGAGAGAGTCAGCTAAAAGAGGTAAACTATCATCTCACCTCATTAACACACATTGGGTTAAATCCAGACTTAGTCATTTTTAGAAAACTGTGAGGAAGAAGTAGTCATGACTTCACATCTCCCAGTGATTCTAGTGAGTCTGTTCTAAATATCATCATTGACAACAACAACAACAACCACCTTTATTTATATACCACTCTATCCCTCATGGGGACTCAGAGCGGTTTACACATAATAAAAACAATTCAATACATATACATCATACAAAATACAAGAAACCAATATAACAGCAATTAACAAAAACATATTTAAAATTCCAACATTTTAAAACAATATAATACCTTAATAAAAGCAATTGCAATCACTCCCTTGGGTGATTCTTTAGCCAATGAGTATACTATATAAATTGAACAAGATGTCAGTATGGGCCAGGGTAGGACTCACGTAGTAAAAATAGGCATAAGCCAGGGGTGAAGTGTGACTAATAGCAAGGAACCTAGGCCAGGATTTCAGCACTTCAACCTATTGTACACTAAAATGTCACTGAATCAGAATCAGGCCACGGGTAGAAAGCTACAGTTTTTATGGAAAGTTCTGATTAATAGTGAATACTTGCGGCCATAGATAGTTTAGCAACATGTATGAAGAGGATGTTCAGAGGTTACTTCCTGCTGGCCTAAATGACATAGTTGCACCAATGCAGGAGCAGAGATGAGTCACAAAGCAATCCATAGATATACTTCACTTCACTTAGTCACTTAGACGATCTGTTCCTCAGCTTATATGCGGGTCACATCATCTTCTCAATAGATATACTACTCCTGCTTAATACTATTCAGCATCAGTGGTGTTCTAGCTCATAGTGTTACATTGTTAATAGGCACCTGCTTACACACACACCCAAGGATGACAGACAAGTTTCAGTTGAACAGTTCCACCAAATGACTTATGGAAATCTGAAATTCTGAGTGAACATGATTCCACACTTTCCTCACAAAATCAGGGGAAAATTGTCACATGACCTGTCGGAATAATTACTATTATTATTATTTGGTACACAACAAGATTAGTAAACAGCAAACAAGATCAGTATGCTGGTTGTTGTATTGGATCACACGTCAGACACTGCCCAAGTGTCTAGGACTGTGTGATGTATCGGCAAATAATGCATGCAGATCCGAGTAGGGTGGCCTTTTGCAGATGACAGATGGTAGTTTTGTCAGTGCCTATTGTGTTTAAGTGCAGGCCAAGGTCTTTAGGCACTGCACCCAGTGTGCCGATCACCACTTGGATTACCTTTACTGGCTTGTGCCAGAGTCTTTGCAGTTCGACCTTTAAATCCTTGTATTGTGTCAGCTTTTCCAGTTGGTTCTCTTCAATCCTGCTGTCACCTAGGATTGCAACATCGATGATCCATACTTCGTTTTTTAACACAATCATGAGAACAGGAGTATTGTTCTCCAAAACTCTGTCAGTCTAAATTATAATTTTTATTATTTAATAATATTATTATTGTTATTTCATTTCTTACCTGCCTCTCCTTGAGGTGGGGCACAGCATAGTTAAAATACTTCATCAAAAAACATTATATAAAAGATAATGTTATAAATATATATAATGTTTTTCTGTGAAATACATATGGTATGTTAAAATACACAGAACAAAGATTAAAATACAGTACACACTTGAGTTTAAAATTCATAAATGACTGGGTAGGCCTGCCGGAAGAAATAGGTCTTCAAATTTCTTTTAAATTCCAACTGTTGATTTAGATGACAAATCTCTTTCCAAGGCTCATTCAACAGTCTTGGGGCAGCCAATGAAAAGACCCTCTGGGTGATGGTTGCCGGTCAGATTCTGACTGGTTGGAATAGAGGACCTCAGAGCCGAAGGCAAATTGTATGAGAGAAGGCAATCCTGTAGGTAACCTGGACCCAAGCCATGTAGTGCTTTTAAAGGTCAAAACCACACTTTTTACTTTGCTCAGAAACTAATTGGCAATTAGTGAAATAACTTTAAAATGGATGTAATATGCTAACTCCTAGATTTTCCTGTAACTAGTCCGACTGCCATGTTTTTAACTATTTGGAGTTTCTGAACATGGTACAGAGATACCAATAACCAATAACTCTTACCTACTACACTGTCTTTTCACCATTTCAAAAACATTTTGTAAAGTGTTTCTTTTGCCACTTTGTCTGCAGTGCTGCTTAGCATTTAACATTTTCTATAGAAATTAGTCTGGATTGTTACCACTATTATCTTATAGGCAGTTGGAAGAGAGGAAAAACTTGTCCCTTTGCATCCATATTGTCTGGAATTTGAAGGAAAGCATATCTGGATTTAAATTCACATAATCAGTACAGGGATACTTCAGTTAACATAGGAGATGTGTCCTTGGGCATTACATCTTTTACAGAAATGTTGATACCAACAGCAGAAATAACTTGGAAAGAGTTGGGATAGTTCCTGTATCTTAAAAAAGAACAGGACAGCAATTTTTTATCCAAACTTAGCAGTATGCATGTGTGCAATGAAAAATCTACTTGCAAAAGTAAACAAGAACATTTTGAACCTTCCAGAAACAATTTGAAAGCTGCTTCCAAAATGCATCCTAGGACATATATTTTTATTTCAGCAGTCTCCACATTTTAACGATTTTTATTTAGGTGGCCAAAATGAGAGACCTATGCTCTTTTTAAAATTATACTCAGGAGATCTGGTAAGGCAGGCATGCCTGTTCTCCCCTTTTTGCTCAGTGAGAGATTCTGGCAGGAGCTGCTGTTTAACTTGCCTATTGTAGGTAGGCACACTCAGCTATAAAAGAATTGACTTAGAATAGGATCTTGCAAATAGGCTCTGTGGCAGCTAAATGATGCACACATATGAACAAAGGCCCAAACTGTTTAACATGGTCTTGAACCATATTGACCAAAGATACTGGTTGCTCTGAATTCTCTCCCAGAATCTGGAGCAAACTGACTTTGGGCCCCGTGTAAACAATTTGGCCAGTTCCAAGATGGGATGCAGCTGTTTATACAGCCATCCCATGTTCCCCACGCTCAAGCAGCCCTGGGACACAGGTTGGCACTCACTGTCCCCTTTCATTCTCCTCATTGCAGTCACCAGCAGGTGCGATGCTAGCCAGAGTGACAAGGCAATTGGAAAAACAATCGGGGGGTGGACTTGTCACTCTGGCAGCCCGGTCAATATCAATTCAGTCGATGAGTGACCAGCACAACCAATGCCACATCTTCTGGCCACCGTAACTAAGAAACCATGTGGTGGTAAAGTTGGCTGTCCAATGGGGCCACTGACTGGTCAGGACTCCCTTCTGTTTCATAGCAGCCAAGGGATGGTTGTCTGAACCATCTCAGGTTCTTCGTGCCAGATCGGCTCCTGGATAAGTGATCAATACATTAACTGAGGTATTTTATCATCACATTTTATCATGGTGTCTTAATATGTTTTACAAATATCTACACTTATCTGATTTTCCTTATTTATTTCAGTTGCAAAATCGAACCATTAGCAAAATCATTAATTGTCTGCAGAGAACAATACTACATTGTGTGGGTGGGAAAGGTAGAAAAATCCATGTGTACAGCTGGGAGGAAAAGGCATACAATCTTTGTCAAAGAACTGGTATCTGACCTCTAAAATATCTGATGTGCTACCTCAAGGTTTCTAAACAGTCTCTAACAATGATTTTTGTACACTTTTCTAAACAGGCTGAATCATGGCATCTTAAAGCTTTCTAGATTTGAATCTGGACTGACAATTGCATTGAGGAAACTTGAATTACTGGATTCATTCTGTATTTGATTGTTGTGTAGCTTCATTTACAGAATACAAGGAAGTTTAACTATACATATAGAAACTTGGGGCTCAGCCTGTCAGAAAGGAAGAAATTACATCTTTAAAGAGAAAGATTTTAGAATATTATTAAATTAATTTGGCTGTATCTTCCTCTGAGCTATCAACTTTTCTTTTTCCTCAGGTACTGCAGAATCTGGGAAAAGACCATTATCCGCCACAGTCCTTAGAACAAGTTGGAACTCGAATAGCCAAAGTTCTAGAAAAGGTAGCTGCACATCACAGCAATTTGAGCTGAATGATAATCATCTCTGTGATCTATAGTATTGTCTTAACAATTGCTATGCTGATCATATTGGTCTTGAACAAGACATCATACTGCATGCAGTGTAATGTAATCAATGCCTACATGGAAGACAGGATAAAAACAGTCTGGTATGCAGTGTGTGAGACAGTAATTGTGCAACAAAAATACAAAGAGAATTGGACATAATACATAGTACTGATTACTTCATTATGTCAGGTATCTCTGCTTCAACAGTTAGCTTCTTAGCCTAATGATTTATAGTTGTGCCCTTGTTTCAACATTGCACACAACAGGGAAAGTGTTTTGTCCTCAGCCAGAGAGAAAGCTAATCCCCTATGATTTTCCAAAACCCCTTTCCCAGAGCACCTTTAGCCTCAAGAGACCTATCCAGAAACCAGCAGGAAAATGGCTGTTTGGAGCCAACAGCTTTCTTTCTAGAGACAATGACAGAGATCCCTTTCTCTGCTTTGCCCCTATTTCCACTGCACACATTTTGCTTGTGCTGCTGCCACTGTACTAGTGCCACTTATACTGATGTAGTTGTGCTGGTCAGCAGGAACTCAGCCAATGTTTGAAATGCATGATATATTAAGAATCTAACCTCATCTCTGCATCATAAAGCAGGAAAAGTATCTAATCATGTCCTTATTGGGTTGTTGTATGTTTTCCGGGCTGTCTGGCCATATATGGCAGGCATCCTCAGAGGTTGTGAGATATATACACAACCTCTGAGGATGCCTACCACAGATGTGGGCAAAACATCAGGAGAGAATACTTCTGGAACATGGCCAGACAGCCCAGAAAACATACAACAACCCTGTGATCCCGACCATGAAAGCCTTTGACAATACATGTCCTTATTGTTGTCTGGTGCATTGAAAAAGTGAGTGTGAATGAGTAAACTGAGGCTCAATCCAGACAAGATAGTTCAAACAAGACAGTAGCACCATAATAATAATAATAATAATAATAATAATAATAATAATAATAATAATAATAATAATAATAAAAACTTTATTTATACCCCGCCACCATCTCCCCAATGGGGACTCGGGGCGGCTTACATGGGGCCATGCCCAAGACAATACAATAAACCATAACATAATGCAATTAAATAATACATTACATAAAATAAACAGTACAACATAAGATCAAAACAGTAATATAACACGAGCGGGCCGCATGAATACTACATTTAAAAACTAGATTAAAAATTAAAAATTAAAACTCTGGGTGAGAAAGGGATCAGAATAAAACCTCGAGGGACGGGACATCAGATAGTGAACCAGTCTAGAGGATAAATATCGGGGGGGAGTAGCATAGAACATTTACTCTCCGAAAGCACACCGGAAGAGCCATGTTTTTAAATCTTTCCTGAAGGCTAAAAGGGTGGGGGCTTGCCTGATTTCAATGGGCAATGAGTTCCACAAGCGAGGGGCCACCGCAGAAAAGGCCCTCTCCCTTGTTCCTACACCAAAGACACAACTGTAAACATTTAAGTTGAAACTGGACTCCCTCTGAGTTTTTAGCTTGGGTGTTCTTGGGATGACTGCTCCTGAAAGTCCAGGTAGCTTTTTAACCAGGAGTGCCTTCACCCAGCTTTGGTTGGTCTACCCTTCCTTAGAAAAGCTAGATCTAGACACAGTGGTTCATGCATCAATTAGCTCTTGATTAAAGCATTGTACAAAAGGTGTTTGGAAACCACCTCATTTCAGATAGTTGTTACTTCCTGAATATAAGAGCTGTTCAACAGTGGAATATTCTGTTTCCTTGGAGTGTGTTGGAGTCTCCTTGTCTGGAGGTTTTTAATTACTCAGATTTTTAAAAAAATGTTTTTCCAAAATAGCTCCCATTTCTTTGCTGTTAACATGCACCTCATTTTATTTATTATGTTTAATGTTGGGGAGGGGTATATCTCAGTGGTAAAAAAAATGAATTGTTTTGCATGCTAAAGATTGTAGGTTCTTGCATATTTAGGTACGGCAAGGGAAGAATCCTACCTAAAACCTAAGGATACCAGTTAGTATCAACAAGATTAGTAGGGTGCCTGCTGTGATTCAGCATTTGGTAGTTTGCTGTGTTCTATCTAAGCAGCTTCAGTATGTCTTATCATTTAGACCTCCTTCTAAGGTCTGGATCATTTGTCAGCATGACCCATGACCCAAGAAACACATTTTTTCTTTAACATATTCAAATGATACATCAGCTTTATGTGAGGTGTCTCATAATAGCATTTTAAAGACACAATCTGTAAAGTTCATGGCAAATAAAGTATTAACAGATTACAATTATCATACTCATTTCCTGAAAATGTGGGTTTCGCTGCCACTGCTACTTATTTATTTATTTATTTACAGCATTTATATTCCGCCCTTCTCACCCCGAAGGGGACTCAGGGCGGATCACATTACACATATAGGCAAACATCCAATGCCTTTTAACATAGAACAAAGACAAGACAAACATAGGCTCCGAGCGGGCCTCGAACTCATGACCTCCTGGTCAGAGTGATTCATTGCAGTGATTCATTGCAGCTGCTCTCCAGCCTGCGCCACAGCCCGAGCCCTGTAATTACTTCCCTGTAATGACATGCCCTGGCCATGACTTTTGTAGGAACCTATCCCATATATTCACAGAAGCATGTGTGAAGCATGTTGGGCTCATACTTTAACACAAGTTCCAACATATATAAATTCTGAAGTTGGTGGAATAGTTAAGAACCCTGACCATTTCACCTGTAGAATTCAGCTAGCTCACATGGAAAGTCTACATGTGCTAATGTCCTCTGAGTTGTAATATGATATGTATGGGGGGGGGGGGGGGGGTGGATTAAAAGGTATATTTTAAAAGGTAGAAACTGCATATTGTATTACACCAAAATTTAAATGTATGTTTTTATTTATGTAGAGTCTTTATGCACCATCCTTCAACCAAAACTCACTAAGTTGATAGTTCCTCACCCTCCTCCTCCTTCTCATTATTATTATTTACTTTATTTTCATCCCACCTTTCTCTCAGTAAGTGGACTCAAGGTGGCCATCAATAGATATAGAAGTAAAACAACACTAATTAAAACAATGTGAATACATTAAAATACAAAAATAAAAATTCAAGCATTGATATCACTAAAACAATTAAACATTAAAATGAATTAAATGTATTATTATTATTTACTTCATTTTTACCCCACCTTCCTTGACCCCTGGAGGGGACTCAAGATGACTTACAGATCTCGCAAAAATTCAAGGCCGTACAGGTAAACAATAAAACACATCTCATCAAAATATAAACAATCTAAATATATAAGCAATTAAAACACATATTAAAGCTCCATACCCAACCCCAGAATCCCAATCACACCACTCCCAAAAACAATCTTTAAAAGGTAGAACACACAAGGAAAAACAGATAGCTGTAAACCAGAGCAGTTTCTGGCTGCTCTTCTCTCCCTCAGCAATAGAGATTGAAAATAGAGAAGAAGCTTTCACCAGTCAATGGAGCTAAATTTGGCTGTTCTTCTCTCCCTCTGAGGCTGGAGCAATGGCAGTTGGGATATGGATGTAGGGGCTCTCACTTGCTGCATAGGTATTCTCCACTTTTAACAGGGCATGTATTTATCTTTCTCCTTGGTGGTATGCCAGGGTCGCAAACTACATGCACTCAACAGGTCATGAATTGGTTCAGAGGACAAAGGGTCCTTTTTGATCCCCTTGAAGACTTATTAATGGTAGCGCTCATCCCAGGCTCGCCCCTTTCCTCTTTCTCTGGCTACCTTTCTCCCCCAGGACATCACATTGGGGAATATGCTTTATAACGGAGGAGTAAGCAAATGCTGTAAGCAAATGCACCACAGAGTGGCAGCATTCTTACACACTTAGGAATATGTAGGGTTCCAACTTTAGAAGAAAAATGCATAGCAATTATAACAATAAGCAATATCTGCATACATTATCTCATACATTATTCCCTATAAAAACAAAGTGTTAACATATTCATACAAAGAAGCCTTTAATTTTCCATAATTTTAGTATAAACTTAGGCTGAAGGAGAGAAATAACAAGGGCTTGGCAATCAGTACGTGGCAATCTGAAATGTTTCTACCTTTTCG
The DNA here is from genome assembly GCF_035594765.1 of Anolis carolinensis. NCBI lineage: Eukaryota > Metazoa > Chordata > Lepidosauria > Squamata > Anolidae > Anolis > Anolis carolinensis. The sequence continues at coordinate 298,988,207 of NC_085841.1, forward strand.
TGTTTTTTATGCCATACCAGAATCAAACCTCGTGGGTCCTCTCCAGCATGGCAGCGCTCTACTGGAGGGTAAAAGGTCAAGGAAAGAAAGCAATTGACTGCCTCCGGCAGGCCTTACATCATACGCCATACCACATGAAGGTGTGTAGGTAACATTGTCTACCTTGATGCACTGGGTCTGTTTGTGATATGTAGCTGTCTGTGTACATTCACTGAGTCACAATGGAAGTGTAGCAGCTGCCCTGAAACCACTCTCTACAACAGTTTTCTTTGCCAGCCTGACAAATTGGACTATAACTCTCACCATCTCCAGCAAAATAACCATTAGGCATGGAGGTTTGGGTGGCAGGTGCTGTAATCCAGGGCATCTTGAGGAAGGCTGTTTTATACCTTTGTAATGTGTATAAACAGTGTGAAAGGCACTTCACTCACAGTACTTATAGGTATCTTGCTGATTTTTATTCTTGGCTGTGCCAAATGATAAGCCAATCTAGAGGGATTCCTTAAGAGCAATGTGGAAGAGGCTTATTGCTTCTCCCCCTTCTTTTGAACAGCTTTTAAATTTTATTTTAGAGGACTGTTGGTCCCAGAATCCCCTTTCAGCCTGGTTACTGTAACAGTAAAGGGAAATTCTGCCCTTGAAGAAATGCACTGAAGAAAAGCCTGTATTTGATGCATTTGCAGCAGGCACATCTCTTGATTCTGCTCCTGTTCTAGGAAACAAAGCAAGTACAAACCCTTATATTAATGTGGAGATGAAGTGAAATTTTCAACACATAAACCCATCAGGTTCTTCCTGCAGTAACAAAATGGGTGCTGCCATTTTAGAATTTGTATAATTTCATCTTGATAGATTTTAGACAATTCATATTATTGCAGAAGTTCTTCTTTTAGCCCTTGTCAGTTAAGCGAGACAATAGATTTCTCACAGTAATGAGTCTGCATTGAAACAGTCGGCATTTCTTTATTCTCTATAAAAAACTGTTCATTGGCAATGTGGAAAGAAAAATTAAGTTGACCCTAATATGCAAAGTAATTTCTTTCAATGGTCATCATTGTCAATGACCTGATTTAAAAGGCAACATATTCTGCTCAACAAATTTGTTCCATTTTTCTTCTATTTCAGGATGTGCCACTCATAAGCCTAGCAAACATCTTCCACAATGCAAAGCTTTGGAATGATGCCATCGTTGTGGCTACAATGGCAGTAGAAATCGCTCCACACTTTGTTGTCAATCATTTCACATTGGCCAATGTCTATGTAGCAATGGTGAGTGAATAATCACTGGATTCTGTTTCATTTCCTTGTATAGCAGTGGTTTCCAACCTTTGGGGCCCCAGGTGTTTTGGACTTCAACTCCCAGAAATCCCAGCCAGTTTACCAGCTGTTAGGAACTGTGGGAGCTGAAGTCCAAAACACCTGGAGGCCCAAAAGTTGGGAACCAATGTTGTATAGCATCCTTAAGCTCCAAGTATTACAGATGTTGAAATTTAGGAGCAAGAGCAGAATCTATAGCTTCAGATGGAGACAGCAGGCAGAAGTGGGATAGGATATGTTCTTTAATTTAATTTGGCAGTTCTGATCGTTTATATCTTTCAGCTAATTCTCAGGAAAGGGTTCAATTAGCACTCATGCAATCTGTGTCCTCTTTCCTTTAGTCTGGTGTAGAGGATTTTTTTACGCACATGTATCAAGCTCACGACCCATGGGCCAAATCCAGCCCCCCATGCCATTTTATGTAGCACTCCAAATACAGGATTACAACTCCTGTATTCCTCATCCTTATACATCATGACTAGAGCTGATGGGGGTTGTGATACAGTAACATCTGGAAGACTGCAGTTTTCTCTGTTTAGTCAGGATACCGAGGTTTGAATTTAGGTGCAAGGCTTGTGGATAGGATATCTGACTTTAAAATGCCCTTTAACCTTTCCCCAATCTCAGAGCCACAAGTGCTGTTGGTTTGCAATTCCCATTATCCCCAGTCTGCATAGCAGATAATCAGGTGTTGTAGCTCAATAACATCTGAGGACCAAAGTTGGATAAAAACTAAAGAGCACGGACCACTATGTAAAAAATATTATAGTTGGCTCTCTGTATCCACGGATTCTCCATTCATGGATTCGGTGGCCCTTTAGAGACAACCTTAAGGCTGATTCAGCCCTTGATGAAAATGACTTTGACACCCTTGCCTTAGCTGCCATTAAAAACAGCACTATAGGTCACACAATTTCCTCAGCCCACAGAGTATGCTGTGCTTTCTATCTATTACAGCACTGTTCTCCAGTTCTCAGCATGGCATATCTAGTTGATCCATACCCCAGCCTCTCCTCTCACTTACATTGTTTCTAGCTGGCCCTGGGAAGGTAATTCAGCCTCTCAATAATTTTTGCATTTACACATACACATATCCTTATGGATATTTGCATCCATATGAATACAAGTAAATGCAAAATCATCAGTCCATTAAATTCACCTGATGAGCTTTTTATATAAAAGACATGCATTGGGCACCTGCAGAGATGGAAACTGCATGACATAACAACAGGGACGGGCAGTCTCTAGAAGCCATCAATCACCCTCTGTGAAGAGATCCCTACCTTCATTTTCACCCCCCTCTCATTCAGCCCAAAATATTTTCTAACTATCAAAGGCAAAGTGTACCCATGGGAACAATTGTTGAAATTGCAATATTTCCTATTACCTACGCAAATACATGGAAAAGTACTTAATAATACATGATAATTAATATTATTTTAGGAAGTTTATGGTGATCCACCACGCATATCCTTATAAATACCAATCAGGAGATTTTCTTTTCCTGCTTTAGCTAATAAAAAGGGATGTTATTTACATTTATTAATTTCCAACATTTATACCCCGCCTTTCTCACCCGAGGGAACTCAGGGCGGATTACAACAGTTGGCAACATTTAATGCCAAGAACATAATAATAAAACAAGAACAGTACATATAATCAACTAAAACTATAAAAATACATTATTAAAATACATTATAACAATTAAAACATATGTAAATTAGATCCATTTGTCTAAAAACCTCATGCTTCAGTCAGAGTAAGGGAAAGTATGGGGAAGAGGGAGAAATAGTCAATGACCTGTCATGCCCTTCTGCCAATCTCATGCTTGATGAAAGCTTTTGGATTAATAGGAAGCGTGCTAATCTTGCAAATTAGCAAATTGGGCAGGAAAAACATCTTGACATGGCAATGCTAGAAGTGCCTCCTTTGGTAAAAGATGAACAGTAGGGAGCAGCAAAGGAGAACATATGTTCTTGGTTGTTCTTGCCAAGCAATCCTGTGACTTTTCAATGGATGATGATCCTTTAATCTCTTTGGCTATACATTTCTGAAATGTATAGCCTTGCATAGCTCCCCATGATTCATCATTTCCCACCTATTGCGCATCATTGCAGTTCAAACTCCGTTTTATTTTGTTCAAAACCATAGCTTCTTTCATGAATTTGAAATAGATGTAAATAGGAAAATCATTGAAAAATAGTCTTTGGACCAGCTGAAGTTTCTCAACACTCTTCATAGGCACCCCCACGCAGAGCATGTTACAGTAATCTAGACAGGATATAACAAAGGCATGTAACACCATGGCCAGATCTGGCTTCTCAAACCTCGGGTCATACACTTCTAATTCTGGTAGTCTTTTGTTTCGAACCACAAAGTATATTTTTAAATTTGCTGAAGTCAAATGCCCTCTTTGCTTTGCCTCTTGATATGTTTTGAGTTTCACTCTGAACGTTTTCCTTTGCCAAACAAACTTAACTATATTATCATCATCATCTTTTTTATATATATCCTGCCTTTCTCCCCACTGGGACTCAAGGCGTCTAACATCTGTTTACACTAAACAGTTTTAAAAGAGCAATACAAAAGTTAAAAACAATAAAATAATAATGTGGTACAAACAGAATTAAAATACAGCAAATACATTAAAATGGCCTTTAAAACTCATAACGCCACCCCCAATCCCTCCCCCCCCCAGAACCTCCCCTTACCCTTCCTTAAAAGCCTGTTAGCAGAGAAAAGTCTTGACCTGCTTGCGGAAGGCCAGGAGGAATGGGCCATTCTGGTTTCTCTTGGGTGGAAGTTCCACAGCCTAGGAGTAGCCACTGAAAAAACCTTCTCCCGTGTTCCCACCAAGCGTGTTTGAATGGGTGGTAGGACTGAGAGGAGGCCCTCCCCAGTAGATGGTAGATGTCTCTCAGGTTCATAGAAAGAGATACAGTCCTTCAGATAACCTGGACCGGAGCCATACAGGCCTTGTAGGTCAAAACCAGCACTTTGAGTTGTGCTTGGAAACATGTTGGCAGCCAGTGGAGCTATTGCAACAGAGGAGTTATATGGTCCCGGTAACCAGCCCCAGTTAGCAGTCTGGTTGCTGCTCTTTGAACCAACTGAAGTTTTCAACCACTTTTCAAAGGCAGCTCCAAGTAGAGCGCATTACAATAGTCCAACTGGGATGTGAACAAGGCATATACCACCGTGGCCAGATCTTACACAACTTAACATAGTTATTTAAAAATAATATACATTTCATATTTGTCATTGTAATACCTAAATATTTCAACCTTTCTTTCAGATCTAAATCCAGTTGTCTGTATCAGTTCTGTTTGATTTGTCATGTATATGTTTTTAACCAGCATCATTGGCTTTTGTTTATTAATAATAATAATAATAATAATAATAATAATAATAATAATAATAATAATAAAACTTTATTTATACCCCGCCACCATCTCCCCAACGGGGACTCGGGGCGGCTTACATGGGGCCATGCCCAGAACAGTACAATATAGCAAAATATAAAACAACATATCATAATACAATTAAACAATACAATAAAATCATGTACAATGCAACACAATATATAACAGGGCGGGCCGCATGAAACACTTAGTTAAAACTTGGGGTGAGAAAAGGATAAGAATACAATCACGGAGAACAGGGACATAAGATAAAAAACAATCTAGAGGATAGATGTTGGGGGAGTAACAAAAGAAGTGTGTAATAGTTACTCTCCGAAAGCACATCGGAAAAGCCAGGTTTTTAAATCTTTCCTGAAGGCTAAAAGAGTGGGGGCTTGCCTAATTTCGATGGGCAGTGAGTTCCATAAACGGGGGGCCACAGCAGAAAAGGCCCTCTCCCTTGTTCCCACCAGGCGGGTCTGGGATGCAGGCAGTGGCGACAGGAGGGCCTCCCCTGATGATCGAAGAGATCGGGCAGGTTTATGGTAGGAGATACGGTCACGAAGGAAGGTATTAAGCTTGAATCCTGCCAGATTTCCAATGGCTTTTAAATTACTCTTTAATCATTTTATATGCTTCAAAGGATTTTTCAAAGTAATCACCAGATCACCTGTAAATGCTCCTAATTTATAAGATTTTTTTATTTTTATACCTCACAATTTTATTTAATACGTCAGGTACTAAAATAAGCAAAAGTGGCAATAACAGACATCCTTGTCATGTTCCCTTTGTATCTTAAATGGGTTAGATAACTCTTCATTATGAGATTTTTGTATTGAATAGATTGATGTAACCCATTTTGTGAAAGTGTCACCAGAAGACATTTCTTCTAGGTCTCTTAATAAGGAAGGCCAGTTCAGATTGTCAGAAGACGTTTCTGCATCTAAGAAAATCAGTGTGGCCTATTTCTCATTGAGCTGTTCTAAATATGCCCATATGTGTGAGTCTGTTTTTTCCATGTACAGAAGGAGGTTATAAATTGAAAGGGAGTTGGGCTAAAATAGCAAGTGCGTAATAAACTACAGTTTTAAAAGGGAAGACTGATTTTTTTATCATTCTGTTAGGTATGCTCTCCTCCAAGGACCACCAAATGGTTTTCTGACAGTCAAAATCCTGAATTATGGACCAATGTCATAGAGTCAATATGTTATGATATGATAAATCTAGGCTATGGGGCCCCATGGGTGATTTAACAATTACTGACCCTATAGAAAATGTGAAGGATTGTTTGTTGTCTGTGGAGCCCCCTTTGAGGCTTTTCGGGTTTACAACCCAAAAAGCAGCCCATACACCTTTTGTATCCTAGAGGGTGATGACAATGTTTAATTTTTTAAAGTCACACATTTCTGTATAAATAAGAATAACAAGAACAATATTTTTTCCGTGAGAATGCAGCAGGGAGTGAGTGGTTCTATATGACCCCCAGAATCAGGTAGTTCCCTGCCCCAGCTTTATAATATGGCAGCTAACCAAACATACTGTTCCATACGGAATGTGTTTTGTATAGTGACCTCATATATGCCAGGCTAACATGATTGAAATGAGCCAATAGATGTCATGAAGTGTTTCTCACGTTGAAGCATTATGTAGACAATCTCCTTTTCAGTGGCTGGTATAATACAAAGATATCACATGTGTCTTCCCTTATGCCATTCACAATAATCCAGTTCAGATAGAAGTCTTAACTATTGCCCCATTTACACTGACATATAATGCCGTTTGAAGCTGCATTATATGGTCAGTGTAGACCAGGCATGAGCAAACTTTTTTTGCCTTGGGGCCACATTGCGGACCTGGCTGGGAGGGCTGGGCCAGGAGGTAGGGGAGTCAGGAGGTAGGGGAGTCAGGCACATACTGAGTGGGCACTGGCCCAGGAGAAGGTGGGATCAGGAAGGGGCAGGGCAAGGGCCAGGTCATCCTCAAGTTGTCCTCCCAGCATAACGACGGGACACGCAAAGACTGCTCCCCATCTTTCTCCAATCTTTCTCAAATCCTTGGTATTATTCTGGGAGGAGGGCAAGACAGGCGGCAGCTGAGAGCACTCCTGCTGCATGCCGTCCTCCCTTGTATTTTTGGCATAAGGATGTGGAGAGCCACCATGTCCTTATGCCAAGAGGATAGGGAAAATGGAAGGGCCTGAGGTAAGCACCCAAGGGGGTGCATCTGGCCCCTGGGCTTTAGTTTGTCCATGCCTGGTGTAGACTCATATAATGCAGTTTAACTGCATTGAACTGCATTATAAGAGTTAGATTCTTCATCAACCAAATAATGTAATTTCATACTGCATTATATGGCAGTGTAGATGGGGCCTGTGTTTTAGCTCTAGGTCCAGTATATGGGAATTAAGTGACCTTAGATACTGTTAGACCAGTGATTCCCAAAGTGGGTGCTACCGCCCCCTGGAGAGCGCTGCAGCGATACGGGGGGGGGGGGGGTGATGGCACCTATTAGGAGACGGGGCAGGGCCATGGGGGGGAGGGGCCTCTTCCCAAGTGCCGGAGACAGGGCTGAGCCCCTGAGGCACCTGTTAGGACACAGAGGGTGGAGCTAGAGGAGTGGGCGTGGCTTCTTCTTAAGAGCCCAAGAAGGGCTGAGAATCTATACCTCTCCTGAGGCGCTTGTTGGGGCACAGAGAGTGGAGCTAGGGGCAGAGCCTCCTTCCAAGAGCCCGAGGCAGGGCTGAGCCTTTCCTGAAAGGCCTTTTAGGACTAAAGGGCGGGTCTAGGGGCGGGGGCGGGGGCAGGGCCTCTTTCCAAGAGCATGAGACTGGGCTGAGTCACTCCTGAGAGGCCTTTTAGGACTAAAGGGCGGGGCTAGGGGCGGGGGTGGGGGCAGGGCCTCTTTCCAAGAGCATGAGACTGGGCTGAGTCACTCCTGAGAGGCCTTTTAGGACTAAAGGGCGGGGCTAGGAGTGTGGGCAGGGCCTCTTCCCAAGAGCGCAAATCCTTTTAGGACTAAAAGGCAGGGCAGGGCTGAGCCTCTCCTGAGAGGCCTTTTAGGACTAAAGGGCGGGGCTAGGGGCAGGGCCTCTTCCCAAGAGCGCAAGACAGAGCTGAGCCTCCATACCTCCCCTGAGGTGCTTGTTAGAACTCCTCTAGCCCCACCCCCGTGTCCTGGCAGGCGCCCTGCCTCAGAGCTCGTAATTCCACCCATCCCAGTTCTGGCTGCCCATTTATGGCCCCGCCCACCTCCCCCTCCCAGTCCTGCATCTTGGACTAGGGGAGAGGCTCGGCCCTGCCATCTTGAGCAGGAGCCACACCCACCCCTCTAAGCCATGCCCCCCTTTCCAGGGGCGCTGAGTAATATTTTTTCTGGAAAGGGGGCGGTAGGCCAAATAATTTTGGGAGCCACTGTGTTAGACTACACCTCCCATCATTCTCCACTGTCGGCTTTGTTGATTAGAACTGATGAGATTTGCTATTCACCAACATCTAGGGAACCACATTATTCCCATGCTGTGCTATGTAGATAAAGAGGCCTAAGTGCTCAGACCTAAGTGCATCCCTTCCTCTCTCCTTCTTCAGCATAGGCAGCAAAAGGGTATTGGAAGCATTGCTTCCAGAATTAAAATGATTTCTATTGACCACTAAATGTGATCAGGACGAATTGTGGTTAAAGGTATGGTTTATTGAAATAGACAAGATCATGCTGTGACTTTGATCCAGGCTTGTTCTAATAAACCACAGTATGGGATTTATGCTCTTACTTTAATGTTGCCAAAGCCCAATTTTCAATTCTGGAATTGTGGTATATGACCACCATTTTACTTCAGGGGATAGGAAACTGGTTAATCACATGGATAAGAAATACTTAATAGTAGCATTTGTATTTTTAGTGAAGTTTGAAGATGTGTGTTACCCACATCTTTTAACTTTGTGAAAAAAAATATTTGTTTTGTGAAGTAAATAAAATGACCTCAGTTTCTTGTTTTGATTAATATGCAGGATCCATTAATGTTTCAATCTTTCATGAATACAGAAAATTTTTAGCCTGTTGTTCAACACTAGTTCAGTAGATAGTACCCATTCAGTATATAATGTGCTAAGATCTGTGCTACTTTGTCTTCTTAACTGTTACTCATCTGTAATATCTTCAGGAGGAATTCGAGAAGGCCATGAGATGGTATGAATCAACATTGAAACTCCAGCCTGAATTTGCACCAGCAAAGAATCGAATTCGTGCCATTCAGTGTCATTTACTCATGAAAAAGGAGAGACGTTCGCCTTGAAATCACAGTCTTCCGCCCTTTTTCTTGTATTTGTTTTTTTTTTAAAACAACGAAATCATTGTTCACTATTATGCTTGTAATGAGGTGTGCTAACACAAATTCAGAATCTGGGTCTTCAACTAAGATTTGGGGATTGTTGTTTTTTTCATAAAGCTACACATCTTTTTTTTTGGGGGGGGGAGGCTTTAGTAAGAACAAGCTCTTACCAAACATCTGTATGATTAGATATCGAGCCCAAAAATCTTCACATTCCTGTGACCCAATGTTTTCCATCATTCTCCATTTGACGCCAGTGTAGACTGTAACCTGCTTCTTGTCTTAGCATATCTATGAAAATGCAAAGCACATCATTGCAGCAGACACTGTACGTAGCAAGAAGCCATAATTAGCTTTTCATCCATCAGGAAAACATGTTCTTTCCCCTCACCCAGTCCATATTACAGCATTACCAGCTCAGAGATAGATGTGAGATAAGAAAGCAAGTGGTGGCAAGCCATTTTTAATGTGTTTAAGAACACAAAGCCTTTTTATTGACTGTTGTTTTATGGGGAAGAAACAGAATCATATTCAGTGTGAAATGGTATTTTTGTTACAAAAAGAAAAGGGAAACAAAAGAATCAAAGGGTTTTTAAAAAAAATATCAATATATATTTGAAGCCCTGGGCAGCCTTTAGCCTCTCTTTATGAATAATATGTTTTACCAATTGCGTTTAAGGTGCAAATGTTACAAGCATGTGTAAACATGCTTTTCTTCTCTGTGTGTCTCTGAAAGCTAGAGAAAGTCAGAGAAGCCAAGTGGTCTGTTTTCAAATCAGCATCCACCTGGGTCAGTAAAGGATCTCAACTGAATCAACAAAGGCACAGAACTTGGAACAAAAATAAACAATTATGTTAATGAACAGAATATTGACTCCTATTTTTGTTAAATACTGTAGTTAAATGTTTTTGCTAAAAATGTGCAGAATGTTCAATAGAGGTGAAATTCTACTTTAACATATTGGTGTAAAAACTGTTTGAATCGTAGTCCCCTTCAAATGTGGTCAAATCTACACGGAATAGAATAGGAGAACTGCAGTGATCCTGCTCCCACATCCCCTTTGCCCTGTCTATTGTACATTCATTGTGAGGCAAAGTTTGAAAGGAGGGCCTTGGCTTATTTACTGAAGTGTCCTCCCAGATTCAGAAACCCACAAGCTGAAATGATCAGCTGGGCAGAACTTTGAAAAGTTACTGCTTTGGGCTTCCCAGAACTGCCTTCCCAAAATAACCAGTTATCTGCACTGTTGTGGGACCTTCAGTCAAAAATCTTTTTTTCCTCCAGGCTGGTGGTTTTAAGCAGTTTTCTGTGCTTTACTACTGTTGTGGATTCACTCTGCCAAAGAGTTCTGTCAAAGCCTTCTTTCACCACCATCAACAATAACAGCTCCTATAGAACAGCTGAATAATTATGGCTCTCCGGGTATTGTCGGAGTCAAGCCCCATCAGCTCTGACTAGAATGTTCAAATGGATGGTGTCCTCCTGTAATCTGAGAATGTGAAAAGCAGGGGTTTTCGTCCTCTCTTCTCTGTTGGAGGATTTCTCATTACTTCCTTGCCATACTATGGTGGAAATGGAAAGAAAAAGGCAAGTGCGGCCAGATCAGAATAGGCAGCAAGAAGACCTTCTTTAAACTAGGTTATGCCTGTGGGGAAAATCATTAAAGAGCATATGGTTGCTTTACTACTCCCAAGGACTTCAAAATTAAAAGACAACATGAAAAGGGTGTGTTTGATGCATCCATCCCATACTTCTCCCTTTTGTAAACAAAGCTGGAAGATTGTGGCTCTGTGATCCAGATTCTGAATAGAAAGCTGGTGCGGCAGTCCATTGCTGCAGAAAAATTCTGTGTCTGGCTCTGTGGATCAGGTACATCAGTTGTGAAGGATCTTTGTGCTCCTCACTGATTCTTTACTTTTTCTTTTACAACAGCAATTTTGAATTCCAAGCTGCTATATGATGGGTACCGGGTAAAAAGAGATAAAGGCCTGCTAATAGATCTTTGGGCCATTTGCACAAATTAGGAAGATTGGCAACCAAATTGCATAAATTGGCAATAATTGACTGGTGAAGGAATAGTAAAGAGGTATTTTGTCTTCTGACCTAAACTGCCATCATCCCTGATCTGCTGTAACTCAGATATAGATGTATACCTTTCTATAGGTTGTTTGAGGATATGGTTCATAGAGTACAATAGGTACTTGAGAAAAATGATCAATCAACAGTTGCATAACATAGAATCCCTGTTACTCATAGACATCAACAATTAAATGGATGCATGTCCATATTTCAAATATGAGGATCTACTATTGGTCACCTGAATAATTTTTGCTTCACATTAATTGGCTGCAGTATAGAGAACATGGACATCTATGCTTGTTTGCATTCTAGAAAATGGTTGGAATATGAGTATAGCATTCAGGAATGTGAAGGTGTACTCATTTTTCCAGGAAAATAAGATCAGTTCATTTTTTCAGAACTCCATTATTAAGCCTAACAAATGACTCAGCAGATACCTAATCTTTTCATTATGTCCCACAAGAAGAGTAACTTGATCTTCCCAGTGAACCTTTTCCTTCCTTTTTTATAGCTAATGTTCTATATCAGGACTGGTATAAAGGGGACACATGCAACGTCTTTCTGGGTGTTTTGTGCCCCTCAACCCCTCCAAATTTTCTGAATCAGCCTTTTGCTAACCGGAGGGGGGGGGGGGGGGAGAGAGAGAGAGATAGCTATCTCTCTTGGAAGCCTTCAGGTACACAATATATCTTTTTAAATATATTGTACCTGGGGATGACCTGCACTATGTAATATTTTAAGACACCCCCCTCCCCCGCATTTCCAAACAGAGGTAGACTTATAACCACTTTCAGGGTTTTGTTTTCTTTCCCTCTTCCCCCCCCCCCCCCCACCAACTGCAGTTGCCAACCCTATGTTTCAGTCTTCTCCAGGCAACAGAGATAAAACATCCATCTGAAGATTTTATCTTTTGCAATGACCTTGTCTTCCAAATTTCTGAGTAGCTAGGCTTGATGTGGACAAAAGTGAGAATAGAAATGACTTCTGGAAACATGTTCAGCTAGATTGCCCAAACAACACAATAGTATATTGTTAAATGTTCACCAAGTTCTTTTGTAGCCACATCACTGTAAGAACAGCGTCATAATCTAAACAACATGTCCAAAGAGCTGACTCTGTTGCTGCTCAAAAAAAAAGATACCTTAGAAGTACCTCAGTTCTGTTCCCTCAGTAGAAGCCCACGGGTAACTTATGAGGGCTGGAGCTAAATGAATGGGAAGCAAAGTGAATATCAAATAATTATGCTGTTAAATGTTTACAGTACTGGAAACTATTCCGTTCTAGAGAGAAATATGTGATTCTTCCTTAGATCTAAGTCTTGCCCAAGCAATTATAAATGAATAAAGACTAGTAACTTACCAAGTTAAATTTTGCCTCAAGCTTTAACTTTAAAAGTAAAAAAATATCTAAAAATGTGCTTATGCAAGACTGTGAGGGACTTCTACCACAAGGGTTTAATGGGAAGCAATTTCTCTTCTTTTAATTCACCATTCACTTAACTCTATCGAAATGAATGTGCTAGGAAAGATTATTGGGAGTTTAAGCATTTAGCATTCTGGGAGAAAAGGGTTGCAATATCATTAATACATACACAATATTAATCTCTATTCACCACTATCAACTTTGGATGTCAAAATTGCTGTGAAAATCTGGAATCACCGCTTAAAATTATAGCTTTAAGTACTGGGTTAAGCATCCGTAGAAGAAGGCTCAAGTAGGAGACATTGCTGATGCAAGGAATAACTACTATAGCCCATCCTAGATCATGTTATATTTTCCTCGGAAAATATGAGGATGGGTCCAACCTTGTTCCTGGATAGGCAGATAGTTGCTGTGGAAAGTAATACTTCTGCTCAGTTTTGATTGCCACCACCTTTCCTAGCCAGAATGCTAGACAGACAGACTAAATTCTTCAAATCATTGTTAGTGCCTTGGCCAAAAGCATGGAAATCCATTGTTGGGACACCTCCCCCTTCAACTGAGGTCTTTACAACAGTATTAAAAAGTGTAGTAAGCATGGTAGCAGAATCAAAATAACATAGAATACCTGTGTATTCTGTATGTTTCCCAAATTCAATTCCCAAATTTATCTGTGGTGATTATTCCCTGTAATCAGGTACCTTGTATACCATTTAGTCCTTGGTGTCTTCAGAAGTCTTGGTTTTTGACCTCTGATGGACATTTCAACCACTCCATCTCCAATGGGACCAACAATTCTGAAACCAGGAAAGGGTCCTCCATCCAAAACTCTGCAGCCTATACTTGACCAGGAATAATTTGAGACTACAGTTTTATCATTACACTACACACCCCAGTCACACAATTTACAGAAACTTCACAACACTATTTTCTATTTATAATCCTTCTTCATCTTTTTTTTCCCTTACCACAAAGAAATCTAAGGAGCAGAAACAGACAGAATAATTATACTGTGCCTTCTAACTGCTAATGTGAGGAGACCTTTGTCCAGAATTCTCCCTCGGTGGCTTATCAAACAGCCATGTGAAACCACCCAGGTATTTTTGTTGATAAACAAAAGTATTTATGAACCCTGTAGCAAATGTACAAACTGCTGCAGGTACCTGTTTTCTACTGATTTTTATTCCCTTAAGACAAAGGTTCCCCTGTTTTTTTCAGATTGGCAGTAATATCTGCTAACCTTTGCCTTGTTGAGAACTGCTCTGTAATCTGTTAACCACATTTTAGGAAAGGTTTATCTAAATTGCATCATCATCAGATTTTTCTCATTCACTCATGGATCGTTTCCACATTATTGCATCTAGCAAACATCTCTTTCACACTTTGATACCACTTTAATAACCATAGCTTCATCCTATGGAATCCTGGAATTTGTAATTTCGCAAAGTATTTTAAATTACCTGGCAAAGAGCTCTAGTGCCTCCCCAACTGCAGCATTGTACCAGGTATGGCTTTTTGGAAAGATAATAATCTTGCCATTTAGTGAGTGGAATTTTATGACTTAATTCAATGGCTCATCTTTCAAATTTGTCAATATAAAGACATTCCCCACCATGAAAACTGAAATCATGTCAGAGAAAAGACATAAAAGGCTTGCTACATTATTCTGGTTAGTTGAAGGCCTCTGCATCAGCCTCTGCACAATTGCTCCTCAACCCATAACATTTCAAATAGCTTGCCATGTGAGTCACCCTGAAAGTGCTGAAAGTTTCTTTGCCACTGCCTAAGGCTGTCCAGAAAGCAAAGCTTGGAAAAATTGGCCAGAGAGTGTGCTTGCTGGGAGATTCTGGAGTCGTCACCCTAAAAGATAACACTTCCAAGTTCTACAAGGAAATAAGGTAAAGGCCTGGGGACATTCCACATAATAAGCCTTATCCATACGAAAAGTTGTTCACAATGTTATGGCTGATTTGGGAAATGACTGTTGTGTAGAGGCTGTTTCAGGGGATTATCTTTTTTAAGGAAAAAGAGCAATGAAGACAATTGTTCTAAGTCTCACCCATGAAGAGGTCATCAAGAACAATGCACTCTGGAAATTAGTAGGTGAAAATGCTCAAATTAACTTTCAATTTCTGGTTTTTCCAAATCTTTAAATAATTCCTCCACTATGGGAGGGACATCAATTGTGTCTAATTTTTTCCTATAACACAGTAACAACATTTTTTACTTGGAGTTCCTGCCCCAATTTTTACTTGGAGTTTCTTGTATTATTGAAATGTCATATTTTCTGTAGATATCAGGTGCATGTTACAATATCTTCCTCTGACTTAGGACTGATATGTGCCCCAACATGGGAGTCTGGCTTGAGCACAAAATTAGATCGCAAAAGGGTTCCTAAGACAATCTTAGGGTGCATCTATACCAGGAATGGGCAAACTTTGGCCTTCCAGCCAGCTGTTAGTTGAAGTCCAAAACACCTGGAGGGCTGAAGTTTGCCCATGCCTGATCTATACTGTAAAAGGAATGCGATTTGATGCCACTTTAACTGCCATGGCTTAGTGCCATGGAATCCTGGGAGTTGTAATCTGGGGAGGCATCAACACTTTTTGACAGAGAAGATTGAAATCTCATGAAGTTTAAGCAATCTCCATCCAAGTACTAACCAAGGCTAACTTCCTAAAACAATCTTAGGGTGCATCTATACCAGGAATGGGCAAACTTCAGCCCCCCAGGATCTGATGCCTTTAGAGTATTTAGGCTGCATGTATAACTGATACTGTAAGGCTACGTACCTGTACATCCAACACTGAAACTAACATATAATCCTAACAACTACTAGTTGCCACTGGTAGCCTTATTCTTCAAGAATTGGACTGATCTGTTTTGGATTAGTCATCCAAGTTGTTGGTTGTCATTAATTCCATGTAAGTGAGTCTCCTTCGTAGATTATTGAGACTGCAAATTAAAAATTATCAGTTCCTGTCAGATGTTCAAAGTATTTTATTACCTGGATTGCCAGTGCTTGTTTTAGTCGTTAGTTTGTTTTATGATTGTTAACTTGCTTCATGAAGCTTTTGACTGATTTCTTTTGAAATCCCAGAGGAGTAGGCATAGGGAGGGAGGATAGGTGAGATTGGGAGGGGAGGGGATCCTCTTTGAAAGTCTTAGCAGGAGGTAGCGTATGCATTTTAAAAAAGAGAAAAAGAAACAAAATACCATTATGTTACATCCAATAACTACTCTGAGAGAAATTCCAGTTTGTGCTTTGATTGTAAAACTCTGCTGTCCTTTCATGGAGTTTTATGGCTAGTGACATATATGTTGATTTCTGTCATGGACATTGGCCATACCAAACGTGCAGGCAGCTATGTGTGAATAGAGGAGTTATTGCTCACCAGCATAATTACACATGGAAGGAAATGTACAGGATCACTGCTCACTGGAGAAGATGGTTAAAGCTGGCCTGACCAATGAAATGTAAATGTTGAATTAACATGTTCCCATGGATTTGTTAGGTCTACTCTAGTAGAGACTAACAAATACATTTAGGCCAAGTAGTGATCATCTAACAAAAAAGTGACCACTAGCAAGCTTGTTCTATCTCTCCAGCAATGTCCCACCATTCCACAATTCTATTTGTTTTAATAGAGAGATATGATAGATTTTTTTTTCGTGTCAGGAGCAACCGAAGTTGCTTCTGGAGTGAGAGAATTGGCCGTCTGCAAGGATGTTGCCCAGGGGACGCCCAGATGTTTTGATGTTTTACCATCCTTGTGGGAGGCTTCTCTCATGTCCCCGCATAGAGCTGGAGCTGATAGAGGGAGCTCATCCGCACTCTCCCCAGGTGGGATTCGAACCTGGCAACTTTCAGGTCAGCAACCCAACCTTCCAGTCACTTAGTCCACTACGCCATCTGGGGGCTAACCCATATGATAGATAGCTAATTATGATGATAGGCTTCAGATTTATATTATAGGCATTTGGTCATTGTTGTAGTGGTTGTCTGCCTTTAATTCCTTTCCGACTTATGGTGGCCAAACACAGGGTTTTTTTGGAAATATTTGTTCTGAGAAGGTTTGCCTTTGCCTTCCTCTGAGGCTGAGAAAGTGTGACTTGTCCAAGATCACCCAGTGGGTTTCCATGGCTGAGGGAGATTAAACATTTGTCTCCAAAATCATAACTCAATGCTCAAACCAATGCACCATGCTGGCTCTCTGCCCCTTGGCCTACGATATGCAATTATAACACTTAGAAATAGGCACAGCAGTTTTAAAATAATCTATTTTTAACCACTTATTTTTGTACATTCAGAAAGTAAACAGCTGCTTCTTTGTCACAAGAGGGCACCATTCTAAAAGAACTCATCCAGCCCTGTGTGAAAAGAGGACACTGATCAATCTGATGAAGAAAACCGTCCAGTGAAAATTATGAAGCTCATTATTGCTATGGATTTGGGATGAGAAAGATTAATGCAAAGAAATCAGAGTCAGAATTTCTAAATTAAAAACGTTTTTTAAAAAAATATTGCTTCAAGGGGCTGAAGTGGTTTGTGGTTGAATAAATCCTCTAGCCACTCTCTCAATCAGATTGTTACACAAGGAGAAAAAATAGCTAAAATAGTCTAATTGGGAATTGTTTATCGATTCTAACCCAATTATCCGGGGGATTAAAATATTTCACCCATCTAGGTTGGCATTTTTTCTGCTCTTCACACTTTATCTTCCTCTGTCAGTTTTATATCTATAGACTATCTTAAAGCATTCCTGCCCTTCATACATCTCCTAGTTGTTCTTCGCCTATAGATACGAGTATATAGATAACCAACCACAGCTAACAAGACAGCTTTGCAGTGATTCTTCTTGTCTAGAGTCCATTCATTTTATCTGTGGTATCAAGCTGATTAGATGCTGTGATGTGAATCAAAAAGCAGCTTCTTCTCCATTAACGATGCAATACAAAATATGGAAAAAAAAACCCTCTCCTTCCCCCCCCCTCTCTCTCTCTCTCTCTCTCTCTATATATATATATATATATATATATATATATATTCATTCCATACACTATTGGAAAATTTACTTTGGGTGCTATAGCTCCCAAAATCCACCAGTTGGCCATGCTAGCTAAGGGATTCTGTGAGATGTAATCCAGAATATTAATTTTGCCTAGCTCTTTAGTATGTGGTGGCAAATGTGTATTTTCCACCGAAGGCGTGGAGGTGTAGTTACTTCCATGTCATGCTTATCCTTGTCACACATGACACACATTGGTCATCCACATCCTTTTATATGGTCAGTCACGAACATGAAATGTTTAGGCATATGGCTTAAACATGTGCCATGACTAGAGGCCCTCAATCTACTTAACCTCTGATCTTTCAGTAGTCATCCTTTATTATTTGCCAGAAAAGAAATGACGCAGCTACTGTCCATGGTAATAAAGAGTTCCCCACTCTTCTTTGATGCATTTCTTATATATGTATCTTTGCCTTTTTAAAATATCTTTGAAAATTACAGGTGTCATCATTTCATCACTGGAGGCTGCGGTTTGACGTGATATATGTTTGCTCTTTTTAAAAAACTAAAAGTTTATCCCCCGCTCTTTAATTAAAAATGTAAAGCCCAAAAAAGGTGTGGTCATTTGAAGATGGTGATTTTTAAAAACACTGTAATGCATGAGCACTGAAAGACAAAAAGCAATGTATCTTGCCAGAACATACAAAGACCAGCTCATTAGACAAAGAAGGCAATAGTAAATGTAACCTTTGTTGTCATATTTTTATATGATTCCTATTTTTAAAAGGGGGGACTACCAAATCAAAAGGAATCGTGAAAACAAAAAAGGAACAAATACTCTCACTCCAAGCTGAGCGCTGCACAGACACAGACAGGAACCTGCTCTGACGTACATGAAAACCCCACAGGGATTAACTCTCTCTTCCCCATGAAAGCCAGTCTACCCACAGAGTCTGCTTTGCCGTGTGTTTCGTGTTCCTTCTGTGACACCACAAATAGATGGATTTGATCTTGCTGAGTACTTTTCAATTAGATATTTCAGACAACCCCATGCATATAGAGCACTAATGGGTTGGTAAGAAAAAAATCTGTCTCCACCCATAGATTATTTTTGCATATGGTAATTATTGGTGCAATATTTTAAAAGTGGGGAGGGGGTCTGGATTTCCTCCTGAAACTGTATGTCAATCCAGCAATCTCCCTTACCTGCTAAACAAAAGGAGCATAAAGGCTTTCCAACTAGTTTTGTCAGCTCTTTTCTCTGGCAGCAAAACAGGTGTTAAAAATGCTTTGTCCATGGCACCCTTCACAAGATTTCAGAGCATTTTAGAGAAACACCAGGAATGAAGATTTGCATCATACCCCGAGTTGTATCAGCCAAATGAGATGCAAAACAGTGGAAAGCTTCTTCCAGGATGGAACAGTTAAAATTTGTGTCAAAAGAGAAGAGAGAATCCCCATTGTGTTCACTAGTTGCCACTACCTCTGATAAAACTGCAGTACAGAGGTTGCAACTATGGTAACAAATTTCCAAATTCTGCTTTATGATCACTTCTGCTGAACGTCATAGGCACTGGTTGATGGGGTCTCTCCAGACTTTATCTTCTCCCTTTCAACATGAAACCATTGGAAGAGATTGGCCAGTGTTCTGAGTTGCAGTCCCATGAGAAAGGTGGTGACATACAGATCTCTCTCTCAATCTCTCTCTCCTGTCTGTCTAAAATTTAAATTTAAAAATGCTCATCTAGTTCTAACCTGGTGTCTGATGCCACTAGTGGACTGGACAAGGGCAAACTAAGTGAAGCTCAGTCCAGACAAGACAGAGATGCTCTCTAAAAGCTGAAAGGCAGATCAGGAAAGAAAGGTTCCATATATTATTTCACTGCCCCCAACAACAACAAAAATAGATTAACAATTTGGCTTCACTCCTGGTTTTAGCCCTGAGCCTAGATGCCCAGGTTTCAGCAGTAGCTACAGCATGTTTGCTCAGCTGGAAAGTCTGGGCATGGTAACCTGTCCTTTGGCTACATCCCATTTGGATTTCAGTGACCTTCCCTGTTTAGGATTGTCTTTTTTAAAAAGCTCTGAAATTTAAATTTGTCCAAAATACTGCAGCCAAAGGACTAAGGAATACATGCATGGCTTCCTTCCTAAACATTAGAAAGAACTTCATGATGGCAAGAGCTGTTTGTTCGGCAGTGGAATATATTGCATTAGAATGTCATGGAATCGCCTTCTCTGGAGGTTTTTAAGCAAAGGCTGGATGGCCATCTGTTGAGGGTGTTCCTACATAGCAGGGGCTTGGACTGGATGGCCCTTGTGGTCGCTTCCAACTCTAAGATTCTATTATTCGCTGCCTCCAGCTTTGGGGAACTGATGAAGGATTTTTAAACATGTAAATGCTATATTTTTTGAAGAGCAGGGTGTAATTCTCTGCTCTGCCATGGAAACCCACTGAGTGATCTTGGGTCAGTCACATCAGAAAACTCAGTGATAGGATAACCATAAAATTGCCATAATGCGTAAATGACTTGAAGGCAAACAACAACACTAAACCATACCTTCCAACATTTCACAGTTACAAAATGGGGCCTATGTGGCTAAACAACACCCAGGTGCTGTCAAGATGGCTAAAATTATTCAAGAGGAAGCACATACAAGATAGGAAAAGCTATAGCAATTTACTTTTGCCTGACCCAACTGGGAAAAGCAAGATTCTGCCCCTCCTCTCCCTTCTGCTGAGTTGACTGCAGGCTACTTTTGTATGTTGAACTCTGTTCGCAAGAAGAAAAGTAATCTGGGGGCAAAAGGGGAAAGTGGGAGGAAGAGACAGAACATGGAATGCTGCAAAAGCAGCTAAAATTGGAACAAGAGCAGATTAATCAGAACTGTCCCTGTTAAATCAGGACAGTTGGAGGGTATGTACAACCCTATGCATTTTATTGGTTTACAACCAAGCATGTAAGATAGTACATATCTTCTAACTGTCTCATTTGGGCTCAGCCTTTGTTTCTGATTTACAGTAACACAGGGCTTTAAGTGAGGCCCAAATTAGACTGTGCCAGTTTTAATGTTTGAAGAATGGCTTAAGGCAGTGGTTCTCAACCTGTGGGTCCCCAGGTGTTTTGGCCTACAATTCCCAGAAATCCCAGCCAGTTTATCAGTTGTTGGGATTTCTGGGTGTTGAAGGCCAAAACATCTGGGGACCCACAGGTTGAGAACCACTGGCTTAAGATATAATTGTTACAGGGAACTAAAGTGTTATTGGAGGGGAACTATTTCATCCAATAATTTGGTGCATTGTCCATACCTATTAAATTGTAAATATTGAGACATCTTGTGCACTTTTAAGTCTTCACAATTCAGCCTAGTTTGGGTTAATGTAAGTCAGTGAAATACTATAAGGCAGTGATGCTCAGCCTTTAGTCCTCCAGATGTTTTAGGTTCCCAGGTGCTCCCCCCAAAGTGGTCAATAAGGATTTGAGGAGCTAAGTCCAAAACATTTGGAGAGCCAATGGTTGAAAATCATTGTCACATACCTGTAACAAAAAAGTAGTGTTCTGTTTTTGAAGTTGTTTGTGCTTGCTTCCTTAGTGGAAGACTATACAATTTTCCAACTAAGAAGCCCGATACCTCATAGTTTCCGGAGCTATAATCTTTGTGCTGCTGCCATGACCACGATATCAGAGATGCTTCATAGCTGTTTTCCTTCAGCACTATTCCTCTTGCTGTTTCCATTTGTTAATTGAATATGAAAACTTGATACCTAGTAACCTAATGCAAAAACCTTGCAATTCTTCTGTTTATGAAGAGCCCCTAATACAGCTAGCAACATAATGAAATTGTAGGAAATGAAGTTTACCAAACTCTCCATTAACCACAATCTAATGCAGTGAAGTGGGATCAGATGCACAGCATACGTGTCCAGTAACAAATGACTCATTCTGTATCTAACTTTAAAAAAGAGTGAAATATATATTTTAAAATTCAGTTGGCATAACACCAATATTATAGGAATTGTGCCAAATTAAGGAGGGCTAACTGTGCTACATCAGTAGGTCACTCCAATGAACACCTGTATAGTTCCTAAATATCTAGGTTTGGTGCTTACATAATATTGTCTGGAATTACACACTCATATTTCATGGGGTCTGTACCCCATGCTGCATTCATATTACATTTGCTTCACCTTTTTTGCTATTCGTTTTTTCTCCCACTATTGCTTTTGAAATTAATATGCTCAGTTTTGCAAGTCACTAGTTCTCAATGGTGATATGTGTGCAATTAGTGAGACGCAGGATTAGTCTAGGTGGGGCATAGAATAAAAACAGAATTGTTGCCTTTTGTCTTTTTGTGTTTATTCCCATCAATCATACTGCAAGTTGCATGATGTTAAAAAGCTGTAAATGTGAGATATAATAACAGATTATCTGTAAATATATAAATATCCTTTTGTTTTTACCATAGGTGAGACCCAAATTTCTTGCACCTTTTTGGCATTATCCACTAACTGCTATGACAACATCCTGTGGACTCCTTTAACTTTCCATTTAATTAGAGGTATTTTGAATTCTTAAGAGTGTTCCAGTGTCTCGCAGAAATACAAACCCCTACATAGTATGTAGCCAGTGCAGTTTAAGTAGAAACAGTACTGTGAAAGAGCCCTAAGAAGAGATGAGAATCACTGTTGCTGATAAAACATACAGTCACAGAACCATGGAACTAAAGAAGTGTGTGTTGGGGGGGATGAAGGGCCATCTAGAACCAGAGAAGAAATCTATTACTATACCTCTCCAAGAGGCAGCCATCTGTTAAAAAAAAACTCCAATGAAAAAGACTTCACCACCTTCTGAAGGAGTCCATCCCACTGTTGAATAGTTTTTATCATCATCAAGTTGTTCCTAAGGTTTAGCCAGAATCTCCTATATTATCCTTTGAATCCACTGGATCCTTTGGAGCAACAGAAAAGATTTCTTGGTCTTCTACATGATAGCCCTTTGGGTGATTCCATTTTTTAAAAAATAACAAAGAGTGGCTTTAAAAGAATCTCCTTGTTATAGAAGAACCAGAATTTAAAAGGAAGATAGGGTTCATTATATTGTAAGCTAGTGGAAAATATGACACATTGGGGCAAAAAGAAAATGTATCCCAAATTTGCATGCTCATTGATTGGATCTGAGTTGTTGGTGACTTTGCCCACGAAAGGAGTGTTGAGACTTTGGCAGCTAAATCAATGAAAACGTTCACCCAGTGAGCAGCTGCTGCCTTAAAAAATCATGATGGAAAGCAATAACAAAACTACAAGTAGCATAATGCTTTCCTTAAATGTACTAGTAGTGCTAAATGTACAAAGCATCAAACTTCACTGGGATTAAAGCTTACTATTTCAACTTTACCTCAGTCCTCTTTCTCTCCCTTCCTTTTATCTTTCTTTCTTGCTGATTTCTACCCCAGTACTATTTAACCTATAGCAGTGTTACATGAGTTAGGAACTCCTTAGTCCTCTCCATTGACTCCATGCCTTATCCTCCTGCTCTCTTGCATTTATTTCTTCCAATTCCTTTCTTCCTGTTGGGTTATCTAAGCAATCATGCATGCATTTTCAATGTGGGATGGTTTATGTAGTTAGTTATGTCTGTTGCTTAGTAACATGAGCCAAGATGCATTACAGAGTTGAAGCCACCATTTAAGGGTTTTGCATATGAAATGGGAAATGGGTGTATCCTTTCTGGGGACACACAGGAAGTGATGTACAGATGCCTCTTCCTGTCTCTTCCTCTTTGCTCCTGACCATGCCATGCTGATGTTCCTGTCTGTTAAGAGATATGTAGTTTCCTGAACTGTTTTTCTTTGGAACTAAGATGTTTTTGCCTGTATGACCATCATCATACAAGATTGTGAGTAAACATATTTTTGCTATTTTATTTGATGCCTCTGATGCTTATTTTATGCGCATGACTTTTTAAAGGGAAAGGGAGGCTGGATATTTTGTCTTACTGTTTAATTTCTTTTTACCTCTGCTCACATAAACCCCTAGTCTTCTGTGTTTTTACTGCTCTGCACGAATATTTAACCAATATTGGAATCATAATCTTAACAGGTTATGAAAATATATTCCTATTAGGTTATGGGCTCAGACACAAAAAGGGGATATATTTTTAAAAGAGCAATTTTAAGAGGTAATATTTTGTTTTGACTCTTTGTTTGGAGAGAAGTTTCAGATCTTCTACAGTAAAGAGAGCTCACACATTGAGAAGGCATTTCCTGCTTCTTTTGTTCTGGCTGAGGCTTGAAGATTGCCTGAAGGCAAAGCCTTTGTGTTGTAAATAGCCTGGCTGCATGGTCGCCATTTGAATGTTTGCAGGCCTTGCCAGCCAGAGGCTTGACTTTTAAAAGGACACTTTTTTTTCCTCCTCCTTTCTCCTGTGCATGTGCTTATCAGAGAACCATTTTGATTTTTCTTTTTGGCAAATGTTTCATTTTAAGCCAATATTTTGAGATTTTGATTTTGATTTTTCATTCTTTTTGGAATTCCTATATTTTTGATTGAAGAATTTTGATTTTTGGAATTTTGTTTGAAAGATGGATGATAGAGAGAGAATGTATTTGTTGAGAGACGATTTGAACAGCCATAATTTTCATTATTGGCATGATAAAGTGTTGATACTCCTTGAGTATGAGAGAGTGTTGGATTGTATTGAGAGAACATGTCCAGAGTCTAATGAGGATGCTATTTCAGATTGGAAAGTGAAGGATGCAAAAGCCAGATATTTGATCACTTCTTCTCTGAAAACTAAGCAAATGATGTATGTAAGAGATTGTGTAACAGACAAGGATATGCTGGATGCACTAAAACGCACATTTGGCCATATTTCAAAGCTGGCTGCTATTGGATTGTTGAAGAGACTTATGAAAACAGAGCTTAATGATAAGAAAGAGTGTGATAAACATTTAGAGAATTTTACAGAAATGCTTGATAAGTTAAAGATGTCTGGTTTTATCATTGAAGATTTTTATAAGGTTGGATTATTGATCGGCTCTTTGGGAAATATTTTTGACCCATTTTTGTCTTCAATTGAGTCCAATCCAGATATAACTTTTAATTTGGCCGTTGCAAGGTTCAGAGACTTCTGCAATGATCAGCATAGAAGTTCACATGTGGATAGCCCCAAAGCAAATGAATCAAGTTACATAGCGTCAAGTCGCCACCCTCATAGGGGCGGAGCTTCAAGGGACAGCCCAAAGGGGAGTACATGTTTTAATTGTGGAAAATTTGGTCACATTGCTAGATTTTGTCGCCTACCAAAGAAAGATGGTACGCCATCTGGTGGCAATAAGCAAGTAAGGCAAGAAAAGAAAGTTTTTTACAAACAAGCCTGCTGGAAACAGACAATCACAAAGAGGCTTGATGGCTGCTCATTCTATTTTAACAATTAATGAGAACAAAGACAAAGAGGATGTTTGGATTGTTGATTCAGGTTGTACACAGCATAGCTCAAATAACTCTGAGAATTTTGTTGAACTGAATCAAGGGGTTAAAGGTGATTTGAGAATAGCTAATGGAGATTTATTGAAAATAAAAGGATCTGGAAAGTGTATTGTGAAATGTAGTTTGCCTGATGAGGTTGCTGTAACTGAGATTTCAGATGTTCTTTACATTGATTCACTTCAATGCAATATGCTAAGTGTTAGTTCCATGGACAAGAAGGGATTTGCAATTCATTTTGAGAATGGTCAATGTGATATTACAAAGGAAGGTGTTTTATATGCCAAAGCTTTTGAAAAGAATGGAATGTATGAATTGTGTGTTTCATCTGAGCAAGCCAACATGGTTAAGACACATGTTGATGGAAAGAATCTTGAAATTTGGCATAGACGTTTTGGTCATAGAGATGCAAATGCAATTCTGCAGTTGCAGAAGGACAATTTGGCTACAAACCTTGAGATAAGCAATACAGCTTTTGATAAATGTGTAGTCTGTGTTCAACAGAAAGCAGTGAGTCCCTCTTTTCCAGTCAACACAGAAAAGAGATCTACTAAGATTCTAGATTTAATTCACAGTGATATTTGTGGTCCCTTTAAGACTTCATTTGGAGGAAATAATTATGCAGTTATTTTCTTTGATGATTTTTCAAAGTTTTGTGTTTCTTATATTCTGAAAGACAAATCTGAAGCTCAAGACATGTTGCAGAGATATGTTGCTATGGTGAAGACTAAGTTTGGATGCACACCAAAAGCTATTCAAACTGACTGTGGTAGTGAGTACACTTTACATCGCACACAAAGGTTCCTGGGAGAGAATGGAATTCAGCATATTAAGAGTGTTCCTTATACTCCTCAGCAAAATGGAGTGGCTGAAAGGAAGCTTAGGTCTCTAGTTGAGATGACAAGGTGTATGTTAAAAGATGTAAATCTTCCAGATTGCCTCTGGGGCGAAGCTTTTGCCACTGCTACTTTTCTTCAGAATCGTCTACCAACGAAAGGTGCTACTAAAACTCCTTTTGAGTTGTGGACTGGTAATGTGCCAAGTATGAAACGCATCAAAAAGTTTGGAAGCATAGCTTATGCTTACATTCCCAAGCAGAAAAGGCACAAGTTGGACTGTAGATCTGAACAAACTATTTTAGTTGGTTATGCACCTGCAAATAAAGGCTATAGAGTCATGAACTTAATGACTGGTGAAGTATCTACATGACATGTAGTGCATTTTGATGAACAGAGCAAAGTCAATCTAAAAGGGACTGTGCTAGATTTTTCAGATGAAGAAGAGAATACTACTTTACAGCTTACAGAGTCCATTGATGACGTACCAACAATTTCTTCAATTGACACACTGGAAATGTCACTGGAGTTCATCCAGAGAGGCAAGGAACGCACCACAGACGCTAGAGGCAGTACGCAAACAGGAGGGCCAGAAGATGATGCTGGTGAGTTGTGTCCTGGAGTAGATGGATCTGCGGAGGTAGGTTGTCTTCCAGAACAAACTCACAGGTATTCATTGCGTCCTAACAGAGGTGTACCACCCTCGAGATTGTCTTACCTTGCAGAGTCAAAATTATCCAGTGAACCGTCTACTATAGAAGAAATTGAGATGCTACCTGCCACAGAAGCTGAACAGTGGAGGAAAGCAGCACAAGAGATTGATGCTCTACACAAGAATGGAACTTGGACATTAACTGAACTTCCACCTGGTAAGAAGCCAATTGGATGCAGATGGGTATTCACATTAAAGAGAGATGCAGAAGGAAGAATTGAGCGCTACAAAGCGAGACTTGTTGCTCAAGGATTTTCTCAGAAGTATGGAGTGGATTATGATGAAACTTTTGCACCTGTAGTGAAACACAGCACCATAAGACTACTTCTAAGTATTGCAGCTTCAAAGAAGATGACTGTACGACATCTAGATGTTGAGACTGCATTCCTGCATGGAAAGATTACGGAAAGTCTATTTATGAGACAACCACCTGGTTTTGAGGACAAGAGAAGACCTCACCTTGTTTGTAAACTTCACAAGGGTTTATATGGACTTCGTCAATCAGCAAAAGCCTGGAATGACAAATTAGATGAAATGCTGAAGCAATTGGGATTCAAGCAAGGAGAAGCAGATCAGTGTTTGTACACTAGAACCAAGAATGGACATTGTACTTTTATTCTGACCTATGTAGATGATCTTATTGTATCAACTGAATCAGATGGTGATTACACTGAGGTTGTACAACATTTGAGCAAACAAGTTGAATTGAAAGAACTTGGGGATGCTACGTACTATCTTGGAATACAAATCAAGAGAGAGGAAGATGGATCTTTTCTCTTGAGTCAGAAGCAAAAGATTATAGATTTGCTGGAAGTTACTGGACTTCAAGATGCAAAAACAGTAGCTACACCAATGACTACAGATTTCTTGAGAAACAATGAAGAAAGTGAACTTTTGCCAAACAACAACCAGTATAGAACTGCTATAGGAAAGCTCCTATATTTAGCTACCAGTACCAGACCGGATATATCGTCTGCTGTTGGAATTCTAAGTAGAAAGGTCAGTGCACCTACTCAGAGAGATTGGATAGCTGTCAAGAGAGTTGTAAGATACCTGAAAGGAACAAAGGACTTACAACTGAAGTTACCAGCAAGTGACAAACCAAGATTGATTTGTTACTCAGATGCTGACTGGGCTAGTGATTCTTCAGATTGTCAATCAACTAGCGGATATCTCTTTATGTACGGAAATGGTCCTATTGCTTGGGCCAGCCGGAAGCAAGAATTAGTGGCTAAATCCACTACTGAAGCAGAATACATAGCCATTTCCCTAGCATCAGATGAACTTTTGTGGCTTCATCAACTTCTGACTGATTTTGGAATTGATGAGCAGAAGCCTATTCAAGTGTTTGAGGACAACCAAAGTTGTATCAAGTTTGCCAAGTCTGAGAAGATGATGATGCGTACAAAGCATATTGGGATAAGGTACCATACTGTACGCAAACTTTCTCAAGATGGAATGGTTGAACTGACATACTGTCCAACAAAGGAGATGGTGGCGGACATTTTGACTAAACCGTTACCTAGAGATGGCTTCCAAGACCTCCGTGTCAAGATGGGACTAATTGTTTAAGATGCATGACAGATTGAGGAGGGCTGTTGGGTTATCTAAGCAATCATGCATGCATTTTCAATGTGGGATGGTTTATGTAGTTAGTTATGTCTGTTGCTTAGTAACATGAGCCAAGATGCATTACAGAGTTGAAGCCACCATTTAAGGGTTTTGCATATGAAATGGGAAATGGGTGTATCCTTTCTGGGGACACACAGGAAGTGATGTACAGATGCCTCTTCCTGTCTCTTCCTCTTTGCTCCTGACCATGCCATGCTGATGTTCCTGTCTGTTAAGAGATATGTAGTTTCCTGAACTGTTTTTCTTTGGAACTAAGATGTTTTTGCCTGTATGACCATCATCATACAAGATTGTGAGTAAACATATTTTTGCTATTTTATTTGATGTCTCTGATGCTTATTTTATGCGCATGACTTTTTAAAGGGAAAGGGAGGCTGGATATTTTGTCTTACTGTTTAATTTCTTTTTACCTCTGCTCACATAAACCCCTAGTCTTCTGCGTTTTTACTGCTCTGCACGAATATTTAACCAATATTGGAATCATAATCTTAACAGGTTATGAAAAAATATTCCTATTACTTCCCTCCTCCTGCCCCCACCCCCTTCCTTTTTTCTAAACCCACCCGTCTTCTTTTGGAACTGACCTCTACAACAGCTATTCCAGTGTTGAACACTAACACACTTTACTGCTATAGCATAACATGCATTGGTGCTAAATATTACAACAGATAGCGCATGGCAGAGAAGTAGTCAAGCCCTTTCACTGACTGATCCAGCACTTCCATAGCCAATAGTATAGTTGGACCACCACATGAATACTTCCTAGACTTATCTCTACATAAATCAGTTAAATCCCTGTTAATGGATAAACAGGGCACCTGGTTTGGGGTACATTCCCTTTTAGACCTATACAAATGGAAAATGAACTCCAAAAAGCTATATTGTACAGAAGCAAAGAAACAACATCAAAATGCACAAACAGAACCAGTCTTTTCCTTAATAGCAATGGGATCTGTGCAATCAGGCTAGTAACAAAGAAATGTTATCTCCTCCACTTGGTTCTCAGCTTTCGTATCTTTTTCTGGCTTTGTTCCTGTTTTCTGCTTTTGTTTTTTTTATTTTGATTGTGTATTACATTAATTTCTCCATGTGCTTCCACCTCCAACTATCATTTCAGGTTAGAGGAGTAAAACAGTGTTTAAAGACCAAAATAACCCCTCATAGGCTCTGTTTTTTCCTATTTTGTTTTTCAGCCAAAATGTCTTGTCAAGGAAGAAAATGAAGGCAGGGTTGCAACAGAATATTAAGAAAAAAATAATGACTATAGATTAGTTACATAACTTGAAAGTAGGTGATGGAGGTATCAAAATAATTAGCTGTTAGCATAGGTTTTCATAGATTAGGTGAGATCTACATTGTAGAAGTAATACAGTTTTATATCACTTTAACCACCATGACTCAATGCTATGGAATCCTGGGATTTGTAATTTGGTCAAGCATCAGAATTCTTTGACAGAAAAAGCTAGAGACCTTGTAAAACTTAAATCTTATGATTCCATAGCATTGAGCCGAGGAGTTAAATGGTGCCAAACTGTATTAGTTCTACATTGTAGATGCACCTTCAGACTACTTCCTCAAATGCAGATATAGATGAAAGTCTTGTCTTGTTTGGCCACTTATTCCATGACCAGTCTGGGACAGAAATGCTCCAGACTGGCCTCAGTGGTAGCCACATACCCTGTTCCTAATCTGTGATGCTGTCAACTGGACCAAGTCCAGATGGACTAGCCAGGCCAAGATTGCCTCAGTCCCACTTGATCATCACCTGCTGCCATACCTGCTGACAGTCAGTCACAATGCTCCATGACAGTTCCTGGCCATAACAGGTGCCTAGTGCTGATATAAACACAGGTATCAGTGTGAACAGGATCTCTCCCAGAGCCCTGTGGCCATCCAGAAGTTACAACAGCAGTGACATGAGCCTGATTCATCCCCTTTCCCTTGATGAGTGCAAGGAAAAGAGAATGGTGCTGGTGGCCCATGTGAACAGCAGGCCAATCCAGATCTAACCTGTTTTTGCTATCCAAACTGTCCCAAAGCTGCAGGATACTCTAGAGTTTCTTCCAAACTCCATGACATCCCTGATTCCTTCTAATGTGGGGCTACATCTTTGGGACAGTCAGGAGCAACTGCACAGCAAGTATGGGCTATTAAGTTTGTTTAGACAAGCCCTGGGTCGACTTCCTCAAAAGACTTGCATCTAAGGAAGTAGGCTAAGATGCTGTCTACACCAACAAAAGATTCCTGTTACAATTCAAAGTATTCTTCCCTGGATTAACCCCATTAGTAACCTACTCCAAAAATACCAGATTTGTGACTATCAATACTAGTTTCATGTTCATTTTCATGTGGTATTATGTCCTAACTGCTGTATGTTTTTAACGTGTATGTTTTCTGTTGTATTGGAAACTGCCCTGAGTCCCTTGAGGAGATTGGGCAGGTATATAAAGTTTTTAAAATTATTATTATTATTACACATTTCCCATGCTCAAATTCAAATAGTTACAAAAGGGTACATAAACTAATCAACAAATTACTTTTATTGTTTACCAGTCAGTCTTACTACCTACCTTGCACTCTCATTGGATGCCCTCTTCCAATCCTCTTTCCTTCATGCTCCAGTGAGTGAACATGAGTAAAGGAGGAAGCTTTAAACATCTCTACACACACATATGTACTAGACCAGGGGTTCTCAACCTGTGGGTCCCCAGATGTTTTGGCCTTCAACTCCCAGAAATCCTAACAGCTGGTAAACTGGCTGGGATTTCTGGGAGTTGTAAGCCAAAACACCTGGGGACCCACAAGTTGAGAACCACTGCACTAGGTGGAAAAAAATCTTAAATGTTTCTTTACCTGCCCCCGCTCCCCATCCAAATCAATCCATGAAATCAACAGTGAGGGATAAATCAGGCTACCTGTTCATCACTAATTTTGTGATGGGTGCTTTGTCCTTTCTGAAGCCTTTGGCTGCTTGACTAGAAAATACTAAATACCATATTTTATCGCATAATAATCACACTTTTTATTCCTTTTTTTGAACAAAAAAGGGGATTTAACTATTATGGAATGATATATGGTAGCTTTTATATCTGCCCCTAATCATTATCACTAAGAAATTCTGACCCACACACAGCCTCCCCGCTGCAAATAATCTAGCATTCCCTTCCACATGTCTTGCTACCCTGCCCTAACCAGCTTTGATATCTCAAAACATTAAAATCCAATTGTGCCCATTCAATTTGCATAATTATACTGCTATTATTCTGTTTTAGCTGCCATGGTTCCATCCAACAGTGAAGCATTAGACAAGAGGAACTCTCTGAGAAGTCTGAAGACTTCTCCATAGGATAGAACCATGGCAAGTAAAATGAAATAATAGCACTACAGCTCTGTAGTGTGAATGGGCCCTAAAGAGGTCCAGTGATACTCCTTTGGGGAGCGGTGTATCTCACCAAAATTCAGAACACTGGAGGCCTTTATGGAAACTTCTATTTAATTTAGTTAAGAACACAATTCTAAATCAAAACAGCTCAAACCAAGCAAAGGGTTAAATACTCACAGCTGGGTTTAAGCAAGCACCATTACTCAATGCATTGCTTTAAAAATCTTGTTCATTATACCATATATTGAATGCAGAGCTCTCAAGATAAACACAAGTGCAGATCTTTGGGATCTCTGGTTTTCTAGGAACCAGACATGTGGGTTGGGACACTAAAGGGAAGCATTGCAATGGCATAGTTGGCAAGCTCTGCTTCATTGTGGCTATTATCCAAAGCTCAAGATCTCAAGTTCTTCCTCGATGGACAGAACAGTTACTGAGAATCTGGACAGAACATATGAAAAGAGGCACCTTCCTATTTTTGTTCTGATTATTTCTGGTGTAAGAACCAAGCTGGGAGCTCTCTGAGCTCAAGCTTCTAGTTAATGAGAAGGGGAAGAGCTCAAAAGCTTATGGAAGATCCAAAGAGCTCATTTGCTGGCAACAGGAGTAAGAATGAATAAAAGTTGACACTTTTCTGTGTTTAGTGTTCATCTCTTAGGTTTGTCTAGTATTATTCAAAATACAATTTTGCTCATCATTTAAGACAATTAAAACAGCTATTGTCATTGTGATACTTTCATATTGTCCTCAGTCCAATGTCAGTAACATGACATTGAATTAAGGACAGTTTTGGGGAACACGGGCAGCTAACTATAGGGGAGGAAAGTGTTGCTTTAAATAAAATAATATGCATTACATGCTATGCTCCAGGAGTAGAAAGAGGGTGTGTGTTAACATAGACTTTACAGGCAAATTTCAATGGCTCATAAAACAAAAGGACATTGCTGCTACTGTAATAGCATTCTAATTGTATAATTGTAGGGGTAGAATATGACAGCCTTGTTAATGTTCTCTAGGTGTTTTTTGTAAAGAGAATACTCACTTTTTTTTCTCCCCAATTAGTTATGAAATAGTATAGAAACAACAGAAAGTCACTTTGCCTTGCTGACCACAAATTACACCAGGCATGTTATCTAGCAGAATCCATGATACTTGCACATTTATTTGCCACATGACACAAATAAAAGCAAATGCAAATGCTAGGTGGAGCTAGGATCCAATTTTGCTAGGCAATATCTGATGGAAAATTGTGAAACTAACAGCAGAGGCAGAGCTACCTGTCTTGAAAGATCTTGAGGAAAAAAAGTATTTGTAATGAATGTCAATAACCACTCATTTCTTTCACAAACAACACATCTCTTATCATCTAGAAAAGTCACAAGACCTTGCTGATGACCGCATGTCCCATTCCAAGCTTTGTTTTTCTTTCCAGTATTTGTATGTTTTCAAAAATCAAATAAACCTTTCCCCCTTCACACACTCCTGGCAACAAAATTCCCATCTTAAGTAACCTTCTGCTGACTTTGCTCATAATACACCCTAAATGCATTATTTATATTTAGATACGTACACATTGCAGATGACAGGTGGCAAATGTTTATTTATAGAAAAATACTTAAAACTACAATTGTATGAGCTATTTAAAAGCTTCTACATTCCAGTTAAACAAATAATTCTTACTTCAAAGTAAATGAAGGTGTAACTTTCCAAATACAAACAACCTAGATTTTTTTAAATATATATATATATCCTTTATGATTGCAGGGTTGAAGCTAGTTGCTATCTGGGTTTCAAAATATTTGCTCTCCATTCTGCCTTGTCCTTTATCTCCCAGGTCTTTGTACGTCACTAAAGCAGCATGCACAACTCTCAGCCAGGGCTGCCTCTGTGACTGTGTTGCTCTGTGTTATTAATGGAAGCAAGCACTGTTATATCCAGTATTAAAAATACATCTTCCTCTAAATATAGAGTCTTTGTATGCCTATCTACTACAATGAGAGAACTGAAGGGACCAAAATATTGACATCCACTGGGTGTGTATAATTTGTTTTGGTTCCTGCTCTCTTCCTGGGTATTATCCACACCTTCATGGAAAATCTGTTATTATTTAGTAGGAGGAATGTGCATGGCATTATTGAGATGCGAGCTTGTTAGATGGAGTTTCCTCTGTTTGTTTTTCCATGCTCTGTCCAAGCCATGTCAATGAGAAACCCGTTTACTGAGCTATTTATAAATCTCTCCTCCTCCCTCTTTCTCTTCCCTTTGCAAGTGGCTGTACCTTATCGTCAACATTGCAAGAATATGGCATCACTTGCCTAGGGCAGCGCGGGGGGGGGGGGGGTGAGGGCTTTTGGGGACACAGTTCGGTGAGTGTGCAACATGGGGAGGTGAACGAAGCACAGAAACAGGCACCTAGTGCAAGGAGGAACCAAGGACAGGGAGAAAGCACAGTGAAGCGTAGAGACCTGGCATCACAAAGGAGGGCACAAAAGCAAAGGACATGCTGATTCCATGTTCATTCAAACATTGTCATGAATGACTCTCTTGTCTCATTCACTCCCAGCTCTTCACTCTTCTCTTCCTTCCCACGTTCTGCATGACTCCCCCTCCCACTGTCTCTCACACAAGGTTGCATTCTGACTTTCAAACTGCATCCCATTCCATATAAATAATTCTCCCTTTTTATTGTTTTGCTTCTTGTCTGCAATTGTTGTGACCTCTTTCCAGCCTGCTGTGTTGTTTTGTCAGATTGAACAGATGGGTGTGGAAGTGGGAAGGTTGAGAGCTGACTTGCTTGGGCTAACAGCAGGACTTTGCCAGCACTGTTTGTTTGCTTTTTTTAAAAGCCAGAGCAATAGCCAAACCAAGTAAGGGTGGCCAACAGTAGAAGATATAGATACTCCTTCCTACCATCTGATAGTCTCATTGTCTTATGGCACAAGGCAAATGAGATCTGGAATTCCCATGCCTGCTCTGTGTATAAAAGGCTTGGTGGCCCTGTGTTGAATAGGGTATGCCTAACAAGGTATTCCCATATTTTTATATATAGATAGATGTAGAATTGTTTTGTATTGGGGTGCACAGCATTTTTGCCCTTCCAAGTTGCATGTAAGGGTGCACTTCTAATTCCATACACATCACAGCAATCTTTTCTTTCCTTTTTCCTCACTGAGGCAGAATAAGGGGCTTCTCCATCCCCTACTAATACAGGGCCCTCTTTTTTCTCTACTAGCAGGAGTAGGAAAAGATCCTTTGTTTCAAATTAGAAGCAGAGGGAGTGGGTGTCAGAAGCCCGCTTTTGAAGGCACATACATCCTTTGGACAGAAGGTTGAGTCCTCTTGATTTCTATGATAGCTCATTGAATTGAGTCAGCTCATTGGATCGTGTCATCCACCTTTTACTGTTGTGACTAGAAGTACACCAAAGTTCTCTCTGACTGCCATTATTATTATTATTATTATTATTATTATTATTATTATTATTTCCCCACTTTATCTCTCCTGCAGGATACTCAAAACAACTTAACATAAAAGCATCAGCATACAATTTAAAATATACAAACTTCAAATCAACATCAAATATTAAAAATAAACAGTATTTCAAAATTCCCAGTTAAAAACCATTAAAACATATTCAAAGTTAAAAACCACAGCATCCACTGACTAAATCTTAAATGCATTCGTCTTTAAAAGCCTGCCTGAATAAGAGAGTTTTAGCCTACTACTGGAAGGACAGAAGGGAGGGGGCCATTCTGGCTTCCCTGAGCAAGGAGTTCCAGAGTCAAGGGGCAGCCACCAAGAAGGAAGACCCGCTCTCTCATTCCCACCAACTGAACTTGAGGTGTAGGTGGGACCAAGAGAAGGTCCTCTCCTGAAGATCTCAGGGCCCATGCAGGTTCATATAAGGAGATGCAGTCAGCCAAGTAGCCTGGACCTGAACCGTCTAGAGCTTTAAAGGTCATAACCAGCAGCACTTTGAATTGTGCCTGGAAACAGACTGGCAACCAGTCAAGCTGCTGCAAAGGCGGGGAGGGTTGTCCACTCCCTGTAGCCAGCCCCAGTTAGCAACCTGGATGCAGCTCTTTGGACCAGCAGAAGTTTCTGAGCACTCTTCAGAGGCAGTCCCACATAGAGTGTGTTACAGTAATCCGGATGGGATATAACTAAGGCATGTACCACTGTGGCCAGATCTGACTTTTCAAGGAACGGGTGAAGGTGACACACAAGTTTTAATTGTGCAAAGACCCCCCTGGCAACCACTGACACCTGGGCCTCCAGGTTCAGTGCTGAGTCCAGGAGGACCCCCAAACTGCAAACCTATGTCTTTAGGGAGAATGTAAGACCATCCAGCACAAGCTGGATTCCTATTTCCTGGTCTGCCCTCTGATTGACCACGAGAACCTCTGTCTTGTCTGGATTACGTTTCAATTTGTTCACCCTCATTCAGTCCACTACTGATGGCAGGCACTGGATTAGGGTCAGGATAGCTTCCTTGGCATTAGGTGGAAAGGAGTAGTAGAGCTAGGTGTCATCTGCATTTAGGTGGCACCTTACTCCAAAACTCCAGATGTCATCTCCCAGCAGTTTCATGTATAAGTTAAACAACATGGGGCACAAAAAAAAGCCCTGACGAACCCCACAAGTCAATGGCCAGAGGTTTGAATAGAATACCTCCAGCACCACCTTCTGGGTACGGCCCTCCAGGAAGGACCTGAACCACTGAAAGACAGTGCCTCCCAGTCCCATCCCAGTGAGACAACCCAGAAGGATACCAAGGTTAAAGCCACTGAGAGATCCAGAAGAACTAACAAGGACACACTCCCTTTGTCTAGCTCTCACTACAGAAGTCATTCACCAAGGTGACTAAAGCTGTCTCTGTTCTATAGCTAGCCCTAAAATGAGATAGACTGACAAAGAACAGCAAGATCTTCTATTTTGCTACATCAGACAGTCACTTCACCCTGCTTAATGGTAGGGCTGGCCTTACTTTTTCTCATGTTGAAAGTCTGCTATGCTGAACAATCTCTGTGGGGTGGATGGCTTTGATTGATGCAAGAGCAAACTAGTTCATCAATGGTGTAATTGGAGAAAATGCTCCAAGGCCTTCAGAAGCAAATGTACCCATGTAACAATAATAATAATAATAATAATAATAATAATAATAATAATAATAATAATAATAATAATAATTTATTTGTATACTGCCCTATCTCCCAGAAGGGACTCAGGGCAGTTTACAACAGTAATACACAGCACACAATACATAATAAATACAATACATAACAATATGATTACACAAAATAAAATGTTACACTAAAAATAGCAATCAATGATAATAACAGGTTCCAATCGTGGGGTGAGGGTACATAATCCCATAGGTTAAACATGGTCCATAATTAGGAAAGATGAGACTATGCAGTCAGTGCAGTGCAGATGAGACTATGCAGTCAGTGGGCTAACCAAAATGGATTCATTTGAACACCTGCTGAAACTACCAGGTTTTGAGTTCCTTACAGAAGGAATGCAGAGTAGGGACCAACCTAATCTCCTTAGGGAGGGCATTCCAGAGCCGGGGTGTCTCTACTGAGAAGGCCCGCTCCCTTGTCCCCACCAATCTTACTGGGGATGGCAGTGGGAGCGAGAGGAGCGCCTCCCCAGCAGATCTCAAGGACCACACTGGTTCATAGGGGGAGATGCGATCACTGAGATAGGCAGGGCCCGAGCCGTACAGGGCTTTGTAGGTCAAGACCTGCACCTTGAATTGGGCCCAGCAAGTTATCAGCAGCCAGTGGAGCTGCTTTAATAGGGACGTTGTGCATTCCCTATATCCAGCCCCGGTTAGAAACCTGGCTGCCAACCTTTGAACCAGCTGAAATTTCCAGACAGTCTTCATAGGTAGCCCCACGTAGAGAGTGTTGCAGTAATCCAGTCTGGATGTAACCATGGCGTGGACCACCATGGCCAAGTCAGACTTCTCGAGGTATGGTCACAGCTGGCGCACAAGCTTTAACTGTGCAAAGGCCCTCCCAGCCACTGCCGACACCTAGGCTTCAAGCGTCAGCGATGAGTCCAAGAGGACCCCCAGACTGCAGACCTGTGCCCTCAGGGGGAGTGCAACCCTGTCGAGCACAGGATGCCACCCAATACCGCAATTAGTCCCACAACTGACCAGGAGGGCCTCTGTCTTGTCTGGATTAAGCTTCAACCTGTTACCCCTCATCCAGTTCGTCACAGCTGCCAGGCACTGGTTTAGGGTCTGAGCGGCTTCCTTGGAATTTGGTGGAAAAGAGTAGTAGAGTTGGGTGTCATCTGCGTAGAGATGGCACCGAACTGCAAAACCCTGAATGACCTCGCCCAGGTTTCATGTAGATATTAAAAAGCAAGGAGGATAAGATGGAACCTTGCGGGACCCCACAGGTCAAAGGCTAGGGGTCCAAGGAAGTATTCCCCAGCTTCACCATCTGGGTGCAGTCCCTCAGGAAGGAGCGGAGCCACTGCAATGCAATGCCCCCAAGACCCATTCCCGAGAGTTGCCCCAGAAGGATACCATGTTCAATAGTATCGGACGCTGCTGAGATGTCCAAGAGAACCAGTAGGGATGCACTCCCCCTATCCAGCTCTCTGTGGAGGTCATCCACTAAGGTGACCAAAGCCATCTCAGTCCCGTAACCAGGCCTGAAATCAGACTGCAATGAATCTAGATAATCGGTTTTGTCCAAGAATTCCTGGAGCTGAGAAGCAACCACCCTCTCCAAGATCTTGCCCAAGAATGGGAGGTTGGAGATTGGTTGATAGTTGTTCAATAATGAAGAATCCTACGTGGTCTTCTTCAACATAGGTCTAACAATTGCTTTTTTAAGGTAAGGTGGTATATGCCCTTGTTGAAGAGAGGCATTGATGATTCTCATAAACCAATCAACCAGCCCCCCACTGGCAAGTTTAATAAGCCAAGATAGGCAAGGATCTGAAGCACAGGTGGTAGCCCCTCACCACTCCAAGAACCTTCTCAACGTCATCAGGCTGAACAGGTTGAAACAAATCCAACAAAACCTGACAAGCAGATGCCTCAGTTACATCCCTTGGTTCTGTAGAAACGCAGGTGATCAAGTTGGAGCGTATTCAAGCGACTTTATCTGCAAAATGATGTGCGAACTCACCACATCGGGTTGTCAGGTGATCGGGGGGGGGGGGTGGAGAAGCTCCCCGGCCACCTGAAACAACTCTCTCAGTCTATTAGTTGCTGTCAGACCCCTGGCTGCTGGGCACCAATAACCATACACGGAGGCCAATCTCTATCTAATATCTTTATTAAGGAAATATTTAAAAGCAATAAAAACAAGTGAAGAATATAGTTCAGGAGCAGACCTTTCAAATGAGGTCAAATATAGTCCAAAAATGTATTGTCCAATAGATGATATTAGAGTTCAAAGTTTTAATCCACTTGACCGAAACACACACTTTGCCAAGCAATAGTGTGTGGAAATGTCTGAGTCTTAAAGTCCAATGAAGCTTGACAACAAGGCTGGAAATAAACTTGGTACTTGGCGAGGTCTGTGACTGGAAACAAGGCAAAACGTGAAGCATGGAGCAGGGTCCGTGGTTAAACAGCGAGGCAAGGCAAAGGCTTGAAGCTTGAACCGGGAAGCAAGGAACTGGGGTTACGAAGTCCACACACGATCTCTCTCCTGAAGGTGATCAATTGACTCCGCAAAGAATCTCCCGCGCCAAACACCTATATTGGGTCTCGTTTTCCCGCCAACAAGTCTCTTTCCCTAGAGAACAAGAAGCGAAACCCAACTCTGTCCAGATGCAAGACTCCTTAGAATTTCCCAAGGGAAGCAGACCTAATCAGTCTGTTGTTTGGCAGCGATTCGCAAACTCCTCCGTTGGGCCTCTCTAACTCCCCTGTCTCTAGAATAAGATTCCTTCCTGGGAAACGGAGGGGAGTTCTGCCCAAGGCCTGTTTTACTGAATTCTTGAGGGCAAACATCAACATCCGGCAGGTGAAGAGACTCCAGCTCTTGTTGAACCGGCGAAAACCCCATGTTTTCGTCTTCATCTGCCACAATAGTACTAGGAACAGGACTACAAGGCCCATGAGGCATCACACTATCCCCTCTCCCAAGGCCCCCCTCATTCAGGGCCCCTCTCTGAGAGTCGCGGGGCCGCGGCTTGGAAGGGTAGGCCTGATGGAAGCGGTGGATCAAGTCGGGGGCATGGACCGTGGAAGCGTCTTCCCAGGAGCATTCTTCGGGGCCAAAACCCACCCAGTCAATGAGATACTGAAGGCGGCGGCGATGGAAACGAGAATCCAAAATGTCCTGAACCTCGAACTCCTCCTCTCCGTCCACTAGAACAGGGGCGGGGGGCGGCCGGCTCGCGTCGGGGCGAACACCATCCGCCGGAAGGAGCAGGGAACGGTGGAACACCGGATGAATGTGCATGGAGCGCGGAAGTTGGAGTTTGAAAGTCACGGGGTTAAGTTGCGCCACCACTGGGTAGGGACCAATGAAACGGGCATCTAACTTCCGGCAGGGACGGTGGGAGGGCAAAAAACGAGTGGACAACAGAACCCGATCTCCTACCTTGATCTCGGGACCAGGCTGGCGATGGCTGTCAGCGTGGCGTTTGTAGTCCTCCTTGGCTTGATCAAGTTGTTGGTGCAATAGTTCTTGTACCGCTCTGAGTTCCTGCAGCCAATCCTCCGCTGCAGGGACTTCTGAGGTCTCTATGACAGAAGGAAAGAAACGAGGATGGAAACCGTAGTTTGCAAAGAACGGGGTTTCTTTAGTTGAATTCTGGACACCATTGTTGTAAGCAAACTCTGATAGAGGCAATAGTGAAGCCCAATTGTCCTGTTGGTAGTTTACATAACAGCGAAGGTATTGTTCCAAGGTGGCATTGGTGCGCTCGGTTTGTCCATCTGTTTGGGGATGGTGAGCTGAAGATAAACGAGAGTCTATGCCCAATAGTTTTTGCAGGGCTTTCCAAAAACGAGAGGTGAATTGAGATCCACAGTCAGTGACCAAACTCTTGGGCAATCCGTGTAGTCGAAATACATGCTGAAGGAATAAATCTGCAGTCTCTTTGGCCGTGGGAAGGCCATCGCAGGGAATAAAATGAGCCAACTTGGTGAAAAGGTCCACCACTACTAGAATCGTGGTGAATCCAAGGGAGGGTGGTAGATCAGTGATAAAATCCGCGGAGATTATTCCCATGGGCGAGAAGGTGTGGGAAGGGGATGCAGTAGCCCTGACGGCTTCTCCTTTCGTGTCTTGGAACGTTGGCATACAGGGCAGGTATTGACATAATTCTCCACATCCTTGCGGATCTTGGGCCACCAGAAATCTCGCAGGATCAAGTGCATGGTTTTAAATAACCCAAAATGTCCTTCTGGCTTGCTGTCATGGCACAAATGAAGTGCCTTTTCTCTGTCGGGACCTGGAGGGATATAAACATGGTTTCTGTAGCATAATAGATCATTCCTGAGTGAAAAAGGGAAACGTAGTCCTCAGCGAATCTGTTCTTGAGCCCAGGCATCTGTCTGTTGACTGGCCCTAATCTCTTGGGTGAAAAGGGATTCTGGGTTAGGAGGAGCTGGCTCAATTGAAGTGGATTTGGTGTTTCCCACTGTGAGCGTGGCAAAGTTCTCGGGTTGCAGCAATCGTGATTCTGAGGTGTCCTTGCGCCCTGCTGCATATTCTGGTTTCCGTGACAGGGCATCTGCTTGCTTGGTCTGAGCCGGAGTCACATAATGGATCCGGAAGTCAAAACGTTCAAAGAACAAAGCCCAGCGCTGCTGCCTTTGGTTTAACTTCCGTGCGGTCCTTAGATGTTCCAAATTTCGATGGTCAGTATGGACTTCAATGGGAAATTTGGCCCCTTCTAGCCAATGCCTCCAATTTTCAAAGGCTGCCTTTATGGCTAAGAGTTCTTTTTCCCAAATGGTATAATTTCTCTCTGGGGCTGTTAGTTGTCGTGAGTAATAGGCACAAGGATGGAGATGTTCTCCCACTGGTTGCATGAGCACAGCCCCAATTGCCACATCGGAGGCGTCAGCCTGCACAACAAAAGGGGTTTTAGGATCAGGGTGCTGTAGAATTGGCTGGGTCGTGAATAACTGCTTTAGCTGGCGGAACCCTTGCTCAGCTTGTTCTGTCCAGCGGAAAGGTTGTTTCCCTCGGATGCAGCTGGTGATTGGGTCAGACCAGCGAGCGAAGTCTGGGATGAACTTGCGGTAGTAGTTTGCAAACCCCAAGAAGCGTTGAACTTCCTTTTTGTTAGTTGGCGCCCGCCATTCTAATATGGCCGAAACCTTTGCCGGGTCCATGGAGAGCCCTAGTGGCGAGACGCGGTATCCCAGGAAGTCTACCTCTTGCAAATCAAAGGCGCATTTCTCTAACTTGGCATATAGTCCATGATCCCGCAATCGTTGTAGCACCATTCTGACGTGCTGATCATGTTCCGTTTGTGATTTCGAGAACACCAAAAAATCGTCCAAATATATGATCAAGAACCGATCTAGATAATCTTGGAAAATATCATTGACAAAATGCTTGAAAGTTGCGGGGGCTCCGGATAATCCGAAATTCATGACTAGGGACTCGTATAATCCGAATTTGGTCTGGAAGGCGGTTTTCCATTCGTCCCCTTCTCTTATGCGAACTAGATTGTAAGCCCCGCGAAGATCCAGTTTGGTGTAAACCTTGGCCCCTCGGAGTCGGTCCAATAGGTCTGAGATCAATGGCAGTGGGTAGCGGTTCTGCTTCGTGATGTTGTTCAGTGCCCGATAGTCCACAACCAAGCGTAGGTCCCCTGACTTCTTTTTCACAAACATCACTGGGGAAGCGGCTGGGGATTGAGAGGGTCTGATGAACCCCTTGCGAAGATTTGACTCTATAAACTCCCTGAGAGCTTCTTGCTCTGGTTCAGTCAGGGAGTAGAGATGTC
The DNA here is from genome assembly GCF_035594765.1 of Anolis carolinensis. NCBI lineage: Eukaryota > Metazoa > Chordata > Lepidosauria > Squamata > Anolidae > Anolis > Anolis carolinensis. Next base: position 299,030,758 of record NC_085841.1, read on the forward strand.
CTCGCGGAATTGGGGCCCCCTCCACCAGGTCAATGGCACAGTCATAGGGTCTATGTGGGGGTAGTTTCTCGGCTTCCTTTTCATTGAAAACATCCCAAAAGTCCGAGTATTTCTTGGGCAAGGTGATGATGGGTTCTGCGTCTGTGGCATGGCAGACCTTGGCTACTAGACAATGATTTTGGCAAAACCTTGAGGCGAACTGCAGTTCTCTGTTGGTCCAGGAGATGTTTGGGTCGTGGAGTGTCAGCCACGGGATACCCAAAATCACGGGGAAATGGGGAACCTCGGTAACGAAGAAGGAGATTTCTTCCATGTGTTCTCTTATCCACATTCTGGTGGGCTCGGTCCATTGGCTTACTGGACCTGTCTTCAGGGGTCGGCCGTCTATGGCTTGCACCACCCGGGCGTTCTTGAAATCATGATATTGTAGTCCCAGAGAATCAGCATAGTCCCTATCAATGAAGTTGTTTGTTGCCCCTGAGTCTATCATGGCATGGATCATGACGGGTCCTTTTTTCACTGACCACAGCGTGACCACCAGGAGAAATAGGACCCCTGTTTGCGGCTCTTGAGTGGAGTTTTTGACCGGGTTGGCGAGCCCTTCTACGCCCGGTCGCTGGCTTCCCCCGCCGGCTTTGTTCCAGCCGCCTCGGCAGCCTCCGCCTCCGCGGAGGACGCCGCCGCCAGACGGGCGGCGGGCATCTTTTTGGCTGGACATTCCCTGGCGAAGTGGCCCCCATTTCCACAGTACCAACACAGATTCAAACGTTGGCGGCGGGCCTTTTCAGCAACATCTAGCCTGGGGCGCACGTTGCCTAACTGCATCAGCTCCTCTTCGCCTCCCGTGGTGTTAGGGGCTGGTGGTGGAGGTCTCCATACTGGACGAGGCTGGACGCTGGTAGAAGTGGGAGGCTTTACTCCGGCTCTTCCACTCTGGCCCCGGAGCCACTGTTTCTTGTTGGCAAGCAAGACTTCAGCCCGTAAACACTGGGCGATGAGCCTTTCAAGAGTCCCAGGGGGGTCCACCTTAGAAATTTCTTTCTGCATCTCGATGTTGAGGCCCTCGCGAAACTGCCCTCTGAGCGCTATATCGTTCCAGCCAGTGTTTTGAGCCAGCACCCGGAACTCGGCTATGTAACGGGACAACGGTCTGTCCCCTTGGAAGAGGCATCGGAGTTTATGGCCGGCTGCCTCTTCGTCGTCCTTGATCCCCCAGGTTTTCCGTAGGTGGTTCAAGAATTGCTGCGCGGTGTTTAGGTGCGTGGAACCCGCGTTGTACAATGCCGTCGCCCAAGTGGCCGCAGGCCCATCTAGGAGACTGAAAATCCACGCCACCTTGACGTCTTCTTGGGCAAACTCGGCTTGACGGGCTTCTAGGGACGCCTGGCATTGGCGACGGAAGACATGGACCTTGGAGGCTTCTCCAGAAAACTTGGTTGGCAGTGCTAGGGCAGGGAGACGGGCTCCTCGTTCCTTCAAGCCCCGTATCTCCCCCTCCTGTTCTCGGAGTGTGTCCCGGATCCGATTAAATTCATCTTGAGAAATGGTGTAACTGACTGGTTGAGCTGGGGCAGCCGCTCCGGCTCCTGGTGTTGACATATTGGCCTTAGGTTAATTGGTGCTGTGTTGGCAGAGTCAAACTGTCAGACCCCTGGCTGCTGGGCACCAATAACCATACACGGAGGCCAATCTCTATCTAATATCTTTATTAAGGAAATATTTAAAAGCAATAAAAACAAGTGAAGAATATAGTTCAGGAGCAGACCTTTCAAATGAGGTCAAATATAGTCCAAAAATGTATTGTCCAATAGATGATATTAGAGTTCAAAGTTTTAATCCACTTGACCGAAACACACACTTTGCCAAGCAATAGTGTGTGGAAATGTCTGAGTCTTAAAGTCCAATGAAGCTTGTCAACAAGGCTGGAAATAAACTTGGTACTTGGCGAGGTCCGTGACTGGAAACAAGGCAAAACGTGAAGCATGGAGCAGGGTCCGTGGTTAAACAGCGAGGCAAGGCAAAGGCTTGAAGCTTGAACCGGGAAGCAAGGAACTGGGGTTACGAAGTCCACACACGATCTCTCTCCTGAAGGTGATCAATTGACTCCGCAAAGAATCTCCCGCGCCAAACACCTATATTGGATCTCGTTTTCCCACCAACAAGTCTCTTTCCCTAGAGAACAAGAAGCGAAACCCAACTCTGTCCAGATGCAAGACTCCTTAGAATTTCCCAAGGGAAGCAGACCTAATCAGTCTGTTGTTTGGCAGCAATCCGCAAACTCCTCCGTTGGGCCTCTCTAACTCCCCTGTCTCTAGAATAAGATTCCTTCCTGGGAAACGGAGGGGAGTTCTGCCCAAGGCCTTTTTTACTGAATTCTTGAGGGCAAACATCAACATCCGGCAGGTGAAGAGACTCCAGCTCTTGTTGAACCGGCGAAAACCCCATGTTTTCATCTTCATCTGCCACAATAGTACTAGGAACAGGACTACAAGGCCCATGAGGCATCACAGTTGCAGACGCAATGTGGGCAGTCGATAACGTTTTTCTGGCTGCGCACATTGCCATGGAGTAGGCCTTAAGAAACTCTCTAGCCCCCGCCTCATGTGCTTCATCACCGCCAGCTCCCCGGTAAGCCAGGGGGCTGGTTCGGACAGTTGCAACAAGAGGGGATGCTCTGGGAGATGTCTATTGCCCTAGAGACCTCAGTGTTATAGAGATCTACCAGGGCATCGACAGGATAGTCAGCCAGCATGGCAGAAAAATCCCCAAGAGATGTCAGGAATCCATCTGGATCCATCAACCTCCTGGGGTGGACCAACTTAATGGGTCCTCCACCCCTGCGGAGGTTCAAGGCTACGGTGAGTCTAAAACTGATTAGGTGATGATCGGTCCATGACAATGGAAGAATTTTTTGCTCTTCCACACTGACATTTTCCCCGTCCGCAATGAAAACTATGTCCAGAGTGTGGCCAGCTATATGAGTGGGCCCAGCTATCACTTGGGACAGTCCCATGGTCGTCATGGCGGCCATGAAGTCCAGAGCCGCGCCAGACAGGGTGGCTTCCTGGTGGACGTTGAAGTCTCCCAGCACAATTAGCCATCGAGACTCCAACTCCAGGCCAGAGATCACCCTCGCAAGCTCTGGCAGGAAGACTGCTGTGTCGCGGGGTGGTCAGTACACAAGCAGAAGCCCCAAACTGTCCCGGTTACTCACTTTCAGATAGACACATTTGTACCCAGAAAATTGCGAAACAGAGCACCTGGTCAGGACAATGGAATCACTATAGACCACCACAACCCCCCCCCCCCCGCCGTCCGGGTCTGGCCTGCTGATGCACCCCAAAACTTGGAGGACAGAGCTGGGTGAGATTCACACACACACCCCAGCTCGTCCAACCAGATCTCAGTAATGCATGCTAGGTCTGCTACTTCATCCAGGATTAAATCCTGAATGGCAGCTATTTTACCATTCAGAGACCTAGCATTTAACAGCAGAACCTTAAACCCAGGGGGGCTGTCATGCTGGCTCTCTGACCTATCTCACTTCAGGGTCGCAAGGGTTCTATTGCGCTTCTCCCTGTGTTGATAAATTTGATCGCATCTCCGCCTCCCCAACATGGTCCCAATAGTAGATCCCTGACTCTGGAGACCTCCATGCCCATGATTGATCTCATCTGAGCTTGGAAGGAAAGATAGTCAATTTATGGCTGGGGGAGAGGGTGATCTTCTTTGAGTGGAACTTTGTGAGATAATTTCATCTCCAAGGCTGATGTTAAATGCTGGGGAAGGGGAGGTTGGGGTTCCATTTGGGACACTTCCTGGATTTTCTGAGATTTCAAGGGGGTGGAAGATCTTACTATATAAGTTGGCTTGTTGTCATGAGCCTGAGGTACCGAGTTAAGGGCCTCACATTACTTTTTGGACAGTTTTTTCTTTGGGTGGTTCCTCTAAGCCCATGTAGGAGCAGGTGAATGGTCAAATCCTGGAAGACTCTTCTCACAAAAATTCCCCACCTGCATAGCCTAGGCTTGAGGGTATATGTTTTTTGAAATGATGGCATCGTCAAATATTATCAATAACCGTAAGGAATTATAGATGTTATTTCTGGATAGCCAAGTAATAGCATTGATTTTAATATTGGAGGGATTTGACAAGAGAATCTGTGCAATAGACAGTTTGACCCGCCTGTTCCACCTGTCTCTATTTAATCGTGTATTTCGTATATCAAAAGCTAATTTATTTGATTGGAGGACTCTATAGTGTGTATTCCTTTCTTGATAGTTTATCTGCCTCTGTTGCCTTCTAAGATTCAGATTCTCTTCCCTACAGGGTTTATCCATATGATCCAACCTTTTTAAAGTTTCCCTACAGCCTTGGACTACATTTCCGCCATGTAGTTTCCCCTTCGCCCGGACTTCGGTGCCACTATCAATTCCAATCCCCCCTCTTTCTTCAGAGTCTATTAAGGCCTCATCTCCCCTCTCCCAAGGCCAAGAAGTCATCTGATCCCGGAGTTCCTCAGCCCTTTCCCCCGATGGCCACAATTATTCATAGAGACAACTGTACTTTGAGATATTCTCTCAAGTAGATGGTGTAGTTTTTTGTTTAAGGCCTTCAAATATTGAAAAAGGAGGCTCAATGATTGTTCTACTAGATTGCACATATTTGCGAGCACCACATTCAGTTGTGATGAAAAGTGCTCCATAAGTTTAGGTCAGAGGAGAACCATCCACTCAGTAAGGCCTCTTCGATGACAGAACAGGCACAGGAAATCTCGTAATGGTTCGGGTACAAAAAGGGCCCGTGGGATACAACACACACAATGCTTTAGCATAAGAGGAACCATCACAGAGAGAGCTGCGCCCGCACCAATACCAACCGAAAAACAACAATCACAAAACCTGGATTTATAGTCTATTTCTCTGACCCAACAGTCCTCTCAATTCAAATCTCTTAAGATTATGTCCTCTAAAATCACCCAAGGCGTAGTAGATCAGAAGCTTCTTTTACTCCCTCTTCAGTCGCGATGGGGACGATAGGAACAGGATATCAGCCAAGATGGCAATGGCGACCATGTTTTGATATATTCGTGATCCTGCCCTCCTACTGGTGCAGTCCGCCTCCCAGTCTGGCGAGGTGGCCCTGGTGCAGCAGACTCGGAGTGGACCGCCTCCTGTGGCGCTCTGAAGCAGACCATGGGGCAGCGGAAATGGCAGGACCAAGAACGGGGAATGTTTTTGAAGTCAGCTGCTCTGCCTTCTTCTCCAGAATATTTTTTAGAGTTTTTAAAGTCTTCCCCTCTCCCTTCTTTTTCTCCTTACCGGTGTGTACTGGGGAAGGTTAGGGTTAGGGTTGATGAAGCTGCATGAACACACATACTAGGTCTATTTCCTAGCTGGGAAGCAAGTAAATAGTCAGTGACACATAGAACTTGCTGAATTTGAGACTCTAGCCTCAGTCATAGCAACTGTGACACAGAGCAGGCCGATACCCAGAATTCCCTGTTTCCTCGGGGCCCAAAGGGGCTTTGTTTCTTCTCTTAGCCTGGAAGCGTTACAAGACCTCATTTGCTGAAGTGTTAAACTGGCACACTTGCACCAATGCAGAAAGGGGTTCCAGGTCCCACACCACCTTGTCCTGGCTTTTATGGCTGTGATCACAAGATTCAAAGACCAGTTGGTCAGTTTTTTTATCTGTTTTCATTCATCAAACACAGGCAGTTGGCCCATATGAAAACCCCAAAACATGTATTAGGTGTTGGCTATTTGTGGTGGAAAGAAGACTGCAATCTGTAGGTTCTTTCAGAGAACCTCCTTCATGCAAGGATAGACTTAAGACTGAAAACAGGTGGCAATATAATTGCAACCTGCAACAAAATGTTGCCATACAGAGTTTTTCTCTTCAGCATTCCTACCACCCAGCCATCCCTTCTTTCAGGATACCCTACTCTACATTTCCAGTCTCTATTTTCCTTCTAGTCTCCCCCATTCAACACGATGCCTCTTTGCAGCGTCTGAATTTCTTTTTGCTGTAATGTACTATTTTCCCATAGTAACAGTTCTTTCTTCCGCAAACCTTACCATTCTCCAACAGACTACCATCTCCTCCTCCCTCTTATTTCTCAGTACCTCCATTTTAGTGACAGCTGTCAAAACTCAGCAAATCTGAGTTTGATTTTCATATAGTTTCCACAAGGAATACATCCCTGGAATTCGCGTGGATATGTGACTGTGGTAACAGTGTTAGTGAATAGTGAATTCTACTGAAATGGACTTTTGGGTTGCTGTGAGTTTTCCGGGCTGTATGGCCATGTTCCAGAAGCATTTTCTTCTGACTTTTGCCCACATATATGGCAGGCATCCTCTGAGGTTGTGAGGTCTGTTGGAAACTAGGCGAGTAGGGTTTTTATATCTGTGGAATGCTTAGAGTAGGAGAAAAAGCTCTTGTCTGTTTGAGGCAAGAGTGAATGTTGCAATTGATCACCTTGATTAGCATTTAATGGCCTTGCAGCTTCAAAGCCTGGCTGCTTCCTGACTGGGAGGATCCTTTGTTGAGAGGTGTTAGCTGGCTCTGATTGATTCTTGTCAGGAATTCCCTTTTCTGGGTGTTGTTCTTTATTTACTGTCCTGATTTTAGGGTATTGTAATACTGGTAGCCAGATTTTGTTCATTTCCGTGGTTTTCTTCTTTCTGTTGTAATTGTCCACATGCTTGTGGATTTCAGTGGCTTCTCTGTATAGTCTGACATGGTGGTTGTTAGAGTGGTCCTGTATTTCTGTGTTCTCAGATAATATGTTGCATCCAGGTTGGTTCATCAAGTGCTCTGCCATGGTTGACTTCTCTGGTTGAGTAAGTCTTTCATGCTCCTCAATTCATGTTTGGGCAGTGCTGCGTTTGGTGGTCCTTATGAAGACTTGTCCACAGCTGCATGGTATACGGAAGACTCCTGCAGAGGAGAGAGGATCCCTCTTGTCCTTTGCTGAACATAGCATTTGTTGGATTTTCTCAGTGGGTCTGCAGATAGTTTGTAGGTTTGTTTCTTCATCAGCTTCTCTATGCAGCCAGTGGTCCCCTTGATGTATGGTAAGAACACTTTTCCTCTGGGTGGATCTTTGTCTTTACTCTCGTGGCTTGTTCTTGGCCTTGCAGCTCTTCTGATGTCAGTGGTGGAGTATCCAGAGGGGTTGCCAAAGACCAGTATTTTCTGTTGGTTATGGGGGTTCTGTATGAGAATTTTGGCCCAATTCAATAGTCTATAGTCAAATGTCTATTTTCCCCAAATTCCACCAGTGTTCTAATTTGAGCATATTGCGTATTTATGCCAAATTTGGTCTGAAGTCGGAATTGTTGGAATTCACAGTGCTCTCTGGGCATAGGTGAACTACAACTCCCAAACCCAAGGTCAATGCCCACCAAACCCTTCCAGTATTTCCTCTTGGTCATGGGAGTTCTATATGCCAAGTTTGGTTCAATTCCATCATTTGGAGAAGTTCAAATGCTCTTTGACTGTGGGTGAACTATAAATCCCAGCAACTACAACTCCCAAATAAAAAAATTATTCCCCACCCCAACCCCACCAGTATTCAAATTTAGGTGTTATCGGGTATTTGTGCCAAATTTGGTCCACCGAATGAAAACACATCCTGCATATCAGATATTTACATTACAATTCATAACAGTAGCAAAATGACAGTTATGAAGTAGCAACGAAAATAATTTTATGGCTGGGCATCACCACAACATGAGGAACTGTATTAAGGGATTGCACCATTAGGAAGGTTGAGAACCACTGCTGTAGAGCCCAGTATGGTGGTTCAGTTACCTTGGAGGTGGTGGGGTTGGCAGATTCTTTTTGCACAGTCTGCCAGGGCTTTGATTGTGCTTCTTCTTTTGTTAAAAAAAAATTAATTATTTGACACAAACAATCTAATATACAATCAGAAAATATACATTCAAAAATAATGAAATGTGTCTAGATCTATATTCAAATGACAACTTGTGCAAAATAAGTGTAACATATTTTACCATTCACTCAAATTCAAGACATTTTCAAAGCAAAATCCATGCAAACTATTCCTAACTAGAAGTATTGGTTACTATGTTTTAGGAAATCTGTTTCCATCTGGATAATAGCAATAGTTCCAGCAGCTACTTCTCTCCCCCCTCCATATCATATGCAAAAATCCTAATGTATTTTTTTAGAGAAACTCCTTGCAAGGCAATCAATGATCAAGAAAAATCAATGATCAAGAGTCCTTGTGGACAGCAAGTTAAACATGAGCCTACAATGTGATGCGGTGGCAAAAAAAAGCCAATGGGATTTTGGCCTGCATAAATAGGAGTATAGTGTCTACTAGGCTTGCTCAAATAATTCGTTTTCCCCGTTTACCGTTATTGATTCGTTTTTTTCGGATTTTTTGAATCAATATTGAATCTTGGCTGTCCACACGCCTGGATATCACGGTTTCGAACCGCGATTGGCCGTTTTCCGTAATGGCGCCTTTTTTTTCGTTTTTAAAAAATGCTTTGTCAAATCATCCAAACTTTTTTAAGTCCACTGGGGCAATCTAGTGTGTTGTTTGCCCCTTGTAGCCAATCAGAGAGCACGTTTAACCAGGGGGAGGGGCTGGTAGGATGTGCTTAATGAAAACAGCGTGCACACGCCTCGTGGCTCAGTCGCACTGGGACTTTTGGAGAGGGTGGAAGGGTAGAGATTCATTGGTGTAGGCAGGCAGGAAACATTGCTGCGTCACAGCATGGCTGTGTGAAGACCAGGACAGGAGAAAAGGTGGGGTGGTCTGTGGCTGAGTTTGGTGGTGTGGGTCTTAGGTCTTTCTATTTCTTTTGTTGTTGCAAACTTGCAAAGGGCTGTCCTGTGGGTGTTTTTCCTGTTCAAAATACAACTCCTTTTGGGGAAAGAAAAGCTTGCCTTTGTGCCTTGCCTTCTTTGTGTGTGTGTCTGCCAGGGACGCTTTGAAAAAGAGTTGCATATCCCATCCAGTTCAAAATACAACTCCTTTTGGGGAAAGGAAAGCCTGCCTTTCTGCCTTGCCTTGTGTGTGTGTCTGCAGGGACGCTTTGAAAAAGAGTTGCATATCCCATCCACTTCAAAATACAACTCCTTTTGGGGAAAGGAAAGCCTGCCTTTCTGCCTTGCCTTGTGTGTGTGTCTGCAGGGACGCTTTGAAAAAGAGTTGCATATCCCATCCACTTCAAAATACAACTCCTTTTGGGGAAAGGAAAGCCTGCCTTTCTGCCTTGCCTTGTGTGTGTGTCTGCAGGGACGCTTTGAAAAAGAGTTGCATATCCCATCCACTTCAAAATACAACTCCTTTTGGGGAAAGGAAAGCCTGCCTTTCTGCCTTGCCTTGTGTGTGTGTCTGCAGGGACGCTTTGAAAAAGAGTTGCATATCCCATCCACTTCAAAATACAACTCCCTTTGGGGAAAGGAAAGCCTGCCTTTCTGCCTTGCCTTGTGTGTGTGTCTGCAGGGACGCTTTGAAAAAGAGTTGCATATCCCATCCACTTCAAAATACAACTCCCTTTGGGGAAAGGAAAGCCTGCCTTTCTGCCTTGCCTTGTGTGTGTGTCTGCAGGGACGCTTTGAAAAAGAGTTGCATATCCCATCCACTTCAAAATACAACTCCCTTTGGGGAAAGGAAAGCCTGCCTTTGTGGCTTGCCTTGTGTGTGTGTCTGCAGGGACGCTTTGAAAAAGAGTTGCATATCCCATCCAGTTCAAAATACAACTCCTTTTGGGGAAAGGAAAGCCTGCCTTTCTGCCTTGCCTTGTGTGTGTGTCTGCAGGGACGCTTTGAAAAAGAGTTGCATATCCCATCCACTTCAAAATACAACTCCCTTTGGGGAAAGGAAAGCCTGCCTTTCTGCCTTGCCTTGTGTGTGTGTCTGCAGGGACGCTTTGAAAAAGAGTTGCATATCCCATCCACTTCAAAATACAACTCCCTTTGGGGAAAGGAAAGCCTGCCTTTCTGCCTTGCCTTGTGTGTGTGTCTGCAGGGACGCTTTGAAAAAGAGTTGCATATCCCATCCACTTCAAAATACAACTCCTTTTGGGGAAAGGAAAGCCTGCCTTTCTGCCTTGCCTTGTGTGTGTGTCTGCAGGGACGCTTTGAAAAAGAGTTGCATATCCCATCCACTTCAAAATACAACTCCTTTTGGGGAAAGGAAAGCCTGCCTTTCTGCCTTGCCTTGTGTGTGTGTCTGCAGGGACGCTTTGAAAAAGAGTTGCATATCCCATCCACTTCAAAATACAACTCCCTTTGGGGAAAGGAAAGCCTGCCTTTCTGCCTTGCCTTGTGTGTGTGTCTGCAGGGACGCTTTGAAAAAGAGTTGCATATCCCATCCACTTCAAAATATAACTCCCTTTGGGGAAAGGAAAGCCTGCCTTTCTGCCTTGCCTTGTGTGTGTGTCTGCAGGGACGCTTTGAAAAAGAGTTGCATATCCCATCCACTTCAAAATACAACTCCCTTTGGGGAAAGGAAAGCCTGCCTTTCTGCCTTGCCTTGTGTGTGTGTCTGCAGGGACGCTTTGAAAAAGAGTTGCATATCCCATCCACTTCAAAATACAACTCCTTTTGGGGAAAGGAAAGCCTGCCTTTCTGCCTTGCCTTGTGTGTGTGTCTGCAGGGACGCTTTGAAAAAGAGTTGCATATCCCATCCACTTCAAAATACAACTCCTTTTGGGGAAAGGAAAGCCTGCCTTTCTGCCTTGCCTTGTGTGTGTGTCTGCAGGGACGCTTTGAAAAAGAGTTGCATATCCCATCCACTTCAAAATACAACTCCTTTTGGGGAAAGGAAAGCCTGCCTTTCTGCCTTGCCTTGTGTGTGTGTCTGCAGGGACGCTTTGAAAAAGAGTTGCATATCCCATCCACTTCAAAATACAACTCCCTTTGGGGAAAGGAAAGCCTGCCTTTCTGCCTTGCCTTGTGTGTGTGTCTGCAGGGACGCTTTGAAAAAGAGTTGCATATCCCATCCAGTTCAAAATACAACTCCTTTTGGGGAAAGGAAAGCCTGCCTTTCTGCCTTGCCTTGTGTGTGTGTCTGCAGGGACGCTTTGAAAAAGAGTTGCATATCCCATCCACTTCAAAATACAACTCCTTTTGGGGAAAGGAAAGCCTGCCTTTCTGCCTTGCCTTGTGTGTGTGTCTGCAGGGACGCTTTGAAAAAGAGTTGCATATCCCATCCAGTTCAAAATACAACTCCTTTTGGGGAAAGGAAAGCCTGCCTTTCTGCCTTGCCTTGTGTGTGTGTCTGCAGGGACGCTTTGAAAAAGAGTTGCATATCCCATCCACTTCAAAATACAACTCCTTTTGGGGAAAGGAAAGCCTGCCTTTCTGCCTTGCCTTGTGTGTGTGTCTGCAGGGACGCTTTGAAAAAGAGTTGCATATCCCATCCAGTTCAAAATACAACTCCTTTTGGGGAAAGGAAAGCCTGCCTTTCTGCCTTGCCTTGTGTGTGTGTCTGCAGGGACGCTTTGAAAAAGAGTTGCATATCCCATCCACTTCAAAATACAACTCCTTTTGGGGAAAGGAAAGCCTGCCTTTCTGCCTTGCCTTGTGTGTGTGTCTGCAGGGACGCTTTGAAAAAGAGTTGCATATCCCATCCACTTCAAAATACAACTCCCTTTGGGGAAAGGAAAGCCTGCCTTTCTGCCTTGCCTTGTGTGTGTGTCTGCAGGGACGCTTTGAAAAAGAGTTGCATATCCCATCCACTTCAGAATACAACTCCTTTTGGGGAAAGGAAAGCCTGCCTTTCTGCCTTGCCTTGTGTGTGTGTCTGCAGGGACGCTTTGAAAAAGAGTTGCATATCCCATCCACTTCAAAATACAACTCCTTTTGGGGAAAGGAAAGCCTGCCTTTCTGCCTTGCCTTGTGTGTGTGTCTGCAGGGACGCTTTGAAAAAGAGTTGCATATCCCATCCAGTTCAAAATACAACTCCCTTTGGGGAAAGGAAAGCCTGCCTTTCTGCCTTGCCTTGTGTGTGTGTCTGCCAGGGACGCTTCCTGATTTTCCCAAGACAACTTTGGGAAAGAGTTGCATATCCCATACTTTCCTGTAGAACTGGAAAGTACAGGTATCCCCTTGTAAATAAATAAAACTAACTAAATGTTATAGACTACGCTTTTGCAACAGTACATTGGCCAGAATATAACACGTTGCCAATCAAGATTCAACAAATATTTCCCACCAGTAACACAACACCTAACCATCATCCCTTCTGTTACCTTAAAACACTCCCCTTGACATGAAGCGCTCAGCTGTACGCGGGTCTGGGGGAGCAAGTCCTAGTAGTGGTCAAGCCACGGCCAGGACACTGTGGGGGGCCAAAAAAGTTAAGGTGGGTCCCATACGTCTGGAACGACGAACTATGGGAGTGGGTGGACTTGATGAAGAACCAGGCTGTTCTAATGCAGACAGTTCACAGGCATCCACCCGGAGCCGGCTGTCGCATGGAGCTGAGACAACTGGACGATCATTGGAACATACAGGTGTTGCCGTCCTGGAACTACAGGTGGTGGATAGTGAGGATATAGATAACCCCACCCCTCCACCCGCTACTGACAGTGAGGAGGAGGTAGAGGAGGTACTACCATCAAAACGTAGACTTCCTCATGCTGCTGAAAGGGTGCCCACGACTCCCATCTCTGAGGGCGTCGCCACAGTGGCTGTGGGGAGGCCAAGGTCATTTATTTGGGACCATTTCCATGTCCACTCTCAGAGTTCTACTTTGGCAGTTTGTAGACACTGTGGGGCAAATATCAGCAGAGGCAGAGACACGAGACATCTTGCGACCTCGGGGTTGAGCTCTCACATGAAGCGACACCATCCCTCCATTTCGCTGAGAGGGGGAACTGCAAGCCCTTCCAGTGGCAGCCTTAGCACGCAAAGTTCACCAGGTGAAGATAGTGGAAGGCGGACACAGTCCACCATGGAGGATTGGGCCATTCCATTACCCAGAAAGAAAACGGGGGAAACATTGCTCACACACCAGCAGATAACCCAAACTGTGGGAGAGATGATTGCCCTAGATCACCATCCCTTCCGCCTGGTAGAACAAGAAGGCTTTGTACGCCTTATGAAACGACTGTGCCCCCGCTACAAAATCCCCTCCCGTCACACCTTTTCCAGAAAAGTAATTCCCGGCTTGTACGAGGGCTGTAAGGAACGCATTATCCACATGTTGCGTAGCGCCATGGGAGGACACATCCATTTTACCTCTGATATTTGGTCAAGCTTGGGAGGAGGCCACTCCTACCTCTCTCTCACGGCACATTGGTGGGAGAAGGAAGGCACTATGGATACATCCCATCGTTGGGCACTCCTCGCATTGGAGGTAGTTGATCGTGATCACAAGGCAGAGACCATCTGCAACTATCTGGAAAACATGATGGGGGAATGGATGCAGTGTAGGCCGGAAGAAATGAGGAGGGGCTTTATGGTGACGGACGCAGGGAAAAATATGATCAAAGCGGTTGAAAGTGCCGGGTTTCAGAATGTGTCCTGCATGGCCCACTTGCTTCACAATACCGTCAAGGAAGGTTTAAAGAGCCAGGAAGAGCAGTCGGGCAGCAACACAAACATCTCCCTGCTGATCGAGCGCTGTAGAAAGATTGCGGGCTACTTCCACCGGAGCATCAAGGCAGCCCGGCAGCTGAGAGACAGGCAGAGCCTTGAAGGCCTCCCGCAGCACAAGCTACTCCAGGACGTCTCGACTCGGTGGAATTCAACCTTAAAAATGCTCGAACGCATGGTCGAGCAGCAGAAGGCGGTACACGGCATCTCCCTCACTTTGGTTGCGCCTGTTAGCAAGCTTGTTCCAACTAAGCAAGAGTGGGACACCATCTCCCAGCTAGTAGACGTACTAAAGCCATTCAAACATGCCACTGAGACACTTTCGGAATCAAAAGCTCTTCTGAGCCAGGCAGTGCCCATGGTCTTGAGGCTAAGGAGGCACCTAGAAAGGCTTGGTGCCGGTCGAACAATTGACTCCCTGGCTGGACCGCTGACACCGCCGGTCCTGGAGGTGGTGAGGAGGTTGTCCTTTGCTGTACGTAAACGGCTAGAGCCACTTCTTTCCAGCAAGGTCCATATGCTGGCGGCCTTGTGTGATCCACGGCTAAAGTACAACGTCTGCCCAAAAGACTTTACCATGTGGAAGGCCCAACTTGTTGACCTTGTGAGGGAGGTCTTTGCTGCCAGGGTGGAGGAAACGGGCACAGCGGCCCCTCTTCCAGAACTGCCTGTCACCCCAAGCACTAGCGCTAGTGGCGAGACGGAAAGTCCCGCGGAGCCGGTAGGGGGTTGCCGTAGGGATACGGATCTCCAGCCGCGAACAGGAAACGTTTTCTTTGCAGAGACGGTGGCCATACTTGCCTGCTCTGAAGAATCCTCTTTGCTGGCTTCTGCTCAAAAGGTAGACTCGGCCGAATGCTCGGTCAACAGGTACTTTGAGGAGCCTCCGGAGATAATTTCTTGTGATCCATTGTCCTATTGGGCTTCACGCGAACACATGTGGCCGGATCTGTCGCACGTAGCCCGCCAGTTCCTCAGCTGTCCTCCCACCAGCGTCCAGAGCGAAAGGGTCTTCAGCATAGCGGGAGATGTAGTCACGCCCCACCGCAGCTTGCTGGACCCTCAAACAGTTGAGAAACTTGTTTTCCTGAAGGCCAACCTTCCTGTGTTGAATTTCCCAGATTTGGATTTTGAGACCGACTGCTCCTAGAGCAACAGTTCTCGTCCTTTAACCAACTCTGCTTCAGAGTAACTTTGGCCAATTTTTTTGGGCGTCCGGGCGGGGGGGTGGCCCCTTTGGACTCTGTCCAACAACTCTCTCCTCTATCCTACAATGCTTTCCTCTCTCTTTTCCCTTCCTTTCTCCTCTTTTTCATCACTCGACGTTGCCCCACTGACGTTTTTGGGTTCATCCATCTCAAGGGGCCGTTTCACGAATCATGTAATCATGGAATCATAGAAAAGTAGAGTTGGAATAGAACTCATGGGCCATCGAGTTCTCCCCCAAGAAAGACGCAGGAAGTATCATTCAAAGCATCCCCGACAGATGGCCATCGAGCCTATGCTTAAAAGCTTCAAAAGAAGGGGCCTACAACACAGTCCGGGGGAGACAGTTCCACTCCCGAACAACCATCGCGGAGAGAAGTACTATCTTTCATTTGTCCCTGTTGAACTTAATATACTTTTGGCCCATCTCTGTATTCGGAAGTTACAAAACGTTTTCTCTCATGTAATACTGGCTCTGTAGAGGTTGAAGGATATTCTGTGGAAAATTAGACCATAAAAGCCAAGGTAGATAATGCTTCCTCTTTGTGTTCTGTTCGGATTTCATTCAATTCCCTTTTTATTTGGGGGGGGGGGGGAAATATTACCATCACGAGCCATGACTGTTTGGTCTTCTACAGATCCTCGCAGCTCCTGTACAGAAAGAGCACTGTTATATTTGATGTGGATACTTCAGATAATCATTTCAGGTGTAGGAATACGCCAGACTCTCACTTTACAGAGGTATACTATCTGTCCATCTGAACCTTTGAGGATGTCTTTATCAACTGGAATTAATACACCTCGACTTGGGACAGAACTTCTCTAAATTGTCATCTTTCAGTGTCCCATTGTCTAGAGCGGGTGTGGTTGCCGCAGTGGTCATGGGACGGCCGCCTTTGGGTCCCCTAGCCCTCTGCCCGCTTACGCGGAGGGTGCCTTTATAACTCGGAGGGGGGAATCATCAAAGACAGTGGTACTCCTCCGCCTTTGCCAGCATTTCTCCAAATGGTTGTCTAGTGTCCCTTCTCCTTTATATGCCGTGGTCTACGCTGTGGTCGTTAAACGGCCGCTTTTGGGTCCCCTCCCCCTTTGACCTGGCACGCAGAGGGTGCCGTTCCCCCTTCAGGACGTGTGCCTTGCGGCTGCTTTAGAAGTTTGGGCGCAGGTTACGCCGAGTGGAAATTGCCTTTTGCTGGCTTGTTGGGAAAACGATAGAAGAGGTACACGGCCTTCCCCTTGGGTGGTGGGGTGTTGCTGTGGGTAGAGGCTTAAATCGCAAAAACAAAAAACTTTGTGGGAGGGCCGTGCCGAATTCTCCGGGATGCATGCCGGCCAACTGCGGCCGGCTGGCTCAGGGTGGGGTCTTTGCTGCCCTTTTTTTTTTCCCCTTACTTTTCTTTTCTTTTTGCTGCCTCTCGGACTACGTGACGCCAGACTCTAGAGGTATATGCCCTTCCCCCTTCAGGGCGTGTTCCTTTGCGGCTGCTTGCAATGTGTGGGCGCAGGTTACCCAGAGTGGGAACAGCCTTTTTCTGGCTTGTTGGCAGGACGATAGAAGAGGTACACGGCCTTCCCCTGGGGTGGTGGAGTGTTGCTGTGGGTAGAGGCTTAAATCGCAAAAACAAAAAACTTTGTGGGAGGGCCGTGCCGAATTCTCCGGGATGCATGCCGGCCAACTGTGGCCGGCTGGCTCAGGGTGGGGTCTTTGCTGCCCTTTGTTTTTTCCCCTTACTTTTCTTTTCTTTTTGCTGCCTCTCGGACTACGTGACGCCAGACTCTAGAGGTATATGCCCTTCCCCCTTCAGGGCGTGTTCCTTTGCGGCTGCTTGCAATGTGTGGGCGCAGGTTACCCAGAGTGGGAACTGCCTTTTGCTGGCTTGTTGGCAGGACGATAGAAGAGGTACACGGCCTTCCCCTGGGGTGGTGGAGTGTTGCTGTGGGTAGAGGCTTAAGTCGGAAAAAAAAAAAACTTTGTGGGAGGGCCGTGCCGAATTCTCCGGGATGCATGCCGGCCAACTGTGGCCGGCTGGCACAGGGTGGGGTCTTTGCTGCCCTTTGTTTTTTTCCCTTACTTTTCTTTTCTTTTTGCTGCCTCTCGGACTACGTGACGCCAGACTCTAGAGGTATATCCAATTCCCCCTTCAGGGCGTGTTCCTTTGCGGCTGCTTGCAATGTGTGGGCGCAGGTTACCCAGAGTGGGAACTGCCTTTTGCTGGCCTTTGGGTAAAACGATAGAAGAGGGTGGAATGATCAAAGACAGTGTTAGAGTCTCCCATCACCCTGAGAGGCTGTGATTGACGCTATTGCTGCGGAACGGCCGCCTTTGGTTCCCCTTGCCCACTGTCCGCGCACACGGACGTTGCCGATTGCCCGTCAGGGCGTGTGCCTTTGCGGCTGCTTTCAAGGTGTTGGCAGAACGTTTCGCCGAGTGGTAAATGTTTTTTGCTGGCCTGTGGGTAAAACAATAGAAGAGGGTGGAATGATCAAAGACAGTGTTACAGTCTCCCATCACCCTGAGAGGTTGTGATTGACGCTGTTGCTGCGGAAAGGCCGCCTTTGGTTCCCCTTGCCCACTGTCCGCGCACACGGACGTTGCCGATTGCCCGTCAGGGCGTGTGCCTTTGCGGCTGCTTTCAAGGAGTGGGCGCAAGTTCCGTCTCGTGGAAACTGTTTCTTGCTGGTCTGTTGGTAATAACGAGGGTGGAGTGATCACAGACTGTGGGACAGTGTCCCATTCACCTTAAAAGGAAGTGTACTCAACGATGTGGCGGCAGAACGGCCGCCTTTGGTTCCCCTTGCCCACTGTCCGCGCACACAGACGTTGCCGATTGCCCGTCAGGGCGTGTGCCTTTGCGGCTGCTTTCAAGGAGTGGGCGCAAGTTCCGTCTCGTGGAAACTGTTTCTTGCTGTTCCCCTCGCCCTCTGGCCGCGCACGCGGAATCACTGAAAGAAGTGGGACACCTTGGCCTTTACCACTTCTCAAAATTGTCTTCTTTTACTGTACCATTGCCTTGTGCGGGTGTAGTCGAGAGCATGTGATGATAATCTTACGCAGAGTAAGAAGTAGAGAATCAATCCACTCAGAATCTCTTATGCTATTAAAAACAATTACTTAATAATGCCTTCATGTTTCCTTTGGAATCCACATTTCTGCTTTGTTTCTACTTTGAATTACTTTCTACTACATTACACACTATATCTTTCATAATTGTACTTCCTCAAGTTTACTTAAACTGTATGTATACCAACCAACTGAAGTCATTTCCCTCTATCCAGGTCATCTGCAGGAGAACTTTAATAACCCCTGAAGAACACAGTAGTCTTACCTGCAGTGGAACTGCATGGAAACATGTGCCTAACATCAGAGCCTTAAAACCTTCCCCCTCCAAAAAGCAGTATAGGTCTGTGTGGTCGTTTGTAGCCTATTTAAGAATAGCTTGACAGGCCAATAGTATTTCGCACTGTATAGTTTTTTAACTGTCAAACTACCTCCTCTTCAGTCCTCGGACTCGAGCCGTGTTTTTACACCACTGTTTTTTAAGCTGGTAATGCTGTATGCTGACTGTGACTTCAGTTATATCTTATGTCTTATTGACCCAACATGAACACAGAAGAGTCTCACTGATCAAAGCCAAACGGGCCTACCACTGCTGAAATAAGCAGATTTCTTGGATTGGACTTGTTGAAGAAAAGCATATAACACATCATATCAGGTTATTATTATCCAAATAAAGCACCATAAATGCATGTTATACAACCAAGGAGACATAAGAAGTCGTTCTATATGCTGAAATGATATGTTGCTATTGCTTACTTTATGAATTTAGCTTCAAAATATCACAATATAATGGAATCATTGACTACAGAAATGGCTAGATTTTTCCAGAGGATAGACGGTTTGCTGTTATGGAGTGTATCTTTGTGTCATGGGTTGTGGTGTGTGGGCGTGGAGCCGGCCAACGGTGGCCGGCCCCCCGGGTCTGATGGGCTTGGGCCCACATTTTGAAAGCAGACGTGAAGAAAGCATGCCCTTCCCCCTCTGGGTTCAGCGGTGTGGGCGTGGGGCCGGCCAACGGTGGCCGGCCCCCCGGGTCTGAGGGGCTTGGGCCCACATTTTGCAAGCAGACGTGAAGAAAGCATGCCCTTCCCCCTGTGGGTCCAGCGGTGTGGGCGTGGGGCCGGCCAACGGTGGCCGGCCCCCCGGGTCTGAGGGGCTTGGGCCCACATTTTGCAAGCAGACGTGAAGAAAGCATGCCCTTCCCCCTGTGGGTCCAGCGGTGTGGGCGTGGGGCCGGCCAACGGTGGCCGGCCCCCCGGGTCTGAGGGGCTTGGGCCCCCATTTTGCAATCAGACGTGAAGAAAGCCTGCCCTTCCCCGTGGGTTGCGGCGTGTGGGCGTGGGGCCGGCCAACGGTGGCCGGCCCCCCGGGTCTGAGGGGCTTGGGCCCACATTTTGCAAGCAGACGTGAAGAAAGCATGCCCTTCCCCCTGTGAGTCCAGCGGTGTGGGCGTGGGGCCGGCCAACGGTGGCCGGCCCCCCGGGTCTGAGGGGCTTGGGCCCACATTTTGCAATCAGACGTGAAGAAAGCCTGCCCTTCCCAGTGGGTTGCGGCGTGTGGGCGTGGGGCCGGCCAACGGTGGCCGGCCCCCCGGGTCTGAGGGGCTTGGGCCCACATTTTGCAAGCAGACGTGAAGAAAGCATGCCCTTCCCCCTGTGGGTCCAGCGGTGTGGGCGTGGGGCCGGCCAACGGTGGCCGGCCCCCCGGGTCTGAGGGGCTTGGGCCCACATTTTGCAAGCAGACGTGAAGAAAGCATGCCCTTCCCCCTGTGGGTCCAGCGGTGTGGGCGTGGGGCCGGCCAACGGTGGCCGGCCCCCCGGGTCTGAGGGGCTTGGGCCCACATTTTGCAATCAGACGTGAAGAAAGCCTGCCCTTCCCCGTGGGTTGCGGCGTGTGGGCGTGGGGCCGGCCAACGGTGGCCGGCCCCCCGGGTCTGAGGGGCTTGGGCCCACATTTTGCAAGCAGACGTGAAGAAAGCATGCCCTTCCCCCTGTGAGTCCAGCGGTGTGGGCGTGGGGCCGGCCAACGGTGGCCGGCCCCCCGGGTCTGAGGGGCTTGGGCCCACATTTTGCAATCAGACGTGAAGAAAGCCTGCCCTTCCCAGTGGGTTGCGGCGTGTGGGCGTGGGGCCGGCCAACGGTGGCCGGCCCCCCGGGTCTGAGGGGCTTGGGCCCACATTTTGCAAGCAGACGTGAAGAAAGCCTGCCCTTCCCCGTGGGTTGCGGCGTGTGGGCGTGGGGCCGGCCAACGGTGGCCGGCCCCCCGGGTCTGAGGGGCTTGGGCCCACATTTCCTTTTTTTTGGTCTTCTCTCTCTTTCTCTGGGAAGGGTGCCGGCCAACGGTGGCCGGCCTAGTATTTTATAGTGTGGGCCTTTTTGGCGGTGGCTTTTTCTGTCTTTTCTTTGGTCTTTGCTGCCTCTCGGCCTACGTGGCCGAGTTTCCCCGATGTACCGCCTCTCTCTTCTCTCGCCGGCTGTCGTTCTTTAGCCCTTTATGCTATTTTGCACAGAAGCCTCCTTTCGGGCGGTGTCCTCTGGTTTTTTTTCTCTCTCTCTCTCTCTCTCAGGGATGCGTGCCGGCAAACAGTGGCCGGCCCGGCTTAATGTATGGGCCTTGTCGCCTGTGGCTTTTTTCTTTCTTTTCTTTTCTTTTCTTTTCTTTTTGCTGCCTCTCGGCCTACGTGGCCGAGTTTCCCCCGATGCACCGCCTCTCTCTTCTCTCTCGGCTGTCGTTCTTTACCCCTTTATGCGAGTTTGCACCGAAGCCTCCTTTGGGGCGGCGGCCCCTCTTTCTTCCTGTCTGGGAATCGTGCCGGCCAACGGTGGCCGGCCTAGTATTTTATAGTGTGGGCCTTTTTGGCGGTGGCTTTTTCTGTCTTTTCTTTGGTCTTTGCTGCCTCTCGGCCTACGTGGCCGAGTTTCCCCCGATGCACCGCCTCTCTCTTCTCTCTCGGCTGTCGTTCTTTACCCCTTTATGCGAGTTTGCACCGAAGCCTCCTTTGGGGCGGCGGCCCCTCTTTCTTCCTGTCTGGGAATCGTGCCGGCCAACGGTGGCCGGCCTAGTATTTTATAGTGTGGGCCTTTTTGGCGGTGGCTTTTTCTGTCTTTTCTTTGGTCTTTGCTGCCTCTCGGCCTACGTGGCCGAGTTTCCCCCGATGCACCGCCTCTCTCTTCTCTCTCGGCTGTCGTTCTTTACCCCTTTATGCGAGTTTGCACCGAAGCCTCCTTTGGGGCGGCGGCCCCTCTTTCTTCCTGTCTGGGAAGGGTGCCGGCCAACGGTGGCCGGCCTAGTATTTTATAGTGTGGGCCTTTTTGGCGGTGGCTTTTTCTGTCTTTTCTTTGGTCTTTGCTGCCTCTCGGCCTACGTGGCCGAGTTTCCCCGATGTACCGCCTCTCTCTTCTCTCGCCGGCTGTCGTTCTTTAGCCCTTTATGCTATTTTGCACAGAAGCCTCCTTTGGGGCGGTGTCCTCTGGTTTTTTTTCTCTCTCTCTCTCTCTCTCAGGGATGCGTGCCGGCAAACAGTGGCCGGCCCGACTTAATGTATGGGCCTTGTCGCCTGTGGCTTTTTTCTTTCTTTTCTTTTCTTTTCTTTTCTTTTTGCTGCCTCTCGGCCTACGTGGTCGGGTTTCCCATGATGCACCGCCTCTCTCTTCTCTCGCCGGCTGTCGTTCTTTAGCCCTTTATGCTATTTTGCACAGAAGCCTCCTTTGGGGCGGTGTCCTCTGGTTTTTTTTCTCTCTCTCTCTCTCTCTCAGGGATGCGTGCCGGCAAACAGTGGCCGGCCCGGCTTAATGTATGGGCCTTGTCGCCTGTGGCTTTTTTCTTTCTTTTCTTTTCTTTTCTTTTCTTTTTGCTGCCTCTCGGCCTACGTGGTCGGGTTTCCCACGATGCACCGCCTCTCTCTTCTCTCGCCGGCTGTCGTTCTTTACCCCTTTATGCGATTTTGCACAGAAGCCTCCTTTGGGGCGGCGGCCCCTCTTTCTTCCTCACAGGGAAGCGTGCCGGCCAACGGTGGCACGCCTAGTATTTCAACGTGTGGGCCTTGTCGGCCTACGTGGTCGACGTGTTTCCCACGATGCACCGCCTCTGTCTTCTCTCGCGGCTGTCGTTCTTTACCCCTTGGTGCAATCTTGCACAGAACCCTTCTTTGGGGCGGCGGCCTCTATTTCTTCCACTCAGGGAAGCTTGCCGGCCAACGATGGCCGGCCTAGTATTTCAGTGTGTGGGCCTTGCCGGATGTGGCTTATTCTTTCTTTTCTTTTATTTTCATGAAATCAGCGGGGGAGGATGGGCGGGTTGTGTTTCCACAGAACACCACTCAAAGAAACAGTTAGCGGTATCCTATACTGTTCTAAATTGCTCGACAACATAATGATAGAATCATAGAAACATGGCACCAAACATCATATAATCATAAAGCTAGAAGAGACCATCCAGTCCAACGCCATTCTGCCATGCAAAAACAATATACAGTAGAGTCTCACTCATCCAACACTCGCTTATCCAATGTTCTGGATTATCCAACTTATTTTTGTAGTCAATGTTTTCAATATATTGTGATATTTTGTTGCTAAATTCGTAATTACTACGTAATATTACTGCGTATTGAACTACCTTTTCTGTCTAATTTGCTGTTAAACAAGATTTTTTGGGGCTTAATTTGAAAAATAACCTAATTTGCTGTTCAAAAGGCTTTTCCTTAATGTCTCCTTATCATCCAACATATTTGCTTATCCAACGTTCTGCTGGCCCGTTAATGTTGGATAAGCGAGACTCTACTGTATCCAGAAATATCTGGTGCTGTAACCGATATATCATTTACCGTCCCGGAATACTAGCCAGATGGCCCATGAATGGTCACAAAAGTCATAGAAATATGGTCACAGAAGTCATGGAATAATAGAAACATGGTCCCTAAAGTCATAGACTCAAAGAACCAAGTAACAGAATCATCCCAAAAGTCCTCGAATCCTAAAATGATAGAATCATAGAGTCATGGCGCCAAACATCATAGAATCATAAAGGTAGAAGAGACCATCCAGTCCAATGCTATTCTGCCATGCAAAAGCAATATAACACTCTTGCAGGCTTCATCATTACTGGATCCGTCCTTCAGGACTTTTGCAAACGTTGGATGTGCAATGTTGCTATTTCATCCAAGGCAGAAATTCAACTCATTCTTGGATGGACAAACAGAACCACAACTGCTAACGTTCCCTTAAGGCAGTGTTTCTCAACCTGTGGATCTCCAGGTGTTTTTACCTACAAGTCCCAGAAATCCCAGCCATTTTACCAGCTGTTAGGATTTCTGGGAGTTGAAGGCCAAAACATCTGGGGACCCACAAGTCGAGAACCACTGCCTCAAGGGAGAAACTGTGGCATTACCTCCGAAGTTAAAAAATTGGAAAAACCAAACTCTTCCTTGAAAAGCTGTGATTGTCTAGACATGTGGGGGTTAAATCTAGGGCAAAGGAGGGTAAAAATAGATGGGAGGGTCCAATGTGAAAGGTTTGGAACCCCTCCCCTTATATATAAAACAAAGACTCCGCCTCCAATATGTGGCATTCAGTGTGTGTCCACACCAGGGTAGAATTGGCACCATGCTCTCCAGATCAGCCATGCACGTGCCACATTATGCCCCTTCCATGTTCAGGGAGTTTGACAGATGGAAGGGCTATCTGAGCCTTGCGAAAGTGGTTACGGAGATCATCGCGGAACGCAAGAAGGTCCCATTTCCATCTCAGAGTTGGGACACAATGGAGTACGACATGCAGCTAGTCCTCAACGAGGACAACTTTGAAACAGCATCACAATGGGTTAATGGAAGCAGTTCCAGCAGCAAGAGCTCCAAAGGTAGTGCCAATGGCCAGGCTTCCCAAAACAAGGAGATTTGCAATTTCTGCAAACACAACGGGGAATCCAAGCAGGTCTATTCGTCCCACCGGCTGAAGGGGATGGACGGCACCGTGGAGTGCCCCATCTTGCGCAAATACACCTGTCCGCTCTGCGGTGCCACGGGCGAAAAGGCCCATACTTTAAAATACTGCCCACTGAGCCAAGGGAAGAGGTCGCTGTATCGCAAGTGCGGACGTAACTCGGCTGGACGCAAGGTGAGGAGATAAGAAGATCAGGAGAAGACCGAAGCATTTATTCTTAGTTTTAGTTTGACTTTGTAAAAGAACAACATTTGATTTCGAGCATCATTAACACTCTTTACATTTCCTCCCACTTTGTTTCAGGTTTGGAGAATGGAAGCCCAATTCTCTTAGACTACATTTGTGAGTCCAGAAATGTTTTTTTATGTATATTGTTGCCTTCTTTCACATTTGTTGTACCTAGGTTAATTATATTGTGTTTCTTTTAGATGTGTCAGTTGCCTAGTGTGATGACTCATGGGCCCTGCAGTCCTATTCCTGACAGTATTGTGGCAGATGAGGAGGAAAATATGGAGTTTTCCCCAGATTTCCGGTCGGAGTCAGAGCCTTGGCAGCTGCCTGAAGTTCTAGTCCAAGAACCAATTAAACCTGACCTTGGTGGGAACTCTCCCCCTTATGGGAGAAAACAGGCTTACACGACTGATAGAGGATCGAGAGAAAAATTTAGAAGTAGTGCTCGCCTTGCTGCCAAATATGCCACTGATTAGAAGTATTTCCCCTGAGAAAATACGGGGAGTCTTGCACCTGCAAGCTGGTTTCCTTCGCTCCCTGTTCTCTAGGGAAAGTGATTGTTGTTTGGGGAAACGAGACCCAATATAGGGAAATTGCGCGAAGGATTCCTTGCGGAGTCAATTCGTCAGCTCCTGGAGAGAGGTCATGTGTGTGTGGACTTCGAATCCTGTTCCTTGCCTCCTGAATCTAGTTCCAAGCCTTGTCCTCGTCTCACGGATTTACCACAGATCTTGTTCCATGCTTCAAGTTGCTTTGCCTTTAGCCACAGCTCCAGCCACGTTCCAAGTAACTTTCAGCCTTGTGTCAAGCTTCATTGGATTCAAGACTTTTTCTGTTTTCCCAACGCTTTGCTTGGCAAAGCGTGTGTTGCGGTTATTGGATTATAATCTTTGGACTCTAATATTTCATATTGGACAATAATCTGCTGGACTATATTTGGCCTCATTTGAAAGGTCTGCTTCTGAACTTTATTCTACACTTGTTTTTATTGACTTTATATATTCCTTTAATAAAGATATTAGATAGAATCTGGCCTCAGTGTATGGTTATTGGTGCCCAGCAGCCTAGATCCTGACACCTTGTATCATGCTTTTTTATACATATAATCATGTTTTTTACATATGTAATATCACGTTCCTTTGACATCTGTAATTGCCTTATATCATATTTTATATTGTGTTTTATATATGCAGTTACTTTACATGTTTCTTTTATGTATGGATGTATAATTTTTACATGTTTAATTATATTATTTGCAACTATAATTGCCTAATATCATGCTTCTTTTATATATGCAATGACATCATGTTTATTTAACGTATATAAGTGCCTTATATCATGTCCGGGTTATCATGTGTGTCTCCAGAGGGATGCAGCCCTATCCTTTGCAGGGAAAATATAGAAATATCTTCTAAATGGCTACTGTCTAGAATTTTGTTTTGTAAAGAAAGGAAAAGTTTATATGCTATTGGAAAGAAAGATACTATTTTATGTTTAAATTTTGGAAAGGAATAGAATTGGTTATTATTACTGTGGTCTAACCTTCAATTGTTTGCAAGTTGTTCTAAAGTTTGGATCGTAGAGTTTAATAAACAGAGTTTATGGTTTTGGCATCAAAACTGTTCATGTTGTGCTTAAATGGGATTGAATTTTCTTTAATTTGTGGCCCATAATAGGCTGGTTATAAGCCTGATCTGGAAGGCAGCCAAGGCAAAGACCATTGAGCTGCTGAACTTGCAGACTGAAAGGTCCCAGGTTCAAATCCCGGGAGCAGAGTGAGCGCCCGCTGTTAGCTCCAGCTTCTGCCAACCTAGCAGCTTGAAAACATGCCAATGTGAGTAGATGAATAGGTACCGCTGTGGCGGGAAGGTAATGGCACTCCATGTAGTCATGCCGACCACATGACCTTGGAGGTGTCTATGGACAACACTGGCTCTTGGGCTTAGAAATAGAGGTGAGCACAACCCCCAGAGTCAGACATGACTGAACTTAACGTCAAGGGATACCTTTACACACACACATATGCAGGGACTACACCAATTTAACAAAGTTTCAGCCACAAAAACAAAGTTTCTAAAGTAGAGCAATGACTTTCACAGTAAAGACAACCCAATTTAACAGGAAATAAGACTTTCAAACCAGGAACAGATTTCTGCAATTATTAAAAAATGGTTCATTATAAAAGCTATGAAAATTTGCCAAAAATCAGAGGATAAGGGAAACGTTCCACATTTTGGTGAGCTATCAGTGTTAAATGTGTTCTACCACTGTACCAAGTTTGAAGAAGATCACTCAAAAAATGAGGGCGGGAGAGCCCCCTAAGCCCCCCCCCCTTCGGGCTGTTTTTGGGCCACCGCGCATGCGCGTCCGCCATTAACGAATTAATTTAGAAAATAACGAATTTTCGTTAATTTCGAAAAATTTTGGGGGCCAAATTCGTTATTACCAACAAAAACGAAAAACTGCCCCCTCTAGTTTTGAAACGAGTTTAGAATCAAATTTTTCATGGATCGATCAAGCCTAGTGTCTACTCCAATTGCGACCCCTCTATTCTGCCTTGGTCAGACCACACCTGGAATACTGTGTCCAATTCTGGGCACCGCAATTGAAGGGAGATGTGGACAAGCCGCAAAGTGTCCAGAGGAGGGCAACTCAAATGTTCAAGGGTCTGGAGAACAAGCCATATGAGGAGCAGCTTAAAGAGCTGGGAATGTTTAGCCTGCAGAAGAGAAGGCTGAGAGGAGACATGATAGCCATTTATAAATATGTGAGGTGAAGTCATAGGGAGGAGGGAGCAAGCTTGTTTTCTGTTGCCCTGGAGACTAGGACATGAACAATGGCTTCAAACTACAGGAAAGGAGATTCCACCTGAACATTAGCAAGAACTTCCTATGTGACCTGTTCAGCAGTGGAACTCTCTGCCCTGGAGTGTGGTGGAGGCTCCTTCTTTGGAGGCTTTTAAGCAGAAGCTGGATGGCCATCTGTCGGGGGTGCTTTGAATGTGGTTTCCTGCTTGCGGGCAGAGGGTTGGCCTGGATGGCCCATGAGGTCTCTTCCAACTCTATGATTCTAAGAGAATTTCAGAATACAGTAGAGTCTCACTTATCCAAGCTAAACGGGCTGGCAGAAGCTTGGATAAGCGAATATCTTGGATAATAAGGAGAGATTAAGAAAAAGCCTATTAAACATCAAAATAGGTTATGATTTTACAAGTTAAGCACCAAAACATCATGTTACACAACAAATTTGACAGAAAAAGTTGTTCATTACACATTAATGCTATGTAGTAATTACTGTATTTACGAATTTAGCACCAAAATATCATGATATATTGAAAACATTGACTACAAAAATAGCTTGGATTATCCAGAAGCTTGGATAAGCGAGGCTTGGATAAGTGAGACTCTACTATATGTCTAAACACATCGTAATATCACATTAATAAAAATAACCCCATAAGAATGGGAACAGGCAATAAAATATTTTCTTGTGATTGTGCTTCCTTTTTGAGTTGGGTGATGGTTGGAGTTTTTATGTAGGTATCTCTCCCTGTGTGTGTGTAGGTTTTCTGCAAACTCTGCGGCTTTCATGTGTCTTTACTCTATTGTGTGGCAACTGCCCTTGCAAGGCAAAGTTATTCCTTTTGTTCCAGACCCTGCACCGCCATTATTTATTTCAGGAATAATATGTGGGCTTTTTTAAAATGCAAAATGCGAAGAGTCTCGAAGGGCGGGGTCTATGGCACTGTCTCTTTGCTCTTTAAACGTCACCCGCTTTTGCCCGTTTGAATGTCCCCGTCTCCCAAAAAGCTTGAAGGCGTGAAAAGCGTCGCTCCCCACTCCCCACAAAGCCCTCGGTGACGTCCCTGGCGTTTCGCAGCGCCTCTTGCTCTCTGGCGCTGGAGTCTGGAAGCGCCAAAGCGCCACGCGGCGGGAGGTGAGGCGAGGCGGGGATCTGAGGGGAACTGGGGAGGGGGAGAGAGAAGGCTTGAGAGCCCCCCTTCCCGCTTTCCCCCACTGCTGGACGCTCATGGGCTGAATAGGCAGCAGGCAAAGGCAGGCGTTGAGCTGGGGAGGGAAAAACGGTGGGGGGAAGAAGACGTCCAGATGGAAAGCTGGGGGAAACTGAGGGAAAGGGGAGGGAGGGAGAGGAAGGAGGGAGGGAGAGGAGGGATCCAGCCGCCTACGCAACCGCCGCGCGAGAGGAGATCCTTGGATGCAAACGCGGGCGGCTACGGCGTCCTCTCCTCTCTCTCCTCCACCGCGGCGGCTCACATGCCCCTGATTCATTTCCACATGCCGCACACGTGACATGCTAATTCAAGGGCTACTACACAATTCCAGGGCGGAGGGAAGAAGAAGAGGAGGAGGAGGAGACAAGGAGAGGCACGCAGAGCAGCGGCAGGGACTGGGAAGAAAGAGAGCAGAGCAGGGAGGCAGTGCTGCAGCCTCGAGGAAGCCAAGGCAGGGCGAAAAGGGCGCAGCTCTCCCCACCACTAACATCCCACGGCGCCCCATTCATGCCAATGCAACGATACCGTGTCAAAGGGGCTCCTCGCGTCCCTCCTCTCTCCAGCCCCCTCCCTGCCCGCGCCCCTTTCTTCTCCCCTCCTCATAGTAGCGTCTCTTCAGCAGCAACCATGCCCTCCGTGGGTGGGGGGCACACAAAGCTAAGCAGCCCGGGGGCGGAGGGAGCGAAAGGGGGAAGAAGGGGGTAAGGAGCAAAGGACTTTGTACCTGTGCTGACCCACCTCGGGCTAGAAAGCCAATGGACCCTAAAAGAACTCACTGGGTTTTTGGAAAGCTACCCTGTTTCCCCTAAAATAAGACATCCCCAGAAAATAAGACCTAGTAGAGGTTTTGCTGAATTGCTAAATATAAGGCCTCCCCCGAAAGTAAGACCTAGCAACAACACTAGAGCATGCAGGATTGGTAAATGTACGTACCATAGAGTGTTGTACATGGAAATATTGGTAGTAACAAGAAATTCTTGATAGGATTCACAGTTTGTCTGGTTATGCTGGTTTGTGATGACAACTACTGTACAGTATATAAAAAATGGTCATACTTTTTGTTCATGGAAAAATAAGACATTCCCTGAAAATAAGACCTAGTGCATCTTTGGGAGCAAAAATTAATATAAGACGCTGTCTTATTTTCGGGGAAACAGTATGTCCAGGAAACATCCAGGCAAGGGGGAAGCCAACTTCATACAGTAGAATCTCACTTATCCAACATAAACGGGCCGGCAGAATGTTGGATAAGCGAATATGTTGGATAATGAGGAGGGATAAAGGAAAAGCCCATTAAACATCAAATTAGGTTATGATTTTACAAATTAAGCACCAAAACATCATGTTATACAACAAATTTGACAAAAAAGTAGTTCAGTACGCAGTAATGCTGTGTAGTAATTACTGTATTTACGAATTTCGCACCCAAATATCACGATGTATTGAAAACATTGACTACAAAAATGCATTGGATAATCCAGAATGTTGGATAAGCGAGTGTTGGATAAGTGAGACTCTACTGTACAGTGTTGTCGAAAGCTTTCATGGCCTGAATCACTGGGTTGTGAGTTTTCCGGGCTGCATGCCCATGTTCCAGAAGCATTCTCTTCTGACGTTTAGCCCACATTTATGGAAGGCATGCTCAGAGGTTGTGAGGTATGTTTGAAACTAAGCAAGGGAGGTTTATTTATCTGTGGAAGGTCCAGGGTGGGAGAAAGAACTCTTGTCTGTTGGAGGCACGTGTGAATGTTGCAATTAATTACCTTGATTGGCCTTTAGTGGTCGATTCCTGCCTGGGGGAATCTTTTGTTCAGAGGTATTAGCTGGCCCTGATTGATTCATGTCTGGAATTCTGTTTTTGGTTTCCTCCACCCAGAGGAAAAGTGTTCTTACCATGCATGAAGGGAACCACTGTCAGTATAGGGAAGCTGATGAAGAAACACAACCTACAAACTATCTACAGACCCACTAAGAAAATCCAACAAATGCTATATTCAGCAAAGGACAAGAGGGATCCTCTCACCTCTGTAGGAGTCTACTGTATACCATGCAGCTGTGATGAACCAACCTGGATGCAGCATATTATTTGAGGACACAGAAATGGACCACTCTAAGAACTATCATGTCAGACTACACAGAGAAGCCATTGAAATCCACAAGCATGAGGACAATTTCAACAGAAAGGAGAAAACCATGAAAATGAACAAAATCTGGCTACCAGTATTTAAAAAACTCTTAAAATCAGAACAGCAAATAAAAAACAACTCTCTAAAAACAGAGGGATTCCAGACATGAATCAATCAGGGCCAGCTAACACCTCCAACAAAGGATTCCCCCAGGCAGGAAGCAGCTATTAAATACCAATAAAGGTGATTAATTACAACATTCACGCTGGCCTCCAACAGACAAGAGTTATTTCTCCCATCCTGGACCTTCCACAGATCTATAAAACTCCCTTGCTTAGTTTTCCAATATACCTCACAACCTGTGAGGATGCCTGCCATAGATGTGAGCAAAACGTCAGGAGACAATGCTTCTGGAACATGGCCATACAGCCTGGAAAACTCACAACAACACAACTTAATACCATCCAGCACACAAGGAAAGGATTTGCTTTGTTTTTTGCTTTCCTATTCCATTTTATATTCTACTGATTAGATTGTATGCTTATCTGGTGGGCAGGAATTGTCTTCTCTTTGAGCAGATGGAGAGTATTTAAAAAAAATGAAGCACTTTGAAACCATCAAGCTCAACCTAGTGTCCTGATTGTTCCTCTTGATTGTTATTTGCCTTCAAGGTGGCTCCAACATATGACCAGGGCCAGCTAACACCCCAGGCAGTAAACAGCCAGACCTTGACACATTCAAAGCACCCAAGAGATGGTCGTCCAGCTTCTGCTTAAAAGCCTCCAAAGAAGGAGCCTCAACCACATTCCGGAAAAGAGAGTTCCACTGCTGAACATCTCTCACAATGAGGAAGTTCTTGCTAATGTTCAGGTGGAATCTCCTTTCCTGTAGTTTGAAGCCATTGTTCCGGATCCTAGTTTCCAGGGCAGCAGAAAACAAACTTGCTCCCTCCTCCCTATGACTTCCCCTCACATATACATGACTATCATGTCTCCTCTCAGCCTTCTCTTCTGCAGGCTAAACATGCCCAGTTCTTTAAGCTGCTCCTCATAGTCTTGTTCTCCAAACCCTTGAACATTTGAGTTACCCTCCTCTGGACACATTCCAGCTTGTCAACATCTCCCTTCAACTGTGGTGCCCAAAATTGGACACAGTATTCCAGGTGTGGTCTGACCAAGGCGGAATAGAAGGTAGCATGACTTCCCTGGATCTAAACACGACTCCTATTTACGCAGGCCAAAATCCTATTGGCTTTTTTGCCACTGCATGACATTGTTGGTTCATGCTTAACTTGTTGTCCATGAGGACTCCAAGATCTTTTTCACATGTACTGCTGTTGATCAGGGTGATTAATTGCAACATTCACACTTGCCTCCGACAGACAAGCATTCTTTCTTCCACCCTATTCCACAGATATATAAACCTCCCTTGCCTAGTTTCCAACAGACCTCACAACCTCTCAGGATGTCTACCATGGATGTGGGTGAAACATCAGGAGAGAATGCTTCTGGAACATGGCCATACAGCCCAGAAAACTCACAGCAACCCATATGACAAGGTTTTTAATTGAGTTTTCTTGGCCGGATTTATACAGAGGCAGGTTCTCATTGATGATGCCATTTTAGGCTGAGGTAGAACTTGCCTAATGTCATCCAACAGAGAGCTCCCAGAGCCACAACGGTAAGAGAATATTTCATTCTATGGTTATTTTTCATATGAGGAATCACCTGTGGAAGAAACAGCAACAACTGCTAGATAATAAAGCAGGCACGCTTAAGCGGCTGAGGGGAAAAAGGAAAGGGCCTGAGGCTGTTAGGAATGCTGGGAGTTGGAGTCCAAAACACCTGGAAGGCCCAAGTTTGCCCATACTTGTAATAAAGTCTCACAAGGAAGACTCCTTTGTAAGAACTATGTGGTTGTGTGGATTTTGAATTTTGCCCTGAGATATGTAAACCGCTCTGAGTCCCTTTTCAGGGGATGAGAAGAGCGGGTTATAAATATAGTAAGCAAGTAAATAAATAAGGATGCGAGCAAGGCAGCGAGCGCCTCCGCCGCCTCTCCCCGCCTCTGCCCTTCTCGCCTCCAAAGTTGGGATCTCTCTGGAAGAGCTATATTTAAACACAAAGAAACGCACGATCTTATTCGCTGGGGAGAAGGAGGAGGGAGGGAGGGAAGGGGCGGGAGGAGGGGAGGCTCCCTACGTCATTGGCGGAGGGTTGCGATTCTGGGAGTCAGGCGCCCACGCAGGCAAAGGGGCTTCCTCGGGAGTAAACGCGCAGAGCACGAGCCCGGCCGGGCGCGGGAGAGGCAGAAGGCTGCGGAAGGCTGCCCAATGAAATATGGATGGACTGGCTCCATTGAGGAATTTCCCTGTTCCCAGACCCGGTGCATATTTTTATCTATCATCTCTCTATATATTCACACATATATATTATCCACACACACTTAGATAGATATATATATATCCCTTTTCCCTGACCCGATGCATATTACACACACACACACTCATACATGCATCGGATATGGGAAAAGGAAAATTCCTCAATGGAGCAAGTCTCAATCGCTGTCGGCTGCGAGACTAGGGTTGGGTTTTTCTCCTCCGTCTGCAGCAGTGCTCCTGATTCACCTCCCCACAGAGGGCATGTAAGAGGGAATGCTTGCATAGAGGAGATGCACTGAATGCGAGTAGTGGGGTTCTTTTTTTTTTTTTAACGGGTGGTTGAAAACGTGTGACTTGCAGGCTCCCAGATCGATGTGTGGGAGAGAGAGGGACGCAGAGAGAGAGAGAGAGAAGAGGGCTCCCAAATGGAACACTCGGGAACTGTCACGTCGGGGCGCGTCCAAGGCATCTGTGGAAACAGCTTCCCATAAGGAGATCCAAAGTGGTGCACCTGGACGTGGAAACATCTCCAGTCCTGTCCTATAAAATGTGCTTTGAATTCTCCTAGATGCAGAACTCTGCCTCCAAACTCGATTCAGCACCTCAGAGAGCTCCTTTGTCACATAGGTAGAGCAGAGTCACCCCTTGGCTGCCACAGGAGCCACCAGAGGCAAGATGGCCATCTGAGGCAGAGCCAACACCCTCTGGTTTGTTCCTCAACCTCCTTCCTTGCAAGGTCTAAGCCAGTGTGGATCCCCAGGTGTTTTGGCTTACAACTCCCAGAAATACCAGCCAGTTTACCAGCTGTTAGGATTTCTGGGAGTTGAAGGCCAAAACATCTGGGGACCCACAGGTTGAGAACCACTGGCTTAGACCTTGCAGGGGAGGAGGTTGAGGAATAAACCAGAGGGTGTTGACTCTGCCTCAGATGGCCATCTTGCCTCTGGTGGCTCCTGTGGCAGCCAAGGGGTGACTCTGCTCTACCAAAACACCTGGAGGGCTGAAGATTGCCCATGCCTGCTTTATACCCTCTTGCTTGGGATGGGTGTTGGGATTTAGATGAGTGGTGTCCCATCTGCCCAAACAGTGAATGCATCTGTCCTGATTTGTCTTTCAAAAACAGCCTTAAAACAATGTGGTAAGTAAATGAAAACTGCTTTATTTCAGCCAAACATAAAGAACAGCACACTCAGTGGTATAATGCAAAAGAAAGCAAAGAAGTCTTAGGGCAAACTCAGTTCTTAAGTCTCTGATCAATTCCCAAATCAAGTAGCAGTCTTATTTCAGACAAAGAAACAGCAATAAATCCTTAGGAGCAGTTTCCCAGATGCAGACTCGAAGCAGGCACAAGGGGAGTGAAGGCTTAGGCTTTAGAGTCAGTTTGTTACCAGCAAAAGCTGGTTGCACCTGTTTCTGCTTTATAGCCCTGAGTTCCCTCACAGCTGCTAGGACGGTTTCCAATTACTCAGCTGCATTTCTGGCAGCTATTCTAGCTGAACGACATCTCTGCTCTGTTTCCTTTCACCTCTCCTGAAATGTGGGTACTTGCAAAATCTCCTCAGATTCCAACTCCCCCTCAGATTCATGAACACTTTCCTGCTTCCCTTCCTCTTCTGAAAAAGAGGAATCTCTAACAGCACCCCAGCTCATTGGTGAAGTGTACTCATTTGTGATTGTTGTCCAAGATTATGTGTCACACTTTGGGAGGCATTATTTATTTATTTACGATATTTATATACCACTTTTCTCACCCCAGGGGGGACTCAAAGTGGTTTACAACATAATAATGGCAAGAATTCAATGCCTAACATACATATAAAACCAAATCATAAAATCTAAACAAGAAACATATAGCTATGCATTAAAATCAATAAGACAATTAAACATAAGATAAAACAACATTAAGACATAAGAACATAAAATTAAAACCATCTAATATAAACTGTAAAATCACATGATTCAAAATCGTAGACCGGGGCCATCCTAATTGTCAATTGCACACCTTCCATATTTATTTCTTGCACTGCATTATTTTACTGGCCAGAAGCTTGGTCCCATAACCACGTTTTTGTTTTCTTTCTGAATGCCAGGAGGGAGGGTGCTGATCTAATCTCACTGGGGAGAGAGTTCCAGAACAGAGAAGCCACCACTGAGAAAGCCCTATCTCTCATCCCCAGCAACCGCACTTGCGAAGGAGGTGGGACTGAGAGCAGGGCCTCTCCAGAAGATCTTAACCTCCGTGATGGTTCATAGAGGGAGATACCTTCAGATAGGTAAGCTGGCCCAGAACCGTTTAGGGCTTTATAGGCTAAAGCCAGCACTTTGAATTGTGCTGGGTAGCAGACTGGCAGCCAGTGGAGCTGACATGACAGGGAGGTTGTGTGTTCCCTGTACGCCCCTTGAGGAATCTGGCTGCTGCTCATTGAACCATTTGAAGCTTCCAAACAGTTTTCAAAGGCAACCCAATGTAGAGTATGTTGAAGTAATCTATTCAAGATGCAACAAGATCATGGACCACTGTGGCCAAGTTTGACTTCTCAAGGTATGGGCACAACTGGCGCACAAGCTTTAATTGTGCAAAAACTCCCCTGGCCACGGCTGAAACCTGGGGTTCCACGCTCAGCGATGAGTCCAAGACCACTCCCAAACTGCAAACCTGCACCTTCAGAGGGAGTGTAACCCCATTCAGTACAGGCTGTAACCCTATACCCTGTTCAGCCTTCCGACTGACCAGGAGTACCTCTGTATACATGTATTTGTATTGTTGTGTGCTTTCATGTAATTTCCAACTTACCCAAAGGCAAAACCATCATGGGATTTTCTTGGCAAGATTTCTTCAGAGAGTTTTTCCTTTGCCTTCCTCTGAGGCTTGCAGTGTGACTTGCCCAAGGTCACTCAGTGGGTTTCAATGGCCATTTGGGGATTCAAACTCTAATTTCCAACATTGTCATTCAGTGTTCAAACCAGTACCCCATGCTAGCTCATCCATTCTTGTATTGCCCTTACCATCTTTATTTCAGCCCATGGGCGAGGGAGTGCCTGCCAACTTTCATCAGCTCCAGCCATCATGTCCTATGAATAGGAATAATAAGGGTCATAGTTCCAACAGTGAGCTGCTACATGTTTTCCCACAACTCTGCAGTACAGCAACCTACTACTATCATTGAAAGGGGCACCACTTTGCTGAAAACAGCTAGAAAATAGGTTTCTTTCTAAGTTGTGGCTGCTATAATTGCAGCTGCTCAATAACAGCAAGAAAGCTGAGCATCTGATGCTACATGGAAGGACACAAAGTCAGAAAACAAAGAAATCATATAGTTTAGGGTCAGATAAGAAATACAAGTGGAAGCATACACACTCCAAATAATTTATGAAGACGGCAAATAAGAAAAATCAATGAGCTAAGGTTTTATGGAAGATTGCTATGTGAATAGTTTAAGATGACTCCTCAAGCAGGAGGAATTCTTATTACACTAATAAGAAGCATTCCAGATGCTGTTGGCTCCAGCCATTCCAGCCAATCCATAGTGAATCAACAATCTCTGGCATGCCACACATTTCCCAGTCCTGCCTTCTTGTGAAAGAGTGGGCAGATACATATGAGAGAGAGAGAGAGAGAGAGAGAGAGAGAGAGATCTGAGGGTATGGAAGAAATCAAGTGAAGACTATCAATCTCATTTTTATTTACTTCTTATCCTAGCAAGCTGTCCTTCCCTGAAGTTACTTTACTTTGATTTACTGTTATTGGACACAAAGTGCTTGTTGCTGTGAGCCTTAAAATCATTTCAACTTAGGGCAGCTCTTAGGTGTTATTGGAGGTATTTAGAGGAAGGTTGGTATTTCATTCTTCTAAGGATGTGAGAGAATAACTTGCTCAAGGCCACCCAGTGCATTTCCGGTAGGATACTTGAGAAGTATGGTAACTTTGGGGTATTATAGTTATTGAGGTAGTTGTCCATTCTCTTTTCTTAATTCTTCTTGTACAATACAAAAGTCTCTGGCTTTGAAGAAAGGATTGCAGCAGTATCCCAAAAGCAAATGTAAAAGCATACCTGGTGGGGAAATGGCTTGTTACATGGAATATCAACTTAAAGTACAAGTGAGGAGAAACCGTGGTTCTCCAGATATTGTTGGATCAGCTCCATACAATATCAGTGGCCAAGGCATGGGGTGCAGACCCACAATTAATAAGAACATCGGCCCTGGCCTTGTCTTACTCACAAGTCTGCCCATGCGAAGCAGGTGGACATAGCACTGAATTAAACATGCAGAATAATCACAGGATGCCTTAAACCTACACCTGTTGATAAACTCTACAAGTTAGCTGGCATTGCCCCTCCTGACGTGTGATGGGAAGTTGCTGCTAACTGTGAGAGAAATAAGGTCGAACATTGTGAAAGCCACCCACTGCATGACTATCAGCCTCCTCCCACCAGACTCAAATCAAGGAAAGGCTTTATGAGAACGACCGCTCCTCTTGATGTTCCTCCAGCAACAGCAAGAGTGTCCCTCTGGGCAGCTAAACCAGGCAATTCCAACTAGATGGCCCCCCTTGAGGGTCTTCCTCCAGGGGCAAACCAAGAATGGGCAACTTGGAAGTCCCTAAATAGACTCAGAAGCAGAGTGGGCAGATCAAAAGACAACCTGGCAAGGTGGTACTACCTGGAGGAATCCTCCACCTTGTGTGACTGTGGAGCAGAACAAACAACTCTGCATATGTATGCTTGCCTACGATGTCCTGTCTCATGTACGGAGGAGGAGTTGTTTAAAGCTACAGACAATGCGGTCGCTGTTGCCCGCTTTTGGTCTAAAACTATTTAGCTGCTTGTGATTTCCTTTATTTCATCACTTTTAAATGTATTTATTATGCAATGCTTTTGACATGAAATAAAAATAAATTGCCACGGTTGATAGAAATTGTTAAATCCAACAATGTCTGGAAGACACAGGATTCTTGCTCTGGATTTAAAGTCAAAACCTTTATGGTCTTAAAAGGGCAGGTGGAAACTTGGTTGCAGTGGTTTCGCGAGAGAAACAGGGCTGGCTGGGAGTGAAATAACAGTAACATTTCCTTGTTTTTTCTTCATTACATTTTGATCCAGTATTGTTGCATATTTATTACCCTACGACATGGTAGGGGCAAACTCATGTATGTTATGTGCATTGGTGACACCAGGTGTGCATTGTAACGACTACATTGGCTTCCTTCCATTGTGTGCAAAATATAAATATTGTGAGCACAGGCCCACTTTCTGGGGATATTGGTGGTGTTTCTGAGCCTTATGAATCTCTGTTACAACAGCTTCAGTAGCTGGCAATCAGTTTCCAGACACATTTCAAAGGGCTGGTCATGACCTATAAAGCCCTAGGTGGCTTGTTTCCAAACTGTTTGAAAGACCACAATCCAGATGATCTTTTCAGATTCATTTGGACAAATTCATGGCCTAGTACAAGATACATTTCCCTCATGCTTAACTATGATATTTCTCCTTTCCGCCTATCCCCTTCTAAACATAACAATTTCCTATCTAGTGGAGAGTGACGGCTGGCAGAGAAGAATTCAGGCATTTTCCTATGTGGGTCTATATGGTAGTATATTAATAGTTGGACTAGGACTTTGAAGATCAGGATTTGACTCCCCATTCAATCATGGAAACTCAGCCTTAGAGAAAAACAACAGCAAACTCCTGCTGAAGAAGTCTTGCCAAGAAAACTCCATGATAAGTATTAGCCTTATTTTGTCTATAGTTGGGCCAGAAAAGCACTACAGAGTAGCATTGAAGCATCTAGAAAAGCCCACAAACACTTCCATGAGGAAATAGTTTTTGGTAAGTAAAACTGTGGATATCAAGTCCCCAGATGTGAAAGCTGTACTGTACTATAAATGTTCGATTTGATACACTGGTAGATTCCTCAGAAATGGCATAATATACTAGCTTGGCAAGAGGTAACATGAATTGTATTTATCAGAGCTTTTTCATATTTTAGAGCCTCGTGTTCCAAAATACAGTGGTGAAGTCATCATAACTAGTTACTTTCTTCCAGAGAAGATTGGCAAGGCCAAGGGAAATGAAGAGTAACAAAGCATAGCAGGCCCAAAACAATGACGAAGCCAGAAGATAGGTGAGTTTCCTTCGATGTTGAAGTGCCAAGAACAGGGGATGTTAGAGGCCAAAAATCCCTTTTCCTTGTTCTTACCAAACATGCCTATGAAGATAGTGAAGTTGACAAAATACCTCCTATTACTTTTATTAACATAACGTACAATGAGTACAAGTAACTTTTTAAAATAATGTTCCAAATTCTGGCCTAGTGTCTCTAACAAAGAGACCATGACTAGGTTGAAGCTATTTTCAAAACTTCCCAGATTTATAACTGTGGAAAGCATGCTGGAGTACACCAGATCAAAATTTGGAACATTATTGTTACCAAAGCTCTGCCACCCCTCACAAATGCTCCAGTTTTAATCTATTCCATAATATGCCATGTTTTAACACCTTCTTTTAAATAGGTTTGCATGCTTCATATGCAACTATAGAAGCAAGGCCAACTGATACAAAAATATATTTGTTGCCCTTGGGAACAAGCCAACAAAGCAATTCTTTTATAGGTGATATCTTGTACATGTTTAATGCATCTCTACCTATTCCACATTAGATCAATTTAACTATTCACACTTTTGATGCAGAGCAAGCATAAGATCACAAGAAGTGCCATGTTGGGTTAAGGGCCTAGTCCAACATTCTGTTTACACAATGGCCAATTTTCTGTGAACATCAGAATATGAGTAAAATTTGAGCCTTCAGCACTAACACTATACTCTTAGGACTGATCTGCATTTTCAGACTTAATTTTAGCATTTGTAGGGGTCCTTTCAATTCTAGACTGCTACATTTTCCATGAGTCCTCACTATTGACTCTGCTGTCTGGTGGGGACAGCACTGCGAGAATATCTAAAAATCCATGCCCATCCCTGGACAGAAGACCAGTTAGACTCTACTAGGAGATCTCTGAGTGATTTGCAACAGAATAGCAAGTGATTTAGACTCCCAATGTCTTCATAATATATTGTTTATCTAAATTAGGTTGTAATGAAGCTAGCTTGGGGTAAGCAGGAACTGACTGTGAACTCAGTTCAGTTTTGAGCCGAATTTCCCGGGTTCAGATCCTGTTCAGAGGGATCCTAGCCTTTATTTCCAAATTTATCCTTGCACTTGAGAATGACTAGTGAATTTAGAGAACTGAATTTTGTAACAGACAGAATGAGTGATTAACAAATAGAATTTAATAAATCAGCTTCTGCCTTCTTCAGTTGTTACAAATGAAAGTCAGTTGGATTCAAATTAGAACATAATCTTAGATGGCTGTTAAGCATGATGGCATAACTGAAAGAACAGAGTTAGATCCATGAAGGAAGCAAGTTGCTTGGGTATATAAAAACAGATTAACTGCAGTCTTGACAAGCTAACTCCACCCCCTCATTCACAAATCCAGTTTACACCAATTTTTTAAACTAGTCTCTAATGTAAATATCACAGCTACATTGGTCTAATCTGTATTCAGCTTCTCTGTCCTTCTTCCCTCACACTAACTCTTTTCTCATAAAAAACAGCCTCAGGTATGAAAAGAAAATGGTTCTCTTCCCTAAAGCAACTATCCCCAGTCCCTTTTGCATCACACTTTCTTCCTTTTGCAAAAGACAGAAAAAATCTAATTACTTAAAAACCTTGAGTAAATATGAATTTGTTCTGTTAGTTTCCTTTGTGCAATGCAGAACTTGTCCAACACCTGGATTTCTGGAGCTCGAAACCTTCTTTCCCCAAGGGCTGGAGCTAACCAGAGTTGTTTCTGTGATTCTGATTTCTCTTTTTCTTTATGACTTTCCCATGAAAGCCAAAGTTGTATTTCTCATTAGTTCAAGGAGGGGCAGCTCAGGACAACAATGGCTTGCTTGCTGTTGCAACCCTTCCGGGCACAGAAGGTACTTTCAGTTCATTCACTGCTCAAGGTCTTCCTGGGCAAGAACTACAGTTCTCTGTGTATGGAAAGGAAGGGAGACAGAACAGGGGAGAGAGGAAACAGCATAATCCTGTTTATTCCTAAAGCTTAAGAATGGATGAGTATTACTTGTTAGCCTAATATATTAACATAGGTTGCTAATATTCCATTTTTACAATGTTATTTTGTACCACTACACTGCAGTTTCAATGGAAGCTCACCTAGTTCCAGAATCAACACCATTAGGACCAGTTTACAATAGACCTCTATATCAGGTGCCTCTTCACACTCCATAATTGTAGCCACTTTAACTGCCATAGTTTCATCCCATGGACCCTACAATGTACAGTGTACAGAGAAGAATTTGGAAATCTCAACCAGAGCACTCCAGTCCTACATCAAGATGTAAGCTCCATGTTTCCATAAGATGGAACCATGGCAGCTAAAGTTCATTAATAGCACTATAATTCTATAGTGTGGGTGGGACTCAGTTGTGTGCAGTATCATAGCTAAAGGAGGGACACAAAA
This sequence comes from Anolis carolinensis, assembly GCF_035594765.1. Taxonomy (NCBI): domain Eukaryota; kingdom Metazoa; phylum Chordata; class Lepidosauria; order Squamata; family Anolidae; genus Anolis; species Anolis carolinensis. The sequence goes on from NC_085841.1 coordinate 299,071,823, forward strand.
TAAAAGCATAGACACCACTAAATAATAATTCTAATGCCCACTAAATGAATTCAGTTTCCAATTTTTATCATTGCAGAGACATAGAGAATCTAGAACACCTAGATCTCATATTCATTATGTTAACTTACTTTGAGTAACTTTGGCTGCCTTTTCCCCTAGGTATCTAAATTATATGTCTAAATCAGTAGTTCTCAACCTGGGGTCTCCAGATATTTTTGGCCTTCAACTCCCAAAAATCCTAACAGTTGGTAAACTGGCTGGGATTTCTGGGAGTTGTATGCCAAAAACATCTGGTGACCCCAGGTTGAGAACCACTGGTCTAAATGCTTCATTGAAGTTTGAAGTTACTGCAGTACAAGACATTTGGGGAACAAACTGACATTTCGTTTGGAGGACAGAGTACCTAAGGTGAGACAGTTGCATCATTTTGCCCCCTCCCAGTATGTGCAAAATCATGTTGTTGGACTGCAGCTCCCAAGAGATTTCACCAGCATAGCCAATGGCTAGGAATGGTGGAAGGTGCAATTCAGCACATCTGATTCCCACCCCAACTATCTGTGATGTAATAACTCCATACTTTAATACCAATACTCAGCAGTGTACTAGAAGTGAACATTCACCAGCTGATTCCACAGTATTTAAAAAGATGTGAGGTGAGGTCAACAGTCATTATTTCTGGGTTGCTGTAACTTTTCCAAGCTGTATGGCCATGTTCCAGAAATATTCTCTCCTGATGGTTTCACCCACATCTATGGCAAGCATCCTCAGAGATTGTGAGGTGTGTTGAAAACTAGGCAAGTGGGGTTTATATATCTGTGGAATGCCCACGGTGGCAGAAAGAACTCATGTTTGTTGGAAGCTATCCTGATTTTAGAGCTTTTAATAATGGTAGCCAGGTTTTGTTCATGTTCATGGTTTCCTCCTTTCCACTGAAATTGCCCACACGTTTGTGGATTTCAAAGGCTTCTCTGTGTAGTCTGACCTGGTAGTTGTTAGAGTAGTCCAGCATTTCTGTGTTCTCAAATAATGTGCCGTGTCCAGGTTGGTTCATCAGGTGCTCTGCTATGGCTGACTTCTCTGGTTGAGTTAGTCTGCAGTGGCATCAGTGTCTAATCAAGGTGGCCAATTGCAACATTCACACTTGCCTCCAGCAAACAAGAGTCCTTTCTCCCACCCTGGACCTTCCAAGGATATATAAACACCACTTGCCTAGTTTCCAACAGACCACACAACCTCTGAGGATGCCTGACATAGATGTGGAAAGGCTCCTTTTCACCATCATTGCTGGAGGCTGTAATGATTGAGTGAAGGGACACTCACATGTTCCCTTTTGACAAAGGCAAGGCACTCTTGCAGCTTAATGCGAACTGTGTTTAACTTCAACAATGAGAGATTCTGCAGCCAGCGTTGGCTTGTTCCCTCCTAATCCCCAGGATGTAAGCATTGGCTTGGGAGGGGGGTGTCACTCAGTGGTGAGCAGAGAGAAAAGAGGATTATATTTATTCATTTTTTGGCATCTCCCACCACGATACAAGCACGGGGAGGGGGTGACATACAACGAGGGGGAAACATCATTGAGCTGTCATGCTCCTCTTTTGCTCTTCTTGAGGATGTTGTTAGGGCAGGAATGGAAAAAAGTCGTGGAATCTTTTATGAATGTATTCCCAAACCAATGAGGCCACTGCTGTGGCATTACACCCAGGAGCCATGAGGAAACCAGCTTAAGAAAAATCTTAGCAATGGAATACTCCTCCATAACGCTTTCTTTTTGCTGATCTTCCATACTTGTGGGTTTATAATCTTCCCATCCTCAGTAGCAAAAGGAATACTCAAATAGGAAATAATGCCCGGCTGCTCGCTGGAGGGAAAGATATTAGAGGCAAAGATGAAGTACTTTGGCCACATAATGAGAAGATAGAAAAGCTTGGAGAAGACCATGATGCTGGAGGAAAAGGAAGGAAAAAGGAAGATGGGCTGACCAAGGGCAAGATGGATGGATGGTATCCATGAAGTGACTGGCTTGACCTTGAAGGAGCTGGGGGTGGCGACGGCCGACAGGGAGCTCTGGCATGGGCTGGTCCATCAGGTCAGGAAGAGTCGGAAGCGACTGAACGAATTAACAACAACAAGGTTGATATGGCTCTTTCCCTCCCCACCCCAGAGACCGAGATTCTAATCCTCTTTGGTATTTTGTGCGTGCAGACCCAACCAGGAGGCGCAAACTCAATCTGGATTAACGAGCGCGGATGGAGCAGGGAGGCCTGCTGGTCGGAGTCTCGTGCTTGGCAGATGGTGGCTGCCACCGGTTTGCCTCCCGCCCTTCCCAGCTCTGCCTTTCCTCCTTGGAGATGGCCAGACTCACTATTCTTTCAAGCCTCCCATGCCCCCGCTGCAGCCTTTTCAAATCCCCGAGATCCAAAAAAAAAAAAGTGAGGGGGTGCAAAGGTGCGCGTCCCCCTCTTTCCCTTGTGTTACCTGCTCAGCTCGAGAAAGGGCTGGCATTTCGCGGGGAACCGGATTCCCGGAAAGCCACCAGGGGGCATGCGCCGTTCCGATTCATAAAATCATGCACATTCATTGACAAAAATCCCCACCGAGGAACAGCTGGTGTGAATGGGGTGTTGACGCCGCCAGGTCTACAGACACTGAGTCTCGGGGCAAAGGAAGAGAAAAGAGACTCTGCGGATAATAAAGATAGGAGGTTTTGACGGTGGGAAGTGTGGAGCCCGGACAGAGAAGGCTTTCAACGATTTTAAGATGCATCTATACTAGGCATGGGCAAACCTTGGCCCTACAGGTGTTTTGTACTTCAACTCCCACAATTCCTAGCAGCCTCAGGCCTCTTTCTTTCTCCCCTCAGCCGCTTAAGGATTACCCATGCCTGGGATAAACCCTGCCTGAATTTAGACCAAGTAGACTTGAGTATGCACGATAATGGAACAGTATCCATCTTTACTTCCAACTACACCCACACTGTCAATGGGAACAGCATAAGTCAGTGCTTCTGTAAGGGGTTTTTGGTGAGTTGGGTCTACTCCAGTGGTTCTCAACCTGGGGTCCCCAGGTACTTTTGGACTACAACTCCCAAAAATTCCAGCCAGATTACCAGCTTTTAGGACTTCTGGGAGTTGAAAGCCAAAAACATTGGGCTTAGCCCTTGAATTTAAGGAGAAACATCAGAGACCATACAAAGAGATCCTGGAAATGCGCAAACATGTGAACAATAGAAAGAAGAAAACCAAGAAAATTAATAAAATCTGGCTACCAGTATTTAAAAAAACCCTCTAAAATCAGGATAGTAAATAAAGAACAACACTCTGAAAACAAAGGAAATCCAGGCAGGAAACAATCAGGGCCAGCTAAAAAAAACCCCAACAAAGGATTCCCCCAAGCAGGAATCAGCCAGGCCTTGAAGATGCAAGGCTTTTCAATGCTAATCAGGATGATTATTTGCAACATTCACACCTGCCTCCAACAGACAAGAGTCCTTTCTCCCACCCTGGATATTCCACAGATATATAAACCTCCCTTGCTTAGTTTCCAACAAACTTCACAACCTCTGAGGATGTCTACTATAGATGTGGGTGAAACTTCAGGAGAAAATGCTTCTGGGACATGGCCAAACAGCCTGGAAACCTCACAGCAACCCAGGTGAGCTTGCTTCATAAGGCCCACATGCTTTTTTTTTTTTTTTACCCAAGCCAAGTCCCAAGATTGGTGGAACACTCTGACAATTATTTCTTTTTAGTCTTCATTATCATCATCATCATTTATTTCTATGGCACCATCAGTAAATGGGTCCTGCCAAAGGCATACGATGGAAAATATATGCATGTAAATAAACACACACAGAGGGAAGGAGCAATAATTAATCACAAACCTGTACAATACAAAGCAGAACAAATCATCCAGATTTAAATTGCAGTACAAAACTTCAACATAGTATCATAGAGTTGGAAGAGACCTCTTGGGCCACCCAGTCTGATTCCCTGCCAAGAAGAAGGAAAATCGCTTTCAAAGCACCCCCGGACAGATGGCCATCCAGCCTCTGCTTAAAAGCCTCCAAAGAAGAAGCCTCCAACATAATGTAAAGCAAACTGACAATACATGGAATAGAAATATACAAGACTACAAAACAACGCTGCACTAAAATCCCAAAAGCTTTGGAAAATGAAAACAGCGTTCAATGGAGATGTTCAAAACAGACAGGAAGGAACGGTTTTGGTTCCTTCACACATTGCCTTGAACTCATCCAGAAGGCTTTCTCCTCCTCCCAAAGCACCTCCCAGGCAGCTCTCTGGGGGAGGAAAGGAAGAAGTGGGAGGAGCAAAGCCTGGGAGGGGAGGACGAGCAACCGAGTGGCCACGCCCCCAAAATGAAACTACTTTGATTTTTCTTTTCAAATTTCTAAGTGCAAAAGAAGCAGTGAACTCTCGCTCAGGTGTCCTTCAAAGCCTTTGGAGCAAAGTTCTCACACGCGAACACGCCCCTTTTTTTCTTTATCTCTCGCCCCCCCGCCCCCCAAACGAAAACTCTTTGGTATAGAGATGAAGTCTATCCTTTAGGTCTCAAACCTTTGGGACCAGAGTTCAGACAAACAGAGAAAGGGAAAGGTTTCTCTCTCCATTTCTTTCTTGCACCGTCATTCTAGAGGAGGCATGGGCAAACTTGGGCCCTCCAGGTGTTTTGGACTTCCACTCCCACCATTCCTAATAGCCCCAGGCTTAAGCGGCTGAGGAGGGAAAGGAAGGGGCCTGAGGCTGTTAGGAATGGTGGGAGTGGAAGTCCAAAACACCTGGAGGGCCCACGCTTCCCCATGCCGCCTCTAGAGTTTGAAATACCTGAACCAGGAAAAGAAAATTGTCTGGAACACTAATTTGCAATCCTTCAGAAGCAAATGTGACTGAACGAAGTGAGGTGTTCGTAGTCTCTTAGGAGGAGAGAGAAAGGCAAGGCTGCCTTAGTCCCTCAGGCTTTGGCAAGGTCTCCTTCCCTCCTCCCTCTTCCTGCCCAATGGCTCTGCCTTAGTTGTGACTCTCCCTCCCCACGGAGTCATTCTAGTTCAGTGCTCTTCCATTGGCTTCTTCCTCAGCCCCAGTTCTCCCCAACCGAATAACCAAGCACCCCCGTGCAAATCTCCTCGCAACCAGGGCCAGGGAGACAAACTTTCGAAGCAGAACTGGGAGGAAAGTTGTTCCGACGCCCAGAATCCCCAATCAGCACCTCCCTTCGCGTTGCTTAGAAACCATGAATAGTGGGGAATCCGAAAGAATTTGGAAGCGACTTTTAAAAGAGTGTTTTTCAGACAGTCAGAGATTGCTTCTTGGCTGTCACGCGGTAGCAAAGCCCCCTTTTAGCGTGGGTGATGGAGTCTTCTTCTGCCACATTCGAGGGAGAAGAGGGGTTCACGCTTTCTAGACAACACACCCCAGAATCCAGGAAGGTCACTTGGAGGATACTAGAGACTCTGCTCCCTCTAAAAGTTGTCCAAGTTTGTCTTTCCCGCCTAGTCCAATCCAGAGGATTTCCTTTGTTGGACAGCGAGGACTCGGTCAAAAGCGAACATATCCCACTTCGCTGAGGATTAATTCGCACTCTCTCCTTGGTGCCTCAGGAAACCTCAACGAGATGGCCCCATACCTGCCGCGTTTTGTTGGGGAATCTGAGCTGTTAGGCTCAAAATAACCCTCAGTTGGGGTGATTCCACCATAAATATAGCAGAGTACCAGACGTAAACTTCACAACCAGCAGAAACTTACATGTCATGAGCTGGGATAAGCTTCCATTCCTTAAGGTGGCTCTGGATTGCAGAGTCAGAACTGCAGTTTCAAAGACATTTATTGAAGGAAAAGAAATACAATTTTGATAGAAAAGGTCTTGGATCTAACTAGCTTACTAAGTCTCATCTTCTAAAGAGGTAAAAAGTCCACTCAGCTACATTTTGGCTAGAAAGAGGCAAGATGTGCATCCTCATAGGTTAAAAAAAAAAAAAAAGCAGACGACTGGAAATGGTGGGGACCACATGGTCAACCCAGGGCAGTTTTAACGGAAGAGGAAATTACCCTCAGAGACATTCCATTGCTAAGTCATCAAAGGGCGGGAGGAGACAGTGGCTAGCAGTGAAGAGTAAAGACAAAGCACTTTAGGAATCTCTCAGCTAAGCCCTGTCTCTAGCCTAGCTGCTCTTTGAGAACTGGAGACTTGATGACACAAGAGACTTGTGCAGTCCAGGGATGAAACCAAACACGTTTTAATGAAGATGAATGGGCAAACCAGGCTTTCAGATAGGTAGGTAAATAGGTAGGTAGATAGTTTGTAGGAAACGTTCTTCTGTGGAGTTTTGGGGTTCAACCGTTAGAGAAACGACGTTGGGGAGAGAGATGGGGAGTATGAACCGTTTGCTTCCCACCACCAGATCTTGCAAATAAAGGGTCGTCAGAGACATAGCCAACCCCCTCCAAGCGTGTCCTGGAGACGCCCTTGGGTCGCAGCCCGCGTGATAATATGGGATTTGTAGTTCAATGCAGCTAGAGAGCACTCTACCTGCCTCTTCACAATGTTAATACACCATTACACACGAGGCAAGTGCAACGTATCATTGATATAAGGGCACCCGCCACTGGCGCTGAAGCGTGGATTGTCAACGTCATCGAGGCGTGTTCTTCAAGATGTGACAGCTTTCGTTGCTGTGTAGACGACAACTTTGAGTCAAGAGTGAGATCCCTCTCCCAGCCTTCCATCCCAGCTCGTTCTTCTTTGGAAATACTTTCCCAATCGAGGCTCCCTCGCTCGTAGGACTTCAGACGGAAACCCAAAACCTTGCCTGCCATTTTTGCACCCTTTTCCTTCAAGTGCTGTGTAGAAACAGATTTAAACCTTGCCCTACCCTGTGCGCACGTGATCTCAAGCGGGTAGAGGCGCTACAGACAGTGGGAGCATGACCCCAAAGGCACCAAATCCCCTCTGAGCTTGGAAACTAAGCAGAGTCTGCCTTGCAGAATACTTGGATGAGAGACCACCAATGAATGTCCGGCACTGAAAGCTGTATTTTAGAAAAAAGGAATGGACAAGTGTATTTTCTGATGTATTCCTTGCCTAAGAAAAACATGCTATTGCCATGTTGGAAATAGCAACCTTCCAAGCCTCTCACTATTTATTTGTTAATGTATATATTTGCTAACCTGTATTCTATGTGTATGTTGACTTGCCAGTTTGACTAATCTCTTTAATGTGGGAGGGACTATAGATATGTGATTGTACTGAGCATGTTCAGACTCAGGACTCCATTTTGTATTCCATTTTGTATTCCTGTTGCACCAGACCTCAGTGGAGGTAGATGCATGTATGTTGCTGTTTGGACTTCAATATAGAAGTATGCTTATGGATTTCAGTGGGTACAAGTATACTTAAATACTGGACTATTGATTAAGAACGATACCCTGTGTACTCAATACAGAGAAGCTACATCCTATCTGTAATTAAACTTCAATAAGAAATGTGCCTGTATGGTGAATTAACACAAGATGTTTGTGAGTAAACAAAATATGTTATTTTTCAAAGAAGACTTTGTTTTTATCTCTGAGTACATATTTTAAACTAAGAGGTTTCAAGGGACTGTATATCTTTTGGGCAGTTACAACTGCAAAGAAACAACAATCCTCTGCTAACCAAATATATATTTGTAGCAGCATGTCTTTGCCCTTGGAAGTCCAAAGACATGGTTCTTCAGTTTAACAGCTGATTTACCTGTGTGTCATTACATGAATGTTTATGAATATCACTTGTTCAAAGGGTTGACTTCTAACAAAGTCATGCTTTTCTTGACTGGCGGTTTTCAAACAGTGGTCTCCACATATTCATGGAGATTCACATTTGCCAAACTGATATGTGCCCAGGAACTGGGTACAGTTATTTTCCAATATCCAATTATTTTCCAATAGTCGATGTCAGAGTTTTTATGTTATATCATTTCTTAAGTAACAACAAGTAAGTAAAGACCAGAGCCAACAAGCTTTAAGAGTCAAACCACCTGGCTAGCATTGAGCAATCTACAGCCAGGGTAGAGTAGCTATAAGTGTACTAAAGAAGCACAAGCTTCTCTGGTGATGTTGATGTTGCTGGTGATGTTGTTGCTGTGTGCTGTTGGAAATGAAGCTGGAAAGAAACTGAAGGATTGGTGAAGAAAACCAGAGATGGCCTTTTGCCAAGAAGGGCTGGAGAAGAGACAAGATCTTCTGCTACATATAGGTAAATATTCCAGTATAAACTTTTCTACTGACAAGACAAGTTGTATTTCTCTGCTCATTAATCAGAGGGAGGAATGCTTCCACTATAGTAGGGGATTGTTTTGTTGCTACACACAGACACCAAAAAATGTGCTGTGACAGTCAACAGGTGACTTGAAGATACACAAATATAAAGGGGCATCTTCCACATCATCCAGTGGAAGGAAGATGAAGCAAAGAGGCTGAAATACCCCAAGACAGCAGTTCTCAACCTGTGGTTCCCCAGGTGTTTTGGCCTACAACTCCCAGAAATCCCAGCCAGATTACCAGCTGTTAGGATTTCTGGAAATTGAAGGCCAAAACATCTGGGGACCCACAAGTTGAGAACCACTGCCCTAAAAACATTGACCCAACTAAAGAAAGAGAAAGTCATTGTGATTAGTGCTGTCAGGTCTTAAAAATAACAATAAGGAGTTAGAATTCATGACATGCAAGGTTGACAATCAGGAAATTAGCTATAGGTTGAGTGTCCTTTATCCAAAATACTTGGAACCAGAAGTGTTTTGGGGTTTTTTTCGGAGAGGAATTAGTATTTGCGAGTATGTATATACATCATGATATGTCTTTGAGATGGGACCCAGGTCTTAACACATTCATTTATGTTGCATATACATCTTATAGACAAAATCTGAAAGTAATTGTATACACGATATTTTAATCATAGGCATGAAACAAAATCTGTGTGCACTAAACCACATGAAAACAAAGGTATCACTATCTCATTTATACAATTTTGAGCGTGTTGGATTCTCAATTTCCAGGTAATGGATACTTAGCCTATGTTTGTCCTAAATACAAAATTGATTTCACTTAACTTAGAACCATAGAATCTTGAAGTTGAAAAAGACCAAAAGGGCCATCTAATCCAACCTCCTGTCATGCAGAAATACACAGCCAAAGCACTCCAGAAGGATGCCCATCCAACTTCTGTTTAAAGGCCTCCAAAGATGGAGAATCCACCACCTGAGGCATGATTCCACTGTCAAGTAGTCCTTAGAATAGAAACATTTTTTCTAATGTTTATTTGGAATTTATTTTCTTGTATACAGAAAAAGAACCTCTGGCAGCAGAGAAAACAAACACCATAAGGGAGTCTTGAATGCATAAGAATACCATCCTATAGGCATTAACTTCTGAGTTAAGCAGATGTATGATCCTGAATATAAATTTTAGTCTCATTTATTAACGCAATGGGAACTTAGTTAGCCAGTGCTTTTGTAAAAGCCATTAAGTCCACAGGCATAGTTTGATTGAGACTTGCAATTGGACTGAAGCTATAGAACTAGGTTGCACAACTGATGAAGACTGGAGGTAGCCTTTGTCCATCTCAATAAGACTTCCTTTGTATTAACAGATACAGCCAGAGTGGGGAACCTGTGTTTTGTAAATATAGTGTGACTACAGTCCTATTAAAGTTGGACAGCATGGGAAATATTGATTGATAGTAAGAGTTAAGATAGGACAAGAACCATGAATGAAAAGGACAAAATTCAAGGTAATAGTGAAAGGAAATTGTCACTATCTTAAATACTTTTTGAGAAGATCGCTTAGGGATTCCATTGGACTCCACTTCCACATCCATAATTGGAAATTCTGAAAGCCTGTAAAACAGAGAATAAAGTATATGTTTATTGAGAGCAGGTGCCCCTATTCCCTTATTTGCTTTCTGGTTGTCCATCCATGCCTCTCTCTTGGGTGGATTAAGTTTCAATTTGTTTACCCCCATCCAATCTGCCACAAATTTAGAACTTGAATAATTTCCTTGGGTTGACATGGCAAGGAGAAACACAGCCAAGTGTCATCGGGATGCTGATGACACTAAGCTCCCAGACTCTCCCCACTTCATCACAGTGACATATATGATAAATAGAGGTAAAAGACACAAGAGGGAATGCAAAAGGACACCCTGAGTCATGACATCAAACAGCACCTCATTCTGAAATCATTGCTCCAAGAATGACCAGATCCACTATAAAATGGTAGTTCTAAGTCCCTTGCAACCTGGACATTCAGTGATGATGATACTGAAAGTTGATGTGCTGTCTTATTAGGAGCACATACTCTTTTCCAGTTCCTAGTATGGCTCATCTACCAAATTAAACAAAGGATTTGCTCTTCCCTAACCAGATTCAAAGCCAGATTGAATAGATCTAGATTGGGCTATGCAAGCCACCAGGATCTCTCTGGATTGCATCTGTCATCCCAATGACCAGAAAGCCACATATATTTTCAATAGAGGGGGGGAAACCTCTTCAAAACCTTCTGTCTGTATGTTAAAGCAAAGTATAGGGGCACACTTTATTTCAGCATATACACACACTTTGGGAAGCTTTTTCCCTATCTGGGGGTTCATTGTACAATACAAACAAGGCGGAAGGCTGACAAGGCCTATGAATTGAGATGCTTTGGGTCTCAATTCTGAGAAAAAAAATCATCATCATGGATTGCATGATTCTCATATCAGCTCCAGATCATCTGTCACTTTCAGAAACAATGCACATTGACACGTCATTCCATGCACCATAACTCTGCTCAGAATGCTTCCTGTAGACTGTCTGAAAGCTTTTCAGTATAGTGGGGTTCAAGGTGGTCTTCTTTGAATAAAGGCTTAATCGCTACTTCTTTTAAGCATAGTGGAATAACACTCTGTTGTAAAAAGGTTTTGATCTTGCCTGCTTGGCCATTTACACTCTTTTTTTTGCTTCTTGATTTTATAACCTTAGAAAGGACTGAGTACACAAAAGGCAAGTCTTGCTTTCTGAGGGATCTTGTCCACATCTGGAGATGAACAAACTGAAATGTAGCTGTTATAATTGGACTATTTCATTCATTCATATCCAGCCTTTCTTTCATCATGAGATTCAAAAGGGACAAGTGAATGCAATATGATCGACTGGATTTGTACTAAATCATTATTTGCACTAAGTAAACACATACATGAGTGATTTTCTCATGCAAATCAGGCACAATCAGGCCCATATGTTCTTCTCATGGGTCAGAATGTAAGAGACATTTGATCACCCAAGAGAGGTTCCTTGGACAACTCTGTGCAGCTGTAGTAGCTGAGAAGAAATAATTTCTTTGTGATCAGCACTGTCATGGAGTAGGTCTTGGATAGTGTTTAACTCTTTTTCACTGCCATAGAGTAGGTCTTGGATAGCGTTTAACTCTTCCTTAGTCTAACTAATTCTGGATGTTTGAGTAACATTGCTATAGGTTATTCAGAGGTGTTCAACCTGCTTGTTTCATTGCCCCATACTTCTCTGAGAACAAGAGAAGTCTGTGGATTAGGGCTCTTAAGGTTGATTATGCCAACTACTTTCCCATTGGAGAGGTCAATGACAGCCTTAGTGTGTATGTTTCACTTCCCTTGACACAGCAGACCACATTGGCTAACTCAGAAAGGCATTTAAAGAAATTTTGTATTTTAAAATGTGTACTTCTTGTTTTAATGTTGTAAATCATGTTCTTTTGTTGTGCCCAGAGTCAGCCCTAGGTATTTTTCAAGTGTAGGCGAACAGAATTTTGCCCCCCCCCCAACCAATCACTAAAAAATAAAAGCGTTGGATAAGCGAAAATGTTGGATAATAAGGAGGGATTAAGGGAAAGCCTATTAAACATCAAATTACATTAAGATTTTACAAACTAAGCACCAAAACATCATGTTTTACAACAAATCAACAGAAAAAGCAGTCTCGACTGCGCCCCCGTATGTTTTGCGCCACAAGCGACTGCCTAATTCGCCTCATTGTTGGACCAGCTCTGGTTGTGCCTTATTATTAACATCATTCAATTTGGCAGAATGTATCCTTCTACAATCTTTTAAAATTTTGAACAAAAGCTACTTTACGAAGTTTTCTTTATCAAGTTCCATGACTATTCCTGATCATCCTGATAACCTCTTCTGTTGCACTGCCATTGTTCTTTTTTTATATAGTCCAAACTGAGCATTTATTATGTACTTAAAACCTGAAGTGATATCACACACACACACACATTTGAATAAATTCCAAAGGAGACTGGACCATCCCAACTGAGATGTTCAGCATATTGGCCCAGTCTAAGTAAGTCAGATTCAGGGAAGATAGAAAGCCAGATATGTAATTTATACCATATAAAGCCAGAGTAGAATAATGGGAAGAAGGGGAGCCAAATTTTGTACCATGACAGCTATAGTTTCTGATCTGGAGCAAAAACCAAGTCTCCAATCCACCATGCTCCTTCTGTCTTGCAGTTTGGGGCTCTTTTTTCAGCATTAACTGGGACCAGGAGACTTCTGCCTGCTTTCCTGCCTACTTGCAAGCCTACCACCATATTGTTTTTCAATGCTGTACTTTGATTTTGTCTTTTACTTCCGATCCTTAGATTGCCCTTCAATGCAGCTGTTCTTGAAATCTCAGTTTTGGGGTTGCTGATTTCTGTGTGTGTGTGTGTGTCAGGAGCAACTGGGTTGCTGATAGGGACTATAGTTTTGTGCCTTTGATACTGGGAGGAGACTGTACAAACACCAAAAGGGCACCTTCATTTTTTGTTCTTTTTTATGCTATGTGCACTGTTAATCCCTTACAACAGAAGCAGCCAATGTGTGTCACAGACAATAGACTGCTGAAAGCATCATGAACTGGCAACTCAACACTCAACTGACTATTTTAAAATGTATTTCACTTTTGAAAACGATGCTAAATTTTACAAAGATATTTCATTTTTGAAAACACCAGTTTAGAAGAGCCTAGCAAGAAACCTGTGAAAATGCCTATCTGCAACGTGGCAGGGATTATTTGGTCACTATACCTCCAGACCTCATATACTTGCAGATACCCTCCAGAATTTCACAGATGGAAACTAGGGCGCACGAGGCCAAGCATCAATAGGTCGTGATCAAGATGGCAAATGAATGTCTATTCTTTCTCAAGGTAGAAAATGTTGCTTGCAACAGTTTGCTTTCACCTGAGCACACCAGGAAGGGCAAAATTCTTCTCCCTCCTCTCTTTCCCCTTGGGAATTAAACTACATGGATCAACTTTTACACTTTGAACACAGATTGCAGCAACAGAAATAATAATAATAATAATAATAATAATAATAATAATAATAATAATAATTCATTTTATTTGTTACCTGCCTCTCCTAATAGATACAACACAGTCAAAACATATCAACATAAAATACATACACCAAAACTGTTGTGACTGCACCTTCGGGGATTATGGTTGATGGTGATGGAATTTGGAGAGGAAGAAAAAACCCTCGTGATGAGGGTTCACTGGAGGAGTTGCACAGGAAGCGACTTAGAGAGCTATATGGGGAATCTTCTGAGGAAGATTCAGATGGGGAGATGGATGCTGAGGAACAGGTGGTGGCTGGGGAAGCGGGCACTGAATGGGCACAGCCAGCGGAGATGTCTGGGGATTTGGGGCTTATGGATACTTCTGAACCTGGGGTTTCTGCAGGAGCTGATCCCAATTGGGATGCTTGGAGAAGGGAGGATGGTTCTTTAAGTGTTCATGGGGCTAAGTGTGGGCAGGATGATTGGGACTCCGACGAACTGCTAGGTACTCCAGATCCACGAGCTCTAGCTGTGTGGAGTTCAGACTCTGAGTAGATTTGGGACACCTGGTGTTTGGGTGTGAGTGTTTGGTCACCCAGGAGGAAGGGGAATAAAATGGGAATGTTTGGCCACTGCACTTTGCGTGTGGCAAGGTGTTGCTGAGGCGCCATTGGGATCTCTGTGTTTCTGGACTTGGACTGCGATTCGGATCTGCTGATACCATCTGGCTTGGCTCTCGCTGTGTCTTATCGTGGACCTGTTTTGGATGACTGCACCCTCTTCGGACTTTGGATTGAATTTGACCTGGCTTCTGTCTACGCCCTCTGACTGACGGCTACTCCCGGCTTCTGACTATTGGTTTGTCTTTCGGAATTTCTGCTGCCTCCTGACCTGACCTTGGATTCTTCTGACGACGGCTATTCATCATCCCTTTGAGGCTCTCGGCTTATCTGCACCGTGGAAGCAGCTTTACTGCTTTTCTAGTTTGTTTATTTTCCAGCAATTAACTCTATTTGTTTTCCAAAGCTGAATTGAAGCATTATTTAGTTTTTTATTGAATGCCAGCATGGGAAATTAGCGTGGCTCGTTTTTGAGTATTATTGTCCAATCTACTCTCGAAACACTGAAAAGTGAAGTGTTTCAAGGATATTTCCTGTGTTTATGTTATTTTTTGGCTTATCTTCAAAATAAACTTTGTTTTGTATGTTAACTGGCGTCTGACTCTTGACAAAAACACATGGTACAAAGATCATAATACAGCGGCAATAGAATACAAATCAACTCATGGTTCAAAGTTGACTGAGTAGACCTGCCAAAAGAGAGATCTTCAATTGTATCTTACTATCTTAAATTCTGATAGCTCTCTTAGATGTCCAAGCTCTTCTGGCAGATCATTCCATATTCTTGCAGCAGCCGATGAAAAGTTCCTCTGGGTGACGATTGCTAGTCAGGTTCTGGCTGGTTGGAGTCAGCGTCCCTCAGTGTCCCCTAAGGGGTGGATTGTATGTGAGAAAGTGATCCTGTAGGTAACCTGAACCCAAACCATGTAGGGCTTTAAAGGTTATAACACTTTGTACTTTGCCCAGAAACTAATTGGCAATGAGTGGAGGGACTTTAGTATAGGTGTAACATTCTCACTCCAGGATGCTCCTGTAAACAATCTGGCTGCCATGTTTTGAACTACTTGGAGTTTCTGAGCATGGTACAGAGGTATCCAATGTACAGCACATTGCAGAAGTCCAACCTTGAGGTTACCAGTGCCTTCACTAGCAATTTTACGTCCTCTGAATCTAGGAATGGTCACAGCTGTTGGATCAGCCAAAGCTGGTAGTAAGCACTCCTGAGGCTGACATTTGGAGAGACGGATGCAGGAGCACTCCTCAGCTGCAAACACAGTCTTTCAGGGGAAATAGCTGAGGACAAAAGCAAGGCCATGGTGGAGAGAATAGAGGGGTTGGTACATCTTTTAGGTTATTTTAGGTTTTACCAAAACAAGCTAAACTTTTATCTTTTTTCACTCTACTCAGAATGGACATGGTTCCTTATTGTTAAGAGGTAAAGTACAGTACAACTTACATTGACCCATGCATAATTTGACCCAGGTTTTTGGGGTTGCCATTTTGATGAAAAATTCTAGTCTTATACATGTGTATATAGGATATAATCCCAAGGCTTTAAATAATAAAATGTTCTTTATTTCTTTTGATAAATCAGGTCAATTTATTAGTTACTATCAAAAACTCATAATAATAGTTAAGGGTACCACAACAGAGCTTATACACATAGGATGTTTAGAGTTGGATTGGAGTAAATGTCCCTAAAACATTCATGCTTTTCCATTTAAGTGATGGCTGTTCCTCAAGGTGGAGTATTTGAACCAATTGCCCAGCCCAAATTTGAGATCAGATGAAAAGTAGTAGCCACTAAGAAAGAGCATGGGGATGGCTAGTTGTTTCTATAATTAGATATTTCCATAAAGTCTAAACCTTTGCAAGTTCAGGTCATGACATTTACTCATGTAAATGGAAAGGATCAAGAAGTTTCCTGTTACTATAGTATGTTTTCCTTTAGATTCCCTTTTTGTTTGTTTTTTCATTTCAAGATATTTGACAGGGATGAGGGACAGTATATTTACAGCTATAAATTACATTTCAGTCTAGTGTTTTCTATATTAATTTTGTACAGTTATTCCTCTTAGGTTTTCTAGTTTATGGGATGATATGGCCCCTTACTATGAAGTTGTGTATTTCATTTTGTGCCACCTTTAATCCAAAGAGATAAAGAAAGTGTGTATGGCACAAACCTCCCCCACCATTTTCTTTTTAATAATAATAATAATAATAATAAAACTTTATTTATATCCCGCCACCATCTCCCCAATGGGGACTCGGGGCGGCTAACATGGGGCCATGCCCAGAGCAATACAACATAATAAAATATAAAAACAACATATCATAACACCATTTAAAATACAATAAATAATAATAAACAGAACATCAAGAAATAAAAAAAAAACAAAAAAAAACAATAAAACAAGGGCAGGCCGCTTGAACACAGAGATAAAACCCGGAGTGAGAGGGACAGAGAAGTACTCCACTATAGGCAGGGACATTTGGAAGGGGTAATCTAGAGGATAGATGTTCGGAGGGGAGTAATACGGAGATATATGACAGAAATTACTCACCGAAAGCACAACGGAAGAGCCATGTTTTCAATTCTCTCCTAAAAGCTAACAGAGTGGGAGCTTGCCTTATTTCAGTAGGTAGTGAGTTCCACAGTCGGGGGGCCACAGCAGAGAAGGCCCTCTCCCTTGTACTTACAAGGCGAGCCTGGGATATAGGCAATGGTGATAACAGGGCCTCCCCGGATGATCGCAAGGAACGGGCAGGTTTATGGAAGGAGATACGGTCACGGAGGTAGATGGGTCCCAAACCGTTCAGGGCTTTATAGATGATGGTCTGCACCTTGAATTGGGACCGGAAGATGAACGGCAGCCAGTGGAGCTCCTTAAACAAGGGAGTGGATCTCTCCCTGTAATTTGCCCCCGTTATTAATCTGGCTGCCGAGCGTTGGACCAGTTGTAATTTCCGGGCCGTCTTCAAGGGAAGCCCCACGTAGAGTGCATTACAGTAGTCCAGTCTGGAGGTAACTAGGGCATGGACCACCGTGGTCAAATCAGACTTCACGAGGTATGGTCGCAGTTGGCGCACAAGTTTGAGTTGTGCGAAAGCCCTCCCGGCCACCGCCGACACCTGAGCCTCAAGCGTCAACGCTGAATCCAGGAGGACCCCCAAACTGCGGACCTGTGATTTCAGGGGGAGTGCAACCCCGTCCAGCACAGGTTGCCACCCAATACCCCGATCCGACGCACGATTGACCAGGAGGGCCTCTGTCTTGTCAGGATTGATCCTCAGCTTGTTCCTCCTCATCCAGTCCGCCACAGCGGCCAGGCACTGGTTCAGCACCCGAGGGGCTTCCTTGGAGTCAGGTGGAAAGGAATAGTGGATTTGCGTGTCATCTGCGTAGAGATGGCAACGCCCTCCAAAACTCCGGATGACCTCTCCCAGCGGTTTCATGTAGATGTTAAATAGCATGGGGGATAAAATAGACCCCTGCGGAACCCCACAGGTCAATGGCCAGGGGTCCGAGCAGGTGTCCCCCAGCTTCACCATCTGGGAACGACCCTCCAGGAAGGACTGGAGCCACAGCAGAACCGTGCCCCCGAGCCCCATCCCGGAGAGCCTCCCCAGAAGGATACCATGGTCGATGGTATCGAAAGCCGCTGAGATATCCAGGAGAACCAGCAGGGTCACACTCCCCCTGTCCAGCTCCCTGCGGAGGTCTTCCACCAAGGCGACCAAAGCCATCTCAGTACTGTGCCCAGGCCTGAAGCCAGACTGCGAGCGGTCCAGAAAATCAGTGTCATCGAGGAACTCCTGGAGCTGCGTGGCAACCACCCGCTCCAGAACCTTGCCCAAAAATGGAAGG
This sequence comes from Anolis carolinensis, assembly GCF_035594765.1. Taxonomy (NCBI): domain Eukaryota; kingdom Metazoa; phylum Chordata; class Lepidosauria; order Squamata; family Anolidae; genus Anolis; species Anolis carolinensis. The sequence goes on from NC_085841.1 coordinate 299,089,643, forward strand.
TTGGAGATTGGTCTGTAATTGTCACAAACCAATGGGTCTAGCGAGGTCTTTTTTAGTAACGGTTTTACCACCGCTTGCTTAAAACAGGATGGAAATGACCCCTGACCCAAGGAGGCATTTATTATGGCCACAAACCACTCCAACAACCCATCTTTGGCCAGTTTAACCAGCCAAGAGGGACAAGGATCCAGAGCACAAGTGGTCGCCCTCACAGACCCAAGAATCCCCTCCACGTCATCAGGAAGAACAAGCCGGAAAGAATCCCATAAGATGGAACTGACAGGTGCCTCGGTTACCTCCGCTGAAACCACAGTCAAGCTGGAGTCCAACTCATGACGTATCTGAGCAACTTTGCCTGCGAAGTGGTGTGCGAAATCGCTACACCGAGTCGCCAAGTCATCGGGAAGCTCCTGGGCCTCAGGAGGCCGCAGGAGCTCTCCAACAACTCGGAACAACTCCGATGGCCTATTGGCTGCAGACGCTATGCGGGCAGTCGTGAAAGCTTTCCTGGCTGCTCGCAGAGCCACGGAGTAAGCCTTAATAGCGGCTTTAGCCCGTGCTTGGTCGGACACATCCTGAGATTTTCTCCAGATGCACTCTAGTCCCCTCCTCGTACGCTTCATCACGGCCAGCTCCTCAGTGAACCAAGGGGTTGACGTGACTCTACGCAGCGAGAGGGGGCGTTCGGGAGCGATCGTGTCAAGTGCCCTAGTCAGCTCACTATTATAGCGATCAGCCAGGACATCGACAGGATCGCCAGTCTCCAGAACAGGAAGATCCCCAAGAGACCTCAGGAGTCCATCTGGATCCATCAGCCTCCTGGGGCGGACCATCTTAATGGGTCCACCACCCCTGCGGAGGTTAGAAGACACGGTGAAACTTAAACAGATCAGATGATGGTCAGACCATGACAATGGAAGGATGTTTTGTTCTTCCACTCTGACTGTCCCACCGTCCACAATGAAGACAAGGTCCAACGTGTGTCCCGCCTGATGTGTGGGCCTAGATATAACTTGAGTCAGCCCCATGGTCGTCATGGCAACCATGAAATCCTGAGCTGCACCTGTTAATGTGGTCTCGGCATGGATGTTAAAGTCTCCCAAAACTATGAGTTGTTGGGAGACCAAGGCCGCATTAGAGACCACTTCTGCTAGCTCAGACAGGGAGACTGCTGGGTCGCGGGGTGGACGGTACACCAACAGAATCCCCAAGCTGTCTCGGGCTCCCACCTTCAGCAGGACACATTCAAACCTCATAGATTGTGGAACGGTGCATCTGATCAGGGCGATAGACTGCTGGAAGATCACCGCAACTCCACCTCCCCGCCCCTCCACCCTGGCCTGCTGATGGACCCCGAAACCCGGTGGACACAGCTGGGTGAGATTCACCCCACCCGGTTCATCCAACCACGTCTCGGTAATACATGCCAGATCCGCCCCCTCATCCAGGATCAAATCCTGGATGATAGCTGTCTTACCATTGACGGATCTGGCATTCAGAAGCAGGACCTTAAGGTTGAGGGGTCTGTCCTGAAGACTACCACACCTATTCCTCTCCAGGGTCGCAATAACTCTGTTGCGCTTCTCCCTGGGTTGTTGGTGACCGTTCTTCCTTCTCCCCCACACCACCTCAATGGGGCCCCACCCGTGAGAACCCTCTTCCTCCTGAGGGATTGGCTTGTTGAGATTGCCATTTGAAGGGGATAGTCAGCTATCCTGGGATGAAAGGCCTCCAAGTGTATTTGATTGTTTAAAAGAGAGGCTTATCTCCGCTGGTATGAGAGAGGAGGAGTCATCTAATATGATAACATCATCTAATGAGGGAGGGGGACTAGGCACAGCTAATGACTGATGACAGGGCTGGGGGGTAGAACAGACATGGCTTGAAATTAGAGACTCTTGTATTTCACGAGACAGCCCAATGTCTAGGGGGCGGATCACTGGGTCTACTAATACCCTCTTAAGAATGATACCCCATTGTTGGAGTTTAGGCCCGTACAAAAACAGTTCTTCCAGTAACATTCTATCCTCCAGTCCAATGAGAAGACATAAGGAGCGGTTCCAAGATTGATAGTCTCTGCGAAGCCAGTCAATGGTCTTGATCTTCACTTCCGACCGGCTCAAAGAAAGAATTTGAGAGAGAGATATCTGGACAGCTCGCTTTGATGACCATCTGCCTCTATTTAGCATAGAGTCTGAGACTTCCACTGCCACCTTGTTGGTTCGCAACAGATTGCAGGAAGTATCTCGAGATTGTCCAAACAGTTCTGGGGACAGTGTGTTGTTTGTCCTTTGGGAGACTCTATAAATTTCCTTCCAGGCCACCCTCCCCTGACCCTCTTTCCCAGATACTAGCCCATCCCCATCCTTGGCCACTTCCAAATCTGATCTATTAACTACTTTCTGCTCCTCTAGCTTTATTTTTCCATGGTCTTCCAGAGCGTTTAGTTCCTCATTGATGTTAGTGGAACTGGTTGGTACAGTTGTTATAATGTCTATAGGAGAAGGGTTTGTCGCAATCAGGGAAATTCCCTTGAAAAGATGATCAATTTTCTTGTTCAGTGTTTCCAGTTGATACAAAACAGTGCTGAACGATTTTCCCAACAAATCACATAGGTGAAGAAGTTCATTTTTCTTCGGAAATTCCTGCCAACTCATTCCTAATACTTCCTCAAAAAGCTTCCTATAGTAACCACTCTAATCTTTCAAAATTAACACACCGTTCCTACTGACTCTTTCCACTCAGATGTATATCAACCAACATGCGCACACCATCATTCACATTCTAATACCAACAATATACCAGACAATTAACTTCATGGAACTCACGAATCCTATGTGATCACTTCCTATGTTTAAGTACCAAATACACAAATCCACTTCCTATCAACAATCAAATCTGTCTTCCTGCATCAAGATAAAATTTTCTCACTCCTATCTAAATACACACACATACACACTCAGAAAGGGGAGGGGAGAAGAAAGAAAGAAAAAAATAAATAAAATAAAATAAAATAAAATAAAATGGAATAAAATAGATGGCGGCTTCAGCACTGAGGATCCTGACAACGCCGCTTCATACAATCCACCCTGTTCAGTAGAGCCGATGAAGAGGGCCCAGCTGTCTCTCTTTGAGAACTGAAGGAGAGGGTTGGGAGAACCGCCCGGTCCGGCGCGGCCCCCAAAGCTCAACTCTCACCACGAAGAAAGCTGGGAAGGAGGCCGGGAGGCAGCACAACAAGGCAGCGGCAGAAGCAGAAGGAACACAGGCCGGCGGGAACAACTCAGAGGGCCATCCAAACGACGCAAACCACCGCAGGCCCAAATGTCTTCTCTCCACCCAAGCCGCTGGTAAGGCTCAAGGAAGCTGCCCGGATCGGCGCAGCTTCCAGGGGCTTGCGGTAACTTTAAAGGCCCAGGGAGGAGGTTGGAGACAGGGGGGGAGGAGGCCGCCCGGTCCGGCACGGCCTAGATCTTGTTGTGGGGGCCTACCAGGGGTTGCAGGAGGGCCGGTAGGGAGTCGAGAGAGGCCGCCCGGTTCGGCGCGGCCTCCACCGTCGAGGGAAAGCTGAGGACGGAGCTAAGGGTGGTCGCCCGGTTCGGCGCGGCCACCCAGAGACAGAGGTGGGTGTCGAGGGCCGCCCGGTTCGGCGCGGCCTCCGCCGTCGAGGAGAAGTTGAGCAAGGACCCAAGAACAGGTCTCGTAGATCGTCGGAGATGTCCGCTGGCGGCCGCCCGGATTCGGCGCGGCCTCAGTTTCCCCAACAAGAGCTGGAAGCAGTCACCAGAAGCCTTCGGAGGCTCTCAGCTCTTGGAGGCTCCCTCGGGCCGAGCGGATAAAATGGCGCCCAGGCTTCTTCTCCACTTCTCCCTCCCGGTCCTCTGAAGCTCCCGTCGGCAGCACCTACGGTCCTCACGTACCATCCAGGACCCCAAGAGTAAGTCAGCAATCTCACCCCTCAGGCGATGGGAGCGACGGGGGGTCCGCAATAGTATATATAATAGTTTTAAATTCCTCGCCAGTGGAGCTGATCATGGGGGCTGTTACTATGCCGCCATCTGGAGCCTCTCAAGCCAAACTCTCCCAACTCTCTTTTTACAATGTATTGAATGGAAGGGAGGTTAGTCTAAGAGCTGAGTGGATGCCTCCAGTTCAAACAATGAAGTTTCATGGAAGAATAGTGGTTTGAACCCGGGTCTCTCTAATTCTGGTTTGAAACTCTTCCTTGGATCTGAGTATCTAAAACTGGGACAGGCATACACAGAGTTGGGGAGTTATTTTTGGCTCTTCCTAACACCACACAGGTCAATTACTGCTATTTCTAGGACAAAATGTGATATTTGAGTCACTTCAGGTCACTTTTGCAAGGGAGTTTGACCTGTCTCAGATCCCACCTGCACTCTGAAACTGTTTAGTATCAAAAACCAAACTCTCCTAGAAGCAATTTTCAGCTCCCAGAATGGTTCTCTCTCCCCCAAATTGGTTTGAACGCAAGGCTTTGGGGGTTAAAAAGGACTGGGATATAAATTGAACCTGTGATAATAACAATAGATTACAGCAACAATAAAAACAGAGATGACAAATATTTTGGAGAGCCACATGCAGGAGTAAGGAGCTACTTTACTGCAAATAACCTCCCCACCCCCAACCCAAATGAATAGTTCTCCAAAATATTAGGCTTGTACAGAAATAAAAGCACATTTTTTCTGATTTTGTGCAATCTATGTTTTTATGCTCCCCATTACCTTCAGAGTCAAGCCTTGCAGTTTCTGGCACCCCAGAAGTCAAACTAAAAGCTGATAAGAGGCTTTAATTGTCTAAATGCTCAGTAAACCATTTCCATTCTGCTTTATATAAAGCTCATGTCTTTGGTATATGTTTAGTCTGTCCCAATACATTGTTCAATACCCAGCAAAGCTTTCTATTTGTCTATCACATCTTCTTTCTGTTTCCAACTGAATCACCCATATACTGAGATCCTGCAGTTCAGCCAATCCAGTTTGACATATAGAACGGATAGCATTTGAGGTCAAGGCAGAAGGTTGTGACATTTAGTGTAAGAACATAATGTTTTCTTCCAAAGCCTTTAAAACATCTTACTCATATTCTTTGGTGCCTCATGATCCATGCCACAGTATCTAAAAAGTCTACTGCAGGGTCCCTGGTGGTTGATTCCTTCATAGCAGAGAAGGAAAATAGTACTACTAGTAGTAGACAGGTCATCAGGTATTCAAGACACATAGCATCAGTCTTTCTCTCACTGTTCGTAATTATCAAATCTCTCACCACCAAAATCGCAACTGCACTGTGGATGTATCCTTGGTGCAAGAGCGTATCTGTTCATTACCTTAGATGGACAGATCACAGGATCATTTCTTTCTTCTTGGCATCTCCTGTCTTGAGACCTTCCTTCCTTGTCACAGCTAAAGAGATAGGACTGTGTAATTGAGACATGTATGGAATACATTACACACCTGAAGATTTTCTTAAATGCTGCTATACTTCTCTGTGTCTCCAGTCACCCTTTTTTAATTCAGAAGAATGAACTTGTTCTCTAACCATCAGGACTTCATCATATCAAATGCTTATAGAGAACTTCTGCCCAATAAGTACTTTCTATCCTCTCCTTAAAGCTTGTTTTCTTGCTTAGCTAAGGTCTGGTGTCAATTCTGAAAAACATTTGGATATTATATGAAATTTGTTTAAGCTTATTATGATGAGGGAAACCTTCTCAGTCATGCTTGGGTGCCTAACTCCCTTGGGTCCTTGATCCTTTATTGTTGTTATTCATGCTTGCAGAGCTGTAGCATCTACAAATCTACCCTTTAATACACAACTCATTTCCTGTATAGAAAATGAGGATAAGAGCGACTAATTTTGCAACAAGTATGAAATACCTATCGAAGGGCTAATTCAGTTCAGCCAAATGACTCAGATCCTGATAGACTGTGTAGACTTGTTATGCTTGGTATGTGATGGAACATATGGATGGGATTAAGGGAAAGGCCAGCCAGACCATTGGACAGAGTGAGTTAACCATCTCAGTTGATAGATGCAGCGTGGCAGCAAAGAGAGATACCAGGTAGTTCTCCCTCCTATTTCTTTCTCTTGGGGAGCCCGTTTTGAATGCCTTAAATTATTTTTCTATTTTCAAAAGTCTCCAGTTGCAAAGGTAGCAATAAAGTCCAACTGGTTTCTGTATAAGAGGGATACCAATTTGTTCTTTCCCGAAGAATGTAAAATGTCTAGAGCTAACATACATAATACTTGTATTCAAAATGTGCATGAATGAGCTGTCAATTTATTTACTATATGTAAAACTGTATCTTGAAGTCTATTATTACTGTTGTTGTTTCTGTTACAGTAGCAGCTCTTTGAGCCCCATTTAGGAAAAAGGAAGAATACAAATCAAATAAATACTATTATTTCTTCAGAAAAGTGGACTATAAATGAATAAATGCGATAATGCTACTATTATTTATTCATTTATATCCCAATTTTCCCAAAAATAGGGTTCAAGACACCTTGCATCATTAAAACAAAAATAACTTGACTTGGTTAAGTTAACAATCTTTTCTTTTCAGGTTCTGGTGAGTAGAATTATGAATGAGCTGTCCCAATCATGCATAAAACACCATGTCAGAATTTCCAAAATCTCATTAAAGATGACTTCATTCTGTGATATGAATTAACACATTTATCTATGAGTCATCAATCACTGAGTAATCAATTGATGAGATTTCAAGAGTGAAGTACATGAATGTGTGAATGAGTCTTTAGATATAAATGTGTATAATACTATCTTTATATGAAGACATTGGATTGAATTTATGACAGCAAATCACACTTTATATCCACAAAGTGATATTAATTTACTGTAGACACTTTCACATTACATAGTGATGGTACTATGCTTCCATTTTAACTGTTGTGGTTCCATCCTATGGCATTCTGAGATCTGGCATGCGGAGAGGGATATTTTGAATTCTCAGCCAGAGAGCATTAGTGTCCCATGATAAACATAAAAATTGTATGGGATGAACCATGGCAATTAAATGGGGTCATAGTGTTATAACTGGATAGTGTGAAAAGGATCTATATCTACCATCTGATATTGCTGACCAGGAGTTACTACAAGTGAAGCAAATGGTTGAAGAAGTGAAAAGATCAGTGATGACATCAAAGAAAGCAAATGCATGTATATGTGTGTGTGTGTGTGTAGAGAGAGAGAGAGAGAGAGAGAGAGAGAGAGAGAGAGAGAGAATATATTGAATACTGAAAAAACAAAAGCAGTGTTTAGAAAGAAAGTCATGAAAAGAATACCCTGAAGCCTAGCAAATAAATTGTGATGTGGTCAATATATTAAAAGCACAGAAGGAAAAATGAGAAAGGAAACATTTGAAAATAGTTACAAAATGGGACACTCAGACGAGGAAAGATTTGTATTTGTGGCTCAAGAACAAGTGACTCTGGCAAATAGCACCAATGCAAATATTGAAAAGTTAATTACAGATAGTAAATGTTGTCTATGTAATGAAAAAGGTGGAATTCTTGACCATCTGCAGTAAGATTGTGCAGACTAAATATAAGAAGTGTTTTGATAAAATAGTTGCAATGATCCATTGGTATCTATGTAAATATATAATATGATTTACATCTGCAATGAGCTGGTAGGAACATAATTCTGAAATGTTGTCAAAAATGATAATATAAAAATTCCATGAGATAGTAAGATTCAAACTGAATATCTGAACTGATAAACAATTAGAATACAGACATAACTGTTGTTCACACACACAAAAAACCTTTGATTATAGAGCTGTCACTCCACAGGCTGCAGTGGTGCAATGTGTTAAACCCTTTGTGCTGACTGAACTGCTAACTTAAAGGTTTGCTGTTTGATTCTGTGAAATGGGATGAGCTCCCATCTGTCAGCTCGAGCTTCATATGCAGGGACATGCGAGAAGCCTCCCACAGGATGATAACACATATGGGTGTCCCCTGGCTGACCGATTCTCTCACACCAGAAGCAACTTGCAGTATGTTCCCTTCTGAAACAATTTTAATGCCACAAAAAGCTCAGTACTGTCCCCCATATTGTTTAATATCTACATGAAGCCATTGGGAGAGATCATCTAGAGCAGGGGTCCCCAAACTTTTAAAACAGGGGGCCAGTTCACGGTCCCTCAGACCATTAGAGGGCCAGACTATAGTTTTAAAAAAAAACGATGAACACTGCACATATCTTATTTTGAAGTAAAAAAAACAAAATGGGAACAAATACAGCCTCAATGTTAATAATCATAATAAAAATAATATAGAGGGTTGGAAGAGACCCCTTGGGCCATTTAGTCCAATCCCCTTCTGCCTTTGTGCACCAAAAGCGCAAGCAAAGCACCCGTGACAGATGGCCACCCAGCCTCAATGTTGTTAATAATAATAATAATAATAATAATAATAATAATAATAATAATAATAATAATAAACATCACACAGTCCTAAACGCTTGGGAAGTGTTTGACTTGTGATTTTGTGATATGAAATCCAGCATATATATCTCATTTGCTGTGCCATACTGTGTCTTTGTGTCAATAATAATAATAACAACAACAACAACAACAATAAAGAGGGTTGGAAGAGACCCCTTGGGCCATTTAGTCCAGCCCTCTTCTGCCTTTCTGCACCAAAGGCACTAGCAAAGCACCCCCTAATAATTAATTATTAATTAAATTATAATTAATATACCATTATAAACAAGCAAAGCTTCGGAATAAGTGCATCAGGTGAGGGAAGAGGTGGGCAACGCATGCACCTTTCCCTTCTCCCTTGTACTGCATGCACCTTCCTCGGTAGAGGAGGAGAAAGACGCGGGGGGTGGATAAATGGCTTTGATGGGCCACATGTGGCCCCCGGGCCGTAGTTTGGGGACCCTTGATCCAAAGTTTGGGAGCATGATGCCATCTGTACACAGATGATATACAACTCTGTCACTCCTTTCCACCTGTTACTAAGGAGACTGTTCAGGTTCTAAACCGGTGCTTGGCAGCTGTGTTGGACTGGATGAGGGTGAACAAATTGAAATTGAATCCAGACAAGACAGAGGTCCTCCTGGTCAGTTGTAAGGCTGAACAGGGTATATGGTTACAGCCTGTGCTGAACAGGGTTACACTCTCCCTGAAGACACAGGTTTGCAGCTTGGGAGTGATCCTATATTCATAATTGAGCCTGGAACCCCAGGTCTCAGCAGTGGCCAGGGGAGCTTTTGCACAATTAAAACTTGTAGGCCAGTTGTGCCCATATCTTGGGAAGTTTGACTTGGCCATGATGGCCCATGCTCTTGTTACATCCTAAATAGATTATTGCAATGCGCTCTATGTATGGTGCCTTTGAAGACTATTTGGAAGCTTCAAATAATCCAACGGGTGACAGCCAGATTGCTCACCGGAGCAGTGTACCGGGAGCATACCATCCCCCTGTTACATCAGCTCCACTGGCTGCCAGTCTGCTACTAAGCACAATTCAAAGTGCTGGCTTTAGCCTATAAAGCCCTAAACAGTTCTGGCCCAGCTTACCTGCCTGAATGTATCTCCCTCTATGAACTACCTTGGAGGTTAAGATTGTCAGGGAAGGCCCTCCTCTCGATCTCATTGCCCTCAGAAGAGCGACTGGTGGGGACAAGAGACAGGGCCTTCTCAGTGGTGACCCCTCGACTATGGAACTCTCTCCCCAATGAAATCAGAACAGCCCTCTCCAACCTGTCTTTCAGGAAAAAACTTAAGACATGGTTATGGGACCAAGCATTTGAGCAGTAACTGTAGCAGTTCAATAATAAGAATAATTTAAAGTGATTGACTAATGGACTGACCCTGCACTATGATTTTGAACTTGAATGATTTTAATTGCTGTTTTAAAAATTTATGTTTTAATACTTGGTTTTTAATTGTAATTGTTATTTTTGGAATTGTATGTTTGCCATCGAGTTGCTGCCGGTTGTGAGGCTGCTCTGAGTCCCCTTCGGGAAATAATAATACAAGTGTGGGAAATAAATAATAACAAATAAATAAATTACATCAATCTAAAACAACCTGATTTTTTTTTTAAAAAAAAAAAGAAGAGTGTGCATTGAAACTGAAATCTACAAAGTCAAACTGTAATCACTTGGCCATGATGTCTTGGTGAAAGGGCATTTGTTAACTTGGTGCTAGAAAGAAGCCTCTCTTGGTATTGATTAGGTTTTCTATATGGCATTATTGCCAGATGTCTACTGCACCAGCTGCAGACCCTGGGTCACCTTCAAGGGCATCCATTTGTAGAGCATATTGCAGTAGTTCAAATGGGAAATTACCAGTGCATGAATTAGTGTGACCAGCTTATCCATGCAAGGAAGGACTATAATGGAGGAAAAGTACTCATTCTTTGGTGCTCATAAAGGTGGCAGGAACTGAGTGGAAAAACCCATAGATCAAATGAGGAACTTTCACTGGTTACAACTGGTCTACAGGCTGCTAGCTCCCCAATATCATATTAGTACAGACATGCTTCCATTAACAAAAAAGCATTTTTAACACAGTCTTTTAATGCCAACCATAGGATCTTTCCCCTTCTTGTCCTTTGTTATCTGAATCTTTTCTTAGTACGAAAGTAAGATATTTTCTTAGGAAGAATTGTCAAGAAGAGCTGTGAATCTTTGTACTCTAATTGACCTTACTGTGGCCTTATGCACCTGTCTATAACAGGCAATATAAACAAGCAGCTTTCCCCAGTATCTCTTGCTGAGCATGCATTAAGAGCAAAAGAGAGAAAAGGGGTGAATAGATAAAACTGCTTCAGGAGCCACTGCAAGCATATTTCTTAAAAAAAAAAAACCTAGACATCCACCAAAGTTGAAATCATAGAGAAGAAGGGGATAGTGAACAAAAAGAGCAGCCCTCAATGCAATTTGGAAGAAGCTTTCAAGTTGTTTCTAGGTTAGTAAAGGCAAAGGTTTTCCCTTGCCATTAAGTCTAGACGTATCCAACTCTGGGAGTTGGTGCTCATTTCCATTTCTAAGCCAAAGAGCCAGCATTGTCCGTAGACACCTCCAAGGGCATGGAGGCCAGCATGACTGTCTGGAGCGCTGTAACCTTCTTGCCAGAGCAGTACCTATTGATCTACTCACATTTGCATGTTTTCGAACTGCTAGGTTGGCTAACAGCTGGGGCTAACAGTGGGAGCTCACCCTGCTCCCTAGATTTGAATCACTGTTCCTAGGATGTTGAAAATGTTTTTATTTACTTATACAATGCTAACCTGATTTGGTGTTCATTTCACACAGGTATATGTTAGTTCTGAATAAAGTTTGCTGAAACAGGTTAACCTACTCTTCTTTTTGTGGTATGGGAACTACCAATATTCTTTCTGTATTTTTTTCTACTTCTCGTATCAAAATTTCTATTAAACGAGTAATGCATAGGAATCTATAGACTTTATTAACTGAGATAGTTAGTATCATACACTAGGTAGAATATGCAAAGCCATAGTTGTGATAGTCCATTTTATCATTTAAAAGATACCCCCAAAATCCCATAATACCTTTGAGACTGGGAGAAAGAAATGTATAGCATAAGGTCTGTGAGCTCAAGCTACTTCATCAGCCACACCCAGCCTGGCTAATGGTAATGGATTGTAATGGGACCACACATCTATAGGACCAGAGACTTCATCTCTGTTGTATGCTAATGAATGCAGGACAGCTAGAAATGTTTGTTGCCTTCTGCTTAGTATTTTTTTTTCTCCTGGACAAAATGTCACAATTCTAGGAGGACTTTCAAAATGGCAGAGGAAGATGTTGCTTTGAAAGCAACACATTTAGGATCACACTGAGAAACTGTGGAGAAAGGAAATAAAGTGACTAACATTTTGTTGGAATGAGCAGGGTATATATATTGATGGATTGATTGAGTGATTGTTTTCATGCCTATTAGCATCACATTTCTCCTCCTAACATGATTTCCCACTATCTCATGGAGACTTTTTTGGTGTTTTTTGCTTCGGTTAGCATTTGGGTTATTGAACTATATTTTTGCTGACACCCTGGGGAATGATGTTTTGTCTGTTAGCCTCTTTTATCTCAAAATTGTCTTTGAGGAGTTTCAAAGCTGGTTATAAGACATCTCAAGCATTTTTCTTTTAAAAATTAGGATGGAAATATTTTAAACTAATGACATACAAGATGTACACCCTTCTTTAATTAAAGAGATACTAGAGATGGTTTATATAAAGACACAATCAATTTAAGATGAGTTTAAAAGATTATAATAAAATACCAGGAATAACTATGTGTCTCAGGCAGCAGCAGTTTACAAAAGATACAGCTGAAATAAAGGTCTGGAAAATTAAACCTGTCAAAGGCGGTGAAAACAGTGATTTTTGCTCTGAGTCTAAATTATATCAAGGAAAGCATCTAGTAAATAACTTTGGGACTTTATCATACAACATGGCAAATTGACACTGAAGTAGGACTGCCACCTTTGGCTGCTGGTCTGCCATGAGATACTGGCTTTGTGTGACTTAGTCCTTATAGCAGTGGTTCTCAACCTGTGGGTCTGCAGATGTTTTGGCCTTCAAATCCCAGAAATCCTAACAGCTAGTAAACTGGCTGGGATTTCTGGGAGTGGTAGGCCAAATCACCTGGGGACCCACAGGTTGAGAACCACTGCCTTAGAGAGTGTAAAATCCCTGCAGTGATGACTACATATTCCATCACCATATGTGATGGAAGAAATTGATTAGGCAGGTCTCAACCAGAGTTCACTTGATGCCTGAAAATGAATTTGGCTAGTTTTGTTCTTCGCACCATTTCCACAAAAGAGGATGTAAGGGAATTTCTGTTGCCTCTAACAACCAGAGACCAATTGCTTCCCCAATCCATACATCCACAGGTAATACACATAGTACAAGCCCATATACTTTTGTCTTCTTCTGTAGTCACCCTCAGAATAGTAAATAGTGGCATTGTATTAATTCCTGTTTCCATCTTGAGATGAAATGCAAAGAAAATAAAGACATTTGGGTAATATAATGGGATTTTGGTGGTTGTGGCGGTTAGGGTGGGGATATCTTTACATTTTAATGCATTTGGCAGACCTTCTGCATGGTTTGAAGACAAAAATTTCCTGAAAATTGTGCAGATTGTTTGTTTGTTTTTTTTAAAAATGGCAGGTTAGGTGCTTTGGGGAGACTACTAGGAACTTCAGAGAGCACAAATGTGGGATTTAAGGGTTGCATGTGGCCCACAGGCAGCACAATGCCTATTCTTGGCCTTAAGAGTTTGTGGTCTGAAAAGTCAGCAAAGCCCACCATGGGTCATACTGGATCTGGACAGACTTCCATCTCCACTGTGACCCACTCATGAATATCATAACTAATGAAATAAATATAGCTGATTACATTTGAAGACCTACCTTTATGAAGAAAGCTTCATTCTGTAACATCTTCAAACAGTCTTGAAGCACCCATCTCTAAAAACATCAATTGCTGATCAACCCTTCCAAACAGATCTTCTCCAGATCTCCTAGACTACAGGTCCCAGCATCCTGTGTTTGAGAGTGATAGTCCAATACACCCAGGATGATAGATCAGGATGACTGAAAGTATAGTACAATAGATGGGGGGAGGCTGATGTAAGCCAAAATGGACAACAGTGGAGGCATTCTCCCTATCTCATAAGACACAGAGCTGCTCCTGGAGTGATCTGGAAGTGATGAAGTGCTACTTCCTGTTAAGGAAACTGCCCAAAATATGGCTAATATATGTTGGAGATGATTGGTTTGTGAGATTTTTTGAGAGGTCAAATTCCAACATTTTTGTAGTAGTTTGAGGGGATTTAAAATTGTTTTAGACAGTGCTTTTAAGCAGAGGTTGAGGGACTGGGGGTTTTAGGGGGAGCAGAAAAGGTCCCTGGCAATTCATGGGTCACATTGTCCCACACTCCTCCTGAAAAGATTAACCACGCAAACTGGTGATTCAAACAAGAATCCTCTGTTTCCTTCATTCACTTCTGCATGAGGTTAGTTTTACCTTTTGAAGTACTTGTAGTCTGAGGGTGCTTTACAATTTTAAAATGTGGATTGATGATTTCAATGCCTGTGGAGTGTTGAATCTGTCCTGGGTTTTAATCTGAATTTTGAAGGGGGGAAAAGCCAATATACTGGATTTCAGTCACAAAATAGATTCAGCACAATGGATAGCTCAAGGGAAGTCATTGCTCCTCCTGCACCTTAATGAGGACTAAGCCTCAGGTTTTCTTTTCTTTTTTAAATGTATAGCTGTTGCGTGTAATAACTATTTTGGGCTGAGGAATATTTATTTGTTTGTTTGTTTGTTTGTTTGTTTGTTTGCTTCACTTGTATACCGCTTTTCTCACCCTGGCTGAATATCAACAGAAGCATATACATAAATATGAATCCATCATGTTATCCCACTGTGCTACCTTTAGAATTTTTCATGAATAGTAATAACATAAGGGTACACAGTCAAACAAATCAAGCCAACCCTGACTGGGACCACTTTCCACCTGGAAACTGATGTCCTCACTGCAGAAGAACATGCAGATCAAGAATAGGTCTCCACAGCTACCTACATATCCACCGCCCAGACACTACACTTGGAGGGCCATCATATTCAGACAACGAGGGATTGCCTAAGTAAAGAGAAGTATCTTCCATCTGATCCCAGGTTGAGGTCTTCAGATTGTGGTCTTCGGATTGTGCTTGGTCTGGAACTTCCCCTGTGACCCCCCCATGGGAGTGCATGACTCCAGTGGTTACACCTGCAGGTTCATTAGAATCATAGAATCATAGAATCATAGAATAGTAGAGTTGGAAGAGACCACATGGGCCATCTAGTCCAACCCCCTGCTAAGAAGCAGGAAATCGCATTCAAAGTACCCCCGACAGATGGCCATCCAGCCTCTGCTTAAAAGCCTCCAAGGAAGGAGCCTCCACCACGGCCCCGGGGAGAGAGTTCCACTGTCGAACAGCTCTCACAGTGAGGAAGTTCTTCCTGATGTTCAGGTGGAATCTCCTTTCCTGTAGTTTGAAGCCATTGTTCCGTGTCCTAGTCTGCAGGGCAGCAGAAAACAAGCTTGCTCCCTCTTCCCTATGACTTCCCTTCACGTATTTGTACATGGCTATCATGTCTCCTCTCAGCCTTCTCTTCTGCAGGCTAAACATGCCCAGCTCTTTAAGCCACTCCTCATAGGGCTTGTTCTCTAGACCCTTAATCATTTTAGTCGCCCTCCTCTGGACGCTTTCCAGCTTGTCAACATCTCCCTTCAACTGTGGTGCCCAAAATTGGACACAGTATTCCAGGTGTGGTCTGACCAAGGCAGAATAGAGGGGGAGCATAACTTCCCTGGATCTAGACGCTATTCCCCTATTGATGCAGGCCAGAATCCCATTGGCTTTTTTAGCAGCCGCATCACATTGTTGGCTCATGTTTAACTTGAGGACTCCAAGGTCTTTTTCGCACACACTGCTGTCAAGCCAGGCGTCCCCCATTCTGTATCTTTGATTTCCATTTTTTCTGCCGAAGTGAAGTATCTTGCATTTGTCCCTGTTGAACTTCATTTTGTTAGTTTTGGCCCATCTCTCTAGTCTGTCAAGATCGTTTTGAATTCTGCTCCTGTCTTCTGGACTGTTAGCTATCCCTCCCAGTTTTGTGTCGTCTGCAAACTTGATGATCGTGCCTTCTAACCCTTCGTCTAAGTCGTTAATAAAGATGTTGAACAGAACCAGGCCCAGGACGGAGCCCTGCGGCACTCCACTTGTCACTTCTTTCCATGATGAAGACGACGCATTGGTGAGCACCCTTTGGGTTCGTTCGCTTAGCCAATTACAGATCCACCTAACCGTAGTTTTGTCTAGCCCACATTTTACTAGTTTGTTTGCCAGAAGATCGTGGGGGACTTTGTCGAAGGCCTTACTGAAATCCAGGTACGCTACATCCACAGCATTCCCTGTATCGACCCAACTCGTAACTCTATCGAAAAAAGAGATCAGATTAGTCTGGCATGACTTGTTTTTGGTAAATCCGTGTTGACTATTAGCAATGACTGCATTTGTTTCTAAGTGTTCGCAGACCACTTCCTTAATGATCTTTTCCAGAATTTTGCCTGGTATTGATGTGAGGCTGACCGGACGGTAATTGTTTGGGTCGTTCTTTTTTCCCTTCTTGAAGATAGGGACCACATTCGCCCTCCTCCAATCTGCTGGGACTTCTCCCGTTCTCCAAGAACTCTCGAAGATAATTGCCAGTGGTTCTGAAATAACTTCCGCTAGTTCCTTCAGTACTCTTGGGTGTAGCTGATCTGGCCCTGGGGACTTGAATTCGTTTAGAGAGCCCAAGTGTTCCTGGACAACTTGTTTCCCTATTTGGGGTTGGATTTCCCCCAATCCTTCGTCCATTCCGTGTTGCTGAGGTTGAAGATGGCTTTCTTTTTCTGAGAAGACCGAGGCAAAGAAGGCATTAAGTAGTTCTGCCTTTTCCCTGTCCCCTGTCGCCATCACCCCATCTTCTCCTTGCAATGGCCCTATCGCCTCCTTTTTCTTCCTTTTTCTACCAACGTAAGCAAAAAAGCCTTTTTTGTTGTTTTTTATGTCCCTGGCAAGCCTGAGCTCATTTTGCGCTTTAGCCTTGCGAACCTTTTCCCTACAGGTGTTGGCTATACGTTTGAATTCTTCTTTGGTGATTTCTCCCCTTTTCCACTTCTTGTGCATGTCACTTTTGAGCTTTAGCTCAGTTAGAAGTTCTTTGGACATCCATTCTGGCTTCTTTGCACTTGTCTTATTTTTCTTCTTTGTTGGCACTGTTTGCATTTGGCCTTGAGTATTTCACTTTTGAAAAACTCCCATCCATCCTTAACTCCCTTGTTTTTTAATATTGGCGTCCATGGAATGCCGCTCAGTAATTCCTTCATTTTTTGGAAGTCAGCTCTCTTAAAGTCCAGAATGCGTGTTTGACTTGTCTTAGTTTCAGCATTCCTTTGTATTGCAAACTGCAGGAGCACATGGTCACTTGCCTCTAAGGATCCAACCACTTCAACTGTATTGATCAGGTCTTCCACATTTGTTAAGATTAGATCAAGAGTTGCTGATCCCCTTGTTGCCTCTTCTACCTTCTGGACCATAAAATTATCTGCAAGGCAAGTGAGGAATTTGTTGGACTTTGTACTCTTGGCTGAGTACATAAGCTCCTTCACCATGACAAGATGATAATCCATTGTGGGGGATGACACATGATGGTAGTCTGCATATCAGAAGGGGCTGCAGATTTTGGCTTTTAGTCTAAAACTGAAATTAGTCTGAATTGTTTTGGAAATAGGGATTGGCACCTTGGAAAACTCATTTAAAATGCTGACTAAAACCCAGCCCAGATTCGAAAAGATATGATAGCCATCCACCTACATGTAGTCCTTCGTGTTTCCATACCCAACCCATTGACTCTACACCAGCGTTTCTCAAGGTCGGGACCTGTTGGGTTATCTAAGCAATCATGCATGCATTTTCAATGTGGGATGGTTTGTGTCGTTAGTTTTGTTTGTTGCTTAGTAACCTGAAGCCCAAGCTGCATTCCAATGCTGATGGCACCATTTAGGGGTTTTGCATGTGATGTGGGAAATGGGAGTACACTTCCTGGAGACTTCCTGGAGTGATATATGCCTCTCCTTCCTGCTCTTTGGCTCTCTCTGCTCTTCCTGTTTTCTTGATCCAGCCATGCCATGCTGATTACTCTTTGTTCAGAGATATGTAGTATCCTGAACTGTATTCTTTTGGAGCTAAGATGTTTTTGCCTGTATGACCATCATTGTACAAGATTGTGAGTAAACATATTTTTACTATTTTACTTTTGATGTCTCTGATGCTTATTTTATGCACATGACTCTTTAAAGGGAAAGGGAGGCTGGCTATTTTGCTTTTTTTCTCACCTCTGCTCACATAAACCCCTAGTATTCTGCTTTTTTGCTACTCTGCACCAATATCTAACCATATTGGTATCATAATCCTAACAAGTTATGAATATATTCCTAATAGGACCCCTGAGGGGGGTAGCAAGGGGGTGTCAGAGGGGTCGCCAAAGACCATCAGAAAATACATTCACGTTCGGGCCTATTGAGTATTCATGCCAAGTTTGGTCCAGATCCATCATTGTTTGAGCTCACTGGATGTAGGTGAACTACAACTCCAAAACTCAATGTCAATAATAATAACAATAATAATAATAATAATAATAATAATAATAATAATAATAAAAACCTTTATTTATACCCTGCCACCATCTCCCCAACGGGGACTCGGGGCGGCTTACATGGGGCCATGCCCAGAACAATACAATATAACAAAATATAAAAACAACATATCAAAACACAATTAAACAACACAATAGAAAATAATACAGCACAAAGTCAAAAAAAGCAATAAAAACAAGGGCGGGCTGCATGAACACTAAGTTAAAACTCGGGGTGAGAAAGAAATAAGAATAAAAACCATGGGGACCAGGGACATAAGATAGTGGAACAGTTTGGAGGATAGATGTTGGAGGGGAGTAACAAAAAGAAGTATATGACAGTTACTCTCCAAAAGCACAAGGGAAGACCCATGTCAATACCCACCAAACCCTTCCAGTATTTTCTGTTTGTCATGGGAGTTTTGTGTGCCAAGTTTGATTAAATTTCATCATTGATGGAGTTCAGAATGCTCTTTGATTTTAGGTGAACGATAAATCCCAGCAACTACAACTCCCAAATAACAAAATCAATCCCTACCAACCTCACCAATATTCAAATTTGGGTGTATTGGGTATTTCGTCCAGTGAATGAAAATACATCCTGTATATCAGATATTTACAATACTATTCATAACAGTAGCAAAATTACAGTTATGAAGTAGCAAGGAAAATAATTTTATGGCTGGGGGTCACCACAACATGAGGAACTGTATCAAGGGGTCACAGCATTAGGAAGGTTGGGAACTACTGCTCTACACCACATCTGCAGCTCTGCATAGGCCACTAAGAATGGCTGCCCAGGTCCACCTGCACCAACCCTTTAGAGATGATGTCTGGCTCTTATAAGCTGCCTTCCATTCTGCCAAAAGTACCCGAAGTTGGGGTGGGAGACCCTCAGACGCTCCCAGACCCCCTCCACGTCCATTCAGAGAAGGGGATTGCAAGATCTAATAAGCAACTCCTAAATGTCTAAAAACAAAAAAAAAGTCCACCAAGCGAGTGGAAATTCCTCTGGGCTTGTGCTGTCCTTTCAATGAAACCAACCTGCATCAAAAGCGGCTGCTTGGCTGTTTGTGAATGTACCCTGGCAGGCAGCGCCTTTACCTACGCTCCATTGCCTTGTGTTTGTATGAATGGGGGCTGCGTGTGCTTGCCCACACGTCCACGTGAGGCTCGGGCGACGTTGGGTGGGGGGCTTTTTTTGGGAGGGGTGTGTGCAAAAGCCTGTGTGTGGATGCGGGTGCGCGCAGGAGGGCTTCGTTTGCAAAGGAACTGAGTGGAGACGAGGAAGAAGGCTGCGAGGCTCTTCTGAAGGGTGTCCTAAAATACCCCCGAAATACACACACCTCCCTCCTTTCACTTTCCAGCAGCAGCCTCACTAGGGCCAGTTTATATTGCCCTTCCTCAGCGGCCTGGGATGGGACGGGGGTCCCGATGGATCTGGCATGGGCGAACTTGGGCCCTCCAGGTGTTTTGGACTCCAACTCCCACCATTCCCAACAGCCTCAGGCCCCTTCCTTTCCCCCCTCAGCCGCTTAAGCGTTAGGCTGTTAGGAATGGTGGGAGTTGGAGTCCAAAACACCTGGAGGGCCCAAGTTCGCCCATACCTGGGATAGATCCCTATCTGATGCCTCTCCCCCGTCTCCTGCGGGCACCCTTCAATGGCTCAGGCAAAGGCTAAAAACAGAAAGATGCAACACAAAAGATACCGCAGTCAGCTCGAGCAAAGAGGCTATTTTTAGATCAGGGAAGGGAGAGGAGGAGGAGGGAGGGATGGGGGGGGGGGGGAAAGAGAGAGAGAGAGAAGGGGAGGGCTGCTTTGGGATGTGCTATCTAATCCCACCCACCCTCCTTTTCCCCTTTAGTTCTATTAATGCTTATGTTGTTCTCTTGCTCTTTCATTCGTTCTCCCTCTCTTTTTATGTTGGGAGGGAAATTTTCTGAGGGAGGGGGGTCTTTGTTGTGGAGGGGGGAGGGCACAGCCAAGCCAAGCTGAAGATTCTGGAGTTTTAGAGCTCCTTCCAGCTCGTGGCCTCTCTCTCTTTCTCCCTCCTCCCTCTCTCTCTCTGCCAGTTGAATTAATTTGATACTATTTTTGAAAGTCAGTGTTTCTAAGGGAGACCTAATGACGCAATGACGTCAATGCAGGTCAATAGCACACACTGGAGGAACTGACTGTGCTACAGGGAGCCAGGGGCTGGGAGCCTTTCCCCAACCCAAAAGCCGCTCTCTTTGCTCTTCTTCACACAATGGAAAGAGCCCTTTGCACAAACGAAACGCTCCCCAGTTAGGTATTACACCCAGTTAGGTGTATACAATCCGACAACCCCCCCCCCCCTTTTCTTTCCCTATATAACACGATTCTAAAAGAATGATGCGTGGGGTTTTCACTTGCCAGCCCACACATACGCTTACGCACACCCTCCCTCCTCACAAATCTTTTCCAACTGATCAGACGCACTGCAGTGCAAAAAAGAAAAAGCGTAAGGGGGGGGGGGGGGGGATTGAAGGGAAGCACCCCACCCCTCTACCTGTCAAAGCAGCGTTAATGATATACACACACACATACACACACGTACACTGGGAGGTTGTGAATGCAAGGCATACACGCGCGCTGGGCTCGCATATAGCATTAGGAGGCTATAAATAGCGCCAGCGAAGGTGCGTGCATTGGCAATTTACTCCTCAAAAGTGGGGAGAGGGAGGGAGAGGGTGGGAGAGAGGGTGGGGGGGAGGAAGAGAGGCTCGCAAACGTGGGTGATGAGTGATTCTGCTCTGATCAGTTACTCAGGAGGTGCCTGGATTGGTGGTGTGGGGTGGATGCGTGGGCGGGAGGCGGAGGGGGAGGGGGCTGGCTTCTCCCTGTCTCCAAGTCAGGCAGAGAAGGCGAAATGGGGGGATTCCCCCCCCCCTTTTTAATATATACATATATATATATATATATATTCCCCCCCTTCCTTCCCTCCAACCCGACCACCCCCCTCCGCACCTCTCCTTCTCCTCCTGGAAGAGTACAGAGACACACATTACACGAAAACCTCCCCGCCTTTGGCTCGGGTGCAGCCAGCCACAGCTTCAGACGCCGGAGTTGTCTTTATGTAATTCCCCTCCCCACCCCCCTCCCTCCCTCCCTCCCTCCCTCCTCACACCCTTCTTGCCTCCTTCCTCTTCGCCAAATTTCCCTAGAAAACCCAATCGTTGCAGAGAAGGAACCGGTGTAAAGGGATTTTGTTTTGTTTTGTTGGTTGTTATTTTCTTTTTCCCCAAAAAAACAGCTCTTGTTTTCTTTGGTTGCTTCTCCCCCATCCCACCCCACCCCTTGCACACATAAGTGAAGAAGATTGGGCAAGGTAGGTCCTTCTGCGCTCTCTCGCTCTCTCTCTCTCTCTCTCTCTCTCTTTTTCTTTCTTTCCCTCCGTGTCTCTGTTCTTCCTTTCTGTGTGTGTATGTTTCTATGTGTCTCTCCATGTGTGTTGTGCTTTTTCGCAAAGTTTTCTGATCTCAGTTGCTGGATGCTTTTGCTAAGAGCAGGCTTTTGCTGATTTGCTGTTGCTGCCTGCCTGCCTGCCTGCCTGCCTGCCTGCCTGCCTTTTGGAGAGCTGCACAATGCATTGGCCAGCCTTTTAGGAAAGGGAAAGAGAAAAGTTCTCTTAGACTGCCATGGGTTGTATTTTTCAGGGTGTTTAATGCTTTCTTTTCCCCAGAAAAGAGATCAAAAGAGGGCTGGGTGTCTATATCCGTGGGCAGAGAAAGGCTATGGTTTAGAAAAAAAACATATATCCCAATTAGGAAGAGAAACTGAGCGAGGAGCTGGTGACAACCCTTGCAAGTTTTCCTTTCCTTGCTGAAGCCAAAGGGAAACTTTGACTTTGGGTTGCTGAGAGTTTTCCGGGCTGTATGGCCATGTTCCAGAAGCATTCTCTCTTGACGTTTCACCCACATCTATGACAGGCGAGAATGCTTCTGGAACATGGCCATACAGCCTGGAAAACTCACAGCAACCCAGTGATTCCGGCCATGAAAGCCTTCGACAAAACTTTGACTTTACTAATAACCAAGAATTTTAGGGGCACCTGGAAGACTATGTTTTCTTTAGCATCAGCTTTGGTGGGCTGCAGCCCACTTTGGCAGAGGCACCTTCAGAGGTTGCTGTCCATGGACGCTGAAGCCAGGCAAAACCCTCAGCCTTGCCTCTTTACTCTTAAGCCACCCGTGTAAAATGCTGATGGCATGAAAAGATAAGCCCTGCGCTGCAGAGACTGGACAGAGGGGAGCCAGGAAAAGGACTGCCATTTCTGATCTGGAGAACTCTTCACCACTTGGGAAAAGGCTGGCAGACTTTTGGAGGGGATTATAAGACAGCAAAGGATAAACAAGACTATGCAGAGAGGAAAGATAGACTCCAGCAGCCTTCACTCTTGGATGCCAGAGTGAGAAGCCGCCACAATCTCCAACCACCTGTAGAGGGAAATCTTTATACACAATCATTCCCCCTCCCCACTAGTTGTGTCTCCAGAAGAAAATGAAAGAGAATCTTCCATTCCAAACTTTTCTGGAAGGCAAGGAAGCAATGCAAAAAAACCAAATGTATTCCAGGGTGTCTGTAAATAGCCCATAACCTGACACTTTTCATCTTGCTTGAATGAAGTCAGTGCGGAAGAGGGGAAATGGCACAATGATCCTTGGCATTTCTGGTCCCTTCTGTGATGCTCCACTTGAAGAAGAGACTCTGTCCAGATATGTTTTGCCTTAAAAGTTTTTCTGTGTGGTTCATTTGAAGATGGTTTGCCTTCTAGGCTGACAAATCATACCAATTCCAAAGAGTACATGGGTATGAGTAAACATGTTTGAGAATATGTATTTCTCCATTCAGAATGGTTGGGTGAGATGATTTATTGTCTACTCTTTTGTCCACGGAGACTTTGGTTCAGAAGACTGAAGGAAAGCAGTCCTTACCTACTATGGCCCTGATTCTAACAGTTGTGTCTACTCTACACTGGTAGCTGTTTCACCAGAATGCCATGCAGAACAAACTGCAGATCCAGAGAAAGAACTGCTAAGTACAGCCAAGGATGGAGCACTAGTACACCATATGGACTGCTGCCATCAACTTTCATCGGTACAATATTGGAGCTTATGATTAACAGGGAACAGAGAAAGCTAGAGTTTGGTACCTAAAATTAATATGCAGGATAGAAGACCACCAGTGCAATTATTTATGGCTCTGACTCCAATGGGGTAACTATACAGGTGGTTTCCTAACCATACTACAGTTTCAAATCTTTGAATATGCTCAGTTTTAACTAAGACTTTGAGTCCTTCCATTAGGTCTTATGTCCATGGCAACGCACATAGTATTCTTAATTTGCAATGGGTTACACTCATAGAATCATACCACTGGAAGGGATTGCAAGGACCATCTAGTCCAGCATCTTGCCATATAGGAATACACAACTAAAATACTTCCAAGGTGATTCAACTTCTCCTTAAAGGCATTCAAGGAAGAGTACACTACTGTCCGGGACAGTCTATTCTGCTGTCTAACAGCATTTGCAGGCAAGATGTCCTTCCTAATGTTAGGTGAAATCTCTTTTCTGATAGTTGGAGTTATCTGGCTCATGATCAAATCTCTGGAACAGCAAAAACCAAGCATGCTTCAGTTTTCCACAGAATAACCCTCCCTGTATTTAGATATGATGCTATATCGCCTTTGAATGGTCTCTCCTCAAAGCAAAAGCTCAATCTTTTCTTCTCCAAGCTGTCCTATAAACTACTGAAATCACTTTGAGATGTGATGTTAATATGCCTTCATATGGTACTAGGTGCCCTATAGCATAAATGCTCAACTTCAGCAACCCTCACTTTAACAACTGAACACAAGTCTACAGCTTTTGCCTACGTTGAATCATATAGTTTCTGTAAACGGAACAATGATTTATGTTTCACCACTGTCTCCTACCTACATTATTGCATCAAATGGGTTGGACCATCATCCTCAAAAGACTTTCAGCCATAGATCAAGAGCCTGTGAATTTTTTCACCCTTTTTCATAATCTTTGTCCTACTCAATGTTCCTCCTTACTTTTTTTTCTTCCAGTTGTGTCTTGACTGCACATTCAAAGACAACCCAATCCAAGGAGCCCCTCCCCTCCCCGAAAGTTCCTGCATTGCCAGTGACTTCCGTTCTAGGTAGTCCATCATTGCTTTATCCATGATTAGAAAATCTGGAAATTCTGCCTTAAGTTAATTACGTAGATGTTGTTTTTCTTCAGAATTAAGACCAGTGAAACTGGAAAGGATAATATGACACAATTTTAGGCCAGACCAAAACTGATGGGTGCTTTTTTGAAGCAAAAAACAGCACATGAACTATTTTCATTGGTACGCTAAGCTTCAGACTTGAACTTAATAATGCTATTGTCAGTTCCACGGACCTCCCTTTGGCTTACATACATGCAACTGTACAGAACTGCCCTCTTGAAGAAAAACACTAATGAACACCACCTGTGGTATTCATCTCGCAGTGACCTATGTGTAGGCATGAAATAAACAGAGGTCCCAATACATATTATTAAGGATCTTTCTATAAAGAAATGGAAACAACTATAACTCAGAAGAAAACTAGATGGTGATCAGGTTGATGATCTTTAAAAACTAGTTAGGAAGTCACAGATGTGTTAAGGAAATGTGAAAATGCTGCATTATTAAAGAGGAAGAGCATGATCAACAGTGGGAAATATTGCTGATAATATAAGGCGGGCAGGAGATGCACACACATTTACAGAAAACCACCCACAGAACAACATCTGATTGTAAGACTGCAAACCCCAACAATATTTTGATGCTCTGCGAAGCGTTTTCTGTATTATCTTAGAATTATGAATCTTCTTGCAAACCTCTTCTATTTTATAGTGAATTGTCATGTTCTCCAATTTCACAGCAGGTGATAATGCTCTGATAAGAATGACAATTAATGATTTTCTTGCAGATTACCTAGAATGGAGAACAGCTTTAAAATTTTGCATTATGTGTTTAACGTGTAAACATAAACAACTTTGAATGAAACAAATGCAACAATGCAAAGTCAATAATATATATTTGGTTTAAGCCAGTAATGGCATCACGTAGATAGTTCACTTAACACATATGTATATTTTACTATGGTGTTGATATTGGTATATGTTCATTAAAGGTAGGTAATAACTCTATGTTCTTTCCTATTTGTTCATATCTCACAGCACAGTGGCATTTATTAGATTCACCCTAAGAACATGTCTATCCATCTCAGGAGATACTTTATGATTCTCAAACCACGATTAAGTTAGGTATAAGGACCGTAAGCTTATCAAACTCAAGACTTGGTACCAGTCAGAAGACATAATATTTCAGTCTCACCAAGTTGCTTTGGCATCTATGGCAGAAAATTCAAAATAACTTCTGTCTCTTTCCCTGAGAGTAAAGATTTTTCAATTTACCTCAAAGTTGTTTGAAGCAATTGTCCCACTCTACATTGGGAGCTGAAATTCAAGAAAGTCCTTTGACTATATCTCTAGTCTTTAGTTTGTTCAATTCTTATTTTCGCTTAAACTGCCTTTAAAGCATAATGGTTTAGAAACAACTATATTTTAGAAGCAATAATTATGGAACATACTCTCTACTATCTTGCATTGGGAATTGAGAGTTTTCATTTGGTAGACCTTTCCTTCAAGTTTAAGTCTGAAAAAAGCACATGGGAGGCTGCAAATAAAATAAAATAAAAAGGAAGAAAGGAAGGAAGGGTTGAAATGAGATGTCCCATAGTTTAAAGGACAGAGCAGAACTATAGCTGAATATACAGTTTCTGGAAAAAGTAAAAGAAAAAAAGAAGAGGAGGAGGAGGAAAAAGAAGAGGAAGAAGAGGAAAAAGAGGAAGGGGAAGGAGGAGGAGGAGGAGGAGGAGGAGGAGGAGGAGGAGGAGGAGGAGGAGGAGGAGGAGGAGGAGGAGGAGAAGAAGAAGAAGACGAAGAAGAAGAAGAAGAAGAAGAAGAAGAAGAAGAAGAAGAAGAAGAAGAAGAAGAAGAAGAAGAAGATGCAAAAAGCATGTTGT
This sequence comes from Anolis carolinensis, assembly GCF_035594765.1. Classification (NCBI taxonomy): domain Eukaryota; kingdom Metazoa; phylum Chordata; class Lepidosauria; order Squamata; family Anolidae; genus Anolis; species Anolis carolinensis. The sequence continues at coordinate 299,115,993 of NC_085841.1, forward strand.
GCCTACTGAGTCCATGGAATGGAACATACATTTCTTGTCTGGAAATCTATGTTATAGAATGCCATAAAAGGCAGGTTGATACACCTGTTCTGACTGCTAGGTCACCCAATAACATAGCTGCCATATTTCCATTTGTATCTTGTCCGTCTCCTGCCCCCAGCTCCTCTCGCCTTTGCACCAGCAACGGACATTCTTGATATTCTAGTTAGGGCTGAGTCAAGACACTTGGCTGCCTGAAAGAAAAGATAAGATCCTTCCAAACTCCATGTACAAGAGCCGGCCAAATTAACAGCTGCATCCTGCTTCAACATGGACACAACATCTTTCTTTGGATGCAAGAATAGCAAGCTGGCATATAGGTCCTAGGATAAATAAATCTAATATAGATGGCATGCTGATCAGGTTATACTGGAAAAAAAATCTGTTCTTCCATTTTCAGCCTTACAGCATCCCCTGCTTGCCTCAGGATGCTGCCTCACTTTGCCTAGTATCCGGGTCAACCAGATCCTCATATCCCAAATTTTCTGCTACTGCTGCAAAATTTTGGGCAGACACAGGAATAGGAACCTAACACCACTCCCTAGTACACTGAAGAAGTTTGGTGCAGTACAGGAATCCAATGCATAGACTCTCTATTTCTCTTTGTACAGATGGCACAAAACCTAATCAAGGCTTTCGTCCCCCCTGGGGTGCTGGACGTTCAGTATGGTGCTGGCTCTAAACCACAATTTGGATTGAAGGCTTGGTATCTGTGGATTGCCTTAAGCAAGTCCCTAAAACTCAAAGTTGAGTTTCCATGTGTAAACTAAGAAAGATGGTACAGAATAGCCAAATTTAGAGAAATTGTAATAAATATGACATATTTTATGGAACTAGTGAGTGCTCAAAAGACGGGTGATTGGATGGATGCAAAATCTCAAAAATAAATATCCAAAGCAAAATATAATAAGCAGCAGTATTTTTACAGTTTGATTCAAAAAATGTCAAATATTGGCCACATGCAAATGCAAATAAGCATTACATAATGACACCTAATAAGAGTTCTAAAACCCCTATATTTATTATTGAAAGCAATGATGTCTGCTAATAAAAAAGAATAATGGACATGATGGTCTGCAAATGTAGTTCTTTGTGTATCACACACATGGATTTTTGATAATATAGAAAAGCCCAGTGTCATTTCCTTCAAGAATTCATATCAGCCTCCATTACTGCTGAAGACTTTGGTCCATACAATGCATAAGGAACAAACGAAGCATCATTTTTGTATCACAACAGACTCTGCTCATCTAGCTCACAGTTGTACTAACAATGATTCTTCAAGTCTTTTAACCAGGAGTGGTTCTTTCCCAGCGCTACTCCGGAGATGCCAGGCATTGACACTTGGACTCTGCGCATGAAAGCAAATTCTGATCTATGCAGCCTTTCCTCAGGCAATGTTAGATACCTGGATGAATTCATTGTCCTCTATCCAGGATCATTCCAGAGATAATAACCACAATCTTTGTAAGTAGGCATGGAGATCTACAAGCACCAGTGCAAGTAAAATAAATTTAGGCATTTGTTTAGTCATTTATTTGAAAGAGAAAAAGGCAACCACAGCAGGTCTAAGGGCTATCTTTTTGTTCTGGGACTTTCTAGGGGCTGCACTGACTGCCCAAAGTACCCAAAATAAAGAAAGCAAATGTGGCTTTAAGCCTATTTTTGGTTTTGGAAATAGTTAAAAACAATGTTAAACACTGCAGATGGGACAGGAATTATATATAATAATGTAAATATACACTATAGAAAAGAAATATATATTTAAAGCAAATAAATCATAGTTGAAGCAATTGTTCAAAGTTCCAACGCAGTCAAGTAAAAGCAGATATAAACAGCACAGAAAATTAGAAATAAAAAACTATGTGGACTTCTTTTTCCTGCTTCCATATTATGGATATTAATCCTAATTTTCATCCAGATGTTCCATGAAAGAAATCTATTCACAAAATCTTTAAGGTCATTTTGAGGAAACGTCTGCAGTAAAGACTTTTAAGGGGGAAAAAACTGCACTGGAAATACCCTCTCCAGCCCACTCACCAAATACCATATTGCTGAAATAAGAAAATGCTGTGGCCATTTGGAAACAGAAAAGGAGCCGTTGGGTTCAGTTCAACACATGTCATACGTATTTCAATCAAGCTTGGAGAATGGTCATATACACTCAAGCAACAGTAATTTGTTCTCTTCACTACCTGCACCGCAATAATACTCAAGCCCACATCCTATTGTTAGTCTCAATTGGAGTAAGCCTGACAATCGTGTATTTTATCCTCTCCTCCCAGTTTTAATTTGTGTTGCAATTATTTTAAATTAATGTATTAAATACAATTGTTTGTTTAATTTTTATTTAAAAATAGGTTTTAGCTGTGTTTTAACTTGCTTGAACTTTATTTTGTTTTAATTTGTTGTAAGCCAATTTGAGTTCCATTATTGTGAGAAAGATAAGATATAAATAAAATAAGATTAAATATATTGACTCACCTATTCTGCAATTGATTTAATGGGTCTACTTTAGCTGGAACTAACTTGCAGGAGTCAGGTTTCAAACTAGTTAACCAAATTTAAAAGATTCAATTTTTGAACTCACTGTCTCTAGCGCAGTGATTCTCAACCTGGGTTCCCCAGATGATTTTGGCCTTCAACTCCCAGAAATCCTAACAGCTGGTAAATTGGCTGGGATTTCTGGGTGTTGTAGGCCAAAAACATCTGGGGACCCCAGGTTGAGAACCACTGTCTTTAGGGAATCAGTTCCATCTGCTGAAGAATCGTATTATAATGAAAAAGAAACAGGAGCTAATTCAAGAACAATAATCCTTAATGTAGTTTCAGACCTGGGACCCAGCTTGCTCCTGGTCACATATACATATCTTTGTTTATACATATTTGCATCAAAAATATTTATGGTCGAAGTACTCTAGATGCCTGATCACCTAGCACAGGTTGAAGGTATCAACCAGTTGCATCCCCTAACTCATGAGTGAAGGTTTAGGCATTCTGTGATCTCAGAATTGACCCTATAGGTGAAACAAAAATATATGAAGCTTCACGTTTTAAGTAAAGAAGGTTATTATTTAAAAGGAAAATGTACTCTGGAGAAGTTTGTTTTCCATAAATTATTTGAGTGGCTATATTCAATAGCAGCTACATTTTGCAAATTATTTTCAAAGCCAGTGTCAGAGTCTCAAAGAAATTAGCATGTAACCAAGGCCTGTTCCATTTCCGCTAGGTATTATAAGCAAGAAATACCAGCAAAAAGAGATAGACGTCACTGATGCGCTCAATATCAGGATCTGGAGCATATTGTATTGTATGCAATGGGATTTCTAGTAGGTTTGGTTAGTACTGCAGATCACATAAAATATCCCAGATGAGTGGAAACCACTCATTGTTTAAAACTTTGCTACCCAGCAAAACTTAAAACAGATATATTGGATGACAGAGAAAGAGTCAATAAAAAGCAGAGTTGGATGTAAATAATGGAATTTAGAATACTTTCCACAGACCATTGCAAATAGATTGTTTCTTTCTGTGAACTTCTCGTCTTGTCTCATTTGCTATGTGTTTGTCTTCTGTCTCCAGATATTTTAATAGTCTGAGCTGAATCCCTAATAAATACTGTCTTGCAAATGCTTCAAGCATTGTTTATATTTATTAGACACAGAAGTGTGCTTCAGTTCTGGATTTCTGTACTGGAGATAGGTTGAGTTAAATGACCCTTGGGATGCCTTTCAACTTGATAGTTTTAAGATTTTGTGAGAATATAAGATGAGCTCTACTGAATAGGAACAAAGGCCCATATAGTCTAGCATACTCTTTTCCACCGTAGTCCACCATTTACCTTTGAGAAGCCCATGGCAGAAGATGAGAGCAATAGCCCTCTCCTGTTGTGTTCCTCAATTTCTCCACCCATATAGAAATCAACCTCTTGATATTGAAGGTATGGGGCTATTGTTTTTCTCCAGTATAAAAACCACTTATAAGTACTGCATTCCAATCTAAAACCCATGTGGATGGAAGAAAACTTTGTTTGTTCAATGGAACATAGTGCCAAGTAAACCTGATTAGGAGAGCTAGGGTGTGTAATGGTTGAGTGTTGGACTATGACTCTGGCCATGGGAATCCCTGGATGACCATGGGCAAGTTGCACTCTCTCCATTTCAGTGGAAGACAAAAGCAAACCCCCTTTGAATAAATCTTGCCAAGAAAACCCAACATTGGATTTGCCAGAGGTTTGCCATAAGTCAAGAATGAGTTGAAGGTACACAACAAGAAATATGTTTAGGATCATGGGATTCAATACAATAGAATATCTATCCCAAATAACGAGACAGATCTGTTTGCTCTCAGAACATTTATTTTCATATTAATAGTCATAGTCCTCTCAAACCATTCTGCTCTGAGGGGCAGGGAATATTCTTCATAATATATTTCATGCTGTCTTAATATTATATATTATATATACAGGGCATGCTACCATTGTTGGATAATTCATATAAATAACTAAAAACATACAAATCTATTTGCTTTAAGGTGTGTTGCAGTCTCTTACGAGAAATTTCTTTTGGCAGAAAGTGTCAGTTTTTGTTTCACTGACTGGACCAAGTGATATTCATATTTGATGTTTTATATTGTTTCATTAGAATCTATATTTCAAAATCTTCAGGCTAAAGGATACCAATGGAAATGAACTACTTGGTCATCTGGTTTCCAGATAAGCTGTACTGTGCTTGGCAAAATAACCAATTCTTTATCAGAAGTTGTAAATATCTGAAATACCAACCATAATGGGGAACTATTATCTGAAGGCCGGTGTCCGGCCTTATACACTCAGGCCAGTGGTAGTTTGCCTGGTCCAGAACAGTTTCTTCTGGTCTCTATTATCTCAAGCAATAAGAGTTTCTCCACAATTAACTGGAGATGGTAGGGTCTGAACTTATGTGTGCAACCACAAACAATATATTTTAGCACAGGTGACCTCCTCTTCAATTGAATTATGATCACAACACCACAATGGACCATATTTTGAAAAGGAATAGTAAAAACATTTGTTGACAGTACAGAAATGGCAAACTGGCTCAGTCAGTTCTATGTTTTTTATACTAGACTTTGTATTTCATTTTGGTGTGTCTATGTTGGATGGTAATAGCTTTCACTAACCTGGTGCCTTCCAGATTGTTGACCTACAGCTCCCTCAGTGCTCCACCAGTAACAATATATCTAAAGGCTGGCTCATATCGATAATCCCTCTCCTTTTATATGTTTGCTATGTCTCCTACACAAATGGGCAAGTAGTGGTCCTTCAGATATCACAAGACTTCCCATCATCCACCACCACTACCCATGCTACTTAGGGGAATTACAATCCAACAATATTTGAAGGGACTCATGTTGATTACCAGGATTTACTATAGTCCAGTAAAACAAACAATCTAAAATTACAAAGGGGGATATATATATATATACATACATACATACATACATACACACACACACACACACACACACACACACACACACACATATCAACCAGGCATTGAATAATTTTTAAGATAATCATAATTGTGTTAGTCTATTTTTGAAGTAAATTCAACTTCAGGAAAAACATAGCTATGAAAGACTATAGCAGTGATTCTCAAACTGTGGGTCCCCAGATGTTTTGGCCTTCAACTCCCAGAAATCCTAACAGCTGGTAAACTGACTGGGATTCCTGGGAGTTGTAGGCCAAAACATATGGGGACTCACAGGTTGAGAATCACTGCTATAGTCTTTCATAGCTATGCTTTTCCTGAAGTTGAATTTACTTCAAAAATAGACTAACACAATTATGATTATCTTAAAAATTATTCAATGCCTGGTTGAGATATATATATATATATATATATATATATATATATATATATATATATCCTTTTGTAATTTTAGATTTTGTTTTAGTTAGGCAAAAAAGGGTTGCCTTACATTAACTACTTTTATTTAGTCTTCCTTTTTGTGCTCCAAAGGTTTGGCACAAATCTATAACTCTCTCGACATTTTGCAATTATAGCCTCATCACTATGTCATTTCCTCAAGAGCATGGCCAAAGGTTTTTTATTCTAAGGATCATGAGCTTTGTCTGTAGGATGTTTTTGTTGAATATCTATATCAACAATTCTAGTTAGTCCAAATTAAAGTATAAAGTGGGTTTAATACAGAAATGTTTGGAATATAAGTGTTGCTTATTTTATGAGATATTAAAGTGTTATGATTCTTTAAACAGATTGTCTCTTGCTAATTTCATTACACTGATGATGCCCTTCTGTCAATCCCAATTATTTTCCACCCCAAATGTTTGGGTGAAGACAGAACTCAGTTTAACACAGCTATCACTTCTACCCTTCTAGAACATGTTCTGAATGTGCAGACTCAAACTTAAAAAAGATACATTCATTTTTTTTTTACAAAAAGGGAGTATTGTAATATGTTGAATATGCTTCTTTTGACACCAACCAACCAATATAGCTTCCATGGAATTGTGCTTCTATGATGTGGCCTAGAAATTAGGAACTGATTTGTATTATAGGGCATATAATGGCCATTGGTCCGCCTAGCCAATGGCTTACTAAATGTCCATTGTCTTGTCCAATTGTTTCCAGCTCCAATGCTTAAAAAGCTCTAATAGAAAGGCTTAAATTGTTGTTTGTATGTGTAAAGCAAGTGCTGACCACCAAACTATTGGCTCTCCTAACCAAAGATCTATTATCTAATAACTTTGTTGAGTGGTATGCATTTATGATTTAATTATAAAAAAAAGGTTAAAATAAATTCACATAGCATGTATATACGAGATGATAGAGGGCTAGTCTTAAAACTTGCTGTAGAAGATTTGTGAAATACAGCTGCTATTTTTGCAGATAGATAATGATAATAGTGACGTGCAATGACGTTAATCTTTCTTAGGTAAGATGTCTGAGTTTACTTTTCATTCTTTTTTTAAAAAAAGTTAAACACAACAAACATATATCTAAAGAACAAGTGAAGAGTCTATGATTATAAAATGGGCTGAAGCAACTCAGTGAGTCTTCTACCTCCAGCACATACTTTTCTAGAATAGAGAATACGAATCTGATTTGTCTGTTGATCTACAAATTCAGTTAACATTTACTATGCCTATTAGTGAGGACTTATGCTAGTTTGGACTTCTGGCATGTAGATTTCTCTATTTCAAGCCAAAATGTACATACCATCAAATCTACATTTGAAGCAATGGGTGTCAATGTGTTTATGACGCATTTATATTAGTATCTATTTTTAGTGACTTGTTTTTAATGAATATGTTCAGAATCGAAAACAACAAAGAATCTCATGGCATCTTGAAAACTAGCACACTTATTATAGCATGAATGTAAACATAAAGTTCACAATGTAATAAATGTGTTAGTCTTTGACGAACTGTGGGATATCTTTCTGCCTCTGCAATAAGAGACATAACCCATCTGAAAGTCAAGCTCACTTATCTACTGGAGTTGATGGATGTGAGTTTAAGGTAAGGAAAGGTAAAGTGACCCATGGATGTTCATAAATAGTACATACCCTGCCATCATTTTATTTGAGGAGGGATATAGAAATGTTTCTAATTAACATCTGTCAGCCCTGGACACTGTCGTACATTATTTAGTTATTTATTTATTTATTTATTTATTTACAGTATTTATATTCCGCCCTTCTCAACCCGAAGGGGACTCAGGGCAGATCACATTATATACATATAGGGCAAACATTCAATGCCCATATACACATAGAACCGAGACAGAGACAGGCATAGAGGCAATTTAACCTTCTCCTGAGGGGATGTTCGATTCTGGCCACAGGGGGGAGCAGCTGCTTCATCATCCACTGTGACGGCACTTCCTCATTCCAATGTCGTAAATTAGTTAAATTTGCTTCCCCACTTATTTCCTACTTGATAGATGCAACTATCTTTTGGGTTGCTAGGTCAGCAATGAGCAGGGGCTATTTTTTATTTTTTAATTGACGGGTGCTCACCCCGCCACGGGCCGGCCTCGAACTCATGACCTCATGGTCAGAGTGATTTATTGCAGCAGGCTGCTCACCAGCCTGCACCACTGCCCGGCTGTTATAATGTTATAATGGAAAATATTATCTGAGACTCATTGAATAAGTAACATATACTTCTCGTATGTCCATGAAGCTCTGGAGTGATAAGATACATCTCCAACATTTGGCAGCATCACTGCTGACTGTATGGACCCATAAATCATGCAGAAACTACAAGTGAAAATAAACAAGGAATTAAATGTGTGAGATTAGCAACTGAATTTTTTAAATCCAAATTATAACTGAAATAGACTTCTCTTTTTCCGGTTTGGAAATATCTTATCATTTTAGATCAGTTTATTTAAGAAAATGAAGGATTTATTAAAATAATTATCTGTGTTTTTAAGTTGAAGGACTTTGTTAAAAATGGATGAAAACTGTGCAAATTAATCAAAACTCTACCTTCTTTAGATTCATACAAAGTGCTAGTATATCACAATGTTTAGGTTTGTAAAATAACTTCTTAAGGGGTAAAGAGCTGTTTTTCAGCACCGTGGATAGTTCTCATGATACACTATTATTCCATTTTCTGGTGGAAGCCATAGTTGTTCCATCTGAAAAGGAATGATAATACACCTCAAAATGGAGAATTGAGTAGGTGGTCCGTAGATTTTATTTCTCCCTTTTATTACCTTGCCTTAGATCTTTGGAAAGCAAAAGATTGCCGATAAGCGTATCATATCAAGTTGAAAGATAACGCCTTTTTAAAAGACATATGACGATCAAGAGAAGCAAGAATAGCAATGAGTGGATTTCTATAAGATTCCATACTCTTGAAACAAATGAGTTTTTTGGCTCTGCCTTTTCATATGTGATGTACAAACGGGACTGAGACAAGGATATCATCCATAGCACCTATTTTTAAAAAATCAAAATATTTTCTATGTTGTCGAAGGCTTTCATGGCCAGAATCACTGGGTTGCTGTGAGTTTTCCAGGCTGTATGACCATGTTACAGAAGCATTCTCTCCTGACGTTTCATCCACATCTATGGCAGGCATCCTTAGTGGTTGCCTGCCATAGATGTGGGTGAAACAACAGGAAAGAATGCTTCTGGAACATGGCCATACAGCCTGGAAAACTCAAAGCAACCCAATTTTTTTCTTTTACTAGAATATTGAGCACCATCTATTTTTCAGTTGTTGTCTAGAACCTAGAATATAGAAAAAAGTTACTGTTAGATAACTAAAATACCAATGACAGGGCTACAAGAGGAGAAATATTAATAGATGAGACTAAATTGCAAATAAATTGACAAATCTTCAAAGTAATCTAGAAGAATCTAATAAATAGATTAATACTGAGGCTTGCCACCCAGACAATACCATTTCTTCTTCTTTGTTTTGCTTTGATTTGGGGTACTGAAATAAAATAAAGTTATGAAACAATCTTCCTAGACACTGATAATGGCTAGACCATGCCATAAACTGGTAGAATGAAAGGTTAAATCTGTTAATCTTGATGAACCTGTTACATTAAAGAAAAGCAGGCCTTGCTTCAGGAATATATGTATAAGTATAACATGTATAAGTGTTATGATAATTCTAACCCTAATATTTTCTTTAATCCAATGATTTAGTAATTAATATCTGGCCAGATGACCCTTCCAAAGCTTCTCCTGAGCACCAGTGAGACCAAGGCTGTTTAACCAACTTTCTTGATTATTACATCAAGAATATGTATCTGTTTCTGTACATGCACACATGAATGTACAGCTTGTTGGGTTTTTAAAAGGATAAAGGCAAATCGGGCATCTGGAATAGGCTGGCAAAAGATTTGCATCCTGCTGCATTTGTTGACTTGTTATAGGTGCATGGTTTTTGATGCTTTATGGGGATTCTGTATTGATCTGATTCTTGTATGTCACCTTGTGTGCCTTCTGAACAAGAGCTGACTCATAAATAAAAAGGAAAAGCCCTGGTTGAAGTACGTGGGAACATGCTATGTCACTGCATTTGATCTCAATTGCCTAAAATCAAAGACTGCAGCTAGATGATGCTTTTCAAGCTAAATCAGACTGCTTTATATTACCATTATTTCAGGTACAGTCTTTTTACCTAAACCTATAAGCTACTTCCAACATTACTGTCTCAGTTGCAGTAATTAGCAAGGCTGGTGACTCTTGTTGCTTCATCAGTCACAGTCTATAGATATTAGGAAAGAGTCTGTTAGTGTCCATGTGTGTCTGTCTGTTTGTGAGTGTGTGTGGTTTCAACAGCAAAGAGCTTACTGTGCCTGATTATCTTTTCATTTAGTCTTTTTCCATTCATTCAGATAAAGTGTAGTGTAGGCTAGTTAGAATGTAATAGTCATTTGACTCCATGGTTCACCGTGTACCTTTTTCAAATCCGTCGATTCCACTCTGATCCACGTTCTCTTGGATGCGTACGTGCCTGTGTATATGTTTTCTCAACACTATCGCCCACATACTTTTTTCCATTTTTACCCAGATGCCTTGTGCCAAACTCCCCCAAACACGAGATCTTTAAAAATAGCAGCAGCCCATTGAGCTCTGCTTTGAAGATGTTTTTTTTTCTTCCAAAAGTAGTAGAAGAAGAGACAAAAATGTCCATTCTGCTTCAAAAGTCCTGATTAATCCACTTGAGGATATACAGTGGTGTTCCCTCTCCACCCACACCTATCTTTCAACCTCAATGTTTATTTTTCCTGCCTGTATTTGTAATCTGGATCTTTGTAGACACATTTTTAATGGAGATGAGGGGAGGGAGTACATTTGTTCTTTTGCCTCTCCCCCTCCCCTCTAATCTGGATCATTGCTCTCTGTAGCTGATTCCGTGGGAGACCAAGCAGAGTGCGTGGGTGCAGAATATAGAAAGCCAGAGCCATAGAATCTGTTATTTGCGTCACTCTAGGAGACAGGGCTGTTTGCCTGACAAATATACAGAATTAATCCTAGTTTTATCAATATATGGCTTTTGCTACTGTAGCCAACAAAAGGGTGAGCCTGGTGTGTTGTAGCTGTGCCTCTGCAAGGATAGGCAAAAAGCACTGCTGAACATTATTTTTCACCAGATTTCCCAGTGTGTGGGTGAGCTAGTAGAAGGGAGGGGCTGTTAAAATGCGGCCAACACTCCCCTCTTGTTTGTTTGACAAATATGCAACATCTCAGGGTTTCTATCTATCCTTGTCCCTCTCCATTTTTCTGCTACATCAAAATACAGAAATGTGTGTGTTGGGGGGGGGGGGCTGGGAACTGTCCCACTTCCCTGCACAAGGCTTCCCTACACAGTCTGCTTTGGCTGGCTTTGCAATTCATTTCTGGAAGATGTGCCTGTGTGTTTTAAAATACACCCAGCTCCCTGCATGCCCTTTGCACAACACCTTTGTCTCCCCTCCCTCCCATGCCTTGCATTGTGTTTGTCTGTTTTCATGTGTGTGTGTGTGTGTGTGTGTGTGTGTGTATAAACACAAGATAATACAACCTACCCCCTCCCCCAAATAAGATGTGGGGCTTGCTAAGCAGCCCCCTCCCCCCGATTTGAAGTGCTTCTCTGCAAGCACAAAGCTCTAAGCACAGACATCTTTTATGATGAACTGGAGCCTGGGAAGAGGAGACTCTGAACGTGACGTCAATAGCTGATAACTGACGCAGCCTTGCAAAGGAGTCTCAGGCTGGCTTCTTGCAGCCTGCAAGCCTTAATGGTTCTATTTTTTCCCCATCTTCCCTTCGTAGTGAATTACTAGAACGCAATCGGGCACACACACAGGCACGTTTCTGAAAGTGTGGGTGCGTGTGCCTGCCTGCTTGCCTGCCTCTGTGTGTATGTGTGTATTTATAGATTCTTTATTCTCCAGACAAAGGAGGGTGTTGTTGTTGTTTTTCAAAAGAAGAAGAAGAAGAAGAAGCAGGAGGGAGGGAGAAACAATAATGTTAAAAACAACCTTTCCTTGTGCCGAGTGTAAGTCATTCTGAGCAAGGATCTCTCCTTCACTCAGAAAAGCAAGCCACCTGCCTTGAAAGACACCTTGGTGTGGGCTGGGTCTCTAGCGCCTAGCTGGGTGTGTGTTTGTGTTCTTGCTGTTGTTTTAAACCCACTTTATCAAGACATTGCATGAGGACAGGAACAACGATGTTTGCAAAGGCAACAGGCAATCAGAGTCACACTTAGTGGACTGGGGGGAGGGCAAGGTTGAGCAATAGGGCAATATGGTAAGCGATCAATATATCACCCTTCGAAATTATCTGCAACATTGCACCTCAAACAATTCTAAATGACGGAGAAAGTAGCTGGGGGGGGGGGGGTCGGGTGGGAGACTTCATGCCCATTTATATTTTGGACGTAACGTTCCAGCGAAAATGCCTTTGTGTGGATTTTTTCCCTCTCTCCCTAGCAATTGCTAAAAATAGCACCAGGGTTTTGATCGCGTTCCAGAAATAGACAGAGAGTTGTACTTGTATATAAACGCCAGCGCGGGGTGGAAGAAAACCTGGACATCACCGCAGTCTCTTTTCCCAACTACTGTCTGGAAATTAATTGTTGGATTTTCCCCCCTTCTCTCTGTCTGTGTATGTTCTCTCCCCCCCCCCTGGAAACCCCCCCCTTCTCCACCCACATCACTCCCCCATTCCCTCCCCCCCCCGCAGGTCTCTTCCCCTCCCATCCTCACCAAAGGAGTTCCCGGTTTGGGTAAGTACTAGTAATATTTCTTGTGTGCAATGCATGCGGCAAGAGAGGGGGAGAGGGGGAGAGAGAGAGAGTGGCGGGGAATTTTCGTCTTGATTTTATGCATGCCTGGGTTTATTTTGTCTCTCTTTCTATTTTTATATCTCGGAGGGGGTGAGGTGGAGGGAGGGAGGGAGGGAGGGAAGGAGGGGGACGTCCTCGTCTGCTTAACGAATTTGGTGCATGCACGGAGCCCAGACGCAGGGAATTCTTGCAGAAAAGGGGAATCACCCTGTCGGTAAATCTCTGAATCAATAGAGCAGCCTGCAACGCGCGCTCTCCCTCTCTGTCGGCGCTAGAGAGCCTCTCTTGCTCTCTCTTTCTCTCTCTCTCTCTCTCTCCCCCCCCCCCCCCCCCCCCCCCCCCCGCTTTCCATTTTCAGAAGGATGGCTAGACGCAATCTAATGGCAAGGCTCTTGTATCACGAGAGACAGAGAAAGAGAGAGGGTTTTTTCCCCCGTTCTTTCTATCCTGTGAGTTGCATAAAGGGATTGAGGAATATGCTGACAGTATGACTTAAGGAGGGAAGGCACTGGCAGGCAGGCTGGCGGGGAGCTGTCCGCAGACCAAGGTGCTGAAACAGCTGGCGCTCGACCTCTGTTCGCCTTGCTTGTCTCTGGGTTCTCTTTCCTCGACACGGGCGCGGGTGGGAGGCGGGGGAAGTGGGGCACTGGGTTGGAGGGGGTCAGGGAGAAAGCAGCCGGCCCTCCTGCTTCTCTCCTGGCTCCTTCCAAGCGCCCGGGAGCTTCCCTTCGGGAGCCAGGTTTTCCCTGCTGGGTTGCGTCAAAGCGCCGCCCTGGTTGGACTCGCCTGCCCTCTGCCCCCACCCACTTCTCCTCCTCTTCTTCCCCCCTTTTCCCGCCTATGCGTTTGAAAAAGCCCACACCTAAGGATGGGGTGTTTCCATAGGTTGCTTGGTTCGGCCTCCTCCTCCCTCATCCTGGCAGCTTGGTTTTCTCCCCTTGAAATGCCCACAGGTCTTCTTTCTCTGCCATGGGCGGCCCTCTTTCGCTTCCTTGGTGGGAAGGGCGGGGAGGGGGTGTCGGGCGCACAGGGGCTACCTTTCCCCTCCACTCATAAGGGGGAAAAACTTCCTGACGGTAAGAGCTGTCATGGAGGATAATGAAATCTCCTCTGGATGTTTTCAAGCAGAGGCTGGATGGCTGTCTGTCGGGAGTGTTGTCGTTGGGTGTTCGGGTTGGACTGGTTGGCCCTTGGGATCCCTTCCACCTCTAGGATTTTAGGAAACAGCCCTCCACCTTTCCCCAAAATCCCAGCCCGGCAACCTCTCTGCTGCCAAGGCTGCCCTCGGGGCTATGCCGGGTCAGAGGCTTACCAACTGGCCCAAAGCCTGTGATCAGGTAGCCCTGCTTGAGAGGGAGACCCGGCGCTTCCACGAATCCACTTGTCACTCCGCCACAGCAGGGGAGGGAGGGAAGCGGGGGAGGGGAGGCAGGGAGGCCCTCCCAATGCAAGGAGGAGGGGGGAGGGGGAGGGAAGTACTTTGGGAAGTTGCAGCTTTCCCTCCGCACGAAGTGAAAGGGCGTTGAAGGCAGGTCACGGAGAAAGTTCAGCAGCACGTCTAGGCGAGTCCAAGACTTCCTCCATCCTTTCCAAGACTGCAGACCACGATTCCTCCAGACCCCTGAGGGAGGGGGGAGGGAGGGGGACACGGTCAAAAGCAGAGTATACAAATAGGGTTGGCTCCAAGTAGCTGCACGTGTTTGGACCTTTCTCCTCAGGAAGCTCCAGCCTGAGCCCCCGACTAAGTGTGCCTTCACAAAAGCTAGGGAAGCTCTTCTTTGCTCAGCCATGCTCGGCCCTGTTCCCTCCCCGCGGGGGCAACCTGCGGACAAGCAAAGCGCCCCCAGGCACGGGATCTTCCACGCGGGGCGACCTCCACTCCACACGCCCCTGTTGCAGGGATCCCCTGGTCCCTCCAATGCCCCGGCTTCTTCTCCCCGCTTCCCTCCCATCTCTTCTCTCTCCCTCCTGCCCCATTGCCTGATGCACAAGGCATAAGATTCCCCTCCACTGGATCCTATTAAATAATTCAATGGTGGCGGTGTAATTTCGGTTGCAAACGGCACGGATTTCCAAGTCGTGACTGTAGAAGTGAGTAATGTGTGCTGGCTGCGTCATGGCTCCAGTCACAGATGGGTCCAAACTGAGGAGGAATCGTGACTTCGACTCGCTGTGAAAAGACCATCCAATCCAAACGGCGCCAACGGGGGGGGGGGGGGGGGGCAGCCGGACGATTCTTTCGAGCTTGCTGGCTTCTCTTTCTTTCCTTCCTTCCTTCCTTCTTGCTTCCCTATCCGCATGTATGTGCTCCGTGTGTGTGCAGCAGACCCATGGACAGAGATAAAAATAGACCCCCCCCCTCTGTCTCCCACACACACACACACGCAACAAGTTGCAGAAGCAGGGAGGCGGGAGGGAAGGAGTTAAATCCCGGGGAAATCTTTGGCACTTAGCGAGATCGTGACCCTCCCACACACTACAGGAGTTTATACATACCTGGAGGATGGAGGGCTGTGTTGCCGCCACGAGTTTCTTTCCAACTCCCCCCTCCCCACAGAGAAAACACACATACACACATACGCCCCATAACACACACAGAGAGGCAGGCAGGCAAGAGGAGGGATGGAGTTGGGAAGGCTTGCTTGCGCCTCCGAGGAAGGACCCCGTCCTGCTCCAGACTCCAAAGAGGTAAGTGAAGCGAGGAAGAGGAGGGGACGGAGGGAGGGAGAGGAGGGAGGGAGGGGGCTCCCAACTTTGTGGCGTCCTCCTCTCGCCTCCCAGGCCGGTGTCCCCCCGCTTCCCCGAAGGTGGAAGTTGGGAGCGAATCCGCAGCAGCAGCAGCAGCAGCCACAGCCGCCAGAGCAGTCCATACTTGAAGGCAGCGAGGAAGCCGGCGGAGCTCAGAAGGCGCTTGCTGCTCGACCAGGCGGACGCTGCTGTGCCTGCTGCTGCTGCTGCTGCTTCTGCCGGAGCCGAAGAGAGGACGCCACCGAGAAGGTAGGCAGATCGGGCTTGAAGGCGGTTCTGCTGCCGAGGGGACCATGGCTGGGCAAAGAAGGGCTTCTCTAGCTCTTGCAAGGGGCTGAGGCTGGAGCTTCCTGGGGAGAGACAAATAGGGAAAAGGAGGAGGAGGAGAACTTCCAAGGCTGGTCTGCTCTGGAGGCAGCTTCTGCTTCCCCTCCTCTTGCTGCCTCCTGAACTTTTGCCTCGCAACCTCAGTCCCAAAGCGGCGAGTCTTTTCCTCGCTCCCGTCCCCAGCAGAGTTAGTTCAACGCAACTTTGAGCGCGGAGGGGCGGGGGGGGGGGCTTACCCGCACCCCTCTGTCTTTGGAGATCTTGAGATCGCTTTGCAGGGAGGGAAGAAAGGCACGAGGAGAGGTCGGTGCTCTCTCTCTCCCTGCCTGGGGTCCCTCTGAGGAGCCACCCGCCTACCCACCCGCCTACCCACCCACCCAAGGGCTGGCTGTCCCGAGTGGGGATGTCTTTCCGTGGGAGAGGAGCGGGGACCCATCCAGGGCAAACTCAACCAGTGGCAACTTTGGACTTGGCGCCCTTTCTTTCCCTGCGCCCACACGGCCCTTTCTTTGCCTGCCCTTGTGTTGCGTGTCTGCTTTGCGTGTGGGAGCCGGAGTTTCCCCACTTCCCACCCCACCACCCTTTCACCTCGGTGCCTTTTTCATCCCGCTTTCGACCCCCTTCCCTCTTTGTCAAATAAATCCCCGGGACAAGTCAGAGAGAGAGAGCCCCGCTTGGGAACGCGCCTCTAGTCTGGGGTTAGGTTGAATAATTCGACATGGAAATGTTTCTTTCTCTCTTTCTCGCTGGCTCGCTGGCTCCCTCCCGGGTTGGAGGAGAGGGGAGGGGGAGAGGGGAGGGGAGAGAGGGGAGAGCGAGCCCGGCGAGGCGCCTCCTGATTGGCGAGTGACGATTTTAGCCCGCACCAATCAGCGCCGGGCCTGGTCTCTATTTATTTAGCGCTCAGGGGGAGAGTTTTCTCTTTACGCAGCGTCGGGGCTCAGCGCCGGAGCCTTGGCTGGGAGCGGACCGGTGGAGGGGTGTGCGGGAGGGAGCCAGGCAGGCAGGCAGGCGGGGAGGGGGCAGCGCCTTCCCGGCTCTGCCGAAACCGGGGCCCTTGGTGGGGAGGGGGAAGCTGGGCAGGGACACCCCACCCACCGCCTCCTGCGACCCCCGAGTAGCCTTTCTCTGGGCTCGGTCTTGCGGTGGGAAGGAAGGGATGGACGGACGGACGGACGGTGGGCGGCTGCCGGGGCTGAGATCGCGCCCGGTTGGGGCGGGGGAAAGGGAAGCATCCTCCGTGGAGCTCCATCTCCTGCCTTTTGATCATTTCCTCTCCTTGCGGATGGATGGATGGATGTCCGGCTATAGGAAGACTTTGTCCTTCGCGAATCTTTTTGCGGTCTGGGCTTGCTGTATATAAATACCTAGCCGGGAAGCCCTTACCCCAAAAAGCATTCGCGGAGGGCGCTTTCGCCGAAGGAGCAGCAGCAGCAGCAGAAACGCGACCGCCGAGCCCTGGACTTATGCTCCTGCCTCCCTTTCCCTCCCTTTCCCTCTCTGTAACCCCACGACCTCTCCATTCCCTGTGTGTGTATGCATAGATACATGTGTGTGTATGTGTGGGGAGAATGAATTCAACGCCTTCTTCCCCTCACCCCCCCCCCCCCCGCCTTCCCCACAGTCCCTTTTTCTAGCCTAACTTTCTTCAAAATCGACTGATGCTCTTATGCTCTCCTTTGATTTCCCCCGCGGATGCTACTTCAGGCTGCTTCGTGGAATATATATATATATATATATATATGCAAAGAATAAAATGCAATAAAAGTTTTCTCAAAGTTTGGTGGGCAGCCCTTGGGCGGCTGGAAGGGGCGTGAGAGAGGGGTTGGCCCCCTCCCGCCCCGCCGGGACCCAGGAGCTCCTGGTGGTGGGCAGCCCTGGAGGGAGGAGAGAGAGGTCGGGGTGGATGATTTCCAAGCGGGAGTGGGTGGGTGGGTGGGTGGGGATACTGGGGAATCACCCCATAAATAACAGGGAGGGGAGCGCTCACGAATCAGCCGCGGTGGGGTGGGGGGGGGAGAGAAGAGAGAGGCTGCCTTCTCCGCCTGCCCACCCGCCACCCCCCAGGCTCACTTCCAACCTCCTTTGAGGCCACTTCCAGCCCTCCGATTGCCCAAGTCGGCTTTTTCTCAACTCAAGTGGGGTCCGATCTTGGCAAAAAAGGTCACATCGCTGGGAAAAAGCCGGCCGAGGCGTTGCTTTTGGACGAGGAACTGGGTGGGAGCGAGCGAGCGAGGAAGGAAGAAAGAGCCCAGCCGCCTCGGCTGTCTAGCACTGAGGAGGGAAAGTGCCTGGTTGCCGCTTCATGTTTTTTCCTTTTGGCCATCTCCACACTCACACACACAGAGAGACAGATAGATAGACAGACAGACACAAAGTGGCGAGACGAGTTGGACCAGGTAGCTTTGCTCCCTCCTTGGTTTCCCCTCTTTGGCTGCTAAGGAGCAAGTCGGATTTGGTGGGCCTCGGGAAGAAATAAGCGAGGGAATTAGCAGCGGGAGGGAATGCCTTCTACTCCTTGCTCCTCCAACCTTCCTGGGAGAGAAGTAGGGGGAGACCGAGACCTCCACGGCACCCCAAAGCCTTCAACTCGGCGCCCAACAGTCCCCGAAGGGAGCCGTTCACTTTCCCTGTTGTCGCAGTCGAAGGGCCTGTCGGTCGTCCAAAGCCTCCCTGGCAAAGGAAGGGAGAAACCCGGAGGGGCAGGCCGCCCCCCGCCCCCTTCTCCCCGGGAGACCCCGTCCCTGAGGCAAGCCCGGGGCGCGCCAACCAAAGGATGGGCCCCGAAAGAGTTTCTTGGAAGCTGGAGAAGGCTGCAGGGCGAGTGGCCAGGCCCTGCTCCAGAGATAAAAGCAAGAGGGACGTCCCGGGGATGTTGGGGGGAAGAGTAAAAGGCTGCCGCTCGGGCGAGAAGTAAAGCAGGCCGGCAGAAGCCCTCCTGGCCCCTTTCCCCTCTTCCTCGCCTTGCTCTCTGGCAGGTCACCCGAGCAGGGCTTCTCCTCCTGGGTGGGCCTTGCCTGCGCCAGCCTCCTGGAGCTCCCCTCTCCCCCATCCACCTTGAAGGAGCTCTGGGCGCTCCTCTGAGGAGAAATCCATCGAGGAGGAGAGGAGGGCCCCCGAAAGGCGAGCTTTCCTCGGCCTTTGCGGAGGAGAACCCCAGCCTAAGCGTAGGCCTGACTAGGAGCATCCTTTGGGGAAGCCAAGGCGCCCTAAGAAGTGTGTGCTTGTTGAGCGAGAGCTGTAACCTCTCCTTCTCGGCTCTTGGACAGACACCTGTTGCTCCCAGACTAGGGAAAGCTCTTCTTGCGGGAATTTCCAAGGCAGGTGAAAAGGGCAAAAGGGGAAAGAAAAAAACTGCTTTTCCCTCCCTTTCTCCCTTTCTCCCTCGGGATGCCTCATGCTTTCCTTTGGCCCTGCTCGCTCGACGTGAAGGGCAAAAGGGCGGGATGTGGCTAGCCACTCTTCACCCCTTCCAGATTTCGCCAATTTGGGCGTCTTCCTCTCCCTAGGAATGGTTTCGAGCCTGGAGGAGGGAGGGAGGGAGGGAGGGAGGGAGGGAGGGAGCTGGGCTGGGCTGGGGAGAGAGGCGCTTCTCCCACTAAAAGTCGTGAGCTCCTTTGTGGAGGGCCGCTCCTTGAGAGGACACGTCTGCAGCGCAGCAAGGCCTCATCCTCCCTCTTTCCCCCTCCTCTCCTCCCAAGGAAAAAAACCCTCACGTCCTTGCAGGCAAAGGCTGCGGGAAAGCTGGGGGTGCGTCATAGGGGGTGCTGGTGCTTTTCTTTTGCCTGCCTAGGTGGGGGAGGCCTCACCTTTCGCAGCTCTGCCCGCCTCGCCTCCCCCTTGTTGTCCAAGGAAGCTGGGACCACGGAGAAAGGGTTCCTCTCCTTCCCCAGGCAAACATCATGACTCATATGTCTCCCAATCTTCTCAATCTGGGGATTTCGAAAGCCTTTCTCTCCACAAAGTCGAGACCCGCCTGCTCCAAGCCGAGCGAGGTGGAGATTGGAAACCAAGCCCAGCGCCCGTCGGAAAATGGAAGTCTTGGGGAATCTGAGCTGTTACGACTCAAAACAACCCTCAGTTGGGGTGATCCCACCATAAATATAGCAGAGCACCTGGAGTAAACTTCATACCCAGGAGAAACTTACATGTCATGAGCTGGGATAAGCTTCCATTCCTTAGGATGGTTTAGGATTGCAGAGTCAGAACTTTAGGTTCAAAAGTATTTATTTAAGTTAAAGAAATACATTCCATCCTAAGGAATGAAAGCGTATCCCAGCTCATGACGTATAAGTTTCCGCTGGTTATGAAGTTTCTAGAATTCTTGCTATATTTATGGTGGAATTACCCCAAATGAGGGTTCTTTTGAGTCTAACAGCTCTGGCTCCCCAACAAAAAGAAATGTTGCGTGATAGGAAGGGAAGGAACGGTGTCCGAGGGGAAGGGGGGCTTATTGTAGAGCAAGGCCACGTCCTTTTCTCTCCACCCGCGCCACTGCCCCTTCCTTCCTTCCTTCCTTCCTTCCTTCCTTCCTTCCTTCCTTCCTTCCTTCCTTCCTTCCGTCCTTCCTTCCTTCCGTCCTTCCTTCCTTCCTTCCTTCCTTCCTTCCTTCCTTCCTTCCTTCCTTCCTTCCTTCCTTCCTTCCTTCCTCGAGACGTGTCACCAAAGAAGTTTGACTTTCCCAACCAAAGGCCTTTCTTGAGAGGCGGGGTTCAAAGTTCCCCACCAAAAGCAACCCCTTTCTCCCACCCCGGTGTCTTTTGGGGAGGAGAAGTCCGCCTTGCCTCGACGGCTTTGCTCACGAGGACTGCCTTTGTGCTTCTTTGCAGGTGACCCGCAGGAGAGAGAGAATGAGAGAGAGAGGCCTGGCGCCCAGACCGAGGAGGAGGCTGTTTGAGGGGAGAGGAGCAGCCAGGACTCGCCAGGTGAGAAACCCTCGCCCACGCACCCGAGGGAGGCACACGCGCGGGGACCCGGGGAAGGGGGGCCACCGACGCCAGCCGCCTTCACGACAAAGGTCACCCGCGCCTTGGAGCCAGACTCAGCAAGACGCCAGCCAGACATAAGAGCGCCCTCCTCCCTGGGGCAAAGGGAAGCCTCCCAGGGTCGCTGTGGGCCATTCCGGGCTCCCTCCTCGCCACAGCCTCCTCTGGTCAGTTTGAGGCCGGCAAGGAGGGAGGGAGGGAGGGAGAAAGGAATAGGCGACAGAAGCTAAGTGCGAAGCTAAGTGCGTCTGGGCTTGGGAGAGGGCCAGGCCTAGGCCCCGTCTACGCTCAGTTCAAAGCGACAGGCAGGCAACAAACTCCCCTAAAAACACCGGTAGGCTCTGGTTTGTGGTCTGTAGTTTGTGTTATCAACACCCAAGACCGCAAGCAGGTTCGAGGATTTCCCATGCAATTCTCTACACAGCGAAACGACTTCCTTCAAAACTAGTTTGAAACTGCATTGAAAGGACATTGTAGGTCAGTGGTTCTCAACCTGTGGGTCCCCAGGTGTTTTGGCCTACTACTCCCAGAAATCCCAGCCAGTTTACCAGCTATTAGGATTTCTTGGAACTGAAGGCCAAAACATCTGGGGATGGCTCCAAAAGCAAGCGTCTGACTTGAGGCCTTTTTGAGAATAGGTGTGCGTGTGGTTTCAAGCTGCCCCCTTGAAGACAAAGTAGAAATATGTGGCATGAGGGAGAGGCAGCCAAGTTACATTGTTCCATCACATACGAAAATTGCTGGGGAATCTGAGCTGTTAGCCTCAAAATAACTCTCATTTGGGGTGATTCCATCATAAATGTAGCAGAGGGCCAGTAGAAACTTGTGTGTAATGAGCTGGGATAAACTTCTATTCCTTAAGATGGCTTAGGGTTGCATCTGAACTTTACTCTAAACTTTAGGTTCAAAAAATACATTCTTGATAGAAAAGGTCTTTGAGCTATCCAGCTTACTAATTGCCTCATCACACTAGAGCATGAACCCACACATCCAGCAAAATGTGCATCCGCATAGGTAGCAGGAAAAGCAGAAGACTGAAACATGTCGAATGGCCAATGGCCAGGCAATAAAACTTAAAAGGAAGTTCCCTCACAGAATTCCATTACTACATCATCCAAAGGGTATGTGTGGAGACAGTGTCTAGCAGCAAGAGGAAAGACAAAGCCCTTTTTGGAAAAAAGGCATAGGGATGTCGGAAACGGAATCCCTCAGCTTAGCCCTGTCTCTAGCCTAGCTACTGATTGAGAACTGGAAACCTAATGACACAAGAGACTTGTGCAGTTCAGGAATGAAACTCAACAAAAATAATCAAATCTGTTCCATAAAGGACCAGAATCTTCTGCATCCTTTTTGGTTCGCCAGGAACAGAACTGAATTATAAGGTGACCGTCTTTGCAGGATCCACTTCCCTCGACCTCTTGTCATTTATTACAAGATGTCTCCTAGTTTTGGCCCTTTCTTAAAGTCTGGTGATTTGCTTACCACTCTGGTGATTTGCTTACCATGCAAAGAGAAGAATCAGATAAAAATCAAGGGGGGAAAAAGAAAGTTTACTCTTCTTTATTTTTCTAATTCAAGTGAAAATAAAACTAGAATAGTTAAAGGAGGGGGAGGAGAGACCCAATATTGAAATGATAATGGCCCCCTCCCCAAAGCATTGCATGAAGGCTTTAAAGCAGGCATGGGCAAAGTTGGGTCCTTCAGGTGTTTTGGACCAACTCCCACCCTTTCTGACAACCTCAGGCCCCTTCCTTTCCCCCTTCAGTGGCTGAGGGGGAAAAGGAAAGGGCCCGAGGCTGTTAAGAAGTTCCACAACACAGATAAAGCCATTAAGGGTGATTTTGCCCCCACCATGTGCTCTACTTTGAAATGATCTTGCTGCCTTGACTTAGAAAGGACCCGATCCTTAGGTTGCCAGAAGGCCATGCAGGAAGAGGAGCTTTTAGGCTGAGTTAACAAGGATTAAGTCACACAAGAGGTAAACTCCAGTTAAGGCAAACAACAGAGGGAGTATGCAACTGCCAACCCCACCCCTTTTTTTCAGGGGAAATGGCCAATCCCAAGTATAAAAAAAAAACAACTATATAAAATTGAACTGTAACCTAGAGCTGCGATCCTACCCACAGCTCTTCCGATTTGTCTCAACTAAATGAATGAGAACGCATCTCTGGGCAAGACTGCAGTGTGATGTAAGCTAAAGGGAGACTCCTTCATCATCATGACGTAGTTTAGTTTCCAAACCTGCTATTGAGTAGAGGCAAGAGGCCAACAAAGAACAAAAGCCCATCAGGACTGACTTTCATGTGGCATGCAGAAATAAATGGTAGCTAACTAACAAAAATAACCCATAGCTTGGTCTTAAATTCTCAAGAAATTTGGTGCATTGTTTCTGTGCAGAAATGCAGACGTGTTCTGAAGACTATCTTGAGTTTAAATACACACTTAGATGCTCTGTCCTGTTTAGAAAGAGGGATTCAAATAGTTGCCTTGTTGGCCAATTTGACCCCCTCATTGGCCAATTTGAAATCTATTGTTACGAATGTGTAAGTATCCCTGGTTTAATAACTGCCTTCAATATATATTCCAGATGCCTATATTTGATATTATGAAATGTCAAGTAAGAGATCTCTGTCTTCCAAAGGAGCCATTTCTAATGTAGCAGTTCGGGCCGAATTGCACAAGTGGCAATTAGCTTATAGCACATTGACAGAATGTTATTCAGTAAGGTGCTATTATGGTCTGGTGGCACCACAAATGAGGCCATCTTTGATTTCTTTTTTTCCAACCATTTTGGACCATGCCCATCTTTATGCTATGCAGGGCTGTAGACATTGCACTGAAATACACCTCTCACATAATTCATAATTGTACTAAAAATACTTCTTGTATATTTAGGTCCCAAAATAATTATGGGGTATGCTACCATGCAATACCAATTCTGTGCATGTTTATTTGGAAATCAGTCCTACCAATCAGAATGTGACATACTCCATAAACACTGATATGTGGGAATATAGACTTAGTTGAAGAAGGAATGACCACATCACTTTGACTGTATCACCTGAGTCATTGGTGAGGAATGGAATATATAGTGCTGCAAGGATCTGTACGGTATATCCTTGTGTTTCAGTAAGATCTTGTACTTTTAAATTAGCAGTATACTGGAATTTGAGAAGAGAGGTAAAGGACAAATTTCAGGGATTGTAAAAGTTGCAATCCTAAACACATTTACTAAGAATAAAGCCCACCTGACACAGCAGGACAAAGTCAAGATTCATAGCTGTCCAAATATAAAATGTATCTTCACTGTTTTGGCACTCAGTGTGGCTTTCTACAACACAACACGACCCCCTACACACTGTGTGGTGGGTTCCTGTCATTCCTCAAATGGCATGCATACAGCCTTCATATCAAATGCCAATTTCTTTTTCATTTTCTTTGCCTTTTCTCCCCATACTCAATTCCCTTTTGTGTGTCATACCTTGTTCTTATTACCCCTCAACACTCACACAAAATGCCTGTTTATCAATGACACCTGAACTTGTGAAAACGCTGAAAGAAAAGGAGAAGGAAGTTGACCTCGAGGCTGAAAATTCATGATCTGTTCACCACAATAGGCTTCTCATAAAATTGATCCAGGCAGCGAAATATGATGGGTGCTCTTACACAGCAGATTTCTTTTTAAAAACAATCTACATCTGTTTCACAATGCTGGGATGGCAGTAACATAGTTATTGATGCCCATGAGTCCTCTATCAGACTTGAGAGACAAACATATTATTGTTATTAGTGACCCTGAAACCTTCTCCATTAAATGATCACAATTCCCTCACTCCTCCATTCATCCCAGCTCTAAGCCTTGATTATTTCCAATTTCATTCATCCAGGGATTTCCTATAAGCCAGTCCTAAGGATGACATGAAATAAAATGTTATAAGCATTTACAAGACAGCATTTATTATGATAAAAAAATCAAAAAAATGAATAGGAGGGCATTTTTTGTTTTTGTAGTAATTAGCATTTTTTCATCCCTACTTGAATAAAAAAGACTAAAAATGGCAACTTTTTCTTTGCTTTAAACAATCCATTGAGTGAATTTTGTGTCTCTTAAACAAGTCAGTTTATTTTTATGTTTCGCCTTTACTTAATAAGAAAACTAATTGATATGTCTGTGCATTTGTGTGGCACATATATACAGCACAGTCTATACAAAAGTCTAGGAGATGCTGTGTTTCACACCTTCTCAGATTCTCACAATTGTTAGACTCTTACATGACCCAAAGCTGTTACCCTCTATTATAGGTCGTGGTATAAAAAGTTTCGATGGAGTTCTATGCCTAAGCTAAGTGACAGAAAGGGGATGTTTGCATGCCTTCCAACAATTGACATGGCTTCTTTAGGGAGGCCCAATTGGCACTTCATAAAATGTGTGTGTCTCCTTTGTAGCTAGTGATTCCCATGTTATGGAACATCCTCCTATTTATGCTGACTCACTTTGGGGGAAAGCATAAACAAGGCTTTCTGCAAAATACAATGATGCAACGAGGACAACAAAAACCATGTGTAACTACTTCTGGTGGCATCTGGTCGCTTTGAGCATTTTAACCAGGTCTTTTATTGCTTCTGTGCTACAAACCATTATGTTTAAAACTCTAAATATATGCAGGACACCAGCATAGATGCATGGTTTTAAACAATGGTTTGTAGCAAATGGAGCAACAGAAGATGTGGTTTAAATGTTTGGTAAGGTTAAAGTTATAGGCTGTAAAATGCAGATTTTACTGCAGGATACACGGGATTTGGAAAAAGGACTGAGCAGATGCTGTAGGAAAGAATCCACTTTGGGGGGAAAATTTAAACTATTTTATATACTGATTTTTTAAAAAGACTAAAGCTCATGAAAAAGATACCTTCCCAGATCTAACCTCTCTTGATCAGATGTAATTTAGAAATTTCAAAATAGTTTAATTGCTGGGTGGGCAGGCCGCCTATGCATATTTAATTCATAAGGCTGCGTATATACATACATGCATGTGTGCATCCACACATGCCTACCCAGCCACCCACTTTGTAATTGTAATTGTGTGGATAATATTTGGCTAACTTTCTTAAAAACTTCAGGGTGTCATATCTGATTAACATGAAGTGCTGCTAAGTTTGTCTTTTTAATTACTCAAAGTAAACAATCACATCACCATCAATTTAGCTGTATATTTTAAGGTCACGATTTCCTGATGTTGAAGCCTATATTTATCTATTTAACTCTGCATTTGTATTCATGAAGAAAAAGGTCATGGGCACAACAAAACCTTTGCCCTTTTCATATGATTTTCTTAAGGAGTTTGGCTGGATTTATGGTAATCTTCCAAAATGGCTACTAATCTGATATGAGTCCCTTCATGGGATCAGGGAGTTAATTTTCAGTGCCATTCAGAGTCCACATACATATTTCTGCATACAATAATGATTATGTAATACTGTTTCAGGCTGCTACATGTAGGCATCCATGTTCCAAATCTCAGATAAAATTGGCTTTCCTTTTATTCTTAGCTTAAATGTACATTCTCGCTTTCTTCTTCCTCCTGACATCCTCAACATTCCTGAAGGTTTTTATTTTAACTTTTTTGTTTCCTTAGTCCATTTTGTTTAACCCACCATGAAGAGAATATAGTTTCCCTATGAAGAGGCATAATTGTTTTCCCTATAGAAGTCATTCTGTGCTGTTGTTTTTTCTGAGGCTGGCATGGCAATAGAAGTAGAAGGCCTTTCTCAAGATATGCAAGTAGAAAGCCACAATTGAGCACTGTCTGTTTACCAGATACGAATCTGCCCAAATTTCTTAGGAGATCAGTGCATGATTAAATTTTGGCAAAAACAGTATTATGATCAAACACAGGGATGGACAGTTCTCCTTTTCTTCACTAAATTAAAAAAAAGGTAAAAGTGAAATCATTTGGGGTAAGCAGTGGTTCATATTTAGCTAATACAGAGTTGAATTCTAGCTTTTGCTTTTGGAGTCTAAGGGGAAAAACAAGAAAAAGTCCCAGGTATTTTAATTTTTATAATGCAATATATCTATTAATGTTCACACTGAACAATAACAGTGGATATTTTTTCTCAAACAGAAAAAATTACATCTTTTGAAATATATCAGTTTGGTCCCATTTCTCATATAAAAGCCCATTTGGATATAAAGTCTTCCAGTAAAACATATACATATGAAAACCTAGCATTATCCCTTCAACAAGGGCTGTGGCTCACTAGCAGAATTCTTGCTCTGCTTTTCTGGTAAACAAATAATAACAACAACAACAACAACAACAACAACTTCTTTATTCTTATATCCTGATCCATCTCCCCGAAGAGACTCAGGGTGGCTTACATGGAGACTAAGCCCAGTAATGCAACAATAAAATACAACAACATAAGATACATTCAATTACAATGAATTAATACATAAAAAACATATAAAAATAATAAAAGCATAAACTCAACAACAACTGATAACCAATTACCGTGCACAATGGGCTTGTTCAAAAATTGGAGGCAAGGCAATACATTATACATGTGCAATATATTGCACATGGCATCTCCCAATACGTCTGGCAAAGACTCATGTATGAAATCATAGAGAGCCACTGTTCATAAACAGATCAGTGTAAACACAGACAGAACGGTTTAAATTGAACCAGTGGCCACAAGTAAATATTAGGCAATTTCATGTGATCCTATTGATTTAGCACTTCTGGTGTCATAGTATGTGGCTCTGTCCCCCAAATTTTTATCTGTATAATAATTCTGCAAAGTACTATAGGTTGAGAGAAAGTGGCAGATCTCAATGAGCTTCAGATCTCAAAGGGGATTTCTCCCCACTCCTAGTCTGACACTCAGATTGCTATGTCATACAGCAAAAAGATTTGAGATCACCATTCACCCTATCTTGGTGTTTTAAATAATCCTCTTTAAAATTTTCGATACTTTTTGGTAGAGGAAGGAGAAGCCTTGAGAACAGACATTTGTTAATATCACTTAAAGCCAAGCAACAAGTACATAAAGGTTGGTCTTTATCCTACAAAAAGCAATTGCCCTTTGTATATAGTAGGCCCTTGGTATCTGCTGAGGTTTGGTTCCAGAATCCCCCACCATGGGTACCATAACCTGTGGGTATTCAAATCCCAGTATATATAGTGGCATAGTGATATAGTGTCCCTTATATAAAATGGCAAAATCAGAGTTTGCTATCTATATGTATAGTCAATTGAGGGTAGAATTCATGGATGCAGAAACCATGGATATGCAGGGCTAACTGTAAGGTATTTTACTGAATAATACTGCAAAACCCTTACAAAGTTTTTGTAGCAGTCCCTAATGAGCCCCCAAACCTAATTAAGCAGCCAACCAATAGTTTTGCCACAGAACCCAGTATATATTGTCATTGATAAATTTATTCAAATATCTTGTGCCTCTAACAAAAGATGCAAAATATAAACAAGGAAAATGCTGGCACGCTAAATTTCTTACTACCCGATGTGAAAAATCATCTGCATTTCTGATGATGTCTTTAAAATCTAGTTAGTAATAATAGTCTTCATTGCGGAATTGCTGATGTCCCTCCTTCCCTGCCTTAATATAATTAATTGGCCTAATCCCAGATTATGTAATAATATATGCAGCGGGGAAAAGTTTCTTGACCAAATTTGTGCTGGATTAACATATTCTTTGTTGGCCTGTATATTAGTTGTGGGCAACTCTACTTTTGTAAAACCCTGCATATGTCATCAGATGTTACTAAATGAACGGTGCCTTTATTACATCAGCAAAATGTCTGCTCTTATGACAACTGCTGTAGGCTCTTGGTATCCGCTGGAAGTTGGGTCCAGGGCAAACCCCCACAGATACCAAAGTCTTAATATGTACAGAATGCTCAAGTCATGTTATACACATAAAGAGCACTCTTATAAAACATTGCAAACAAATCAAGTAAATTCCAGAAAGAGTCCGAGGATTGGTGAAATTGCAGGAGGCTACAGCAGAGTATGCATATATATTAGCATAGTGCTCAACATATGGCAAAAGCGATAATAGCCTTTTTGGGGAAAATATTTTTGAACTGTGGTTGGTTGAATTTGCGGATGCAGAATCTGTGAATTTAGAGACCTGACTAATCACAATTCATGGGGTTGGGACTTGAACTCATCCCAGGGATTCCCTGCAATTACTGGCAGCCATTCATCTATAGGAGAAAGTTGTGTTTGGGAAAATCCAAGATGGCTGGAGGATTTGGGCCAGTGTAAAAAAAAATGGATGTTTCAGCTCTTAAAGGAAAACATAATGTGCTGACTTTAGACAACAATCATTTAGGCTTAAAATGGATTCCTGCTTGATATATTGCTGTACTGGGGTTGGAAAGGGGGAGGATTTGTAAAAGAAGCCAAAATTAATGAACTCACAACCAAGAAGATTCAAGCTCATACACATATATAACCTCATCTTGTGTATTGTTACAATAGATCATGGGCATAGCCTCTGGTCACGTTAAACTTCTCAGGTTGCCCTTCTTTTGCTTCTGTACAGGAAAGTAAAACTGAATGATCTTTCCTGTATCCAAAGGCGATTTCTTTGTAAACATAGGATCTGCCCCCTTTGCAAGGGGCTCTTTCTGATTGGTCTAAAGAAGTGTGGTTTCTCGCAATATGGCTCTTTTCATTTTGCCAGGTTTTGCGGGTTGTAACCTTGTGTCTGCTTGTTCCATTCTTTTATGGGGCTGTTTGCAGTGATTTCTTGGATCCTCATTAAGGCTGTTACAAAATTGTTTTTACATAGGGGTGCTGTTTGCTGAGGTCTGAAGGATAAATTGTCTCCACTCTGATTTATAAAAAATGTTTTTAGAGTTTATAGTGTTGTCATGAAAATGTGCCATTGCACTATGCTTTATAAAAGAATTAAAAGAGGGAAGGATACTTAATTATATGGAAACCCATTTGGGATTAGGGATAAAATGTCGCACATAGTGCTAACAGAATCACTCAGGATTCCAGAAAAATCATTTTTATATTTAAGAAACAACAGAACTCCAGCAGCAAATAGTTTTACTACAACTTCTCATCATTTTTCCCATCTCAGGAAGGTTACTGCTAGATATTATTTAAAGCAAATCAAGTTGTTTTTCATAATCAGAACCCATTGGCTGTTAGACATTTTTTTTTCCTTTAGGGATGTCTAGAAGTCTGTGAAGCCCCAATAGGCCCCTTGACCCACCATAGCAGCCCCCTTAACAGTAGAATGAGGTGGGACTTTGAAACCTGGCTTTTCATACAGACAGGTTGCTACTCAGACATAAAGGTGAATAACATGATACCTAATAGCTTTTATGGGCCCAGGTATCAGATGTGGCTCCACTGCAACTAACAGAACTTGGGTGCCATGAAAGCACACTGAAAAGGCAGAGTAAGTGACAGACCAATCTAATGCCTGTAACACAATCTGCAAGACTTCTGGAAAATGTTTAGGCTGCCTGAAGAAAAACAGCAACAGCATTGAGTCTGCCCAAGTCAAAGGCATGTAGCACCCAATGCCAGCCTCCCTTTTTGGGGATACAGGACTCAGAAAATTCTAGGAGGGCTGTTCCTTATGTCCAACAGTAAAAATACACAAATAATATACAAAAAACTAAATACTTGCTACTCACAGATCTGCTGCCCAATGAGAGCCAAACTGTGGAAGTTCCACTGAAATGAAAAGGAGCTTTGCAAATACCCTTGTAATGTTGCCCTTCATTTCAATGAGGCCTATGCAAGATAACTTCTATATGGTTTGTTTACTATCATAGACATCCATTCATTTCTATGAGGCCTGTGCCTCATAGAGAGCTTCCATAATGTTTGTTTACTGTCATAGATGTCTATTCATTTCAACAAGACCAGCGTAGGACAGCTTCCATATTATTTGCTTATTATTATAGAGATCCATCCATTCATTTCAATGAGACCTGTACAGAAAAGTTTCCATGTGGCTTGTTTCCTGCCCTAGGACCTAAGAGGTATATTGTGCTGGAGAGGTTGAGGATGCAAGTAAGTAGAACAAATTGGAAAGGTATCTAGCTCTTGCAAAGGTGATTGTTTTAGGAAACCTGGTTTGCATCAAAATAGGGATTGTTATCTTATTAAAAAAAGGTACCATGTTCACCTAGCTACCCATGCATCCATGGACCAAAACGACTGATGCAGCCTTCTCAAGTCTTTTGGGTCTATAAAAGCCTAGCACCAAGGAATAGAGGGAATCTCTATATTGTGAAAAAGATGAGATAAAAATAAAGCATATTAATTAATAACTGCTGTTGTCACCCCTGGCAAACTACTGAAAGAACGACCAGTCAGGCAGCACCTGCACCTCACGAATGAGAATAATATATTTTGTCCTAGCCCAATGGTTCTTAACCTGTGAGTCCCCAGATGTTTTGGCCTTCAACTCCCAGAAATCCTAACAGCTGGTAAAATGGCTGGGATTTCTATGAGTTGTAGGCCAAAACACTCGAGGATCCATGGGTTGAGAATCACTGTCTAGCCAAATGCTCTAAAATAAGAGACTGGAACTTACAAAGTCGAAAGGCCACAGAAGTTAGAAAATGTCACACTTCCATCCCCCCCCCCCATTAAGTATTAATTATCAAACTGACCAAAATTATAAACAAGTCACATGTCTGGGGTGATCATTGACAAAGCCCAGTATAATAGCTGTTCTGATCTTTTTAGTGTTGCTTGTTCCAAATATGTGTATGTATCATGGCATTAATACTAGCTCACTACTTGCTGGTAATGCCTAAAATACCTGATACCCAATAGGAATCATTTTGCTTTTCTTCATGGCTAGCTTCAATTCTTTACTTATTTCCCTTTGTTGTGCAACATAGATACTAGTGAAACATCCCACTATCATACAAAAAAGAAGAGAGAGAGAGACGTAATTAGGCCCCAAATCTGTACAAAGTGCATGTAACGTGTGGGATTGTTAGCCACCTTGAGTCCACACAGGGAGAAAGGCAGGGGATAAATAAAGTTGTTAATAATAACAATAACAATAATACTCTGTAATTCAAAAGGAAAAGCAGTGAACTTATCCCGTGAGACTGTTATTCAGCTCAAGATGTGGCTGTCAATATATTGAATGTTATTAGGTTGACCATTGCCCCTTATAAACCTGAAATATTAAAAGCCATAGGAATTGTAGGAGGATGAGCAATTGGTAGTAAAACAACTTGAACATTATTGACCCCATCCAGTGAAAATGTAGGGTGGTATTCAAACCACATTTTTCATTACATGGAACTCCGCCACCACATCATAACAGAGAAAGATACAGATGCACAATTAGATGTTCATGAACTTCTTCCATGGCATTCAAGCATTTAGAGCAGGGGTCCTCAAACTTTTTAAGCCGAGGGCTGGTCCACAATCCTTCAGACTGTTGAGGGGCCGGATTATCACTTGAAAAAAATACAAACAAATTCCAATGCACACTGCATATGTCTTATTTGTGGTGCAAAAACAACAACAACAACAACAACAGCAACAACAATGAAAGAACAATACAATATTTAAAAATAAAAACAATTTTAACCAACATACATTTATCAGGATTTCAATGGGAAGTGTGGTCCTGCTTCTGGCCAATGAGATAGTCAAGTTAATTAGGGTTGTTGTTGTTGTTGTTGTTGTTGTTGTTGTTGTGTGCCTTCAAGTCATTTCAGACTTTGGGTGAGCCTAAGTCTAAAATTTATTTATTATTTATTTACTGCATTTATTTACTACATTTGTATCACACCCTTCTCACCCCAAAGGGGACTCAGAGTGGTTTACAAATTATATGTACATACAATATATTATATTATTAGCATAGCACAATATTAGCATTATATATTACTATATTGAACTATACCACTATACTGTAATATTATTAGTAATATTATATGTACTAAAGAATATATAATTAATATTATTATATGGTATTATTATTAGTGTTATATTGTATTACATTATAATATTATTATCAATATTATATGTATATACAATATATTATATTATAAAACTGAGGGCGGGGGCCAGGTAACAGACCTCGGAGGGCCGCATCCGGCCCCCGGGCCTTAGTTTGGGGACCCTGATTTAGAGGAACTAAGTGAACATAAGACACCAGATTCAAATACATTGTTGCACATTTAAATCCTATTGAAATTAATGGACATTAAGTACATGTTGCTGGCCTGAATTATTATAGATGTAATCAAATACAGATACACATATGCAACCGTCTATGATATAAAATCAATATATTCTTTAGAGATAATCAAAGTTAAAAACATCTGAATGAAGTTGGGAATATCAACCTGATTTTAATACAATTTGACCATTATGAAAATATTGCTGGGTCATATTAATATGAGAATATTCCTACTGATTTCAATATTTACATACAAAGAGAATGGTCATTGTGTGGCCTGGATGGCATGCATATTATAATCTCCAAAAATTACAGGCTCAAGATTAGCATTTATTTATTTATAGTATTTATATCCCATTTTCTCTCTCTCAAAGGAGATTGAAAGTGATTAACACTAAAAATCACACAATGTATAAATTAAAACGTAAAGCATATAAAAATACTGAAATAGAATTAGATATGGGACATTAAAATTACATGGATAAAACCAATAACATACCGGTAATTAAAACCATCATCATCTTAAACCATTAACATTGATAAATATTCATATTGGATGAGCATATCACTCAGCCTATGTGACTCCAAAATGTGTATTGTTAGGTATGTTTTTTGTTTAATTGCCTTGAAAAATAAAGGCAGGCCAAAGATAGACAGAGGGACACATGTTCCCGCCAGAAAACTTAACACTTTGCACTGTTATTAAAACTGGATTAAAATATTTTAAATTTTAAATTCATATAAAATAATAATTAGTACAATTTTTACCATTAAAAAAGAAGAAAAAGGTAAAATTAACAAAAGGTAAAATAATGAGGCAGAAAACTTACTGGACTAGCTAAAACCAAGGTAAAAAAAAATCAAATATTGACAAATGTTATTCAATTAACAATTTGCAAATGTGGATAATAAATAAAATACAATTCAACAGGGTTGTCCCCACATTTTTTCTTTCATAATTTAAAATTACAGTTCTCATCATAAACAAAATTAGATAGAATACATATTAAATGCCAGCTATTCTCAGAAACAAATAACATGACTTTTTTAAAAAGAAAGAAAAAGAAAGAAAGAAATCCCATTAAACTCTTACTGTGTCAATCTGTCTGCAATATATCTGTTATTCCTAATAACACGTTATAATAATATAATTTGAAGCATAGGAGAGAGAACAGTTAATGGGTGACAACTGTAACTGATTAGACTTTGAAATATTCTTAACTTGGAGGCCAGATTTACTCAAGTGAGTAGAGGAGTTTCCCCAGTGTAAGCCTGTAGAAAAGAGAGCTGTGAAAATCCTTTGTTATGTAAAGCTTTAAAAACTCCCTTTCAATCCACTTTTTAATAAGAATCCACACATTTCATAAATTTCTTCCTATCTGGAATAGGAAAAAATGTTGTTTAAAACAATTAAAAGTGGGTGAAACGGAAACTAAAATGCATGCATATTCTTAGTTTGATTTGTTGTGTTTTGGCTGTGTGACTGCTGATTCAAAGAGGATTATATGATCTCACAAGCATGGTTCCTGTTTTTGCTGAGAATATCTGTACTCATGGACTCTGCTTGGTGCAGATGGGGTTGAATCTGATTCCAATTTATGTTCAAACCATTCTGCAGTATTTCCAAATGTCTTCCTATGTAGGGTGGCAAGAAAATGAGGTTTAGTAAAAACTGCAAATGTCAGAAAGCAAACCCAACTGATTGTTCAATTTGTAAACTTGATGTTGCATCCCTTTAATTGGTAGATGGCTTCCCTACTCAGGAAAAGCCAATCCATGCATGGAAGCAGGTTCCTGTTGAAGACTTGTGGTGATGTTTGCTACATAGTTGGTGTTAGAATTGTAGGTTAAACAGGCTAACTGGAGAAGCATCAAGGGCCGTGCATATAGAGAGCTTCGTTGACTGGGTGCATGTTCCTATCTCCCAATAAAGCAGCATTAGCAAATACAGGCCTCCAGTTGTTGTTGCGTCGCAAGTGAGTCAACATAGTAGATGATAAGAGATACTGGGACTCAGGGCCGTAGCCAGAAAAAATTTTTGGGAGAGGTTTTGACAGCTACAGGCCTGTCAATATCTGCTTGAGATAGTGCCTGGGAGGACTCTTAATTTTTTCCATCTCATAGACTTAGCATGGGGATTTGGTTAACCAGTTAAAATTCATGAGTAAACCAGGTTTTTTTTTTAATCTGAAAAATTTCGGGGGGGGGAGGGTTACAGTATATAAATATTTTCTATTTATTAAAGGTCTGTGCTGCACAGGAAACATGGCTGTGCCAAAATAAATTAAAATTCCTGCAATATTTGCAAATATGCATTATTAGTGATGATATTGACTCAGTTTCAGCTCTGCACTGTCAGAGTCAACAGTTTGCTTTATATTACTGGGGAAAACATTATCATGGGATATCTATGAAAAGGAAAAGAGTCCTCGTTTTGGATTAAAATTGGATGGGTGTGGAGTAATCCTTAAATTTACTTTTATCACATTTGGAGCAAGCGGAAACAATAGAACGGAGCTTTATGGCCTAGCTCTCCTCTGCCCTTCAGTCTGGCCACAGAGGGAAATTTTCAATGTGTGTATAAAGCTGTAGCTCATGAATGCAGCATTAATAGTACAACTAGATTAATGGTTAATAATACACATAAGTTCTGTACTCTTCATTAAGATTTACAGTGAAATCCTAATTTTAAAATGTGCCAGTCTAACACACTTAAAAATAGCAAAACGCCCCAACACCGGGGCCATAGCCACATTGTGGGCAAAAAATTAACTCAAGGCCAAATTACTCCAAGGTAGTTTCCAACACCCCCAAGCGGGGTTTAGACTTAGCACAGCTTTAGTTTCAGCTCAGCTGGCCCTCAGTCATCTTCTTGAGCTAGGGCTGTGGTCTTGCACCTCAATAAATACAAAGTATACCAGCCTTAATTTGTTTAAGGCATGCAGGTATATTATTTTAATTTACTACTGTATACACCTTTTCTTTAGTATGTATTGATCTAATTATTCCATTAGTGAAAACAACAGAAACAGCATCTGAAAGATTCACAAATGTGTTATGGTTGCAGTTGCCAAGACTCTAGAGGCATCTGATAAAATGGACTCTAGTTCATGAAAGCTTATGCCCCAATAAATGTGTGTGTTTGTAATATCCCACAAGACAGACTGTTGTTGATGCTGCAACACAAGCTAACACAACTATCGCTGTGGAAATTATTTTGTGATAATCTGCTATAACTGGAACCACTCTCTTTTAATACACACAAACATATATCATGTGAAAAACACTCCCATAACCATATGCAGTAGCACATCCAAATGCATGGATATAATTACTTCTAAGACTGGACGACATTAAGAGTACAATCTATCATGTCAGAGCTTAGAGCTGAGCACTGCCATGTGTGTCCAGAATTATTAGCTCCCTTTGGTCACTACATGATGGGCACCTTGGCATTGCAGTCTGTTTCAAGAATATGAAGAGCTACTTTAGACATGTCTAATCGAAACATTTATTCTTCAACCTCATTGTACTTTTTGAACAGTGACCCATAGTATCATTCTGAAAATTGCATTGGAAGGTCCTATCTATTTTAAAATTTGCCACGTGACATGAAAGTAATGTAGGAAGCCTGGGATTACTCTTTGGATCTTCCTGGTTACTATCTTTCTTTTTCCTGTTATTCCTCAAATATCAAAAGGCCTTTAATTATTGTCTATTTCGCTCATCACACAATTCCAGAAACAGAGGAAAGTGTTTACTAAGTTAGTTATGTAAGGGATGCCATTTCCTAAGGCCTCCTCATTTTCAATGTCTAGAGACCAAGCCAGTTTGGTTAGCTCAGTGCATACCTAGGGGACTCCTCTTTCTACTATGTCCTTAAATGAAGTAAGAATACTTTCATGTATGTCATTTTCATGGATAAATTTTAAGCTGCAGAAGTGTATAGAGGTAGGCTTAGTTGGCTACTGTCCATTTTGTAAAATTCCCCCTCTCTCTAGTTCTCTATGAATTGCAAGTCCTTCCAAACACTGTATAAGAATTCAGGCAAAAAATGAGCAGCTGGGGAAAAAATAAGTTTCTTTAAAGAAACAAGAATATATTTCTTTAAAACATATTCTCATAAACAATCCTGCAATATAATCAAGGTTATTGTTTAATTTTCAAGACTTTGTGCTTATAAAGAGTATAAATCTATCCACAGTCCTTGTGAGAAGGGGACCTTATGCCACCAAATAAATAACTTATAGTGTGCAACAGGATAAATAAAAATATTCTATGAATTAACTAGTATTTAGGCCTTACTAATCCAATCATTGTGTCATTTGAGTTAGGCCAATTCTCATTCTCTTTTTTAAAAGGCAAAGGAAATTAACATTCATTATATAATCTACTATTTATCTGCTACCTGGATGTTAGGCCTGGTTTTCCTTATATTGTTGTTGTTGCTGCTGCTGCTGTTACTCTGCTTTCTCATACTAAACAAAACACAAAAATCACTGTACAGAAAACATATTAAAATCTCTTACCAAAGAAGAATAAAGAAGTGCAAGTCTTTCTAAAATTAACCTGGAAAATCACCATATCCAATGAGCAAAGCTTGTCTACAGTTCATACTTATGATTCCCTCTTTTCCCATCTCCTAACATCAATTCTTCTTTGCCTGTTAAAAATATTTAGTATGCAGCATTCAGCCTTAGTAAAGCTGAATTATCTCTGTCTGTCATGTTCTAGTCCAGTTTCCACTACTGTTAAGCAAAGCAGAGCAGTCTAACTAAATTTAAAATGCAGGAGAATTGGGTCTGGCTTTTCCTTTTCTTTAGTTCGGATTGCAGTTTTGGTCCCTAGTAACAACTATTGTTGTTTTTGTTTTGTTTTGTTTTGTTTTTTTGTAATAATTAAATAATTAATAACAAAGTGTGGGGCTGAAAGACCTCTAGAAATAACAGACCTTAGCTCTGAATGAAAAAATAACCATGTTTGTGTTGAAAATTACAAATATAGTAACATCATCAACATATATTCCTGCTTTCCTGTGTTTCCTATTGTTTCTAATTTTTCACAATATAAAGGCTACCTAGTTTCTTTCAGAATTTTCAATCAGTAATTAACTTTCTATGACCCTGATACAGTTTGTTATTTTTATTGTTCCTGTGCTATACTGTGCATGCATGCCACAATTTAACTGATGGAATACCACATTTCTTCAAAGACATCTCCTATAAACCAGAAGAGGCAATATTTATTTATTTTATATTCTGTTTTTCTCCCATATGGGGCCCAAGGTTGCCCAAATATTATGAAACTCAAATATTTTAATACTTATAAGGAACCCAAGAAGTACTATTGATAAACTCATGGGGACCAGACACCAAAACACCCTTTTATCATTGTTGAAGCACATTTGGCCAAAATATTAGTCAAGAATATCATTACTATGCATAATAGTAATTGGTTTGGGGGTTCTCTAGCCCAGGGTATGCCTATTCTAGTCTTATAGATATTTTCATATATGTTGGGTTAAATAACCTATGTACTCACACATGAGAAAATAAGGGATTTAACTCCACATATATGAAAATATCTGTAAGAATGGAATCTGCAGAAATTTTAATCAAAACTTAACCTAAAATACTTGGGCCAACATTTCCATGGGTCAGTGTGAGTACTGTGCCTTAATTCTCATTTTAAAAAGTTCCATCCCCTTCACTGAGTGGCAAAAAGTGAGAGCTTAGTTTGTCTTGGGAGGACCTAACAGAAGCACTGATCTCCTATACTGTCTCCACCATGGGGCTGCTTCTCATTTTTTTTTAACACCTGGGTGGGGAAATGGTCAGGGGCAGCTGGCTCCCCGAGCCAGCATTGATGGTTTCCCTTCTCTATGAAACCACCCTCAACTTAGCCACAAGTCATATCAACATCCTTAACTTTCGCTCCCAAACCTGCCCTTGACTTATACATGAGATTGACTTATATGAGAGCATACACCGTGTCTGTTGTACAGGATTTCATTGTCATTTCTCATGATATTAGCACACCAAGGTTCCTCTGGTCCTCTAGACTAAATACATCTATACGTCACTCATGAAAGTTGCTATCGTGTTCCCCTCATAATAGTTCCTGAAATTATTATCGGATTCTGGCTGCAACACAATAAACACTAAGTATTCCTAAATAAGCATTCTCCTTTTGAGATGCTACTTACTGTTTTATGTTTGCAACAAAGTTGTCCCAAATAATATGGTTGACAGCAGGATTGAGAAAAGTGTGTACCCTCAGATGTTCTTGAACTGTACATTCCAGCACTGGCCACATTGGCTAGGACTGCTGGTACTTTTCGTCCAAGAACATTTGGAAAGCTGAACTATCCCTGATCCTGCTCCATAGGCACCAAATTGAGGCATGCTGTTAGAGCATTGGTTCTCAACCTGGGGTCCCCAGATTTTTTTGACCTACAACTCCCAGAAATCCCAGCCAGTTTACCAGCTGTTAGGATTTCTGGGAGCTGAAGGCCAAAAACATCTGGAGACCCCAGTCTGAGAACCACTGTGTTAGAGCTATATGCTGTCTAAATAGGGGATACATTTTCCAGCAGCAGGCATTTTTCTGGTTAAGCCCATATAATTCTCCTCCTATCAAGTGAGATCTAAATATTGTTTCTTTCACTCCTTCCTGCTTTCCCCTTTTCTCCTCAGTTTACTTGATTTGCTACAAATTGAGTACAGAGTGAAAAATTATTTTGAACTTTTTTTAACTCTGAAGGAGTGGTGAGAGCAGAGGAAGGGGCAGAATCTTGCCCTTCACAGTCGATTCAGGGAAAGCAAACTGCAGGAGCCTCTCCTATCTCGCCTGTTTTTCATCTAGAATAGTCTTTGTCGTCTTGACCACACTCTGATGTTGTTTGGCCACATGCGTATCAGTCCGAATCTGTGAAATTTTGCAATAACCTATCCTACTAGTCTCAAGTGTGTTGAGGGTTGCCTTCCCATTGCCTGTGTTGAAAGAGAATGTAATCCTGGACAATTGGAAACCATCTTGTTCTTTGAGTCAAACTGTGAAATAGCTTCTGGTGATCATGGTAGAGAGGGTTTTAAAATACTTCATATAGTCATAGTTAAACATGAGAGATGTCAAATGTTTTCATGCATCTAGCGTAGCATCAGGTTTGGATCTGGATTCTGGCTTTACCCCAATTTGATAATTGTATCCAGTTTTATTTTTTAAGGCTCCATCTTGGCTTTGTCAGTAAGGAGTGGGAAAAGTGGTCATATGCAACCTCTGTGGCTGTTTTCCATGGCCCTCAGCTCCTCTGGACCACCTTTTTTCCTGAAGAAATAAAGAACCGAGGCTGTGCTATGAGTCTATCAATTGTTTTTCCCTCCTCCAGACCAGTTCCCCACACCTTCCATACAAGAAGCTAGTATTTATTTGTTTATTATGATGGGGACAGTAAATCTGCCCCACCAAAACTGAATAGCTCTGAATGGAAGACTCCCTGACACCCGTATGTATAATGTTCCTCAAAAAAGGCGTGGCAGTTTGGTGTAAATAATTATCCAGTTATTTACAGACGCCCCCCCCCCCCTCGGCAAAAATACTGAAAACACAAAACCCTGAAAAATAAAATACTTTCTGATAGCAAAAAAATATATGCAATTCTAGGCTGCAGTAGGAATGTAGTGTCTAGATCTAGGATAGTAATAGCACCATTCTATTTGGCTTTGGTCAGGCCTCACTTGTAATACTGTATCAAGTTCTGGGGAATGATACTGACCAGCTGGAGCAGGTCCAGAAAAAGCTGACAGCAATGGTAAAAGAACTGGAAATTTTGCCCCATATATGCTTATGGATCTAGGTATGTTTAATGTGTTGTCGAAGGCTTTCATGGCCAGAATCACAGGATTGTTGTGTGTTCTCTCCTGACGTTTCGCCCACATCTATGACAGGCATCGTCAGAGGGCGAAACGTCCGGAGGGAATACTTCTGGAACATGGTCACATTGTACTGAATTGCAGTGGCTGCAGATTAAATTATTCTAAGCAAACCATGTGCCTATTTACATGTTTAAGGATTAAGTTTCAAATTGTATATATTTATTTGCTCAGTTGTTACATGGACAGGAGAAACTCATCTTTGTGGACTATCTTAGAAATATGGCCTATGTTGAGACACTCTAATGTTTGATTTAACTTACTGTTTATCTAATAAATCCCTGAAAGCAAGACAGTTATAAAGGGGGAGGAAAGACCCTAACAGGTTGAGACCCTACATTTGTTTAGTTGTTTTCATTACTAATGGTCTAATCAGAGTTTGAAGTGGATAGTGTTTTGTTTTTGTATTAAAAAGCCTCTCTGAACCTGAGACATTATATTTCAGCACTCAGGAAAATTAATATGGCTGATCTGTAATAATCCTTTGCAAACCGGGGTCTGTCATGGATACCCTAACAGATGTGAACACTAAAGCTTCTGTAACATGTTACAGTATATCTGGTGTGTGTGATACCTTCGTTTTGACTTTATGTGTTGTCCAGGAGCAATGAGACTTGAAAACATTCATCTTGAAAAGATTAACAACGTTTGTAGACTGTACTGGAACAGAGGGGGATCTCTTGCAATCACATCTTGAATGGAAATTAATTTTTGGTTTTCAGTTATCCCCTTCCAGTTACTTAACAAATAAAATCTCAATCTCTCAATCTCCTGCTCACACACATGGAG
The DNA here is from genome assembly GCF_035594765.1 of Anolis carolinensis. Taxonomy (NCBI): domain Eukaryota; kingdom Metazoa; phylum Chordata; class Lepidosauria; order Squamata; family Anolidae; genus Anolis; species Anolis carolinensis. Next base: position 299,157,830 of record NC_085841.1, read on the forward strand.
AAAACATGCACAGACAGGTTTCCAGAGAATTGTGTTAGGCCTTTTCTTTTCTGTTAAGAGAGATGGGGAAATATGCCATAAATCTTGAACAAAGACACCTCTTCTCTTAATAGATGCTAAAGCACTTAATTCAATCTACATTAATGTAAACAGCAGAACAAAATTCATAAAACTCAAGTAGCACCAATTGCTATTTTTAATGCTGTTTATAATGCTGTAAGTTTATTCGAAAGATAAGGAAGTGACCTTTTGCCAGTCACACCTCCCATAAAGCAGTGACTCTCAACTTGTGAGTCCCCAGATGTTTTGGCTTTCAACTCCCAGAAATCCTAACAGCTGGTAAACTGGCTGGGATTTCTTGGAGTTGTAGGCCAAAACACCTGGGGACCCACAGGTTGAGAACCACTGCCATAAAGGAAGAGGGAGGGCAACGCCCTTCTGTTTATGTGATATACAGTGATGATTATTATGAACAGAATATTGACTCTAGCAAATCAATCTCATTCATTTTTACTTCAGTGGAAGTCTTGTGTTGTTCAGCAAGGGTCACTGCACAGTTAAAAACACAAATACTATAAAAATTCCACAAACACACATTAAAATTCAGTTCCATAACGGTAGGGTGCAGCATAACATTATGAAACATTAATGTATACATATATGTATACAAAGTACAGTAGAGTCTCACTTATCCAACGTTCTGGATTACCCAACGTATTTTTGTAGTCAATGTTTTCAATGCATTGTGAAATTTTGGTGCTAAATTCGTAAATACAGTAATTACTACATAGTATTAATGTGTAATGAACTACTTTTTCGGTCAAATTTGTTGTATAACATGATGTTTTGGTGCTTAATTTGTAAAATCATAACCTATTTTGATGTTTAATATGCTTTTTCTTAATCTCTCCTTATTATCCAACATATTCGCTTATCCAATATATTCGCTTATCCAATGTTCTGCCGGCCCATTTATGTTGGATAAGTGAGACTCTACTGTATGTATATCAGAGATGACAGTTCTTTTGATATCTGTCTTACAGTTTATTGCTGCTGCTTTGAAAAAATACTGCAGGTGGGATTGCACTCTAGAGCACTGCTTCTTAAACTGTGAGTCCCAACACCAAATGGGGTCCCCTTCCTTCAGTGTTGGGATCACTAAAATTGGAAAACAGTAAAAGATTTCTGAATGTCATCTAGTGGCTGTTTTAGACATTTACAAAGATCGGTTGAAGCAGAAAATGCTTCAACTGTACTTCATAAAAAGAAAATCACCTTGCAAATATAGAGCCACAGGCTAAACCCTTGTGCTGACCTGAAGTTTGGGTTGCTGACCTGAAGGTTGCAGGTTCGAATCCACAAGATGGGATAAGCTCCTGCCCGTCAGCTCTAGCTTGGGGGGGACATGAGAAAAGTCTCCCAGCAGGATGGTACCACATCAGGGCATCTCTGTAGACAGCCAATTTTCTCACACCAGAAATGACTTCAGTCGCTTCTAACACGATAAAAAAAAACTTGCAAATGTTGGTTTGTTATCAGTAAAGGTTTGATGTTTATACCTATTTTTATACAGCTATATACCCAGGGTCATGTATACATTTCTTGGGCCAAAAGGGATCCTGAGTGGAAAAAATTATGAAGCCCTGTTCTAGAGCAAAGATAGTGAACATCAGATCTTGAAACAAAAGTCAGTCCCACTGAAGTTTAATAATAATAATAATAATAATAATAATAATAATAATAATAATAATAATGCTCTATTTATATCCCACCCCTTCTCCCCAAGGGGACTCAGGGCAGCTTACAACAAGAGGAAATTGTGTACATAATATCAGTCACACTTACAATCTAAAAAAGGTTAAATCAAAACAAATAAATAAAAAAGATTACATAAAAGAAAAATATATCCCAATAAACATATTAATTTTAACTCATAAACATCACCCATATTAATATAAAACTTTACAACAATTAAGACATATAGAACCACTAAAACCATCACAGAACCTGCTCTTGTTGGTAAAAGCAATAAAACCCAATTAAAATAAATCCCATTAAAACCTCAGTCTCTTAGTTTACAATTAGGCATTCTCAAAGGTTTAAGTCTATGCTTCTAGGTATCCTCAGGTAAACACAGCCGTACAATTCTCTACATTTGTATGCCTCCCCAAATTTAAAAAATTGCCTCTCTTAAGTCAGAAGAGGTGGACAAACTAGCATTGCAGCTGGACCATAATCTTTGATGATGTACTCTATCGCATGATGCCATGCACATACTGTGCTGGCTTTCCTCCTTCCCTTCCCCACGAATATCCCATCCCTCATTACGGATGGGTAAAACCCATCAATAGCTCACAATCCAACAATATTCCTATCACTTACTTTTGGTGTGCTGAATCCGTTCTGCTTCTGTGCCAGCATGTCAAGCGACAGGATTCTCCTCTTCTGTCCCTTCCCACCCACTGTTCCCAAGTTGTCTGTTTTCTGTTTATATTTTATAGTTATATTTGTCTTTTTGTTTTTCAAAACAGAAGTTGTGAAATGGCTCTAAAATATAAATAAATAAAAAATTAGAGAAGAGCAGGAGTGTGAAAAAGTGGAGTTATGGGGGTATGTGGAAGTATGATCATTGAAGGACAATGATTGGTTGAACAGTTGAACGGGGGTGTTCAATCCAGTATGTATTTGCTATCAATTCTAGCATGACTGCAATAGAATAGCAAAGCCATGCAATAAAGTCTAAATTTAGTGACTGTTAAAGCTTTAAAGTATGTTGAGCATTTTTGGGGGTTATTTTTTTTGCCTTTGTTCTCACGACTGAGATATTTCTCCAATAACATCTCTAAAAGAGAATTCCTTGACAGAACTTTAGAGAAAACACACCTAGCACAAGATGCTATGGGCACATCATAGCAATTTGCTGAGGAACTTGAGATTCCCTTCCCCCAAATTGCAAGGATTTTCAGATTAATAGTAAACACCTGGAAATTCTCCATCCCAGCACCATGGTAGAACTCTCACTGTCTTCTACTGTGAAATCAGTGAATTTTCTCTCTTTTTCTTTTTTGATGTTAATGCCATTAGCAAGAAGTTCAAATCTGGTTCATTCAAGGTTGAGCATGAAGAAGAATTACAAAGCATTGAATGCTTTGCCATTGCACTACAGGTGTATCTTAGTTAATGAAGTTGATGTGTTCCTGGACATTACCTATTTAACAGAAAAACTGTCAGAAGAAGAAATAATATGGAAACCATAGGGGTAGGCTCCTGTACCACAAAAATAAAACAGCAATTCATTTCTATGACCTCTAATCCCAAAACTCATAAAATAACCAAGTCAGATAAGCCAAGCAAACTGAGGACAGTTTCCTTGGGCTTCAGCTATATGCTCTAGTATCTGACTGGACTGGAAGCCACATCCGGGCCACTGTGGTTGTATGAATAGGCTCCTTGCCAGCCAATAGGGTAGTAGCAGATCAAATGTAAAATTATTGGCTGAGCATTGCTGCAGCAGTCTATGAAAGATAACCAAGCTGGGGCCCCTGAAAAAAATGCTACTGTACCACAACCTAATTGCCAAGCAATTGGGTACCATGTAAAGCCTTGCATAAATCAAGAAAAACATTTCAAGCCTTCAAGAGACCCCTTGAAAACTACTTTCAAAATGCATTTGTGTATTTCCCACCCACCTCCCCTGACTACCATCTTTTTATGTTGCTTTAATATGTTGGGTATAGCTGGTGAGGCAGGTGATCTTCTCCTTCTTTCACTCTCCGTTTTGCTGTTCACGAATAAAGCAGCTGCTGGAAGCAGCTGCTGGAAGCAGCTGCTGTTTGCTTTCCCTCTTGTAGGCAGACTCATATGGCTACAGTAGAGGTGACTACCATTGAATCCAGATCTTTCCCTCAAGCTTTCCATCCTCCTAGGTCTAATACTGCTTTTAAAAAGCACTTCCAGTTAGATAGAAGACAAAAAGAAAGGGATAGATTGGTGACCATAAAAAAGGCTTTTCTAAGAGGAAATGCATTTTCAGAGGTTTTTTTAACTGAAATACAACTATATAAATATGTAACAGTTTAATCCAACCCACACTCTTTATGGCCATTTTTGATATATCAACATTAGTATTACTATATTTATTACGTTATATCATAGTCCTTATGTGAGGAGCTCAAGGTGGTGTATATGGTATATATAGTTTGACAGCATTCATCTGCTGTATGTTACCCAGAGAGACTTGGCTGAAAAATAGTGACTGGTCCAAAGTCTTTTCCTTCTTCGTGACTGAACAGAGATTTGAACTCAACAGAGAGATATCTTGGTCCACCTCATTATAGACTATAGCCTCTTTTGGATATCCTATATTTTCTTCCACATGGTAGCAGGGCACTACCTAGCCCCACTGCCACACATGGAAAATAATGTGTCTGGAGAGTTTTCCACGTGAGCAAGGTCTCAAGAAATTTTCTTCTATCAACAGGAGGTCATGTGATTATACATTTGTATACAGGTCTGAATTGAATTCACCGATATTTTATACTCTTCCACTGAGTTCTGGTTTAGATATTAATGTTTAAAAATGGTTTGATGACTCAACCACTTTGGACCAATTTAGATTCAGTTCAGACAGATTCTGATATTAACTTTTTAAAATTGTCTGATAACAGTTTCAGCCAATTTGGACTAATTTTGTATCATTTCATAAATATAGCCATAACAAACTCATTCAGGTTTGTTTATCAATTCTTACAAAATGAATATAAAAATCAACATTTAATTGGAGAAAAATATTTTATCATGTTATTGGTGTATAGTACCATCTGTCCAAAATTTCCACTAATAAAACAATTCTATATATGACTACGCAAATGTAAGTCCGGTATGTCCAATGTAGTTTACTACCAAACAAGCAAATATAGATTTGTAGTCTAGACAATATTTTTATTCCCTAGTGTGTTCTTTCTGCACTTACGTGTAGAGCAAAGACAATTTTGCTTGCCAATTTATATCACTTTAGTCTTTGTGTTTTCCAGTAATGAAGTGCTATGCCTTTTTAATCATTTGTGTACACTTAGTTCCAGCACAATATAGTCACTTCATCATCTACTTATGATTGGGTGATATGAAATGCAGAAAAGAGGTATCTTTATATCAGCATGCAAGTCTTTTACAGAGTTTGAATAATTTAACTTTTGTTAACTTTTTATAGAATAACTAGTTAGCTTGATTTGTTACACAATATTTAAAGAATAATGCATTGATAAAAGTAATACTAATTATTTACTTTTGCATCACATCACTACTATTATTATTTATATAATTAGCAGTAATATAATATGGTAATATATTCTTATGTTAAAAATGATATTATAGTAATCAATGTATAAAAATGGCCCAAATCCCCTAAAATGGTCTGCAAAAATTTATTACTGAGTAAACATTACTCACAGCATCAAAAAGAGAAGGCCATTTTCAGTATCTAACAATTAAATACATTCATTGTGGATGAGAGCCTATTAAATGCTTTTGAACTTTCACATTCAAATCACATCTCTTAAGAGCTTATATCAGGAACAAATAAGTCATGACTCCCATTTTAATGCATTGCCAATGAACTTTGAGTAACGTCTAGATCATCACAACTGGAAATGGCCAGTTGATTAGATGGAACTTTATCTGAGTCAACTAAACAATCCATATGTTCATATTATTCCTCCTACTGTACTATGTATCATCAAAATAACAGAAGACGTAACCAATAAGACTTGCTTTTGTACTTCTCACATTCAAGGAGAATATGCCAGATCTGTCCTACAGAAGACTCAATAGATATTTTTTCATTAGTTGGATAGAAATGTAGGAATTCTATCTGTTACGTTGGGTGAAGGCTTGTGGTTGTTTTATGCATGCAGGTTTTTTCTGACTTGCGGTAACCCTATCTTGGGATTTCCTTGGCCATATATATATATATATATATATATATATAGAGAGAGAGAGAGAGAGAGAGAGAGAGAGAGAGAGAGAGATTGCTTTTGCCTCCTTCTGAGGCTGAGAGAGTATGCTTCATTCAAGGTCATCAGTGGCTGAGTCATAGTCCAATACTGAAATTACTACACCATGCTGGCATTATTATTATTATTATTATTATTATTATTATTATTATTATTATTATTATTTCATTTAGTCTTTCTCCAATAATGGACTCAAAGTGACGAACAAAATACATTTAAAACAATTCAAAAGTATTAATTCAGAATGAATATATTTAAAAGCCATTAAACCATGTATGAAGTTAAACATTAAATGTTAAAAATATTAAAATGCATACATACAGACTTTACATACAGACTTTACGAACAGTGTAGCATTAAAAACTTGTCCTCAATCAATATGTAGAAAGCTGACAGCACAAAATGTTTTGATCTGACAAGGAGAACAAGGATATGAGATAGTAGAAACAGAAGTTCACCTATAATGTTCTGTAAAGTGTGACTGCCCAGGAGATTTGTGCAAGAATATTTTACTACTGGACATTTTCCTTTTTGTCCTTCTCATAATCATCCTACCATGAAATGTTCCTTATCTGCAACATCTACATGCTGGGGCAGATGTTTCCTTGAGCCATTTGCCACAAATCCAATATTTCATTTCTGGTCAGACCTGTCATTAGGTAGAGTGAGGCAGCCTATTCAAGCAACAGATCCTAGTTATCATGAAAAGGTAGCAACTTGTTAATTACTAATGTAGTGTTGTGTAGGCATACCTCAGTTATTATATCTTTAATTAACTCAAAATTTGATATTAGAGGCTGTAATAACATGAAAAGAGTAGGGTTAGGTTCCTGCACTACACACACAAGTAGAAGGGAAGCCTTATTTGTTCTCCCATTTTTTCTGTTTTGTTGTCCACACATGTTCATTGAGGAGTTTTGGAGGCGGCTGCTGTTTGCTTTGCCTGTTGCAGGTAGGCACACACAGTAAACACACAGCTAAAGTAATATTTAGTAAAGTGGATCCTGCTATTCAACACTTTACCTTTCAAGTTGTACTGCATTGTTTACAGCAGGCACCCTGTTGCAACCCAACACCAAAGTCTATGCCAGCCCTCCTTTACCACCTTTTCTCCCGCTTCCCTCCTCTTCCCCCTCCCCTCCCCCCTTCCTTCCTTCCTTCCTTCCTTCTTGTTGGGCTTCCAATGGTCATCTGCATGGCTCCTATATAAAAGCATTTGTTAGTTCTCACTTGCTTTTCCTCATGGATCAAGGCAGGGAACAACAACATGTTAAGATGCAGTGTATACAATCAGTTATAATCCTGGTACCAGTTAAAACATCAGCTCTGGTACTACAAGATGCAGAGCTAATCTTGAGAAATGGGGCTACAAATGGAATCCACAACATGTGAGTGTAGAGAAGAGCAAACCACAGACCACTTACTTACAATGCAGTCTGGGCCCCGCCACATGCCCAATGAAGGACCTTCTTACAGTGACACCAGAGGCACTCAAAGTGGCCAGCTTCTGGTCAAAGGCAATCTGGTATAAGGCCACATCTTTAACTTTGTGGGTTTTAAAACTTCGTGGTTTTTTAATACAGTATAACTGTATTCTCAATTCGCTTCTGACACAATAAATAAATAAATCAGTTTAAAAGAACATATAAAATAAATACATATAAAAACAACCCATTACATCATTTGAAATTCATAATTTAAGATTCATAATTTAAAGTCATTTGGATAGGCCTGCTGGAAGAGCTGGCATATTTTGCTGTCAAATCCTTCTGACAAATTATTCCAAAATCTAGGGATGGCTGAAGGGGGGAAAAAACTGTGAGTGCAAAGTCCAAAAGCAATGTTGCTAAAACGTCTTCCAACCAGACAAAGAACATGGAAAGAAGGGGGAAATGGGGGCATAAAAAGACTTTGTATAAAGGAGCTTCTTTGTCAGAGGTTTTGTTAAGTGATATATGTATTTTTTACTTCCAAGGAGAAGGGTGGTAATGAGATTTTCTGCCACAGATGCCAAATTAACTTAGCTGGCCTTTGATATTGTGTGCCTTGACTAGTCACATTCTTTTAGCAGAGGAAGGATTCTGTTTTTTTCAAGCCACAAAATGTCTGCCTTGGAACAAAAGATGACATTGGACATCCATGCTGTTTTCTGTACATTCATTGTCAGATCAGGCTGATTACAAAAATGTGCCATCAGGGGACTAGAGCAATTGCCAAATGAACAGAGTTTACAATGTTTTGGTGCTTTGCAGGCATGTAGCTGGGGGGGGGGGGGGCTTGAGAGGCTTCAACCCCCCACCCCCAAAATTCTCAGGGTGGTCTGCAAAAAGGCCTTACATTTATTATTTAAACTGTTATGTTTATCATATCATGATCAGATCACCATGCTCAATATATCCCATATGCATGGGGGTGTTGGGATAACGATACAAAAGGTTTGCTAGGGCAGATCCCTTCTCACTCAGACTCAGCGCCCCCCCCCCAACCAAAATCCCAGCCCCTCCCAAACCAAAATCCTGGCTACGGGCCTGTCCAGTGCAATTCTATATTCAGCCTCCAGTGGTTGTTGCCTATATAGTTTTGCTGTAAGACCTGTGGGTGTTCTCTCAGAAAATAAAACAACAATTTTTCATTCAAAGATTTCAATTTCTATGGGGTCATAGGCCCTAAGTGAATATGAAGGACTGCTTGTATTGCCAACTGGAGGCCTGTGCTCACCTATCAGCAAACAGATAATGTATGTGTAGAAACCTTCCACATGATTTCATTGAAGTGTGTCTTGGCAGTCACTCTAGTTCTCTTCATTCTTTATTTCTTTTTATATCTCTGTGTACCAACAGTATTTTCCTTTAAAACAGGGTGAGAATCATGTTATCTTCCAGATGTTGATGGGCTGCAATCTCCATCATTCATCACTGTTGGCTACACCAGTTATTCCATCTGGGGGTTGCAGTTCTGGAAGTTGCATTTGGACAGCTATGAGGGTTGGATGAAAAGTAATGTCTCCACCTTTGTAACTCCTCAACAGATGGCAGTACTGGTATGCAGCAGGTACTGGCTTGTTCAGTAGGTTCTCCTCGACAGGTCCATTTGGCGGGAAGCCTTAGCATTGAATGGTTGTGCTGTTAAAGTGTGAAATATGGAACTCTGCACAGACAGTCGGTCAATGCGACTTAAGCAATGTTCGATCATTGAATTCTTGACAGCAGAAGGTGTCACCCCAAAGGAGATTCATAAGAGAATGCAAGCTGTTTATGGTGATTGTATTGATGTGAGTACTGTGCATCATTGGACGAGTATGTTTAAAGATGTTGAGGTGGGAACATCTGACTTGCGTGACAAACAAAGAGTTGGACATCCTGGTACAGCAACCATCAAGTTTCACAAGCAAAAGTTTGACAGATTGATTCAGGACAATGTTGTATCACTCAGAGAGAAATTTCAAGCATAATTGGCATTTCACAAGAACATGTCGGTCGCATTATAGCTTTGCTTGGCTATCGGAAGATCTGTGCACGATGGGTACTCCTGGTTGCGGAAACAGAGTGTCAAATTCTTCTGTGACAGCTTCAGAAAACTTGTTCATCGTTGGCAGAAATGTATCCAATTGTCTGGTGATTATGTGGAAAAGTGAATAGTGGTAGTTAAAGAGCACATTCTAAGGATCATTTCTGCATTTGATTTATTAAAATATTCCCATCCAAACCCGAGTAACAAAGGTGGAGGCATTACTTTTCATTCAACCCTCATACATGATTCCCCAATATACAGAACCCTTTCCCTCCTTTTAAGGTAAAAGTAGACTTCTTTAACAGACAGATCTCTAGTAGGGTGAGCTACTTTCATGAGAATATCATGAGTACCTAAGACCCTAAGTTCTCCCTAAAAGAGATTCAAAACTTACCATGTGCTAGGGTCAAAATAAGGGGGAGACTTCATAGGCAGTTTGGCAATAATAAGAGTTGGAATTTTTTCAATTGGAAACAGAGTTTAAATGCCCATGTAGCCATGAAACCCATTGAGTGAATGTTTAATAGCCACATTCTTTTAGCTTAGCCTACATCACAAGAGTTGATGCAGAATTAAGTGGAATAGCCCTCATCCATATATGCCATTCAGAGCTCAGTAGATATATACAGATGATGATTATGCTATTCTTGGTGGGAATGATAATGATGATAGTCAAGGTCCAATAGTGTTAAGACTTCCTTCTCCTCTCCTCTAACTTTCCTCTATGCTGCCAAAAACCTGCTCCAAAGCTTTTTTGAATTCTCTAATAAGTTTTAAAGGTACATATGGGATTATACAATGGGGAATTGCTGATTCTGTTAGAAATTGTAGAATCCGGCAGAAATATCCCATTGGTTTCTTGACAATGGTAGAATATTATGGAGACACTGTGGCTGATGCTAGCTGAAGCCGGTGAATTGAAATGGAAGCACAATGTTTTAAAGTCACATATTTGCTTAATTTAGACATTATTGAATATGCCCATAGGAGAAAAAATCCTTAGCGTTTGTGGATTTATCAATTTACATAATTTTTAATTCCTTTTTTCATTGTACTCACACTTCAAAAATTGTTTTGATAACTATTGAGACACTGACAAAAACTGCATGCCCCCTGGATCATAGAACCCATCACTTTTATTTCAACCTAGTTGCAAAGTTGGACAGATTCTTGAGAGCTGAAATTAATATTTAGGTTATACAAACAGATTTAATGCAATCTGAAGTCCATAATCACAGAGGGAGGATATTTTGCATATGAAACTACCAGAATCAAGTATATTTGTATACTCAAATCTCTGATCCTATACTGTGGCCCAACAGGTCAATAGACTGTAGCTTTCTGAATAGAACTATATGGCAATCCTATATCCTAAGAAATCATTAAAAATAATGATAAATAATCTAAATTATTTCTCCTTCCCACCTTATTTCCCAATCCCATATGCAGGCAGTCCCCAACTCACAAACATCCAACTCACAAACAACGCATAGTTAAGAACAAGGGTGAGACAACAGAAAGTGAGAGAAAACTATCCCTAAGAAGGGAAATTCACTCCTGAAAGAGTTATCATGGGGTAAAGGTGTCTCAACTGAACCTTTCTCAGCAATCTTTGTTTCCACAGCAAGCTAAATTTGTCAAAATCCAATTATCACAGGGACAGAAAGTGAGGTGAAACCTTCTGAATGGGCACAGACCGCAAAACAAACACCACAGGGTTGTTAACCTTTCACTATGTTATCCAAAGCTCTAGAGTTAGACCTTAAAAATGTACCAGTTCCAACTTACATATAAATTCAACTTAAGAACAAAGCTACAGAACCTATCCTATTCATAATTTGGGGACTGCCTATTTTTGAAATACAGTAGAGTCTCACTTATCCAAGACTCGCTTATCCAAGCTTCTGGATTATCCAAGCCATCCAATGTTTTCAATATATCGTAATATTTTGATGCTATATTTGTAAATAAAATAATTACAACATAACATTACTGCGTATTGAACTACTTTTGCTGTCAAATTTGTTATATAACATGATGTTTCTGTGCTTAATTTGTATAATGATTACCTAATTTGATGTTTAATCGGCTTTTCCTTAATCCCTCCTTATTATCCAAGATATTTGCTTATCCAGGGTTCTGCTGGCCCGTTTAGCTTGGATAAGTGAGACGCTACTGTAAATGTCATTTAAATGAATGGACACAGTATGTTTATGATAGGTTGTCAGTGATGTGTCTCAGTTTTTCATCACCATGTTGGTTTGCTAAAGAAACCATTAAATGAAATCTTTCTTCTCCCGTGCACAAGATTGTTACCTTGACGTGGTGCTGGGCCTTGCACGCCTCGATGATGCCATGAGCTAAACTGTACAGGGTCACCCAAAATGATATTATATGTCATATATTGGAATTTTCTAGATCCCACAGAACAACTCTATGGTAACTTCTAGCACAAGTCATTCATTTCAATAAGTTTTATTATTATCCATGGTTTCCTGTTTCCACTAAATTCAGGAAGGTATCCTTGGTAAATGCAGAGGTCAAAGTGTGTCTAACCCTATGAGCCCTCATATTTTTTGAAGCAAAACAGTCCATAAATAGTGTTTGTCTTTTATGTCATACATTTATTTTAACATTATCAGTTAACATATTTCAATTCCATCCTATATCAAAAGATCTCTAATACTGCACAATTATAGTACTGCGATTCCACTTTGCCTGCCATGGCAACATCATATGAAATGCTAGGATTTTTGGTTTAGGTAGAGACATTTAGAATTCTTAGTTAAAGAGCTCTAATGTCGAACCAAACAAAACACAAAAATAACAGGATTACATTGGATGCAACTATGGAAAATGAAGTGGAATCATAATGCTATAAGTATGTAAGGTGAAAGCACCCTAGGTGAGGTACAGTAACTTGAAGAAACAAGACTTCAAAATAATTGAGGATAATATAAAAGAAATGCCAAATCAAATTGACTATATCACTCAATCTTGAAAACCTAGATGAACAGCCAAATGTTAATGTTCTGCTGAAATGAAGCTAGTGTCAGTACCAGTCAGGCCTTCATGGGAAAGACATCCCACAGCCAAGGAGTCAAGTCTCTTATAGGGTATCACAAAAAGGATTAACAGATTGATGTAGCGTACGTACAGCTATTGGGACACTAATTTCTCCATATGCTGGAAATGGCGTACCAAGTAGGCTCCATGGGGATTGGGTTTCGGAATCCTTGTGGAAGCAACATGTACCCAAAAGCCCTCTGTATGTTTACACCCACATCACCCTATTTTATGTATAGAATGTGATGCAAATTGCAGATCCAGAGTCTGCAGATCCAGAGAGCCCATTGTAATTTTGTAATGTGGATGCCAAAACAATCAGCGCCATTGTCTTGTGTGTGGTACAGAAACAGTATCTGAACATAAGTAAAGAAAATGAACTTTGATAGCTTATATAATTAAAGAACATTACATTCACAGCTTATAGTGATGGAACTGCAGGTTGTGATGAAATTAAATCTGTAATGATTATATTCCATTGTTTAAATGCAGAGACTCCACACAAACTGACTAAATTTACCGTTTCCAAAGCTAACATTAATAGATATTTACTTTGCAGTAAGTGTTTCTAGTAAGAGAAATTATATTTTTAACACGATTTGTGTACTGATCAGAAGCCTTTTCAATCAGTTGTAGTAATTTGCTGATAATGTGATACTTATCAGTCCTTGAGCAATTAGACCTATAAGGGAATGTAAGTGAGAAAAAAATCTCCATCTCTCTGTCTCATATAAGAACAGTTCCACTTGACCAAAACTGAGTTGAGATTTAGGCACCCAACTGGTATCTATATTCCATATGTTAAGGAGCATGTATTGTAGTTATACATTCAGAAGGCCAGGAACTTTCCCAGAATGGCCTAAAAATGTAATATCTTGCAAATATAGCTCTTTCAATGTTAACATTTGTGGTCTCCTCAGTGTCCACTCATTCCATTTGGGTGGGGGGTTGTTAGTAGTTGTGCCCTATGGCTCTTCTAAAAAATATTTTTTTAAAACCAAGGCGTGGCTCAGATGGTCTTGTGCTTCAAAGCAGGGCCGGTTGTTACTAGGCGGCCGCGTCAGCGGCCGCCTCGGGCGCAGGGCCCGGGGGGCGCCGTCAGGCTTCCCCCCTCCCAGCGGGGACCATGAGCTCACTCGCCGGCGAACAGGAAGGCCTGTTCGGTGACGAGCGAGCTCATGGCCGGCTGGGATGGCCCTGGATGGCCGGCCTGTGCGCCCTGGCCCCGCCTCTCACGTTGTGTGAGAGGCGGGGTCGGGGTGAGCTGCGTGGGAGGCGGGGCCAGGGTTGGCCCCGCCTCCCGCGCAGCTCAGCCTTGCCCGTCTGGCCTTTTCCAGGCGGGCAGACTGCACCGAAGGTCCCTGCAGGCCGCGATCACGGCCTGCAGGGACCTCCAGTGCAGTCGGCCTGCCTGGAAAAGCCCAGGCCGCGCGGGGCGGGAGGCAAGGCCCCGTCTGGGCGGAGCCCTGCCTCCCGGCCTGTGCGCCCCGGCCCCGCCTCTCACGTTGCGTGAGAGGCGGGGTCGGGGTGAGCTGCGTGGGAGGCGGGGCCAGGGTTGGCCCTGCCTCCCACGCAGCTCAGCCTCGCCCGTCTGGCCTTTACCAGGCGGGCCGACTGCACCGAAGGTCCCTGCAGGCCGCGATCGCGGCCTGCAGGGACCTCCGGTGCAGTCGGCCTGCCTGGAAAAGCCCAGGCCGCGCAGGGCGGGAGGCAAGGCCCCGTCTGGGCGGAGCCCTGCCTCCCGGCCTGTGCGCCCCGGCCCCGCCTCTCACGTTGCGTGAGAGGCGGGGTCGGGGTGAGCTGCGTGGGAGGCGGGGCCAGGGTTGGCCCTGCCTCCCACGCAGCTCAGCCTCGCCCGTCTGGCCTTTACCAGGCGGGCCGACTGCACCGAAGGTCCCTGCAGGCCGCGATCGCGGCCTGCAGGGACCTCCGGTGCAGTCGGCCTGCCTGGAAAAGCCCAGGCCGCGCAGGGCGGGAGGCAAGGCCCCGTCTGGGCGGAGCCCTGCCTCCCGGCCTGTGCGCCCCGGCCCCGCCTCTCACGCTGGGTGAGAGGCAGGGTCGGGGTGAGCTGCGCGGGAGGCGGGGCCAGCCCTGGCCCCGCCTCCCGCGCTGCTCGCCGTGACCCCGCCTCCCACGCTACGTGAGAGGCGGGGCCAGGGAGCAGGAGGCGGGGCCCGCCGGCGCCGCGGTAGGCGTGGCCATGTGCCTCCCGCGGCACATGGCCACGCCTCCCGCGGCGCCGGTGGGGGGGGGGCGCAATTTCCCCCCTCGCTTTACATATAAATTTATCTCCGGCCGGCCCTGCTTCAAAGGCATACTATATTCTCATTTTTCTTTTAGTAATCTTTTTTCTTTGAGTTGTTGTATACTAGTGCAGAGTGCCATTTCACTAAAGTATTAGTACACTAAGAATATTCTTGCATGAGCCTCTCCTCCCACTACAATGATCAGTAATAGCACTTTAAGTTCAGGGTTGCTCTCTTTTCTTGCACACCAGCAGAACCATTGTGGGGTTACAGTCTCTGTGTGTGCCAAAGCTGTATTGTACACAACATACTCCTTCTAAAACAATATCCCAATTCCTTTTCATTGTTTGATACACATTACACACACACAAATCCTCTGCCTCTGAAGTGTAATACATCATGATGTTATAACATTGTAGTGACAGATAGTCTACTACTACAGTGGTTCCCAACCTTTTGGCCTCCAGGTGTTTTGACTTCAGCTCCCACAGTTCCTAACAGCTGGTAAGCTGGCCAGGATTTCTGGGAGTTGAAGTCCAAAACACCTGGAGGCCCAAAGGTTGGGAACCACTGGTCTACTACTTTCCTGGTTTGGTAGCAGATCTTGCCTTTCTTAACACTTTTCTTCCAATGAACTTTAATCCAATCCTAGTGAAGGAACAAGGGCTGACTGCGACACTCAAGCCTAACATTTGGTCACTTGTCCATCCTACATCCCGGTTGCCAGGACATCTCCCAAACCTCAGAAGAACATGCTAGACTGTAGTCTTGCCTCTTTGACAGCCTCTCGCTTCGCTCATTGGCTCACTAAAAGTAGGCAATGATGGGTTAGTCTTCAGAGTTAAACACTGCTACCCAAGAGCTGCTGCTGGGCAATCACATTGAAGCCACTGCTGCTGTTTGTTCATAAGAACAGCAAAGTGGTTTGAATACTGAATAAAAAGACTCCTCCTCTGATAACTCTTACTGTATTTCTTCAGTTCTAAGACACACACTTCTCCTATATAAACATCTCTAAAAATGGGATGCATCTTAGAATCATAGATGTATCTTACGTATTTTTGGTGGTGGTGGTACTGAAATCAGGGTGCATCTTACAATCAGTGGCATCTTACAATGGAAGAAATCTGATATATTTCTTTACCCAAAGCATGCTCACTAGACTGCCCCCTGATCAGCCAAAATTGGAGTAAAAGTGCAACTGAACTTTTTCACAGGAAAGGAGGTCACTTGGGGATTTTGAATTATTCCAAGAATCACTTATAAAATGGTCTCCCGTGGGACAAGAACAGAAACGTGATCACGTCACACAGTAAGCTGCCACCAGAAACACTATTATCCTGATGCAAATCTGATTTACCTGCCTCATACAAGAAGGCTCTAGGATATTTTTAAAGGAAAAAAAGACACATTTTGTATGAATATGTCTCAAAATTAAAAGGAACCTCATATGTATTTTGGTTGGGAATTGACCATACTTGAAATAAATTAAAAGTTCAACAAGATTGGTAAAAATGTTGATGTTAGTTCGATTATAGCAGAGAGAGATACCTCCAAACCTCAATTTTAAACAAATTATACTTTTAGAGAAGAGATCAGGGCCCTTTCCTCACAGCTGAATAAAATCCCACATTTCCTGCTTTGAACTGGAATATATGGCAAGGTGGACTCAGATAACCCAGTTTAAAGCAGATATTATGGGATTTTCTGCTTTGATATTCTGGGTTATATGGCTGCGTGGAAGGGCCCTAAGTCATCCCCTGGCCAAGTGGTAAGCTTCCCCAAAAGGATCCTTCAGTGGCAACATCTGATGCCAGTTCATTAGGTTTTCATCCAAATGTCTCTGAACAGTTCTTCACCCTCCTCATCATGAATATCATATTATGGACCACAGATTTCTTTCAGAGGACCAGTGGACTGTAGATGGCTCGCTCTGATGAAATTTCCAATGACAACAACATCACTAAAAGTTTTAGTATTTTTAACCTGCCCTCTCCCCCCACGGGGACTCAGGGCAGCTTCCATGTAATTACTTAGAGATTGATCACTTTTTATTTATGATGGCTTTAGTCCTAGGGCCACTATTTATGTAAATATGATTTGTTTATTCATCTGAGCTTAAAAACCAGTTTGTACATTAGGATTATAACACAGTGAAAACCTGTTCAATTTGATCATGCTATACAACAAGTAGAGAACTGCACATTTGAGGCTGGTTTGCTGCTAGATGCATACACAGCCTATTGTATGCTTGTATATGTCTGCTTTTGGATGTTGCAAAGATAGGCATTACTTTCTAGTCTTTGCAATAGCCTGGGCACACCCACCTCTGGACTTCCATAGATCTTATCAGCCTTCCGTGGCTATTTTGTGATTGGTGGCGAGTAAAGGAGGATCAGAAAGGCATCTGGCTATGCCCCTATATCAGCATGCAAAATAATTACATCATAATATGAGACCTCCAGAACACCCTACCAGTTCTCAACAAATTAAGTAATCATTCTCCTTCTGGCTATGGGAAAACTTTTCCTATCCCTCCTGTCAACCATTGGGGTACTGTAGCTGCTCAGCTGTGAGTTCCCAGGTATTGAAAGGACAGCTCTAATGTAATTCCATATTATAATGCTATATGGTGCCATGTGGGATCGTGGCTACTATGTGTCCAGTTTTTAATGACACCATAAAGTATTTATTAGCACAAAAGTAGCATATCAAGACCAAAGTAAATATAGACTTTTTCTCTACAGTATGCTGCAAGATTTAACATGATTGAGTTCTTAAAGTAGCTCATGTAGAATGTCAACCATGGCTTCTTTAATTTCTGTCTGTTTGTTTGTTGTTAGTTTGTTTCATTTCTTGCCTTCCTCCTGACCCAGAATTCTAGGTAACATGTAGCCTGGATTAGTCTGTTAATTAAAAAAAGAAAATATAATCAAATAAACCACAAATTTAAAACACCACTCATTTAAAATAGTATACAAAATATTTGGAAAGTATAAAACGTGCTTAAGCTCCACCCTTGGCTAAGATCCCAACCTTGATAGTGTTGGAGTTCAACCGTACATTGCCCAAGTCTCCAGTCCTCAATGAGGAGTAGTTAGTTAGCTTAGGATAGTCTGAGGGAAATCCCTTCACTCCTGTCTCCTGAATGACAGTTGGAATATATCTATTTCTTCTCTCCTCTCTGTTTCCACTTTCATTCCGGTTGGTTGTGTAGAATGGATACTTTTCTACTGCAAGCCTTTTTTGAATCTGACATCTGTTCTCTTACATCTTACCATAGTATGGAGTGTATGTGCTGTGTAGAGATGTAGTGCTTGATTTTCCCTCTTGAAACCTTAGAAGAAATGGGTGTTAGAGTAGCTCAGACCCAGTTCTTTACCCATTAAGAAATGCAGTTATTCTTTATTATTGTAAATAAACCTTTTGTGATTTTAAAGATTGGACTCTGCATCTTTGCCTGCCTGAGTTCTGAGTTCTTTACAGCCACATCACACGGCACCTCACGCTCTGCTGGCTAATGAGCTGAGTGCTCAACTTTTAGTATCCTGTTTATATTTTTGGTTGCTCTGCTATATTTTAGGGTAGCTTTCCCTAACAGATTGCACCTTGCACATGATTAGGATTGTGTATAAGTATGTATAAATTTTTACTTTTAAAAAAAGATTCACACAATCAGTAAACTCCCCACAGACCTCTAAAGCCAGATGGAAGTCCACTGGCTGAAAATTATACTTCAAGAACATACAATAATGTAACTTTAAAATGTACCTGTACCGACTTACAAACAAATTCAACTTAAGAACAAACCTACAGGACCTATCTTGTTCATAATGCCTGTACTTATATGGGGTTTGGACAGCTAGGGAGGGAAGGTGTAGGCAAGGAATCTTTCTCAGTGCTCCTCTGCAGCCAATGTGTGACCACTTGCACAGAGGACTGTGCCTGGCTGTTGCCTGGAAACCATTGCATTGCTAAGCAAACCTCTTGCACAAGAAGATTCGGGGTACTTCCTTGCATAATTTTTTTAAAAGAATAGATCCTCTGGCACACCTCCTACTTGTACAAGCATAATACACCTATGGGATTTTTGTCATAATTTTATGCTGTTCCAGCTCTCTATACTCTCAAAATCATTGTATCACCTGTTATGATTTGCTATATGTGCCCTCATCACAAAATTTCCCAAATATGAACTCTGTGGGGTTATCCTTTCAGCATAATTAATAAGCAGACAGTCTTTGTGAACTCTCTTTAGCCTATGCCTTTTAATTGTGTTTATTAGATGGTGTGCTTCATCTTTTCTTCTATTTAACAGGGAATTCTGAATATCAGCATAAGAGTGAAGACTGGCATCTAGTTATCGATTTGGACTCATTTGACTTGGCAATGAATTAATTTACTTGCTTTGAAAATGGATCTAACAATTTCATTTATTAAAATTCTGATCATTCTAATGGTTGTGAAGGTTTATGTGATCCCAATGATAACATTACGTGTATTTATCTAGCTATTCATCCCTACCTCAATACTCATGCTCTTTTAGTTTGACTTAACAATATATGTGCGCGACACAGCTGATGTCCTTTAATACCACTTCAACAATCATGGCTTCATCTTATGGATTCCTAGGATTTGTAGCTTGGTGAGGTACTTTCAGCTCTGGTGCTGTAGTTCAGAAAAGTACATTAGAACACTCTAGCAGAGAAATTAAAGTATTTCACAAATGCAAAATACTTCTGCATTCTGTAGGATTAAGTTGATAGTGAGGGTGATACTAGACTTTGCAAATACACACCTCAAAATGGAACCCAGAGCAGAAAAGGTACCTAGGTGTGCGCAAATCGATTGTCACTGGCTGGAGCTTCCGGTCCAGTTGGAGGTTTCATATGCAAACCTAGTTGCACATGACTGCAACCTAGTTGCATGTGGATGCAAACCCTTACTTTCCTATATATTTGATTGGTTACTGTAATACTGTGTGGCTTGACCTGGACAATTATCCCATTGGGAAACAGTACCTTTGTTTGTATCAGGGATGGAATCTATGTAATCTTCATATATGGTTGACATGCAACCTCCAAAAGCTATAAATGGCATAGTCAGTGATGAGGAATCCTGAAAGCTGCAGATCAAAAACATCTGAATTCTTCCCACAACTGTTCCACAGACACATTTCATGGAGATACGTGTGTCATCATGTATGCATGTTTGTGTATTTCTCTCTATATGAGAAAGAGTTGACAGTAGTCTACTGTAAACCAGCAGAGGGCATGATCCAGGATTAGGGAAGCTATTGCATAGCATGTTAGCAGTTCTTGAAGGTCGTTCAAGAATGTTAAATTGGCAGGATTGGTGCTTCTATCAGTTTTCTTCTCTGGGATGTTGATGAAATGTTGATAGCTGAAAACTGCCTGAGTTCAACCAAACATATTACTATATTTACTCGAGTCTAATGTGTCATCAAATCTAATTTGCACCCTAATTTTGGCAACATGATTTAGTCAAAAAGGTGCACAATGATTAGATTTAAGTAAATACAGTAGATAGGTTACCCCTTTTCTTATTGTCTGAGCAATAAGTCTACTTTGTTGAAGGGATGGCAAACAAACAAATCAAACTTCACTTCTAATGTGTCTTTACAATTTTGTCCCGTGGGGCTCTTTCAACTAGATCAGGGTTTTCACTAACTGGTCAAGTAAGAGACACGAAGGAATGCTTAGAAGCTTACTTTGGCAACTTTGTTGAACACCTGGAGACAAACATTTACTTTGGTTTTTGTTCAGGTGATACTATGAAAACAAAATGTATAAATTGCATTATTTGGTATTATTTAATTGAATGAATTTTAACAGGATTTTAACAGTAACAGGACAAAGGCCTGTTACTACTTGTTATCATGACCTTATCCTTCTTGGCTTCTATAACACAGAATTGTATGTTGTTGATAGACTAGGTCCTGAAGTTTATGAATATATTCTCAAGATGTGGGAGAATTTGGGGTTGTGAGACTGTTCTTAAATATTCTATGTATCAGGAAGCTTGTCTCTGAAATCAAGCAGCTGCTAATATCTCCTGTCAATGCAAGGAGTAGTTGCCATGCAACTCCAGATACTTGGGAAGAAAATTATGTAGAGTCATTTCAGTCTGGTTTCAGAGTTGGTTTTGATACAGAAACTGTTTTGGCTACGCTGATGAAGAACTTCTGCTGGGAGACAAGCAGGGAAAGTGTTTACTTGCTAATTCTCCTAGACATATAAGTGGCCTTAATCAACATTAATCATGGCATACTACTGGATGCGTGTTCTTAGTTGGATCTTGTGGGCAGTGTACTGTGGAGGTATAGTTAGTGATAGATTAGCTTGTGCAGAGGGGGATGACCCTTCTGTTCTGGATAGGTTTGTAATCTCTGTAGTATTTGTGGGATCAAGTGTTCTAAATCAGTAGTTCTCAACTTGTACATCTCCAGATGTTTGAGCCTTCAACTCCCAGAAATCCTAAGAGCTGGTAATCTGATTGTAATCTGGGAGTCGTAGGCCAAAACACCTGGGGACCCACAGGCTGAGAACCACTACTCTAAATAATTTAAACCGGTGTGCTCTTCTAAAACAGGGAGAACTTTACAACAATGAACCATCTTTGGTCACTTCCATTAGGTTTACATGAGATAACCACTGAAATCTCAAACTATCGTTGCTTGGCTGCTAATCACTGCTCCTGAACCACTAGAACTCACCCTTGGTTAATCTCTGATACATTTCTAAGTTCTGTTGAAGAATTAAATACTGCTGTTATGATAAAAGCTTCAGCTGTGATTCTACATAGTTTGGCTAGTAAAGAAACAAAAGTGACTGCAGGAAAATATGAAACATTCAAGAGTGCACAAGACTACATGCAGTACATATCAACAGTCCACCCACGTTCTTTCCCTGTTAGACATGCAGACTACATGTACACTTACTATAATTAAATGAATTGTAGTTGTCTAAATATAAGAATATGATTTCTATCTAGAAAGAAGTCCCCCCTCCCCAGAATAAGTGGGACTAGAAAGACTCATGGTTAGATTTGTTCACTTCCTACTTTATAATTAACAATCAGGACTGATCCTGTGTAATAGTGATATGCATTAAAGGTTATACAAATTTCTTTTTTAAACTTTAGGGATATCCACTTTGCAGTCACTACTTGTGAGCAAGCTAATATTTCCAGTGATCATTATATATTTTTAATGGATCAAGTTCATAAATACATCTATATTTCTTCTCCATTTTTATTTAAACCATAAGAAGAATAGCATAGATGGAAAATTTGAAAACCCCAGATCTCCAATAGGAGGCTCCAAAGCCCTACCTAATTATTTCAGTGTCCTAACCCATAGCCGGTATTGTAAGGTTCATAAAGACAACACTTGACAAATATTTGTGTTCAGATCTGTATACTTGCATTAGAATCACCATAATTGAACAATCCTAAAATTGCTAAAATCCAAATAGCCCACTTCAAATAGCTTACAGACTATTATTATTATTATTATTATTATTATTATTATTATTATTATTTTATTATGACACAGCAAACAAGATAGATATGCTGGATTTCATATCACAAAATCACAAGTCGAACACTTCCCAAGTGTCTAGGACTGTGTGATGTATTTTCGGATGATGCGTGCAGATCCCAGTAGGGTGGCCTTTTGCAGTTGGCAGATTGTGATTTTGTCAATGTCTATTGTTTCCAAATGCCGGCTGAGATCTTTTGGCACGGCAAATGCAAAACTTATTATTATCATCATTATTATTATTATTATTATTATTATTATTATTATTATTATTATTATTATATTCCTTACCCGCCTCTCCCCATGGCTCAAGGTGGGTAACAGCAGAGTTAAAGACACACAAATACTATAAAAATTCTGTAAACACACATTAACATTTATTTCCATAAAAGATACAGATCAAAGCATTTCTGTAAGTTAATAATAATATTTTAATAATAAAATTTATTTATTTTATGCCCTATCTCCCCAAAGGGACTCATGGTGGCTTCCAACAAAAAATGACAAACATTCAATGCCATAATACATTAAACAAAGATAAAATAAACAACTCCACCAAATCCCAAAAGTAAATTCATAACTATAACAAAGTAACCAAAAAGTAAATTTAAATAATAACATAACTGGACAACCACAACATATCTAACATTAAACACAAACCTAAGTCAAGCCAAGTCTAAACATACATATACGTTTGTTAAAATTATTAAAGATGTTTATGCAGCCATATTAGTCACATATTAATCACATGAGAGACCAAAACACATGACATGAGTTTAAAGACTGGCTGGGTAGGTAACCTTGATTTTTGTCATTGATGAGTAATCAAGAAAATTCTTGTTCTTAAAACAGTAGTGCTACCGTAATGCTTTTCTTATGCTGGCGAGTTAGGAAGGGTGCAAAAAAGCACAACACTGGTGCAGATTTTTGGTCTAGGTTATTTGCGTCACCCATGTCCCTGCTATAGAGAAAATCTGAGTGAGAAGCAATAGCGAGCAAAGATGGAACAAAAACTTGGAAAGAAAAGAAGGAAAAAGAATGAAAGGAATGGGCATTTAAGACAAAGCAGCATCTATGGGCCCTTCCACACAGCCATATAACCCGGGATATGAAGGCAGGATATCCTACAATATCTACTTTGAACTGGGTTATCTGAGTCCACACTACCATATATTCCAGTTCAAAGCAGATAATGTGGGATTTCCTGCCTTGATATTCTGGATTATATGGCTGTGTGGAAGGGCCCTATTGCACCATTATTCTACATATCTCTACTCAGGATTAAGTCCCATTGGTCTGAATAGGACTCTGCCCCAACAGAAGAGTTAAAAGTGTTTTCCCAAGTAAGGCTAGTTTCGGCATACCCATCACTCTAGAAACGGGCTATTCTTGAGTTATCCATCTATTACTAGTGTAGCAATTTTGTTGTTCTGTGCTATCACAGAACACTTCTACACTGCCATATAAAATCCAGATTATCTGCTTTGAAATTGATTATATGGCAGTGTAGATCAAGCCTCTGACTTATGCGACCCTAAGGTTATTCTATCTCAAAGTTTTCTTGGCAGAATTTGTTCAAAGGGAGTTTTGCCTTTGCCTTCCTCTGAGGTCTAGGGAGTATATTGTCTGAGGTCACTCGGTGGTTTCCATGACTAAGTGAGAATTTGAACCCTGGTCTCCAGAATTGTAACTGATTCTCAAACCACTACCACACATTATGTGTACTAAACTACAGTAAAGATTTGTAGCATGAGTTGTGAGTTTAAAACATATTATTGGAGGACGTTAGGTAAACCGTTGGCTGTTTCCTAGAATGATTTGACATTTTTGCATTTTATGTTTATTTCCAAATAGTATTCTTGATGAACAAAGCCAGTGGTAATCCTACACATACACCCCACCTCCCACAGTAGGGTCATTTTTGGTTGTTAACAAAATTTTAATGTTATTAGTATTTGTAACACTTCATCTATATTCTGCAAATAATAATGTGTGTTTATGTTCCAGATAAGGCATTATTTATTAGTATAGGTTCTTATAGATTTTGTGATATTTAGGATTTCTTTGATTGCATTAAATATGCAGTGCTATGATGCACAAATACTGGGGAATAAGATCCATTTAAATCATTTATGTTTTACCACTGAAGAAATATATCTCTGCAACAAAAGCACAAAAATATGTTATATCCTCCAAACCTATACATTTTGTTGCTATTTGCATTGTTTTCCAACTCTAGTGTTCTTGAGTTGACATTTCTCTGTTTCTCTGTTCCTGTTTTTCTCCTTGCCATAAGAAATTTCAGGAAATCAATGGTCATATAGTCATTACATGATTATTTTCTGAAGATGGCAAACTAATTAATGTTTTGGTGGTTCAGAGTTAGTTGTAGGCCAACCTCACAATACATGCCTCTTAAACTAGTTCTGTCTGACTGCTTCTTGATCAATGTGTATAGTATCTAATTAGACCCCAATAAAAGGGAATCAAATGTCCCAATAGATATCCACCTGATGTGTTTATATACAATGTATTCAAATGATGAAGGGGATATTAGGGATTCACAGCTCACTGGATGTAATATTTATTTTTCTAGTGTTGTGGTGTGCATTCTGAAGGTGCTAGTTTTTAAGAGACAAATACATTATTTTAAAATGCATGTACATCTGCAAATTTCAAAAAAGGCTGCAGGACAAAATTAATGTGGTTAATATCCACCCACCCCCACCCACGAAAGAAAAGGCTATGGCTGGATATAACCAAATCACTAAAAGACATATTTGGGGAGTGTTAGCTGTTAAGCAGCACTCAGAGCTTTACTAGAAGGCTGTTGCTGTATTTAGCATATACAAAATAAGAGAGGGTTTTTTTGCTATATAAATTATAATTCAAGATCCATTGGGTATAGAAATTGATGCTGCAATCCACTGATTCAGCAAAATTGGATAATCAAATTCTTCATTTCATTTTTACCAGTTTGTGATACCATATTTATTAAGAAACAAATATTTATTTATTTTTAAATCACTTCTATATTTCTTTCTCTCTTTTTCTTTCCTTATTTGATAAGTGTAAAAGTAGAGGAGACAACAAAGGTCTTAAATGTACAGAACCCTGTCTGGATACAAGTTGCATTTCTATTATCCGAAAAGTAGAAGAGACAAAAACGTCTCAAATGTACAGAACCCTGTCTAGATACAAGTTGAGTTTTTATTATCTGAAATGCTTAGGACCAGAATGTTTAAATTTTGGCTATTACTTGAGGTTACCAGCACATACCCTCCCGTCTTTAGTTCTTGTAACTCTGTGAAGAGGCACAGCTGGTGTAATAGTCAAAGCAGATAGTAAGTACATCATATCTATCTGTGATGTCATTTGAAGTGTGGGATCCAAAGTATTATATACCTTCATTAATGTCATTAATGTCAACACAATAGGCTAGATATTAGATAGAAATAAGGAATGATATTCTAGATGAATAATTATTTAACAGTTTATATACTTTTGAATAATGCACAATTGGCACAGGCAAAAGATTCCAACTATAAATGAAATATTAGGGGTACTCTGTCTATTATCTAAATCAAAGACAAATTAATGCCTTCTTTTACCAGCCACTTTATATGTGTATATGTGTCTGTATGTAATAACATACATGCAGTGTCAGTTCCATATAATTAGGAACCAAATATAGGTGGAGATTCTCTTCTACAAAAGGGTCCCTTAGAATTTGTTCTGGAAGAAGAAAATCCACACACATTTTTTCCTGCTACTTCACAGTCCCCAAAAGAGATGGAGGACTTAGACCCATCTTGGATCCCCAGGATCTCAACAAATTCATAAAGCCAAGGAAATTCTGGACAACCACTGCTTCCCCCATTTTTCCACTACTCTCCCCAAACAACTGGTTTGCCACGATACACTTCAAAGATGCCTGCTTTCACATTGCAATTCTCCCCTCCCATTGACTCTTCTCTTTCAAGGGCTTTTCACTTCATCCTCCTCCTCTTTGGTCTCACAACAGCCCCCAGGGTATTCCCAACGTGCATGGCAATGGTGGCAATGCAACTTCGAAAGTGACAGGTCGTACTATTTTCTTACTTGAACTATTAGATTCTCATACGTCAGTCAAGACAAAGATTTTTTGACCACATCTCAATCTCTCTTGTTCTTCTGCAAGAACTAGGCCTTATCATTAACAGGGAGAATCCCAGGTCAATCCATCAACACAGATCAACTTCATTGAAATACTGCAGAACTCCAACCTGGAAAAATCCTTCCTACCAGAAGATAGATTAAGCACTCTTCGGTCAAAAATCAAACTCTACT
This sequence comes from Anolis carolinensis, assembly GCF_035594765.1. Taxonomy (NCBI): domain Eukaryota; kingdom Metazoa; phylum Chordata; class Lepidosauria; order Squamata; family Anolidae; genus Anolis; species Anolis carolinensis. The sequence continues at coordinate 299,184,553 of NC_085841.1, forward strand.
TCAGAAACTGCTGCAGAAGAGCACGAGAATTCCAAGTTCTTCTCGGCCACATGGCCTTAACAGTGGCAGTCACACTGTTTGCCCACCTACACGAAGCCCCTCCAACAGTGATTTCTCGACAGCTTTAATCCAATAATGGATTCTCCCTCAAAGAGGCTCTTGATGCTGAGACCAATCCTCAAGTTCCTCATGTCATGGGGCTCTTGGTGCAATGTTTGCAAAGGAATGCCCTTCCATCCTCCACAATCGTCCTTTGTTCTCACAACTGACTCTTCAATGGCAGGATGGGAAGTGGGGGGGGGGGGGTCCTCACTGCCACGGTCTTTCTATCCACAACAGTTGGAACACAGAAGAGACTCAAAAACACATAAATTATCTCAAGCTTCTTTCTATTTTCAAGGCATTAAGACCATTCAAACAATTCTCCAGGGCTCCCACTCCCTGCTATGTCTCACCATTCAACTCTGGAAATGGTGTATCCAGAGCAATATCTTTCTGATAGCCATTTACCTGCCAGGGAAACACTACAGCCTCCCCAATGCCCTCAGCAGAATCTCAAAATCTTGCCATGTGTGCCGTCTCAACCCCAAATACCTTCATCCAATATACCACGAATGGGGTCACCTGAAAATAGACCTTTTCGCGTCCATCTCCAACTATCAGCTCCCTCTCTTCTTTGCCAGAATTGCTCTGGATAAGCACTTGGGATGCCTGGGCAATACCTTTCTACCTGACTGGATGGGAGACCTTTCTATGCCTTACCACCAATTTCACTCACCAACAGAGTACTCAAGAAGATAATACTTCACAGTAAAACCTGCATCCTCATAACACTAAGATGGCCCAGAAAACTGGTACACCATCCTGACAACCATGTCACGCCAATGGTACTGACTCCTCCCATCTCCTCCGGATCATCTTTCCATGTTGAGCAGCCAACTCTTGCATCCAAATATTCCCTCCCTCCACCTTACAACATGGAGGATTGGGTTCTAAACTCACTTCCCCCATCAGTGAGAACTGATGGGGGAACCAAAAGCGTACAAGACCTCAACAAAAAAGTCCAGCTCTTACAAGCTTCTTCATTTCTCATCCTTCCTCAAAGACACTGACATCAGGCTCAAAGATGCCTTGATACAAAACATTTTGGAGTTTCTAATCCACGTCTCTCAGTCCAATATTTCAGTTCCCTCAGTAAAATGCTGTTTGGCTGCCATCTCCTGGCACTTCCAGTGCCTGGGTCAGTCCTCCTGTTTCCAACATTCCTGGATCAGAACCTTCCTTTGGGGATACAAGAACCTATACCCTCCAACAGCACCACCTACACACAGTTGGAGTCTCAAGCTCATTCTGTCCCAACTTTCAGGACCACCATTTGAAACTTGGCAACTTGTGACTTTTCCCTCCTTTCCTGGAAGGTGGCCTTCCAGGTAGCCATAACATCTGACAGAAGAATCTGAACTTGCTGCTCTTTGAGTTGATCCCCTTGCCTTACTTTCCACATGGACAAAGCAGTTCTGTGACTGGATATTTCTTTTCTTCCAAAAGTAGTATTCTCTCTCCGTATAAACCAGTACATTGTTTTACTAGCATTAGCACAAAATCCTGTCACTTCCTTCTAGAGCAGACTGCACTCCTTGGATGTCAGGAGAGCACTTCTCTTTTATAGATAATATACTGAACCTGTTAGAAAATCCAACAGACTTTTCTTATATTATGCCAGCACAGCCTTTGGGACTCCTGTATCTTCCTAAATATTTTCCTAGTGGATTTCCTCAGTTATTGAACTTTGTTATAAACTTACCAAAAAAATACCCTCGCGGTGTTGATCCATTCCCACTCCACCAGAGTGGTTGCCACATCTACGGTCTTCCTTAACAGAATCCCCTTGGACTGTATTTGTTGAGTGGCCACTTGGTTCAATCCACTGACATTTGTATCTCATTATAGACTCAATGCCCGCGCATCTAGAAAGCAGCATTCGGTCAACTGGTGCTTTTCTCATGTGTGGCCTAACTGATATTTTTGCTTGTTTCACTGTGATGTACACTTCATGTATCATCCATTGTTGATGTTTTAAGTTACCTATACTTCAACAGTCGGTATAGTATGTACTTACCTGTTGTTATTCTTGTTCCCTTCAATACCAAAAGCAAGGTATACCTAAACCTTTACTCTTTCATGTTTAAAGAGAGACTCACACACTGTATTTTTCCTGTTATTGCACTTTATTGAATTCTCTCAGTTTGCACATGTTATGCACTTCTTTACAATGACTTTTTGCAGTTCCAGATAAAGACTTCCATTGTTTACCTTATTCACTTTTGTGTCATGTTCCCTCCTCCTATACCTTAGCTTGCTAGTCTCCAGTTGTGTGATTCATGGAAACCACGAAGATGAAGGGCAGGTTGCTTACCTGAAACTGTGTTTCTTTGAGTGGTCATCTGTGAATTCACACAGCCCTAGGGCCATGCCACTATCCTCAAAGCCTGCAACTGCAGCCATGGAACTGAGGGAAGAGGTTACTGCCAAAATTCAAACTGCTAAAGCTTTTGAAAATTCCGTTAGTTCACTGCGTAGGTGCAGAACAAACCAGTTGTGTGAATTCAGATATTAACATTTGAAGAAACACAGTTACAGGTGAGCAACCTGTCCCTTTGCTTCACTAACTCAGAAGGGGAGGGGGACAGGAGAGAAGGAAGTAGAATCTTGCCCTCCCCAGTAGGTTCAGACAAAAGCAAACTGCTGCAGCCTCTATATTCTTCCTCATCAGTAGCTTCTGCCATATTTATAATCACAGGAGTGCAAGATTTCTTTATTGTTGTAACCTTGAACAATCCATGTTGTTTATTATATATTGAGATGGGTAAGGACCATGTGCATAAATATGACATTGGAGATAAACAATCTAAGCTGGAGAAATAATCTGAGAAGAATAGGAAGTGGTATAACTTCAGCAAATAGGTTAAAGATGCAAAAAAAAAGAACACCTCTCAATAACTCTGCAAATAACACTACTGTAGATAGTAAAATACAAGTATTATTTGCAATAATGAGAATACCGCTTTGGTTGGCAGTGGTTACTTTTGTACTAGAGTGATGTGATTTATTCTTCCCCCATCTGAAGAAAGAGTTCAATAAATTAGAAAAGATTCAGAGCTGAAAAGCAGCAAAATAAAGGCATATACATGGACATGTGGAGCTGCAAATGTTATACAAAAGCATAAAGATTGATTTCTAAATGGTTTGAAACTGAATATGTCACGTTGGATGAAGCAAAGTGATAGGATGTGTTCTACATGTGGCATTTGATGATATCTCTGATGGATCACTTACCCATACAACTTACAAGTATGATGTTTAATTTAGTGAACGATGCATTGATTGTGCCATGTTTCTCCTAGCGCAAGAACCAAAATGGTTTACAACATGAATTAAAAGAGTATACTAAACTCTTAGACTGGGTAAAATAAACACTTACAGCACTGAAGAACACATTTTAAAATAAGCCCTGTTAAAGGTAAACATGGAATTGAAACAGTTTAAACATAACAAAAAATGGGTGAAAGTACAGAACACCCCACAGTCAAAAGATAAACTGCCTCACAAGTACCTGAACAAAAGTTATGAGGGAAATATCTCTATCTATCTATCTATCATCTATCTATATACCAATATATAAAAGGTCTGCATAACAAGAACAAGAATAATTGCAAAATCATTGGGAAATGGATGAAAGAATTGGTTGGATTTAGACATATGCTTTGTGGTGAACAGAAGGACTTCTATATTTGATATAGCCTTATAGTTTTTCACTTATAAGGCTCAGGCATAGAATAAGTTACTTGTCCCTGTGTTTCACTGACATACTGGTCTCTACATGGTCATATCCTTGCCAAAGGGTTGAAACATTTTACCTACCTAATCATTCACCAGCAAATTGAACTGATGTTACTATACTTTTAAAATATTGATGTTGGTGGTATGTTTCACAGTTGCTTTTAATACTATAATTTTACATTTATTTTTTGGCAGTTTAATGGAGAAATTCCTCTCTTTCTAACATTGAAAATAATAACAGAACACTGCAAGCAATTTTTATAGATAGACTGAAACAGTTTTGCAACATAACCAGCGGGCTGTGTGTATGTGAATTTTTCAGCGGCGGTAGGGTTTTTTTTTGTTTTTGCAAGTTTTGCCCCAAAGTTGTCTTGGAAGTACTTCTCTAGGGTGTGATGGGAGCAGTCGGGCTCCATGGTGAAACTGCAAAATCCCATTCCCGCCACCAAAAACAGCGCTTGTGAAGAGGTCCTTAGACTCTGAACTTGCCAACAAAGTAGGGGGGGGGGAGAGAAAAACTGGGACATGTTAAAATCAGCTGAAAAATTAAATGCCAGAGGATTCAAATTGGGACATCTGGGGAATATGTGATGATATAATTAAAGAATTTTAATTTCTGCACTAAAGAAGCAGTTTTCATCGAATGACTTCGAGAGCTGTATATCTAGGATGGGGTTTGCTTGCATCTGTGGAAGGAAGTCTACCTCAGATGTTCTCTTGGTTTAACAAGAGCTGTTTGTTACCTTAAGTTGTTGGCTGTTTTTCAGAGCTAACACTCTGCATGGAAGTCACCTAAAACCAAATCCTGACATCCAAATAGATCTACATTTTGAGATTTTATACCAAGTCTGGTGAAAGCACAGCCTATGAGTTGCATATAGTCCAACAGTCAGAAAGACACCTGCAGTTCCAGATTTTGATGACCCTCAAAGCCCTCTAATGATCCCTTTATATACTTAGTTTAGTTCATAAAAACCTTTTTGGATCTGTGTCTTTCAATTTTCTTCCATGACTTTTGTCTGCATTTGTGTTTATGTCAGAGTCACCAGCAATTGTTTGTTGTGTACCCAGTGCATATACTTGGTGTACATTTTGCCTTGGCATCATTTGCCAGCTTCCAGATCTAATACATGTCCTGGGTTTAACCCTAGGGCTGTTGCCTCAGAGCTTCTGTGAAGTATTTCTGGACTAGATTTTAGCAACCTCGGCTCTTAGTTAAAATTAAACCATCTCTGGCAACCTTTTCATAGTATTGCCATTTTGTTATCTGTTCTTCTAGCTTCTTAATTGTAGAACAAGAAGCATCTCCAGCTGACTATTGATATACAAACTTACATTGGTTATACAGAGGTGATCCAGAAGTCTTTCATTAGTTTTCCTGCCTATAATAATATGGGTATTAGGTAACAAGTGACCCTTTCATGTGCCAATGAGGCAGATTCTTGTTACTGCTTTAACACGATTGCAGTGATCTCTGTTTATCTTGCAAATCATTACTATAAACAGCTACTTGTATCTGGCAAATAAAAATGGATAACAGTCTGGCAAAGATGATGATGATGAGTAAGCCCATCATTTGTAGGATCCACTTACTAGGGAAAATATATATTCTGTGTGCCAAGTTTGGTTCAATTCCATCTTTGGTGGAGTTCAGAATGCTGTTTGATTGCAGGTTAACTACAACTCCCAAATGAGAAAATCAGTAGCAAAATTACAGTTATGAAGTAGCAACAAAAATAATGTTATGGTTGAGGGTCGCCACAACATGAGGAACTGTATTAAGGGGTCGCAGCATTAGGAAGATTGAGAACCACTGCTTTAAATAAATGTTGCGCCCATGTGATTCTAGGGCAGAACTCAAAAGTAAACACAGGAAAACAGGCACAACTACATTGTAGAATTACTGAAGTTTGACACCACTTTAACTGTCATGGCTCAGTGCTATGGGACCTTGGAAATTATAATTTGGTGAGGCATCAACATTTTTTTTTTAGCAGAGAAGGCTAAAGACTTCATGAAACTACAACCCCATGATTCCAGGGGTAGATGCACTCCTAATCAGATTTCCTTGGAGAGTAACAGACTGTAAGCTTTTTCTTATTTATTTACTGAATTTATACCCCACCCTGCTCACCCTGAAGGACTCAGAACGGCCTTACAATAGGCATCAATTCGATGCCACATAAAACAAACATATAATAAAATAATCATATACATTAAAAACATAAAATTAAAGCATATAAATATTAAAACCATTTTTTAAAACCACATAATCCAAAATCATAGTCAAAAAGCCATTTTTCCCACAGCTGTCCTAGCTGTCAAGAGACATATGCCTGCACTTTACATGGCTAGAATGTGATCTATTTGTATGAATGTATGTATTCTCAACCAAGAAAACTATGGGCAGAGTCTTCCTCCCAATCCAGATTAGGACCACAGCAGGGAACAAAGAGTATAAGAGCCCCATCCACACTCCTCTCACTAATGTCCCAGCCCAGGTCAGGGTTGCTGTGTTTACAGTTGACTAGAAAAGGTAATGTTGAAAACTAGAAGAAACACACTCTTCATTTTCCAATTTTTGTAATAAAATGAATTGTTGTTATATGCCTTATTTCGGACTTATGGTGATCCTAAAACATATCGATCACAGGGTTTGCTTATCAATAATTGTTCAAAGAGGGGTTGCCAATGCAGCTTTAGCCCTCTAAACATAGCCTGGTAATTATCAAGGTCCCATATATTTATGGGACCTTGATAAAACAGTGAATATCAAATTGGGATATATTGTCACTGTTGTTATATTTCTAGGATTTCAGGCTGTGATTTTATTATTCTGTGCCTTCAAGTTCTTTCCCAAAGTATGGTGATGCTATGATGAACCTATCACAGAGTTTTCTTGGCAGAATTCATTCAAAGGAGATTTGCCTTCCTTGCCTAAGTCTCCCAAGGAAACCCTGATCTCCCGAGTTGTAGTTCAGTGCTCAAACCACTAAACAAAGCTGGCTACTCATTACTTAAAAAGCAACCCCAAAACAATACATGCTTTCTTACTAGCCCCATGACTTTTGATGCATGTTTGATCCTTTAGAGCCAGAATAATAATAATAATAATAATAATAATAATAATAATAATAATAATAATAATAATAATAATACTTTATTTTTATATCCCACTCCCATCTCCCCCAGGGGGACTCGGGGCTCACATGGGGAACAAGCCCAATGTCACATACAATAAAGAGTCATACATTAAAACCAATATAAACAATAAAACCATATAACAGCATAAAACAGGATAAAACAGCATATCAGAACAATGAGTCTGAGCATAGTGCAATATATATAGGGGCAAAAATTATACAGGCTCAGCGTAAGGCTCAGGATAAAATATAGGGTGATCAGGAAGACAGTAATTCATTTAAAAATAAAATCAACCAGAGAGGAACATTGATGAGAAGGCTGTTACAACTACATCTCTAACTGGGACTATTCAGTCAGAAGCATTTCTAAATAGCCATGTTTTGAGGTCCTTACAAAAAATGGACAGAGAGGGTGCCAGCCTGATCTCCTTAGGGAGGGAGTTCCAGAGCCAGGGGGCCACCGCTGAGAAGGCCCTCTCCTTCGTCCCCACCAACCGCACCTGAGACAGAGGCAGGAGCGAGAGGAGGGCCTCCCCAGATGATCTCAAGGCCCATGTTGGTTCATAGGGGAGGAGGCGGTCACAGAGATAAGCAGGACTATCATATACATATACATAAAATAAGATAAAATAAACTGAAGACAGCTCCACAAAACCTGAACTGACACTGTTTCATAACCCGTTTTGCATTATTTTATAATCTGTGACATGCATTATTTAGCCATCCTAAGTACCAGATTTCCTTTTTTTTAACTTTAAGAAAATCACAACAAGGTATACAAAACAAACCAGTTCACCAGACATTAGTCAACAGAAGAATGTTGCAATGTATTCAAGAAACTAGGTGAATGCTAAAGCTTCTCCTTCAGACAATTCATTTAAAAAGAGGACATTGAAAGTTGTTCCCTCAGTGGAAAATAAGATAAACGTTTTTTTTTAAAAAAAACAACAACTGCAACTTACTGTTTAATTATATAGTGTGCTTTTTGGTTTTGTATTTTGTGCAGCCATTTTCTACAACTTTTCCTGTCTCTTTCAAATAACAAAGATGGAAAATTATTCTGAAAAAGGAAACCATTTCCACTTCTTCCAGAAAGCAGAAACCTATTTTAGGTATGTATACAAGTAGGGTATGTATGCATGGGTTCTCACCTGTATGTGTTGTCATTGCCATTCCAATATACTGTAATCACATTATTTCTTAACAGAAATAAAGAGTCTCATAGTTTGAGTCAGAAAAAATAAGAGATGGTAAAAATGTATAAACAACTGAAACATATGTTTGTGTATGTTTTGTACAGATGTATTGTTGTTTTCATTCCATTGGTTCCCAAACTGTGTTAGAGACTACAGTGTGCCTTGAAAAATGAAGACTCCATGTTGGATACTTGAACCATCATTCTTTTTCAGTAAAAGTAGGGAGGCCATATGCAGCATTACTCTTTCTACTTTTGTCAGTTTACAAATGTATTTATTTACAGTATTTATATCCTGCCCTTCCCACCCCGAATGGGACTCAGGGCAGATCACAGAACACATGTATGGCAAACATTCAATGCCGATTATACAATGACAAGACAGACAACGGATAGAGGTATTATATAGGCTTTTCTCCATTTTTTTCAGCATCTTTGGACGCTCAGTTCCAGCAACCGGGGGGGGGGGGGGTCCATCTCCTTGCTGAAGAGCTTTGTTTGTTTGTAAACTTTTCCTCCTTTTTCTAATTGAAACTCCGTGCCTAAAATACCTCCCTGGTTTGCTGTTTTCAATATGCTAGGTGGGCGGATCATCCTGGGGAAAGGAGTACAACTCTGGATTTCTTCCACACTGCAGCTGACTGGTGTGGAAGAAATCCAGAAACATTAATATCACCCTATATGAACAATTTCCATCCCTCTGTCTTCAGTGATGAGCAAAGTCACAAAACTGGCCAGAAGCTTAGAGAGTTGGTGGGCCTTCCATTGCTGTAAGTCTCCAAGCCAAGGTTTCACTAAATTTCTAACAGAAAGCAATGGATCCAATTTATAAGGCCCTCTATTATTCTGTGAAAGTGGAAGAGGACACAAAAAAGTCTTATCAACTTGGCCAAGTATCAAAACTCTTTGAAGCACTGGCCTAGGTTTCATTTGTGTCTTGGTGCATGTGCTAGTATGTATATAAAGTTTTAGATAGAAAGTGTGTTTAGATGTGGTAGATAGTGGAGCAAGACTTAATTGTCCTTTGGCCATGTCTAATGCATTTCCTGAATTCTCCTCAATGGTCAATTAAAAAAGGGAAATCTTACTAATTTTATATATATATATATATATATATATATATATATATATATATAAACCATGACTGGGAAATCAATTAATATGATGGAAGAAAGTAATACATTATGTGGATCAACTCCACCTTCTTAATTGGATGCAGGCTCAAATCATACCTAGAGTAGACCTAATGAAATCCATGGAAATGAAATAGTCATGATTAATTTAAGTCTGTCTATTCAAATGAATAAACTCCAAGTATGACAAAGTCAGCAAGTCTGGATCAAGCCCACTGTATATTGCTGCATCTATCAAAAGACATTTGTCTAGAGACATTTGTCCCAGCCAGTTTACCAGCTGTTGGGATTTGAAGGCCAAAACATCTACGGACCCCCAGGTTGAGAACCATTGGTCTAGAGAAATGTACTGTATGTTGTTAATGTTGCAGCTGTTTAATATAGTATAATTCACTTAGTAGATTTATGTACTATACTTCAGTTACTTTTTCCAAGGCTCTTTACATAAAAAAGATATGAGAATTTGTGTATATGAAAATCCCAAGTACAGTCAATAAAATAACAGAATAAAAAAGAGCACCAAAATAATTTTTACTCGAGGATAATTATATCTGTATTCTGAGATTTGTGTCATCAGCCTTCAGAGTTAAATTTCTGTTTGTGCCAGCTCATGCCTATGGGATGCGTACCCATCTGCACAACATATGTAATCAAGATTGTACATTTGTCTATATTACTTAATCATCATGTATTAGTGGTGCATTGAAAATGATTTATTGGAAGCTGACCCGTAGCATTTACACTAAAAACTAAAAACATCTGGGAATAAAGATGACACATACTACTTTTCTAGTATATAATTAACTGGATAGTTTTGCTGGTAATGAAGCACTTAGGTAAGTGGTTGCCAGTAAGCCCATGCTGAACTAAATGGCTCAGCACCTTAAATACAAGAAGCTAACACAACATTAGGCTTCTGGGCCCAGATATATACAGGATGTTAAATGTACAGTATTTCAGGACTTAACTACATATGGCATTAACCATGCTTCATCTTTAAGGGGAGCAATGCTGAATCTTAAAAGGATCTGGAAAATTTATTGGAAGTAGTAATCTCTAGTCACTAAGCTTTTTTTTTTTACTAGTGAATGTGTGAACTGTTTCTATTCTAAAGGTAGTTGAGCTGTTGTGTTTCTTCAGAGCTGGTTGTCATTTCGTACAATTATTGATGCTCTGATTTCTTAAGATTTGTGGAATTCTTCAATTCTGAATAAAACTTAAAAACTAAAATGGATAATTATATACTATGCTATCTTCTTATTCATATTAGGAAGCATAAAAGCTGGAAGCATAAAAGCTGGAAACACTCCTTTTTCAGTAAAATTTCTAATGCAACCAATGTCTAAGGACCTAGTCCCAGCACATACACACACACACACACACACACACACACACACACAGAGAGAGAGAGAGAGAGAGAGAGAGAGAGAGAGAGAGAGAGAGAGAGAGAGTTTTAAAACATTTTAATCCATAGAGGGTATGATTTATGATGCAGCTTTTCCTTTCAACTCTCAGGATTCATTAGGCAAATGTCAGAAATAGTCATAAAAATGGAAGGAGAGAATATCATCTTCTGGACTCAGAAATCAAGATGTAACTGTAAAAAACACCCAAAAACACGGGAATAGGAACTGTCCAATTTGCTTAGGTTGAATCGCTTTAGTGACAGGGAGTAAGGAGTGTTCCTGTGGATGTTCCCCTACCAAGCATTGACATTTCTCTCCCAAAATCCTGTTTCATGAGCCTGGCATGGTAATTTTTGAAATTAATGTAATCATTCAAATTACCAAAATTTCAAAATACCTTTGTTTTTTTCTGTTTGTTCAGCTAGCTTTTTAAATCTCGGACTTCTGCAATGGAAAGTACTGAGATCAGAAAAGAGCCGGTACCCCAGAGTACTGTCTCCTTTATTGTTCCTTTGTATTGCTTTTTCCTGCCTCTTCCCCATGTAAATGCAGGTCAGGAAGGCAGTAACTGGTCACGTTTTGCGGGGTTCTTTAAACTTCACAAATAAGTTCCCAACATTACAGTGCTTTTGTATCAGGAATTGGGAGGCGTAATTGGAAAAACAGAAGGAAAGAAAGAGCAATGAGCTTTGGAAAATTTGTCTGCCCAAAGAAAAGCTTTGTGATGCAAGTGACACCTCAGCAAAGCCTGCTCTCCCACCTCCCAGCCATACAAGGGCACAATAGTAATGGGTGAATTCCATTCGGTTGCTGCAAACACAGCACAAGAAACACTTCAAAGGAACCTTCTGCTTTCCCCCATTTCACTCCCTCCATCTCTTTCTCCACTTCAGAGATCTGAATTCCAAGTGATTTCTCTACTGCCAGCACAATAAATCAGTGTCTTCTTTCTCCTCCAGAGCAGCAGGATGGGAGGGAGGGGAAAGCCCTGTTTTCCCAGATTCCCCCCCCCCCCAAGGTTTTTTTTTTTTAATTGAGTGGACGGGAACTGCACTCATGGGTGTGATAAATCTGAAAAATTATTATTTTGGGAGAAAAGGCAAGAAAGAACATCTGATAAGTAATGACAAATGGAACTATGTGCTTATTATTGTTGGTGCATTTTGGGACATTACAACTTGGGTGGCTGGTGCGAAGGAAAGAGAGAGCTCAGAACTAATGACTAAAAAAATGCTCTTAACTCCCATATTTACCACCTGATTAAGCCCTCATGTACACCTTTCAAATATTTATTTATTCAAAGCAATTGCTTGACTACTCTTTCAAATAACTGGCTTCTAACCATACAACATTTTACTAATCTGTCTGCTTTTCTTGGTTAATAGTAATACTTCGAGAGCCAAGGGACACCAATTTCTCTCCTTCCTGACAAAATCATTGTCATCTCAAGATGGCTTACAAAACTTAAAGCACAACATTTCATTGTACAGATGTTAATTAAACTTTGCCTTCCTCGGAGATTACAGCAGGCATGGGCAAACTTCAGCCCTCCAAGTGTTTTGGACTTCAACTCCCGGAAATCCCAGCCAGTTTACCAGATGTTTGCCCATGTCTGAGTTAGAGAATGTGAGTCACCTAGTTGATCTCTATGGCTGAGCAGGGATTTCAACCCTATTCTCCAATGTCATAGTCCAACATTAAAACTACTACATCACCCTGGCTCTCTTTAAAATGGTGATCAACCTCCTTATTTTATCTCATGATCACTTTGTCATGATATCACATTGAAGCTAGCAGCATTAAATTCTGCATGCAAAGAGATCTTGCAGCAATGTAGAGACTGAGGGCCCTTCTAGACAGGTCCAAAACGAGGAACATGTCTTGGTTTTACCTGAGGCGCCCAAATGACGCTGCAGGTAAAAACTAAATTAATCTGGAGAAAAATGGGATTTCCCAGTTTGCTCCAGATTAATAAAACACCTGGAAAGATCTGGTTCTTACGGTAAGGTCCAGATCTTTCTAGGTGAGGACCCTGGGGGAATTGACTCCCGGGACTGCTTCCACAGTCCCGAGGATCAATCCTCTCAGCCATTCTGGTTCTTCGGGCACTTGGAGCCTGAAAGAGTGGGATGCCACCTGCCCCCTCACCCCAGCCCCTATTTCCCCCTCAAAAACTTACTCAAGGGGACTTCCAGCAGTGCAGGCTCCTCCAGAGAGTACTCCTGACACGTGAAAATGATGAGTTAGAACTCTCCGGAGGGGGCTGCGCTACCAGCAGCTTCTCGGGTTAGTTTTTGAGGGGAAAATGGGAGGGGCTGGAGGGGGCTGGATGACATCCCTCAAGGGAAACCTTAGGGTTTGGGTTGGCAATGGGGACAGCAACCTGGGAGGAACTGGGTTAAAAGAACCCAGAAAGAAGTTGGTAACATGCACTTTCATAGGACTCATTTACACATATAATATAACCTTTACTCATCCTAAGTGCAATCCTTATTGTCACCATGATGTTCTTGCACTCTTAGTAGGTAGTATCACAGGGTAACCAGGTTAATCCTCATTAGGAAAAGTTGGGGGTACTCCAGAGTTTGCCATATCAAAAATTATTAATAAGGAAGAACTTACAATACTACCATTTAACCAAAGAAACAGTGGAATGCATATATTGAATTTAGAAAATTCTAAAAAAAGGGGAAAAACCTAAATCAACACATACAATACATATGCATGCACAGCGTAATTGACAATATATGTAATATTTATTTTTAGTTCTGATCTACTTATATGTGAATTTATGGTTTTTATATCTAATGATGCCCCTTATGTGCTGATTCTATCCCATATTGTTAACTGTTTTCTCATTCTATTTTAAATTGTTCAATTTTAGTATTGTATTGTATAAATTTATAAGCAGATTGTAGTGGTTGTGTGTTGGACTACAACTCTTGAGACCAGGGCTGGAATCCCTATTTGATCATGGAAAACCATTGGGTTACCTCGCAAAAGTAAAGACATCCCTTCTGAATAAATCTTGGCAAGAAAACCCCATAGTAGGTTCACCTTAAAATCACTATAAGTTTGAAAAAAAAACCCCTTGAAGACACATAACAACAATAAATTTTAATAGTCCAAAATACAAAAATAACAATATCTCCAGTTTCATCATCAATGTTTTATTAAGATCCATGTGCTTTTTATTTATGCAATTTAGAAGGGCTAGTTTAGAGGAAGGAGAAACTATAAAATATATTTCTAGTAAGGTCATCACAGTAGTTAATACTCAGCTATATAGGCTCTAGCTATTTATCTTCTCAGGTGTTTTAAGGAAAATGTTATAGGTTTTTTAACTATCCTTGGCATCTTTTTGAATTTAATTTTTGAGTGCCCAGTGATACGTAACATATTCGTATCTTCCTGCCCTAGACTTTTATGAAATAATTGGTGCTTTTCAATTTAAAAAACAAAGTATTGCCCTTCTAAACTGTAGTCCTTTATTTTGATAATGCAATTCTAGAATGTTTGAGCAGAGCCTGGTAGAAGAATGAAGTCTTGGAAAGTAGCTTGGAAAAGCTACTTTTCTGGTTATAGAATCTCTCTGACAGCACATCCAATAACCATTGCACGTTGGGGATTTTGGGAGGCGTAGTCTTGAAAAAATATCACCTCTGAGCTTTGTTTCCACACTACAGGAAAGCTTCTTTAGATCTGATATTTTAAATTGTTACAGGCAGAATCATGATTATAATGTCCCAGTTATTCTCCCTGCAATTGGACACACACATACTGCCATTATTGGCAAAATATATGAACTGTAGCTAACAGAGGTAAAGAACTAGAAAGGGGGATATTTTTATAATAATCTGGAAAGAATCATAATGGAAGAGAAATGACTATTTAAAAGTCAGTTAAAGGTACAGCAATAAAACATCTAAAGCATATTTGTTTACCATTCTGACAATGTTCAAGTTCCATCTGAATTCAGCAAGAAACTGACCATCCTTATTCACAGATTTGGCATCTATGTATTCAACAAAGGCTTAAAAACATCCTTCCCCAAAAAATTTTTTTCTAAAAGGTATCTTTGACTTTGCCATTTTATATAAGGAATACCATTTTACCATTGTATATACAGTAGAGTCTCACTTATCCAACATAAACGGGCCAGCAGAACGTTGGATAAGTGAATAAGTTGGATAATAAGGAGAGATTAAGAAAAAGCCTATTAAACATCAAAATAGGTTGTGATTTTACAAATTAAGCACCAAAACATCATGTTATACAACAAATTTGACAGAAAAAGTAGTTCATTACCCATTAATGCTATGTAGTAATTACTGTATTTACGAATTTAGCACCAAAATATCACAATGCATTGAAAACATTGACTACAAAAATGTGTTGGATAATCCAGAACGTTGGATAAGTGAGACTCTACTGTAATGGGACTTGAGCATCAACAGATTTTGATATCCAAGTGCTTTCAAACCCCAGTAGATACCAAGGACACATTGTATTAGCTGTTAACATTAATCTTTCAGCACATATTCTATTTCTATATTTATTAACAAACTCTTATCATTTCCCTTTTTTGATTATTTGTTTTACTTGATCAGCAGTCCAGGTGTTAAACACTGTGCAACCACACACTGTTCAAGCTAAATATAATATAGCAAACTAAATATAATATATGGCTTTGGTCGTGCAAAAATTAAGAAATATAAAATATTTGGAAACTCTGAGATTTAATAATTTGCCTTCTAGAGTGTAGTGTACTGCAAGCAGGCTTTTCTGTCTTCCTTCCCATACATGAAGGATTTGACATGGTGGCCATGGCATTGTGGGAATAACAACCCAATCAAGTCACTTTTTCTAAGTTCTGAAACTGGTGAGAATGGTTTGGCTTTTCACATTTCAGAAATGGTCCCATTCTCCTGGTCAGTTTGAGTTTCACATACTATACTATATTGTGTTTTTTAATTTAAAAACCAAATTACATTGTGAATTATATTGTTTTCTGAATGAGAAATGATTCTGTCCTTGCTTAAACAACATGCACGTTGTAGGGAAGAGGATATCTACTTGTGGCAATACTTACATGCGCTGAGTAATGTCTAGGCTAGTCAGGATTGTCTGTAATATGCAGGCACAACTCAAAACACTGTCATTGCCAAACCATCACATTCATCCCACTGGTTTCACTGGCATTTCATGTATATGGGTGCTGAGATAGTAGGCAGAATGCCTGTCAGTCATATGCTACCAAAACACATCATAGACCCTGGTTGTGATCCAACAATGTGAACAAACAGAATTCATGCAGAACTACACAGAGGAATATTAGGGAATGCTAAAGCTGTATAATCACTACAGAGATGATAAAGACTGTATTTACAGTGTACAATTATAGTAATTTGATACCATTTTAACTGTCATAGCTCCATCCTACAGTACTCTGGTATTTGTAGCCTGGTGGGGTACTTAGTGTTCTCTGCCAGAGAACTTCAGTGCAGCTCCTCAGAACTAGAACACAAGATCTGTCTGGCAGAAAAGTCCATGTACTTCCCCAAACTACAAGTCCTTGGATTCTGTAAAATTGGGCCATGACAGCTAAGATGGCAGCAAATTGCTGTAACTGTGGAATGTAGGTGCACTCCCAGAGTATAATATCATTTTCCAGCCCATGTAAAATATCCTGATCTCAGTGACATATCCCTGGATCTGTGCTGTATGTCTTTAAGGTTTCATCCAATTTCCACTATCTTTGTCAGTTGTATTATATACATTTTGATTAAACCTGAACCCCCAGCACTGAATACAGCCACCCTTCATACCAATGGTTTCTATATCCAGAGATTCCACTATCCATGTCTTGAAAAAAAATAGTATTCCACAAAGCAGACCTTGTTTAAGTAATTTTATATTGTGGACACCATTTTCCTACATTATTGAATATAATGGGATTTGAGCATCCCTGGAGGATCTTTGAACCAAACCCCAGTGAACAGCATGAGCCCACTGTACATCGCTGAGATTGTAAAAATCCCCTCTAGGGCCAACCATCTTTGCCCTCATAGAGTCTTCTAGTGATTAAACGGCATGTCATCCCAATTCTGTACTCCCAGTGTGATAGCAATGGAAGTAGCTAATTTTTTCATGGAGCAGTGGTTCCCAAAAGATGGAAAGGAAAGGAAAGGAACTTCTTAGCTCTACATCTGTTTAGGAAAGTAAAATTTCTCACTGTTAAAATAATTACAGTAGAGTCTTGCTTATCCAACCTTCGCTTATCCAACATTCTGTATTATCCAACACAGTTTGCCTTTTAGTAGTCAATGCTTTTGTAGTCAATGTTTTCAATATATTGTGATATTTTGGTGCTAAATTCGTAAATGCAGCAATTACTACATAGGGCTACTTTGTATTGAACTGCTTTTTCTGTCGATTTGTTGTAAATTATGATGTGTTGGTGCTCAATTTGTAAAATCATAAGATAATTTAATGTTTAATAGGATTTTCCCTAATCCCTCCTTATTATCCAACATTTTCACTTATCCAACGTTCTGCCAGCCCGTTTATGTTGGATAAGTGAGACTCTACTGTACTGATGCCAGTTGAAATATTATGCTTAGAAATATTCATGCCCAATAATCACAATGTCTGTAGTTTGAGCACTCTAAATTAGATTTTAAAATATAGACATGAATTGGATAGACACAATAGCAGAAGGATCCATTTTTATTTAATTCTGGTAGAAATTCTTCTGAAAGTCCAGACTAACTAGAATGGTTTAATCAAATTCTGAGGCCAACCTGATGTACACTGAAACTAGAATCTGGTAATACCGTAATTTTTCTTCCAAACTGCTAATATGATACTCTGAATATCCCCCATTGAAATGAATGAAGCCCGTATACCAGGCAGTCAGGCTGAATGTAGCCTCAGTCATTGCTTACTTGGAAAATAAGTACTACTGTTGAAGACACCTGGAAAAAAAACTTTGTTTTCTGAACAAAAATTAAAAATATTGTGTATAAAATTATCTTCTGCTATTTGTATACAGTGCATATGAAACATATATGAATTTCATGTTTAAACCTTGGTCCCATCTCCAAGATATCTTGTTATGTGTATGCAAATATTCCAAAATCCTTCTGATCCCAAGCCTTTCAGATAAGTGATACTCAACCTGTATGCTGTTTTTTCTCCCTTGATCCATGGGGAAAGGCAATTATCAATGATGATGATGATGATGACGACGACGACGACGACGATGATTTCCTATGGTGTCGATATGATTTTCCTGCTTCTTGGTAGGGGGTTGGACTGGATGGCCCATGAGGTCTCTTCCAACTCTATGATTCTATGTCGATTTTCCAACCATCCTAAGACAGCAGGAGCTGTTGGCAATACCTTTTGAGTTGTGGGGACACATTTTTTGAGGAGCAGGAAGAATTAACAGAAAGAAATGTCTACACAAAAGCAAAGCTCAACTTGGACCCCTTTCACACTAACACAATCATAGAGTCACATTCTGCTTTAACTGCTGTGCCAAGATCCTCTAGATTCCTGTAATTTGCAGACTAGGGAAAAGCATTGAGAATTCCCAGCCAGAAAAGTCTACTGGTCTCACTGAACTATAAATAGAGCCATGACGGTTAAAGTGGAATAAGAGCAGTATGATTGGAAAATGTGAATGGGTGGGGGATGTGCCTCGGGGTAGGCAATGTAATCCAATCAATTGCATGTGTAATAATAAACCTATTCATGAACTTTCTATTGCCGTTAAATTGTGGCAACTTGATCGGAATTAAATTAGAAGTTTTGAAACTAATGAATGACAGGGTAGGAGGAGAAGGAAGTGTGCATTTTATTGATCCATTTCCGTAAGACAACAAGACAGACTTTTTCCTGCTCTTTTAAGCTGATCTCATAAGAGCTACTATATGTATGCTAATTTTATGTTTTTTAACAGGAAACAATTTGCACTCGTTAGGAAAATGAAACATGCAAACAGAAGTATCAGTTCAGCTGTACATATTTTCACCTCCTGCTCCTACAGTCTGAATATTTCACATAACAAGGTCAATATCCTATACATCAGTGGTTCTCAACTTGTGGGTCCCCAGGTGTTTTTACTTCAACTCCCAGAAATCCCAGCCAGTTTACCAGATGTTAGGATTTCTCGGAGTTGAAGGCCAAAACATCTGGGGACCCACAGGTTGAAAACTACTGCTATACATACTGGAATTTGGTTGCCAAATATTTCAAGCCCTTTTGGGCACCTTGGTCCTCATCCTGCCTTTAAGTGCTCTCACCTGCAAATGTCTCTCTACTGAGAGGTGAAAGGATTTGGAAGGATTTGAAAGGCTAATGTGCACAGAATTCCAGCTGGACCATCTATAATAGATGAGATTTTAAACACACTCCTGCCTTCAGTAGATATTAAATTAGGAGTGAAGTTTTTACTCAATAGCTTTTCTATCTCTTTTACTGTTCCAAGGCATTTCACAGATAACATTTTGTGGCATACTATAGAAAGTGTTTGCTGTAGGAATATGGGACCCAGTCCTATAGGCAAAGGATTACGAAAGCTTGGTCTCAAAGACAACTTTACTTAATCCCCTGCCCAGATATGTGCAAAGATCACTTGGAATTGTTATATTATACCATACTATTAATGCACAAGTGTCCTGTGTATCAAAAGATGATGTTGTTTTGAAAATGCATAGCTGATGCTGCATTGCCCAGCATTAAAATTGTTATTTCTTTGTGTAATTAATTAATATCCTTCTTTTCTCCTAATACATGAAGAAAGGCATCTTACCGTGTAGAATTAAAGCAAATTAACAACAATATTAACATATGGATTCTTTATTATGTTTATAACCTAGAAGTAAAATTAATCTAAGATCAATTTCTTGAAAATCTGAAACTTGAATAACTCCTTAAATAAAATTAAAATCTTAGTTGGGGTAAGGCCGCCTGCTGTATGTAAATGCATCAAGACTATCTTTTTGAAAGAGAAGTTACGGATTGGTTTCTCATTTGAGAATGGTATTACTCTTACAGATTTCCCATCCTTTTTCAGATGCAATATAACTGGAAGTAGGATGAAGAATTTAAAAAAGGTAACTGGATATAAACCTGCTATTTTGATAATATAAAGGAAATATTTATTTCAAAGACCTTTATAAAAAGAAAGACTGTGTTCTTCATATGTGTAAGGAACATTTTATATGCACAAAATAAGTGAAAAAATCACACTTTTGTTCACTCTCAGGAGAACTGCATAGAAAATTCCATATGCTTCAAAATATTAATGAAAACATTTGTTTCATAATTTTATTGAAATGACTATCACATATGGAGGACAGCATTTAAATATGACATGACTACTGCACTAGCTGAAATATTTTTCTTCTGACTGTTCATATGCACAATATAAGCTAGAAGATTAAGAAATCTATGTAATAAAAAAGAACTAAACCACAAAGTGGTCTCAGTCCACCCCACATATCATTGTGTTTAACTCATGACGCATCTACACTGTAGGATTAATGCAGTTTGACATTTCTTTAGATTCCATGGCTCAATGCTATGGAACTATGGGAGTTTTCGTTTTACATTATCTCTAGCCTTCTCTGCCAAAGTGTGTGGTGCCTCACTGCAGGATTCCATGGTATTGTGCCATGGCAGTTAAAGGGGCGTCAAACTGCATTAATTCTACAGTGTAAATGTACTCCAACCTGTAGTGAAAACCCTCCATTTAATTGTAGTAAGTATAGTAAGAGGCCCCTGGTGGTGCAGTGGGTTAAACCACTGAGCTTCTGAGCTTGCTAACTGAAAGGTCGGTAGTTCAAATCCAGGGAGCGGAATGAGCTCCCACTGTTAGCCTCACCTTCTGCCAACCTAGCAGTTCGAAAACATGCAAATGTGACTAGATCAATAGGTACTGCTCCAGTGGGAAGGTAACGGCGCTCCATGCAGTCATGCTGGCCACATGACCTTGGAGGTGCCTACAGACAACCTCGGCTCTTCGGCTTAGAAATGGAGATGAGCACCAACCCCTAGAGTCGGACACGACTAGACTTAATTCCAGGGGAAAACCTTTACCTTATAGTAAGTGGACAGAGAAGCAAATGGTGAAGTGGATGGAAGACAGTAAAAGAGAGCTACTGAATTATGAACCACACCAGGTGACACCAAAATGCTGGTTTTTAAAAAAAAATTGTGCAGTATTTTAGCAGAAATGTACTATATTTAATAAAAAAATTCCTGTAGTTAGATATGATTACAACTTTTTTTCATAACCCTAGGTTAATCTGTACTAAACCAATATGCCCACAAGACTAAAACTCTAAACTAATTTACGTTTTGAATCTTCTAATGTCATGCATTTGTCAGAGCTGCCATTATTACACAATTAAAACAACCCTTAGAATCATGTGGTTTCACTACCAGCATGCAGTTGTTTTCATTGCTCCTGGTTTCTTTAAATAATCGCTGGTTATGTCAAATTTTCTGATACTTTAGCTACAATATTATGGCCTGCTGTGGTATGGAAGGAGATCCACGTGGATGACACCATGAGTTACATGACTTGGTGACACCCACTGGGTCCATGTGTGGACAGCCCTAAATCTAATAGGGAGGAGTGTCTTTATGAACAGTATATATGTTTGATATAAGTTCCCAGTAAAAGAACTGGAAAGCTGTCCAGAACTGGAAAACTGGGATCTAAAATGTCAGGATTGTCATTGGAAAATTCATGTCCTGATTTCAATATATTTTATTTTAAAAAATTAATTCATGGTTCACTTTTCGCAGATTCATTGTTTTGCAGTTTTTCAATAAACTCTAAAAGAATATTACAAATAATAAAAAATTACAATTTACAACCTAAGGAAGGGAGGAAGGAGAAGCCAAAAGAAGAGAAAAGGAGCCCAAGCATTAACAGGAGGAGAAGGAGGTGATTTATCAACACACAATTGGTTGATAAAGACTTAAAATAGTGTGTAACTACTAAAATAAAGTATAAATATTAAAATAAATACAGTGTCCCAACTTTGCGGATTTTCACTTATTGCAGGTGGTCCTGGAACGTAACCCCCGTGATAAGTGAGGGAACACTGTACCAGAGAAGCAGCCTTAAATGGCTGCTTCTTTTGCAATCCTGTTTGAAGATTTTGTTTCATTACCAGGTGTTAAGCAGACAACATAACCAGCAGGAAAGTTAATTTGTCAGGCAAAGTCTGGAATCAGATTAAAGGGGAAAATATAACTAGAAGGAGGAAAAAAATAAATAAGCAGATATATTTTTAAGGAGAAGTGTAGCAGGAGATATAACATAATGAAGTATTCAAAGCTGAAATTTCCTACTTAGCATTAATATACAATGTGGGTAAAGTTACTTTACTTGAAGTATAAAAATATTGGAGAATATACTTGTAACCATATGCTCTTCTTTGAAAACAAGCATTCTACTTGTTTTAAAGAATTTGTATTTACATTCTCTCTCTTTTAAACATATTTCCTCTAAAGTAACTCTATTTAACTAGATGAGTTTAACTTAGCTAATAAGGTTTTCAGCTTGAGGACTACTGCAGAAATATTTAACATTGGCATAATGAAACCTAAAGGCTGTTTGGGAGACATTAAAAGCTCAGTGGCAGTACTTTTGCGAACAGGAAACTTGCTATCACAAAATATATCAGCTTGTACAGAGAAACTGTTTTATTTGCAAATTTTGTATATGGTTATAAATAAAACACAAAGCAATTAACACTGAAGATAATTTGTCAATATTTTTATAGGCAGTCCCCAAGTTATGAACCAGATAGGTTCTGTAGATTTGTTCTTAAGCTGAATTTGTAAGTTGGAACAGGTACATTTATTGTGTGTGTGTGTGTGTGTGTGTGTGTGCGCGCGCGCGCGTGTGCACGTGTGCATGTGCTTTGGCTAGCATAGGGAAGTGTTAACATCCCAGTGGTGTATGTTTTCCTGTCTGTGCTTCTGTTCCGAAGATTTCACCTCACTTTCTGTTCCTATGATAATTGGATTTTGAAAAAAAAAATGGCTTGTTGTGGAAGCGAGGGTTGGTGATAAAGCTTCAATGGAGACACCTTTTCCCCATGATAACTCTTTCAGAAGTGGATTTCCCTTCTGACGGGTAGATTTATCTCACTTCCTGTTGTCTCACCCCCATTCTTAACAATGAGTAGTTTGTAAATCGGGAACTGCCTGAACTTGAAAAAGATGTATCCTCGGAATTATTATTTGCAATAACTAGCATGACAGCAATAATGCTTTTAATAAGGTTCCTATGTATTTTGTAGGTTTTTGTTTTTAAAAATTAAATTGTACTACAGGTAATTGAAATGAATAATCTGTGCCAACAATTCTATAAACAGAAACAATATTCTGAGTAAATTGGCATAGGATTCTACTGTAAAATGCTACAAAACATATTACATTAAGATTATTAAAAGTCCACTGATATCGTTCAGTCACTTCCGACTCTTTGTGACCCGCAGCTCCTTCAAGGTCAAGCGAGTCACTTCAAGGATACCATCCATCCATCTTGCCCTCTTCCTTTTTCCTTCCATTTTCTCCAGCATCATTATCTTCTCCAAGCTTTCCTGTCTTCTCATTATGTGGCTAAAGTACTTCATCTTTGCCTCTAATATCTTTCTCTCCAGTGAGCAGTTGGGCATTATTTCCTGGAATATGGACTGGTTTGATCTTGCGGACCGAGGCACTCTCAGAATTTTCCCCCAACACCACTGATATTAGATACCTCAAATTCTAACCCTATGCAAACTAACTTGAAGTTAAGTCCCATTGAATTTACTGGGTCCTGCTTCAGAGGTGATGTACTAGAGATTGTACTATAAAGCTATAATCCTTTACCTATTCCCCTGAAAGTAGATCCCACTGTATTCAATTGGACATGTTTCAAAATAAGCATACATAAAATTGCACTGCTAAAACAGGCTTTTGTGCTAGAATTTAAATCATGAAGAGGTCATGTGACAGCTAGATAGAATTACTTGCTTAGCCTTCCTAACATTACAGTTTTCTACAATGTTTTAGCATAGGAAAAAATGCTTTTACAACTGTCTTAAATAAAAAGTTCCAAAAAAGATGTATTTTAACAACTTTGAATGTTTTTTTGTTTAAGTGCATGCCCTGAATTCAGTACCCAAAAGATAAGTGGGACTGCTTACTATAAAATAAGCATATCTGTCTATATCTAAGTTTTAAATTAGTGTAACTAAATAAATCTAAAATATTTTCCCCAAGAAAAGTACACATAGAAGAAAAATCATAAAAGTACCTGTATATGGTGGAAAAGACTGTCCTCACACCTCTCAGTTTAATATGCAACTAACTTTTCTATCCATTTTCTCATTATATATGCTTTCATTTTCAGTATTAGAGTTGCATTTGCTAAAATGATAATTATAGCCTGAAGAAAAGGCTATAGCCTGAAAGACTATGGAACTCCCCATTCTACAAGAGACAGCACACGAAGGTAAATGTTAAAACATTAAAAATTTAGTTTTACATCTAATAATTAAATATCATTAGCATGCTAAATTATATCTTTTAAAAAATTCTACCTTTGGCTATTATCTAATTTATAGCTGGATCAGGAGCATCTATATCCATTACATTTATTCCAAACTAACCTGATTAACAGTTATTTTTTAAGGCTAATAGAAGAATCCAAATCAAAAGTGTGACTAATGAGGTTGATTATTTAGTCACCAAATATTATTTGATTTCAGTATTAGCATACATTGAAAGAAATATCTGTAAATGCTTTTTTTCTAATATGTTCCTCAGACCTTTCATCAATTTCTGTTGGGTGGAGGGGATTAACTATTGTTTGAGGCCTCCAGTAATTTTTATTATTATCAATGAAAGACAATATGACAAAATCCTGATTCTAAGCACAGACAAGTCTTGCTTCGAAGTGAACATGCATCACTGTAGCTCGTTAATAATAGTATCCTACAGATGTCTCTTATCTAATAAAGATATAAAGCAAAGGGAAGCTAATTTCTCAGTTAATTTTACCCTGATTTACATCTCTTAGCTGATCCATGCAGTAATTTCAGTTTATGGTGTCCAATATATTATGTTTAAGGAATACCCGATTTCACTGTAACCAAACACACAAAACCATGCTTTTGAGATCTAATACAGTGCAGACTGTTGAGGGGCCAAATAATCATTTGAAAAAAAAAATACGAACAAATTCCTATGCACACTGCACATGGCTTATTTGTAGTGCAAAAAACCCAACAACAACAACAATGAAAGAGCAATACAATATTTAAAAATAAAAACAATTTTAACTAACATAAACCTATGAGGATTTCAATGGAAAGTGTGGGCCTGCTTCTGGCCAATGAGATAGTCAAGTTAATTAGGATTGTTGTTGTGTGCCTTCAAGTCATTTCAAACTTTGGGAAAGCTTAAGTCTAAAACTGAGGACGGGGGGCAGGTAAATGACCTTGGAGGGCCACATCCGGCCCATGGGCCTTGGTTTGGGGACCCCTGCTATATAGGATATTGAGTTGCGGTGGGTTAAACTCTTGCTGACCTAAAGGTTGGCAGTGAGATGGAGTGAGCTCCTCTCTGTCAGCCCTAGCTGACATGAAAGAAGCCTCCCAATAAAATGGTAACACATCCTGGCATCCCCTGGGCAACATGTCTGTAAACGGCTGAGTCTCTCACACCAGAAGCTACTTGCAATATGTTCACTTCTGATACGACAAAAAAAAACTATATAGGATTTATATAGTATGTTTGCCCAGTGCTAGCAGTACAGACTCACAAAATGCAATAGAATATTTTTTTAAAAAGAAATCCATTCCGTAGTATTAATGGTTTTACTATATCTTAAATCAACTGTGTGATAAACCAATGTTAAGCACAAGAGCTAAATTCACTATTAGTCCCAACTAGATTAAACCCACTGAAATGAATGGAAGTCATTAGATACAAGAAATATAAATTCCATATCTTTCAGTGGCTTGGCCTAGTTGGTGAGCAACATTGAACTGAAGAATCGTTTCTGTTTATGTAACAACATTCTAGTCTACATAAGGACCACCTAACATAGCATGGCCCAAACACAGGTCAAGGAACATGAAAGGCACTGCAGACTAACTCAACCTGAGAAGTCAGCCATAGCAGAGCACCTGATGAACCAACCTGGACACAGCATATTATTTGAGAACACAGGAATGCTGGACCACTCCAACAACCACCATGTCAGACTACACAGAGAAGCCACTGAAATCCAGAAACGTGGACAATTTCAACAGAAAGGAAGAAACCATGAAAATGAACAAAATATGGCTACCAATATTTTAAAAACTCTAAAATTAGGACAGTAAATAAAGAACAACATTCTGAAAACAGGGGAATTCCAGACAAGAACCAATCAGGGCCAGCTAATACCTCCCAACAAAGGATTCCCCTAGGCAGGAAGCAGAAAGACTTTAAAGCTGCAAGGCTATTTAATGCTAATCAAGATGACCAATTGCAACATTTACACTTGCCTCCAACAGACAAGAGTTCTTTCTCCCACCCTTGACATCATTCCACAAATATATAAACACCACTTGCCTAGTTTCCAACAGACCTCACAACTTCTGAGGATGCCTGCCATAAATGTGGGCAAAATGTCAAGAGAGAATGCTTCTAGAACATGGCCACACAGCCCGGAAAACTCACAGCAACCGAACACTCTAGTACTTTAAATTTAGTGGTCACTTGATACATTTATCGAAGTATCCTAAAGAGTACTATCTAAAAATCTGTCTTAGTCTTTTCCAGTTTAAAGAAAATATATTGCAAGTTGTTTTGGAATGGTAGTACGTTCCTATATTTCAGGGAACTAAACAATAATACAATGCCCTCTACGTCACTGTATCTAGGAGCAGCTGAAAGGTTTACATAATACAAAAAATAGGACATTAAGAAGTAGTTCAGTAAAATTATCTTTGTGCTTAATGCAAAAAGATCAGTGTTTAACATTCTAATATATATAAATTAGCTTCAGTCATTCAAATGCTCATTTGTCCTTTTCACAAAAGTGAATAATAATAATAATAATAATAATAATAATAATAATAATAATAATAATAATAAAACTTTATTTATACCCCGCCACCATCTCCCCAACGGGGACTCGGGGCGGCTTACATGGGGCCATGCCCAGACACCATACAATATAACAAAATAAAATAAAAAATCTGTAAAATTTGGTTTTAAAACATAAGGAGCTTTTACATATTATAAAACACAAGGCTGTGTAATGTACTCCAACTGTAATGTACATACAATCTTGATAAGAAGTAAAAACAGAAGTGAAGCTATCCTGAACACATGTAAAACGACTTGCACTTAAAGTCATAGACAAGGATCTATGTACATCCACTGTGGTTTTTTTCTTGTTGTTTTTTCTTCTTTTCTTGGCAATAGCCCACCACATTACTGTAGTTTGTTTTGAGAAGTTCCTCCATGATAGTAATAATGATTTTCCATTTAGCACACATGAGACCATTTAAAAAAGTATTTAAAGCCAAAGCTTCCTTATTCTTTGGACACTGGCTGCAAAGCCCACAGTTTCGCTTATGATATAGTCAGTGTCTGTGTCACTGGACACCACTAAAGCTGAAGGTTCCTTTTAAAGCAGTTTCTGACACTTGCTTGTGTTTCAAGAGCTCAGACCTTGAGCTTTAAGAATAATGTTATAGCAATGGATAGATTCATTCTGCATGATGTACTAAGAAAAGTTCTTAAATGAGAACACAGCCATGCTCTTACACAACTTTTCATTTCCAATGACATGAGCACAGTAACATTTATCTTGGTGCATTTATCTTAGTAACAACTGGTGCCATTCATGTCAGCAAGCCAGTGAATCAGCTCTGGCTTTGAGTCTGAATAATAAAAGAGCTGTCCCTGATGATAACCATAGGCCTAAAGTATGTAGTGTACATTTTGATTTATCCTTTAACATTTGGCCTAACTTTTAACTCTCAAGCTGTATCCACACTACAGAATTATAGCAGCTTGAACCATATTAACTCTCATGGCTCAATGCTGTGGAATTCTGGGACTTGTAGTTTTGTGAGATTAGGGCGCCATCTATACTGTCATATAGTCCCATTTTTGAATGCAGATTATCTGATTTAAACTTGATTATATGGCAGTGTAGACTCGTGTATTCCAGTTTAAAGAAGATAATCTGCATCCAGAAACTGGGTTATACGGCAGTGTAGATCTAACCTCATATAATCCAATTTAATGCACTTACACTGCATTATATGAGTCTATACTGACTACCTAATGCAGTTTGAAACAAGACAAGAGCAATAATTGCATTCAATTTCATTTTTAACCATCTCTTTCAAAATTAACCCAGTCTTTAAATACAGGTTGAATATCTCTCATCTGAAATATTTGTGACCAGAAGTGTTTTGGATTTTTTTGTGATTTTGGAATATCTATATTAGCATATATATGTACATAATGATGTATCTCGAAGACGAGACCCAGGTCTAAACATGAAATTCACTGGTACACATAGTCAGAAAGTAGTATTACATGATATTTTAATAATTTTGTGCATGAAACAAAATTTGTGTACACTGAACCACCAGAAAGCAAAGATGTCATTATTTTAGTCATCCATGTGGACAATTTTGTACGTCAGAATCCTGAATTAGGGATATTCGACCTGTAGAAATGAAACAAATTCCACTGTCACTGAACTTAGGGTCTGAGTTCTGCATTTCATAAGATGGCTCCAAAAGCCAATAGGGAATAGCCTGTTAATATTTATTATGGAGGACCACATAAGAATCTAATAATCACCATGCATGCATCTACACTGTAGAATTAATGAAGTTTAACACCACGTTAATTCTCATGGTTCAGTGCTATGGAATCCTAAGCCATAGTTTTATAAGATCTTTAGCCCTCACTCAAAAAATACTGGTGGCTCAGCAAACTACAAATCCCAGATGGCAAGACCGTGCCAAAATATTTTCATATCATGCTGCTTTTATGGCACTAAATGTCATCAAAGGTAAGGAATCTCAAAAGACAGGGTGACAACACTGCCTAGTGTAACAAGTCAGAATACAAGAATCCTTGGAAATGTTGTAATGAGCTGTCCTTGGAATTGGTTTGGAAACTTGAGCTGGTATAGAATGTATTCTCTAAACTGGTAGAGTATCCTACCATACACATATGGCTATCTCCCTGTTTACAACAGAGAGATAAGCATATATACTTGAGTATAAACAATGACCTCCCCCCAAAACAATGTGGATCATATAATCATAGAATTGGAAGAGACTCAAGAGCCATCCAGTCCAATCCACTACCATTCAGAAAAAGCACAATCAAAGCACCCCTGACAGATGACCATCCAGCCTCTGCTTAAAAACCTCCAAAGAAAGAGATTCTACCATACTCAGAGGCAGAAAATTCCACTGCCGAACAACAGCTCTTACCATCAGGAATCTCTTTCCTGCCATTTGAATCCATTGCTCCATGTCCTAGTCTCCAAAACATCAGAAAACAAACTTTCCCCCTCCTCAGTGTGACATCCTTTCGGATATGTAAACATGGCTATCCTGTCCCATCTTAGTCTTCTTTTCTCCAAGCTAAACGCATCCAGCTCCCTCAGCCATTCTTCGTAGAACTTTACTTCCAGACCTTTGATCAATTTGGTTGTTTGTCTCTAAACACGTTCTAGCTTGACAATATTCTTCTTGAATTGCGATGCCTAGAACTGGACACAATATTCCAGATGAGGTCTGACCAAAGCAGAATAGATGGGTTTAATAGAGGCCTAGCACAAAGGGAGCCCGCCATGTTGCTCTGGCTGCTCCTACTTCTACAGCCAGGGAAGAAGGAACGCCGCTCCGCCCGGTGAGCGAGGGAGGGTGGGCGAGAGAGTAACAGAGTGAGAGTGAGTGCGGGCAGCAGCTATGGCAGAAGAGGAGCCTGGAAGAGGCGGTCAGGCTCCTGTTTCTGCCGCCGTTCCAGCCAGCCACGCCGGGAAACGTGGAGGACTCGGAAGAGGGGGCGGAACTCGTGGAGGACTCCATGTTTCCAGACATTGCCGGCTGGAGCGGTGGCAGAAACAGGAGCCTGGCCACCTCTTCCAGGCTCCTCTTCTGCTGCCCGCCTTCACTCTCTCTCTTTCTTACTCTCGCTCGCTCACCTGCTCACTCACCAGGCAGGCACGAAGCAAGGGAGTAGCCCTGAGGAGGAGAAGCAGCAATGGGGTGGGTAAATAAAATAAATAAATATTTTTCCTGTGTAACAGCGAGTCTGTGATAAGCAAACCACGAGTAGCGGGGGAACACTGTATTCCTGTTTGCTTCAACAATGTGATTGCTGTGATAAAATCCTGGAAATGCTGTGATATAAAACAAATGCAAGCCTGTTTAAACAGCATGATATGCAAAGCTCTAATAGGAGGCAGTATGTGATGCCTTACTATCTCCCTCAAGGTAGTTTAGCACAATAGTTGTATGAGATGATGCAGATTTCAGAAAACAAAGAAGCTGACAAAAAGACCTTTCATGCAACTTCATTTCTTACACACAAAATGTTACTCTGGTTTAAGCTTCTTATGTTCCTCTGTAAATTGTGCCTTAAAATCTCAGCCATATTGTTATACTAAAATGACCCCCCATACCTTTTCCCCCACTTCTTTTACCCTTCGCTTTTTATATATAGGCCACTGTGTATAGTGGGACTTAAGCATTCGTGGATTTTGGTATCCGCAGGAGGATCCTAAAGCGAACTGTAGTAGATACCAAAAGGCATAGCAAACATTGTGTTTAAGGTACTATAGAACTTTTGTTGTTCAAAGACAGAATCTCTATGATTCAAATGTGCCACATAACCTTAAGCCTTGATTCAGAAGTGCCTTACACAGAATTTAATGGACCTTATCCCTACTAAATATGCCCCCAAAACATAACTGTGTGCTTATATTCCACTGTTTCAGAGGGCTTCTAATTATGGACTCTCTTATCTGTAATTTTACCTATATTTTATGTGTTTATGGCACTTGTATGTGCTTCTGTAAACCACTCCTAGTTCTTTTTGGGAGATGGTGGCAGGGTATAAATAAAGTATTATTATTATTATTATTATTATTATTATTATTATTATTATTATTATTATTATTATTATTATTATCCTGGCAGTTAAAGTGGTGTCGAACTGCATTAATTCTACAGTTTAGATGCACACTTTGTCACTGGTTATTGGATAGATGTGTGTTGTCCTCCAAATAAGCCTGCTTTCCATGACTTACAGTTTTCAGATGTTGCTAAATTAGAGCTCTCATTTTCCCCATCCAGTAGGACCAGTGGCCGTGAATGATAGAAGGTATAATCCAATAATATCTTAGTCTATTTGCTTGCCTGGAATCTGTTTTTGGGATTCCTATCTTGAAGCCAAACATTAGTCTAGCCGATAAACTACACTGGCTCTCACATAAAGACTTTATTTAGATAAGTATTTTGCAAGCCAGATGGTTCTAAGTTTTTTTAAGCCATAGGCACTTACTCCTTTTTTTCTTCCTTTTGGTATTAAGTGTATTAGTGTGCTGGTTCTTCACAGTGTGGTTATCCTGAGCTCCTAAAATTCAGGCAAGTTTAAATCTCAAAATAACTAAAAATAATATCCAGCCAGAGTCCATAATTTTGTCAAGATTGTGTTCCACACTGCAAACATGTAATTTTCTTACTTTGGGGTATATTTTGTCTTAGATTTCTGATTAATAATTAAGAGCACAGACTGATTTGAAAGTACCAGACTTTGTCCTTTTCTTTCTGACTTTATGGTGGTTTAAAATAAACTGATCAGGGGAGCTGACATAGAAAATCTCTAATTGTACCTGAATTTGACATAAAATTATTCTAGAATAAACAAAGTATGTATGAATCTCCAAAACAAAACTGAAAGAACAGGAATAAAACCTGGGATTCCCTGGTCTTTTTCATCAGTCTGGATGAGACCATAGGTTGCAATGTTTTAGAGCTGCCAGACTGAGAACCAGTGATGACTCATTTTCTTTTAATGCTTGTGTAGAAAAGGGAAGTTCAGCAGGTGCTGTTTGTCACAAAACCAGATAACAAGCAAATTCCCTATTCAACAGACCCATTAAGGGTGCAAGAGGTGTCTCCAGTTTTCACTCTGGAAACCCTAACTGGTCTGAAGATTGCAACAGATTTTCCATCCAAGTGGCACATTTTAAATCTCCGCTTTTCATTTCTGTTCAAAGTTTCCAATACAGGAGTTTAATTTTTAACCCTGCCATTTGCCATTGATCTCTGTGCCATTGTATATAATAGAGCTTGGACATCCATGGGTTTTGGTATCCACAGCAGGAACCAATCCCCAGTGGTTAGCGGTGGCTTGCTGCAATTTATGTTATTAGCCAAAAACAAGTTGAACAAAAGAAAGAGCCATAACTCAGTGATGGAGTCCAAACCTATTTGCAGAAGTTCCCAGGTTCAATTCCCAACATCTCCAGGTAGAGCTATAAAAAAAATCTGGCCTGAACCCCTGGAATGTTGTTGAATTAATGCTGGTTGGCACCACTGTAACTGCCAGGGCTCAAAGCTGTGGAATCCTAGAAGCTGTGGTTTGGTGAGGCTAAATACCTTGTAAAACTACAACCCCTCGGATTCCATAGCATTGAGCCATGGCAGTTAAAGAGAGGTCGAACTGCATTAATTTGACTATGTAGATGCACCCTTAGGCAGCTTCCTATGTAGCTAGCCACAACCAATTCTAATGTTAGGCAGGATTCAGCAGTTCCTTTGGATGTGACAAAAGGGCAGCACATTTTAGTTATTTCATTTCATTGACAAAAAGCTGGTTTTCACAGCCAGGAAAAAGAACTTGTGGAACTAGCATTGGGTACTTTGCACTTTGATGTAGAGAAATGGGTATATTTTCTGGCCTCATCTCTAGGTTTGTGCTCCATATAACCTATTCCATGTTGGGTCTGAAGAGCAATCTTTTCTTCTGTTGCCCTGCAGATTCTTAAAAAATCGAAATGCAGTGAGCTCAAACCAGTTTCTTTCAGATCCAGTCTGAGATATGTCCTGTCCTTAACTTAGTCATGCTAAATGTTCTGTAAGATTGGATACTGTTTTATTTAGACAAAATTCATCAAACACTACAGAGATATCTAAAACTGTCCTGATGGGAAGATCTGACATAGACATCATAATTGTGTCCATGCTGCTTGCAAGGCTAGCTTTTCTAAGTGTTTTGGTTTTATTTGTAAATGGCAGCAGGAGGGGAAATATCTATCCCAGTTTTAGGTTGGAGTTTCTTATACTGGGACACAGAGGAGCTTTGAGTCAATGGATTCAGTGGCTTCCTACCCTGTATGCAGAATGATCTGTTTTGATGGTTATTTCTGGCAGGAAAACTGCATGCTGTAGTGATTTGTTAGGAACAATCCCAGTTAATTCTTTGTTATCCCCATTTTTCAGCTACTTTTAAAATGCTCAAGTTTCTCTCTCCTCCTCCCACTTATCCATTTCCCCCCGCAACTATTTCATTTCTTATAGTCTGCATTCAAATTGAGAGCAAAGAGAGGACCGGGCAGAATCTTGCCCAGTAAGTGCAGGCAAAAGCAAATTGCTGCAGTATTTCCTATTTGGTTTTTTCCCCTCACCAGTACATTTTGCCATTTTGACCACACTGTGAAGTTGCATAGCCACATGCATCCTGGTTTTCATCTGTGAAATATAGTTGGAAACTGCAGGCAGTAGCTTCACTTTCACGAAGTTTTCCATTGTATATGTATGTGGGGTTTGAGAGAGATGGCAGCTCAACCTGTCATTGAACTTCCTTGTTATAAACAGGATAAGGTCCTTCATAGGACATGAGTCCTTTTCCAGCCAGTGGATCTGAAGTTCCATATTACATTTACACTCTAAGGTTTATACAGTTTGACTCCACATTAACTGCCCTAGCTCTGTGCTATGGAAGCAGTAAAATTGTAGTTTGACAAGGTCTTAAGTCTTCTCTACCAAAGAATGCTGGTGCCTGACCAAACTGCAACTTCCATGATTCTATAGCATTGAGGCATGGCAGTTAAAGTGGTGTCAAACTGCAATAAATTCACAGTACGCATGCCCCCTGAGGGCTAGGATTTGCCCTAAAAATGTTCCTATATTTTCTTTCTCATGACTTTATCCAATAAACTACTAAGGCATAACTAACAAAGCTGGAAATATATAATATATGTATTTCTATGTGTGTATATAATATATAAAAAAATACAATGAAGTCACTGAGGTTTCAGCTGAAGCTTAACCCAGGCATGGAAAACAGGGAGGTCAGTGAAAGTTATATCTCTTTCCCCTCATGCCATTTTTGACTACTTTTACCTGACTAGTTAGCTATGGAAAGGTTTTGACATCCTGTTTTTATTGCTGTGCTTCTTTTATGCCTAATATATTTGTAATGTATAGCAGCAGTATTTCACACACACCCTTTTTTTAGACCTTAATATTTCATGGATGAGGACACAAAAGCGGAGAGGTAAGGGGAAAGGAACAAATACTAATTCTTCTCCTTATTGAATATCCCATACTAGTGATTTTAGTTAAGCCTATGTAAGAAAATACTTAAATAAATGCAAAAAAAGAGTTGACAGAATTATAGAGTTGTCAAAAGTAGCTCTTTATTTTGAAGCAAATTTGAGCTTAGATACCTTTTTAAAAGGGGTTTACAGAAAAAGGAATAATAATAATTAGTATATTATACAACGGCAGCATTTGTTACACAACCAAACAAAGGCTTGACCCAGCTGTTTTTAAAGCTAAATTCAATTTTATAACATTTGTCTCTAGAATTCCATACACAGTGCTGTATTCTAATTTGGAATAATCATTCTAGGCAATGAACATAATTTAGAATTTTAATATGAATGTAGTATCTTTAGCTTCACATGAAATGACTACTTCTGTTTCTTCAAGCTCAGCCCTTGTCTGGATGATTTTTTCTTAACACTGGATATATACATTCAAATATGCCTGTGTGTCTCATAGCATTTTCTTTGGAAACTTCATATACATGTATAGGGCATGAATTTAAATATTTTTAAAATGTTGCTTAGAATGGTCATAGGAACAGGAGGCAAACAAACAAAAGTGAAAACTGACTGTGGCAGGAGACCACAGAGAAACAAAAAAAAAGGCTAATGCATAACCTCATATGTGAAACTCAAAATATCTAGCAGGTTATATTCAAAAGTAATTCAAAATCCTCTTATGTTTTTTATAATCTTAAAAGTATTAGGTTTCTTCCTAGATGAATTTTGTTTGGCTCCCTGTGTATCCTTTAAATGTAGTTTTAAAAGGGTTCCTTCAGATGTATTTTTTTAGCTGTGTTCCCGAATCTAATTTATGTAAATCAGAAAAAAGAAATGATGAAATTTTATTGTCAGAATACACAATTCTCAATCATTTTTTTTTCAAATCATTACATCATTAGATGAGTTAATTTGTTTTTTCTTGGGTTTTTTTTAAGGCAAGGAATTAATATTAAATAAATTCTCTGTGTGGCAGAATTTGGTCTATCAGAACGAAACAAGGATATAGTACGAAAACTGATAGTACGACTCCCTCAATCCATTTTAACTTTCCTTTCCTAGGTTCAGGTTAAAATGCAATTTAGTATGAGATTGAATATAAAAAGCTAGGAAGCTTTAAAAAAGCTATCTGCTTAATTATATGTAGCAAAAGCACAAAGAAAGAAAAGTGGCCAAAACTTTTGGTTTCAATATTAGATGCAAACATTTTCTTCCTTCTTCTTGGCTGCCAACTTTCATATTAGGGAGACCCACCCCATATACTTTGAAACAATGACTGAAATGCCATTGAAAGAGTAGATACAAAATAACATTTCTACAAACATTTTGTTGGGGCAGAGAGGAGCAATTTGAAATAATTAGTTTAACTCTTGGACTTCTGTCCCATGATTGCCTTTTTAAAAACCAAAAAGGTAATGTATTTGGCTTTTTCTCATTAAATGATAGCTTTTAAAGAATGCTTTTGCTTTCTGCCATTTTCTGGATATTACACATTCATAATCGAAACATTTTATGTGTTTGTGATGTTAAATACAAAAAAATTCCCTCATTAAAATATTGGATATTGTAAAAGGATGTTATATATAGAATGTTTGCTTGTCTTCTGTGGTTACTAATTTTTTATATATATCAGAACAGATGCAACATTGTTGTATAATACACAAATTTGATAAATTAAAGGAACAGCAAGAATAAATTGCCCTGATTTAGAAATAATCAACTGTTTGATATCAGTAGTGGAAAGGGGGCAATGAAAATTAATACAGTATCTTGTATTTTCCTTATTCCTGTGAATATGGGACTCTTTTCGCCTGAACAAAAACTTACCTTTTTATTTTCGATGTATCTTAACATTGTAAACCATTTCTTTTTTCAAGTAGGAGTATTTGGCATGCAAAGTTAAGCAAAACATTAAACAGGCTATACTGTTGAAAAACACAGGCCCCAAGTTTTAATTTAATATTTGTGGCCCTGATTGGGATCTTGCATTAGTAGATATACGAGAAAATTGGCATCAAATGTACTGTAATTTCTTTTTTTTAATTTCTTCAATATCCTTTCTTATACATATATATATGTAATCAGGTATATCATAACCACCCCTTTGGAAATGTAAGAATTCTAACTCTGTTTTGATCATTTTTAATGGTCTTTGTCTGATAATTTTCTTTCTCTTTAGTTTTCCAGGAAATGCTGAGAGATCCAAATTTCAAGCACATGTCATGACAGATGAAAGATACAGGTTACTTTATACAGGTAAAGCTCTGGATTATATTGCCTAAACATTTTAATGGTCTGAGAAATAATTGTAGAGGAATTGTGCAATATGACATATTTGGTCCTTAGGATAATAAGCTCTGTATCACATGCAGTAAAAAAAACAAAATTGAGTTTTATCTGTTTTGACATTGTGAAACATGGTACACAGATAGTTTCACTGATTGGTCTCATGTCAGAAATTCAATATAATACCCTTAAAAATTAAGTCACCTCATGCTAATTGTATGTAAAATAAATTTGTTTCATAATAAAAAACAAAATTCCATGTAGAAGTTTTTTGTTGATTATGTAGTAACTGCAGTTTAAGCAGTATTTTCTAATCTATAATGATGTAGTAAACTTTCCAGAATGGAATATTTAGAAAAGAAGCACTATTGACTAGATATATTTGTCAGGTAAACCAAATAGAAATGATTGAGAAGCATGCAAGATCTCTTTGCCATTTCTGTTTTATGAGGTTCAGCCTGAATTGACCAATATGATATTTGTAAAGATAGACTAAAATTGACTGCAGTATATCAAACATTTGTGTTTGTTGATTTTGATGGCTGGGCTATTTCTGATGACTCCATTTGTTAATAATGTAGAAAGAATTTAGATGCTGTGTTAAGGATATTTAATATTTTTACCTGATCTGGGCTTTGAATTATTAGAGATGATATCTAATAGTCTGAGATAAAGAAATGTTAAAAACTAGTTGACTGTTAGCTACTTCTATGGCTCACCTGCTGTGTATCATGTCTTTATTTTACACTAATTTAAAAAAAACCCTACAAATCACTAAATTCTAGTCAGTAAAAATTGATTGGTATTATTTTTAAGGAAAAACAGATTCAAAACAGCTCACAATAAAAAAAACTCCATTCTGTTGTGAGGGTTTTCTTAAGAAGCAAAGGGAAAGCTTGTTTACATGTGATAAAATAATTATGAACTGAAAAAAACAATACAAAAATATTATGTCACAGTTTTCTATGAACAAATTAAATGTTAATTGGTATTTTTGTTCCTTTGTGAGGAGAAAGAAAGATTTCTGTTTGAAACTAAAAATAGTGCAGTGATAAAATATTATTCTTGAATATGGCCAAATATGTATGCATCTTTTAAACCAAATTGTAACTTACTGTCAATATTTTAAAGCACAGCTAGAACTATATGACACTGAAATACCTTTTTTATTTATGTGACTTTTATAAATGTCTTACATTCCTGTATCTGGGTTGAGGCCTAGTTAAATGACCAATTGTACTTTTCTAACTTGGTTCATTAATTTGGAAAGTTAGGATATTAATAAAAATACAATACAATAAAACCCTAATATAAAGACCATATAAGTAGTCAGCTTTAAAAGTGGCACATTCATGTAGTGCAACATACATAAGAATGCCATCCTCATATTGGGAGAAAGACTGTATTATGATTTAGGAGGTGGTTTATAGGCACATAGGAATTATAGGAGCAGGCCTGTAATTATGTTCCATGTTTACTTTCACACTTTCTACATCTCATGTGGTCATTTGTCTCTTTCAATATGCGCAAGATGCTTGTGGCATATTTGTAATGTATGTGTGTATTACAAAAAAGCCACAAACACAAATGTAGAAACTAGAAAGTAGATAGATATAGATATATATTTACACACACAGTCAAGTAACCAAGCTGTGAAAGATTTGTTTTTCCCATGACAATGTTAATTATGTAATGCTAGCCGTTGTAGGATTGGCTTTGTTGCTGGAAAGTGAAAATGATAAACTAAAGGACTATGCCGACCATTAGATGTGTAAACTTAGGAGCAGTATTTGCAGTGACTTGTTTTTGTATTGGCTTCAGAGATGAATGGAGAATGTGGCAAAGGGATGGGTTTCCTTCTAAGCAAAGTACAAACTGGTTTAGATAAAAAAAATTATATTCAGAGTCAGATTTTACAGAGTTGTGTTGGAGTGTGTTATTATAAGTTGCTTTCTTTGAAAGGAAAGATTTCTGCTTTTTTGTTTGGACTGCTTTGTAAAATAAACGATTAGGAAAGTGATTGGAATTGCAAGTTGACGTCTATGTTTTGTCCACTTTCCAGTGTCGTAGTATTGCATTTTTCTCTGGAAATTTTAAAGATGAAAACAATTAGCTAAAGAAGACTATCCTGAGCATCCGATATGGAAGCTTAGAGCATTATTTGGAATGGCTTCTCCTAATATTGGTTTCAAAGATGTGTCACAAAGGGATGCACTGCCTTCTGAACAAGTTATCAGTTGGGAAAGATGGTTTAAGATTTAATAAATTGTACTGAAAGTCAGATTTTACAGAGGTGTGTTGGAGTGCGTTATTATAAGTTGTTTTCTTCCAAAAGAAAGATCCCTACTTTTTGTTTGGACTGATTTGTTTTCTTGGTCTAAAATGAATTAGAAATTGGGGAGCAATTAGAATTGCAAGTTGATATTTGGGATGACATTTTGTCTGCTTTTTAGTGTTGTTCAGAGGCCACATTTATTTTGAAATGTTTGAATTGTTTCAAATCAATATAATACTACATGATGTCAATCTGTTAAGTCTAAAGAATTGCTAACCAAAGCATCATGTATATTGCCATATAGTGCTGTTTCAAAGTGCATTATATGACAATGTAGATGGGGCCCAAATAACATCTTCATGGTGGTAGAAAGGAGACTAACGAGGGTGGGTTTGGATGAATTACTCTGGCTGGGAAAAGAGGAAGCAAGAAACACACAATTTAAATGCCCAGTTGTGAACATTTTTCTGTAAAATGATGAGGTTTACTTGAATATTTTGTGTGATGCTCTGTTTATCTCTAGGTTAAATGTTCAGCCTATTTTAGATTTATGGTTTATTTTTCTGAATATTGTTGTGTATGTACAAAGTTTCCTGGCTTTTCAAAGATGGAGGGAATTGTATTTAACTGTTTAGATGGATTTTAACTGTGAATTTTTGAATGCTGCATGTGTTTAATTCTATTTGAATGTTTGCATTTTTGTAATTTTAAATCATGTGTTAATGCTTTTATGTCAAGACGCTTTGAGTCCCTTTTGGGGAGATAAAAAGGGAGAAAATAAATATAATAATATAGTGTAAGATAACACTATGTAACAAAATTTGAAAAAAAAAACTGTTCCTGGTTTGAAAGTGTTTTTCCTGTTTAATTGTGCCGTACTTACTTTGAAAATAGTTGGTATACTCCAGAAACTTTATTTTTGTGGCTGATGGTAGTACTATTATTTCCTTCAGTGTGGACCAGCCATGGGCAAACTTCAGCCCTCTGGGTGCTTAGGAGGCCAAGGGGGAAAAGGAAAGGGCCTGCGGCTATTAGGAATTGTGAGAGTTGAAGTCCAAAACACCTGGAGGGCCCAAGTTTGCCCATGCCTGGTCTAGACTTCATTTGTAATTGTCATTAATGAGAATATGCCCTTTTAAGCCTTTGTACAGACCACTAAAACAAAGTTTTTGCAATTTAATAAACTTTTTCCATGTTTTTATGGTACAGCAAATTAGGAAATTACATTTATAATCCAGGAACAAAAATTGTGTTACATAGTGTAATATACCGATACTGTTTTGAATATTTGAGGGAGAGAAACATAGTGAGTGTGTGTATGTATGTGTGTGTATGTGTGTGTTTAAAAAAAACTTTAAAAACTCCTGAGAAATGATACGTTTTCAGAATGGGTTGTCAGTCATAATTTTGTTTCTTTATACAAGTTGAGAAGCCTTTACCTGGAATTATGAAATCTGAAAAAATAAAAAAATTATCCAGATGGGTGGTTGAAATAGTGACACCATGGCCTTCCGACAGTTCAATGTACACAAACTTTGTTTCATGCGCACAGTAATTAAAAACATTCTGTATAAAATTACCATCAGGTCATGGGGATGTAGTGTCTATGAAACATAAATTAAATTTTGTTTCAACTTGAGTCCCATCTCATAGATGTCATGGATATATGCAAGTGTCCCATATACATAATATATCAGGGGGGAATCAAAATAGATCAAACGTTTGCTTCAAAGTGTTGTCAACGGCTTTCATGGCCGGAATCACTGGGTTGCTGTGAGTTTTCTGGGCTGTATGGCCATGTTCCAGAACATTCTCTCTTGACATTTTGCCCACATCTATGGCAGGCATCCTCAGAGGTTGTGAGATCTGTTGGAAACTAGGCAAGTAGGGTTTATATATCTGTGTAAGGTCCAGGGTGGGAGAAAGAACTATTGTCTGTTGGAGGCAAGTGTGCATGTTGCAATTAATCACCTTGATTAGCATTGAAAAGCCTTGCAGCTTCAAGGCCTGGCTGCTTGCTGCCTGGGGGAATCCTTTGTTGGGATCTGTTCACTGGCCCTGACTGTTTCATGTCTGGAAGTCTCTTGTTTTCAGAGTGTTGTTCTTTCTTTACTGTCCTGATTGTAATACTGGTAGCCAGATTGTGTTCATTTTCAAGGTTTCCTCCTTTCTGTTGAAATTGTCCACAAGCTTGTGGATTTCAGTGGCTTCTCTGTGTAGTTGACATAGTGGT
Organism: Anolis carolinensis; assembly: GCF_035594765.1. Classification (NCBI taxonomy): domain Eukaryota; kingdom Metazoa; phylum Chordata; class Lepidosauria; order Squamata; family Anolidae; genus Anolis; species Anolis carolinensis. Next base: position 299,225,729 of record NC_085841.1, read on the forward strand.
TGGTTGTTAGAGTGATCCAGCCTTTCTATGTTCTCTAATAATATGCTGCGTCCAGGTTGCTTCATCAAGGGCTCTGCTATGGCTGACTTCTCTGGCAGTTAGTCTGCAGTGCCTTTCATGCAGTTCCAACACCTCCCAATAAAGTTAAGTAATGCAATAAAACAATTATCCCATGGGCAGTAGTAATATTCGAGGCGCAATTGATTTGAGTAATCTGCATCAAATGCAGGGTAACTTAAAAGTGTCCAGCTTCATTGCGTGTATTTGGTGAGAATATGTGAGAATATCCTGTCACCCGATGTTAATTTTCTTGCAGCCTTTTGATTGTTTATTGTCAGAAATCAATCAGGGCCAGCCAACACCTCCCAACAAAGGATTAAATGGTGGCCAATTGCAATATTCACACTTGCCAAAAAAACCAAAAAAAACAGACAAGTTTTTTCTCTCAACTGGGCTTTCCACAGATATATAACCCTCACTTGCCTAGTTTCCAACAGACTTCATAATCTCCGAGGATGCTTGCCATAGATGTGGGCGAAACGTCAGGGGAGAATGCTTCTGGAACATAGCCATACAGCCGGGAAAACACACAGCCAACGCAGTTTGGTTCAAGCTTTTTGATTCAGGGATACTCAACCTGTAATTTCACAAGATGTAATAAGAGGATTCAAACAAGAAAGGACTGAACAAATGAACTTGCACTTTGCAGTAAACACGTTGCAGAACTGTCATTGCTTGGCATAACTTGTAGAATAGTCTTAGGCTAAAATTGTCTTGGATGTTATTTGGAAGCTGCTTCTGGCATAAGAACAGCTTTCGTTTCGCTGGCTGCTTTCGAAAGAGCCTAAAATAGCTCGCATCGTGCTTTGGCGGCACGAAATTGGCTGCAGGCAGGCACCCAAGGGGTTAAGCTTGGGTTTGGGCGGGTGCATTGTGGGAGTTGTAGGCGGTAAGGATGCCGGCAGGGGCCAAAAAATACGGCCGCTTCTTCCTGTCATGGCCGCTGGCAGGGAGGAGATTCCATTCACCCGGTTATTCGATCCCTTTCTTCTGAATACAGCAGAAATTAGGACCTGCCGAAAGATAAGGATGAGCTGCTATTGATTTACTGACAAGGAATAACTAAAGAAGGCGATGGCTTGTCAGTCACTGCCAATGCTTTGGTCTTCCGAGATTTTGGACTTCAGTTCCCAAAATTCCTGGCGATTGGCTCAGCTGGCCGGGGCTTCTGGGAGTTGAAGTCCTAAAGGCCTGGCCTGCTTCAGGGCCTGCTCCTGGGCTCTCCTTCAGGGTCTGCTCTCTAGAGCTCTGTATCCCATGGCCTTGGTGCTTGTAACTTAATAGTAACAGCTGACAGGCTCCTTCGAAAGGCCTTTACAGACCAAGTGCCCCTTGTCTGAAAGGCTTGGGACCAGAAGTCTTCAAGAGCTCAGATTCTTCCAGGTGTTGCAGTATTTGAATATATGGGACAGAATTCGCATAGACACAAATACAAACAATCCATCAAAGCCAACAGGGAACTCTGGCGTGGACTGGTCCACGAGGTCACAAAGAGTCCGAAACGACTGAGTGAATGAAGAGGATCAAAGCAAAAAAATATATAATAAAATATAGTTTTAAAATAACAAAACAGTCAAAAACAGAAATTCAATAAACCATAAGAATATGAAATAGCCACGCAATCAATACCTTTATTATCCTGCCAGGCAGGTGAGCAGCCTCCTGCTATGCAGAAAAAAAAGTAAAACTGCCCACCCCCAGCATTCAGTGAGTGGGGTTTTATACCTTTTCTTCCAGAAAGTTTCTATTTCACTACATCATCATTCAGGTGTATTGTTCCTAACAAGCTAATTGGGTGGGTTGTTGCTCATGAGTAGTAGAAAGTTTCTAATTATCTTAACTTTTCTTTTTCTGTAAAGCATGTGATTTCCTAGAAATCATGTGTGTCTAATGTCCAATCATCTTATTCTCTAAATGATTATCAATTAAGCATTATAAATCCACCCATTAACATGCCTCCCATGCTGAATAATGTGTCATGTTCTTATTTGCAGGCAGTTTCTTAGCTTCTTTTATGAGTGGGCTTTCCCCCTCACCATTGTCACTAGTTGACCACCTTGTACATTCTGATTTTAATTTCAAAAATATGTACAGCCCCTTCCACACAGTTGAATAAAATCCCACATTATCTGCTTTAACCTGAATATATGGCAGTGTGGACTCCATTCAAAGCAGATATTGTGGGGTTTTCTGCTTTGATATTCTAGGTTATATAGCTGTGTGGAAGGGCCCTACGTCACAATATATATTTATATAATGTAAATTAGGCTCCTAGAATCATAAGAAATGAAAAAAAATCACTGTTGATTACACATTTTCAATCTGCCCCCCTTAAAAATCAAATTGCCTCCTCTGTGGAGTATGTGCCCCATGTTGGGAACCAGAAGTAACTTCTGCAAAAATAGTAAATGTTTAATGTTAACTGTGGGCAGCCAAAATAAATTTGCCTAGTAAATATATAATAAAGCTCTTTAAAGTTGTTAGTGTGCTAAACCAAATATTAAATATGTGTACTTCTTCACATTTCTGATTGGCATGTCCCATAAAAACATTATCCCTTTTCTATACTGATATATAAAAATGTACATGTATATTTATTCTTGTATATGATCCCTTGTTACCCTTTTTTTCTCTATATAGTTTTAAACTTACTGCTTTTTTCCTTCTTTGTACAGATACCTGTGACAGTTGAGGAGAATGGACCTGAAGAAGCAATGTGTAAGTCACTTTTATTATCAGCATGCCCAGTCTCCTTGCACTTGTTGACCCAAATCCACTTGCTATTCTGCACTGGAATGTAATGATCTGAATCAGTGAAATTTGGTAAATCAACAGTTATATAAGCTTCATTGGTTGAGTAGGTCTACTTGAGTTGGGACTAACAAGTGCAATTTAGACTGCTGCTTCCTGAGGAAAAAAGCAAGAAAAATGATTATGGTTAATGGGATGCAATTTATTGGCTGTTCTAAGTTTAGGAATTGTGGGAGCTGAAGTCCAAAACACCTGGAGGACCAAAGATTGAGAAACATTTCCATAAAAGATAAGCAGTTTATATGCTTGTGTGTGTGTGTGTTCAAACTGTCATACTTGCCTGAGTATAACAATATATATTGTCATGCACAAACAAGCATGGCAATCTTAATTGGTTGTACAGTATCCTTAGGTTTTGATGTCTCAGTCAGTTTAACCTTGGCCTGTTTAGTGTAGAAAAACAGACAGCAAGGAAGAGATTGTGAAGGTTTTTCGTATAGCTAAACATCTATTTCTATGCACACAAAGGTCTCCTTATGCATTTAGTGCCTTCTTGGCTTCTTTTTCAGCCCAATGCTGCCAAAGTCTAAAACTCTTATTCACATAAATTTTGCCATCTAATTTCCTAGGTCAATCTTCTTTCATTAGTTTTTTTATGTAAAGCTGTCAACAATGCATTCTTGTTCTTCTCCTTCTGCCCACATATCCTTCTCTATGTGTGTCAGGTAGCCTGAGGGCCTATTTTGTAAATTGAAGGGATCAGTATTGCGAAGCTGAGAGCAAAACATTCCAAAACTCCTACAATCAAAAAGAAATCACAACTTGATTGTGTCAGCAATGGTTTATGCAAGTCTTGCAAATGCACGAATGATCCCTGAGAGAGAGGCAGAACTCAGTGTGGGTGTTTTTTCACACATTCATTCATTCGTCAGGTGAACACCCATTTTAGTAGGTAGGCTGGTTGCACTCTCCTAAAGAGAGGAAATCATCTGATAATAGTAACTGTAAAAATTGTACCTGAGCAAAAAAATGCCTAAAGAAATGGACATGGCATCACAGATACTCACTAGAGTTCAATACATGGTACAAAGTGTTGAAGACCAACCACATCCTGCACAAGTTTATAGTCCTCATCAAGGAAATAGGCAGCAAACATATTAAGATAGGGAAGCCCTTTCCTCATTATCCTCTGAATGCTTGATGTGTGTGTGTGTGTGTGTCTTTCTCTCTACCCTCCTCCCATCTCTTTATGGCCCTATGCTGTATGTGCAAGAGCAGTTTTCGAGCCTTTCGTTTATTTGATCTTGGAGTTCATGGGAATTCTCTACATAATTTAGTTAGTTTGGACCCCAACTTTTCTTTCTACAAAAATGTAGTTCTTATGTTTTAATGAACCTTTTGAAACTTTAAGATTGACTCTGCTACTCTGTTGTTTTAAGCTCAGTGTTCTTTCCACAAATAGATGCCTCCTGTTGTGTGTGAATGCTCTACTGTGATTTGTCTTTTAAATGCTTGTTACTTTTAGGGAATTTCCCTGACATAGAGTTTATTGTAAACCAGCCAAAGATAAAACTTTGCAAATTAGCTAGGAAAATCTTATTTGACTCAGGGTGCATCTACTACTGTATAATGAATGCAGTTTCACACATGTTAACTGTTGTTATTCAGTATTATGGAATTATGGATTTTTAGTTTGGAGAGGCACCAGCACTCTTTGGCAAAGAAGGCTAACGACCCTTTAAAATTACAGCACCCATGATTCCATTGCATTGTGTTATGGCAGTGACAGTCATGACAAACTGCATTAATTCTGCAGCACAGATGCACATCCAGTTGGTAAATCCTGCATCAATTTACCTGGGAGTAATCCTACTCAGTTCTGTTTACTCCATATTAGACTGTATCGAAATATAAACCTAAATGCAATCATGAGTAAATTCCACAGAAATTATTACAAAATAAATATGCCTATTGCATTTTAAATCAATTGTAATGTCACAATGCTTTCTGTTTAAAATAACCTGTTTTCTAGAGAGAATAGGAAAATGGCTACGATTGTTCTGTAAATATATAATTCTAGTACTCTGTAGCTTCTTAAGGTTTATAGCAATGGGTTTCATAGTTACTTCTCTTTTTCTGTAATTAATTGGAAATGTACATAGTAGGAAAAAAACTTAGAAAAAGCTGTATTAAATGTATCCTAGCTTACAAAATGTATGGGCAGCACAAATCACTAGTATTACTAATGTTCTTGTAATATTTCAATACTGAAACGCAGGATGTGTTGAAATCTGTGCGTGGCATTTTGCCTTCATTGCAAAATCAGTGCAAACATAGAATTGCTACAATACAGTACAATTCAGGACTGAACATGCCACCCAAGCCTAGATGTCTAAAGTTCTAAGGTTGTTCCACCTTGCTAATTAGGGATATCTCCTTGTATAAGTTGCATAAACAAGGTAAGAGCAGATATACTGGTCAAATGACATTTGAAATGTTTTACACATAGAGCAAAATATAACAGTGCATTTTATTCTAGTCATTGGGCTGTTATCATGTAATAGTAGGCAGGTGGCCTCAAGAACCAGTTTCTTTTCTCTTCATCCCATTTTCTCTGCATTTTTGACAGGTTTTCTTCTCTGTGTGACCCCAACAGCATGGGCTGACCTAACCATGTTCCCGCAACTATTAGGAGAAAGGCTAGCCCACCTAACCAGTGGCAATAATTATTGGAAGTTGCAGTCCAACAAATACTGGAGGGCAGCACGATCACCATGCTGACAGTTTAAAATGTGTCAATAGAGAGCACATACACTTGACACAACATGATTGCAAATGCTTTTTCGTGGATCATTTCATCAATAAATAGAGGACTATTTTGTGATGTCATTTGACATGTTTGATTTTTTTAAAGCTTAACCTGTTAACTGCAAAAATATAAAATGAAAATAAAATGTTTACTTAAAAGCAGTTGGCAGAAGGATGAAAGCTATCACACGATGCACTTTCTGCAAGCAACTGGTTTAAAAAGTCAGTGAAGGAAGTGTGAACTCACACTTAAATTACTTTCTCCCTTGGAAAGGAAAATATATACTGTATATATAATGCCTTGGAGTAAAAAAATAAGAACCAAGCTAGGAAGAAATCAAGTTTAACTAGTTCTACTAGGAATTTATGTATTTATTATTATTATTATTTATTAGCAACATTTATATCCCGCCCTTCTCACCCCGAAGGGGACTCACGGTGGTTTACAAGTATATATACATACAAAATATTATATTATACAACTATATTGCAATATTATTAGTAATATTGCATGTAATATAAATATACAATTATAATAGTGAATTATAATTATTATTACATTGTATTACATCATAATATTATTAATATTACATGTATATACAATATATTATAATATTAGTATAGTATAATATTATTATATATTATTATATCATTAAATTGATACAGGAGACATGGTGGAAAGATGTCTTCCTGGCCCCGCCTTCTTCATTCTGCTCCAGAATGGCAGTTAGACCTTGGGGGGGGGGGGGGGGTCTTTCAAGCTGCATTCTGTATTCATAATTACAGTAAATTCAGGCTTTTAAATCTTTGTACATACAATTATTAAAGTGTTATATATTTTTCCTTTGCTAGAACAGAATTTATTAATTCCAATGTTGACTGAACAATTCTTATGTCTTGACATTTATTTCTTGTTGCTTTTATAAATGTCTTATGTTCAATAAATAATATAACATATACAGTAGTGTTACTTATTCATTCAGTACACACATTTCTATGGTGTACAAAGGACGCCAAGCTTCTTTTTTAATTTTTCAAAATAATATATCTCTAGATTAGGCACAGAAAGAAAAAAAGGTAAATCTACTGTAACATCTGGATGATTTGCAGCAAGTATTTCTGGCTCCCAGCACCTCAACCGTGACAAGTAAAAACAAGAAATTTCCTGTTAAGAGCTGGCCTTGTATCATACATTCATCTCGATGGGACATTTTAGCCGCCCAAAATGTTTTGTTCTAGAATTCACACAAGAAACTTGAGCTAAAATGTAGGCATTCTGCAATACTGAAAGCAATATCCCCAGATTTCAGACCTTTCAGATTCACAGGCTTGGGATTAGAAATGTTTACCAAAATTGGCTGGGACAAAAAGATTCCAACAAATATACTAGCTTTGGGAAGTGGATTTTTTTGTCCTATTCAGTATACAGTATTGGAACTGTTGTTCGCAAGCTAAGATGCAATGAAGTAAAAAATTATGTGCTCAGCTTATCAATTGGTTCAGAAAATTTGGATTTCTTTCTTAGGTGAGACCCTATCACTAGTACCAGCCCTCATTCTAATACTCAAAGCACTGGCATTTTTATTTGAAAATATTTTATTATTCACATAATGCAACTTTAAAAAATCCCTGTGCATTAAGGTTATCCTCATCATCATTATTATGACATAGCCAGTGCACATGATCTGCAACACACATTCATACAGACAACAAGTTATTGCTCCCCGCCACCTATACAGCTCTTATACAGAGAAGGGATCGGGACCATGAGGACGTAACTGCCCTGCCGAAATAAATGTTTCAGATGAAGGGATGAATCTAGCTATATTTCTTATTGTTTGGTAGGTGGAACAAGGACTCAACAAATCAAAAAGCAAGGTATTATTAACTCCCCTACTTTAGTCTTCACAGCAGTTTGTGTGTGTGTGTGGCAAGGAGGAGGGAAGCTTTTATGGAGGTGGATTATATTTTGCTTTTGGAGGATTGGTGCATAGGTTTGGCCCAGTTTGTTCTTGTATGGAAAACTAAGACTTTACAGCTTTACAGAAGATCTGATCTTAACAGAGATGAACGAAGGTAAGAACTGTGTTGGCTGCTTATGATTTTATATTCCTTCAAGGTCATAGGTATGGGGACTGTCATGATGAGCAGCTGCACCACAAAAACCATGTTAATACAGGTCAGCAGAACACTTCGTGCCAAATGCTGGAATGAAGAAAGGATGATCCATGTTGTGTTTCTTCAAGTCATTTCTGACTTAAGGCCAACCTTTCACAGACTTTGCATGTCAAGATTGTTCAAAGGAAGTTTGGCATTACTATCCTCTGACGCTGAGAGAGTGTGACTTGCCCAAAGTCACCAAGTATATTGCTGTGATCTCCAGAATCATCATCCACAATTTAAATCCTATGCCGCCCTGGCACTAGCATAATAATTATTCTCATTTGCTAATGAGAACCTGACTCAACATGGTCCATCTATTGAAATTTTGAAACATGGGCTCTTAAGATTCCCAAGAGAGCCCTGCCTTGGTAAATATATGCATGAATTTTGTTATACCAGATAGGCACTCGGAGAGGAAAGGATTACTCTGCAATAATTTCTAATATCGGGCACCAAATGAGAAGAATACTTTACATCCTTTGTTTTCCCCCTCTATATTAATTTTTTGCATTATCGACAATATCGCACAACAGTACCAAATCACAATTTACCATTCTGAGCTATCCTATCCCATTCCCCCCCTCCCCAAGTCACAGATGTTTGCAGACTACTTTACTGTCAGTACACTCTAGTAAATTACTTGCTACTATCAAATAGAGTACAGAATAATGCATTCTATGAACACAGGTTGAGCATCCCTTTATCTGGATCTTAAAAAGTACAAAGTTGTTCACAGGGGAGGCTGAGGCCCCTTCCACACAGCTGTATAAAATCCCACATTATCTGCTTTGAACTAGGTTATATGGCAGTGTGGATTCAGATAACCCAGTTCAAAGCCAATATTGTGGGGTTTTTGCCTTGATATTCTGGGTTATATGGCCATGTGGAAGGGCCCTGAGAGAGCAGGACCTTCCTGATGATTCAGTGTACAGAAATGTCATTTCACGACCAAGGTGATTAAAAATATTGTCCATGTTGTGTATATGTGTATACGAAACATAAATTAATTTTGTGTTGATGGTTGGGTCCCATCTCTAAGATCCCTCATGTATATGCTAACTCTATTCCAAAATCTGAAATCCAAAATACTTCAGGTTCCAAGCATTTTGGGTGTCATTTACACAGCATTATATGATCATTACAGACTCATATAATGCAGTTCAGCTCTGTTGTATGATTCCACACTGACCATATAATGAAGTTTCAAACTGCATTATATGGTCAGTGTAGATGCGGCCTTGGAGAAAAGATACTCAATCTGTTCAGCAAGTGCACAAATTGCTAAGCAGGAATGTTGTGAAGAAGCCACTCTTTTAGCATTGGATTATTTCAATGGATTATGACCTGTTAGGATCACAACCTATTGGGTAGCAGAATTTCGGAAGTGTTCCTTGAGTTTATTGAGTAATGTATGATCACTGGGCATGTAAATACAGTAGAGTCTCACTTATCCAAGACTCGCTTATCCAACATTCTGGATTATCCAACGCATTTTTGTAGTCAATGTTTTCAATATATCATGATATTTTGGTGCTAAATTCATAAATACAGTAATTACTACATAGCATTACTGCGTATTGAACTACTTTTTCTGTCAGATTTGTTGTATAACATGATGTTTTGGTGCTTAATTTTAAAATCATAACCTAATTTGATGTTTAATAGGCTTTTCCTTAATCTCTCCTTATTATCCAACATATTCGCTTATCCAACGTTCTGCCAGCCCATTTATGTTGGAGAAGCGAGACTCTACTGTATTTTGTTTCTATTCCATGCTGTCAGTAGTCAAGAATTTAAGCAGGCTTCTTTAAAATAACATGTTTTACTCCCAACTTCATGTATTTAAATATACAGGTACATTTCTTGTCAGGTTAAACTTTAAAACGTTTCAGTTTGTATCTTTCACTTATAGTTTTTATCAGTCTCTTCAAAATTATATTGCTCTGTACAGCTCTCCTTTACAACAGTCAACTTCCAAGGAACTCAACTGACTTCTGACATTGGCTTGTGCATTCAGACTCAAGCCTCAACTGTCTTCTAGCTCCTAACACTGACTTCTGCACTCAAACACACACAAGCCTCAACTGTCATTTCTAACTGTCATCCTTTTAAAAATGCATTCTAAACAGTCACATGACCGGCATCTCCTCCCACTCCTTCAAGAATATAGAGCTAAGAACTGCAAACCAAAGAAAACATACACTCTGGAAATAAACCAACACATTATAAAACAGACAAAACATTAGAGGAGGCTTGAGAAGGTTGTTATCTCCAATATTTAGGTGTTTGCAGCCATGCTGCTCATGCAATTTCACAAGCAAGCAGCACTTCTGACAAGTTTGTTCAAGATCACAAAAGAATCCAACTGATGCAATGCAGGTCAAGCATTCCTTATCCAAAATTCCAACAGGGCCCACAGATCTATTTTAAAATATCTATCTTTAAAAACAAAACAAAAAACAAAAACCAGGGCCTTTTCTCACCACTTCACTGCCAGAGGAAACTGTGACATTTTGTCCCATGCTTAGAGAATCACCTGATTGGGTTGCTGTGAGTTTTCTGGGCTGCATGGCCATTTCCAGAAGCATTATCTCCTGATGTTTCGCCCACATCTGTGGCACGCATCCTGAGAGGTTGTGAGGTCTGTTGGAAACTAGGCATGTGGGGTTTATATATCTGTGGAATGTTTAGGGTAGGAGAAAGAATTTGTCTGCCTGAGGCAAGTGTGAATGTTGCAATTGGCCAGCTTGATTAGCACTGAATAGCCTGGCAGCTTCAAATCCTGGCTGTTTCCTGCCTGGGAGAATCCTTTGTTGGGAGATGTTAACTGGCTGATTGTTTCATGCCTGAAATTCCTGTTTTCAGAGTGTTGTACTTTATTTACTGTCCTGATCCTTTTTGTTGAAATTGTCCACATGTTTGTGGATTTCAATGGCTTTCAGACAGGGCCGGCCGGAGAGATTTTTTAATGGGAAGCGGGGGTGCTGAAAAGCGCCCCCGCCACCTGCCCCGCCTCCCGCGCCCTGGCCCCGCCTCCCACGCTGCGTGGGAGGCGGGGCCAGGGCGATTAGTGAGGGGGGCGGGGGCCACAGTTGGCCCCGCCCCCCCGCCCAGCGTGCCCTGGCCCCGCCTCCCACGCAGCGTGGGAGGCGGGGCCAGGGCACGCTGGGCGGGGGGCGGGGCCAGAGTTGGCCCCGCCTCCCACGCTACTCCCGCTTGCCCGTCTGGCCTGCTAGGAAAGGCCAGACGGGCGAGCGGGAGTAGCGGAGGCGGAGCCAGCTCTGACGCCGCTCCCCCCCCGCCCAGCGTGCCTTGGCCCCGCCTCCCACGCAGCGTGGGAGGCGGGGCCAGGGCACGCTGGGCGGGGGGAGCGGCGTCAGAGCTGGCTCCGCCTCCGCTACTCCCGCTCGCCCGTCTGGCCTTTCCTAGCAGGCCAGAAAGCAGCGGAGGTCCCTCCAGGCCGCGATTGCGGCCTGGAGGGACCTCCGCTGCTTTCTGGCCTGCTAGGAAAGGCCAGACGGGCGAGCGGGAGTAGCGGAGCCAGCTCTGGCGCCGCCCCCCCCGCCCAGCGTGCCCTGGCCCCGCCTCCCACGCAGCGTGGGAGGCGGGGCCAGGGCACGCTGGGCGGGGGGGAGCGGCGTCAGAGCGGGAGTAGCGGAGGCGGAGCCAGCTCTGGCGCCGCCCCCCCCGCCCAGCGTGCCCTGGCCCCGCCTCCCACGCAGCGTGGGAGGCGGGGCCAGGGCACGCTGGGCGGGGGGGGGAGCGGCGTCAGAGCTGGCTCCGCCTCCGCTACTCCCGCTCGCCCGTCTGGCCTTTCCTAGCAGGCCAGACTGCAGCGGAGGTCCCTGTAGGCCGCGATTGCGGCCTGCAGGGACCTCCGCTGCATTCTGGCCAGCTAGAAAAGGCCAGACGGGCCAGGGCGCACTGGGCGGGAGGCGGGGCACCGTCAGGGCGGTGCCCCGCCTCCCGCCCAGCCTGACGGCGCCCCCCCGGGCCTGCGCCCGAGGCGGCGGCGTCAGGTGCCTCCATAGTGGGGCCGGCCCTGCTTTCAGACAAGAAACTATCAGGATCAGCTAACACCTGCCAACAAAGGATTATCCCGGGCAGGAACCAGCCAGGCTTTGAAACTGCAAGGCTATTAAATGCTAACCAAGTTGGCCAATTGCAACATTCACACTTGCCTCAGACAGACAAGAGTTCTTTCTCCCACCCTGGATCTTCCACAGATATATAAACTCCACTTGCCTAGTTTCCAACAGATCTCACAACCTCTGAGGAGGCCTGCCATAGATGTGGGCGAAACGTCAGGAGAGGATGCTTCTAGAACATGGCCATGCAGCCCGAAAACTCACAACAACCCAGAGATTCCAGCCATAAAAGCCTTCGACAACACACGGAATCACCTGATTCTTTAACACACTCGCTGAAAACGGCGTCACCCAATCACAAAGTGCTCTTTCAGTGACTGACGGCGGTCTCAGCCAATAAGAGCTCCTCAGACGGGGGTGGGGAAGGCGTTGGCATACATGTGCGCGCGGAGGTAACCCGGGGTGGGACGGCCAGAAAAAAGGATGGGGGAGGGGAAACGTCGGATCACCCCCTCGTCGGAAGGGCGGGCCCGAGGCCCAATGGGAAGCGCGCGGTGGTTGGAGTTGGCCAATGCCAGCGCCGCGGGGGTGGGCTTGCTCTGTGGAAGTGTATGAAGGGTGCGCGAGGGTTCAGTCTCGCTTGAGCAGCAGTAGCGGCAGCAGAAGCAGGAGTATCCTGAGGGTGGTTAGCGTGGGTTGTGCGCCATGGAGGCCTCCGAGTCGTTCTTGGCTCCGTGGACGGGCTTCTTCTACTGGGTCGGGGTGGCGGGGGTCGCGTACTGGACTGTCCTGCTGCTCCGCTACCTGAGGTACATCGTCCGCGTGTGGGTCACGGGGAACCCGGGGGCGGTGGGCCCACACCTGGGCGCCTGGGCAGGTGAGTGAGTCCTCCGCTTGCTTTCCCCCTCCGCTACTCCTGGGCCCTCGAGGAGGCCGGCCAGCCGCCTTTCCTTCCCCGAGACTCTCTTCTCCAGGCCCCGAGCCGGCCGCCTGTATTCCTGGTCATTTTGTGTAGGCAGGCCTCAATTCAGGCGCTCATCTCGCCACAGGGCACGCTCCTTCCCTCTCCTTGCGCGAGAGATCCTCTTAGCGGGCCCTCTCCCTCGCTCTCATTAATATGGCCTGATAGGGATCAATGGAGGTGCGGATTCAGGGTCACTCACCACGGATTAGCCAACCGCTGGGTTGCTGAGGGTTTTCCGGGCTGTATGGCCATCTTCCAGAAGTTATCTCTCCTGACGTTTCACCCACGCCTATGCAGGTCTCCTTAGAGATTGTGAGGTCTGTTGGAAACTAGGCAAGTGAAGTTTATATATCAGTGGAAAGTCCAGGATGGGAGAAAAAACTCTTGTCTGTTTGAGACAGACAAGTTGGCAGTTATTCAGTCTTGTAGCTGCAATATCCATCCTAAGTTTTAAGACTTTCGAGTTTCCGTTTTAATATCTTAATTTTATCCCTGATAAAGTGTACACGCATTCATAACATTTTATGAGTGGAGTTAGGGAATTGTTTTAAACTCACCATTCTGTTTCAAGTATTGGGAGAGAAATATAGACTCTGGAGCAGAGTTGTTCTTTGAAGACTTTTAATTCAGTTAATAAAGATCTAAAAAGCAACAGTTGTATTGTTTATTTTGAAACATTAAAAAAATCCTTTACTGTTATCAGAATGATGTACACGTACTGGTCTAAACCCAGTATTTAATCCGAGTTAGTACTTGAGTTGCGAGATTGTCAATGATTATGAAGTGCAATAAGATATTTTTCTGATGAAGGAATTAACAAAACGACCTCTGAATACTTGCCTAAGAAAATCCTATGAAATTCATTAGGCCACCATAAGTTAACAAGTGATTTGAAGGCACATACAGAACAGATATTTTTATTCAATGGGAATGAAATATTGACACCACAAATTCTATTCCTCTGGTGGATTTACTCTGTGGACTAACAATTCATATTAATTACTGTATTAAGACAAGGGAATGTAATAAAATAAGAAAAACATAGCATATGTATTGTATCTTAAGAACCTGAAGTATGTGCAGCCTTGCCTGGGTGTTTATTGCAAGGGAATTTGAAGCTTCAACATTGCTGATTTTGCTTAACTGAACAAAGTATTTCAATATTTTTGGTCCACTTCAGTATTTTTTTTCCTTTTAGTCTTGAATTATTCTGGGCACCAAATAGAACTGTTAAATCCTTATATGTCAATGTACTTTATTATTTGGGAACAAAGAGCTCAGTTCTGATTTTCTTTTTCTTTTAATCAACAAGAAGAAACACACTTGAACTGTAGCAGTTGGGATGCCATCCTAGGAAGTAATTGGGACTGGTTTGTTTAACTGTATTCACATTTGTCTCTTAAATCTTTATTTTTGTGTCCATGATTTATCATGCTGTTGCTATGTTTTGTGCTTGTTTTAACATTTCTCACCACCTTACAATATACAGGTTGAGCATCCCTTATCTGGAATTTCAAACTCTGAAATTGTCCATGTTGATTGCTGAGATAGTGACAACTTTGCTTTCTAATGTTTCGATGTACACAAACTTAATTGTATGCACACAATTATTATGAATATTTTATCAAATTACCTTCAGGCTATGTGTATAAGGTGTATATGAGCCATACATGAATTTTGTGTTTAGACTAGGGTCCCATCTCCAACTCATCTTTTTATGTATGCATATAAAAATACAGATATTCCAAAATCCAGGATACTTCTGGTCCATTTTGGATAACGAATAGTCAACCCATATTGAGAGCATTCTGCATTAGTGAGTTGTTTTTCATAGTGTTAGGAAAACGGTTGTGATTAGAACAACTGATGTGGTGCCAGGTACAAAGGTAACTTCTGTTGCTGGATAAAAGATATGAAGTTTCTACCATATTGGAAATTTCATATCTGAGTCTATGCGCAGAAAGAACATAAACATGTTGTACTATCAAACATTCATGTAATTCAACCAAACTTTGGAGTAGTACTTTCTCTTGGCGTGGGAATTTCTTGGCATGACACCTACAACTTGATCTGTATCTTCAGGATTTCTTCCAGGACAAGTTTAGCTTGATCTCTATCTCCAGTATTGCTAAAGAATGCACATCACACTTGAAAATAGGAAGACAAGAAATGTAATTGAAGTACAGTAGAGTCTTACTTATCCAACATAAACGGGCCAGCAGAATGTTGGATAAGTGAATATGTTGGATAATAAGGAGGGATTAAGGAAAAGCCTATTAAACATCAAATTAGGTTATGATTTTACAAATTAAGCACCAAAACATCATGTTATACAACAAATTTGACAGAAAAAGTAGTTCAATATGCAGTAATGCAATGTAGTAATTACTGTATTTATGAATTTAGCACCAAAATATTACGATATATTGAAAACATTGACTACAAAAATGCATTGGATAATCCAGAACATTGGATAAGCGTATGTTGGATAAGTGAGACTCTACTGTATTAGGTTTAAATGTGTGTCCCTATGTCCCAACTTGAAATTAAATCTTAATCCTCAGTTACATAGATTCCCATTGGTTTCATTTGTTCTACTATAGAGTTTTAAAATTGATAATGATATATGTGTCATTTTATGTGTGTTTATATTTAAGTAATTTGGGTTTATATAAATGTGTTGATTTATTGTCCATATGTTGGGTTGTGGGATGAGGATTTTTGTATTATGTAGGTGTGTTACTTTGTATGCCACTTTTCAGTCCCATTTATGGGAGAACAGCGGGGTAAAAGCAAATTATTATTAATAATAATAATGTGGACTGACTGATGGAATCCTTCAAATGTTATGGACAAGCAAGAAGATAAAGCAGCAAATGACAGAAATAAGAGTCAGAAGCCCAACTACTTATACATAGAGACAAAGAGAAGTATTGTAATAACCATTATAATAACTTTCTGGGGGGGAAATGGCATATAAATTATTTTTTAAAAAAATAATAGAAGACATAGAAGATGATAACAAAAATCTAGAACAAGAGGCATCTTCCACTAACTCCAAGATATTAAAAGGAAATTTACATCAAGAGTAGGGATATTACGTGACTGATGGGATCAGGCTGTATGATCAAGACAAAAATAAAAACAAAGATGGAAGAATAATACGTACTGAAGAACTATATAAAATGTATGAAAGGATGACAGATTCCATAGCAAAGCTACATTGCCTTACCCAAATACAGAGAATTAGTTTTAACACTTCTAAATCCTCTCACATTTCCTAATTAGGTGTCCCAATTCCTCTTTAATTTTGGGGATGGTGGTTGTGAACAGCTAAGATGTAAGTTGTCAATTCTGTGGGGTAACATTAAAAGCTGTAAAGCTCTTCTTGCAATGCACTTCACTTTTGACTAAGCATTGTTTTGCATCACTCTCTTATAGCATCCTTTACTGTGTAGTGATGGATCTGCTCTTTCTACATTCAGATTATTTGGGGATTTGCAAGAGTAGTCTCAACCATTTGTTGATCTTCTGGCCTAATCTGTTCAAGGTGTCATTTGAAAAACAGTGCATAACAAAGCTAAATCAATTTCTTTGATGATAGGAACATAGGTGTATAAGGTGAAAGCAATATACAATAGTGATTCTCAGCCTTTAGGCCTCAGATGTTTGGACTTCACATCCCAGAATTCTTGACTACTGTCCATGTAGCTTCAGCTTCTGGGAGTTGGAAGTTTAAACCATTTGGAGAGCTAAAGAAAGAACTTCATGGAGACGACACTGCTACTAGTGAGTAGAGGAGGGGATGACAGTGGCTGCAGCAACAAAAAAGAAGTGACATCCACTCCTTTTCTCCTCCCTCTCTGTGATATAGACAGGAGGACATACGGCAGAAGCAGGCAGCTGATGGCAAGAAGAGTTTGGGTTTTGGAATATTGCTGATTTCTGGATAAGGGTTGCATACCTTCTATTAGCATTTCCCCCCCTAAAATGCAATAAGTATTTGGTGGAAAAGCTTGCAAGAAGATGGATAGTAGGGAAATTCTGCTTCTTCATATCCCTGATTTGTACCTGTAGAATACAGAACGTGTAAGTTAAAATCCTTTTCTTCTCACCTTAAGGACACACCTTAAGCAAGAGCTAGATGATTAACAGTTTCCTTCACAATTGTCTAAGCATAACTTAGCTTCACGCTACTAAACAAAATTAAAAAAAATTATTTACATTTTTATTTTCTTAGACAAGTTTTTTAAAAGGCTTAGGTTAAAGATACAATCACGAATGCTGACTATTCAGCTCCTTATTCTATACATTGCTATCTCCTTATTTAAATTAATCCTGTATAAAAGTAAGTTAAAGTTAAGTAAGTTAAAATAATAAAATAAGAGGATAGAAAGCAAGTTAACATAACTGAGGATTACTTTAGGGCAGTGGTTCCCAACCTTTGGTCTTCCAGTTGTTTTGGACTTCAACTCTCAGAAATTTATTTATTTATTTTATTTCCAACATTTATATCCCGCCCTTCTCACCCGAAGGGACTCAGGGCGGCGTACAAAATTGGCAACAATTCGATGCCTATACATAATTAAAACAGCTATAAAAATCCAATAAAACAATTAAAACAATATAAAAAATATAAAAACATATGATTAAAATCCATTCCTCCAAAATCCTCGTGCTGTAGCCGTAAATCAGTCCAGGTCGTCATTATCGTTTAATCTTCAAAAGCCTGGGCACATAGCCATGTTTTCAGGGCTTTTCTAAAACTCAAAAGGGTTGGGGCTTGCCATATTTCTCTGGGGAGGGTGTTCCACAGCCGGGGAGCCACCACCGAGAAGGCCCTGTCCCTCGTCCCCACCAGCCGTGCCTGTGAGGCAGGCGGGACCGAGAGCAGGGCCTCTCCAGATGACCTTAGGGATCTTCCTGGCTCATAGGAGGAGATACGTTCGGACAAGTAGATTGGGCCAGAACCGTTTAGGGCTTTATAGGTCAAAACCAGCACTTTGAATTGGGCTCGGTAGCATATCGGCAGCCAGTGGAGCTGGCTAAGTAGGGAGGTGGTACGCTCCCTATAAGCCGCCCCAGTTATTAATCTGGCTGCCGCCCGTTGTACTAATTGGAGCTTCCGGGCCGTCTTCAAAGGCAACCCCACGTAGAGAGCGTTGCAGTAGTCCAAACGGGATGTAACCAGAGCGTGGACCACCGTGGCCAAGTCAGACCTCCCAAGTAACGGGCGCAGCTGGCGCACAAGTCTTAGTTGTGCAAAGGCTCCCCTGGCCACCGCCGAGACCTGGGGCTCCAGGCTCAGCGATGAGTCCAGGAGAACCCCCAGACTGCGAACCTGTGTCTTCAGGGGGAGTGCGACCCCGTCCAACACAGGCTGTAACCCTATTCCCTGTTCAGCCTTGCGACTGACCAGGAGGACCTCTGTCTTGTCTGGATTCAGTTTCAATTTGTTCGCCCTCATCCAGTCCGACACAGAGGCCAGACACCGGTTCAGGACCTGAACAGCCTCCTTAGTGACAGGTGGGAAGGAGTGACAGAGCTGGACATCATCTGCGTACAGATGACACCGAACCCCGAAACTCCTGATGATCTCTCCCAGCGGCTTCATGTATATGTTGAACAACATGGGGGACAGTACTGAACCCTGCGGGACCCCACAAGTCAATGGTTGTGGGGCCGAGCAGGTGTCCCCCAATGACACCATCTGGGAACGCCCCTCCAGGAAGGACCGGAGCCACTGCAAAACAGTACCTCCGAGACCCATCCCGGCAAGGCGCCCCAGAAGGATACCGTGATCGACGGTATCGAAGGCCGCTGAGAGGTCCAGCAGAACCAGCAGGGACACACTCCCCCTGTCCAGTTCCCGGCGTAGATCATCGACTAAGGCGACCAAGGCTGTCTCGGTACCATGCCCCGGCCTGAAACCAGACTGCGCCGGATCTAGAAAATCAGTGTCAACCAAGAATGCCTGGAGTTGTGCGGCCACCACACGTTCCACGACCTTGCCCAAAAAGGGGAGATTGGAAATAGGCCGATAGCTATCCAATTGAGTGGGGTCCAGTGATGGCTTCTTCAACAGCGGTTTGATCACAGCCAATTTAAGGCTCGCTGGAAATATGCCTTCCCGAAGGGAGGCATTCACCACCACCTTCACCCACTCGGCCAATCCCCCTCTGGCTTCTCTCACTAGCCAGGATGGGCAGGGGTCTAGGATGCATGTGGTAGCCCTCACCTCTCCAAGCACCTTGTCCACGTCCTCAGGCTGAACCAATTGAAACGAATCCATCAAAATAGGACAAGAGGTGCTCTTGCTACATCCTCGGAGACATCCCAGCCAGTTAAACAACTGTTAGGAATTGTAGGCCCTAAAGTCCAGAATACTTGAAGGACCAAAGGTTGGGAACCACTACTTTAGGGTAACTACTTTTCCCACTGTGAAGGAGATATACATTCCTTCCTTATACAGTAGTTTTGCCAGGAGAGTGGGGAATGTAACTTGCTGATCTCTATATCAACAATCTATATCTTTCTGAAGGCTAAATCCAATGTTAGTCCTTACTTCTGCTACTATTGTTTATTAATTGTCAGTATTAACTCCAGCTAATCAACAACACAGTTTTTAGTATAAACTCTTTCTTCACCCACAATTATCAGTATTCCAAAACCCAAAATTGTCCATACAGGTGGCTGACATGATGACACCTTTGCTTTCTGATGGTTTACTGTACACAAACTTTGCTTCACACACAGAACTATTAAAATGTTATGTGTACAATTAACTTTGGACTATGATATGAACTGTAAATAAAACAAAAATGAATTTAGTGTTAAGGCTTGGGTTCCTTCCCCAAAATAAGTCTTTATGTATATACAGGCAATCCCCAAGTTAGAAACATCCAACTTACAAATGACTCATGATTAAGAATGGAGGTGAGACAAGAGGAAGTAAGAGAAATCTACCCCTAGGAAGGGAAAATTACCCCTGAAAGAGTTATCATGGGGGAAAGGTGTCTCAGCTGAAGCTTTCTCATCAATCCTTGTTTCCACAATCAGCCAAATTTTTCAGAATTCAATTGTCACAGGGACAGAAAAGGGCATAAACAGCAAAATAAACACCACAGGGGTGTTAACCCTATGTGTGTGTGTGTACATATATATATATGTGTATGGGGGGCTGGAGTTTTACTTAAAAATGTACCTGTTCCAATTTATATACAAATTCACCTTAAGAACAGCCCTACAGAAACCTATCTTGTTCATAACTTGGGGACTGCCTGCACAAGTATTCCAAAATATTTTTTTAAAACCCCAAATCCAAAACACTTCTGGCTGCATGTATTTCAGACAAGGGATGTTAAACTCATATAACCTTCCCTTAGAATAGTATTGTTATGGTTGTGCTTCTGGCTTCTGCTTTTATAGTTCTTCCCATTTATTCTTTAAATTCTGTTCAGGCTTGTTGGGAGAGGGACTGTGCAGCTTATAAAACCAGGTATAGGTGTGTTTGTACTCATCATTGCTGTAGGGTGGCAGGAAAGCCGTTTTAAATAGAGGACAGTAGCCTAGAGATCCCAGTAAAAACAACCTCTCCAGTTTAAGTTTAAGCGGATGAATCAAGTTTCTTTTAAAACTTGAAGAGACGTACTGAGAAGCAATATTGAGTTGGCAATTTTAAAATAATCAAATATTAATAGAGATCATATATAATATGGGGCATGTAGATTATGTAATGAGCATTTGCTTGTTATCGCTTTTCCTCTGAATCCCTTAGATGTGTTTTCTATAGAAGCTAAAAAGCAATCAGTGTAATAAGAAAATTGTTACATTGTCATGTTTGTTGGCAAAACGTTTAAGTTTGAAATTGTCCATGTGAGAATTTATCTTGGCTGCAAAATGAAGCTCTCGCTATATTGTTTAATAGCATCCTCTGTTGGCTAACTTGTGCAATAACTCCACTGTTGTTAATAAGTATATGTTGCTGTTTTTTTTCTTCTGAAATAGCGTTTTCTGTAGTTACATAATTTTTATGAATTGTGTTAATTGGATGGTAGCATTGTTATAATATAGTCCCAGCTTGAACTGATATACAGAAATAGCTTTTAAAAAATGTAACCTTCTGTATGCTGTGTTTCAACAACTCACCATTCAAATTTACACCATTTGCTGCATTTGGTATAGGAATTTCATTTTATTTCAGAGCTACTTAGGTGCTTAGTTAGACTGCCTTTTGAAAGGGAGGGAGGAAAAAATTTGAATATGTGGCTATCTCTGTGTGGCTTTCATGCATGTTTCCAGGTTAGAATAGAAATGCCAGCCAAATTCTTCAGAGCTGGGTTCAGAAAGATGCACCTTTAAAATCCCTAAGTTTTTCAGTTCATATTTTGAACCAAGGCAGACAGAATTCGTAATTACTGTATCCTATTCTAATTGTTCTCGCAACTCTTTCTGCTAGAACCCCACCACCATCCCAACACACCTCTTTCCCTGATCTGAGGCAGCATATTCTCCCAGAACTGAATGTTGTCATTTATTGAGACTTGTAATGGTGGTGTATGTTAGAACCCAGTTTTCAGGGCCTGGAGTATGGCGCCAGAAATCAGGGTCGCTGACATTCCAGGCTGATAAGACACCTGCTACGCCTGACCCTGAGAAGAAACAGCTGCTGGTTTTGGCGGGGGGATTTTGCGGGGTTTTCGTCTGGTGGGAATTGTATCTTTGAATGAGGGGGAGGGTATATAAGAGAATGCTGACCGATGCCTGGCACTCTTGACTTTTTACATGTCAATGTTTCCTGTAGTAAAAGTTTCCAGTGATCACAGAGCAAGTCTTGCGTCTTCATTTGGGAGCGGCTATAGTGAGCTGACAGTGTATAGAATCTCCACTTAATTGATACTCAAGTGGACCTCTGGTTGGAACATGTGTAGTATAAAACTACTTGGTTCATTTGACAAAACAGGTTTGTGTACAATATTTCACATTTCTGCTTGTCATCTTTGGATAGGCTTTCTGTCGTAAACCTGAAGTATGATTCACTGTAGTTGTCTTGAACTTGAGAGGATTATGATCCGTTCCTATTTGCTATCCATTTCCAAGGTGGGCCATTGAGATAGTCAAACTGACCTTTCTTCACTTCTAGTAGTGCAGTAGAGGTGCTCAGATTTTTGTAGCTATTTCTAACATCAACTCTCCTTTTCTGGTTTGATCAGAAAAGAATTAACATTTTGTCAGTGGATAACAAAACTGTGAGGAACATCTCATCTGATCACCAAAAAGGCAGCCATGTACATTTTAGTGCTCCCATGTAAGATAAAGATTCTGCCAGATTTTTCCCCCCTGTTCTGTGTTCTGTGTGTCATCATTGGATAATGGCAGATTGTTTTGAGACATGTGAACATGGTTCAAATGTTGCAGGAAAAAACAATTATGAAGCAGCCAGGTTTTTTGGAATTAGAGAAGGCTGAGAGGAGACATGATAGCCATGTACAAATACGTGAAGGGAAGTCATAGGGAAGAGGGAGCAAGCTTGTTTTCTGCTGCCCTGCAGACTAGGACACGGAACAATGGCTTCAAACTACAGGAAAGGAGATTCCACCTGAACATCAGGAAGAACTTCCTCACTGTGAGAGCTGTTCGACAGTGGAACTCTCTCCCCGGGGCCGTGGTGGAGGCTCCTTCCTTGGAGGCTTTTAAGCAGAGGCTGGATGGCCATCTGTCGGGGGTGCTTTGAATGCGATTTCCTGCTTCTTAGCAGGGGGTTGGACTAGATGGCCCATGTGGTCTCTTCCAACTCTACTATTCTATGATTCTATGATTCTATGATTCTAGAACAGGCTTTGTTTAACTAACTAGTGAAAAAAGGCAACTTGTATTTGTAATGTATGTTTTCTATATTATTAATCATTACGATGTGTTTGACTTTTTGAAAAACCAGGCACTACAACTACAGAATTCAGAAAACATCATTCATGCCCCTTAGCTGCTGAAATGAATGTAACGTATTCTCCTTGGAATGAAGCTGCATGAATGGTGACTAGATGTGGCTGAATGTTGAAGGGAAGAGTGGTCATGTGACAAAGACACTGTAATCCTCATACTTTAATCTGCCTGGTGAAATTGAGCACTACTTAACGTAGTATACTCGTACCTCTATAAGTGCTCACAAACAAAGCTGCTGCTTTGTTTTTTAATGGAGAATTAAGATGTACTCAACAAAGATGAAGCTTTTTAAGATCAATTCATGGGGTGCTATGGTTTTTAACTTTGAATTTGTTTCAATGATTTTTAACTGGGAATTTTTAAAATACTGTTTATATTTAATCCTCTTTTAATGTTTATATATTTCTATATTTTAAATGGTTTTGCTGATGCTTTTATGTTTAGCTGCTTTGAGTCCCCTTTGGGGCAGATAAAGCAGGGTATAAATAAATTGAATAAACAAATAGCAATCTGTAGCAATATTTATGGAATTTGTAGCCTTCTATAGCAGCATATTTGAAAAGTTTTGTAAGACGGATGGTCTTCATATAGAAGTACAATATAAAAATCCATGTAAGAAATCATTCGGTGTCCTTCTGTCATTTCTAAAGAAGATCAGTGAGATTGCAATTAACCCATCACAAATCAACAATTGCAGTGCTTTTATCCAGCTTTGCAAGAGCACATACAGTATTTCTCATAGGCTATGGGTTAAGTTTAGCCACCTTGATTGAAACTGGAATAAGACATGGGCTTGTATGTTTCTTCTTTTGTACTAGAGAGAGAAAACTTTTTGAACTTTTGAAGCCATGGAAGAAAATGGTTTTTCCCATTTTCTCTCAAGAAAAAAAACCCACAAAAAGAAATGGAAAAATTCAAATAAGTGTTCTATAAGCTTCAATAATAATAATTGTTACTCGCCTCCTAATGACTCAAGGCGGGGTGCAACAGAGTCAATATATAAAATACAATAAAATAGATAGATAAAAACACATTATAAAAACAAAAACCAAACATAGGATACAAAACCAACATATACGTAGTAGTAATACAATGTAAATCAAAAACTCATGATTCAGAGCTGATCGTTTAAGCCTGCCAGAAGAAATAGGTCTTTAATTCTGTTTTAAATTCTGACAGCTTGTTTAGCTGTTGGATCTCTTCTGGCAGGTCATTCTACAGTTAGGCAGTTGATGAAAAGGCTTTCTGGGTGATGGTCTCCAGTTGGGTCCTGGCTGGTTGGAGTAAGCATCCACTAGAGGATCTCAGTATCCTAAGAGAACATGAATTGGGCTGGAAAAGGTAATCCTGTAGATAACCTGGACCCAAACCATGTAGGGCTTTAAAAGTAAAAACCAACACTTTGTACTTTTCCCAGAAACTAATTGGCAACTAGTGGAGTGACTTTAATATGTGTATAATACACTCACTTCTAGATGTTCCTGTAATTAATTTGGCTGCCGTGTCTTGAACTTTATAGATCAAACATCATTTTGTTTTTTTAAAACATTCTAAAAATGATTGCGAATATTGTTCCTCTCAGATAATTGACATCTCTTTGGATGTGTGTGATACTCTAGGACAGAGGCAGTTGCTTAAACTGAAATTGCTGATCTCTTTGTCTGAAATTTTGCTGAGATAGTAATCTTATGTCTTGTCTGCCTTACTAGAGGTTGCAGAATGGAATAATTTTCTCTGAGTGGAACTGTGGCTCTGAGCAGCGATGTTAAAGATCTCTCATAAATATGGTTGCCATAAGTTGAAATTGCTGTGACAACAAGAACAAATAAAAGCAAAACATAATGCTTTTGCTTTAAGAAAATTTAATAAATATAGTAACAGAATGAACAAATGCAAGTTAAATTGAGCTGTATGAATGAATATAATTTTGTACATGAGGTAGATGTATACATGGGTGTACACAATAAATTTCCTAAAACTTGCTTCATATAACACATTGCAATAAATTTTATGAACAATATTTTCAAAATAACAAAATGAGTGTACATTGAATCATCAGAAAGTAAAGGCGTACCAACCCAAATGCTTTGCATTGCAAAACATGTTAACACGGAATTGGTTCTACATGGCCATAAATTGTGGGGCATAACTGGCATGCAACAATCGGGTAGAATAGAGCAGGAAGGAACAACCATGTCAATGTCATGGCTGTCCCTTCCTGCCTGAGCTGAGTAAGAATCAGTGGTGGGTGTCTGCACTTTCCAAATAGATGGGAAACCCTAGATCCTGGTGCAGGATTTCAGTTTTCCCCTGAGTTTTTTTTTTAACTCAAGGTGCAACTGCGTTAATCAGCTTTCCACATGTTAAATTGGATCAACCTGCATTTCCTAGATGCCTGTAGGCTGATTTGACCCTATGTGACAAATGGTCAGTGTAGATCAGTGGTTCTCAACCTGGGGTCCCCAGATGTTTTTGGCCAACAACTCCCAGAAATCCCAGTCAGTTTAACAGCTATTAGGATTTCTGAGAGTTGAAGGCCAAAAACATCTGGGGACCCCAGCTTGAGAACCACTGGTGTAGATGGAGCCCTAGATCTAAAACATTTTCAAGAGGTTGTCTCAGAACTGGATTTTTCTCAATGTAAGCACATGTTTGAACCTTTTTGGAGGCACATTGAGCCACATGGCAAGATTGATACCTAGGTAGGATTTTAAAAATATTTTGTAAATAGGGTGCCTCCCTCCCCATAATTTGGGATAAAAAAGAAGTAAATCAGGGATAGAGAAAGTGTGACATATCTGAGGATATTAGGCTGTAACTCCCCTTACCATTTACCTCTGGCTGTGCTTCTAATGGCTGTTGGGATTTGCAATCCAAAATTCTTTAGAGAGGGTTTCACTTCTCCTTTAAAGGTGTGTCTACCTTGGGACCTGCTATTTCGTTCCCCTCATTTTGCTTCCCACAATCACCATGTAAAATTTGAGAAACAGGGAGGTGAGAAAGTATTTTGTAATGTGCTTATGTATTTCCTCATATAAAATCCTTCTGGGAAAAACCCTAGAGCATCATTTTAGCTAAGAACAGAGCCTGTGTTATATAAAATGACCTATTTTGAAGCAGGGTAGATGTGACAGATGAAAATAATACTTATGGGAATGCATTAATCTACATCTTAACAACTTCTTTAGATTATGGAATGCTTGCCATAGTTTCTGGAAAAAATAAACAAAACAAAGATTTGATACCTGAGAATAGAAATTGTCCGTATGCCATATTGAGTATTTTTTAGAATCATATCGTTAGAAGGTACCACAAGAACCATTTGGTCCAACCCCCTGCCATGCAGGAAAAGCACAATCAAAGCACCTTAGGAACTTGAATCTCTTTCTTCTGAAAAATTTGCAATAAATGCACATCTAATGTGTCACTAATGTAAATCACAATGTGTTCCTCTTTTTGCAGACAGAATATATACAATAACAGTTTTCTTCTTCACTGTGAAACCATGGCAGCAGTGAAACAGCACAGAATTACTTTGGTATTATAGTAGTGTAGCCAAACCAGACAGGTCTGCAGCACACTGGTCTATTTTTAGACTGTAGGTTGCCATTTTTATCCTGTGAAAATATTCATCAGTGCCTGTGTGACAGAGCATCAGTTTTTGTACCACATTTTCCCTTCTACCTTTCTTCTCTATTATGCCTTGCAGTGTATTGCTCAAGGTAAAGGGAATGGTGTTGCTTTGAATTTCAATTCATGCATTAAGCTACTCAGTTCACAAATTTTAATGTCACTTCATTTTTTCTGTTTGTAGTTGCTTGCACGTCTCTGCTTAGTATCTGCTATGTCTGCACTGTTCTAGTGCACAAATACTAAAGGTATAGAAAAGAAAGCTGGTGAATTCAAGTGTCTTCTGTAGTTCCTCTACCCATATGCACCATCTATGTACAAAGAACTGAAATACAAAGCTGCATCATTCCCGTGAATGAGAGATTCTACTTTTTCTTCCAGAGTTCCTTCTGAAAGCCAGAATGAACTATTGTGTACTGATTGTGCTTTATCAGGGTTATTTGGAAAAAAGGATCTCTATATAACCTGGACAAGTTATAATTTTTAATGGATAGTGTAAAAGAGGGTAGCGTAGAAGACCCAATTAATAACAAATAGACTGGACTTAACGTCAGGGGAAATCTTTACCTTTACCTTTAGATGTCCTAAATAATAAACGATAACTGCCACCGATTAGTGGAAATGCAGCCACCACTGTGTGGAGACACCTTTAGATAATAAAAGTGCTCAATCACCCAATAGCTCAGAGGAAGCCTTTTACTTTATTCAGTGTTAAAATGGTAGCACAATTGTGCTGAGGGAGTCTATAGACGACAGAGGCTTTGATGTAAAAAGAACAATATCAAGTTTATTCAGGCACAAGCTTGGTGGTTACAAAAGATGTTTCACTTAGAGGTATTCTTATTAACAGTTACAATACTAGAATGAGATGAATCAAACTATCTAAAGTATCACTTCTTTTCCTTAAAGTAGTTAAACTTCTTCCTCTGCTCCTTTTAAACTGTTACTTCAGTGTGAGTCCAGCTGCGATTGGTTCCCAAAGTCTGAAACTTGGACTATCCAGTGACTTCAGACCACAGTCACCCCTGTGATATACTATCACAGATTCTCTGTGCGTTTCCAGGACACAAACTACATTAAGTCACCAAATTTATTTGAAACCGACTCAAAATGAACAATTGAGTCTCCTTGATCCCATCAACCTGGAATCAATCTTCCCTGTGCCCCATCAGAGCACAGACTGAGGCTTCACTTTTAAAAACCTCTTCACTTCTCCTCCCCTCAGCAGATGGCTCCGCCCACATCTTCATGGCAACTGCCTCAGAGGAGAGCCACTAAATGGCTGCCACCGTCTCACACCTACCCAACCAAACCACAAGCACATAGTTAAACACAACAAACATGAATACAAAACTCATACTTCATTATAGATAGCAACTAGTTCTTTATATTACATCTGGGCATAGACTGTTGACTAGTGAATCTGCAGTATATACACTCTAACTCGGGTCTTCATTTTTTTTTTAAGCAGAGGGCCAGTTCATGCCTCTTAGACTGTTGGGGACCCAGACTATAATTTGAAGAAAACATGAACAAATTCCTATGCACATTGCATGTATCTTATTTGTAATGCAAAAAAATAAATAAATCATGAAATAACAAATATTTAAAAGAAAAAACAATTTTACCAACATAAAATTGGCTGATATAGTCACATTAATTAGGATTGTTGTTGTTGTTGTGTACCTTTAAGTCATTTCAGACTTAAGGCAACCCTAAGCCTAACGTTTAGAGTGAGGGCTGGGTAAATGACTTTGAAGGGCCACATCCAACCTACAGGCCTCAGTTTAGGAGACCTCTGCTCTAACTAATTCTAGTCAACATGGCTGCAGCAAGGATAACCACTTGAAGGACATTTTTCAAAAGTAGTTCTACATTATAGTAATATGAATTACATATAATTAACGTATGAATGGGTCTGCAGGAATTGTTAGTATTGTTAGACAAATCTATACATTCTGCTCACTGCTGAAATCTCAATAGTTAGTGAAAGGTATGATTCCAGCTGTATACTTGAAGTGGGGACAGCATGATTTAATCCAGCATAGGTTGACTCCCTCTTCTCTGATCTACTTCTCTCCTGATGTGAAACACTTGTTGAATATCGAGCCTTGTCAAGATTAAACCTTACACAGTCCGTTACTGACATCAGTCACTGGTTTAGAATTTGAACAGATTTAGATGGAAAGGAGAGTGGGATTGCTGTCATCAGCATAGTAATAGCACTAGTTTTTTAAATTATATATTGAGCTAGGGGGCAAAACAGAATCCTGAGGAATCCTACAGTCATGGTGCTAAACAGGAAATGCTCAACAGCACCACCACCTTCTGAACATTCAGTTACAAGAGAGACCAGAATAATTGTAAAATAGTACATCCAAGAGAGAGTGTGAAGCTAGCCATCTCACTGAAAACTGCCAAGAGCTCCTGGTCAATTTCCCTCTATGGACAGTTCACGAAAGAGCCCAAAGCAGTCTCTGTTTCATAAGCCAGCCTGAGGTTAATTCCTTTAAAAGTGTTAGGATGTGGTGGGGAGTTGGGAGTACTCCAGGTAAAGTCCATGCCTGATTCTTTTCCATTTTCCCTAGCAATATAAGATCAAGAAAACATGCAAACAGAAGTAGGATTCCTTACTCCAGGTTAGTGATCTCCCTCCCTAGAGCAAAAGAGATCTGTCATATTTATCCCGTATCCATTCATCTAGTAATAGTTTTTGTGTTCTTTAGAATCTTCTGATGGAAATACAAAACTTGTGCTGCCAGCTTGGTAGTATTAGCAGATACTTGGCAGGCTTGGTAGTATTAGCAGATACACTCTATCTCATAGTCTGCCTGGAATTTTCCCTGGGGACAGTATCATCTCGTCTCAGTTATCCCACTGGCTCTTTTTACTTTAGTCAGAATAAGTTACTGTCAAACACTACATTAGTGTGCTGTTGTCCTCTTTGATTAGAGACTATCCAAAATAGTGAGGGGATCCAATGAGCCTTTATGCATGCCTCCAGGGATAACAGAATCATAGAGTTCAAAGTGACCTTGTGGGCCATCCAGTCCAACTCCTGCCAAGAAACAGGAAAATTGCATTCGGAGCACCCCTGGCAGATGGTCATCCAGCCTCTGCTTAAAAGCCTCCAAAGAAGGAGCCTCCACCACTCTCTGGGGCAGAGAGTTCCACTGCTGAACAGCTCTCACAGTTAGGAAGTTTTTCCTAATGTTCAGGTGGAATCTCCTGTAGTTTAAAGCCGTTGTTCCGCATCCTAGTCTCCAGGGCAGCAGAAAACAAGCTTGCTCCCTTCCTCTCTATGACTTCCCCTCATATATTTATACATGGCTGTCATATCTCCTCTCAGCCTTCTCTTCTGCAGGCTAAACATGCCCAGCTCTTTAAGCTTGTTCATAGGGCTTGTTCTCCAGACCCTTGATCATTTTAGTCGCCCTCCTCTGGATACATTCCAGCTTGTCAACATCTCCCTTAAATTGCAGTGCCCAGAATTGGACACAGTATTCCAGGTGTGGCCTGACCAAGGCAGATAAACATCATAGTTTTCAGAGAAAGGGAATAGTAAAAGCTCAAAAGGTTTGGTTGTTCTTGATAACAGCATGATGGAGATTTTTAACTTCATTCTACTCTGTCCAGGATCTTTTTCTATCTCATTTTTTCATATAAGATTTAATTGTCAAATAGAGATACCTCTTACACTCAACTTAATTTTTGTGTTGGTGAAAAATGCATCTTGTCCTTTAGAATGATGTCTATGCTCCCTGTGTATCTTGTCTAAAAATAGAATCATGTTTCTATAAGTAATTTTGCTTTTTAAGTGATGTGGTGGGAGCAGATGCCTTGTTTAAAGAAAAATAGGTTTGTTCTCACTTCTGTTTCTGCATAATCAACAGTATTGTCTTTTCTAGTGAGTCATATCTTTCTTCACTGCCTAACTTTCACAGCCATATTTAGACATTGGAAACACTGTTGCATTGCGAATCCTGATTTTGGTATTCAATTACTTTATATATCTTTACACTTTAGGATCTTGTTAAGTTGCCTCATAGCAGGCTTTCCAAGTCTGCGCCTTTAGCTTTCTTGCTAAAGTCTCCATTTTGATTAAGACTGAGCCAAGATATTGGGCATTTTTGAGTCCAGCAATATCTTGTCTACTCTGTAGATTATCTGTAGTAATTTAGTTCTCTTGTAAACCCAGCTTTGCACTTTCTTCTTTGAAAGTACAGTAGTTCCAGTTCTTTTGCTATTTTCTGCTAGTAGTATGGTTTTGAGAAGGGAGAAAAAAGATGCCATCTAGAACCAAAATAAAAGAAAAGCCTCACAGGATGATATATGAAGTTCAGGTAAGGACAGATGAGAAGCAAAATGGGTCAGAACCCTGAATGTAACTATTCAAGAACATATGTGCAGGGACAAAGATAACTACTAATACAGTCAATACAGAGGAATAGAAGACCACAACAAAAAAGGCAGAACATAAGACCCCTTCCACAAGATCAGAGAAATCAAAGGGAAATCAGAATGTGTGTCATTCTCAGGCTTCATTGAATATTACATTTTATTTCCTTCCACTGTGATATTTAAAGAAGTAACCTTATTCTACTAT
The DNA here is from genome assembly GCF_035594765.1 of Anolis carolinensis. Lineage (NCBI taxonomy): Eukaryota > Metazoa > Chordata > Lepidosauria > Squamata > Anolidae > Anolis > Anolis carolinensis. The sequence goes on from NC_085841.1 coordinate 299,256,741, forward strand.
TCTGTGGAACTTTACAATCCAGTGCTTCCTGTGCATGATTCTTTTAACATGTGTTACCAGGAGTTGTGATAGACTCAATGCTATGTTCTATTATTTCATTGTTAGTTAAGTGATGTTAAGCACATCACCCTTTCTCTGGTTTTGCACATATTATGTACCTAATCATTTGAAAATAGTTGATACCTTTAGGTTACTCTGTTTGACTGGAAGAGACACAGAACTAGATTCAGAAAAGAAAAAGAGAGCTCAACCAAAAAGATACTTGTGTATGTACCCCTTAGTGAATTCTCATTCTCTGTAAATTACATGGGACCCTCTTTGTTACCTTATCATTTGAAGGCTTGTTGAGCTCTGTGACTCCAGGAAGGAAGGGCACACAAGGAAGCAGTAGAGAAGAAAATCCCAGTGTATATTTATTGTTACATTTCTGTTTTTCTGAATGCAAGCTCATTTATCACCTGCTTATGGTTTTCATGTGAAATCCAGTCTGTCTCGATACCCTTATATGCATTCTCCTGAAAGTGGCAACAAAAAAAGAGAAAAATCTGAAGGTGCAGAGCTGCACCTTAAGTAAAAAGGTGATGTTTCAAAGTTCCGATTTTAGCATCAGATTTTGGGTTCAGTAAATGTATTGTGTTGCAACTGTTTTATTATCTTGTGGAGTCTGTATACTTACCTTCTTTGTTCTCATTAAAATATGAACTGGCATGTGTTAGACTGTATTTGCGTTCAGTCCTAGGGACTTCAGTGGGTTCTAAATTTGGCATTGCTAAACTGGTTCCCTGTTTGTTTGACTCAATTGGGAATGCTATTTTTAGCAACAAAGGGGGATTGAAAAGTGATTTTCTTTCACTGGAACACTGATGCAAACTCTCTGTCACTGTATATGATCCCCCCTACTCAAAAATGTACAGACAAAAGGCAGCTGTCAAAGACTGCAGCAGTATTAATCTTTAATCAATCAAGTGTTTGCTGCATTCACCTGTTTGAGTGAAAAACAGGTCACAAGGAGATTCTGAGTGAAATAACTAAGCATTATGTTTGGTGGGTAGCTGTGTGGAATATACAGTAGCTAAAAATAGTATTTGCTTCAAGTGATTCTCCAGTCTATTTTTGATAAGGTTGATTGGACTGTTATTACAAATTCAGTTCTAGTAGGGTTTAAAATACACAGTGGAGTGTGTGCTTTTTAAACAACACAAGTTAAAATACTTCTGTGATCTGGAAATAATCCTAGAAGAAGGTATTGGTTAGTGCCAATTAATTAAATGCAATCTACTGAATGAGATACTTTTTGATGTTAAGCAGAGCCAATCTGTTCTACCACATTTTGTTCTTTGAAAGGACTAGTATGAGTTCTGTTTAGCTTTCATAATGTTTTGTATTGGAAGCCTCAGCACTCCCTTCCCACAAATCATATAGTATGCCAATTAGTACCTTATAGTTTTTATTACTACTTTCTGTTACAGTGTTCCCTCACTGCTTTGCGGTTCACTTTTTGCGGATTCGCTGTTTTGCGGTTTTTCAATAAACTCTAAAAGACTATTATAAATCATAAAAAATTACAATTTACAGCCTAAGGAAGGGAGGAAGGAGAAGCCAAAGGGAGAGAAAAGGAGCCCAAGTGGCAACGGGAGAGAAGGAGGCTATTTATAAACACACGATTAGTTGCTAAAGACTTAAAATAGTCTATAACTACTAAAATAATGTATAAATATTAAAATAAATATAGCGTCCCTACTTCACGGATTTTCACTTATTGCAGGTGGTCCTGGAACCTAACCCCAGTGATAAGTGAGGGAACATTGTACATGCTTTCTGTTTGAAAGATTTTGCTTCTTCATTCTTGCTAAAAGCTGCTTTAAGTGCAAATACTGGCAGAGTAATAGTATGGGATTGTGTTGGCTCCTACGTAAATAAGATTTCTCCTTTCCTAATTAAGATTTTGGATTTCACTAGCACTGGTGATGGAACCATTGTGATAACTATACAGATAGTTTGTCATTTGTAGTGGAAGCTGTTTTCACAATGCAAGCCTTGAATTGATTAGTGCAGTGGTTCTCAACCTGTGGGTCCCCAGGTGTTTTGACCTACAACTCCCAGAAATCCCAGCCAATTTACCAGTTGGGGACCTACAGGTTGAGAACCACTGGATTAGTGTCTAACAGAATACTGAAGTCTTGATCTAGCTGTATGTATTAAAATGCAGATGTCTGCGCAGGGGGGGGGGAGAGAGAGAGAAGAAAGAGGGAAAGAGAAGAAAGGCTTTTCCTAGTAAGTATCTATATCAGATCTTTCCTAATATTTCATGTTGGTGGAACACTTTTAGGCCTACATCATTTTGCGACACAGTAATTCAGTGTAACTAGCAAACCGGAGGTTAAACCAATCCCTTATACGAGATACGGAAATATACATAAATCGTAATAATGAAATGTGTAGGGACACAACATATCTAATTAAAATCCTGCATTTATTTATATTATTCAAATATATGATTTGTAAGATACATTTTCAAGATTTTTGTCATTTTGCGTTACGTTTGCATGGCACACCTACACATTGCCACCGACATACAATGTGTCACAACATACAATTTGGAAAGCTCTGATCTAGATGTTTTGGATGCTGTGGTTTAAATGTGTTACAACTTTGCTCACAGATCCCTCTAAATATATGTTGTCATCAACAGAATAACATCTTTCAGAACTAACAGATCCCTAAATGGGACTCGGTTAAATTAAAATGGTTTTTTATCTCCTTTTCTCATTGATAGGCAATCATGGTGCAAGTTTAGATTTTTGTGAGCAAGCTTGCTTTCTGTTCATCAGTTGTCTAAATCTGATAGAACAAACATATTGAAATGAAAGGGACTTTACTAGTCACACCTAACAACAACAACAACAACAACTTTATTTTTGTATCCCGCCTCCATCTCCCCGAGGGGACTCGGGGTGGCTCACGTGAGGACAAGCCCGATCAACATGGAATAAAACACAGTTAGCAAAATTAAAACATTATAGCCACATAAAACAACATCAACAGCAATTTAGAACCTGAGTAGTAATAATTACTGGAAATTCAGAGGGTAAGAATTTGTGCATAGAACTCTGGGTAGGGCTTAATCGATGATGTTGGGCAGTCATAAATATGGTGGAGGAGCCATATCAATAAAAAAACCCACTAAAACCTATAGGACAAGGGACTGTGATAACGTGCAGTAGCTGATAGTGAGGTATAATTTGGGCTGAGTATTTAGTAGGACTACTTACTCAAAGGCACATTGGAACATCCACATTTTTAGGTCTTTACGGAAGGTGGACAGGGTGATGCCAGTCTAATCTCCCTGGGGAGGGAGTTCCAGAGCCAAGGGGCCACCACTGAGAAGGCCCTCTCCCTCGTCCCCACCAACCGAGCAGGTGAAAGCGAGAGGAGGGCCTCCCCAGCAGATCTTAGAGTCTGCGTGGATTCATAGGGGAGGATGCAACAAGTTCTTTTAATTTAAATGCCTTCCTCGTGGTAGTAATAATGTTATATTCAACTATGCTTTTAGATGACTTCTCCTGTGATACACAGTGAACTTCATGTTAAAGTAACCACTGGGTATAAAGACTCCAGGAGACCAGGGTTTGAATTCCATCCCAGAGATGGAAACCCACTGGGTGACATTGTACAACTCACACTCTCTCAGCTCCAGAGGAAATAAATGGCAACCCTCGTATTGAAACAAATACCAAGAAAGCCCCATAACGAGTTTGTCTTAGGATCATCCTAAGTCACAAATGACTTCAAGACCACAATTTTAACAAATAATATTTGAACTGTGGAGGAAAGTTTTTAACTCTGTTCTGCCCAATTGCTCTCTGGTTTAACTCAGGGCCCATCCACACAGGGTCCTCCAATGGTTTTACCAGAGGCATCCAATTGACGTTTCTGATAAAACAATTAATTTGGGACAAAGCAGGAAAACCCTGCTTTGTCCCAAATTAATTTGATTTGATGCGTGGTCCTGAATTAATTAATTTGATGCCTCGTAAGACCTGGATCTTTGGTAAGATCCAGACTCTACCAGGTGTGGGCCCATGCGGGCCCAATCAGCACCACCCTCTCGAGTTTTTGGACTGAATGAGCCTGGAAAACCCAGAGGTCACCAACTCCCCCCCCCACCACCACCACCACCATTAACATCTTACCGGAGTCCTCCTAGGTTGTAGAAATGACTATCCAGGAGAGCGGGGGGGGGGGGGGGGCAGGAGCGATTTTACTTCTGCTCCTCCCTGTCCTGGCATGTTATTTTTACACACCAGGAGGACACTGGCTGGACCTTAATGGCAGCTGGGTTAGTTAGTTTATATTTTAAAGCCTTTGGAGGGTAGGGTTGGATGTCTCAGTGCCCTCCCAGAAGGTACCGGGAGGGCATCTAGATGCCCCTCCCCCAGGAAAGTGTGTGCTTTTGGGTGGTGTGGGGACTAAAGGCCGCCCCAACCCGGGTTTTTTAAACCCGGGTCAGCACGGACTTTCTTGCTGTCTGGAAGCGCCCTCAGTTGGTTAAATATGTACATCTTATTTCAAGTCAGCTAGTTAGTCATTGGGAAAGCTGCAAGATTTATTGTGCATAAAATTTATATAATGCACTTAGAAGCATCTGTTTATTAGTTGAATTGGCTTAACTAAATCATAATTAACAGAAGAAATGGGGGAGCTATATCCTTTCCCCTCAGAATCAACCTTTTGGAAGTCAAGTCATTAAGTTAAAATGTATAAAAACTTAATACAGAATGGAATCTTAATAGACTGAAACTTCTTTTTTCTTTCCTCCTTCACTTTCTATAGTTGTGACTGGAGCTACTGATGGAATTGGAAAAGCCTATACAGAAGAGGTAAGGTATGATTTCTTTCACTTCTCCTCCTTAGCAGTGAGCATATGTAGCTAATTGGTTTGTGTCAGAAATCATTTCACCCTTACAATACAAATTTGTATTCTTGATTAGCTCTGGAAAATAGAATAGAAAAGATGTTTCAATGTGCAAAATATGGGTTTTATTTATTCCTCCTAGGAGAGTATGTGTGGATTACATTTCTTTTTTCCTGAGTTGGTTTTATGTCATCACTTTTCCTTACTATGGAGAAACTATCCATTAACTCATCAGGCTCTATGTCATCAACTAAATGAAATCAAATTTATTCCTACCAAATTACAGTATACACTAGAGCTTCCTTTTTATAAAATATCTCTTGTTTGTTGTTTATGAGTCATAATTATAATGTGTTGCTAGTTTCTGTATTCTGAAACACATGCTATACACACAAGGGAGAGGAAGAGAGTGACTTGGTTTCTCTGAGAAGCTTCTAATATATGCCATATTCTGTCCAGTTTTGTGCAATCAAAATGTTTGTGTTCTTTTGCAACACGGACAGGTACCTGTTCCAAACATTCATATATCTCTCTGTTTCTTATCCTGTACTACTCCCAGCTATAATACAAAACAATTTACAGCTGTCATGATGCAAAGATATATCATAAATGGGGCTCAGAATGTTCATCGCTGAGACTTGACTAATTGAAATAGACTTATTTGATTAATAACATTATTCTTATTGCCCTTCTTGTTTTGTTTTACGTATTCTTCAGTGTGGTGAAAATTCTGAAATAAATTCTGGTTTAAGGAATTTCAGTGTACTATATACACAGAGTTCTGCCTTTTATGTGTTGTTTTAAGAGAGTTTTACATTGGAGTGGTTTGGCTATGCTGTTAACAACTCCATTTAAGACAAAGGGGACAAGTGATTTGGGAAGCACTTTAGGGATTTCCCAAAAAATGGCTGGAAATCAATTCATGGTTTTGAATGAATATTGTAAATTGTTTTCAGGCATTGTTATAGATTTATGTTTATTGTTTGTTGATTGTTTGATTTGGGGCATGAAAGGTAATTTTTTTTAAAAAAAGATACAATTTTGAAAAGTTGTTAGTATGTGTATGCTAAAGTAGGCCATGCAGAAATTCTTAAAAGGAGGAATTGCTGCTCCTAGCATTCTGGAAGAAGCAACCCACTTTTCTTTTTGGATAGAAAAAGGGTGATTTGGGGAGTCAGCAACCTTGGAGAGCCACATGCAGCCCAAGGCTTGCTCTTCATTTACACATGATGTACTTCTGCATGTAAAAAATTGATTGGTTGTTTCCAAAAAGCACATCAGTTTCACTCAAAACTTCAGTGGTGTATAGATATTAATGTTTATACCTCCATGTCTGTCTGTCACTATCTCTCTTTCAAGAGGCCTAGAAACAGCTAAATAGCCAGCATAATTGTGAATTAAAGATGCTTCCTTAGACATACAATGCCAATATTACCTTATAGTTACTGTAAACAATCAATTCTTTAGTCCTTATATGAAATCCATATTTGCAATTGATTTTTCTTTGTTACATATTAATTCTAATTTGAGCCCAATAACTGGATCAATTGGAGTCTATAGTTTCCTTGTTCTGACTAAGAAATATAGTAACCTTTCCCAGTTCTCATATATATATGATAATGCTAATACATAAAATACTGTTATAGTGTTACCACTGACTATCTTGAATCTGTCACCATTTATTTTTCAGTTAGCAAAACGTGGCTTGAAGGTGGTTCTTATCAGCAGATCTCAGGAAAAGCTGGATCAGGTTGCCAGTGATATAAGTGAGTAGTTTTCTTCATTAATATGTGGATAAGTAAGATTAAATTGATTTAATATTTCAAACCATAATTAAACTTTTTAAACTTTTGTTAACTCCCACAAGGTCCAGCCTGTATGGCCAGTGATATGGGACTTGTAGTGTAAAACATCTAGAGGGTGTAGATTTCACCATTGCTGCCTTAAATATAAATGGAATCATTCCACTTTAAATCAATAGTTACTTGTACTTTATAGTGGTAATAAACAAGTTATATCTTCAAATTATATTAATCTTTAGAAGTTCTTAAAATGTTATCTAGTAGGGAACAATGAGTAAGAACTAGCTTCCTTCAAGTTTTCTTACCAATGTATAAGAGGTGTAGTGTTACAAGTCCAGCTTATGGGTCATTGAATGGTATTAATTATGTCCAAGACAACGAACTGAATTCATCGATAAATACATTCACTAATGACAAAAAGTGAACTTCCGGCCAAAGAGTTGATCTGGTTCACATCTTTGATGACTTGTGCAGTTATGTGAAAGTTATACACTGCCAGTAGTGTAGAACTGCTTACAGATATTCTTATTCTTATTTATTTATTACAGACATTTATATCCCACCCTTCTCACCCCTGAGGGGAGACTCAGGGTGGCTTACAACCAAGTATAAAATAAAGTATATAAAACAATTTCAATTAAAACAGTAACATTAATTAAAACATCCATATAAATATACATTCTTCAGCAAATACTGCCCCATCTTGTTCATTGACCCCTTTCCCACTACACAATTGTAATTTCGTATTCTGTTTTAAATACTGTTGCTACATCCTGGGGAATCTGCCAGATTGTAGTTTGGTGATAAGTTTAAATGCCCCTCCCTAAACTGCAATTTCAGGATTTATAATGTGTTGCCATGGCAGATAAAGTGGAATCATAGCACTATAATAGTATAGTGTGAAAGGGCTTTTGATCTTAGAAATAAACAGATTAGTTCTAAGCAGATGTCTTGCATGCAGAATATTTCTTACTCCATTTTGACAAGTTTAGTTATTGTTAGTTAGCGGACATACAATTTGCTTTGTACCATATTCTGAAAATTAATTTAGCTAATAATTAGCATTTTCTGCAAATAATGGTTTTAAAATGCAGCATTCAAATCATCTTATTTAACCAGCTTGGCAATCCAGGGTGCAATCCGTGAAAGAACCTCTGGGCAGGTATCTGCCTTTCAACAAGGCTAAAAATAGCATTCATTATCATAAACATGAGGAACACACGCAGACATGAGCAGCATCATGACAACCTTGTGGAAGAGCTTTGAAATGAACACAGTATCTTTATTTCCAGTGCCAAATTGTCCAAACTGATATAGGCTACTTTAACAAAATTGATTTTCCTACCAGTGAAAATCAAGCAACAATAAGAATTTCCTATGTAGCTGTTTTGTAACAGATGGAAGGAAAGAAGATTCCTCCTCCTGTATAGATAAATCCAAAGTGCAGGTACTTTATCAGCCCAGACAGAATACAGCAAAATTTATATGTAGTACTCTTGATTTTAAAAAAGTGCCATTAGTCTAGGATTGCATTCCCTTTGAATAACTGCAAATTACTGAATCTTAAATCTCACTTGAATGTAGTGTCACATGACTGGTAGAAACCTTACATACCTTCTTGTAGTCAGCAGTGGGGAATCTTTGGCCTTGCAGTTATCAGTGAACTACTACTCCTATTGTGTCTCACTATTGATGAGTATAGTTAGGGTTGATGAAAATTGGCTTTCAACAACATCTGGAAGGCTATAGGTTCTCTAGCCCTGCTGTAAAATGCTAGAAGGCTATAGGTTCTCTAGCCTTGTTGTAAAACGACTTGCAAGTGTGGGGGGAGATATTCAATAGTAACTGCAGGTGGTATTTACAAAGTCACAGTATCCAGTAAGATAAAATTGTACATTTCATTTTAATATTAGCAAGGGAGCTACTGCTCGTTTAGTGGCAAAAACCATGGAACGTGGATATGCGTTAAACATGTATATAGGCAATTTTCCTTTTTAATCTCAAGGGCTACATTGATGTCAGATTTGCCCAAGAAACAAACATTAGTGGAGTAAAATGTGAGAAGAAACACAAATTGAAAAACGTTCACATAAAACATGGTCCTGAGAAAGGGACTGAAATCTTCAGGACCAAAAGACTGTATAGTCAGAACTCTGCTTTCACAGATTTGATTAATATGATATCTCTAGGAATCTCTTCTCCAGTTTAACTCTATGGTGAACTTCTACTGCAGTTTATTTAATCGTGTTGGAAGCGACTTGAGAATATACTGCAAGTCGCTTTTGGTTTAAGAGAATTGGCTATCTACAGAGATGTTGTCCAGGGGATGCCCAGATGTGTTACCATCCTGCTGAGAGGCTTCTCTCATGTCCTCGTAAACTAGAGCTGACAGACAGGAACTCACTCCGTCTCGCGGATTCAAACTAGCAACCTTCAGGTCAGCAACCCAATCTTCAGGTTAGCAGTCCAGCCAGCACAAGGGTTTAACCCATTGCGCCACCGTGGCTCCTTTTTACTGCAAATTGACTGTAGAGTTGTGCTGGAAAGACCTATTTCCAGGACCTCCAGCACAATTCTGTGGTCAGCTTTTGGCATAAGTTAACCATAGAGTTTCACTGGAGAACCTAAAGATTTTTTCTACTTTTATTGGGGTCCTGCAGTCACAACACTAGCAAATGTGGAGGGCTGATGTATATGGTAGAGCATAAATTTGAAAAGACACAAACCTGTGATCTTCCTTTGGTACATTCACTCTTTTTTTAAGGGCAGGCCTGCACAACCCGTTGCCCTCCAGATGCTTGACCTCCAACTCCCAGAAGCCCTAGCCAGCTTTCCATTGTCTAGGAGTTCTGGGAGCTGAAGTCCAAAACACCTGGGGGGGACACAGCTTTGACACCACTGCTGTAAGGTATAAGGCATTCTGGGTTTTTTCCTGGAAGAGACTGTAAATTGTTTCAGTGGATTTCACACACCATAAAATTTAGCAACTTTGTACCGATTTTTCTGAGATTTGAGACAACCTTCAAACCATAGCAAAGAATGCAGATGGGGAAGATCAAAGAGTAGAAGCTTGTTGGTCAAAACAGCCTGAAGACCAGGTCACCCAGAGAGCCCCATGGTTCAGAATGGGGTCAGCCCCAGGCAGTCATATCACACCACCTTGGTGTCAGGTGCCTAGGAGTTACTTAGAATGAGTGTGCTGACAAACTGGCCAGCTTCGTGTTGGAGTGGTAGGCCACATTCGCCATTGAAATAGCCAAGTTGAGACATGTTGCTTCACTCTTGAAGGGGGAAGTGTCTGAATGGTTGGTGAAGTTGTATAACCTGGCTACACAGGAACTGAATGACGTCATTGAATCATAGAGTTGAAGGGCCCGGGTTGTGGCGCAAGCTGTTGAGCAGCCAGCTGCAGCCAGCTGAGACCAATCACTCTGACCAAGAGGTCATGAGTTCGAGGCCAGCTTGGAGCCTGCGTTTGTCTTTGTCTTTGTTCTATGTCAAGGCATTGAATGTTTGCCTTATATGTGTAATGTGATCCGCCCTGAGTCCTCTTCGGGGTGAGAAGGGTGGAATATAAATACTGTAAATAAATAAATAAATTAATTAATTAATAAAGAGACTACAAGGACCATCCAGTCCAACCCTCTACCTTACAAGAAAACACACTCAAAGTATCCCCAACAGATGGCCATCCAGCCTCTGCTTAAAAACCTTCAGAGAAGACTTTAACCACCCTTCGAGGCACAATATTCCATTGCCAAACAGCTCTTACTGACAGGAAGTTCTTCCTAATGTTTAGGTGGAATCTCTTATCTTGCAATTTGAATACATTGCTCCAGATTTTGACTAGATTTTAAAGTAGAAATTAGAAAAAGAGAAAGGTCTGATGGATTTCATGTACAAGAAATTAATTGGAAAACAATTTAAATTGAAACTAATATTGTCTGAGATTTGGAAACAGGAATTGAATAGTAATGAGTTAGACATTGAACATTGGATCAACTCAAATATATGGATCAGAGAAACACAGAGGAAAATATTGACCAAATGGTATAGAACCCCAATTAAATTAGCTCACATAACTAAATTAACCACAAAATTATGTTGGCACAGATGTGGAGGAATTGGCTTCTATATGCATATATGGTGGGACTGCGATAAAGTACAAGAATTCTATAACAAGGTTACAACAGACACCCCTCACTCTACACTCTTCACACACGCAAGCACATGTATGTGAGAGGCGAGGGAACACAGTTTGATTTTAGAATTTTCTTTTAAAATGGTAGCTGCCACCAACCTAAAATGTTTTTAGGATTTTTGTTGTTAAATGTACTTGAGATAAGTTTTTCCCATTCCCTGCCCACACTGTTTCCACCCCCTGGCTCCCAAACTGATTTTTACTATGAGGCTTTTCTGTGTTATTTAATTGTTGTATTGCTGGAACTATTATAAAGGCTTCTTAATAGAAAGATATACTGTAGAGGCTTTTGAAAGTTGAAAATAGAATAAAAATTTATTTTCTTAAAACAGGCAAATAATTACTTCAGAGAGGTACATATGTGTAAACGGTTACAGAAGTTCTTCAGCTTAACTTAGTTGTATGTTTCAGATTACTTCACTTAGTTTCAAACAGTTCCAATCAAATCAAACTGTCTATTGGTCACATAAACCTTTGCTCTATTTGCTGAGAATAGTCACGAGTTCGACTAACCTAATCTAAATAGCCCCCTGGCTATTAACTAACTCTAACCTAGAGTCCTTCCATTAATCAGCCCAGTAGTGAGAGTCAATCTCTTGAATTATCTCCCCCCAAGAGATCCAAACTGCCTGACCTATCCTGTCAGTTTCACAGCTCTCAGTTCTCTCACACACAACCAAAACTCCAAACTGCACTTTCCTCTTCAAAACCCAAAACCGAACTGCCTTGGAGCTCTTTTTGTTCTCTGCACTCTAAGACTTGGCTCCTCCTATCTGCTCTGGTCAATCCTAGGATTCTCTCTCTAAGCTCCTCCCTCTTTCTAACCACACTCAAGATGGCTGCCTGGCATTCCTCTACAAAATGGAGGCCTGCCTCACTCACTGTTACCCAGGCTTCATTCCTGGCCTAATAGGTAAGGTTCACTACAAAGGTAAAGAAGGAAATGGAAGAATTAATAGGACATAAATTGGAGTTGAATTTAAAAAAAAGAATTTCCACCCAGAAAGTAGAGAGGAGTGAAAACAAAATTGGGCAGAAATGATAAAATATACGACTGTTGCTGTCCAAGTAACTGTGGAATTGGGTTGGAAAGAACATAGAAAGTGGGAAGTTAAAACATTGTTTGTATATTTAGCTGATTTTGTGCTTGAAGGGAGAACTAAATCTCTATCAGGCCGAATCAAGAAGAAGTGGAATCTGAAATGGGGAAGATTGATAGATAAAGGGAAAGGAAAATACAAAGAACTCTCACCATGATCTATCAATTAAAATAAAATTTGAAAGAAGGAAAATACTGCTTCCGGAGAGTGGGAGGAGAGGGGGGAGGAGGCGGGAGGAAGGGTAGTAATACTGTTAGACACTTGTGGGAAATAAATGTGGAATTGGTAATGTTAAGCAAATTAAGTGAATAATAGGCTGTTTGTACTGTGAAATATTACTAAAATTGACATTATTGTACCTGTTTATAATAATAAATTAATTAATTTAAAAATTTTAAAAACCAGAAACAGCCAAGATGGTTGATGCTAACTAGTAAAGAGGAGAAATACATACCAAGAGAAATGAGATTCCTAATTAACATTGATTATCCCTTAACCAAGAAAAAAAAAGAATTCATAGCTCAATGTCCTAGACTCCCACCCAAGTCCTGTATACATAATTATTGTAATTCCCTTAGCCAGCAAGGGAAAGAATTTAATAATTTTACTGCCTTCTATTTCTTTCTACTAAACTAGCTGTGCCCGGCCACGCATTGCTGTGGCTTGTAGGAATCATTTGTTGGCCAGGTGGAATAGCAGTGAATAGCCTTACAGCCTCAAAGCCTGGCCGTTTTCTGGAGAAACTGGAGTAGCACCCTCAATCAAAGAGCCGCTGTGAAGCCTGGCTACTTCCTTTGTAGGGGAATCATTGTTTGGCCAGATTGAATTGCACTGAATAGTCTTGCAGTTTAAAAGCCTGGCTACTTTCTACATAGAGCATCCTTGCTAGGCCAGGTTGAATGGGATGGAGTAGCCTTGTGGCTTCAAAGCCTGGGGATTTTTTACCTAGGGGAAATCCTGGTTGGCCAGGTTGACTAGCACTGAATAGCCTTGCTGCTTGCAAGCCTGGCCGCTTTCTACCTTGTGGAATTCTTGGTTGGTCAGGTTGAATAGCAATGAATAGTCTCAGTGCGGCAAGTATGAATGCTGCAATTAGCCACCTTGATTAGCATTTAATGGCCTTGCAGCTTGAAAGCCTGTCTGCTTCCTGCCTAGGGGAATCCTTTGTTGGGAGGTGTTAGCTGGCCCTGGTTGTTTCCTTTCTGGAATTCCCCTGTTTCAGAGTGTTGCTCTTTATTTACTGTCCTGATTTTAAAGATTATATTGTTCTGTATTATTATACCACAGTAATTATTATATATTATATTTATAATCTTATATTATCTGCTTAGAACTAGATTATATGAGGCCTGTTCTACACAGCTGTATAAAATCCACACTGAACTGGATTATATGGCAGTGTGGACTCATCCAGTTCAAATCAGATACTGTGGATTATCCTGCCTTGGCATTCTGGGTTATGTAGCTGTGTGGAAGGGCCTTGAGTCTAGACTGCCTTATAATGCAGTTCAAATCAGATAATCTGTATTTTATAGGCAGTGTGGGAGAGGCCTGAGAGAAGATGCCCTGAGCTCCATTGTTGCTGAGTGGGGAGCTCCATTGTTGCTGAGTAGGTTGCTAGGAGACAAAGTGGGTGGGGCCTACCCTTCTAACTGGCATTAAGGGGAAAAACAGCTTTTCCTGGTCCTCTAATTTGGACTTTATTTTTCTAGGTTTTTTTGTTTTTGTTTGAAAGACATATTTTGGACTATGTATTTTGTGGCCAAATTTGGTGTGATTTGGTTCAGTGGTTTTGTTGTTTACTCCATAATAAAACAAACATTACATTTATATATACAGTAGAGTCTCGCTTATCCAAAGTAAATGGGCCGGCAGAATGTTGAATAAGCGAATATGTTGGATAATAAGGAGAGATTAAGGAAAATCCTATTAAACATCAAATTAGGTTTGACAAATTAAGCACCAAAACATCATGTTATACAACAAATTTGACAGAAAAAGTAGTTCAATACGCAGTAATGCTATGTAGTAATTACTGTATTTTCGGATTTAGCACCAAAATATCACGATATATTGAAAACACTGACTACAAAAATGCATTGGATAATCCAGAACGTTGGATAAGTGAGTGTTGGATAAGTGAGGCTCTACTGTATATAGATTTCTTCCATATGCAGCTTTCCCCTCACATTTAAAGGCCAGCCTTGCATGCAACACTGTTCTAGGGAGTCTAGTTGTATCAAGCAGTAGGCATTTCCTAACCATGTTATTGATAAATCATACACTAATAGATTATAGAAATAGCTATTCAGTGGTTCATATTAGTATCATTGTTTTTACGAATCTGAATATTTTTGCTAGTAGTAAAATTGCAGATCTGTATAATAAAGACGTCTGAGGACTTAGTAGTAGTAACCATTGATACATTTCTCTGCTGATACATTGACTACAACACTTCAAACATAAATATATAGCACTAGAGCAGATGTGGCTAAAAATAGCAAGGCTCCAAAGAGATGTTAGACTTGATTTTCTTCTGACGTGATCACACGACCACTGCAGCAGTAGAGACTTAATGCTATTTACGCAGTTACTTTGCATAGCAGCATATCCCTGGAGGTTTTTGAACAATGCAGCTGTTCCTGAAATATGAAGTTGGAAGCAAGCACTTACATCTCCTGTTAGAGATATTTACTGAGGGTGAAGGCATGGGAAGAGAAATACAGTCGTTGAATACAATTAGTTTCTTGATTTTGTATTAATGATTAAAACAGGTTGTTTAAAATGGGAAGCTAGGAATAGATATGTTTCTGTGAAAGGTCTTTTTTCTACAGATTGAAAACCAGATTTGAAGGAATTAACCTGAAGTAGTTACATTTAACTTTCTAGCTTCTATGATTACATTTGCTTTTCACAATATAGTGTGAAGAATTATGTCTTTTAAAAAATCTTTAGAACGATTATGAGTTGTATTCAGTAGTTCCTCACAAAATTTATCTTTTCTTTCCTCCCAATAGTGCTGGAAAGAGTGTCATGGGCCAGTCTTGGACAATTATTTTGAATTGAAAGGGCATGTGGGGAGCAGGCAAAGCTTGCTGCTAGATAAATAGCCAAGGAATAGTTGCATAGATAGGAAGGCAAATGACTGAGCAGAGTTTCTCTGTGGTCTAAATGAAGGAAACCTTAGGTTTTAGCCGTCTTATTTCAGAATCTGTTTTGCAGTGACTGGATGATTCATTTGGAACTTGGGAAATGTGTTTAAAAGTACACAACTAGTATGTCTTTGGACAAGTGTTCCACTTTTGGTCTGCATCAGTTTGCAAAATGAGGATTCCTTCCCATGCTGTGGTGCTTCACAAGTGTGAGGATATTAACTGCTTCACAAGGACTCAGCTTTTTTCTATGAGGTATAGTCTCAGCTGCGCATAAAGCTGTAACTTTATGGAGAACAGTATGTAGCTGTGGATTACTTTGGATGAAAGAACTAAACCAGAATTTTAACTCATGGAGGGCCAAGGTATTCTGCTTGCTGCTCTTCCCACTCCAAGGGTTAACACCACTGGCATTATTCCCACAATTTTTGCCTTGTTTGGGTACCAGTTAGCATATGAGTCTGTCTCTTGTTTAAATGGAAAAGTTCCTTGATTGGGAACTTTTGCAAGGTAAGAGAAATATCCTAGAAACATTAAGCATCTATGTTGTCTACCCATTTGTTCAGCAGTAATTCAGTAGTGCTAAAACAAGGTCAACCCTCTGCTTTCCAGCTCAGCAGTAAAGGGAGGTTTAGACATTTTTGCTTCCACATTTTATTAACTATAGCTTTATGACTGCCTGGATCCAAAAAACTGTTGTTGTTGTTGTTATGTTAATCTTAATTGTGGATTATTTGAAACAATCCAGTATCAAAACTGCCTATTTGAGCAAGGAAGGGATTATCCACAACTCAACAGCTATATGTCATCAGTATATTTTATCTAAAATGTATGTTGTCCTAATAGCATTTTTAATCTATTGCAGTTAAAGAGGTGATAGATAGGAAGGAATTAGGAAAAAAACCTTTTTGTACTATATCTCCCAGAATATTTCATTTTCCCATGGTATTGGAGATTCTGAGATGTATAGTGAAATTGAATATAAAAAGGCTTTGTTTTGTGCTTCATTTCAGGGGAGAAATTCAAGGTGGAAACAAAAACGATTGTTGCTGACTTTCAAGATCGAGAAACTATTTACAGTAAGATAAAAGCAGGCCTGGAAGGCCTTGAGATTGGTATCTTAGGTTTGTATTTTATAATATTTTAAAATCTTTACTATTTTGTTCTGAAAAATTATTCTTCCAATGAGTATATAAAATTACACATATTAGTAGCATCAGCTCCTTTTGGAAAAAGTATTTTTTTATACTTTCCTGCAGGTAGGTAGAAGGCTCGTAGAGCCAGTTCTCAAGGCAGTAGGAAGTTCAAGAAAGCCAGAAATGAAGAGAGCCAATGTGGTGTGGTTTCAGGGCTGGAGCAGGATACTAGTAGAGCAGGGTTCCTGTCCCTCTTCGATGATGGAAACCCACAGGTCACTGTGGGCAAGCTTTCAACTTTAGAGCAAGGCACTGGCAAATATAATAATAATAAATTTATTCTTATATCCCGCCCCATCTCCCCGAAGGGACTCGGGGCGGCTCACAGCAATAATAAAAACAGTAACAAATTACACATTGTAAAATCAAACAAGAAAAGCAGTCATACAATCAATACATACATCACATGTTAAAAACAAGGAGCTAAACAAACACCTTCTAAAGAAACCTAGCCAAGAAAATTACATTTCTTTATCATTATCTTTAATCTTACATGCCTCTAAATTTTCAGCCCATGGAATTGAACATTGTCTTCTATTTTTGTTTCTTTGTCTCTGAACTGCTTGCGTGATTATTTTACAATGGTTGATATATGTGTGTTAGTTTATCCTCCAAGGTTTTTTCCCCCTCCCTGGTCAGACATAAGTCAAGAGGATCAAGTGTATTTATTACATCAAAAATGAACTGTATTATCTTTCCTTGTCAGCTGAGAAATTATCTTCATAATTAAAATGTTAAAGAATTCAGGTGTACAAACAGTTAGCAGACCTTAGAAATTACATATACTAGACATAAAGAACATGTAGCAATTTGTGGGTAAATAAATTGTGGCTAAATAAAACGTTTGTTTCAGTAAACAACGTGGGTGTTTCGTATTCTTATCCTGAGAACTTCCTTGATGTCCCAGAGCTAGATAAAGTAAGTATTTTCCCCTTCTGTATGATTATGTTCAATAATATTTTTATGACTGTCACATTACAGAAGAATCAGGACTTAAGGCTACTGTGCTGATCTTGAAATGCAGGGGTTCTCTGGCTTTGAGTATCACTTTGTTCCATATAAAGCTATTTGTATTACTTTGATATGAGTAATCTATATATATAAAAGAGTGATGGCATCAGGGCAGTGGACAAAACAACAAAACTACAGGCCCCCCAACCTCGAAATTTGACAACACAACCCATCATCCACGCCTCTAGGTTGATACAACAAAAAGAAAAGAAAAACAAAGTCCTAATTAGAGGGAGAGCAATAATTGTTTTTATCCAATTGCTGCCAGTTTAGAGGGCTAATCTCTGCCCACTTCGTTGCCTAGCAACCAAGGGACAGCCAGGTTTCAGTTAGGGGACAGGCAAATTTAGGCCTCACTTAGGCTTCTTCCACAGATTATCTAATTTGCACTGGATTATATGGCAGTGTAGACTCAAGGTCCTTCCACACAGCTATATAACCCATTTATAATCTTATATTATCTGCTTTGCACTGGATTTTCTTGACTCCACACTGCCATATAATCCACTTCAGTGTGCATTTTATACAACTGTGAAGAAGGGGCCTCATATAATCCAGTTCTAAGCAGATAATATAAGATGATCAATATACAGTAGACTCTCACTTATCCAACATAAACAGGCCGGCAGGATAAGTAAATATATTGGATAATAAGAAGGGATTCAGGAAAAGCTGATTAAACATCAAATTAGGTAATCGTTATACAAATTAAGCACCAAAACATCATATTATACAACAAATTTGACAAAAAAGATAGTTCCATGCGCAGTAAAGCTATGTAGTATTTACAGTAGAGTCTCACTTATCCAACACTCGCTTATCCAACATTCTGGATTATCCAACGCATTTTTGTAGTCAATGTTTTCAATATATCGTGATATTTTGGTGCTAAACTCATAAATACAGTAATTACTACATAGCATTACTGCGTATTGAACTACTTTTTCTGCCAAATTTGTTGTCTAACATGATGTTTTGGTGTTTCATTTGTAAAATCATAACCTAATTTGATATTTAATAGGCTTTTCCTTAACGCCTACTTATTATCCAACATATTCGCTTATCCAACATTTTGCCAGCCCACTTATGTTGGATAAGTGAGACTCTACTGTACTGTATTTACAAATTTACCAGTAAAATATCACAATGAATTTGAAACACTGACTACAAAAACATTGATTATGAAAAGGCAGACTGTGTTGGATAATCCAGAACATTGTATAAGCGAATGTTGGATAAGTGAGATTCTACTTTGATATGAAATAATTTCTAGGATAGAATAATGCAGAACAATATAATCTCTAAAACCAGGACAGTAATAAAGAAATAAAGAAAGTAAATAAAGCAAGGAAATTGGAAATTCCACAAAGGAAACAATCAGGGCCAGCTAACACCTCCCAAGAAAGGATTCTTCCAGAAAGGAAGCTGAGAAGGCAGTGAAGCACTATGTATTACCAAAGTCATTATTATTACTATCATTACTATCCTTACTATTATTATTATTATTATTATTATTATTATTATTATTATTATTGTGTTGCGGTCAACCGTAAAAATGAATACAATCTGGCTCCAAGTATTCAAAAACACTAAAATCAGAATATATAAAAATTAATGTGGTATAATAAAACAGAACAATACAATCTCTAAAATCAGAACACTAAATAAAGAACAACACTCTGAAAATAGGGGAATTCCACACAGAAAACAATCAGGGCCAGCTAACACCTCCCAACAAAGGATTCCCATCATCAAAGTCTGGCCAATCCTGTTTTCTCAGGGCCACAGACAGTAGAAGCATATAAAATATCGCAAACAACACCACTCTGAAAACAAGGTAATTCCAGACAGGAAACAATCAGGGCCAGCTAACACCTCCCAACAAAAAAATCACTCAGGGAGGAAACAGCTAGGCTTTAAATCTGCAAGGCCATTACATCCTAATCATTTTTCCTAATTGCAGCATTCATACTTGCCTCCAACAGACAAAAAAAAAAACAACAATCAGAAATATTGTATATTCACAACCTTTAGGAAATAATGTCCCCTGATGGCACAGCATGTTAAAGCGCTGAGCTGCTGAACTTCTGGACCGAAAGGCCGCAGGTTTGAATTGGGGGAACTGACAGAGCCCCCACTGTTAGCCCCAGCTTCTGCCAACCCAGAAGTTCAAAAACATGTAAATGTGAGTGCATCAATAGGTACTTCTCCGGTGGGAAGGTAACGCCGCTCCATGCAGTCATCCCACATGACCTTGGAGGAGTCTACAGACAACGACTTAACGTCAGGGGAAAACGTTTACCCTTTACCTTAACTACCACCAATTCCTCAATACTTTATTTCCCATACCACCATTCTTCGCCACAGCAACGCGTGGCCGGGCACAGCTAGTATAATATAAATCTTTTATTTGTACCCCGCTACCATCTCCCCAAGGGGACTTGGGTTGACTCACAGAAGCACTATAGGTGCCACGTATAAACAGCAATACACAAGCACACAAGTATAAAAATAAAACAAGTATTAAAAACAATGCACATAAAATCCCAATAAAAATTGTAAGAATTATAAAGTTTCCTAAAATGTAGTAGAACTTGCAAAAAGGCTGGCTATCTGCAATAACAAAGTGCCAAGTGTCACAATCGGTGGGTTATCGAACTGGCCAGATTATCCTGGCTCAAAGGCCTGTTTGAAGAGCCATGTTTTTAAACTTGCTCAAAAGGCTTGAAGGGTGGGGGCTAGTCTAATTTCTTTAGAGAGGGTATACCAGAGCCGGGGAGCAACTACTGAGAAGGTCCTCTTTCTCATCCCCACCAACCGTATTTGAGATGGTGGTGGGACCGAGAGAAGGGCCTCCCCAGCAGATCTCAGTGTCCGGGCCGGTTCATACTTGTTGTACAGTCTACAGTAAAGCATACTAGAGTTCTATCCGAGGATTCTGTCAAATTGAGACTTAAAATGGGCAAAATTTGTCTACCACCATTTGATCCTTGGTCAGTTTGGAAATTTTAAGTGACCACATAATTTACTCCCCAGTGTATTTCAATAATGTATATCAGATTAGAAAGCACAGTAGCTGAGCAAGCTTAGTTTTAATTAGGGGAACAAAGTATCAACCATATACTACGGTAGTACTTCCTTTTTTACAAATGACCCATCACTGTTTCCATGACAGACTTCCATCTCGTAGCCACTGTTATTGGAATTACCCCAGTTAGAAAATCTCAAGCAGATAGGATTACATAACACATATCACTTGTTCTTTCTGAAGCAGTCCTGAAATAAATGTTTAGTATATGAATATATAGCTTTTTTGATAATATTTTTGCCTAAATTGTTACGTTTTGAAATGAAACACAACAGCCATTTACTCCCACATTTAGCATCGTTTACTTTTAGTTTATATCAAGAGCTTACAGTAAATAGCCTGTTAGACTTCATATTTTTTTTCTTTTACAGCTGATTGACAACATGATTAACATTAATTGCATATCTGTGTGCAAGGTAAGTAGCATTTATGGAATGATTGAAGGCAATACAGTAGTGTTTCTGTTTTTATTGATACAAAGTAACACAATTATTGTTGAAGATAGGTAAGCTGATTCCCAGATGTTGAGCCTCAGCTCCTAGAAGCCCTAGATAGCATAGCCAATTGTAAGGATTTTTGGAATTGTAATTCAACAGTATTGGTGACCATTGATCCAAAACCCCTTAAACCAGCCTATATTTGGAACTTTCTAGAATGTGTCTGGTGTTATAGCAGGCAGACAGCCTATATTCAATGCAAGGGACCTGGCTTCCATCTTACCATTCAGCAGCAATGTTGGAAATATTATCTCATTTGTTCCCTCAGAGCTCTAACTAAACTCCATAAAATAATAACATTCTACTGTATATTTTGTTCTTCTATTGTTTTTTAAATTGATCACTGCTATATACTTCATTTTGCATTTAGTTTAGAGGACATATTTAGAGGACATGCCTCCTGCCATTCTTCAGGGCCTATGGGCATGAAAAGAATAGCCTTGTGCAAGTGTTTCATCTGATTATGCTTATCCTGCTTGGGAGAGTAGCATGTGGCTGTGCTGTGCCAGATCTCAGTGTTTAACAAAAATTGATTTTCTAGAATTAGTTTTTGGTCTTCTTACTATACTTTTCATGTGTTCAAATACTTACCAAATTTTTATATCATAGTAAGGGCCAAATATTGTGCAAAATTTAAGATACTGTATTTAACATAGATTACTGTGTCATGAGTACCTGGAAACATTACTTGGATATTGTAATTTCACAAAGCTTGCTCTCAAATATGTTAGGAATTTGTGATTTTTTTAAAAGCATATATAGGACAGATTGAACAATAGTCCAAAGTCAGATACGTGTACATATATTGGAGGCAACTTCTGAGACTCTAGTAGGCCCTACTGTTACTGTGTATCTTAGCCCCCCCCCCCCTTTCTGCCATTCTGATATCTACTGAGCCAGTTGGAACCACCACTTTAGTATCTAGTAGTGCTCGAAGTAATGCTGTGTCAAGGGCACTCCAAGCCAAAAGTTTTGAATCAAATCTTTTTTAATCCACTGTTCCCAGAATTTCTCAGCATGTCTGCTCAGTGGAACCTTGGGTGTTGTGTTCCAAAGTACAGTAGAGTCTCACTTATCCAAGCTAAACAGGCTGGCAGAAGCTTGGATAAGCGAATATCTTGGATAATAAGGAGGGATTAAGGAAAAACCTATTAAACATCAAATTAGGTTATGATTTTACAAATTAAGCACCAAAACTTCATGTTATACAACAAACTGGACAGAAAAGGTAGTTCAATACGCAGTAATGTTATGTTGCAATTACTGTATTTACGAATTTAGCACCAAAATATCACAATATATTGAAAACATTGACTACAAAAATGGCTTGGATTATCCAGAGGCTTGGATAAGCGAGGCTTGGATAAGTGAGACTCTACTGTAGTAGCTTTTCTAAGCTCTGTCTAGGGTGCTGAAGTTAACTTAAGCTCCCCTGCATTTTTAGGAGCTTTGATAACCATGACTAAGGGGTAAATTTTTAACTTTTAATCAGGGAAGATATAAATTAAATAAATAATACAATAAATATCAATGGTGAAAAAATTGTAAAAATTTTCTAGTTGAGATAAGTATGTTTTGATTGGAAACTGGGAGTCATGGGAAAAGCTGCAGTTGGATGCCGAGAAAGCTGCTTTCAACTCCAATATAGAGAGATACCAGCTTTCCTATAGTGTGAACCCAAGCTTTAATAACATCCATAAGCATGGGTTGTCCCAACCAAAAAGTATCCTTGGTTAGCTCCTCCCCCCAACCCATCTCTTTTTTCTTACTACCAAACAGAAATTGAGACAAAGGAGATTCTACAGCCCTGGCATGCTGAAATGCCTATAGCATAGCAGACTAAGGGACAGGTAGTCCCTAGCAGTACTGTGTTACCATTAGGATTTGAATAACATCATATGGCTATTGAGTACATCAGGTTGAAGGAAATTCCACTTCCCCTTTCCAGATACATAACAGGTAAGAAAGTTGAGGGAAGTCAGGAAGGGTTTGGGAATGGTGGGGGCTGGCAAGGAAGAAGGCAAAAGTGCTTTGACTCATGCTTTAATTAAGCTATAAAATAATTTATTTTCAGAAACTTGCCTTTCAGTTAAAGGAATTTACAATCCCCTAGATTTTTAAACTGTCTTGGATTAGGAACAGTTTACAGTGGCTATTTCTGTTCAGCTAATCATATAAATTAAGTTGGAATAGGTCCAAAGGATCATTTAGTCTGTCTTATCTTTAAAACCATGATACTTTACAAAATTTCATTACTAATGCTACTTGAAATTCATTTTGTGCTGATGGTTGAACTAGAATTCTCCCACCTCCATCAAAATTCAGTAAATAATCCGTGTCTAGAATCAATATTGAATTGCTACATTTTGATTGTAATTTCATCAAGGACACTTTAAAATCTCTGATAAAGTAGTGCTACAACCATGCAAAATAGTAAAGAAAGGCTGGCAGCTGAATTAGAAGTGCAGATGAAGCCATCTGATTCACTACATCTGCCTTGTAAAAGAATCAAGTTCCACAGGTAGAAAAAAAGTCTGCTGCCTCCACAAATTAGGACCTTCGCTATTTTGAGGTGAAGAGGGGATAGAAAAAGGCTTTCCTTAGTCTGGTGTCTGCATACTGTTCAATCACCAGGCTTTTTTTTCTTTCTAGATGACACAATTGGTGTTGCCTGGGATGCTGAAAAGGTGAGTCACATAAACACTATCCAGACAGTCATCATTATTTATAGGGGAGAATCCTTTCTTAGAAAAATTCATTACTATGATTAATCAGCCTGGCCTCCATGTTTTTAGCAGCACTGTAGTGCTGTGTGAGTCATAGTTTTGGGTGCATGAATCATCCAGTGGTGGAAGCCTATTGCCACTTGATTCCCTTCTTTATTTCCTTTCCCGTTCACTGTTGTGGTGATTTCTTTTTAAAATGAAATTAAAAAGCCAGTCTGACTCATCCTGCAAAGTGAACAACCTGCTATTTTGTGGGGGTGGCGAGAATTCCTGGGATGTTCCTGGGAATGACCTTCTTAAAGCTATTGCTGAAACACAGTGGAAGCAAAATGGGTATAGAGTAAAAGATGCAGTCATATAATAGGTGGAAGAAAGAGTGCGAGCATAAGAAGGATATTTAAAATAATGTATAGTTAGTATATCACAGTTATCTGTCCTGCCAGTGCAGCTAGGCATATGCTACTCCTGTGTGAGCTTTTTTCCACTTGTGAATACAAATTTTGACATTTTCAGATTGTTCTTTGTTTTAATAAATAATACCAGGAAGTTAGAGGAAATCTTCCCCTTGGGAGTGAAATTCACTCCTGGAAGAGTTATCATGGGGAAAAGTTGTCTCCACTGAAGCTTTATCACCAGTCCTTATTTCCACAACAAGGCAAAAATTTTGTGAAGTCCAGTTCTGACTTACAAACATATTCAGCTTAAGAACAAACCTATATAACCTATCTTGTAGGGGTCTGTCTGTATAGAATATGCTCCGGTTCTGGCACTAGGTTTTTTTCTCTATTGTATGAGCAGTATTTTCTTGTATTGTTATAGTATTTATGTTTATGTTTTACACCACTTTCAATACTTTTATTTAAAAAGTGAGATAGAAACATTAATTTATTTTAATGCTTATTAATACAGTAGACTCTCATTAAACCAGAACTCAAGCAACTGGAACTCTCAAGCAACTGGTGAAAATCAAAGAAATAATACTCAATACAGAGTTTATGGTTTGGAATGGTAGTAGGCCTATTTTCAATAATGACTCTTAAACAACAAAATTTACATTTATTTGATATCTACCAATCTCCAGCTAACTCAGAATCTACTGTATTAGGCCCATACATGAGCGGCACTATAGAAAGAAGTGTGCTTCTGGTTCTTCTGTCTACTGATATGTGCTAAAATTTTATAGCAGATGGTCTGGTGTTTTATGTTAAATCTTTGTGACATAATAAAGAATTAAGGGTACTCCTGAAATCCTCTGGCACACCCCCTTTTAATGTTAGGAAAGGGAACATATGACTTACCTTCAATATGTTCATTTCCAGCTGATAAGAAACTAACATCCTCCCCACCTGGTGGGTGCTGACACTAGAGGGATAAAGGATTCCTAATGGAGTTGGCTTGTACTTCACCAATGGGGAAAAGGTAGACTGGGACTCCCAAGAGTTGGTGGTATAGTTAATGCTTATAATTGAGAGAAAGCAATGTTATGTAATATCACTACTGCTGTAGTTGTAAGTTTTAAATAGATAATGAATGAGTGTTTCTTTGGTACTGTATAAAACAGGGGTCCTCATACATTTTCAGCAGAGGGACAGTTCACAGTCCCTCAGACCGTTGGGGCCTGAAGAGAGCCCAATTTATGGTACTCAACTCAGGCAGGGGGAAATCTTTTTTTTTTAATCCCACCGCTGCCTCCAATTGAGGAGATGTGCGCGCGTGTGAGAGGGAGGAATGGAGGATGTGTGAATGTATGACAGGGAGGATTTAGTGGATAAGGAAGGATAACCGAACTGATGGGTTTAAATGAGTAGATATGGTAACTTATCTATAAAAGTACGGTAACTTATATAGATAGGTACGGTAACTGCCACCAACGTGAGGTAACAGGCTTACAGAGAGGCAAGGAGACTGATCTTTATGAACAATAAAACTCAAGTTTATTTTGGTACATAAGTGTGTGGTTTCAATCAGTAAACGTTCCGGATCTTAAGTTACAATGTATTCTTGCTTGAATGGATATATCTTAAATAACTTCTTTTCGAACAGTAAACCCGGTCAACTTATATCACCAGCCTTTCCCCTGTGTGAACAATAAGCTGCCGATTCCCACAGCTAATCTTTTCAAAACCTAACAGCAACTGATCCTCTCAAAACCTTATCAGCCACAGAACTTTTTAAAAAGGGAATCTGCTCCAACTGTCAACTTAGCCACGCCCCCTTCTCCCAAGGGAAGCTGTGTTACCATGGCAACCTACCAAACGCTGCTTCCAGCTGGTTTCCATGTTAGGCTTTTCCTTGCTAATATATAACTCCCTTTTTCCTTTAACAAACAAATAAAATCATATCAATAATCTCTGTTTAACACATAACCTCTCTACAGGGCGCTGGACTGTAGTTTGAAGAAAACATGAACAAATTCCTATGCACTATTTTTAGTGCAAAAAACTATATAAGAACAATACAATATTTAAAATGAAGAACAATTTTAACCAACATAAACTTACCAATATTGTAACCTGCTTTTGGCTGATGAGATAGTCAATTTAGGATTGTTGTGTGCCTTCAAGTTGTTTCAGACTTAGGGCGACCCAAATACTAAAGTTTAGGGCAGGGGCTGGGTAAATGACTTTGAAGGGCTTCTGATATAGAAGGTTGGGGACACCTGATATAGAAGAATTTTCTTTCGTCTCTTCAGCTATTTTGGCGACTGACCTCTAGGAGGTTGCTACCCAAACATGGTAACCCTGGCAGGTCTTCATACAAGGGAAGAGCAACACGATATACAGGATGTTAGGCCCTTATTTTCTGGGAATGTCACAGATGAGAGCAACATTCCAGTCTCTGTTGTAGGTAAACATTAAAATATTGGATTTGTTCCCATACACACTAATTATATTGCAGAAGTAGTTTGGTTTTTACCACTTTTAAAGTCAGCTAGGGCAGACAAGGGTTGCCATAACAACAGTTGGAGAGCTAAATATAGCATGTTTTCTACTATATTGCCTAAATTAGAATGCTCATAAAAGGGATTATTTGGTCAGACACTTTTATGTATTCATTTTTGAGATAAAACTGATAAAATATTGCAAATGTATTTATCCATAGGTTCCCAAACTTATTTGGCCTACCGCCCCCTTTCCAGAAAAAAATATTAATCAGCCCTGGAAATTATTTTTAATTTTTTTAATAGCAATTAAACAGAAAGATATATGTACCTGTGGACATCACCGCTCCCCTGGATTGCTGCAGCACCCACCATGGGGCAGTAACGCCCACTTTGGGAATCAGTGCTCTATACAGTTAAATCTACCTCTGCTGTTGCATAAAGAAACCGTGTTGCTGGTTTTCAAGACTTACTTAATCAGTTAGATTAATACAGTTAACTGAAATAATGTTCCTAATAATTTAGACTGACACTATTTTTTCTTCTGGTAGAAATCATAAAAAACTTTTGGAAATGCCATTTTAGAGGAGCATTCCCCTTTATGAAGAGTGAAGAGTTTGTCTTCCAAAACAATAATGGCTATCTTGAACTGCTCTCTGTGATAGTTTTAGAATGGATAGGCATTGTTCAGATAGAAGAATGATTTGCTGAGAATTCTGCGGATTTGAATGGTGGTTGTCAGGGGTATGGATTGAAAATTATACCAATAAGGGATATCAAA
The DNA here is from genome assembly GCF_035594765.1 of Anolis carolinensis. NCBI lineage: Eukaryota > Metazoa > Chordata > Lepidosauria > Squamata > Anolidae > Anolis > Anolis carolinensis. The sequence continues at coordinate 299,284,091 of NC_085841.1, forward strand.
CAGAACAGACCTTTACAGAAAACCTAAAGTATAAGGAGATTGGGGGGGGGGGGGAGGTAGCCAGTTTGATGAACATGTTAAACATCTCATTAAAAACAAAATAAACCATCAATTAGCAAAGAAAATTATGTCATCTTTTCTCATTTTCCACATTGCCAAGCAGACACGATGCACTTATTCCCAAAGAAAAAGCCCACTCTTCGCTCCCATACAAACTCTGACCTAAAAGACTTTCTGCGAAATAGTTTTATAGAATAATGTGTGAGGAATAAACATAAGGCCACTTTTTCTTTAACTTTTGAAAAATTTTTTCCTATAATTCATTTTTTTTTTTAGAAAAATGGTTTGAGGAGGGGGCAAATGGAAGAAGGCCTCCCCATTTTCCCTGTTTTTTTTTTGGACCTTCAAATTTCTAGACATGGCTTCCTGACTATTAGTCTGAGGCTATAAATATTTTATTCCAGTTGCCTTTCCATTGTACAGTAGTTAATGATAATTATTTGATTGGTTTATTTCATTTCAGAACTACAGTAGAGTCTCACTTATCCAAGACTCGCTTATCCAAGGTTCTGGATTATCCAATGCATTTTTTGTAGTCAATGTTTTCAATATATCGTGATACTTTGGTGCTAAATTCGTAAATACAGTAATTACAACATAACATTACTGCGTGTTGAACAACTTTTTCTGTCAAATTTGTTGTATAACATGATGTTTTCATGCTTAATTTGTAAAATCATAACCTAATTTGATGTTTTATAGGCTTTTCCTTAATCCCTCCTTATTATCCAAGATATTCGCTTATCCAAGGTTCTGCCGGCCCATTTAGCTTGGATAAGTGAGACTCTACTGTATATCTTAAGTATATGTGTTACTGTTTTTTTTTATATTGTTTGCTCAACATTGTAATCTGCCTTGGAAGAATAGTTCACAATGAAAGTTGGTTAAAACCGAATATATTGGGAACATTCATTAGGCTGTAGTACTTCATGTTTCTGAGGTAGATTCTAAACTTTCACAGTTCATAACCTCCCAGCGCCTAGTAGTACTGGGAGATTTCAACATCCACTCAGAGGCCACCCAAATAGGTGCAGCTCAAGATTTCATGACGACCATGGGTCTGTCCCAAATAATATCGGGGCCCACTCATCAGGCCCACACTCAATCTAGTTTTTGTGGCGGACGGTGGTATGGTTGGAGTGGAAGTCCAAAACATTCTTCCATTGTCATGGTCCAACCATCATCTGATCAGGTTAAGGCTTACCACGACTTCCAACCTCTGCAGTGATGGTGGACCGATTAAGATGGTCCGCCCCAGGAGACTAATGGATCTGGATGGCTTCCTGAGGTCTCTTGGGGATCTTCCTGAGGTCTCTTGGGGATCAGCCATGGAGGCTGACGTTCCTGTTGAAGCCCTGGTGGACCTCTACAGTGGCAAGATGCTCAGGGCTTTAGACACGATCGCCTCCGAGCGTCCTCTCTCGTTGCGTAGAGTTACATTAGCTCCTTGGTTCTCTGAGGAACTGGCTGTGATGAAAAGCAAGAGAATAGGACTAGAGTGCTGCTGGAGAAAAACTTGTAGCGTCTCCGACCGAACGCAGGCTAGAGCTGCAATTAAGGCCTACTCCGCAGCTTTGCGGGCAGCCAGGAAGGCCATTACAACTTCCCGCATAACGTCTGCAACTAATAGATCATTAGAGTTGTTCCGGGTTGTCGGGAGCTCCTTCACACACACACACACACACACACAAGGTGGGGGAGCCCTCTGAGAACTCGGCAACTCGGTGCAGCGAGTTCGCGCACCATTTTGCAGATAAAGTCACTCTGATACGCTCCAACTTGGATATCAGTTTAAATGCAATGCTAGGTGAGGTAACCGAGGCACCTGTCTGTCAGATTTTGTGGGATTCGTTCCAGCTTGTTCGTCCTGAAGACATGGACGGGATTCTTGGGGCTGTGAGGGCGACCACTTGTGCTCTGGACTCTTGCCCCTCCTGGCTAGTTAAACTGGTTGATTGGTTTGTGGCTATCATAAACACCTCTTTGGTTCAAGGGAAATTCCCAATAAGCCTTAAACAGGCCATTGTGAGACCGATATTGAAAAAGACCTCCCTTGACTCTTCGGTCTTGGGTAACTACAGACCAATTTCTAACCTCCCGTTTTTGGGCAAGGTACTAGAGTGGGTGGTCGCCTCTCAGCTCCAGGGATTCCTAGAGGACACCAGCTTCCTTGACCAGTCACAGTCTGGTTTCAGGCCTGGGCACAGTACTGAGACGGCTTTGGTCGCCTTGGTGGATGACCTCTGCAGGGAACTGGGCAGCGGGAGTGTGACCCTGCTGGTTCTCTTGGACATCTCAGCGGCTTTCGATACATCAACCATAGTATCCTTCTGGGACAGCTCTCCAGGATGGGCCCTGGGGGTACTGCTCTGCAGTGGCTCCAGTCCTTCCTGGAGGGCCATTCTCAGTTGGTGAAGCTGGGGGACCCCTGCTCAGACCCCTGGCCATTGACCTGTGGGGTCCTGCAAGGTTCCATTCTGTCCCCCTTGCTTTTTAATATCTACATGAAACTGCTGGGAGAGGTCATCCGGAGTTTTGGAATTGGGTGCCATCTCTACGCAGATGACACTCCACTCTACTACTCCTTTCCACCGAATTCCAAGGAAGCCCCTCGGATTCTGGACCAGTGTCTGGCCGCTGTGCTGAGCTGGATGAGGACGAACAAGCTGAAGCTTAATCCTGACAAGACAGAGGTCCTCCAGGTCAGTCGCTTGACCGTTCGGGGCAAAGGGTGGCGACCTGTGCTCGATGGGGTCGCACTCCCCCTGAAGGCACAGGTCTGCAGTTTGGGGGTCCTCCTGGATTCATCACTGACGCTTGAGGCCCAGTTGTCCCCGGTGGCTGGGAGGGCTTTTGCACAACTAAAACTTGTGCGCCAACTGCGACCATACCTCGTGAAGTCTGACTTGGCCATGGTGATCCATGCCTTTGTTACCTCCAGGTTGGATTATTGCAATGCACTCTATATGGGGCTGCCCTTGAAGACGGCCCGGAAACTTCAATTAGTCCAGCGATCAGCAGCCAGACTGTTAACTGGAGCAACTTACAGGGAGCGGTCAACCCCCCTGTTCAAGGAGCTCCTTTGGCTGCCTGTCATTTTCCGGTCCCAATTCAAGGTGCAGTTACTCAACTACAAAGCCCTGAACGGCTTGGGACCCATCTACCTTTGCGACCGCCTTTCCCCCTATGAGCCTGCACAATCTCTTAGATCCTCAGGGGAGGCCCTCCTCTCGTTCCCATCACTATCGCAGGCTTGGCTTGCTGGAACGAGGGAGAGAGCCTTCTCTGTGCTGGCCCCCTGGATTTGGAATTCCCTCCCTAGGGAGATTAGATTGGCCCCAACCCTGTCTGCCTTCATCAAGCAGCTGAAGACATGGCTCTTTCAGTGTGCGTTTGAACAGATCCAACATGATAGACCCTTATCTCTAACACTTTGCCTTCTAGCACTTTGTTTCCCTTCCTATTTACCCTATCCCACATTATTCCAGCCGATGCTCTGTCACTGTCCATGCACTTTATTAAAAGGCCTTGAAATCATGTATCTTGTTTAACCTGACCCCCACCCCTTTTACCCATTTTGGTTGATGTCTGTATTATTACTTCATTTGCTTGGTTATTTATGTCTTATTATATGCAATGTTTTTAATCGATCTTTTTATTTGACTCTTGTATGTTTGTTCTTAATTTTTGCCATGTGTTTAAAGCTGTTTATACTTTGTCTCTGTTTTGGGCTGTGCCCCCATGTTAGCCGCCCCGAGTCCCTCTGGGGAGATAGTGGCAGGATAGAAAAATAAAGTATTATTATTAGTTCATAATACAATAAATGTTCATCTTTAAGGTAGTATAAGACCTTTTGTCTTAAACTAGCACTGCTTCCTCCAGGTAATGATAGGCATGAAAGTAATGTAAATTATGGTTAAATAATCAGAATACTTTCCAATGGCACAGAATAGTAGCTTTCTTTTAACTGAGATATAAAGATACTTCTTATTGGATATGAGAGTGCTTATTTCTATTATTTGGCAGTGGCTCTTTGTTAGAGTCTGGCTTTAAAGGATGCTGAGATTAGCTGTTTGTTATTAAGAGGAACTAATGAACAAAAGTGAGAATAAGCAAAGGTCTCAAAGATGCATAATACTATAATTCAGCTTGGTAATAAAGGTAAAGGTTTCCCCTGACGTTAAGTCCAGTCGTGACCGACTCTGGGGGTTGGTGCTCATCTCCATTTCTAAGCCGAAGAGCCGGCGTTGTCCCTAGACACCTCCAGGTCATGACTGCATGGAGCGCCGTTACCTTTCCGCAGGAGCGGTACCTATTGATCTACTCACATTTGCATGTTTTCGAACTGCTAGGTTGGCAGGAGCTGGGGCTAACAGCGGGAGCTCATTCCGCTCCCAGGATTTGAACCTGGGACCTACTTCGATATAAATCCTAATCAGTCTAAAAGAGCATTCTGATTTCTGATTCTTACTGGTCAGATAGTTGAGGGCAAGCCTGTAAAGATCTTCCAAAATCCCGAAGTTGTCATTATGTGGAATGTTATTACAAAGCGTTGTTTTCCAGAGATGTAGAGCACACTAGGCAGGGAAGGCAGAAAGCCTGTACTTTGATTGCTTTACTCACTGTGTTGTGTATAATAATGAGGTTTTTTTCTGAACCAACCTTTCGAGTTCCGTGTTTTATTTCTGCTATTTCTGGTAATTGGCTTATTATTTTTTCTTATATTTTATAGGTCTAAAGGAGTAATAGTAAATGTGTCATCTATTGCTGCAGTTAGTCCAACTCCATTTTTAGCTGTTTATTCAGCAACAAAGGTAGATACCTAGCTTTTTGATATTTAATGTGCTAAAATGTTGCATACAGAGCTATGGGTAATCAAAGGTGATACTTTCTGGAATGCGTTTCTTTGCACCTTAAGGTAGAGAACTCCACTTTTTAAAAGTAAGAAAATGTTTTATATATGAAAGGAAAGCATGGGAGCATTGGCCTCCTCAGTAAAGAAGTGTTAATACTATAGTACTATTTTACCCTATCATTTGTAAGACATTTGTAAGAGTGGTTTGACTACATTGTTACACTAAAATAATAAATACTGAATAAACATATATTAGATGCTTCTGTAAGTTAAATCATTTTCATATCAATACTGAAAATGCATAATTCACAGTTGAGTGCATGTTTTGATCCCTCTTTATTGGAATGTACAGTAGACAGACACTGTATTGTAATAAAGCAAATGTTTCTTCTAAAACAATTCAATCTTTTAAAGTCAATTAAAATGCATATTGGGTTGTTGTGTGTTTTCCGGGCTGTATGACCATGTTCCAGAAGCATTCTCTCCTGACGTTTCACCCACATCTATGGCAGGCATCCTCAGAGGTTGTGAGGTATACAACCTCTGAGGATGCCTGCCATAGATGTGGGTGAAACATCAGGAGAGACTGCTTCTAGAACATGGCCATACAGCCCGGAAAACACACAACAACCCTGTGATTCCGGCCATGAAAGCCTTCAACAACACAAAATGCATATTTTTCATCATTATAAACACTAACACTGATGTTCTGCAAAGTTGAATATTACACATCTAAGGAATTGTAGTATGTGCAGTTCTAAGATGTGATGTTTCCCCCTATATTTAAGGCTGATAAAAATGAAAACAGATTAATAATTATGAATGTGTTCAGTGTATCAAGATGTAAAAAAATATGAAATAATACAATCCTGAAAATTATACCAGCTGTCCATACAGAGAAATATCTGTCTGCCATGATAGTACAGTTTTCTTTTGAGATAATTGCATACATTCCTCGCAAGGCTTAGGGTGTGGGATTTGGCTCCAGCTCCATGCGGGGACATGAGAGAAGCCTCCCACAAGGATGGTGAAAACATCAAAACATCTGGGCGTCCCCTGGGGAACGTCTTTGTAGACAGCCTATTCTCTCACTCCAGAAGTGACTCAAGTTGCTCCTGACATGAAATAAAATCAAATAAAATAAACGTATGGATGGTTCTGCATACACCGAATTCATAACATGCTTCTCCTCTTGCATATCTTTAGGCTTTTGTGAATTACTTCAGCCACTGTCTCAATGTAGAATACAAAAGGAAAGGTATCATTGTGCAGGTTAGTTGAATTGTTTTCTGTTGGAATTACTTATTTTGTTATTAATTAGGTAACATAGATTGTAACAACTCCAAATATAGCCGCTTACTCTTGGTGCCATTCCTAAATGAAGTTTTGGAGCAGTGTTTTCATTCCTCATGGCTTTTTCATGAAATGTCCTTCTGAATAATATTCTTTCGCAACTCTTTTAAGCATCTTATTAAGACTTGTTTCAAATATTTTTAGTTACCTTGAAGCTGTTTAGATACTTTTAGTGCTAAGATGTAAGCAAGTTTTTGCCTATATTTTACAGGAAAAATGGAGTAGAGATAGGTGAAATAAATTTGCTTTTATGGGAGAATCCGGCTTTTTGGTGGGTGGATATTTGAAAAGTTTTTGTTACTAGGTTTTTGCTTTAAAATGTGCAAGTTGTCATGTGAAAATTGTTACCAAACTACAATACGGATACAGTAGACACATAATACAGTAATGTGCCAGATCCATAATTATGGGAGAGGATGAAGAGTGCGCAACTCTGTAGTTTTATGCTGGAAAGTATATTAATGCCAAATTGACATAATTTTACAATTGTTTTAGTTTTAGCTCAGTTGTAGCATTCAGTGGCTGCTTTCTTGGTGCCACGTAGTGCTGTAATGATTGTTGGAATTCTGAGACATAGGGCTAAGAATTCTGTTCTGCTGCTGGAAATTCCTCTCCTGTGTAGCTCTCCCCACTGGCAAAAATGTGACCCCAGAGGGTTTCCCAGACCACACAGAGTCTGGGGATTACCCCTTTCCAAATCCACTAATTTCTTCTCTTTAAACTGTAAACATCTAGAATTGTATCTTGCCTACAAGTTGCATTAACATATCAATGTAAGAAAGCTGAGTAGACTAGCATGCATATAGAGAAATGCCTACATCAGGTTCATGCAGCTGTGACTCTCACCTGTGGCTGTCATCTTGTATGAAATGTTATATACTGAAGTTAGACAAAATAAATAAATGTGTAAGTCTACTGTACATTTGAAGATGGCCAGTTTGCAAGACCAAAAAGCAGAATATGAAATAATTACGAACATATTTCTGAAGTGGTACATTAAAATCACTTTAAGAGCTAGCGGCAGAAGCAGAATACTAGGACTGGGTGAAGCTGAAGACTGTTAAGTTTCATATCCTTCACAAATCTGTTGTTGTTGTTGTTGTTTTGGACACACTGAAGAGAGAACAACACAGAATCTAGGGGTACAGAAGTAGTCCTAAGGAACCTTGTATCTGTATCTCATGATAGGTTCTGGAGCCTTTATTTAGAATAACTATATTCTTTCATTATTTAGGAAATTGATTGTCTGGATTTTAAATGTTATCTACAGTGAAGACTTTTCCAAATAATAGTATTTAAGACTTCCTGGGGGCATGGCTTACTATACAGTTCCCATCCCTGTTAGACTAATATGGAAAACACAAATTGCAGAGAAAAGCCAGTTTTGGGGCTCCAAAACTAGCAGAAAATACACCTAGGTATAGAAGATTCGGGAAATATCTACATAAGCACAAAATTTGCCTTAATGTTCCATGAAACCATATGGAAACCTTTGTCACAAAAGAGCTTGATCGCCATCTTTTGCCTTTCTCTGGATTTGCCCAAGCTTCTAAGTTTGATAAACACTGTCCTTCCGTGTGAAAATACGTCATCTTAAAATAATATTGAAGATTTGGAATTCCCTCAGATTTAATGGCATTTTTTTCTGAAAAAATGCTTCTGCCTAAAACATATTAAAAAGATACAAGAGCACTCTTTCGCTGACACCCTCCACAACCCGCTTGGAATTATGAAATGAGCCTTTTCCTTGATAAGGAGAGGAAGGCAACATTCTGAGTTTCAAAACACTTTATTATTAATTAAATAATACTTCACGACAATCCCAGAACTAAGATAAAGATGAAGATGAAATTTTAAAAATTGTAAAGATTGTAAACCCACAGAGAGAAATTACAAAAATAAGAAAAGTGTTTATTTACCTTAAGAAAATAAGCACAGATGCAGTTTCTACATTCAAATTTGCTTTGAGAATTTATAAACCAGTTTAAATAAATTAACAGGTGAATAAACCATGATTTCTGCTGGTGGAAAGGAAAGATATAGGACTACATTTGCTTTCAAGCTGATATTTCTGTTTCTCTTTAATTTTGGATTATAGGAATTTTGAATTGCACTGTTGCCTTTCAGTTTGTCTTATTCCAAATGTGATAACATTTATTATAATCTTTATGTCTTAATATGTTTTTTTTAGAGTCTTGTGCCACATTTGGTGGTTACAAATATGTCTAAACTTCGTAAAGCAAGCCGTTTTAGACCTATGCCTGGATGGTTTGTAAAATATGCCATCAACACAGTTGGCCTTGAGTCTGAAACTGCTGGATACCCATATCATGAGTTATGGGTATGTATTTTACAAATCTGACCACTCTTATTATATATATTTGATGAAAGAAAATTGTAACTTGGTACAATTCATGAATCTCTTAAGATGTAACAGTTAGGAATCTGTAAATGTCTATTGGAGTGAACTGGTAAACACTGTTTAGTAGGACTCCTCACCAAAAATCTCTAAAGAGGTGAACTCTAGAATTATTAACAGCAAAGAGTAGGAGTAAATATTCAAATGTAAAATGGAGGGATAGTGACCAATAGAATCCTTAGCGATCGGTATTTGTATTCAATTGTTCCTAAAAGACCTTGGAGTTAGGTGGGCAGTTAGGCAGGAAAATTTGCTGAATATCTTAAATTACTATTTAGGATAGTCAGAAGAAAAATGGATTGCAGAAAACTCTAAAAGGTTGCTTATTGCTGTCAGCATTGTTGCCAACAGCTTTAGAGCGGATATGAAAAAGTAACTGGGAAAAATGGTCTGCTAATTGTTTTGCGTGCATGTATTTTTTATGTTTCTGAGTATTCCTACAGTAGCACAGGCAGCACACATCTTTATATAATTTTGCAGGGCATGAAGAGGAAGATGCTGCTATAGTCTTGCTCAGAGACAAGTGTGTGTGTAAACAGAAGTGGTGACCCAAATAGCCATTATTCATTTCTTCCTATTCTTGGGAAGCACATTGCTAGTTGTTGGATGATAATTTCATTTCTCCTTTCATTTTTAGGTCTGGCTTATACACATGCTGCCTAGATGGGTAGTTGATGAGAGCGCCACAAGACTAGCTGTTAAATCAAAATATAATTTGTTGAAGAAACAGAAGGCGAACTAAGTGATATCATCTTGAGAAGTTCCTCAGAAGTTTTGTACCTGCATTTAAGCACTAGATACTTTTTCATCTCTTAAATTCTTGACAAGTTTTTTAAAGGAGTCAGACCTGCGATTGGCATGAATGACGTAAATTCTGAGGGCACCGGAAAAGCGATGACCTACTTGTATACTCTGTCATTCTGCACCATTGTCTTATAATGTATGTTAGATGAGATTTGAACAATAATTGGTACTACTGGTTACTAATTTTGCTGAATTTAACATCAGAAAGGTTTGAAAAAAATATGTGAGTGTGAGAAATTTGGTGGAAGTCTAAATATAACCTTACTGGAATTTGGAATAAACCACTGCTGTTGGAGTTGGGCTAATCTGTGCAGTATTTCCTAAGTAATATAAATATAATTTTTTATAATATATCTTTTTACTCATTTTGTGCATTACAGAAATGACACACTGAATTTGGACAAATACTTTTCCTATATTTTGGGCATAGGATGTTTGTCTTGTCAGCTTTTGAATATCCATCATATAAATGACCTTTTAGTTAATGAAGAGGAGGGAAGAAACCCATATATACTGGTGTTAAGGTGAAGTAGTGATGATATTGTGGACTGTGTCCTGTTAACTTTGCAAATACAGCCGCCACTCCACAACTTCAGTTCTGTAAATATGAAACTGTGGCTTTCTATGTAGTTTAGGTGAGGGATTTCCTTGATGTCTGAGTTGATTTCATGTATTCAGTATAGGTTATTCCTTTTAATAAAAGGTGGTCATGGGTCACAGGGGTGGGCATTTATATTTATCTTTCAACATTTAAATAAAACAGACTATAGAAATTGACACAAACATTGCAGTTACCCTGTATGTGACTGGCTTGGATTGAAAAATGTGCAAAAATTGTGTCCTTTTCTGTTCCTGAGGATCTGAGAGACTTTTAATCAAGTTGTAGGTTGCAGTGCAAGTAATTGAAACAAGAAGGGGGAACATCTTGTATAAGCACAGCTACCCTTTTATACAAGAACACTATTACGAGCCAGTCTTATTGATACTTGAATTACAGTAAAATACAGTGTATGAAGTAAACTTCCTCAACACAAATACATTAGTCCTATGTTAAATATTCAAATTCATATTAAAACATATCTTTCTGATCTAATTGAAAATACTTTTGCCTGTCTTTTCATGCTAATTATGATTTAATTTCTAATTCCCAATGTTTGCACTGCTCAGCTGAAGTAAAGTATGATACTTTTGTCTCAAATGGACAGAAAATGCTATGATCATGTCCTTCAATTTTTTGTTGAAAACATGTTTATCAGAAGTGTTTTGGTTGTATTTTCCTGCATGGCAGGGGGTTGGACTAGATGACCCTTCTGGTCTTTTCCAGTTCTATGATTCTATCCCTACAAGAGTAAATGAGCTCAAGGTTGAAAGTAAATCATCTCATGAGGACTAGGGATAGCTAAAGAATGGCTGAGTAGGAAAGAGGGAGGTTTGCTGCCGTCATTCCATTTGAAGTTTGGTGTCTTGGATCAACCATCATTGCTAGAAATATATATATATATAGATTGTTTATTCATGTATGTTGAGCACACTTATTGATACTAGAACCTCTAATATCAATTCCTTGTGGAGGAATAATTTAAGACTGATCTGAAAGTGAATGTGTGTTTAAATATTGTACATAAAAATAAATGAAAACCGATGCAATGGTGCTGATAAGGATTGAGAAACAAGTTTGGGATTTTTTAAATAGAGTGTTATTTTGGACACATTTTGGGTTTTATCTACACAGAGCTATTAAGATTGTTGGAAGTGGGAAAATGGTGTTTGAGATTGCTGGCATGCCTATGTAATTGATTGCTTTTTTCTAATCTATTCTATAAAACATTAAACTTAGACTAAAAATGAAAAATATCAAATACTGCTGTGTTTCATTATTTAGTAGGCTTTTCCTATATCCATCAAGATGCTCTATATGCATATATACTCATGTATATAAGACTAGAAATTTTAGTAAAGAAAAAATCCCCAAAAACTGGGGCGATTTACTGATGGCTCCATATAAATATTGTAACTTAACTCTTATATATATATATAAAAAGAACCGCCCCCTAAACTATGATACAAAATGGAAAGAAATAAAGAATTGATGGGGCCAGGCTGTGGCTCAGGCTGGTGGCAAAAAGTGAAAGCTTAGTTCATCCTGGGAGATCCTTTAAAAAAGCACTGAGATCCAATACTCTCTTCACCGCAGCACAACTTCTAGCCTTTTAAAATGGCTTGGTAGGAAAACAACAGAAGCTCTGACTAGGAGTTCTGGCACTTTCCCCTCACTGCAGAATGACCATCAACGTATCCATAGGTGACACAAAAATCCATA